>NW_026947501.1:27259342-28485771 GCF_034190915.1 Cavia porcellus | reverse complement strand
CTTGAACTCCATAATGAGACCCTGTCTCCAAAAGACAAAAAAAGAAAAAGAAAAAGTAACCCCCAAAGAGTTTGCCTTTACTAATCAAGTCTTACTTATATTTCTCTTAGCTGGAGAGTTTTTTTTTGTGTGTGTGTGGGGGGGTTATTTTGGTGGGGAGTGGGGGTGCCGCGCTTTGGACCATGGGCCTCACTCAGGCCACGAAGTAACTTACCACTGAGCTACCCACCCAAACCTAGTTGAAATTCTTGAGGGAATTGCATTTCATTTAGGTTGGATTTTTGGAGCCTGTGAGCATGGATGTGGTTCTGTCTCAGGTGCTTCCCAACTCAGCAGCTTTGGCCACGAGATCTAAGTCATCTGGGTCTCAGATACCTCACCTGCGAAGTGAAATACAGACAACAAGGCTGTTGTGAAATCACTGACGTAAGTTATGAAAAGTGATGAGCACGGTACCCGGCATAGAGTGAGTGCTTAGTAAGTGAACCTTACTGTTTCCTAGGCTGGGGCACAGCTGCCTGCACCAAAGATCAAGAATACCTGCCAGAAACACACCAAAAATGCAGCCTGCAGGCTGAGCCCCAAATACTCTCTTATCTTCCTGTTCACCTCAGCCTCTAGTCTTTCCACAAACACCTCAAAGCTAGGTAGGCTCTGTGTGGCCTGAAATTTTCCAGGCCCCTTCCCTGTGTTTGCTGACATCCAGGTGTAAGAAAATCTGAATTGCCACATCCTGTGCTGTGTTGTCTCTGGCAGTGTCAGCAAGTGAGTGTGTGCACCCGTGTGTGTGTGTGTAGGAGGGGAACAAATTGTCTTACCAGCATCCCCCTCAAAAAGATTAAAATGCCATCAAACCTCTCTCCTAGTTTTACTTAATAACCAACCAACTCTAATACGAAGTTATCTGAATGAATTATTGTTAGAAATATTTCGTGTTTTTATAGTTGTTTTATTACCTGAACATATTTAAAGCCTGTATTCTAGGTGAAAGGGACATGCAAATATCAGCAGTAGTACAAGAGGCTCCAGACCGGGGACCAGCAGAAGGGAAGGCTGGCTAAGGAGCTAGCTTGAAAACAGGGATGAGGAGCGCTGGGTGTTGTGGCCCACACCTGTCACCCCAGCACGTAGGAGACTGCCGCAGGAGGATTGTTACAAGTTCAAAGCCAGCCCAGGCTCCTATTGAATTTAAGGCAGACTTCAACTACATAGCAAAACCCTGTAAAAAAAAAGTAGGAGTATGTAATATCTGAACAGTGAGACCTCCTTATATTTCCCTTGCTTAGCTCCAAAAATGCTGGCGATGAGGTTTCAATCTCCCAAGGAGAGCTTGATCTGAAGAATTGAATCACACTAAGAGAAAGACCTACTGATCCAACAGACAGTGACATTGGAAACACCTCAGTACAAAAGTCCCGTTGCCTAGGCCCCAAACCCTCTCCCTCTCCCTCTCCCTCTCCCTCTCCCTCTCCCTCTCCCTCTCCCTCTCCCTCTGTCTCTGTCTCTGTCTCTGTCTCTGTCTCTGTCTCTCTCTGTCTCTCTCCCTCTCTCTGTCTGCCTGTCTGTCTGTCTCTCTTCTCCCCTCTCTCTATCTTTCATATTTTAACATCTTTATTGAGGAATAATTGACATATAATATGCTATTTATTTTTAAGATGTACAATCTGGAAACTTTTGACTCACATATGCACTCCTGAAGCCATCACCACCACCAAAGTAGAAAACTGCCCTCCAAAGTTCCTTTGTTCCCCCCTATCACCCTACCTTTTGCCGCCCCAGCCTCACTTCCAAATCTCAAGCAATCCCTGGCCTTGTTTCTGTCACTCTAGGCTACTTTGTACTTTCAAGAGTATTATTAGAATGGGATCATACATCTTGTACCCTTTTAATCTGACTTTTCTCACTCACTGCAATTATTTTGAAATTTGGCCCATGACATAGATACCTTCAACTCTCTTTATTCCATAGCTATTTTGAAATAGCCCCCTTTACTATCTGAAATGAAATTCACAGTTGAAATACTTACCCTATTATCATTACTTTTATTAGAAAATTATACTATCCTGAAAAAGGATAATTAAAAATAATTCATGATACAATATGATATGCTTCATTATGTTTTAGTATGTGAGCACATAGGTCACTCACCCTAGAAAACATACTAAAGTAGTTATATGCTTTCATCATCTCAAAATGAGTAAGTTCCAATTTAAGACAAGTTGTACCTTATTCAACTAAATATCCCTGACACTTTTTAAATTATATATTGTCCTATTTCTCATATTGCATTTGCCATTTTGAAATAAGGTCTAAATCTGTGCATTTGAATCCTCATAAAGAAAGGGGACAATTGCACACTGATACTGGTATATTTAATCACAAGCAGTGCTATTGTCAGTGGCACGTTTTCCTAAATGTCACAATCCTTGATTGAGTTACAATTATAAATCTAATCTCCTGCCAGGGATTTAGTTCCATGGCACAAGCACCTGCCTGGCAAGCATGAGATCATGAGTTCAATCCCCGGTACAAAAAAACAAAACAAAACAAAAAAAATCTAACCTCCTGTCAGTATACACAGTTGTTGCTTTCTTAAAAATTACAAAGGTGATTTTTATATATATTAAATCCATGCAAAATTTTTTAAATGTTTTACTCTGTTGGTACCTGTTTGAATACACAATGATTATATTCATTGTGGGAACTGGTACATGATCATAACACATCTCTATTCTTCCCTCTCTTCCCCTCTTCTGCTTTTTAAAATACATTTTGTTAGCATCATATTCATTTGTTTATAAACCTTTATAAAGTCAATCAAGATAAATGCAGATTAACAACCAGACTAACAGACCAAAAAACATAAAATACACAGCACAGTTATGCTAACTCAGGGCACACTTTCAGATACATTGTCTGTGCCCGACTGAAGTAATTTCTTTTTTTCCATTGTCTTTTATTTTACAGTTTATTTATATATTGGTCTTTCATACAAAAGAAACTATATAACATTTAAGCTCATAGTCTCCTTTGCTGCGCAGAAGATTTTTAATTTGATGTGATCCCATCTGACAATTCTTGGTATTACTTCTTGTGCACCTGGGGTTCTGTTCAGAAAGTATACCAATGACTATGTCTTTAAGAGTGTTACCTATTTTGTCTTCTAGCAGATTAAGTGTTCTGTTTTAATGTTTACATCTTTGATCCATCTTGGTTTTAGTTTAGCGCGTGGTGAGAAAAATGGGTGTAGATGAAATCTTCAGCCTGTGGATAGCCAGTTTTCCCAGCACCACTCGTTCCAGAGACTATCTTCCCCCAGAGAAAGTATTAGGCTTCTTTAGCAAAGGTAGCTGAGTGTGCCTGAAATTGTTTTTATACCTGATATTATGTATATAAAGCAGTAATTATAAACATATTTGCACCCATGAAACTATCTGGCAGGACATTGGAAGTACAGTGGGA
This sequence comes from Cavia porcellus, assembly GCF_034190915.1. NCBI lineage: Eukaryota > Metazoa > Chordata > Mammalia > Rodentia > Caviidae > Cavia > Cavia porcellus. The sequence goes on along the minus strand of NW_026947501.1, from coordinate 28,482,309 downwards.
AGCCAGGCAGGGGGTACATGCTGGTGACCCCAATATGAGGCCAGCCTGCGCGGTATGACAAGTCCCAAACAGCCTGATACAGAGCAAAACGATCAAGAGAGTATGAAGGAAGGAAAGAAGGGAAAGGAAGAAAGAAAAAGAAAGTAGAGGACACAAATAAGATCTCTAGATTTAGCCATTAAATATACAATACTTGAGATACACAAATACATTTATCATTTACCTGAAATTTAAATTAACTGGGTTCCTAAACACAAAGCAGTCTTTGTTGAATGCAATTGTCCCTTAAATCAGATGGCATTCTTAACTCCCCAATAATTGGTTCCCCAATAATTGTGGTAACTAAAAATCATCATGAATTTTCAATATTTCCTACTGGCTGCCTCTATTGACAATCATTGTCCTACAGTGAAGACTTCCACAGATAAGACCTATCACTATACACAGAACCCCATCAGCTTATTAGTAGTTGGATCTTATTATTAGATATCAGTGAACAGAGAAAGGTCTACACACATTTGAAAATCATCTTCAAGACAAAAGACCAAGCCAAAGCAAACAGAAAGAAAAGGGGGACTTGGAGAGAAGATCAGGAAGAAAGAAAAAGACTCGAGGAAAAAATATTGTAGACAATTTTGGAAATATAATAGCAAGAAGAGGATGATATAGAAAGACAAGGATGAAGAAGATGACCACACTTACAAAAGCACTTGGAAGTTAAGTACATGAAGAATGAATTTGAAAGAAATAGACCAGGTAGGCTGGCACATGCCTGCAATCCTGGCACTCAGAAGGTGGAGGCAGGAAGATCACTGCAAGTTCAAGACCAGCCTAAACTACGTGGTAAGACCCTGTCTCAAAAACAAACAAAAAAGAAAGAAAGAGAAAAAGGAAAGAAACAAAAGATGTCAATAGAAGGCTTGGAAGATAAATGCAAGTACATATCTCAGAGAGTAGAAAAATAGAAGAGGTAGATAATAAGAAAAAATGAAATGGAAAATTAGAGAACCAATTTGAAAAACCCAATATCCAATTAATAAGAATTCTAAATACACAAATTAAAACAGAAAATTTGGAAGGGAAGAAATTTATCAAGCAAATAATTAAAAAATTTTAGAATGAAAAGGTATGAGTTTGTAAAAGAATCTATCAAATACCAGCACAGACTATATAACGTTTATCATGATTAAATTTCAGAGCCCTGGGGAGAAACAGAAATTTCTAAAGAGAAAAGTAAAGATCTCACCAAAATAACTAAAAATATCAATAGCAATTTCTTAGGAGTAACACACATAGGAAGCTAGCAAATGTGGAGTAATACTTTCCAAATTCTAAGGGCAAAATCACTTTCAGCTTAAAGTTCTATACTCAGCCAAATTATCAATCAAGTATGAGGATTATGAAAAATACAAGTTTGAAAGGACTCAAAAGAGTTTTTTCCCCTGGTACTCATTCTTAGGAAGCCTTTTGAGAATGTGTTCTGTGAAAATGAGGGAGTCAATAAAATAATGTTTGGCGATCCAGGAAGTAGGATCCAACACTTCCTGGTGAGAATGAAAAAGGATTCTAGGGATTATGAAGGGAAGTCCCAGAGCCGTGCAGCACTGGTCTCCCAGAAAGCAGCAAGTCAGCAAAAGAATAGAGGCAGAAAGTTTTATAAAAGTCATCTGATAGACTATCTAATACATGTAACCATGTAAATAAACATGTTAAGGGAAATGAGTAATTAAAGCAAGTAAGAGAGACAATTATTCTCTAAGTATATTCAAAAGATTACAAAAAAAGAAACATAATTATAATATATTTATCTCTGCATTGAACAATATTCACAGAGTTATAATAGTGTAAATCATTAGAGTTCGATTTCATCATTACTGAAATCAGATTCAACCAACAATTACAAAGAATTTCTGTTGGTAGAAAGAGGAGCGGAAAATGGATATGAGAGACAGAAAGAACTTTATATCTTGTTGAATCTATAAGAGAGTCAATAGATAAAATCTAAACTGATGTCTCAAACCAATGACATGCACATGCCACATAGAAAAAATAGACATAAATAGTACAGAAAAAAGAATTTTAAAAGCTTAGGACCCAGACATCTCACTAGTGGGAAGTGAAATTAGCATGCTAAAGAGACATTGCACTCCGCGTTTACTGTGTCACAATTCACAATTGCCAAGAAATTGAATCAGTCTAATGCTTAACAATGGATGAGGGTGTGGGAGCCAGGATGCAGCAGCCTGGTGACTTCTCGGACGCCCCCCAGTCCCATGGCCAAGATCTACAGCCAGGAGCAGCGTAGAGCACTGGAGACATATTTCAGGATGGACAGGTAGCCCGCTCCAGAGACCCAGGAGGCCCTGGCTGCCAGGCTCGACCTGAAGGAGTTCCGCGTGCAGGTGTGGTTAAAGAGACGCCAGGCCGCCTGCCTGTAATCAAAGCCTATGCCATGATTGCAATGTCTATAGGTCTGAGCCCTCTGCCAACCCCCACCAAGAGCACCCACTCTCTTGTCTGATGCGGACCCCCTGCCTGCCCAGCTCCTGACCAGCATGAGGAATCCAAACTCAGGCTCAAGGGCCAGGAGAGCCCTGGGGCCACACTCCCTGCCCTGCATGTCCCAGGTCCCCAGTGAAGCTCCAATTTCCACTAGGATTGCAGGAGTCCAGGAAGGAGGAACCCCTGAGAACCAGAACAAGTCACGCTTGCCCGTGCTGGGCTCCCGCTCTTGATCCTCTTGCCTCAGCCTCTCTCGGTGCTGGGTTTGCAGTTGTGTGCCACCCCTCTAGGCTCCTTTATTTAGTACTTTTTATTTTGATATGAGGTCTTGCCACAATGCTCACACTGCTCACATGTGCAAAACTTTTGCCTGGCTTTCCAGAGTTGCTGGGGTCATCAGCCTGTGCCACTATGACTGGCTCTTGTTTATTTTGATTGTTTTGTCTTTTTGAGACAGACTCTCTTTATGCAGTTCAGGTTGGCCTTGATCTCAATTTGTAGCCCAGGCTGGTCTCAAGTTTGCAGCAATCCTTCTGCCTCAACTCCCTGAGTGTTGGGGTTACAGGAATGTGCCACATTACACCCGGTTTCTTGGGGTTTTTTTTTTATTTTATTTAAGAAGAAAAAAGAAAAAAACAGAAAAGGGTACAAGTTATACAGAATTTCAGAAAAAATAAACAGTAGGAAATCACTAGTTAATAGATTACATATTGTCATCCTAGAAATAGTTGTTCAAGTTACAAAATTAAAGCATATAGAGCAGACATTCAAACAGTGAGACTGCAAACAGTTCTGTACAAAGATCCAATAAATCTCAGTAATATGGTTACCTATCTTATACACTTAAATATACATGCAGATATGTCCTTTAGAGCACTTTCTTTTCCTCTCTTTTGTACAATGACATTTACACATTTTGGGTTTTATTATTCCCACTGTTCTTATTACTTTTTTTGAAGAGACTAAAACCAAGTATAACATAACAGGACAGAGTCAAATCAAAAGGATGGACATAATACATAATGTAAAAACAAAATACAAGGTGATCAACAATGGTTACCATAATGCCTCTTGCCATCTTAAAAAGAATTGCCTATATCATCAGTTATAATAAAATTGAACAAAACAGTAAAGAACAAAACCAATAAAACCAAAACATTGGAGATATTACAGGACTTCAAAAGAAGATAATAGTCAACCAGAATGGGTGTCATAATGAATCTTATTGTCTTCATAGTTGTTGCCTATACTTTCAAACTTGGTACTATCAAGCAAAACAGAATAGAGGAAAATCAGTCAAAAGATGGTGAGAGCAATACAGGGTTTCAAATCAAGTTAATAGGAAATCAAAGTGGGTTACTATAATATATCCTCCTATTTTTTATTTACTTTTCCCTTAATTAAAAGGATGAAAATGAAAAAGTAAATAATAAAAAAAGGAGATTGAGATAAAAGAGGGCATAACAACAAAACAGCACAGGTCAAAACATAACCATTTAAGCAAAATAGTGTTTCACCACAAAATAATCTCAGCATAAAAGTAGTTACCATAGTGTCTCTTTCCTTGAAATCTCTGAGTATAACTTCATATACTGTAGCATCAAACATATCAAGACAATGTAAAACTGTTTAAGAGAATGACAGTATTACAGGGTATTTAGAATCAACTAACAGAAAATGAACAATGGTTTCTGTATAATCTCCTTGTCTATAAAAGTTTTTGTTTATATTATCATATATAATAAAATCTAATAAGATACAACACGTTAAAACCGATGGAGACAGAAGAACAAAAGCTTGATGGGACTTCAAAACAAGATGATATTAAATCAGCACTAGCTATTATGATGTCTTGTTTTCTCCAAAATAGCTGTTCATACCATCCAACCTTCTCTGCCTTATTTCTGTTGAGCTCTTTTTCTGTCATTAGTTGTCAGTTTGTCTTTTTCATTTTGCATTCTGCTCCATTCATTGTGACCTCTCTGCCACTGTTTCTGGAATCTTGGTATTTTTCTTTTTTAGAATATCCTGCAGTATTCTCTGTAGAGTTGAATTGGTGGTCACAAATTCCTCTAGTTCCTCTTTATCCTGGAAGCACCTTGTTTTTCCATCAATTTCTAGGGACAGTTGTGCAGGATATATCAATCTTGGCTGGAGGTTATTATCTTTCAAAGCTTGAATTATTTCCCTCCACACTCTTCGTGATTTAATGGTTTGTGCTGAGAAGTCTGCTGTAATTCTGATGGGTGTTCCCTTGTAAGTAACCTGTTTCTTGTCTCTGACAGCTTTTAATATTCTGTTCTGGAATTTTGATTATTATATGTCTGGGTGTAGCTCTATTTGGGTTGTAGGTGGCTAGGGTCCTGTATGCCTCATACATCTTTACCTTTTGCTAAATTAGGGAAATTCTCCTTGATTATTTCTGTGAATAGCTTTTGTAGTTCATTTGTTTGTATCCCTACTTCTTCTTTTATGTTCTTAATTCTTAAGTTAGAGATCCTTTTATCATCTTCAAGCCTTTGTATTACTGCTGTTGTTTTTCTTGTTAATAAGTTTTTCATTTCATGCTCCCACCTTATAAATCTGTCCTCCAGTTCTGATAATCTATCCTTAGTTTCTTTCAAGCTGTTATGCCAGCTTTCAATAGAGTTTTTAGTTTCCTGGTAATCTCTTTGAACCTGCTTGACATATTCTATGTTTTCTCTATTTTCTCCATCAAACAATTCTCCCCTTTTTTTCTGTTCTTCCATTCCACCTTCTGTTTTTTCTTGGGCGGTGCTTAGCATTTCTCTATTTGTCTTAGTTACTTTTTACTTGTCACTGAGACAAAATACCTGAAGCCCAAAGTTGGGAAAGGAAAGGTTTATTTCTTACAGTTTTTGGAGGTTTCAGTCCACACTCAGTTGGCTCCAAGACAGGCAGGCATGGCTGGGCTGCCTTTCATGGTGGCTGAAAACAGCAAAAAGGAACTGGCAAAGAGCAAGACACACCTTCCTGCCATTACATCACATCCTGGCTCCACCCATTTGTGGGTGGAGCACTGACACCATCAATCCAAGCACTAGACAATGAACGAATAACAAATGCACAATTCAAACTCATGAGGCCTGGGGGACACAGACATAAACCATGACACTATTCTACTTATTTCTTGCTTTATTTCATTAAACACTTCATTTTTGAACTCGTCTATGAGGCTCCGGAGATATCGCTTTGTGTCTGTTGGTGCTGTGTCTGATATTGCGTGTTTTCTGTCTTCATTCTCCTTTCCTTCATTCTACCTTTCCTGGATCAGTGTTCTCAGGATTGGGGACTGAGGACCCTTTCTTATTGCTCCCTCTTTCCATACTTTTTGTTATATAGGAGGCCCAGTTTTTTTTTCTCTTTGTCTGTTACAGTTTGTTTGAATCTGTCAGCTAGGTGTTCCCATCCACTACAGTGTACTAGGGAGACACAGACCTGAGCAGCCTCTGCTGGGCCCGCCCCTCCAGGTCAAACTACTGAAGGCTTCACTGCTAGGGTGCACCACCAGGCACTAGGTCCTGGTTTGGCCTAGCCTACTGGATCTCAGTCCACGCCATCACCCAGGCCAAGCAGTCCCCACCAATCCCGCTTGAGAGGGGAATATGCGACTAAAGTCACTGCAGCATCCTGTTCCGGCTAGTCTGCCCGGTCCCAGAATGTCCTCTGTTGGAGCCTCCTAGTCTATGAAAGGGTCCCCATTCCTCTCACTCACCACAGGTCGATGCAAGGCTCCCCGCCAGTCCTGCTCTCATCTCCATTTGTTTCACCGATTCCTGCTCTCAGAGCTTTCACGCGCTCTCTCTCCCTGCTGTGCCAATTGGGATGCAGCAGCGGCAGCAGGAAATTCAAATCGCGGCTTCCAGAAGCGCGGGTTCCAGCTTCCACGCTGAGATTTTATCTGTTCCTATTATAGCATTGGGATTGCATTTCTAGCTGGTTTCTCTCAGGTTAGTTTGTTCTTGAGTTGGCAGGGTATATCTCCCCTTGCTTAGGACTCCTCACACCACACCATTCCTGGATTGCAAGCTGGCAATCTCAGAGAGCCTCCATGGCTGCTGTTATTTGTCCACCATGTTCTCCCAGAAGTCCCTCTTGTTTATTTTGAAACAGAGCTTCACTTAATAGTCCAGGATGCCCTTAATTTTGGAATCCTTTTGTCCTGCCTCAGTCTCTGAGTTTCTAGGATTATAAGCATGTGCCACCTCATCCCATTTGGTTTTGCTTATTTTTGCTTTGTTTTTAGACAAAGCCTCACTACGTAGTTCAGGTTGACCTTGAACTCACTATGCAGCCCAGCCTACAATTTGAGTGATCTGCCTGCCTCAGCTTTTCTAGTGCTAGGATTACAGGCATGTGCTACCATGCCCAACTAATGTGTTTTGTCTTTTTTCTCCTTGTTTAAAAAATGTTTCTCACATGACCATTCTTTAATCTTTATATTTTGCCTGTCAGAAGGCTGCCGTGTGTAGCGCGGGGTGGGGATTCCATGGATTGCCACCAGAGAACCCACAATTACTCTGTCATAAATTGAAGCTCCCTCCAAAAAACCAACCCTCCCCCAGAAATAGATGAGTGATAAAGATAATATAGTATGGAAGACTATTTGAGCATAAAAAGGATGTAATCCCAGCATCAGTGATAACATGGATGGACCTGGAAGATATTAAGTGAAGGAAGTCAAAGAGGGATTCACATCTAAAATCTAAAAAGTTGAGCTTACAGAGATTGAGAATAGAAAAGCAATTACCAAAGACCAGAGAAGGGAAGAGATTGGCCAGTGAGTACAAAATTACAAGTAAATAGGACAACTAAGTTCTAGTGTTCTGTTTTACAGTGGGGTGACTATAGTTAACCGTAATGTATTATAAATTTCAAAATATATAGAAGAAAGAGTGCTTTCATCACAAAGAAATGATGTCTGAAGCAATGGGTATGGTAATTGTGCTGATTTGATCATTACCCAATGCATCTGTGCAACAGAACATCACACTGTACCCCATAAGTATATATATAATAATTATGTCAATTAAAATATGTATATTAAAAGGTAATTGTTTCCATACTGTCTGGTGGTGAAAAAAAAATAAAAATAAAAGGTAATTGTTAATGGGAGAAGAGTTTCAGAGTAGATGGTGCAGGAGTCAGCTGCTTTTCCTTATGAGCCTTTGACATTGTAACTTTTAAACCTAAATGTGTGCGCTTACTGCAGCAGCACACATATACTACACTAACTGTGTGCTTCTTAGATAAAAGTGAAAATTAATTTAAAGAAATTGATGGCTGTAGTAGTAGAGGCTTGGAACTTTCTAAAGCTACTTTCTAAAGAAAGAGCTACTGCATTCTGACACCAAGTTTAGGCAGTGAGCTACGCTCTAGCAAAGCAGACCAGCTCCTTTGGAAAGTGAACCAAGGACTCCTGATGGGAAAGGGTGACAGAGGAAAGGGTTGGGGGATGATCCTGCTGTGCATAGCTGTTATTGCCTCCCTCCCCTCCTCTTCCTTGCCATCCCCCTCTCTCTGTCTCTGTCTCTGTCTCTGTCTCTCTTTCTCTCTCTCTCTCACATTCGTGTTTTGCCAAGTCACCAAAAGCAGGAAGCCACTTTCTCTATTATAAAGAGCAACAAAAGGATGAATGATTTCAATAATGAGGACTGATAATTATCTAACACAGATAACCTGGGCCTCCTGAAGGCTTTAAGTTACAAGTCTGATGGCACTAATCAAGCATTGGAGTTGCAACTAGGCCATGGAGAAGCCACCAAACATATAGGCTGAGTATTTTTCTTAAATACCAAAAAAACTTGGATTTAGATTAAACAAAAATTCCCAGATATTGAAGCAATCTATGAGAAAAATGAAGAGATATGCTTACCTTTCTTACTATGAATTGCACGTTGCCTTGTATCTAGGATGAAGATTAGAGATTGTTTAACTGACCTTCAATTTTAATGGAGAGCTTTGTTTTGATAGAAGAAACACAAAGGGGTCATGTGGGGTACGAGACTGTGATTTATGACTCAATTAACCACACTTACAAAATAATTCATCTGCCTGGATCACAAACCTGGCACTCATACTCCACTGCTCACACAGAAGCAGCCTACCTGGGCTCAGATCTGGTGTTCTGAAAGAACAATGGCTTTCCACTAGCTTTGCCTACACCCAGGACTAGATGAGAATGAATGTCCACAATGGTTTAAACCTAACCTTGCCCCAAAAGTCTCACTGTTCAGAGTTGGGGCTTTCACAGTGCTTTTGGGTCATGTAGTGTTATCCTCACTCATCTATGGAGTAAAGCATCAGTGAGCTCGTAGCCGAAGGTACTGTTAGGAGATGAGGCCTGATTGAAAAGGTGAATCAGTGGAGATGTCTTGGTTACTTTTCTCTCCCTGCTGGGACAAAGTAACCAACTCCTGAAATGAAGGAAGGAAAGGTATATTTAGCTCACTGTTTGTGGAGGTTTTATTCCATATTCAGCTGGCTCCAAGGCTACAAATCACACATTAAGATAATGTTTTCCGAGTCTATCGGACATTGGTTGGTTTTCATTACGCATGTTAACTAGACTGTACCCCCTCTCAAAATGAATTTAATGTAACCAAAAAAAAAAAAAAAAAGACACAAAGGGCCAGGCGTGATAACACATACCTGTAATGCCAGCACTCGGGAGGCTGAGGCAAGATGATCATTGCAAGTTTGAGGCCAGCCTGGGCTACACAGTGAGCTCAAGGCCAGCCTGAACTGCATAGTGAGACCCTGTATCAAAAAGAAAAAAAAAAAAGACAGAAAGATGGAATAGGACATAATGAAGTATACAAGTGTACCCTCTACAGAATCAGCAGCTCTGAACTCTCAGAGGTGTCTTACAGAACTTTCTGCATCTCAGAAGTCAACATTTGAAGCTGCCACACTCTGAGCTCTGCAGATAATATGTAGCAAAGTCTCCTGTCCTTACTGGTGAAGTGTGAAGCTGTCCTTGTTGTGGCTGCAAGAGGCTACCCCTTAGTCAAGCAGTAGTCATTTGGGGCCTGCTAAATGCTCCCTGGGGGCTCATGGTGGAGACGGTGGCAGCAGCAGGGGCATGATAGTCTCAGGAGTGTGCTCATGTGCAGAGAGGCCCTGCTTCACTTTCCCTGTTCTCTGACTTCCTTCCAATTTCTTCCAGTAACAGCAGGGTAACGACACAACCATGCCCACCCCTCAGGACACCAGCTACTACTCAGTCACTGCTGATCCCAGCACCATTATTGAGCAGTTACCACCCGCCAGGCACATGGCTCATTTCACTCAACCCCTGTCACAACCCCACAAGACGATGAGTGAGAAAACAAGCTTCAAGAGGTTAAATGACAAGTCAAATACCATGCAGAGCTGGTAGGCCTGCTTACGTGATCCATGATCCGAGCAGGCCTCTGTTTCTATTTTAGGGTAAATAAGTTCGTCTTGGATTTCTGTCACTTACAATCAAAAGGGTGCCACTGAACACAGCAAATTAGTCTGGTGGGTAAAGTATGAAATCACCAAACTGCAAGAAGGGTAGGAAGCTGCATCTGAGAAATTTTGGTTTCTCTGTGTGTGCTACTTTCTTGGACTGAATGACTGATAGTATCCGGACTAAAGTAATTACTTCTGACAGTGCAGGCAATTTTTATCTATTTTATTATTTTTTTCTTTTATTTTAGTTTTTCTGTGATATATGTATTTCTTATATAATTTTAAAAAGTTATACATAAAAAATTCAAAATGCTAATTGCTCATCACCACTTCACTGCTAACAATGCCAAAAAACACACCAGACAGATCCTGGAGGTTGAAAGGGAAGACAAAATGTGGCTGGGTAATATGCAGGAGCTGTCAAAATTTTTCTGTTTCTCTCATTCTCTCATTTCCTTTTCTTTTTACTCCAATTTAAGTCATAGTCTACTTTATCTACGAGGAGGTGTATCAGAGAGGAGAAAACAAAAATAGCATGCAACATGCGTTCTTTCCTGGCTTTTATTTCCAAAGTTTGCGTACTGGACAGAAGAAGCAGGAACAGAAAGAATTTTCTTACGATTCTAAAGAGACTCCCAGAGAGAAACGAGCACAACAGTATCAGAGCACCGGCACCAAACATGAAGATTTTTTTTTCTTCTTTTCTTTTCTAAATTTATATTACAGAACTGTGTAAAACAGTTAAAAACAACTTGCTAGTAATTCATACACTGAAGACTGCCAATGTATACACCGGAAGCATCATTATAAAGAAATATTTTAGCATATTAGCATTTAGCAAAAAGAAGCCCCACCAACAGGAACGCCCCCAGAAAGTGTTAGAAAGTTCTAAAGAGATGACAAAGTCCTAAAATCAAGGCTCCCAAGTTATTTCTATTTTGAACCTACTCTTTTAACTTTGCAGCTCGTGAGAGACAGAGATTAAGTGACATGAAGTGGAGTCCTAGGAAGATATTTTTGGTACGTTGCCTCTGGAAAACTTAAGGGAATTGTACTTCATGTTTTTTTCTGCATAATTGCTCTGGCCTGGTTTCTGCTTCTCAGCTCATAGACATCACCCACCAAGGAACCAAGATGTGTTCTGCACAGCCTTCCCTCCTGGTCCCTTTCCTCCCATCTGAGGACAACCCAAATCCACAGATAAATCATATCCCTCTACCTTGTAACAACTAACTGACTAAATCCAAGGAAGAAGAGTGCAGGACTGAAAGCTGGGCAATGGGAAAGGCCTCATCTTACCATCTGAGTCAACTGTGTGACCTTAAGTGTTTTTTTGGTTTTTGCTTGTTTGTTTTGGTACCAGAGATGAACTCATGACTTTGCATGTATTAGGCAGACATTTATGCCACTGAGCTAAATCCCTGGCCTGATTTTTTTTTTAATTTTTAAAGAGGATAAAACCAAGGGAAATAAAACAGAATAAAACCGGTCAAAATAAACGAGTATAGCTGGGTGTGGTGGCTCACACGTGTAATCCCAGCTCTCGGGAGGCTGAGGCAGAAAGACTGACAACAGCCTGGGCTACAAAGTGAGCTCAAGGCCAGCCTGAACTGCATAGGAGACTCTGTCTCAAAAAGACAAACAAAACAAAACAAAACAAAACCATAAAAACACTAGTAGTATAAGTGATACAGGACTTCAGAACCTTATGATATCACCAACAGTTATCATGATGCTTTTTGTTGTTTGGTTTGGTACTGGGAATCAAACTCACACCTCACACTTGCCAGATTTGTGCTGTGCCACTGAGCTATATCCCTAGCCTAACTTTTTATTTTTGAATAATTTGAATAATTTTAGATTTACCGAAAAATAACACAGAAAATTACTACGTACATCTCACCCAGTTATCCCCAATGTTAACAAAACTAAGAAAACATAATTGGTGTGTCATGATTAACTAAATTTTACTCATATGGCACTGGTTTTTCCACAACACCATTTTTATATTCCAGGATCTAATCCTGCACAGCACATCCCATTTGATGATTTATTATTTTGAAATTTAGTTTCTAAGTTTATAAAAGGTATACATAGTCCCAGCTAAAAAGGTGAAATGAACAGAGATAATTTAGAACAAAGAAAAGCAGCCTTCCGCCCACGCCTTCCTCACCTCCAGGTTCCTTCTGTCAAAGGCAAATAATGTCACCTTTCCCATTTCTTTCACCCTTTCTCCCTTCTGCCCGGTCACGTGGCCTCTGAATCATTCTTCAGACGTGCCAGCCCTTTGCTCAGCCTGCCTGTGTCATACGTCCTTCCCAACCAAGTCTGCCCTGACCATCCTGCTTTAAATCAGGGTACACCTCCTGTGCTCCCTACCACACTCTCTCTTTTCCTGCATTGTTCCTTTTTAACCCCACAACACTTTTGTATGAACTTGTTTTATATATCATATCTTTTTTCCCTACTCAAAGGTAAAAACCTAGAGCAGAACCTGGCACAAAATAGACAAATCTCTGTTGAATGAATGGATGGATAACTACTGAATGGGAATTTACAGAAAAGGAAGTGGGCAGAGAGACAGAAAGTTCCCTCTCCACCAGGATGGAAGCATCTTTATAGTTCCCCCGACAGGGCCCAACTCAGAGCCAGTGACACAGAAACACTGCGGCCTTTCAGAGTTCCAGCCCCAGGGTCATACAATATAACAGGATAATTTAGTCTAACAGACAAGAACATACTAAGTGAAATACACGCACATATACATCATTATGCCAGACTAATCTTCTCAATATATATATATTTACATTTTTTGTTAAATCTACATTGTTATTTACATTACTTTAATGTAGAATATTATAGCTAAATCATCTAATGTAGCATTGTTATATTTCTTTTCCTGTGAAAATTTTTCTTGGATTTATTAATTATGGTCTTTTTTTTGTTTTCTTTTTTTTTTCTTCTGGTTTTGAAACAGGGTCTCACTTTTCTTCCTCTGGGAGCTGTGTGCCTCTTGCTTCAGGCTGGATTATGCTTTTCCTGCAGCCTACTGCATGGTGTGGTTCTGGATCTGCTCTTCCCCATTCTCCTGAAAGCCCTGCTGTCTTTCTCAAACCCAGTATTTAGTGATCCCAATCTTTCTCTTTCATGGTTTGTTTCTGTGGTTCATAGCTCTAGTATATTTCTGAGAAAAAATTATCCTAGAGATGAATTTTTTCCTATATTTGAACTGGTCTACTCACAGACTTGATGGATAGTTTATCTGGGTATAGAAATTCAAGTTGGAAACTACCACAATATATTGAAAATATCTTTCTATGGTCTTCTAATGCTTCAAATTGTTATTGGAAAGTCCTATATTATTTTGCCTCATTTTATTTTATTTTATTTTATTTTGTCTTTTTGAGTCAGGGTCTCCCTATGTAGTTGAGGCTGAACTTGAGTTCATTTTGTAGCCCAGGCTGGTCTCAAATTTGCAACAATCCTCCTGCTTCAGCCTCCCAAGTGCTGGGTTTACAGACATGTGCCACCACACCAGCTCTGCCTTTTTATATATGACCTGTTTTCCTTTTTTCTGTGCTCCTTTCTGGACTCTATGGTTTTCCTAGTTTCCTGTGGTGTTTGCTGATTTGTTTGTCTGTTTTGGTCTCTTGTAATTCGTGACTTATTATTCACATATGATAAATGAGAAACTGAAAGATAATTGGCAGTTCACCGTACATAGGTAGGGCTTGTAGACTGGCAAGTCCTACCTTCATATAGGATGATTAAGGAGGGATTCAGGCATTTTATTGACAATTTTTTTCTTTTAGCATTTCCTCTTAGACTGCTCAGTTTGCCCAGAGAAAAGTAATTCAGTGTATTTTAGGTATTTCTGATGAACTTCGTGTACTGAGGAAAATCACACTTTTCAACATGATACTTCTTCTCTGCCTTCTGCTGTAACCTGAGTCCACAACTCCAGTGCCTCTTCAGTTCAGCCTTTACGGGACTTGAGAAGAATAAAAGTGTCATGTCCCTACAGGCAATCCCACACGAAGATTACATTAGGGCAGGACATTAGGGCAAGACATTAGGGCAGGATCGTCGCAGCGTGTCTGGGGCTCAGTGAGCAGATGGAGATGATGCAGTTGGAAAGTAAACCGGGACCAGATTATGGAGAACTCAGATCTGTTCTCCGAATCAATGACCCTGATGACTAAAATCACCAGAGAGCTTTAAAAGATGCCACGAACCCCACCAGACTTTAAAAATCAGAACCTCAGTGTAGAGCCCAGGAACCCAATTTGCTAAACTTGCCACATGATTCCAATAACTAGTGTCCTTGAAGGAGGGAAAAATTGACAGGAGAACAGCCATGCAGAGAGGAAAGATGATATGAAAAGAAGTAGGAAGAAGAGAGCTCTCTATAAGAAGAAAGGCCTAGAACAGACCCTTCCCTCCCAGGCAGCAGAAGGAGCCAACCTGGATGCCCCTGAATCTCAGACTTCTTGTCTCTAGAACTATGAGATAAAGTATTTCTGTTGGTTTAGTCACTCAGTTTGCAGTACTTTGTTTGGCAGCCATTGTAAATGAATATATTTTTTGAAACAACTTCCTGGACCCCAGGTTTTCTCTAAGTCACCCTTCTGAGAGGTCTGGAAGCAGTGATTGCAGATTGACGTTTCCAACATTATAGGAAATTTTTTTTATCTGAAGAGTGAATGGGGTATCTTTTCTGTGTCAGAAGCCAGTCTGGGAAACAGACTGTGGCTAAAGCCCCATTGGAAGTAGGAGACTCATTTCTTTTTTCTTTTCTTTTTGGTCTTTTTCTTTTTTATCGGTACCGGGGATCGAACTCATGACCACACACTTGCAAGGCAGGTGCTTATGCCACTGAGCTAAATTCCCAGCCCCTAGGAGACTCATTTCTTTGGGGTCTTTAACATCCCACTGGTGGCTCCAGAGAGGGAGGAGCTGCAACAGATGAAACAAACTACAAAACAAAAAACGCAAACCCTAACTATCGTTTAATGTCTTGGCCTGTGCTGAAATAACTAACCTCCTTGGCTAACCAAAGAATTTCCAAGAATCCAATATATCAAGGTCAGTGGCATGACAGCTAATATGACTTCACGGGGCCAGGGACAGGTGAGCTTGTCTCAGAGCTCATTCTTGGCCTCTCTCACATTCCTACCCAGCTCAAACCTATGGCCAGCAACTTAGTGCTGTCCTTGGCCCCCTTGGACCTCTCACCTGCCAATGCTCCCAATGCCAGCCGCACTCTAGGTCACCCACCACCTGCTCACTCCAGTCATGCCAAGTTTGCTGGAAAAACTGGCCCAACTGATGCCACAGGGTCTGCTATGTATTCCCACTCCCCAGCCACATCTCATCCCGTCCTGTTCCCCTGGCTATCCATTCGCACTTGGCTTCCTGTTGTTTCCTTCCTGGCCCTTGCAAAGACTTTTCTGGGCCTTCCCCACCCCCCATCAAGTCTCCAGCTCTATCACCATGCTTTTCATTTTCAGTTAAGGATTCACTAATCTTCCTTGAAGTAAAAGTTTTCCAAGCATATACACCTGAGTGTATATGCCTGGAAACAGCATCAGCCTCCAGAGCTCTCTTAGCTCAAACCTGTTCCGAAGGAGAGGCGATATGTTCATTTCCCTGTCTAGGCAAATCCAGCTCTGGGCCCCATTCCTCGATACAATTTCAACAATGTTATCTATTTAAGATAAACACATGCAAATTAATTATTTTTTATAAAATCAAAATTCTCTGCCTTTTTTTTTTAATCCTGCAAGCTCAGGTCATCTCTAAAAGAATTTAAATGACCTTATTCTTAACCTTATTTTTCCTTTCAATTATGCACAAATTTATTTTTTCTTTCTTTCTTTCTTTTTTCTTTTTGAGATAGACTCTCACTATGCAGTTCAGGAAACTAGACTTGAACTCATTTTTAGCCCAGGTTGGCCTCAAACTCATGGCAATCCTCCTGTGTCAGCCTCCAGAGTGCTGAGATTACAGGTGTGCACCACGCCAGACTTCTTTCTACTTTTTAAATGTCTGAATGTTTCCAAGAAGCTGTGGTTCCTTTTCTAGTTTTTTAACTCTCTACCACTAGCTTTCAATCTCTGCCATTCATTGGAATTTTTCTTGATCTTCTTCTCCTTGTTATTTTTAAATAAATTTGGACTTTTAAAAAGCTGCCAAAAATGTGAAGAGTTCCAACATATCCTTTACCAGCTTCCCCAAATATTAACATGTTACATAACCAGGGTACATTTAACAAAACCAGGAAATTAGCATTGTTACAAAGCAAATAACTGTAGACTCTTAAAATGTCACTGATGGTCCCCACCGTTGCGTAATTTCTAAAGCCATTCTTTTCAAAATGGTTTTCATTAAATTCATCTTTAAAAACTTTTTTCAAAATGTCTTAAATTCTGAATATAAAAATAAGGAATAATGAATGGAAAACTTAGAAACTATAAAAAGGTATAAACAAGAAAATAACCTCCGTACAGTCTGGCCAGAGATAAAACTACTGCAGTACACTGTAGTGTCAGAAGGACGTGGTGAACAACAACACCAGAGAGAAAGCATCAGCAAAACTTCGGCTGTGAAATTTTTCAAGCAAAAAGAAAAAATCAAGGAACAGTAAAAGAAATAAAAGAGAAACCTGTATCTTAAAGAGATTTATGAGATAAAGTGATCAACTGCAATGTGTAAACTTTGCTTGGATTCAAGTTGAAATATACTGCAAAAAATTCTAAGACAACAATCTCCGAACCATGAATGTTTATCTGGTGATACCAAAGACTTACCATCAGTTTTTTAGTGTGACAGTCATACAATGTTTATGTAAAGAACACTCACTTAACTCACCTGTGTAAACATCATGCTGTCTTCCTGGTGCAAGAAACCGAAAGAATAAATAAGTTTTAAAATAGATATTGTGAAATGGGAAGAAATTGTTCAAAAGGAAAAAGGAAGTAGGATGGCTGAGAGGGGAAAGTGCAGCAGGGCAAAGGATAAAAATGCAAGTCAGTTATACTGTTAATGTCTCTTAGTTCATTAAGAAGGAAGGTTTGTGCTAACCTTGACTGCAAAAATTTTTATGCTCATATTTTGTGCCCTGAGCAGCTACTTTAAAGGTAACAACATGATAAGTAATGTATTAAATATTGTTATTCTCCTATTATTTTGTTATGAGATTTTATCTTTTTTTCATAAAATAAATTACTTAAAATAACGCTTATTTTTAGAGATGTCTGTGGAAATACTGATGGGTGGGGGAGCAGGTGAAAACAGGAGAAACAAATTGGCAACGTGGTAACGGTGATGCTGAGTGATGGGTGAATCAGGTTCATTAAACTACTTTTTCTGTTTCTATGTTTATGTTTCTATGTTTTAAATTTTTCCATCACGACATACTTCTTTAAGAAAAAGAAATCCTTGCTTCCTGTTTCTCGTCAATAAGGCTTTATTTTGATACACACCTATTAAATATTTATTGAAGCATCTTATTAAGCCTGGGTTAGTAAATATGATCCTTGTCCTCTCTAAGCTTACAGCCTAGTTAAGAAGATTATACTTTTAGAAAGAAAACTGAGAACAATTTAGGGCAGTATTTTAACAATCTATCTAAGCAACTATAATCAAATTCCATAGTGTATAATCCAAAAACACAGTGTCCCTGGTGGGCAAGATGAGGAGGGGTCAGTGGTGCGGTCAGGTGCAGAGGACTGGAGGCAGAAACTTTTACTAGAAGTCCAAAAAGGTAGCCAAATGCAAGGTGAAGAAAGTGCAGACAAAAATGTTACAGAAGAATCATTGTACCTACTTTCATGGGGGCTAAAAGTAGCCTGCTATTTACCTGGTTGACAATTATTTTGCTACAAGTAGATGACAACAGAGGCTGGTTGCATGGCTCACGTGTAGCAATTATGACAATTATAAACACTGGGGAACAATATTTATTTGTCAGAAGATTGGGTGAGTAATGGGGTGTTTCGTAAACCTATAGCTGAATAAAAGCAACTATAATTCCTAGAGAATCAGCTCTGATTAACAAAGCTCATTCTTTAAGTCTCCAAGTCAATACTAGGTCACAAATAATAAGGTCACATCTTCATAAGAAATAGTTGTCTCTTAGTAGGTCTTAAGTAGGGTATGAGCTGATTTAGAGTAATAAAATGTAATTTAAGGAATTTTAAAAGAAGCCTATCCGAAAAATTTCCCCCCTAAAGTCTGAAATGTGTCTCTTATTTCACAGTTAGCTGTACCCAGTTCCTGGCTGAGAAACGTAAGCAAGCATCCCTGTACAAGGCACATTAAACTTTTGAACCTTGGATTTGACTGATAACTCTGATTTTAAGGGGAGAAATAACAGGTTCGCATACAGGAAAGGTGGGGGCAAAATAACCAAAGCGTCGCCTGGTCTAAAGGAAAAAGCCTCCTGTCTCCAAAGGGCAGACCCAAGACCGGTTCCTCCGCCCCTGCAGCGGCCTGCATCAAGTGAGAACCCAGCCTGGCGGAGCCTGCAGGCAGCCCACCCTAGGATGTGCGGAGTGGCAGGCCTCGTCGTCCCCAGGAGGGACAGCACGCGGGAGGGCAGCTGGCCGAGCTCAGATGCTCAGCGGCAGTGGATGCAATTATGTAAGGCCTTATGAAATGTGCAGGACCGGTCCTGGAGCCCGCAGTAGGGCTATGGAGGACCCAAACTCACGCAGGATATTGCTCAGCATTCTGCTCACAGGGGCGAGGCCAGGTGGCGGGTGTTTGAGGGGGTGGGCGGCCTGGGCTCGCACAGGCTTGCCCAAAGATGCTGCGCCCACCCTGGCCCGCTGCAGGTCTCCAGGCTCATGAGCCCTGCTCTGGCGGAGTTTCAAGTGGGGCTGGATTGGAGAAGTTTAAATGAATGACGTGTTCTCTCCGAAGTCGGAGTTCAAGCGATCATATTTCCCTATCTAACCTGGTTCTCATCCTCTATCCCCAAGTTACCCTTAATGGCTCACAGCCTGAGCGCCCTGCTGCAGAAGCGACCTGCCCTCTTGCTGCCACCTGCAGGTGAAAGAAGAAATTAAGAACACCGTACCCGGGTGACCCTGGACTACAACAGGAATTTCAGGACAGAGTTGTGTATAGTGCAGTTTGCTACAACTACTGGGATTGCTGGCATTTCAACAAAATAATTTCAAAAATAACAAGAGTTGGACAAAGGCATGGCCCAGCCCTCACATCCTCTGGAGGTTTCCCCTTGGGTTGTATTTTCACAGTAAATATTTGCACAAGTGCAATTCAGTACTATAAAACAGATGTTCAGCACCAAACATGTAATTGGTGCCCATCAGTTGGAGCTAGGTTTGTTTTTTTTAACCAGTGCCACTACGAAGATGACTCTGTGGTCTCCATCACAGTCAGCTCCAGCATGCCTTGTTCCTCACAGCAGCCCCTGTGATGTCACCAGTGGTCATTATCTGGGTCATTCACGGCCCAGCGGGTTACCCTATTACCCTTATAGTGCGCTAAAGACAACCTTTCTTCAAGCATTCCAATTCCATGTTTCTGCAAATAAATGAATATTGTAAAAATAATTTTAGATTAATTTCATTACAGTTATGAAAGATTTGTCCCTGAGTTTGAATCCCAACTCATGACTTTGAGGGAATCTTTTATTCTCTGTCTTAGTGGCCACCCCTACAGCATGGAGATGGCAATAGAGTGCTTATGGATTGTCCTGCATTTTCAGTAAGGTAACACACGAGGATCGTGTACAGACTTACAGTATTGTGTTCAGTCTTCAATATAGGCTGGCTTAGGGGTGTGGGATGAGTTACTTCCCTTCTCTGCACCTCAGGATTCTTGCCTCTAAAATGGAGTTGATACAAGTATCTCTTTCACTAGAGTTTTGTAAGTAAATAAGACACTATGTCTACCGTACCTAGATACAGTAAAGACTCAATAAATGTTCAGCCTTAACTAGTCTTTGCTGTTGTTTGGCAGTCTTTTGTTAGGAATACTATGATTTTTAGACTCTCAGATAAATCATCTTTACCTGTTGGATCATCAGTCACGTTTGTCTCTAGTACAGTCATACAGTGACCCAGCCACCACCTTGGGAAGTAGATGTCTCCATCCCTAGTTTATAGGTGAACAAACTAAGGCTCTGCATGGCTTAGTGACTTGACTGAGATCAGCAGCAAGTGGAACCAGGCCATCCACCCAGCTCCTCTCTCCCAGACCAGGGCTCTGTTTACTATGTCCCTGCTCTCTTTATAATGCCTCTGAGTGTGACAAGTGCACATTTTTTTATTCTATAATCTTTTGCCACACATTTATGCAATTTTGAAATCTTTCAAGTTATGAAAGTTCCTAAATAGACCTCAAAAGTTCAAGAACACTAGAAAAAATACATATAAAGCTCTTTCTTCATTTAAAAAAAAAACCACCTTCTTCATGACATGTTAATGGCCCATTAGGTCATAACTCCAAATGCTTCTGCACAGCAAAGGAAACATCCATCAAAGTGAAGAGACAACCTACAGAATGGGAAAAAATTTTGCTGAGTATTCCTCAGACAGAGGACTAACACCTAGAACATATATTTATATGTAATATAAAATTAATCCCCCAGATAAAAGACTCAGTCAAAAAATGGGCAACCAAAATGCATCGACACTTCTGAGAAGATGTACAAATGGCCAATAAATAGATGAAACAATGTTCAACAATGCAGGCCACTAGGGAAATGAAAATTAAAACAACACTGAAATATAATCCAATCAATCTAGAAAGAATGACTATGATCATGCAGACAACAACAGTAAATACCAGAAAGGCTGCAATGAAGAAAAAAGGAACTCTTCTACATTGTTAGTGAGAATGTAACTAGTACACCCTGTATGGAAATCAGTGAGGAAATACCCCAAAAATAACCCTAAAAAACCCTAATTCCATTCGACCCTGCTATTGCCCTTCTAAGTACTTTCTCAAAAGAGTTAAAGCCATCACATTACGTGATACATACATAACTATGTTTATAGCAACACAATGTATAGTAGCTAAATCTTGGACATCGCCTATTTGACCATCAACAGACAAATGGATAAAAAAAATGTTTATACACAATAGAATACTACTCTGCCGTAAGAGCACTAAACTTGTAATAAATGGGCGTAGCTTGAAACCAAAATATTGTGAAATAAAGCAGACACAAAAATCTTAAATATCACGATCTTTTTATATGAGAAACTCAAAAATGTAACTAATGGGCAAAATAAAATATAGATAACAGAAAGTAAGGAGATCTCTTTCCAATAAGAAAGGGGGGAAGAGATAGAGAGAGGGGAAAGGGAGAGAAAGGAGATAGGGTTTTGCAAATGAGACCAACAATTGGGAGAAGCAGGGAAGGCTGGGAGGGTAGGGGATGAAAAAAAGAATTAAGATGTGTTATAGACATACACCAACTCCTCGTGATAAATGTAATCATTTTGCACTGCAGACGTGCTAAAAATAAATAATCAAACAAATAAATAAAGCCCATTAGGCATTTATTTCAGAGTGAGCCGAGGTGAAGCCTTGTCCTTCTCCCGTGCAGCATCCCACACTCCCCTTTTGAGACCCTCCTCCTCCTCTTACTCCTCCTCCCCCTCCTCCTCCCCCTCCTCCTTCCCCGCTCCTCCCCCTCCTCTTCCCCCTCCTCCTTCCCCTCTTCCTCCCCCTCCTCCTCCCCCCCCTCCACCTCTTCCTCCCCCTTCTCCACTGCACTGCAGTTACTGATTTCCATCCTCTTTCTTTCTTGACACACTTTGAGCTCTAAGGAAGCTCAAGACAGGGTCTAACAGATCAGTCCTTAAAAGTTCTTTCCATTTTCTTACCATATAGAATCAGTCCAAACAAGGAACACTTTGTCTAAAAGTGTACATTTCTTTAAACACTGAATAACAGATTCATCATAATCTAAAGAAAGATGTTAGGGATAAATTTAATTGTTCGGTCAAATATTCCACCAAAGAGCTTCCTTTCCTTGTTAATAATAAGAACAAACATTTATCTACTACTAACCATGGGCAAACACCGCACTAATTATGCTGCACAAATGAGTTCTACAGTGACTCCATACATAGCCCCAGGATCTAGAAATTCCACAACAGCAGATCAAAAATATTTAGGAAAAAATACATCTCTATTACAGATTGGTTTTTTTGTCACTTTTCCCTAAACATTACAATATAACAATCGCTTACATGGCATTTACATTTCATTAGGAATTATAAAAAATTCAGAGACAATATACCAGAGAATATGCATAGCTTATGTGCAGATATTATACCATTTTATATAAAGGACCTGAGCATTTGTGGTTTTGGTTAAAGTAAGGAGTTCTGGACCCAATTCTCTACAACACTGAGGGATTCTTTCTCTTTATTTTGCATCTCACTGGCTGGGGTTTGTACTCAAACCATCTTCTTGGCTATGCCTGGCACTCCTGGCTCTCACTAAGGTCTATAATGTTCTCTCTCCTCATCCCTGGCACAAGGGCCAGAGTGATATCCAGTGTCAAGGTCAGCAAAGCCCTTCATGTGACCACCAGACAGACTGGCACTCGTCTCCCCAGCAGACGGCATCCATGCCTCCAACAAGTGGCTTCAAGGGCAGTCAGCCAAGCACAGACCTCCTCCCTCCTCAGCCAGTCACAAATGCCCAGGTCACAGACCGCAGCTGCTCCTTGCATGCACCTGGCCTCACCGGCTAAATGTTTCCACTTGATTCATGTGGTCCTAAAGCCTCTCCATTCCTTTGCCTGTGTCCCCATCCGTCCCTTCTGAGCAAGGCTTCCAGAGCCAGACCTTTTAATTTCCAAATACTCAACAGTCCCATCAAAGTAACCACACAGACAGGCCCAGACCATTCAATGGTTTCTATGCTCAAGATTTTTGAAAAGTTTTTAAGTTCTGTTTATAATTCCACACTCCTTTTCCTGTTATATGTGGTTCTAAACAATCATTAGGAACAGTGGCAGACCTTAGAAACCAGAGATCACATGCTGGACACCTGCAGGAGAGACTATGGAGCACCAACATGACACCTGAGGAAAAACAACTCCAGCTGGAGGAGTTGGCAGAGGAGGCAGGGATTCTGGAGAGGGCTCCAGAGCAGCTTTGCTGTCGGAGACTAACAGCTTCTCAACTCCCAAATGCAGAGAAACTATCAGGAGTGTGTCAAAATGCAGGTTCCACATCCATAATCCCAGCACTCTGAGAGGCTGAGGCAGGAGGGCTGCAAATTCAAGCTCTGCCTGGGCGACTTAGCAACTTAGTAAGAACTTGCATCATATTTTAAAGAATTTTTTAAAGGCTGGAGATGTTGCTCAGTGTAAATCTCCAGGATCCAAAAATACAGGTTTCCAAGCCCGTTGCCCCTCCCAAGAGATTCTGATTACTGGGGTCTAAAGTGGGACCCAGAACCTTCAGGACCAACTAGATCTCTCCCAAGCAAGAGATTCACAGATCACGCTCAGAGAAAGGCTGCATAAGAGACCAACAACATCCAGGAGATGGACCTGGAGCATGGGGAATACAGGAAACTATTCAGAAGGGAAGCCAGAGAGGACTTGTACTATGAAAAAGAAACAGTCAGAGATCCCAGAATCCCACATTTTGAAAGGAGGTACACGTGAAACTCTCTTCCCCATAAATCCTACATTCCAGAGAGTCAGCAGCACCACTTTAAATGTTTGCAGCCAATTATCCCATTTTTTAATTCTCCATATTAAAATTATATTTATTGAACCAAAATAGACCTCCTATTATTATTTTATGATCCATACAGAATAAAAAGGTTTTGAAAACTGATAAATGTTAACTATTATATGAGTGACTTTTAGTCAATAATCTTACTAAAGATGAGATTTATTAAACAACTTTATTAGCCAGGTGTGGTGGCACACACCAGTAATCCCAGCAGTTGGGAGGCTGAGGAAAGAGGATCATTGCAAATTTGAAACCAGCCTGGGATACAAAGTGAGCTCAAGGCCAGCCTAAACTGCTGCATAACCTGTCTCAAAAAAGACAAAAAAAAAAGAATAACTTTATTGAGGTACAATTGATACATTGTACAATAAACTCCACACATTTAAATTGTACAGTGTGGTACAGTTCCACATATGGATACAATGGAGGATCTGTGCTGAAAATCAAGATAATAAAGAAACTTGTCATACCCAAAAGTTTTTCTCATGCCCTTTTGTAAACCCCCTACACTGTATCTTGCCCTCTGCCATGTCTAGACAAACCACTGATTTGACTTCTGTTGTTATAGATTACTCTGAATTTTGTGGAATTTTATATAAATAGAAACTATGTAGACTTTTTGTCTGGCTCTTTGATTCAATGTAATCATTGTAAGACTCTTCCAGTTACTGTGTAGATACCACATGGTTTATCCAGTCGGCTGTTCGTGAAGACTTGAGCTGCTTCCAATGTTTTACTATACAATTAAAGCCTCTATGAGCATAGATATAACTCTTTCTGTGTATGTGTGTTTTCATTCATCTTGGATATCTAGGAGTGGAATGATTATGTGTTAGGTGTATGTTTATACTTCAAAGAAACTCCCAAACTGTTTTCCACAGTGGTTGTACTATTTATGCCAATAATGTGGGACAGTTCCATTTTCTCTACATCATTGTCAACGTATGATCAGTATTCTTAAGTTTAATAATTCTCATGAGTAACTAACAATGTCTCATTAATTGTATTTCCTTAATAATAAGATGTTGAGGGGCTGGGGATTTAGCTCAGGGGCATAAGCACTTGCCTGGCAAATGCAATGTCATGAGTTTGATCCACCGTATTAAAAAATAATAATAAGATGTTGAGTAACTTCTCATGTACTTATTTCCTAAACATATATTGTCATTGGTAAAGTAGTAGTTCAAATATGTGGTTTATTTGAGGGGAAAGAAGGATCATTTTATTATAATTGGCTTTCTCCCATGGTTAAACCAACAGCAGTATGTTTAACTTATTGTCTTATAAAGACATTTTCATATATTACATCCTTTGCCCTAAAGACACAAAATTGATAAAGAAAAGGAAAGTAAGTGAAAAACTCAGAGGAGTTCTCCGCAGGGTAGCACAGAAAGACTTTTAAATCAAAAGATGACTTTTAAATCAAATGCTTATCTGTACTTGGTTCTGTTTTTAAAATCTTCCAAATAAATAAAGAAAGGAGCACATTCAAAACTTTAAGCAAATGAAATTAGAGCAAGCTCCAGGAAAATTTTAAATGGAAATAACAGCAAGAATGATTAGCTTAAAAGCCAAATACTGGAATAATGTCTTGCATTCTAGGAGGCTGAGGCAGGAAGTTCAAAAGTTCAGGCTCAGCTTGGTGACTTAGACTTTATCTCACTAAAATAAAAAGGGCTAGGGATATAGCTCGTTGTAAAAGCCCTGGGTTTAATCTCCAGCACTAGGGACAAAAGTCAAATACTGAACAAAACAATTCAAAAATTAGGGATTATACAACGCGATTGACTACTACAATGGAAGGTTTAAGAACATGCAAACAGTATGTAGGGGCATGGGTCTTTTTGAAAAGCATGTGTCATTTTTGACTAGCTGCTTATCTTCTAAGCACTGCCTTGACTTCTTCAAATGGTGAACAGTTGTGCCATATTTTTACTTTTTCCTTTGTACTTTCCTCCTTCTTTGGTCCAAGATTCCTCCTTGTGTCCTACTTATGGGCTTCTTTCAGCATTCTTTAGGGCCAGGGAGGGAAAGTACGCTGGTGACAATGTCCCTTAGTACTGTATTCTGTCATCTAAGAATGTCAGTTCTTCCTGTATTCTTTTTTTTTTTTCTTCCTGTATTCTTGAATTATCCAAGATTCTAGACTAATATTTTTTTTTCTTTCACCACTTGAAAGATGTAGCAGGCTTCCTATAGGGCTCTATGGTTTCTTTTCTTTTCTTTCTTTCTTTTTTTTTTAGACAGGGTTTCGCTATACAATTCAAGCTGGCCTTTAACTCATTTTGTAGCCCAGGCTGACCTCAAACTCTCAGCCTCAGCCTCCCAAGAATTGGGATTACAGAGCCACCATGCCTGGCTATGTCTTTGTACTTTGTTTTACTTTTCAGAAATTTATAATGTGCCTTGTAATAGATTTCTTTGGATTTTTTCCTGTTTAAGTTCCTTCTTGAATCTTTGTGTTTCTCTCTCTTTTCAATTAGGTTTATGTCTCTTGTCAATCTAGTCATTATCTCCTCAAATTTTGGTTCTATTTTTCAGTTCTAAGTTTTCCACTTTGCTCAGCATGGTAGCATATGCCTGTAATCCCAGCACTAAGGAAGCTAAAGCATGAGGATTGCCGCAAGTTCAAGTTCAGCCTCGGCTACAGAATGAGTTCAAATTCAGGCTGAATTGCATAGAAAGACCCTATCTGAATTGCATAGAAAGACCCTATCTCGAATAAATAAGTAAATTAAACAAATAAATTTTCCATTTGACTCCTTTTTACATATTTCTGAGACTTTTTTGTTTGAAGTGTGTCCATAACTGCTCAATGAAATATTTTTATAAGTTATTTAAAGATTTTTGTCACCAATAACTAAAATAAATTTTTTCATCATCTTTCTCGTCTCAAATTTGGTACCTGCTTATATCCTTTCTCACTCACATTGAGATTTTCCAAGATCTCAAGTGATTTTCTTTTGTGCTCCGGAAGCTTGGAGTGTTGTTATAAGACTCTAGATTATATTCAAATTTCCTATTTTCACCAGTCACTTCACATACAGAGCCCTTCTTAGTCCCTGTCACAGTCCAGGACGTTTGTATTTCTAATCCCAAGGGAAAGTTATTGGGGTTTTTGTGAGTTAATTTTAATCTACCACTTTCCATGCAAC
The DNA here is from genome assembly GCF_034190915.1 of Cavia porcellus. Classification (NCBI taxonomy): domain Eukaryota; kingdom Metazoa; phylum Chordata; class Mammalia; order Rodentia; family Caviidae; genus Cavia; species Cavia porcellus. The sequence goes on along the minus strand of NW_026947501.1, from coordinate 28,455,455 downwards.
CAATGGTGTAAATAAAGACACAATTATATATCCAAGATTGTGAGGAGCCAAGGGGGTCTTAAGTCTAGCTAGAAGACCCCCACCTTTAACTCGAGAGAAGGGGGAGTGGCTCAGGGATGAATGATCATGAGAATGGCAGGAAGTACATGAGAGCCGTGAGCTGGGCTAGCTGGGTGGCTTGAAATCACTTTTGCAACATGCAGAGAGAAGGATACACAGAAAGAGTAATCTGCATAACATAATTTGAGGTAGTGTCTAATGTTTTGGGGTTGGTGTTTGGCTCTGATGTGTAACTTTTTATGCCCTGGAAAGTGATAGCCTCGTCTTGAAGCTTGATCCCAGGGACAGCGTGGAGCATGGAGCGTGGCTCTCCCTCCTACTGAGCTCACATATTTTCTGAGAGCTAAGGGGCTGGCAACACTGACCTGTTGCCTTGCTCCAAAGACTACACATCAGCACCTCAGCTAGACCAGTGTGCTTTGCTTAAAGGCAATTAAAGGTGTCAGGAAAAGTGCTAGCCAGCTCTGTACATATCAGTATATAGAAACAGGACCAGCTTTAGCCAAAATGGAGATACTTGCTCTTCTTTCAAGGAGAGTCACCCAGATGGTCCTCCAGGACTTCAGACACCATGGCAGCTGGAAGAGTGGGTTACTGTCTTATTACTGACAAATGGGAGTAGAAGTCCACATTCCTCACCTGGCCTCCATGGACACACTCCAGTGAGGAAGGGGTGTCTCCATATTGGTTGGGTGAAGGCGAGTGTTCCAACTCCCCACATGGCCTTCCCTATTATAGGGGTGAGGGGTAAGCATCCCAGCAGGGAAGGATAAGGATGTCTTATTACACACTGGGTAAGAGTAGATGTCTAGGGTAACTACTTCATCTTTAACGATAGGAATCAGTCAGGGTGTTTTTGTTTTTAGTTTTTTTGTACTGGAATTCAAACTCATGACCTTGCGCTTGCCAGGCAAGTGTTGGAGCCACTGCGCTAAATCCTCTGCCTCAGTCAAGATTTTTTTATGTGTCATGTTTTTCTGCTTCTCTACACAGCTGGAAATGTTTGTGTGAGTGCTAGACATTGCTAATTAAGGGTTATGTCATTGTTATTCTGCTATAATATCATGATATTTTGGGAGGGTCCTAGAAATGCTCAGTTGAGGGCTATTTGTTCCTGCCTAGTGAGGCAACCTTCTCCAGTGTACACTCCAGAATGCTCTGTGAATCGTGAAGCTTTCTAGTCTGGCTGGCCCTTCTAAATCCTGGGCACACCAGCCCTTGTTTCCAGTCCTTCAGACAGTTACACACACACACACACATATTGGTCAGTACTCAGCTGAGTTAATTTTGTGGAAAACTTCAGAAGATCTCCCAGGTCCTCTCTCCTATGAAGTTCTCTTCTCTACAACTGTTTGTCCTATTAACTCTAATTGCTTTGGTCTCCCCCAGACTCTTAACCCTGTTTCTTCAATTCCAGGCAATACCTGGGTACCTTGATTCCCTCTCTCTGATCTGTGACCTGGGCTCCTTCAGAGCAAAAGGCTTGTTTGTTTCTCACCTGTTAGGGGATCACTGTCCTTCATTGCTTGATGTCCATGTCATGAAAAATACAATCTTTCACGTCTTTGTGAGTTTATTGTTGCTGTCATTATTATTTTGGGCAAGAGAATAATCTGAACCTGTTACTCCATCTTTTTTTGTTGTTTCTTTGTTTTGTTTTGTTACTCCATCTGAACCAGGAGCAGAAGTCCCCTGGCGTGTGTGTGTGTGTGTGTGTGTGTGTGTGTGTGTACGCACGTGTGTGTGGTGGTGGCAGTGGTGGTGGCACTTATGATTAAACATAAGGCAACTACTTTGAAGGCAATAAGATTCACTATGATGCCCATTCTGGTTTGACTATTACCCTCTTTTGAGGTGCTGTTAAGATTTACAAAGTTTAGGTTTTATTGGTCTTAATGTTCTCTACTGTTTTGTTTAACTTTATAATACCTAAAGAGATAGACAATTCCTCTTAAGGATGCAAGAGACATTATGGTAAACATTGTTGATAACCTTGTACTCTGTTTTTACATCATGTGCTATGTCTATCCTTGATTTTGACTGACAGCTTTGTTTTATCATGCTTGATTTTATTCTCTTACAAAAAAAAGTAATAAGATCTAAGAGAGCAATAAAGCCCAAAATGTGTAAATTTTGTTGTAATAAAGAGGGAAAGAAAAGTGCCCTGAAGGATACAACAGCAAGGGTGTTTAGGTGTGTTACATAGAAGACCATATTAATATTTTGGATTGGATTACTGAACACAACTGTTTGCAGTCTCACTGTTTGAATGTTCGCTTTGTGTGCTTTGATCCTGTGACCTGAAACACCGTTTCTAAGATGATATCGAGTAATCTATTAACTGGTGATAGCATACTGTTTTTTGTTTTTTTGCTTTTCTGTAGTTCTGAATTACTTGTACCCTTATACTGTTTTGTTTTGTTCTGCTTTTTTTTTCTCTTCTTCCTTTTAAATAAAATATTAAAAAAAAAACATAAGGGCTTCACACACTGAACTACATCAGCAGGTCTTTTCCATAGTTTATTTTGAGACAAGCTCTCACTAAGACACTAAGTTGTCAATGTTTGACTTGAGTTTTTTTTTTTTTTTTTTCATCTTTTTCCTTTTTATGGGTACCGGGGATCGAACTCATGACTGTTTGCTTGCAAGGCAAGAGATTACGCCACTGAGCTAAATCCCCAGCCCCCTTGACTTGAATTTTTAATCTTCCTGCTTCAGCCTCCCACAGTGCTAGGATTACAGGTACCCAGCACCACACTTGGCTTAACTTTTTATTTTAAGAAAAGAAAATTTCACAATATTTGCAGCATAGTTCAATGAATACTTACATATCTTACCTGGATCCACCAATTGTTAATGTTTTATCTTGTTTTACTTCTTGCTAGAGAGAAATAAATCTACACACATGTACATATCGTCATTGTTTTTGCTAAACCAGTTAAGAATAAGTTGCTGACACTGTGCTCCTTACCCCAAGTACTTCAGCACCTGTCTTCCAAGAACATAAATTCTAGCTATCATACTTTCCATGATAGCCCACGCTGTGTGTCCCAGATGAAATGTGTAACTTTTATCTTTGATTTCACCGTTTTTCTACATACTCAGTGCATAATTTCTTTCCCACTCTTCATTTTTGTTTTCTTGAATAAACTTTGCCACTGCTTTAAAAGAACACAGTTCTTTTATATAAACACAAACAAGTTCACAAAACAGCACTGATAATAAACTATTATACAATATATTGTCTACATTCAAAGTTTGCCAGCATATTTTATAGCAACTTTTCCCAATCTAGAATCATGAAATGCATTGATTTAATTGAAGATCTATTTTCAAATGAAATCCAAATGAATCTATATTTAGTCAAATGCCAGGTCATAGAGGAGGTAAGATGTCAGCCTGCTCTGCGAGGATGAGCCTGGTATTTATCTCAAGCCCCAGCCCCACCCCTAATTTGCCCCAGTTTCTCCCCAGTCTCTACCTCTGCCCTCTATCCCTCTCTCTGCCTCTTCTCCAGTGTCCCTGGTATTCTAGAGACCTTTCAGTGGTAAGAGGAATGGCACCCTGTTTGGACTCTGCCTTTGGGACCCACTCCCAGTACCTGTAGATTACTGTTTATGTGACATAGGAAGACTCAGAAGTCCCCAATAGAGTCCAAAGGGTAATTTTTAAAAATGAGGAGATTTAAAACTAATAGACAAACACAGATGTGAAAAATCAATGAGGCAAAAGCTATCCTGTTAGAAAATAAATGAAGTGCAAAAGAATGAACTGTGAAATATGAGCCACAAAGCTCACCCAGTACTGCTTGTATCAGAAGCCTCTATCCATTCCGCACTCCCACCCTTTCACACCCTCTGGCCCCTGCACCTTTCTTCTCTCCCCACTGCCTGCCCTCCCGGCGCCCAGTGGGAAAGTCCGAGCCCCAGCTGCCCAGGCTAAAATCTGACATCAAGTCCACCTTAGATCTTCCTCCGTGCTCAGTGCAGCTGAAAGAGCCGCCTCCCTGCATCTCCAGAGCCTTCAGTTGGTGTCATTTTGTGCCACTGATCTGCGCCTGCCTAGACTTGAAGCCTTCATGTTTGTAGGTTTTGAGCCACTCCTAGACTGCAAGCTCTTGTGACATCACGGAAAACTTTTAAACCTGCGTGAATAGCACTCAGTGCTTTGGAATCAGACCTGGTTTTGAGTCCCAGTAGGTATGTGCCACCATACCCAGCTCCCTTAAACCAGTTCTTAACCTTTTATGAGCCTCAGTTTCTAAAAGTTGGGGGCTTAATATCCCGTGCAATTTATGGTGACAGTTAAATGAAATAATTTATACAAAGGACTCAGCCTGGTATCTGGCACATTAGAAACTTTGAATACATGTTAGTTGTCCTTTTATTCATTTTTAATTCCCTACAGTCTAAAATATGCTGCCAGTAATTTTATGCATTCTTAAAATGGCTTATAATTACATGACTAATTCATATTCATCTTACAGCAATCAGATAATATAGGGAAACAAAAAATAAAAAATCATCTGTAATTTCCAAACCCAAAGACAAAGATACTGGTATACAAATTGGCACCTATCTTTCAAAATTTTTTAAATGCAGATGTTTACAACTTATAACAGGGTTGTGTCAATAAACTCATTCTAAGCTGTAAATATTTTAAATCCAAAGTACATTTAATATACCTACACAATCGAACATCAAGTAGCTTGAACCACCTCAAACTTGCTCAGAACACTTACATCAGTCTACAGAGAAGAAAATCATCAAAATCATGACAGGCAAAGCCTGTCAATAAAATGCTGAATATCTTAGGTAATTCATTGATTACTGTCCTGGAAGTGGAAAATAGAATGGTTGTATGGATGTAACTTGCACATCATGAAATATTATGGGATGAGCCATTGTAAATTGGAAACTATTAATACATATTCATTACACTATCTTATACACGCTGTTTTATGATCCTCTTTGTTATATACCACAAACATCTTCACTCTCCATGAATAGTTTTATTAATATCCATTATGGTTACAGAGTAATCCTGTATAGAGTTATGTTTCAGCTCACTAACTAATCTCCAACTCTTGAATATTTAGATCATTTGCAGTTTTTCCACTGTTTCTAAGCAATTATTGTGATGATCAAGACTGGCCTCATTCTGAATTATCTTCCTAGAAGTGGTATTGCTAAGATAAAGAGAACATGAAAATGTTAATACTTTTGATACACATTGCTGAATTGTTCTCCAAAAAGATGACATCATGTATATTCCTACTCCAGATTTATTGTGACCATTTTCTCATTTTTAGCATAGAGAAAATAATATGTAATTGTTATTTGTTTCTTTGTTAAAAAAAAAAAAAAAACTTCACTGTGTTTAGTAAATATTGAACTCGAATGAAGTGCCTTTTGTCTGTCTTGACCCACATGATAAATCCATCTACATATTTGCAGGCTTTGCCTGTCTGGGATAAACAGTCTGGAGGAGAAAAATTATCATAATTTGCATGAAGCTGACCGACTCTTGGCTAGGAGACAGGTGAAGGACCAACCCAGTAGAGGAACAAAGACTTCTGCAGTGCTGACAGGAACTAGAGAGGAGCAGGGCAAATCATGGGACTCCGGGGTTGGCAGGAAGGAAGGACAGGACCACGAGGCCTGGCCTGAAGCACTGGGAATGGGAGGGGATAATTCCACGACCATTCAGAAAGCTACAGGGCTCTGCCAGTGACAGTACTATTGCGATATCTGGCTAGGTTTGAATCTAGTGGTATTGGTGGGCTAGGTACAGTTTTTACTTGCTCTTTTGTTAGTCCTTCATATAATGTTTGTCCCTAATAATCATTTTCCTCATTCCCAGTTGGGTATATAATAAGCAGATACATTTGTTGAACACTTTCCACAGTCCAGGTGTTACACTCTATGTGTGTTAAGTCTCATTTGATCCTGGTGAGGACTCCACGAATTTGCACTTTCTCCTCGTTTTACAGGAAAGGAAACAGGGTTGGAGACACGCAGCAGCACACAGCTAGGAAGGGGCGGGGGTGGTAACAAAATGAGAACTCCAGCCTGTCTGTCTTCAAAGTAACCACACTATTTTGTAACAGCTAGTGTCTTTCCAGCACATGAGTCATACTAGATAGTATTTCAAAGTGAAGGCCAAACATCCATGAGAAAATAAGAGACCAGTGAGGAAAGAAGATCACTAGTCCTGTCTCTATCCTTCTCCAGCCCAGTCCAGCGGCCTGCCTAAGGTTCCAGTTATCCAAATGTCTACTCTAGAGAAACTCAATGTGCACCTCTCCAGACAGGGGTGAAGACAATACACCTCCTATGATGCTTAATGTTCATTTTGGAACCAAAACTCCAATCAGTTTCCTAATTCACACATCTGATTGCTTTCTCCCTTGTTCAGTCCAATTTAAAATGTGTGCTAGAGGCCAAGCATGATGTATGCATCTGAAATGTCAGCAGTCAGGGAGGCTGAGACAGAAGAATGGCAAGATCAAGCCCCGCCTGGGCAACTTAGTGATTTAGTGAGATCCTGACCTCAAAATTTAAAACTTGGAGAAGAGATGCAGATGTACCTTAATGTGACGTCCCTAGGTCCCTTCCCCAGTACTTGCAAAACAAGATCAAAGAATTAAGATGTGTTATCTCAAGGTATTAACTCCCACAATAAACATAATTATTTATGTGCTCCAAAACTACTACTACTAATAATAATAATGAGATGAGAAAATGGCACTGTGGAGCTTGGAGGCTGTAGCTCAGTGTTACAGTGCTTGCTTCTGAAGATCAAGGCTCCGAATAAGTTAAATCCCCAGTGTGGCAAAGGGTCCCCTAGCTGGTCCTTAACCCATTATGTACCCTCAGGCTGGTCTGGAACTCACAACAATCCTCCTGTTTCGAGCTCTCAAATGCTGGGATTATAGGCACGCATCACCATACCGAGTTTCCTCTAGATTTTCATACTACAAAGGAGAGAGGGGTTGTTGTTAAATCTCCAGGGCTTTTTTTCTTACTGTATTCAAAGCCTGGGCTTGAGCTGAAAGATTTCTCTACTTTCCAACCAATTCTGACCACAGCGTGAAGCAAGTCAATGAAGACAATGTAACAGTTTTCCGTTGGAGTTAGTGTTTCCTCCTGACCTCATCTGTCTGGAGAAAGCCAAGATTAGCGTTTCATGGCATACAAGCTGCTTCCCAGCAGCTAATGGGTGGGGAGGACAAGAAAACTTTTTTCACTTTTCCTAGCTGAATCTGTTCCCTTCCTGAAACTTCTCCAGGCAGAGCTCTCCTGCCAACAGTTCCTCTCGGTAGCTTCTCTGACCTTCTAGAATATTGCTTATCTCGCTCAGACATGCACGTAATGTGTGGTTTGTTCTTTCTCCTAACTGACATGTTAATGCTGCTTTTGTTTCCTTTACCAGATTGTGCATTTCTGGAGAGCAAGACTATATAAGATGCTGTCATGTCTTCACAGACTGAGATTATGGTATTATGTGCCTTCCGTGATTGCTTTGTTTTGTTTTAGGTCTCAACCTGTAATCCAGGCCAGCCTGGGATTTGGAGTTCTTCTGAATACTGAGACTACAGGCATGCATCACTACACCTTGGCTCTGATTATTCTATTTAAAACTCTAAATGAATCATTTCTTCCTCTCCAACCTGAAATATAAATTATTTATTTTGCTTCATATCTGACCCCCATTAGGTTAACTCCAAGAAGATGGGATTTTTTTTTTTTTTTGAGACAGGGTTTCTTTATGCAGTTCAGGTTGGCCTTGAACTCACTTTATAACCTAGATTGACCTCAAACTCTCAGCAATCTTTCTGCCTCAGCCTCTTAAATGTTGAGATTACAGGTATACACCACCACACCTGGCCAAGACAGGGATTTTTGGCCCTTTTTTCACTGATTTTTCTGAAGCACATAGAACAGTGCTTGATATTATGAACAGCAGTACCTGATCAACTAATCCATACTGAGTTATTAAATGACTTAAAGATGAATAATGAAGCAAAGCATCACTCATGGGAAAAATGACTTTTTCCATCTCAAGTTATCACTTATGTATTTCTCTGTTAATTTCAGGGGAATTTCTTTAGGACCTCAAATAAACTTCTATTTCTAGCTTAGCACATTCTAGGATAAAGAATAGGGGTTGGGGCTGGGGATTTAGCTTAGCAGCATAAGCTCCTGCCTTGCAAGCAGGCAGTTGTGAGTTTGATCCCCAGTACCAATAAAAAAATTTTTTAAAAAAGAATAGGGGTTAACTGAGTTTGTATTAGGCAATAGTAATGCATGTATTCTCATTTAATTAACATGCCTTCCACTATATTGATGCTGTCAAAATCCTATTTTATGGATGAAAATCTGAATCTCCTTGAGGGAAATTACCCAGTCTCACAGTTAGACAAGAGGTAGAGCTAGAACCTAGACCTGGGCCAGAAAAATTGATCAACAGTCTGCTTGCTGACTGAATGAAAGCCACTTTTCCAAAATTCTCCTTCAGCTTTCTTGCCTTGAAGTGATTGCTCCTGAATTCAAGTCTGGTCAGACCAGACTAGCTTACTCTAGGTTAAATAACTTGTCTCCAGGTATCCAGGAAAGGTTTAAAATCGGTGACTAACCACGGAACTAACAGAGGGTTAGTTAGGCTTTTAACAGGAAAATAAACTAATAACCTTTTCTGGTCAAGCTAGAGATATCTTAGTGGCACTTTCAGCATTAACTGGACAGAGATGACTGCAGATGGAGGCAGGGGTTAAATGTGGTCATCTTGAATTCAAGAGATCAGTTCAGCCACCAAGGGCAGATGCTATATTCTGTAAACAACTGAATACACAAGTCTGAAGTTCAAGCAAGAGGGCAGAGAAATGTGGAGTCCAGAACAGCGTGGAACTTTGTCTAAAGCAAAGGCCTCAAGCCCAGCAGCTTTGCTTCCTAACTGTCAGAGCATCACTGTGTCCAGTGCTTTTGAAAATCTCATGTGAGGATGCAGAGTCCGCTGAATTGTACAGCAGCTGTGTTACAGGGTTCAGGTTTCCTATGCTCCCTTTACCCAGAGTCCCATTGGCATTCTCCACTGTGCATGATCACATGCTACTGTTCAATAGCTGGTGTGCCAACTCCAGAGATTGCCTCTAAGGATCTCTTTTTGATGGATTTCCAAGACTGCCCAAAGTACTTGCAAATGTAATATTTTGAGATATGTTAAGACCACAGTACAAGCCTGAGATCTAACTTGATTCTTTTTAGTGAATTTCTTTGATGTGGTATTTCACGTCCATTAATAGTTATTTAATATAATGTGGTGCACTGTTATTTGGAGCATTTATATTTGATTGTTATCTCTTTTCTCTTATATTGTTCCCTTTACAAGGATGAACTTCTTTGTTTCTCTTAATTTGTCTTGGCTTGAAATCCACTTTGTCTGCAAATAGAATAGCTACCTCTACTTTTTTCCAGGTTCCTGTGACATGGAATGTTGTTTTCCATAGAAAACAGTCTATGAATTTCTTTTGAATTAAATGTTTTTCTTGTATGTAGCATACTGTTGAATCTTGCTTCTTATTCCATTCTGCAAGGTTGTTTCTTTTCATTGGTGAATTTGGATCATTAGCATCGATAATTATAACTGATATGTATTGATTTACCCTTATCGTATTTTCATGCTGTTGACTTCCTTTTTCCCCTCTGCTTCATTCTGTTGGGGTTCATGGAGATGTAGTCCTTGTTATATCTTTATAGAATGTCCTTCAGAACATTTTGGGGTGCTGGTTTAGTGGTCTTGAATTTCTTTAGGTATTCTTTGTCATGGAAATATCTTATTTCTCCATCAATTTTGAAAGATAGTTTTGCAGATTACATCAGTCTGGGTTGGAGTTGTTCTCTTTTAGGGCTTGAAATACTTTACTCCAAGCTAGCCTTGACTTGAGGATTTGTGTTGAGAAGTCTGTTGTGATTCTTATTTATAGGTAATTTGTTTATTTTCTCTAACAGCTTTTAATATTCTGTTCTTATGTTGAATTTTTGGAATCTTGACTATTATATGTTGTAGTGTAGATTTTTTTATGATGGCTAATTGGAATTCCCTACTTAATCTGATGACAAATCCATTTTCCTTGGGGAGTTTTCTGCCATTATTTCTGTGAACAGGTTTTTAATATCATTTGTGCTACCTCCTGTGTCTTCTTTGACTCTGATCAATCTTACATTGTTCTTATTTGCATCTTTTAGCAGCGGTTGGGTTGATTTTTCATGGTCTCTTGCTATTAAGAATCTTTTTGTTTTTGAGACATGGTCTCACTATACCAATTTATACTGGCCTTGAGCTCACTTTGTAGCCCAGGCTCCCCTCAAACTCACCATGATCCTCCTACAACAACCCCCCAAGAATAATCTTTCTTTTCATGATTGCTAACCACAATCCTGTCTTCTATATCTGATATTCTGCCCTCACATTGGTTCAATCCACTTGTATGTACTTTCAAGAGAATTTTTAATCTCCCATATATTTGTTTGAACCTGTTTCATGGATTCCATTTCTTTCCCATGTTGGGAGTTTTAGGTTTCAATCATATTTCTAAGCTTCTCTATTTGTATATCTATACTTGCTCTAGAGTTGCTAACCATTTTTTCATATTTTCATTAAGGTCACCATCTCTGTAGTTATCTGAGAAATTATTTCTGATTTGATTTTTTCTAGAGCCTCATTCATCTGTTTTTTTACATCAGCTGTTACCACGTCAGTGTTCAGGTGGGCGGCTCTGAATTATTCCACCTTATTGCCCTCTGGGTTTGCCTTTGGTGAACTGAAAGTCTAAGGTTGTTTCTTGCTTAAGTATCTTCTCATTTTCTTTTTTCTTTTTCTTCTTTTTTTAGTTTAATTCCTAGATTGGTGCTTATAAATTGCTTATGGCAAGTAACTTTATTGCTAGTATTTAAAACCTTTACAAAATGACTACTCCTCAGAGATGTCTTCCAGCTATTGCTGGCTTTTGGGTTTTGAGTCTGTTGCAAGATCATGTCTCTTCTATTTATTGGGGATGAGAAGTTGCTGCCTATTTAGCCTATTTAGCCCCTGGTTCTTAGGCACTGGCCTATAACATTTTTCAGGACTCTTAGACAGTCTCAGCTCAGTCTTGATATGCCAGAAAGGAAAACTAATTAGAATTTTGTCACCTCAGCTCAAGTAGCAAAATAAGCAAAGCAATAGCATCAAACACAGCCTAGAAAATGACAAGCTCCCCTGCAGTACACAAAGGTGCCAACTTACAGCAGAGGGCTGGTGTCTGGCTCTCCCCAAGTCAGCCCAAGCATGGCACTGACTCACAGGAGGTCTTAGCTTCTTGGTGACTTCCTGTTCTCCTCCCCTACAATCTGAGAATGGTGCTAACTCACAGAGGGTCTTCAATCCTGTATCATTCTCATTGTTTTGTCTGGTTGGGCCTTATTGTGTTTTATCTTGCTTGATTTTGTTGTATCTGATGGTATGGGCAGCTATTTCAAAGATAACAAGATATGTCATGGTAGCCATTTTGGATTTACTATTATCTTGTTTTGAAGTCCTGCATTGCATTAGTTGTTCTGTTTTTATTGGCTCTATTCTGTCTCTGATTTGCTTGATTTTACTATGTCTGAAGACATGGGCAGCTATTTTGAAGACAACCAGAGGAACTATGGTAACCATTGTTGCTTTCCTATTATCTTGTTCTGAAATCTGGTATCACACTGTCTTATTCTGAGTGGTTTTATTCTGTTTTATTTTGCTTCATTTTATTCTCCTTGAAGTAAAATTTTTTAAAAATTAAAAAAAAGAAAATGACAAGCTGTGGTAAGTATTAATTCACCATCTTCAACCATATGAACTAGATTTGTGATTAGATAACAAAATGTAAAGCAAATTGGAAAATTGCATACAGTAAATATGCCCTCAGTATGGTCATTCTACCCTCAGGAGAGAAAATTTAAAAGGGATTGGTATTGCAGTAATACTTGCCTCCAGGAATGAGTTAGGGAATATTGTTTCCCTTTCAATTTCATTAAAGGGTTTGAGGAGTATTGGCATTAAATCATCTCCAAATTTCTTGTAGAATTCAGAAATGAATCTGTCAGGACCTGGGCTTTTTTGTTGGCAATTTTTAATTACATTTTTGACTTTATAAACTGATATTGAGTTATTCAGAATTTTTATATCTTCTTGATTCAGCTTTGGTAATTTGTATGTATCTAGTAATCTGTCCATTTCTTCTGTATTTTTCATTCTATGTAAGTAAATATTTCTGAAATAGGTATTGCTCCCCTGAATTTCACAGGATCTATAGTGATTTCACCTGTTTTTGTTCCTTATTGCATCAATTTGAGTTTTTTTTTTCCTTTGTTTGCTAGGAGTTTATCAATTCTATTTATTCTTTCAAAAAATCAACTCTTTGATTCATTAATTCTTTGTATTGTTTTCTTAGTCTCAATTGTGTTAATATCTTTCCCAATCTTTGTAATTTCCTCCCTTGAATGGGCTTTGGACTTCACTTACTCTTTATTTTCTAAAAGCTTAAGGTGTAGCATTAGGTTATTTACTTGTGCTTGTTCTATCTTCCTGATGCAGGACATAAATTTCCTTCTCAGGACTGCTTTCATTGCATCTTACAGGTTTTGGAAAGTTGTGTTTGTATTTTCATTTGATTGTAGATATTGAAATTAAAGAAGAAATTAAACATCTGTGACCCATTGGTTGTTCAGGAGGGTGTTAATTAATTTCCATGAGTTTGTGTAGTTTTTTCAGTTGTTTTGTCATTGATTTCCACTTTTATTGAACTATATTCAAATATTATGCATGGGATAATTTCATTTCTTTTGCATTTACTTAAGCATGTTTTATGGGCTAGCACATAGTTGATTTTAAAGAATATCCCATGCACAGCTGAGAAGAACCTGTATTCTAATGTTGGGTGAAGCACTCTGTAAACATTTAAAAGTCCATTTTTTCACAGGTTTGATTCAGTTCTCTTATTTCTTTGCTGATTTTTTGTCTAGTTGATCTACCACTTTGTGACAATGGAATATTGAGGTTCCCCATTACAATTGCATTATTGCTTGTTTGATTTTTCATGTCTATTTATATTTGTCTTAAATAATTGGGTGCTTCCCTATTTGGTGTATATGTATTTATCAAAACCAGAGAAAGAATAAACTATAAAAGGGACCTATAGGCCCTTTTATAATAGGGCCTAACATAGATATAATAGGATGTTATGTTAATAACATCTATGTTAATGAACATAGATGTAAAAATCCTCAATAAAATACTATCAAACAATGCATCAAGAAGATTATACACCAACGCCAATGGGGATTCATCCCAGGAATGCAGGGATGGTTCAACATACACAAATATGTAATACTCTATAACAACAGACCCAAAGACAAAAATCACATGATCATTTCAATAGGTTCAGAAAAAGGCTTTGATAAAGTCCAACACTCATTCATGATAAAAGCTCTAGAGAAAATCATAACAGATGGTCTTTACTTCAATCTGATAAAAAGCCAACAGTCAACATTATACTAAATGGACAAAAACTGGAAGCTTTCACTTGAAAATCAATAACAAGACAAGGATTCCACTAGCACCACTCTGATTTAGTATAGTTCTAGGAACATTAGCCAGAACAATTAGACAAAACAGAATAATAAACCCAGGCCATGGTAGTGCACACCTGTAATCCTAGCACTCGGGAGGCCGAGGCAGGAGGATCTAGGCAGGAGGATTGCTGCAAGTTCAAGACCAGCCTGGGCTACAAATGAGCTAAAAGCCAGTCTGAACTACCCAGTAAGACCCTGTCTCAAAAAGACAAAAAGAAAAGAGAGAAAATAAAAGGAATAAGGATAGAAAAGGAAGAAGTTAAATTATCATTAGTCACAGATGACATGATATTTTACATAGAAGACCCCAAAAGCTCCATCAAAAGACTTCTAGATTTAATAAGCAAATTCAGTAGAATAGGTAGATACAAATTCAACACTTAAAAATCAATAGCATTTTTAAAATCAACAGCATTCCTGAACAAAAACAATAAATTCACTGAGAGAAAAATTAGGGAAACCACATCCTTCACAAACCCAAAATAATGAAATATTTAGGAATCACTCTAACAAAGAGAGTAAAAGATATATACATTGAAAATTACAGTACTCTGAAAAAGGAGATTGAAGAGGATATCAGAAAATGGAAAGATATCCCTTGATCATGGATAGGAAGAACCAACATTGTAAAAATGGCCCTACTCCCAAAACTGTTATACAGATTTAATGCCATTAACATACCTCACATAGTTCATATGCCATTAACCATTAACATATCTCACAGATGGAGAGAAAATATTCCCAAAATTCATTTGGAAACAGAATAGACTTAGAATAGCAACAACAAAGGGAAGGCAGGACCCACAAAAGGTCCATTTTCCTCCAGGTTCTATTTTCTTTCCTTCTTACAGTTTCCCTGCGTGGCTTCATCTACTTCCAAGGGTTCAGCCACTCCCTGTATAAGCCAGTGATTCTCAGGCCTGTGCCTATTAGATTAGTCCTTCCTCTGCATGTGAGAGTGTTTATCCAAAGCTCATGCAACATCTTCCCTTGGAGGTCCCTCTGAGACACTGAAAACTCAGCATGTGGGTTTAGGGTTGTTCCCCAAACCACATCATATTGTGAATAGTTGAAGACACAAGAGGTGTCTGATCAAGAATGGTGACTCGTGGGTTGTGGTGGTAAGCCAAGCCAATGAGGAACGAACTGGACAGATTCTCCATGTACCCTAACAGTCAAATGAGGGTCAAGAAATTGAAAAAGACAAAGTTCAGCTAAACCTGACAGCCAGACAGGGAAGGACTCCTGAGTCTAGAGCATCCTACTTACAGCTAGCTCTATGCTTTACAGCGCAATGTGCCCCAACACTGTGACAGCTCCATCCCTGCCCATTTCTCAGGTAGGCCTTCCATAATATGGGATAATACTTACATTGTCTTGTTTATATGACTCCTGCAAACTCTGCCTGCTTTCCCCTGTTTAAATCTTACTATGAACAGATTTCATTCACTTTCATCTGGTTTTCCCACATCTGGATTTGCCAACTCTATGCCTTCAAATTGATGATTTGACTGGATTCTTTAACTAAGTACCACTCTTGGACCTGGTCTCTACATTTGAGACCTCCCTAGAGTCTAAAGTTCCCTCCAGGACTCTTCTGGGTACCTGGGAGTCTAGAATTCCCCATCACAACCTCACTGAGCCGACTTCCTGGACAGGCCTCAGCCCTGGACCTGGAGGGAAAGCCTTGCTGCCCATGAATGGAATCTTAGGGCTGGGGGTTGGGGTTAAGAACAGCACACAAGACTCCCTAAAAGGCAGGATGGAGCCAGGAAGAGAAGGGACAGGCTGGGATCTGGGCTCTTTCATTTGTACTCTTGCCCTGCACTTTGCAAATCCTAGATATTCCAGGAATAAAAATGAATGAGGTCTAGCTCCTGGCCTCAAGCAACTTCAGAGTTACAAGCAAACCAGGGATCAAGATATTCCTTGAACTAAAGATTCTTTCTTCCATCTTAAGCCTGGAGCCTGGAGCCAAGCTTTGGTATGCTATTCTCTGAGTGACCTGCACTTCCCCCTTGTAAGAGGCAACTGCAGTTCAAACAGTTCCTTTCTCCTGGGCCATAGTGGTACATGCCTATAATTCTACCACTTAGGAGGCTGAGGCAGGAGGATAACTGAGTTTGAGGCCAGCCTAGGCTACATAGTGAATCCAAGGCCAACCTGAACCACAAAAAGTTCCTTTCTCAAAATTTTCCCCAGCTCAATTTTATCCGCATCTCAGAAGACAAGGTGAGAGTAAGAGAGTACTATCTCACCCATCTGTACCTCAGTTTTCTCATCTGTCAAGTAGAAATCATAACTACGCTTCATACCACACAAAGCTCACTTTAAATATAAATTTAGAATCAACCAACTGATTGCCCAACATCCAAAGCTATTCTAAGCTGTGGCCTATGGCAAGGAAATACAAGAACTAATTTGGGGAGAGTGACACTGATACTCTGGGCTGTATATTGTACACTAACTATGCCAAATTTTAAAGTCAAGCTAGCTACCCAAGCTACTCAGCATGCCTCAACATTCCCTAATTGATACCAATTGGTATATATGCATGAAATCAAACAAAATTTAATATTAGTTCAAGGAGAATATAATCTAAGATAGAGATCTGTTAACAAGGGCTAACAAGTTGTGAGAAAACAGGCACACTTCCCTTCTGCTGATGGGAATGCAAAGTGATACAGACCTTGTAAAAGGCATTTCAACAAAATCTACCAAAACTACACCCAGTTACCTTTTGACCTCCCAGACCCACTTCTGGGAATTTATTCCACAGATAACACCTGCATTCCTACCAGATGACATTTTTACAAGGTTATGGCAGCAGCACTGTTTGCAACAAAGATTAGAACTAACCCAAAGGTCTTTACATAGAGGCTAGTTAAATACACAAGCATACATCTTATAACAATACTTTAAAACAGAATAAGGAAGATTGCTATGCATCGATGTGGAAAGACCACCTTGATATGTTATTTGAGTAATAGATGGCTTGAAATAAGAATGTATTTTAATCTTTTTACATTTGGTTAAGTTTCGCAAAGAAGCATTGAAAGGGTTATAGGAATTTGTTGACAGAAGTGAGAAGAAAGCTTTTCCACCTATACCTTTTAATATTGTTCCATCTTTAAATCGTGTGACTATTTTAACTTTGTAAAAAAAATCTGTCTATAATACATTCTAGAAAGGCATAGGCTGGACTGGTTGGCAGAAGATCTGATTTGATCCTGGTTTAGCTGCTGCTGCCCATAATTTCCTTCTCTAGAAGACAGGAGGGTGTGACCCTGTCTGCTCTCAGTTCCTTTCAGCCCTTCTCTTCCATAAATAAGATGTTTTCTGGACTGTGCCCTGTTTTTATATCTTTGCTACTTTCTTTGCCTTTTCCTGTATATAGACAAATGCAAGTTAACTGAACCAATAACTGGAGAATTTCCAACAATGTACAATCCTACTTCCCACTCTTGGACTATTTATTATTTGTCCATGATCATGTGTTTCTCTCTTAAGCTTACTTTAGAGGCTTTTAAATTTGTACTTTAATTTGGGTTAACTCTTTTAGAAGGCAGTCTGATCATATAAAAGGCATTTCACAAGAGGTTAGCAGAACATTTAAGCCGGGTGTGGTGGCTCACGCCTGTAATCCCAGCACTCAAGAGGCTGAGGTGGGAGGATCCTCGCGAGCCCTGAGACCAACCTGGGCTACAAAGTGAGCTCAAGGCCAATCTAAACTGTATAGCAAGACCCCGTCTCAAAAAAGACCAAAAAAAAAAAAAAAAAGTTTAGCAGAACACTCTATTTCTTGAGTAATTACCTTCTACATGTCAAAGTCCAGTTCTGTTTGATTCCCTCATTTGAAATTACTTCGTTAAGGCTAGTGGAGATGAAGGAGCAAAAATAATAGAAAGCCATAGATACATCCACAGATGATGATATGAGCTGATTGCTCTGCAGTGTGTAGGGAAAGAAATGAAAAACTAGGGACTAAAGAGGAACCAGATAGATTAGTGAACTGCAGTGGGGCCTTTTCAGGGCCCTGTGCAGGACAGAAGCTCTGCTGAGCTCTGAATGTGGGCGAAGGAGAGACTCTGTGTGAGACAGGAGACAGGGTGTGGGCTGAGGACTGAAGGATGATGAGGAACTCTGCACATGTACAGTACCAGCTCAACCATTGTGTCAGCTCTCAGCTACCAAGGAGACAGCTAGACTGTCACTTCTGGCTAAGCCCTGACACTGGGGGTGAACAGTGCTGGTGTACTGACCCCCCTGAGATGCTTGGAGATCCCTGCAAAAGAATTTTTATTCTTAATTTAAAATAAGATTATTTTAAATTTATTCAGCACTAAAAAAGATATGAGCTGTCAAGTCATGAAAAGATATGGAAAAAATATGGTGATACACACCTGTAATCCCAGCATTCAGGAAGCTGAGGCAAAAGGATGGCCCATGAGTTCAAGGCCAGCATGGACTATATACCGAGACCCTGCCTGAAAAAACAAACAAGCAAAAGACATTATTCTGTATGGTATTCTACATGTCATTATACATTTGCCAAAATCCACAGAGTATATAACACCAAAAGTCAAACCTAAACTGTAGACTTTGGGTAATAGTGATACATGCCAATGTAGCTTCATCAATTGTAATAAATGCACAACTCTGGTAGGGAATTCTGATAATGGAGGAAGCTAGGCATGTGTAGGGTTGAATGAATTCTCTGTCCCTTCCTCTTATTTGGCTGATGTTGTGGATTGATAATTGGTTCTCAACTCAAACACCAGCGGACCAAATCAATGTGGTGCCAAGCACAGATGGCCCAACTGAGGACTGTTGTCGGCGTAAAAAGGAGGCCTGTAGAGGAAGAGTATCATTGTGGTTCTCCTAAGTGTTGTTGCTGTTGTTTGGAGCCATTGGTTCTCCTGGAGGAGATTATTATGATGTCTCCCGTGGTATGAACTTGGCTGTTATCATCAGAGGAACTCGGGACCCTGTTGCTGAGAATGGCTGCAATTGGGGGAACACTAGTCCTTATTTTGAGCATTGCTTCCTGGTTCTGGAGAAACCTGCTATTCAGTCTCCTGGAGAAGCTTGTCATGCTGGCTTCCTGATATGAACTTGATTGTTCTATCCCCAGAGGAGCTTGGGATCTCATTGTCACTTAGGATGACTGTGGTACTTTTCAGGGGAGCCCTGGTCCTTATTTTGAGCATCGCTTCTTGGCTCCACTGTAGAACCTTCAACCTACTGGCACAGATCCTTCACCCCACTGACCTTTGAGTCTTCCCAGCACAGATCCATCAAATAGACTTGCATGAGTCATTGTGGGCTCTAGGTTTTCAACTGAACTCATGCAGGTTATTGCCATGGGATCCAGGATCTTGGCTAGATTTGCTAGGTCTTTAGTGTTGTACACAGATTTCCTTAACTTTCTTTGTATTTGACTTCGTGTGTGGCCACTATAAATAGTAATATAAATTATGTGTCCTGTATATAATTGTTCTCCTGGCAAACCCTGACTACAACAGCTGTGAACCTTAATCTACTAAAAATAATAAGTCTATTTTATAAATAAATTCAAATTACCCTCACTCAAGCATAACTCTTTTCTTCATATTTATTTCTGGTTACTGATTATGAGAATTTACTTTTCTAAAAGTGGAATAAATGTGTAGATAAACTTCTATTGCTTTTATACAGCATTGCTTTAATAAACCTGTAGCCTCAAAGTCTACATAGTGCATTTTCTTAGTGACTTAGTAATGTTCCATTGCACTTTACCCATTTTCCTATTATGTTGAGGTTTCTTGTGTACATTTAGCTTTCCTGTCCTTAGGCAATTTTTTTAACAAATTGTCAGAGAAAGGCATGGTGATACTCACCTATAAACCTAACTGCTGGTCCACCCTTGGCAATTTACAGAGACCGTGTCTCAAAATAAAGTTTAAAAAGATTGAAGAGGAAGCTCACACTCACCTAAAATGTGTGAGGTCTCAAGTTCAATCTCCAGCACTGCTGATAAAATGAACCAAAATAAAATAAAATATTGTCTCAAGGGGCGTAACTAGACTAAAAGACATGAACATTTTGGATGTTTTTGTTACTTTATATTTTTCTTCTCAACTTTATCCTATCTTTAGCCATAGAGTTTATCAATACAAGTATACCCTTTTCATATACCCTTTTCAGCCATTCATTATTTGAGATCAAGATTTTGTTTTCTTACTTACTTGAATACATTTTTAATCTTCAGATTTAAATTTCTATAATCATTTTTTCTTTAAAAAGTAATATCACACTGATTCCCACAATCTACTATAGTCTTAAATTTTTTTGAAATTTTCTATTATTATCAGTCTTTTATGTTTTTTTCTGTAGCCTCATTTCCTCCAAAGTTATTCTTTCATGATAGCAATGAATAATCTTCCCAATTTTTCCATGATGTGATTTGGATGTCAATAAGTGAAGTTTTCTGTAAGGTGTATCTCCAAGAAGGAGGAGAAGCTACTCCTGATTGATTATATTTATCTTGTAATATATACAGTTCCTCCCCAGGGGAGTCAATTGGGCGATATTAATTATCCAGTGGGAGTAGTCATTTATAAGTTAACTAATCAACTTACACATTGCTCTACAAGACTAGGCTTCTATTTGTCCAAATACGAGCTGATGTAATTTCCACATAGCCTGTAACAATGTCTTCCTTCCTTCCATTTGGCAGATGTTCCATAATTATTTGTTAATTTCACCTGATTTGACTCTAAAATAAACTAATATTTAAAAAAATAAACCAGAAGTTGAAGTACTGTTTTCAACTATCTGGACATAATCCCCACCAGTCAACTCTTCCCTTCACATTGTTGGTGGCAGAAAGGAAACATTGGCAAATCTGGGGGTGGGCGTAGCTAATGAATACGGCCTGATATGGACCAAACAGACTTAGCTTCTAATTCTTTTTCTGCTGCTTCCTAGTTGGAGGCCTTGAGCAATCTAAGTTCTTGTTTTCTCCTCTTGTAAAAAAAAGTGCCCAAAAAGATCTCTGGCATGGTTAAAATAAAAGTGAGATATAACACAAAGCATCTACCACAGTGCCTGGCCCCAAGAAAGTGCTCGATGATGCCTCATAACAATTACCATCTTAATTCCATTGTCCTAGAAAAGCTAAGTGCATCAAAAACTGTTGAGAGGTTGGAGGATGTGCACACCTATAGGAAAGCATAAATATCAAGAAGGAAATGTAAAATGCATGGGAGAATCAAACTGTTTGTGACTTGTATCTAGATGTCTCCCCAAAGCCTCATGTGGTCCTAAGTGGGCTCTTTGGAGATGGGGCTGACCCTAGAGCATGTGATGCTGAGATCAAGCATGTGATACTGGGATTAACTCATGGTGCAATGCTAGGATTAAGGGTGCAGGAAGCCTGTTAAAATATAGGAGATAGAAAGGGGGCTGCTGCTTGCTGCTTTGTTGCCTTCTGCCTGCCATGGACTGTTTCTCCTCTGCAATGCCCTTCTCCCATGCCATCCTGCCTTGGAGCCAGCCAACTGTAAACGGAAGCCTCTACAAACTGTGAGCCAAACATACCTTTCCTCCTTTAACTTTGGTGTCAGGTATTCTGTCTAAGCAATGAGAAAAAGTAACTAACATAAACACACACATACACACACACACACACACACACACCACATGCACAGCAGTTCAAGACCCAATTGTCTTTGCTGAATATGTTTCACCATATTTACATAAAGATCATGTCCAAGTTATCTAAATTCTATTTATCTGAGTTTATCAGAGATTATCTGTTTAGTTATCAATCTCTAAAAGGCTGAAAGCATCTTAATTCATTCTAATAGCACTCTCATTTCTGACATTTTTTTTTCTTTTTCTTTACTTTCATTTTCTTTTCTTTTCTTTTCTTTTCTTTTGAGACAGGACCTCATTAAGCAGTTCAGGCTAGTCTTGAGCTCACTTTGTAGCCCAGGTTGGTCTCAAACTTGCAACAATCTTCTTGCCTCAGCCTCTCAAGAGCTGGGATTACAGGTGTGTACCACCATGCCTGGCTGAGAATTTCTCTTAAAGTATACACTCATGAAATAATGTACTTGTAAGGTTACTCCTGCAGCAGAAGACTGGAACTCTCTTCCACTCTCTATCACTAGGAAACTAGTTAAATAAACTATGACACAACCACACAAAGGAACACCGTGTTACTATAAAATACACTCTGTGTGTTTTGTAAAAAAATAAATGAGGAAATGCTCTATGAATTGATAGGAGACAATTTCCTGGATTATGATTAAGTAAAAAGAGCAGGTGTTGCATGGGTTATAAAGCATGCTACCTATTCTATGAGACTTTCAAGAGCAGCAACTTCCCAGATTGCAAAATCAAAAACACAGGATTCAACCCACGAAACCAAGGCAGTTTCTGTAGCAGGTCATTATCAGGCTAAAGGAGAAAAACTATATGAATTCTAGGAAGTTATTTAAGGTGATAAGTTCATCCTGATTCTCTCAAAAGAAAAGTTTAGAACCCCATTAGTATCATAAATAATACAAAGAAACTCCTTAACAATATAAACTTATGAGAAACCAACAGGAAGTATGAGATATAGGATGGAATACTAAAGACACCACTATAAATCAGAATGAGTTCCATCTAGGCTGGTTCTGGAAGTTCTAGCCAGCACATCAAAATAAGAAAAAGAGGAAGCTATTATTTTCGAGGACTTGCTAAAATAAGAAATTATCAGAATAGAATCTAATGCGGCGACCAAAGATAAGAATGTAGAATTATATTATTGTAGAATTGAACCGAAAAATTACAAAACAGTTTTACACTGTGATTTCATTTAAAAATTATATTTATTTGTGTTGAATATATACATAGAGAAAAGCTGCGAAGGAAATTAATTAAAATATATTTAAAGGGCCGGGGGTTTAGCTCAGCAGGCTAAGTGCCTGCTTGGCAAACACGAGATCATGAGTTCAATCCCCAGTACAAAAAAAAATCCTCTCTCTCTCTCTCTCTCTCTCTCTTTCTCTCTCTCTCTCTCTCTCTCTCTCTCTCTCTCTCTCTCACTCTCTCTCTCTCTCTCTCTCTCTTGCACATCTGATATATTGAGTTATTGTTCTATACTGTTCAGTATTTCATGAATCCTTTTATTTTTCTTGAGACAGAGACTTGCTATGTAGTTTGAGTGGATTATGGACTCACTAAGCAGCCCAGGCTGTCCTCAAATTTGCAGCAATTCTCCTGCCTCAGCCTCTGGAGTGCTAGGATTACAGATGTGTGCGACCCTTCCACCTTCCTGAATGCTTTATTATGAGTACACTTATATAACAATTTAAAAAACCACTAAATCTCTTTTGTCCACAAATGGGTTGCATACATGCAAAAGCTATTTCAAGGGTTATTGGGATAAGAAGCATTTCCCCTAAAGCACTAATGTTTGTGACCTCAGGCCATTTTCCAACTCATCCCCATCTACAGGGAAAACCAGTGATCTGCTCTGCTTAGTCCCTTCCTCAGATGAAAGCCTCAGATCCTGGAATCTAAAAGGCCTAGTGTGGCTCAGCTCCTCAGGTGACCTTTGCCCCTCGTATCAGTGTATACACACAGTCCTACGCCCATCCCAGCTGTTTGTAGGGCTCCCAATCCTCCAAAGGCAGCCCACCTTGTGCAAAGTGCAGAAATCCTCTTTGCAATACATATACCAGAAGCTTCTGCCTCCCAACTGGGTGCATTTGGAAATCACTCTGGTAGCCTCGAGCCTCTAAAAACCAGGCTTCTCAGCCCCACTACTAGGCTGAAGGTCATGAACACACTATACCAAATCCAGCCACTTCCTCACATGGCTCCTGGAGACCCTAAATTTCCTCCATGTTGACATTCCCTTGGGTCCCATCCCTGCTCCTCAGATGGATAATTATTTCTGCTAACTCATTCTTACAGGCCACATTTCATGAGCCTTCTACCTGCCATTCCCCACCTCATCTTAGACATTACTTGGCACAAATGGCTGCTGAGTACAGCTATCTTATTCTCCACTTTTCACCCTAAAGTTGTGAGATGGTCTCTAGTGGGTTTAATTTCCTCTGGGAAGAGGACTGGATTGACCGTGTCCACGTCATAATCTGGTCACTTTCCCTAGAGTTTCTTCGACTTCTCACCTTCCCCACACGTCACCATTTTTTTTGTGGCCCAGTACCCATCAGTCCTTTAGAGGGTGTGAGGCTGTTCCCTCAGGCTGGATGTCTTTCCCTCAGCCAGGAGCATTCCTGTCAAATCACTGCAGCCCTGGAGTGACTGATCAAGCCACAAAGGTGTCCCATCTTGAGACAAGTTTAGCCTTCATCATCTTGGGAATTTGAAAAATACTGACACAGACATTCCACATCATGGGAGCCTTGGCCAGAGGTATGTATGACATGAATATGCAGAGATAAGTGACCCTCAGAGCCACACACCCAAAACCTCCTGGAATGCATGGTTAGAGGTTAAAAAATAGCCTACAGGGCCACAAATCCAAGTAGAATAAAAACACATTGCCTTAAAGGAATAAAGGACCTTGGCCTTCCGCTCCCCATACTCTGAATTATCACTTAGATTGGCCCTAAGGGCAATCATGTTCCAGACCACCCTGGCCTGCCCCTGCCCCTTACATATGAATGGACATCCTTTCCTGTACAGGCATCCTTCGTCTCTTACCCTTGCATCCTGGTTCTACCAATAAAAACCCAAAGAAGCTTCAATTTGAGGTTGTCTTTTTTGAGATTCTCACACTGATGGGTCATGGTTAAGGGCAGTCCCTGTGGACCTTCTTGGAGTTTGAACTGGACACTGACCCCAAGTAATCTCTCATCCTATGTGCCACACCATGGCCATGAATTGCAGGAACTTGCCTATCCAGTACCAGCTTTCTTTCAGAGTCCTCTTTCCATAGTTCAGTTATGAAGAAGGAACCAATACACCAATACAAATGCCTTCATAGAGTTACTTTAAAACCTGATAAACTACATTATTCTGATTTACACCTGCTTTGGTTTTTTGATATCTAATTTCAGAGCATCTTAGGAAAAGGACATAGAAAAAGAGAAATGTGCGCTACAAGGCAGGCCCCAGAAGTGATGTACTGGTAATAACATGCAAGGGTTAAAAAAGTATAAAACCCCCCAGAGAAGAAGCAAACGGCTCTGTACCTCTGCTGTGCTACTGATTACTGTGCAGCACAAGAGCTTGTGTTCACACTGGGCTCTCAAATCATGCACACACAACATGGGCCACCTTCAGCGTGCTTCCTGAGGATACCTCGATGTTTCTAGAGAACTCCCAGGCCTCTGAAGGCTGCCCACCTCTGAAGGCTGCCCAAAGTTGAGAGGGTTCCTTCCTGGACTATTCCACCAGAAACTTCTACACAGTTATCTACATGGGCAACATTGGTTGATTTTCATAACTCATGTGGCAGTTTTTAGAAACTGATAAGAAGTACTTTTACTGTTGATCTATTGATATACTTAAAAGTGTTTCATCACATATGTGCCTCTTCCCAGAACTAGCTAAATGATGGGAAAGAAAACTGGAACAAGTCACTGATTATTTAAGCTTTCTGGTTAGCTTCCCCTTCCTCATCTGTAAAATGGGGTTAAGAATACATTTCTGAAGCATTCAAAAAATTATCCCTCCAAATCTGATAGGCTAGCACCGTGAAAGTTCTATAAAAAGGAATAGAAAATGTGCTTTACTGTGTTGATTCCCCGTATCTAGACTGGGTCATAAATTAGTCACTAAAGGAAAGAAAACTAAAAGTACTATTACTGCAAGGGTGGTGATGAGGCAAATCTCAGACAAAAGTAATTGACAGCGTCGCTGTCAGAGGAACAGCGACACCTACTGCACCTACCTGTGTACTACACCAACCTGCAAAACCAGAAGCTTTCACACTTCAGTCATGAGCTACGTTCAGTTTTAGTCAAGCACAAAGTCTCGGCTTTACTATTGTAAAACTAAAGATTAAAAATTGCCAATTACTGTGGCCTCTGGAAAAGTCACAATATTTTCCATTTTAAAATACCACTTACATATTCAAATGTAATACATATAGTTTGTGGAAAACTATAAAAGAAAGTAAAGATCCTTCAATAACACTCTTATCCAGCCGCGGATATAGTTCAGCAGCACAAATGCCTGCCTGGCAAGCACAAGATCCTGAGTTTGATTCCCAGTACAAAAAAAAGAGAAAGAAATAAACACTCTTAACAACATTTAATCCGCACTTCATTTAGAACCACCAACCTACCATTATAATCTTTTCTTCAGTCTTTCCTCTCTTCCTCTTCTTCCTCCTCCCCTGCAATCTCTTTCCGTAAACATCATAAAAGAAAAATAGTGAAAATGAAACCTCTGACCAGGAATTACCATTGATCACAGTTTGGCGTGTGTTACTCCACAATTTTATGACCCTAGAAATGCATACAACCACAAACAGTGATGAGATGGTGCTGTTAGTCATTGTTGTCCAGCCGAAGGCACAGGAACACACCTAGAGTTGAGTGAGTTGGGTTATTACTCTTTGAGATGAGGGAGAACACAGGAAGAGGGCCTTAGACCTCACTGTAAGACTGGGGCTTGTTTTGGGTGGTTTGAAGAAGGCTTTATGAAATCAGGACATTTCTTAAATTGGATAGTGTCAGGAAGCAGAGTAATTCTATTATGGGATATAATTCTATATTAATCTCATCTAAAAGAAGGGAAGATTAGTATAAGCCTAAGGCTCACGAAAAACTGGGAAAGATGCAGCATCATTTATAACAATGAGGTAGATGCTTGGTCATTTGTGTGGTTTGGACAATGCTCTTGTTTGTTCCTGTATCTGTGTTCAAACAAAACTATGAAGTGGTCTCATTTTCACTTTGACCTATCTTTGGCATTGAATGTCCTTATCCGATGTATCAATGTCTGTGAAATGGTTCAAATTCAGCAGGAGAACAGCCAGGCTATTAGTGCCAGGCCAGTTCGCCCAGCTCTCTGAGACTGCTTTTCTCTTGCTTATTGCTCTCTCTCTCTCTCTCTCTCTCTCTCTCTCTCTCTCTCTCTCTCTCTCTGTCATCCATGTCTCAATGTTGTAGGCATTTCTATATAAATATGGAGTCTTATTTAAACAAATTTCTCAAATACTTTAAACTTGTAATTTAGTATTCTAAAATGAAAACTTTTTTTGAGACAGAGTCTTACTATGTAGTTCAGACTGGCCTTGATCTCACTATGTAGCCCAGGCTGGCCTCCAACTCAGAGATCTTCCTGAGTGCTGAGATCACAGGCACCACAAGTCCAGCCTAAAATGAAAGTTTTTAAAGATACATCTGTACACAAAGCTTCAAAATCTGAATGACCTAGGATTTGGTCCCAACTCAACCATTAATCAACTACATTACCTGGAGCTAGTTACTTCTCACAGTGTCTATTTCTCTGACTGAAAATATAGCTAACTATACCAGATTTTCTGGGACTAAGGTTGGTTTGCAAAACGTTTAGCCCAGTGCCTATATCATATCTAACAAATCATTATACTTTGAAATCCTTTAAATTATTTAAGGCAAGTATTGCAATTTAGGACATTTATGCTTAGTAATGGGTATTGGGTCTTCCATGAATGTTTTAATTCCTTCATTCCAAAAGGAACAGGGAAGACCAACCAATAAACAACCAGATACAAATTAAGGCCTGAAGGAAAGAAAGGTTCAGGTTAGAGCTCAGAATACATGACAGAGAGAGGTTGTGTGGGCTCTAGAAGGAGGCAGCCCAAAACTACCCTATGCAGAGCATCAGCCTGGGAGAGAGAGGATGCCAGGGGCTGTAACTTGGTACTGCAAAACCAAGGAACTTGGCAGCTATGTGGTTCCTATAGGAATATCAACCAGCGGGTGGTGTTGGCTCTTTGTTGTAGTCAGGGATTGCAAGGAAAACAATTATATACAGGACACAAAATTTACAGAATTATTTCATAATAGTCACCCAAAGAGTCAAACATGAAAGATCAGAAAATTGGTCCACACACTAAAGACCCCAAAAAGTCCAGCTGAGGGCCTGGATCCCATGGCAATGTCCTATATAAGTCCAGTTGAAGACCTACAGCCTATGACAGTGTCTCATGCAAGTCTGTTTCATGGATCTGCACTGAGAAGACCCAAAGGTCAGGTGTGGAAACCAGAAAGTCTGGGCTAATGGGATAAAGGATCTGTGCCAGGAGGTTGAGGGTTCTGCACTGGAGCCAGGAAGTGATGCTCAGAGTAAGGACCAGGGCTTTTCTGATAATGATAACAGCCAAGTTCATATTAGGAAAGAAACTTGAAAAGCTCCCCTCGGAGAACAAATGGCAACAGGAGAAGGATACCACTTCCTCTTCGGTTCTCCTTTTTATATTGGCAGCAAGCCACAGGTGGGCCACCCACACTCAGCACCACGCTGATTCAGTTCAGCTGGTATTACAAGTTGACCACCAGTTGTCCACCCACCACACTTTTCTACAAGGTCTTAAGTTCCTTCCATTTCTTACAGTAAGCTAGTTTAGAAATGGCCATATTCACCCATTCAATATTTATTGAGCATTTACTATGACTTAGGCACTATCCTAGATGTTACAGATATATAATAAACAAAACCCTGGGCTCCCATAGGAGCTTATAATCCAGTAAGAAGGAAAGTAATTAAACAAACAAAAAATATGATTTAATAAGCTGTCAGCTGAAAAGCAATATGCTGTGTTACTCCTTGGAGTAACTGGGGAATTTTTTATACTGAGTGATCAGGCGAGGGCTCTGTGGAGGTGATATTTGAGATGAAGCCTGAATGACCAGTCAGAGCTGAGTTTGCAAAAGTTAGGGAGAACAACTAGTTTAAGTGACCTTAGGGTGGAAAAAAGTTGGTGTGTTCAAAAAATTGAATGATAGCTGGTGGTAAGGGGGAATACTGGGAACCCAACCAAGAGTCCCAGTTGTCATTATTGGGTCTGCCACAAGAAAAATAAGAAACAGAGACATTGAAGTATCCCTTCAATGGCTGAAAGTAAGCCTCTCTGGATCCGATCTCTGCTCCCAAAGCAGCCACAATTTATTAGCTGTATACAGTGATAGGTGGGGCTAGCAAAGGATCACAATTCATCCGAAAACTCGGACTCCAAAGGGTGTAGATAATTTTATGTTTAGACCCAGAGTATAATCCTGTGATGATTTAAGAAAGTGTAAATCATCCCATACTTAGAACAGTCCATAGGAAAAAAAAAAAAAAAAAAAAAAAGAACAGTCCATAGGAAATCCCAGATGGGTGGTTCCAATAGTCCCAACCCCTCCTTTCATCTCACAGGGAAATACGTAAAACCAGTCACTGTGAATT
This sequence comes from Cavia porcellus, assembly GCF_034190915.1. NCBI lineage: Eukaryota > Metazoa > Chordata > Mammalia > Rodentia > Caviidae > Cavia > Cavia porcellus. The sequence goes on along the minus strand of NW_026947501.1, from coordinate 28,426,356 downwards.
TGTAGTCCCCAACAGGGCAAGAAAAAATAGTTTGGTGTGTTAGCAAGGGTCCTAGCAAATAAGACTGAATTTGAAAGAGGAATTTGGATTTTATTCTAAATGTCAGAGGAAATCATAGGAAGGTTTTAGTCCGGAAGGAACATGATCCAGTTTATATTTTGGGGATGTTTGGTTGGTTGGTTGTTTTTTCAAATCTGTTTTATTCAAGGAGAAAAAAAAGAAAAGAAAAAAACCCTAATTATATTTTTGAAAGACCATTAATTATATCTATGAGGTCTATAGTAAACTACAATTACTATTATTGGGCCAGCCAACTCTACCTTGCCTTTCTTCTGAAAATTTAATTTTGCTTTCCTTGAACAAGCATGTGATTCAGGCCCAGCCATTGCAGTATCCCATGTCATTGGGCATAGTCATTGGTTCACTGTGACCATGTGATCTACACTTGGCCAATCAGAGTCCTTCCCTGAGATTCATAGATTAGAGCTAAAGAAATGGCTTTGTTTCTGGAGAACAGAGCTGAAAGACTATGAAGGCAGCCATCTTTCCTACCTCTAAAAATAGAACCATTTAAAACTAGGGGAGAAGGGCTGGGGATTTAGGTCAGCGGCATAAGTGCCTGCCTTGCAAGCAGGCAGTCATGAGTTCGATCCCTGGTACTGATAAAAAATAATAAATAAAAAATAAAGCTGAAAGAGAAAAAAGTCAAAAGCAGTGATGACTTCCTGAAGTCTACTATTCCTTATCTTCTCTATTAAGTAAATCACTAAATTTCTCTTTTTACTAAACCCTATCACCATTAAGAGTGCTAATTAAGTAGTTCTTTCTTACCAATATTTCTTTAATCAGACTTTTTTAGTGGATTTTAGATAGACATAATGATCACATTCATCATAGAGAATTTGTATCAATACGTGATATAATTTGATTTTTTTGCTCCTACCCTCACTTCAACTCTTCCCATTAAAAAGTTTTCTACTTTTTTCCTTCTTTTCTCAATTATTTTTATTTTTGTAATTTTTCTTTTTGCCCTCACCCCTCCTTTAATTCCCTCCTTATATGAACATTTTCTTCCTACTTCACAATACCTATTACAAATTTTGGTCCTCAGTCACACTTTCAGATTCTTACACCAGACAAACAATGCACTTTTTTTTTGAGACAGGGTCTTGCTATTCAGGTTGGCCTTGAGCTCACTTTGTAGCCCAGGCTGGTCTCAAACTTGCAACAACCCTCCTGCCTCAACCTCCCAAGTGCTGGGATTATAGATATGCACCACCACTCCTGGCAGCCTCAATATTTTTTGAAAACTCTCTAATTTCCATGTTTCTAAAGGAAAATTCAAACCAGGTGTGTACACACCTGTAGTCCCAGCATTCTGGAGGCTGAGGCAGGATTGCCATGAGTTTGAGGCTAACCTAACCTACATATAGTGAGTTCAAGGCCAGACTGTACTGCAAAGTGAGGCCACCTGAAATACCAAAGAAAAAAGAAAATTCACCCCTATCATACATAAGGAAGAGAGGAGAATTGTGTAATTAGATTTATGAATTCAAAGGTTTAATGTAACGTTTCTTCAAAAAGAAACAAATAGGACATCAACAGCCTCTGGTCTAAGCAGAAGGTAGCTGTGGGTATCATTAGCATTTAGCACTCCTGTCTGAACACAAGGGTAAGATAGCCCTTCTTTGTCCACTTGAACTCGGGCATAGTCATGTGACTTGCTTTGTTCATTGAAATGTGTTTAGAAAAGATATGTTGCTTCTACACAGAAACTAGATACCACCATCTGGCTGGTAACACTCCTTTTTTTAAAAGCTACAGCCTTGCCACAAGACAAGGATGTCCCTTATCACCACTCCTATTTAATATAGTTCTGGAAATCCTAGCCAGAGCAATTACACAAAAGAGAGAAATAAAAGGCATAAAGATAGGAAAAGAAGAAATTAAGTTATCATTATTTGAAGATGACATGATACTCTATATATAAAATCCCCAAAACTCCATTGAAAGACTCCTAGATATAATAAATAAATTCAGTAATGTAGCTGGATATAAAATCAATGCTCAAAAATCAATAGCATTCCTATACACTAACAACAAAGTCACAGAGAGAGAAATAAGAGAAGCCACACCCTTCATTCACACTAGCAACCAAAAAAATGAAATATTTAGGAATTACTCTCACGAAAGAAGTGAAAGATCTATACAGGGAAAATTATAATACACTGAAAAATGAAATTGAAGATGATCTCAGAAAATGGAAAGACATTCCCTGCTCATGGATAGGAAGAATAAATATTGTGAAAATAGCCATTCTCCCAAAACTGTTATACAGATTCAATGCAATCCCAATAAAATACCTTCAACATACCTCATAGAACTCTAGAAATCACTCCTAAAATTCATCTGGAGCAAGAAGAGACCTAGAATAGCAAGGACAGTTCTAAGCAGCAAAGGCAAGGCAAGACACATCACAATCCCTGACTGGAAGTTATACTACAAAGCAACCGTAGTAAAATCAACATGGTACTGGAACCAAAACAGAGCCAAAAATCAGTGGAACAGATTAGAAGATCCAACCACAACTACAAACACACTCAATCACCTTATCTTCGATAAAGGTGTTCACTGGAAGAACGACAGTCTCTTTAATAAATGGTGTTGGAAAAACTGGCTCTCCACAGGCCAAAAACTAAAACTAGACCCATGTCTATCACCATGTACTAAAATAAAATCTAAATGGATCAAAAATCTGAATATTAAAACAGAAACACTAAATCTATTGGAGGACAAATTGGGTAAAAACCTTGAAGACATAGGGGTAGGTAGAGAATTCATGAACAGGACTCAAACTCCATGGGAAATACTTCCCAGAGTCAATAATTGGGATCATCTCTTATTAAAAAGCTTCTGTACGTCAAAAGAAATCTCCAGCATAGTGAAAAGAAAACCCACAAACTGGGAAAAAATCTTAATGAACTGCCCCTCAGACAAAGGACTTCTGTCTAAAACATATAAAGAATTTTAAAAAATCAGACCCCCAAAATTCAAAGGCCCAATCCAAAAGTGGGCATCTGAGATGAATAAACAATTTTCAGATGAAGAAATACAAACGGCAAATAAATATATGAAAAAATGTTCATCATCATTAGTCATTAGAGAAATGCAAATTAAAACCACACTGAGATTTCATCTCACTCCTGAAAGAATGGCCAAGATCAAGAAAACCACCAACAACAAATGCTGGAGAGACTGTGGGGAAAAAGGAACTCTCCTGCACTGTTGGTGAGAGTGTAGACTAGTGCAACCATTGTGGAGGTCAGTCTGGAGATTTCTCAGAAAACTGGGACTGGAAGCCCCATTTGACCCAGCTATACCCCTTCTAGGCATATTCCCAGAACTGAAAGCATCATACCAGTGATACATGTGCACCCATGTTTATAGCAGCACAATTTGTAATAGCCAGATTTTGGAAACAACCTAAGTGTCCATCAGCTGAGGAATGGATAAAAAAGATGTGGTACTTTTATACAATGGAGTACTCCTCAACTATAAAGAATGATCACATTGAGACATTTATAAATAAAGCTTGAGATCATACTCATAAGTGAAATAAATCAAACTCACATGTATAAATACCAAATAGTTTCCATAGTGTAAGAAATGATAATACATAAAAGTATGTGGTAATCATGATTCCCAATCATATTGATTTGAAGCCATATAATGTTTTCACTCATTAATTGCAATGGTTTTAACCTGGGTTGTTTGATTTTAGTATCTGTGATAGTACAAATAGCTATTTTGAAGAAAACAACACAACATAAAAGTTAGTGCTGATTTAATATCATCTTGTTTTGTAGTCCCATCAAGCTGTTGTACATCTGTTTCCACTGGTTTTCACATGTTGTATCTTACTATATTTTACTATATGCGATAGAATAAACAAAATTTTTATAGGCAAAGAGATAATATAGAAACCGTTGTTCGTTTTCTACTAGCTGGTTCTAACTACCCTGTAATTCTTTCATTCTCTTGAATGGCTTCACACTGTCTTGATATGCTTGATGCTATAGCATACGAAGTTATACTCAAATAATTCAAGGAAAGAGGCAGTATGGTGACTACTATTATGTTAGATTATCTGGTGGCGAAACACAGTGATGCTTAAATTGTTCTGTTCTGACCTGCGTTGTTCTGTTACAATGTCCTCTTTTATCTCAATCTCCCCCCTTTTTTAAATTAATCTATTTTTTCTCATTTTTTTAATTAAGGGAAAACTAAATTAAAAAATAGCGGGATATATTATAGTAACTTTTTTGTTTTCCTATTAACCTGACTTGAACCCCAGTGTTGCTCTCCCCATCTTGTTCTGTCTGATTTTACTATATTCTGTTTTTTTTTTGATAGAATCAAGTTTGAAGGTATAGGCAACCACTTTGAAGGCAATAAGATATACTATGATGCCCATTATGGTTTGACTATTATCCTTTTTTTGAAGTCCTGTAAGGTCTCCAGTGTAGGTTTTATTGGTCTTGTTCTGTACTGTTTTGATCAATTCTATTATACCTGATGATATAGGCAATTCAATTTAAAAATAGCAAGAGGCACAATGGTAACCACTTTTGATCACCTGGTATTCTATTTTTGCATCATGAACTATGCCCATCCTTCTGTTCTAACTGACTCCGTTTTGCTTAGTCACGTTTGGTTTTATTCTCTTCAAAAAAAAGTAATAAGAACCATGGGAGTAATAAAACCCAAAAAGTGCAATTGTTATTGTAAAAAAGAGAGGAAAGGAAGGTGGACTAAGAGATATAATCACAGGTATGTTTGAGTGTGTAGGATGGAAAACCATATTACTGAGCTTTTGCTGGATCACTTAACGGAACTGTCTCCAATTTCACTATATGAATGTCCACTTTATATGCTTTAATTTTATAATTTGGACAACTGTTTCTAAAAAGACAATATGTAACCTACTAACTAGTGATTTCTTACTGTATATTTTTTTCTTGATATTCTGTATTACTTGTACCCTTTTACTGCTTTGTTTTTTATGTCCTTTCTTTTTTCTGTTAAAAAAAAAAAAAAAAGCTACAGCCTTGCTACGTAATTTAGGCTGATTTTGAATTCATTAGGTAGTCTGCTAGCCTGGAACTCACAGTGATTGTCCTGCCTCAGCCTCCTGAGTGCTGGGATTATAGTAGTGCACCACCATACCCAGCTTTGGGAGCCTCAATTTCTTAGTGACCACCTGTGATATACATACAACGTAAGTAAAAAATTACCATCTTTTTTAAGCCACTAGCTAAGTTTGGGGTTATTTCTTATTGCATCGTTATTAAGCCTGTCCTGACTAACACAGCAGTAAGTACCTTAAAGTATAAGAACTTATCTAGCAAAAATTTTAGGGTAGCTTTAACATGAACCTTTTTAAAGGTAGCATGTGAACACCTGGCTTGTTAACTAGGATCTTATAGATTCACGTTCCTTTCTCTCTGAGGAGTTTTGCTGTTATGATTTAGGTTTCTAATGTTCCCCAAAACTCTGATGCACTCAGAGGCAGAGCTTTTGAAAGGTGATTGGATTGCAGGAGTACTATACTCACCGGTAGATCCACACTAGTGAGCTCAGCCGCTGAGTGTGCTGTGAGGCAATGAGGGACCTGGTTAGAGGAGCGCTGTGGGGGCAGGACCTAGAGGAAAGTCACTCCCTCCCAGCTCCTCCTTTCCCTTTCTGCTTCTTGGCTGCCATCCTGCAAGCAGCCTTCTCCCGCAGACCCTTCCAAGTATGCTATGTCTGCTTTGGAGCCAGACGACCGAGAATGAAAACCATGAGCCACAATAAACTTCTCCTTCAAGTTGTAGGTGTCACATGTTGTGTCTTAGCAATAAGAAAGTGACTAAGACATTTACCGAGGAATTATGAGGTTATCACAATTGATGATGATCTATAAAGTATGATGAAACCACAGGCAAATTGCTTAAATCCAGAAAAATCTGAGCAGGCATGAGTTTTGAGACTGGTAGATTAATTTGGTGATACCTATGGAGAGAAGCTGTTTTATGAAAGATGACTCCTGCAAAGGGTTGGTGCTGCAACCCACACAGCCCGGAGGTTCCTTGGGTGAAGGACTGTGAGAAGATAAGAAAAAGAAGAGAACAGCTGGCGTTAGGTGGGGTCCTTACTCCCTGGATAAGAGGAAAGGAACTGCCCCCTCACTGCAGAGGTATGTATTTATACAGTTTAGCACCTTAATGTCATAGGACACCCTGTTGTCCTAGCAACCCACTGTTCCAATTGTCTTGTGGCTAGGTACCCCCTGGGCTGAAGCAGCTTCTACAAGTGACTTGCCCCAGGCACTCTTTGTTCTTGGGATGCCATGCCCAGCCCTGCACAAGTGGTCAATCTCCAGCTTCAATGGTTCCCAGCAGGTTGGAGAGAGGCTGTCTTCATTTTGAGCATCTACTGCTCACTCTACTCCACCTAACCTACAGCTATTCTACTCCCTCATTAGTCAGGTTCTTAATGGGTGTGCTCCAGAGTTGGCTCATTTTAGAGTACCATTTTTTTTTTCTTTTTCTCTTTTTTATCGGTACTGGGGATCGAACTCACGCCTGCTTGCAAGGCAGGTGCTTATGCCGCTGAGCTAAATCCCCAGCCCCTGGCTCATTTTAGAATGCTATTGTTAGTATAGTAAGCAAGGATTTTCCTCCACAAACTGCTTGGTACAAGAATTGTTTTATTTCTAATAATCAAATCAACTTTGTTGACTAGCTACCAGTCACCTGAGAGGTGCAATATTTGATCTCAGCTGTCTTGGGGGTGGTCCTAGCCCTCCTTAGAATTGCACAAGAATCCAGGAGGTACAGGTGGCTCTCAGCAAAGGGCAAAGAAGTTTCTGGTTCTTATCATTGCTGCTATGAATCTCAACATCCCAGGTCACAGAGACAAAGAGAGGGCAGCCCCCTCTCTCCATAGCAAATTATGAGGACGCTTTTCCACAATCCTCCAGGCTAAAACTGTCCCCAGGTGAACACATTTCCATCCAACAAGAGGTCTGTCATTGCAAGAGAAGCTTTATGGAAGCAGGGTACAAGTCTGTATCACTCCAAGAATAAGCCTCAGGGGTGGCTTATTTCTCCTTTCTCCCTTTTTATAGAGCTTATCAAACAACAGGTGTCTGAGTGTTCTTGGGCACACAGGAGAGAATGATGAATCTACGTGAGTTGCTTGGAAGCTCCTGACAGATACACAATGTGCTTGTGGAGGCCTGAAGCCTGAGTTCTTATCATGAGTCTCTGCCTCACCTCCATGACCACAAACTCTAATCAGTCTCCTTGACCTTTAACCCTCAGGAAGTCTTCTGGTGTTTTAAAATGTCTGGATTTAGTTGGTCACAATAAGACACAGAGCACTAGAGACGCTGAGGCAGGAGGATCACTTTGAGTTTGAAGCCAGCCTGCACTACAAAATGAGGTCAAGGCCAGTGTCTTGGTCAAATTTCTTTCGTTGCTGGGACAAAATATCCAGCACTCAAAATTAAGGAAGGAAAGGTTTATTCAGCTCACAGTTTGTGGAGGTTTCAGTCCATAATCAGCAGTCTTCAAAGCAGGGTGGCACGGCACAAAGATAACACTTCAAGGTGACAGAAGATAGCAAAAGCAGCAACAGCAAAAAGGGGAGGAGTAAGGCTCTGTTTCTCCCTTATATTGTAAGCAGGCTATACCACTTCTGTGTCCTCCTCTTGCACAGGTTGAGTATGTTTACAAAGGACAGACCCTGGCTCTCTGCTGAGTAGTGTAGCTAAACTTCTAACCTTCTGAAGTTGACAGTGTATCAACCACTACAGCCAGCCTGCACTGCATAGCAAAACCCTGTCTCAAAAAGAAAGAGAGAGAGAGAGAGAAATTACTATCATTAAAGAAGTTTGTACTCACAGATCCCTAGAAATAGATGGCACAGTCTTCCATGCAGGGAGTCACACAGAAGACCCAGGGTGGGTCAGGAGGGGCCAAAGCCCTTACTGTGGTTTCCACAGGAGGGAATGAGCAAAACTGGGTAAGCAAGTTTAGGATTACCTAGTCTGACTAATATCAGTGGATTTTAGGGTATAGAAGCTGTCTTTAGTTGTCTGGTACTTGACCTGACAGTGCCTGGGATCCTTGAGAGACTTCAGTAAAAGAGTCGGGTGTGGGCTCTGAATTGGCTGATTTGCATATGAAAGCTCACTTGTAGACAAATCTGACTACCTCTGGGGACTGCCTATTCGTGGAGCTAACATTCTCTCCAGTTTCAGCAGGGCCCCAGATGTCAAAACATCAAAAATACAAAGACAGGATGAATACACCTGGACTAAACCTTTCTTAGGAAGGTTTTATTCCCAGCCTTCTCAGCTCAAAGGATTTGCTTGCACCTGAAGGAGAGATGTTGGTCCTGGAATCCACCATCAGTCACTTCCTCCTCTTGTCCCATGAGTCTAGCTGCAGGTGCTGAAAGCATTTAGCTCAAAGTTCAGCAATGCCATGGTCCAGGATCCATAAGAATGCCAGCTAGGACATAAATAAGCAGTACCATATCCACCAGAGAAAAGTCTGGAATGCTTGGGTAGCCCTAAACCCCAGGCCCAAGGTGTGTCAGGAACCCCAGTCCCATAGGCTGAGAGCCCCTGAAAACAAGAGAAATCCTAGTTTGCACTTAGTTCTCCACAGGAGCAGCCCCCCAAACCTGACCCCTCATCTTGGCTCTTGCAACCACTTCTGCCCTACCTGACATCCCACGGAAGCTGGATCATTCTGTTGCTTTTCTTCCCAACCCCAAACATGAGTACAGATGGACCATTCTGTTACCACACCTGATGTCTCCTGGCCACACTATCTGTGTGTCACAAAGAAGCATGTTCCTGGGCACCGTCAGAGAGAATCAGAAAATGACAGAAAGTTTTTTTGGTTTTTATTGCTAGTTTTCTATCCAGGGGATGAAAACAGTCTTTAAACAGTCCAACTTTGCCTCTGCCCAATTAAATAGGCAAGTTTTAAAAGAAGTCCTATTTCCAGCCAACCAAGAACAGTTGCAGTCATAACCCTCTCCCCACACCACCCCGGAGCAGAGTGTCGAGGAGGCCAGGGCCTAGAAAGCACTAAAAGGAGCCTTTTCCTGCTATCACTGAGGCCACTAGTTAACTTGGGGGCTGCCAGGGAAGGGAAAAGAGTGGGGGGAGTTCTTAGACAGGAAATGGTTCTGCCTCCTGGTGTGGGTAGGAGCAGTAGTGAGCATCTCTTTCTAGCTCTGCATCAGTGAAGTTACACTGGGAGAAGCAGATCACTGCTCAGGGGTAACAGGCTAAGAATCATTTTATGGACCAGGAACCAGAATCAAAATCAGAAAGGAATTTGAGAATGAGAGCCAGAAAACAGCAACCTCCTCAAAGAAATACAAACACAAGTGATCACCCAATAGCAGCAGGCTATTGGGTACAAACTCCAGGCAGGACCTGACTGCCAGAACCATAACTATCCTCCCTGCAAGAACACAGGGGTGAGACCTTGGTCTGTCCCAACCCTGTGCCGGCTTTCAGTGCCTTGGTCCATGGACACTCCAGCTTCCCACACAACCACAACCCGAAGGCAGTGGTGTCATTACTCCCACTCTTTCTTCTAGAGTTGGTTTCACATCCCACTCTCCATCACTCTAGGGGCTTGAATTTACCCAACAACCAAAATATATATTCCTCCCATTCACATCTGTGTCCATCCTTCCTCATGTTTTCATTTCTCATTCTGTATTTCACCAGCCAGAGCCACAGTTCAATGACCACATGTTCTAAATCTACTGTGAACTCTTCACTCCTCTGCTGAAAAACAAAACTGCTCCTTCCCCAAACAGACACTAATTTTCTGACCTTCCTCCCCCAAGTGGAACCAACCCATAAGCTCAAGTGGGGCTGCAATGAGAATAAACCAAAGTAATGAAGCATTCCCTCTTTGTCATATTTGGGGATGAGCAGGTCACAAAGGTCAGACACTCTGAGGTTTATAAAATTCACAGATGTGCCCAAAACTCAGATTCTGGCAGCTAAGATCTGGCCAGAGACAACCCAGGGTGAGCTACCTGTGTGACAATGGCCATTCTTCCACTACAGCCAACTTAAGATGATTACATGTGTCATTATTTTCATATGGTTACGCTATATGATTATGGCATAGTCAGTATTTACAATAACAACATCTGCTGGTATAGATAGTGCTTTATTGATTACATGGTTTTTCATTTAATCCTTGCAGCAACCTGAGGTAGGTATTACTATCCCCATTTTACAGACAAGTAAATCGGTATCCCTAGGTTAGAATACATGCCCAAGATTATATGCTTCTTCATGGCAAACCCACTGAAATTCCAAACCAAGGGGACTCTTGAGTAGTTCATAGGCTGCTGCCAAGGAAAGCAGAGCAAAAAAACTCCAACCGGAAAGGACTGGACCATTCACTGGAGCTTAAAGGGGTCCCTCACCAGGGATGAATGAGGCACATTCACAGGTCAAGACCAGGACTGAGCAGGAGAAGCCTAGAGCACATGGGAGTTGGGAAGCAGGAAGGTTCAGACATTGGGTGACAGCTGACAGTGTCTTCCAATACGCAGAGCCCAGCTTCTCTGGACTAGAGAAACAGGACCTCTAGCAGCTGCAAGCCCAGGGCCCCAGGCAGCAAGGCGAGGCTAGGAGGAGCTGCCACAGAGCGCCACCATCCTGCATGGCCCAAGTGCAGTGGTCCTTTAACTGTATTAAGGCCTTGAGAATCTGATGAAAGCGCCCTTCCCAACCAGAAAAACACAGACACACAAGTACAGATGTACAGACAACATTTTGCATACAATTTCAGGGAGTCCATGGATCCCAGGTCAGGGACTCCTGCTTTAGGGCAAAGGTGTCAACCTGAGTAAAGTCACTGATGCAACCTATCTTTAAGCTGCTTGTATTTCCTGTTACTTTTCCCTTTTTACTGCCCCCTAATATTTAGAATGTTGTGAAGTTCAGCTATAATTGTAGCCAAAGAAAAGGGGCTCGACCCATACTCCAGGGAGGGCAAGAGCATCTATGGCATGGCAGTGGTGGCAACCAGAGGACAAAAGCAAAAAGGATGGGGTCACATGTACCAGGGCCCTTCCCACCCCGAAGGTCACTTTAGGCGATTCTTTCTACTCAAATTTAGAAAAACATTATGGTCAGTGAAGAGAGGGGCAGTGTTTTGTTGCCTTTTAGAAAAGAAAGCCACTTCCCCCTGGGTGCAGGGTGTGGAGTTGTGCAGGTAATGCTCCCATTCCACGTTTCCCCTCTCTACCCCGCAACACCTAACCCTCAGCCCAGTCACTCATGCACACGTGGCCAGGTCTCCTATGAACACCAACAGATTTACAAACACTCTTTCATGGCAGAAGGAAAACTGGGACGGGGGACCTCAGGGCAGAGGTTCTGCATTGCAGCATTGAGAATCATGCACTCACCACAGAGAATCAGTAAAATGGGAGAATCAAAAGGACCATCTCAAGGACTCAGTGCATATTGGTCCCCAACTACCTCCATGGCTCTTCTTCCTAACCAGGGCCTGCCCAGAAAGCAAAGTCAGAGCTTTGTCTTGGGCCCCGTCACCACAACTAAGGGGTCCAAGATAGGTGTCCAGGGCTGAAGGTCATAGGGGCTCAGAAGGTAAGGAGAGGAGGTAACCCCAGTTCACTGCAGCCCCAACTCTCATAGGAGTCAGGTGATGTCTAAGAGATCACTCAGACTCAACAGAAAATGAGAGGCCATGACAGTCTTCCAGGCCCAGGGACCTGATTCCAGCGTTCACTCATCTACCAGTGGTCATCTGCCTGACTCTAGATGGATGTTTCATCACATGTGGCGAGGGGAGCCCCTGTGAGCCGAATATGGGCTGGGCTTGAGCAAGGATCAAGTAGAAAGGGTGGAGGGAAGCCACCGAAGCCACTGCCCCTCTTGGCGAGGGCCAAGGGCAACCGCTCATCTTCAGGAGATGGGGAGGGAGGGTCTTGGCTATAGCTTGTGGTCCCAGATTGTGGGGCCCCCAGGTCTAAGCCCACCTTGTCTCTAGCCAGAAGTTCCTTCTGTCGCCGTCTCTGCTGATGCCGACCAATCAAGAGGAGTGTCAGAGATGCTACAATAACCCCCAGGAAAAAGCCAGCCAGTCCAGCCCCCACTGTGTGGGCCTGGTTTGAGGGACCTTGCGGGCTACCCCATACCAAGCTATAAGCTGCTACCACACGAGCTGCCCCACCCTCCTGACATTCACAGGCATAAGCACCCATAGTCCCTGGGGTCACCACCACCTCTAGCCCATCCCGCCGTGGGGTGAGTGCAGTCATTCCGCTGGGCTGATGCCACACACAGGATGCCCATGCCGAGCTGGGAGAACATGGCAAGACCACATGTGCAGATGTGGCCACAGGAACTTCAAACACTATTGGGTGTTCTGCAAAGAGATAGCACAGACACAAAAAGTGGTGAGCTTACAGGCTGACACGTGATGGACAAAAATGCTGGGTGATATCAGACATGAGACAGTACCATGGGAATAAGTTAAAAAGGAGATTCCCCAAAAGGGTAAGGATATGGATCGCTGGCTGCCATGTTTTTAAGGATTCAAGTTTTAAAGCAGGTGTAAAATGGACAGCTTTTGGGCTGGGGATATAGCTCAGTGGCATAAGCTCTTGCCTCAAGTGCAAGGTCTGGAGTTTGATTCCCAATACCAAAAAGGGGAAGGGGGGTAGCTTTCTAACTCCTTTCTACCCATTCCACCCATGTTTCCCCAAATCATACAAACCTCCAGGTTCTTTGGGACACAAAGAAGAGACATCCGCTGACTCTATGTCTTGGACCAGCCTACAAGAAGAAGAAGAACTGGTGAGTCCAATGTTAAGATTCTCAGTATCACGCAACATTTATTCACTCATTAAATCTCCTGCCAAATCACTCCTGAAATTATTTAACGTTCTCTTCATTACCAAAGTTTTCCTCAATATCCCTTATATACTTCATCACAATATTTGCAAGGTCAAATTGTACACTTATTTCTAGTAGGCCACTATGTACGTAAAGATGTTTGGTGGGCATGCTTTAAAAGAAATGGGATTCTTCTAAGAAATAGACCTGATTGTCCACAACCACAAGATTTCTCTGGGAAAAAAAAACATACAAACTATAGTTTTTATTGTTTTTCCATTAATGGAAAGAGCAAATTTATTTTCTGTAAAATCTAAGCAAAAACTCCATGAGTGTAAGGTTCATAAAAGCAGCTTGTCTCAAAGAGGGAACTCTCTCTCCACAGCTGCTGATATATACTGGCTTCTAATGGATCTGTTTCAAACAGCACAATCCTGGTTTCCCCAGGATTTGAGTAGACTGTGACAGCAAGATGGGTCACTGTACACTGAGCAATCTGGCACCACTGCCTGAGGAAAGGAGGCCAGTGAGAACTCTGCTAGAACCGTCTGGAGAGACCAGTAAAAGCCTGAACCACCTGAAAGTCTCAACCAGAGATAGGCTCCATCTGAGTGTGAACTCCTTTGGCACAAACTGAAGCCCTTGAAATGAGCTCTAAGACTATTACGAGTGGGTAGCCCAAAGCTGATCAGTTTAGCTGAGAGCCGGGAAAGTACAAAGATCATATGTACAGCTGCAGCCACAAGAACCTCATAATGTATGTTTTTCTTTCTTCTTCAAATTGAAGTATGAAAGGCAAAAGGTACAGAAGTACCAACCTACAACATGCATAGGTACACACCCCCAAATTCATATGTATATATAGTCATTTTGAGACAGGGTCTTGCTCTGCAGTTCAGGCTGGCTTTGACCTCACTTTGCAGCCCAGGCTGGTCTCAAACTTGCAACAATCTTCCTGTCTCAGCCTCCCAAGTACTGGGATTACAGGAGTGCACCATGCCCCACTTTTTTTTCCCCACACATATTTTAAAACAATCTTTGAAGTTCAAGTACAAAGGCTATTTAAGATCAGTGAAATTCTTAAAAAAAAAAAAAAACAGGGTCTTGCTATGCAGTCCAGGCTGTCCTCAAACGTGCAGAGATCCTCCTGCTTCAACCTTCTGAGTGCTGAGATTACACACGGGTATCCTATGCCTGGCCAGATGAATGAAATTCTTATTTCAATCAATATTAGAACAATAAAGGAAAGAATAAAGCATTTACTTTTGTCTTAGAAGATTAAAGTTCTCCCAAAAGAAACTAAAAACCAGCTCAAATTCTTTAATCAAAACTGCAAAGCTGACCAAGCCTAATACTTTAGAATCACTTTATCTTCCCAGTTAGCGTCTGACAGACTAAGTTTTTAAGTACTTACTGGTGTTATGGCTTGCATCTAGAGGTCTCACCAAAGCCGCAAGGGCTTATAAGTGGGGCTTTTCAGAGATAGGTGGATCTTGAGTGTGTGAGTATGGATTAAGGGGATGTGATAATCTGGATCGGTGCCCTACCTGGCTTAGCATAGCTCTGAGTGTGACCATTAGAATTCACTGGAGAGAGAAGCCCCACCCTGGCCGTGGGTGGCACCAATCAATAGGCTTGTAGCCCGGATGTAGTATGCAGAGACAAAAGGAGGCACACTCACTGCCTCCTTCCTGACCTGCTATGGACTGTTTCTCTTCTGCCATACCACCCTGCCTTGGGGCCGGCTGACTATGGACTGAAACCTCTACAAACTGAGCTTTCTTTCTTTAACTTGTAGGTATCAGGTATATTTGTCCCAAAAATGAGAAAAGTAACTAAGACAACTGGATATTTGATCACCCTAAGAAATTAAACTTTTGGTAATGATAACATCCACACAACATAATGATTAAATTTTGTATCAGAGATAAAGTAAGAAAGATGTATTCAAGATAAACGAAGAAAGACTCATGAAGTGATATGATATCTATTTGTTTCAAAATAGTTGGAAGGGTTATTCATGAAGCAAAACTGACCAGGAGTTGATGGTTGTTGAAACTGAGGATGGGGGCTGAATGAAGCTGAGGATGGGGGCTCAGTGGCATAAGTGTCTGCCTGGCAAGTGCAAGATTGTTTGATCCCCAGTACCAAGGAAAGAAAAAAAAACTGAGGATAGATAAACAAAAATCCATTATATTTGTTTCTCTATTTTTTAATATGTTTGAAACTTCCTACAATAAAGCTTTCAAGAGTGTCTTTATCTAGTATAGATCTATACTGAAATATTTAGGATGTCTGGCATGAGCAGCAGGAGGGATAGCAGTCCCTCAATTGAAATGAGAACTAGGAGAGAAATAATGAACAACAGCACATACTTAGACTTGTTAAATTTGAGTTGCTTGGGAAGCATCAAAGGGAAATATCAACTAGGAGCTGGACAGGGAATTCTGTAGCTCAACCAAGATAAATTTGTGGCTGTCATCAACACTCACTGATGTTGGAAGTAATAAGACTGAAATCACCTAGAAGCGGGCCAGGACAGGACCCTGAGGAATATCAACAATCAGTAGCTAAAAAGGAATCAACAGAGAGACAAGAGAGGAGAATGCTGTGTTAAAGAAAGAATAGAGGAATAGTGGCCATGAAAACACTTCTGAGAGGTTTGTTTTTTGTTTGTTTGTTTGTTTGTTTTGTACCAGGGGTCAAACTCAGGACCTTGCACTTGCCAGGCAGGCACCTTTGCCTCTGAGCTACATCCTGAGAGCTCTTGTAAGACAGAAACTGGGAATAGCCTACGAGAACTATCTCTGACAGACACGGTATGTCAGTCTCACCATAGTCATCAACCAACATGGACTCAGTCCTGCTATAAGGACAGATCTAGCAGAAGAAGCAAAGACACTAATGAGTAGCACCAGATGGACAGATGGAGTTAATATAGGTTGACAGATGGACATGCAAGTGACACAGACATCAACAGAAGAAAAAAATAAACAAAGACAGGAAGGCATTAGTGGATGAGAAACAGCCCTGCTGTGTCCAGGGGCTGA
The DNA here is from genome assembly GCF_034190915.1 of Cavia porcellus. Lineage (NCBI taxonomy): Eukaryota > Metazoa > Chordata > Mammalia > Rodentia > Caviidae > Cavia > Cavia porcellus. The sequence goes on along the minus strand of NW_026947501.1, from coordinate 28,410,348 downwards.
GCATGGCTGGGCCTCCATGGCCGGAATAGCAGGCCAGAAACCGACAGAGCTGTACTCACCCTTGGTGCTCCCCAGCATGGGCCACACATGCATCCAGCCGGAAACTCCAAGCACAGGCAGGGTCCTGAGCCAGGATACACTCTGAGCAGCTCTGGTGGCGACCACAGTTGGTTGTGTTTACTTGTGTCACCTCGGTATGGGAGCCAACCAGGAGCCAGCCCTACAGAAAGGAAGCAGGGAAGAGGAATATGCTGAATCTTCCAGACTTCGGGGTCAACTGTCTACACTCAGATGTCTCCCTACTGGATTTTCCCAAAGTTACAACTCACATGGTATAATTTCATGTTCTCAACTGGCTGTGGCTCTGGAAATAAGGCCAGATCCTCCAGGACACTTAGCTGGGCTCCAATGTACACTGCTCGGTGCAAGTGTCCATCCTCTAGGAGACAAGACGGGGTAAGAATAATGGCCTAATGGCCCCTGTCCATGGGACTCTGATGCCTGTACATATTAGGGATCCCCTCTGTGATGACAGTAAATACTACAGGGCAGCTTGTTTGACTATTAAATATACCTGTACCCAGGTAGAGCACATCATACTCTTTCCCTGAGAGGCTGGTCACCCTGTGGGCCACCACTCTGAGATAGGCTGTATCCGTAGTGACCAGCAAGGGGTGCCCATCGGCAGGAAACACTGGCCTGTCCATGAGTGGGTGGTCCCGGATGAAGGTGAGCACACGATCAGGCAAGGACAGCGAAGAGCCAAACTGCTGGAGCTTCATGTTCTTGGTAATACACTAGAACAAACACGAGGCTGGCTGACAAAGTTTCTCAGAGAACAAAATGTCAGCGATATACAGCCTGGTTCTTGCTGTCAGGACAGCTCTTTAATTTAGCCCTGGGTTGAAGACCTGGCCTGGCTCCCTCACCTCTCCAGGTCTGGGCTGGGGCACATCATTGTCTGTGACAGGCAGTCCCCTGTTGCAGTCATGTTTAAGCTCTCTGAAGGTACCATTCAGTACTGTCCGAATGTCTTGTGGTTTGAAGGCACAGATAGCAGAGATGGAAGCTCCTTCCCTGGAAGAGTCATAGGTTGCAAGTATGTGTCTGCAGGGAGCTAGGGAACAACAACCTATCTCTTATCAAATGAAATGACTCCAAGAATCACACATGGAGCCACAGGACAGAGTCTATCCCACTCTGAAAGAGATAACAATGACATTGTGCCAATCCCATGGTCTCCATCCTGTAACTCTCCACACAGGCAGCCCTCACCACTGGGAAGAAAAGATGCCATAGAAGACAGGAGTCCCCACTCCAAGAACAGGTCGAAGTTCAGCCATGTCCTGCAGGACAGTGGAGGCCCGGCCATGCTCAGGCCCTGGACACAGCAGGTCAGCCTTCAGGAATGTTGTCCACCTCTGCTGAAGGGTCTTCCGGCCCCCAAGGTCCCCCTGGTGTGACAAGCACATGGAAAAGTCTCTTTAGAAGACCAACATTAAACAAGGAGTATGGAGACAAATACAAGTTTCCTCCTTGACTTCAGGACAGACACAAAGGATGGAGAGACATGCATAGAAATATGAGAACAGACATACAGGCCAGGGAATAAGAGGGATAATGAAATTCGGGAGTATATGAGGGCATAATAACAAAGCCAGTAACTAAGTTAACTGTGCACTTATAATGAAGTGTTTTATTAAGTTCCCTCACATAGTCCTGAAAACAAGTTATCCCAATTTGTCCTACAAACAGTCCTAGGTCAGCATCATTATTATCTTCATTCTACATTTCAAATGTGCTAAAAAAAATTAAAATTTAAAAAAATCTGCCTAGATCACAGCAAGTGGTAGAGCAGAACTTAACCCCAGGTCTGTCTGCCACTGGTTCCAGCCTTTAACTTGTACTGTCGTCCATTCCTAAGGACAGCATGTCACAATGGTAATTGTGGGGGTCTGAGAGGCAGACATTCCTCAAGGTCCCAGGAAAGAAGGCAAAAAAAAAAAAAAAAAAAAGAAGAAGACAGAGGAAACACTGCAAAGACAGAGATCCAGAGAAGAAATGACAGGAGGACACATAGCAGGGGATGACAAACAGCCAGCCAGCCAGGGGTCTCACCGCGCACACACGAGCCACCCGTGGGACCTTGATATGTTCATATGAATCAAATGTCCGGGAAGTCTCCGTAAAGAAGAAGTAGATTTCCTCGTCACCATCTTCATCCCCCCATTCGGCTGGGCTCAGGGCTACAGCTGCGACAAAGGCAGGGGCTGGGGAGACCGGTGGCCTCAGATCTCCGCAGACGTAGCCTGGGGTCACCCAGCCTCCACCCACTCTGTACCTCAGGGGGCCCATCTCCCTCTACCCACCGTTAAGCCAGGCTGGCAAGGTCTCTATTCGAATCCAATCCTCAGCGCGACCCACAGCCCGGGAGATAATCGACTCTGTCCCCAGGTAGTTTTTCACAGTGGCAGTATAAAGAACCCCCCCTGTAGAGTAACAGGAAAAAGATGGGACTATCAGAAACCCACCGCAGGAAGCAATAGCAGAGCACAGAATAAAGCCGGGTAGCAACTCTCAGGCCTGAAGGCCCACTAAGTGCCAGAAAGCACTTAGTGCCACTAAGTACATCACAGGGATTGCTTTATGGTGAACAACAAAATAAACTGCCCTGGGCAAGACAGCAACCAGTGTTGAGAGAAAACTGTGCCAAAATGTCCACTGCTACAAAGGGAGAATGAAGAGCTCCTGGTAGAAGTCAGGTTTTCTCTGGGGTTTTTTGTTGCTGGTGTAGTAACCCTATAACACGCTAACTGTCCTGTGACTTTCCACTGTGGTAAAGTGTGAGGGAACTCGGGTTCTTTCTGAGTGTCAGGAGGTCTGCACTACTCTGGAGTAAGTCACAAGTCTAGGAATCCCTTGGGGGCTTAACCAAATACAAATTCCTAGTCCTAGAAATTCTCATTCATTAGAATCAAACAAAGAGTACTCAACAACTTGCACTGCAAACAAGCAATCAGAATTATTCTGACACAAGTGGACCGGGCCTCATTTTGAGAGCCCAGAGGATGAATGGGGCTTCACAGACAGCAGGGAAAGCTACAAAGAAGCCTTCTTATATGGTGAAGGGGCAGAATGCTGAGGATTTAAGAAGAGAGAATTCAGTCACCCTGGAATGGAAGGGAGGTGCAGTTCTTTGGGCTGAACGGGATAGAACTAGGACCACTGTAATACTGCCAAGGACCTAGACATGAGTAGGAAGAAGATGAATCAGGGTAGTAGAAGGTCATGGACACCTGGAGCAGTCCTGAGCATCACAGGTACTCTGGAGAGAACAAGATGACATACTTTTGCCACCTATTGTGTGACAAGGCACTATGTTGGGTGTTGAGTACATCACTACCCTTAAGAATTCCCGTTTGAGCTAGGAAGTCAAGCACACAGTCAGGCAATAGAAGGCTTGAACTAGCCGATGGAGGGAGGGGAGCTACAAAGGAAAATAAAACTACATCTATCTAGGACCCAGCAAGTCTGAAGAATGAGAAATCTCATACAAGGTGGACTTTGGGGAGAAAAACAGGCAAGCAGCAAAGAGGGGTGCCATATGCATGCATGTGGGAATACTGGTGGCTGAAGCCCAAAGGGGCAGAGGGAGGTGCCAGCCAGGGCAGGTAGGCAGAGATAATGCTGGAGAGGTGAAGGTGGTCGTGCAATTGTGAAGAATATGTTCTGCTGTATCAGCAACATGCACTGTGTCCTCCAGGGAAGAGTAAAATGGCAGAGGTAGTTTTTAAGAGGAGAGTGACATAATTAGGGTGTTTTCCTAGAAGATAATACTATTTACACGCCACTCACACAGTCCAGGCAAGAGTACTAGGCCAGAACAAAGACAAGGTAGAGAGAATAAAGGAGCCAAAAGATTTTGCAAAGTAGAATCCATTAACCAAGTTTGAAAATCAACTGAACGTGAAATATGAGAAAATGGAGTAAAATAATGTCTCACACAACTGATGACAGCAGATTGTAATGTTATTATCAAGCCAGGAAACGACAGGAAAGGTCCGTGAAGGAGGCAGGGAGGGGAAGTGAGTGCAGCCTTGGCATTGTTAAGGCAGATATGCCTCAGGACACGGGTCAGACACTCAAGAAGGCAATTAAATCAGGACCACCAGTAACTTCAGTGTCATCACACATCCTGTTTAAGTTCCGACATGAACAAAAGGAAGATAATAGGGAGAAAAGCAAAATGAGACAAGAGCCCCTATTTAAGGGAAGGAGGAACTGCTGCTGAGGAGGTCAGACAGCTGGAGAAGCGGGGAAGACTGCTGTGCTGGGAGCTGGTGCATGGAGGCCTCTGCAAGACCTTTCAGGGTTCTGTTTGTTGGGAAAGCAGAAGAAGAAAGCCATGTGAAGGGAAGAACAGTCCCTCTAGGGCCACACATGCTCCAGAAAAGCTGCATGTGGCAGGCAGTGGTAAGAGCAACTGACCTAGAAAAAAAATCTATGCAGAGCCAAAAAAGAGCCAGGCAGCAGTTGGGAGGTGAGGTTGGAAATCTCCTTGGGGAATGGAAAGAGAGACTGTTCCATCATTTGAGAATGTGCTAAAGATACAAGTGATTTGTTGGAAGCAGGAAAACTTTCATTTGAACCCTACTACCAGCCGAATGATCCTAAACCTCAGTTCTTTATATGTAGCATAAGGATGATACCACTTTCCCACTCGGAGAAAGTGAGAGGGTTGGATAAGATCAGTTACAGAGCCCTGGCTGGGATCTGGCATAAGGCAGGCATTCAGTTCACATTAGTTACAGCTCCTCTTGAATCCTCAAGGAGCTTATGCCATCAGAAGGAGAAAAGGAGCTACTCCCATTCCTGTCCAGAGAATTTCAGAAAAGAAAAACCAAATATTGATTATGGGTCCTAGTGGCAAATGGGGCAGCAAATAAGTGTTGATACCAGAAGGGCTGGACTGAAAAATTTTCCTAACAGCACAATACACAAAATACCCTCAAGCCAAAGTCTGACAATTATCTGTCATGGATTCCCCGAGACTAAAGGGTGTGGTACAGGAGACAGTTACATTTATTTTGGGAATATGGCTTTGAGGGTAGAATTGGAGGAAAATAATCATTAATATTCTAGAAACTGGAAAAAGACTACAGATCACCATGCAAAAACCCAACAATGGATGGAAATAAAGGGTCCCAAAATGTCCTAAGGGATCAGTGGGGGAGCTAGTGACACTGGAACCTAGAAATGCAGAAGAGGACACTCAGGGTGAAATAACAGAACGTCACTAACCCCCAGGACAGATCAGACACACTGGGAGGAAGTAGCAGGGCAGACATGCTCCAGGAGCACAGCGGCCATTACAGTCAGGACAGGATGACACAGGACCACTGCGTGACCTAGATTCTCCAAGACACTATCAATTCCCAATTCCCATACAATGGGAGTGCAGTGTTCAAATATCAAAATATCCCTAAACATGCAATTATTTGATGCATTTGTACTGAATAGACCAAGTTAGTAAAAATTAATATACACATCTGAGCATTAGTAAAAGATGATGTGCAAAACAGTGATGTCCACAGAGCTGAGCTCAGTTGAAAGTTAATTAGAGGGGCAAAAAATACTGGTGCTAATTCAGCCCTGTTTTTAAAAAATGCATGTACTATCTGCAGGCATAGGAGTTTTGAAGGCGCTGGAACTCTATGGTGTTAATGTTGTTTATTTTTGATTAATGGAATCAGAAGTGGTTTTCTTTTTACTTTTTTGTATTCACTTTTTTGTAATTAGAAGTTTTACTTTTGTAACCCCCAAATTAAGATATTTCATTTTGGAAATTAAAAAAAAGAATGAAAGCTCCAAAACATAACGAATTATAGCCAAAGAAAAATCACAAGTATGTCTGAAATTGATCCCTACTTGTATAGATGGAAAGCCTGTGAACACAGGTCTCCCAAATAAGTTAGCACACCAAAAATGACATGCTGGGATGACACACATCTCCTGTGTCATCCTGTGTGTCATGACAGGAAATGGTTCACTACACCATAGGCGTTTCCATTTTTCATTCTGATGGCAAAATTCTCACTTGTGAAATTACAGGAATTATCTATTAAATAGGTTTGTTTGTTTGCTTGCTTGCCTGCTTGCTTGCTTGCTTGAGACAAGGTCTCCTTGTGTAGTTCAGACTAGCCTTGAGTTCACTATGTTGCCTCAAACTTGCAATGATCCTCCTGCCTCAGCCTCCTGAGCTCTAGGATTACTAGTGTGCACCACCACATCCATCTCATAAATTTTCAAAAGATTTTAAACATCCCCTACCCCTGCTTTTCTCACACCCTTTTCTCCTCATTTTCAGATGCTTTTTAGGATAGATAGCCCCTACTCTAATATTCTGCATTTCCTTATGTAAGCATTGAGGCAGCTGAATGCTTTTAACAGCCATGCAGTAAGACATAATTAGATCACTGAAGATGCAGTGTTTACTTTCCCCTCTGTTGGTCATGCAGGATTTCTGTAAGCATCTCGGTTCAGTGTAAGAACACTAATCTTGGGACAGACACACATGGATTTAAAAGGTGGGCTTGCCCCCCCCACACACCCCCCGCCCAAAGCGGCCAGTGCATCTGCAACAATTTGCTGCACTGCTTGGCAGATCACAAGACACAATGGAACCGAAAGAAGTGGATTAAAAAAGCACAGATGGGTTCCCAAGAAGAAAGAGCAAAAACTTCTGCTCATTTTGAAGAAAGCCTGATTTATTACAGCATATGGAAAGGAGGAACCAAGACAGACCAACCGCTGCCTGTAGCTTGAGTACCCGGGTAAGCAGTGGCACTGTGCCCTCAGACAAAGAAATGGTGGTGGAAGAGCAACTCTGGAGAAAGTGACGGGAGAAAGCTGATGATCCCAGTTTGGGACATGATGATTTTGAGAACCCTGTGGATCAACCAAGAGGAGATGTCTGAAAGGCATCTGGGTATGTGGTCTGTACCTCAACAGTGTGGGGGAGGCAAGTACAGACTGGGGAGGCATCAGAATGTGGTAGAAAAAGAAGCCACAGAGGAGGCTGAGATCACAGCTGCATTGATCAAGGGATTGCTTGGTGGAGGCCTAAGGCACCCTAAAACTTAAATGAGCAGAAAACAAAAAACTGTTAAGGAGACTGAGAAAAACTCATGGGTGATTTTAGGCTGTTACTATCAAAATATACTTTTCTAAACTTGAACTGTACAAATATAGACATTGAGATCACTTAGCTAATTTTATCTAAGAGCAGTACAAATAAATGTCATATTTGAAAACTAAACTTATAAAGCTATTCATACAAATATCAATAAACACATGAAAAGTTATTCAACCTCACTAGTAGAAATGCCAATCAAAATACAGTGGAGGAAGCCACCGTTTGTTTGGATATGTGGTAACTATATTACTTGGAACTTATAAGGGTGTGATGAAACAGGCTTATTGATGGTAAGACTAACCAAAGGACAATTTATTAAAATCTATCAGTCACCATCCAGATCTTTACATCCTACAACCCAACAATTCCCCATACTGGTCTGACTGATATGTCATTACTTAAGATTCACATAAAAGACTGACTTAACAATTTGTGTAAAAAGATTTTTGTTGCAGCATTCTTTATACAAACAATAACTGATTTTAGAAGTTGAACATATAATTACATGGGAATATCATCCATATGAAAGAAGAGTATACAATTACTAAAAAGTATTATTTTTTTAAATAATTCTATGATTTTTTTTTTTTTTTTTTTGGTACTAGGGATTGAACTCAAGACCACACACTTGCAAGGCAGGCGCTTATGCCGCTGAGCTAAATCCCCAGCCCCAATTCTATGGTTTTTGCTAGGCATGGTGATACATGCCTGTAATCCTAGGATTTGGACATTGAGGCACAAAGATTGAAGTGAGTTCAAGACCAGCCTGAGCTACAAGTGAGTTCAAGGCCAGCCTAAACCATGTAGTTAGACACTGTCTCAAAAAAATTATACAATTTCTATGATAAAAAAAATTCTTAATGCTAAATGAAAGAATCACAATAATTCCAATTTATAAACATGGAGAGACAGACAGACAAATAGACGTAGTAAAAGAAAATCCTCAAAATATCCCATAATAACAGTATTTACCTGGTGATGATAGAATTACAAATAAAAATTTCACTTTCTTCTTTATATATTCCTAATTTTCTACAATGCACATTGTAATTTTTATAATTTAAATAAATACTTTTAGTATGATAGCCCAGTAACATTTTCATTACTAAAAACTCTTTTTCAAAATTTCAAAATACTTGTATTATTATTAAGAATTTTTTGTTTCCTTTTTTACTTTAAAGAGAATAAAACCAAACAAAAAGGATATTTTTATAAAAAATAACTGGAAATTTTGATTTAATTCTTACATATTATTTGCACTAGTTTCTATATTGACAGTTTCAAAACAGAAGGGCAATAGGACATAATGGATCAATTCTAAAAGCCCCAAGTGAACACTGGCACATAAGAAGAACAAGAAAAAATTTTAAATGATAAAGTAAGAACTACAGACAAAACCCAGAATATTGATATTCACTATGATTTGAATCTGAGGCATCTAGAGACACAGAGGTTCTAGTAATCCGAGATAGCCATTCTAAACTAAAAAATGAATTCTAATCACTTTTGTCAATTGCCAGTTGAAAAACAATCCTGAATTTTTTTCCTTCTTTGGCCAACCCTGAATGTTATCATTTAGAAAAAAAAATAGACTTTGAAACGCTCTCTCTCTTCACTTTGCAGTAACTTATAAAACGTGTCCTCTTAAATCACATCCTAATATAAGTTCATTTGCTGACTGAACAGAGAAATTATTCAGTCACAATGCTTAAAGACTATTGCTTGAAACAAAGCATGTTAAGTGATTACTTTGGATTATTGCAACTGAGAAATTATTTATGATGACAAACAATTTTGTAGGATCAGGAGACATGTATGGTAAAACTCAAAAATCTTAATAATCCCAATGAATGATTCAGAGTTTTTGCCAAAAATGTTGATAAAAGCCAAGAGTAATATTCACTAAACTGTTTTGTTTAGAGCCGAGGGCTGTGGCACACACCTGTAACCCCTGTGCTGGGGAGGTGGAGGCAGAAGGGATTGCTGTGAGTTGGAGGCCATCCTGGGCTACCAAGGGAGATCTTTTTCAAAAGCCAAAAACCAAAACCAAAACCAAACAATAAAAACCTGTCTGGTTTAAACAGCTAAACAAGATTTCATCAATTTCAGTAAAAGATTTTTTAAATTACAATGCATTATGGTGAAATTTAAGTGTGAAAACAAAACACTTTCATATATTGCTGGCTTAGGGTGTAAACTAGTACACCTTTCTAAAAACTCAATTAGCAACACACAATGAGCACAAAATATTCACACCCTTTGCTGTATTAATCCATTTCTAGGAATCTTAAGAAGATAATCTAAAACAAGGGCCCAAAAAAGAACAAAAACATCCACTACAGCAATATAGATAACAAAAAGTTTAGAGTAACCTAGATAAAATAACAATCTCAAATGGCTTAGTTTATATGTTCAGAGGATGAGTAATGCCACTAAAAATTAGCTTTATAATTTTCAAATTATAAAGAAATTCCTACCATATAAAGTTACACGATAAAATTCAAATTCATATCCATCAAATATAAAATTTAAAGGTGTTATAATAAAGTTTCCATTAATCTGCTTTGTTACATTATCATGAGAAAACACCTAGCTTTTCACTGAATTTGGAGGGTGTATGTGGAGTGGTATTAACCTAAAATACAGTTATGAGGCACAGAAACAATTTGCTCTGTGGCTACCAAAGAATCAGTCATTCTCCAGAAGAGATTTAGGCAAACCATTCCACACTTGCATAACTGTAGATGGCTTGGTCAAAGGAAGCAGCCTTGGGAGTGTATTTAACAGTCATTACTGATTCCCCTGAACAACAAAGCACTAGCCAGCAAAATGTACGCGCTTAAATGTATCTGGGTATGTACACAGATGCGCGCGCACACACACACATTTAAAAAGCTAGAAAGGAATAAACTAAGACACTGGCAGTGGTTTTATAAGAAGAGATATTTAGAACTGAATTACTATGGTAGCCACTAGGTACATGGGGCTGTTTATATAAAATTAAATTTAAAATGCCTCTCTTCAGTCACACTAGCCACATTTTAAGGCTCAACAGCCACAATAGCAAGTGCCTACTGAACTGTACAGCGCAGATATAGGACATTTCCATCATCATACAGAGATATTAGGATAGTGCCATTCTAGACATGTTTTCCTTTATGCTTTTTCCAAATTTATTACAATATGCATTGTAGTGGATTCCTCTTTGGTCATGGGCACACAAGAAAGAACAAGAAAGGGTTAAAAAAAAATAGAGAGACAGAGGGATAGTAGACATTCCAAGGAAAAAAATGACACAGAAATTGCAACCGCAGGGGTGGGGAAGGAAGCAATTAGAGCAAGAAATCACATGTTCTTGTCTCTCCCCACTCACCAGCCATTACAGCTGCTGACCGCTGAGCTGGCTCAAAAGGACATTTCCCCCGGCCACTCTCAAGGCTTTCAACCTGCTGGAAACTGGACACATCCTACAGACCAGAAGGGGCAATTGTTTTAGGGATTGTGGGGGAAGAGGTTCACGGTGAGAAGTACAAAGATGGTCAGACGAGGAAAAGGCCAATTCCCATCCAAATGCTCTCCCCTGACTACCATCCCCACCATCACCTCCTCCTGATTCCCCACACAGTCCCCATTTCCTGTCTCTGCTTTCCTTTCTTCATCAGGTGATTCCTTTTTCCTCAATTCCTTTAGAACATGTCACCCACATGCCCTGATAAAGGAGCACCTAGGATGGCCCCAGAAAACACTGAGGCTGAATGAGGTATTTCTACTTGTATACTAGTAACCGTAAAGCTTACCGTTTACTACATAATGTTCTACAGGACAAAGAGGTTTGGGGAAGATAACAGGCTTCCTAAAGGCTGGAGCTCTTAGGCAGGTCAAAGAAAAGTGCAGGCTGATAAAGGATCAGTTCAAGTTCATGGACCTAGAGAGAAAAGGGCCATACTCCCCATATTCCTACTCTAAGAATGAAAAACAGGGCCAAAGTCATATATCCAGCTGAGTCAGAGAATCCACAAAGTCAGTGAAGAATGTCCTAAAGCTCCGTTCTGAACCTCACAGGTAAGCATATTCACCTTCCAGGGACTCCAGAGGAACAGACCTGCGTGGGAGGTGAGAATTCCAGCAAGGCCAGCCAGAAGTTACCTTAGTCTAGTACCCTGTGCTGGAAGAGGTGTCAAAATAGCATCCAAAAATGGAAATTAAGGGTGGTTTCAACAGGACTGAAAAGGAAGTTAACTGTAGCTGGTTGGGAATCAAAGTTATGGCATAGAAATGCAGGTGTGCTATCTCCATCCAGCTCACAAACTGGGTGGACATAAAGTATGGCTAAACCTTAATTTCTTCAATGGTAGTTGGAAGCTTAACATGCATATACCACTGGCCCATTCAGATTGCTCATCTCTTTGTTGTAAATGGCAAACACAGTATTTTACTGAGAAACTCTTGAAGTGGACTGTTAAAATGATATGTAAACTGGAGACATTAGGTCAAAAGAGCCTCCTGGAATGAAACAAGCCCAGAAGCACAAGCACATCACTTGTGTGACAGTGGGAGCATCCTCCCCTGAGAAGATAACAGTTCTGTGATTAGCAAGATTATCCAGGGTTTGGGCTCTGCAATGGAGATCATCGCCTGCTCCTGCCTCTCCTCCCTCTCCCCTGAACTACAGCAGAAATCTCTTTTCCCTGTGTTGCCTTGCAACCTCCACTCTATATAGGCACCCCAGGTTTATTCTCAAAGTATCAGCCACTGACCAGATAGTAGATTTTTTAGCATAGTACGAAAAGGCCCACTACTGCCTGGAGTACAAATTCTGGTTCAATCTATTCATTTTCTGCTACTTCTTAAAATGAGGTCTATTCTATCCAAATCAAATCATCTAATCCTGTAATGCACAAGTTTTCCCATGTCTGTGTCTAAGACTGCTCCCTCACATTTCACCAAAGACTAAAAAGGTGAGCCTTTCTCAGTTCTCAGTCCCTTCCCTCTTTATGTATCATTTGACACTTGACTTACTCTTTTCTTTGAAACATTTTTTTTGCTCTTGAAACTCTACGTCCTAACCAATAGGAGTCCTTATTCCTACCAAATGATTGTTTATCTTCTCTTTAGCACCTACATGTGCATCTTAAAGATCTAGTCATTGTCCTTTTCACATAGCCTTCAAAAATTCAATTCATTCTTATATCTCCAGTCCTTCTATATAAATCATTCCCTAAAATCTGAGTCTAATGTCTTCCAAACCCTAGTCCATATCTTTGACTGCTAGTCTCTCTCAGAGAGATTAACTACAAACTCTTTAAAACTCAGTGTGTCAAAAGTAGTCTCCTTCTAGTTTCTCCCAATGGTTGTATTCTTCTAATCTTTGAGAAAGTGAGCCTCCCATTAAAAAACTAAGTAAACTGTGATTACTATGTAGTCAAAATGATCTTCCCCTAGGGCTTGAAAGGGGCAAATCATTTCCACCACATTCTCTATTGATATGTTTAGACTTTCCACTGTATTATTCTGTCAGTCAGCAGAATCTCCCAAAATCAGCTGTAGCGAAGGCAAGCCCAACAAGGTTTAAAGCCAGGGCTGGACAGGAAGCCTCTCGTTAAGCAGTGAGGTTGGAACTGGTCCTTTGCTCTCAATCAAGAAGGGAAGAAAGCATATAAAAGACATCTCCCTGATCATAAAGAAAAAAGAAAAAATATAGTTCCCGATATATGAAACATGGCAGAAGAAATTGAATGTAAGGCCTTCTGGACTACAGGCTAGATTAGTGATACAGAATAGAACACAGCCAAACAAATCTAGGTATAAAATTCGGCTTTGCCTCTGCTAGCTATACAGTCTTAGGATAGCTGTTTTCTCTGAACTTCTAATTTCCTTGCTTACAAAATGGAAATAAATAATACTTAAATACCATCATGAAAATTAAATGTAATCATAAATGTAAAGTACTAGTAAGAAACCAAAAGTATAAATAAGGACCAAAATGTAGAACAGACATTGGGAAATGGTAAGAAAATGCTCAAATGAGAGGGGAATGAGGGAGGGAGAAGAAGAAAGGAAAGAAGGGACAAGGAAAAAAAACAGAATGGAAGGGAAAAAATGCTTTCATAAATAATGAGGGGAAGAGGGATTGAAGAGAGAGAAGGAGAATAGGGAAAAAAGAAGCAAGTCATATCACATACAGATCAAATTCCTTATGATGTATGTTATCATTATATATATATATATATAATGTACCAATAAAATTTTGAAAAGTACTAGTACCAAGCCTACAACAGAGCAGATACTCAAGTGGTCATCACTGTTGTCATTGTTTTTAGAAGCATAACATTTTTCTCTGTTAACTGCTGGAATTCCCTCAACAAATCAAACTAAATTATTTTCCTCCAATGTCTGATGAGATGACACCGAGGGAACAAACTCCAATGCTAGAGCTGATGAATCCAGGGACTCAATATCCTTTTTGTAAGCATCTGATTTCCACATGAGCATATTGTTGTGTGAGATCAACCCTCTCAGAAATATAATTACATACAATCTCTGCATCATCAGTCTAGGCCATGAGAGGTTCAGGCACTAAGTATGAGGCAAGAACACTGTCAAGCAGACTGAGATTGCCAACTAACAGAATAAGACAGGTAAAAGCAAAAGAGAATGCTCAAAAATTCTACAGAGCAGGCTCAGGATATAGCTTGAAGAGCTAACAGAACTTATCTTTTTCTCCTATAAATCATCTTTGATCAAGAATGGCCCCTCATTTTATGAACCTGCTATAAAGGAAGATTCAAAAAGTCAAACTAGCCAGGCACGCTGGTACATGCCTGTAATCTTAGCACTCAAGAGGCTGAGGCAGGAGGATCACTGTGAGTTTGAGGTCAGCCTGCACTACATAGGGAGACTCTGTCGCAAAAGGAAAAAAAAAACACAAAGAGCCAAACTGGAAGGAGTGTAAGACATAGAGCCCTGGCTTCATTCTTTATTGCTGATGTCCCTAGATAGAATGGATAGAGGTCCACATCATACTAATCCTGGTAGATATGTCCAGAATATTTTCCACCTACATACCTTATCTAACAACCATTTGGTCACAAGTTAAAACAGATAACACCATGACACTAATGTGATGACTATTCTGTCTCTAAGCCATGGCTCTGATACTCACATCCATCAGGCTGCACAGACTGATGAATAAACATGGCAAAGGCAACATCACTCCACTTCATAAGCCTGTTGAGAACTGCAGGAGAACTAGACTCTCAACATTAACTGATGGGATACAGAGATTATTTATATCACCCTGAAGTGGAAAAGCATCCCAGGATGAGGGAGCTGTCCAGGTACAGAGCCCATCACCTACATTACAGAAAGGACTCAACGTAAGTTCAATTAACTCCAAGGCTGGCCTAGAGGGGCTGACAATAGCAATCCCGTACATACAATTACAGCCTCCGGAGCCGAGATATGAGGGTGGCCTAGAATGAAGAGAGGATGGACAGACACACTGACTACATCCAAGTGGATCACTGATCACTGAAGACTACAGCAGTATGCAGTCAAGATGTACAGTTAAGGATCAGGATCAAAAAGGGAGAGGCTGCATTCCACTGGATGCAAGACATGTGAGGTTTTAAACCTATTCTAAGGCTAACCTACAAGTGTGTGCATCCAGAGGACTAGTACTGGCTGCCATATAACTGACAGAGTTTAAGAACCGTCAACATCCCAGGGATTCATGGAGCCATAACCAAAGGAGTATATGTGTCCCAAGACTGCCTGGGTGTGAGGGTGGTGAAGCCAGGTCTCTACCACTAATGAACAGGATCCAAAAGAAAACATAAGGTGGAAGTGAGGGGGCCGGGGATACGGCTCAGCAGTACAGAGGCTGCCTGGCAAGTGCAAGGTCTTGAATTCAATTCTTCACACACACACACACACACACAGAACCACTTATTCACGAATTAATTAATTCATTCATTCTTTCAACAAACATTTTTTAAAAAGAGAAAAAGTAGAAGTGAGGGAAAGTGGTGAGAGAGAGGCACAAGCTATGAGACCAAGAAACAGACATTTAAAATTTTGTTTGTCTTTTTGATACAGGGTTTCTCTGTGCAGTTCAGGCTGGCCTTGAACTCACTTTGTAGCCCAGGCTGGCCTCAAACTCACGGCCATCCTCCTGCCTCAGCCTCCCAAGTGCTGGGATTATACGCATGCATCACTATGCCTAGCAAAGAAACAGATGTTTGCTAGACTGATTAAGAAACAAACCCAGGCTCCCTGGCTAAAGGTTTCACAGAGCAAGGGAAATATGAGTTCCTGGTTTTTGAAGTCTCTTGCCCAACTGGCATCCCTAACCTCCTTCCTAACTGTCCTACTGCATCTCTTTTTACACCCTGTATTCCTCACCCTTTACAGACAACCTCCCTCTCCCTCAGCATGCTACCCTTCGTGGTAGCTGGCAAATGGCCCGCTGTGAAGACACCCCCTCCACCCCCAATGCTCATCGTGCATAGTGCTTGACTGCACCACACCCAACACGGTTACTCACTGAAAACCCTTCCCATCCCCCCACCCACCACCCCCAAATAACTCACACCGATGCAGGCTCCTTCTCCCTCTCCTCCCCCACCCTTGTCACTCACAATAACCCCGCACTTCGGATCAAAAGCGAAGGTGCCACAAGTGAGGAGGTGAGAGGCATTGGCAATGACGAGAATCTGGACAAAATTGTGACATTCATCCTGGGGGTCAGAGATGGTTAGAGAGAATCAGAAGCAGCAAGTAAGCGCAAGGTAAGCTTGTGTCAAGACAGTTAGATGCAGCTCTGGGATCAGGGATGATGGGTGATGGCAGAGTGTTAGTCACTGCCTGAGCCCTTGTGATGGGAGCAACTCGGGACTGACAGCAAGTCAGGCCAACGACTCAGTGAACATTCGGACAGGACCAGGATTTACACTTACCTCTCTCTTTCCCTTCTTCTCACAGTTCTGTCTGTGGGCCGCAGGTACCATCCAGTCAATCTAAGAAAGCAAAAGCTGCCATTTCCCTCAGATTCCCTCCACCCTAAATTCCCTCAAGATCAAGGTAGGGTGAGACAGTTCCATAACTGTCAATCAATTTGGATTAGAATTTGGAAATTTCTGAGATCCCCCTAGAGCACTGCTTTTCAGACAAAGACCACCACCCATTAATGAGCAATGAAATCAACTCTGAAACCACACCCAACATTGTTTTTAATGAAATACGGTAGCATGTCTCAAAATGTAGCACATAGAGACTTCTGTGAGGAGAGCTTTCTGCAGTACAGGGACACGATACTAATGGGTAGTCAAGAAAGTTTGAAAGCTGCCTCACTAGAGTATGGCTGTTTTAGTAATCCCTCTGCTCACTGTCCCCTGAAACCTGGTAACTGTGGTCTCTCCATCACCATGAACCTCCCAGATATCCTCCCCAGTCATCACAACCCCCAGCACACACAGCTGAGACAATGAAAGGCAACCGCCCATTACCACAGTTAAACCTTTAGTAATGAATCCTATAATACTATTCATCTAGCAAATGCTATGGGAACTCATGTCCTCCCACTCTCATCTCTTACCCTGCGGGGTCTCTCCCCTGAGAAGGGCAGAGATAAGGCGAAGATGGAGTCCCGGGCGCCGACATAAAGTGTTTGGGTAGCAGGATCCACAAGGAGAACAGAGTAATTGTACGTATGAGGGACAGAAAACCTGGTGAGATAGGAGTCAGCCTCTGGCAGGAAGACAGGAGAGAGGAAAATGGTGTCAGCCACTGATTCATAAGTGCTGGGTCCACAAGGGCAAAGCCAAAGGCGCCAATTTCTGTTTTCATCCAAGTATCATTTATTTAGCAGCCACCAGGAGACAATAGCAGAGCCTTGAGAGGCCAATCGTCTTTAATTCCCCAAAGACAGACAACTGATGAGACTAGAACATTCAGCACACAATCTAGTCATTTTTCTATGAAAATGAAATACTTAATTAAAATAACAGCATAAATACTAAGTGTATAGTTTCTGCTCGTAGCAATATAATACATAATTTGAAAATACCTATTAAGGTACAAGTACTTTGCTAAACTTTTTTCTTTTTGAGACAAGGTTTCACTACACAGTTCAGGCTGGCCTTGAACTCCCAATGATCCTCCTGCCTCAGGCTCTGAATGCTGGGATTACAGGGGTGCACCACCATGCCCGGTCACTTGGCTAATTTTTTAAAAATCACTGCTGAATAGTAACTTTCCCTTGTTTTAGGAATGCCTTATTTACTATTTATTTATTTATGATACTAGGATTTGAACCCAGGACTTTCCCAGTGAGCTACATCTTCAACCTCCCTCCCTCTCTTTTTGCCTTTTTTTTTTTTTTTTTTTTAAGACAGGGATCACTAAATTCCTAAATTGTCTCAGCCTAGGCTGAGGACTTGTGATTCTCCTACCTCAGCTTTCCAGAGTGCTGAGGTCACAGGCATGTACCACCATGTCTGGCCTAAATGTTTCATTCTTTTACCAACACATCAGGAGTCTAGCTCCTCTCGTCTACAATCCTTGACCTCTTCCCACCCCATTCCACCCAAAATGTGTAGTGGAAAGAGTTTGTGTTCCAGAAACAGTCCAGCCTGTGGTTAAATGTGGCTCTTCCACTTACTAGATGTTTGATCTTGAGGTTACTTGTCCACTCTAAGTATCTTTTTCATCTGGAAACAGCACCATCCACAGTTGTTGAGAAAATTAAATGAGATAATATACATGGAAATGCTAGCACACAACTATGTGTTTTAGAAATGGTTCCTTTCTTCCTTAGGCATGGGTTCTGTTTTTTGCCAAACATAAAACTCATAACAGGATTTTAAAAACTCTTAATCTATTTAAAGAATTTAAATAGATGAATTTACCTTCTTACCTTGACCTTTGGCTCTGGAGATTGAACCCCTGCACCAGTGCAGCTCTGCTCTACCTGCTCTTTCTGCTCAGGTGCCGAAGACAGTACACTGGCCACCAGACCATCCATCCTGACCTAAGCCCCACCTGACTCATCCTTCCACACACTCCCACACTTCTCCATATGCTGTATTCTTTCTACATTCTCATGCCGAACAACCCCACCTTCTTTTGTATCTCCAACACGCTTTGCCTTGCCTACTAGACCCCTCTGCATTCCTGGACACCAACTCCGTCTGGCAACCTTACCTTACCTTGTGGTTACTGCTCCAGTAGAACTGAAACCCCAACCACTGACCAAAACTTTGCCTTCTGGATTCATAACACCCCTACATGTCACTGGCCTATGTATAGACTTTAAATTACTATTGACCAGGTCTGGGAGCTTTGCTCAACAGGTTGTATGGTTCTGTCTGCCCAATGCATTAATAAGGTCCATGCCACACTCATATTCACCTCAGTAGTCTCTTAACCTTGAGGCATCTACTGGTTTCTCCTACATCTTTTCAAAGAAGTATAAGTCTTCTCTCCCTTATTTTTTTCTTTCTGAAGACTTTTCAAAATTATTTACACGGAACTTTATATCGACTCACTGAATGGTTTTCCAACATCTAATGCAATGAATGCACAGGTGGACCAGGGAGCCAACAGGAATTTCCGAGATTAAGGTGAATCTGGTAATGGGAAGATGGGAGGTGATGTCACAGATGGGAGGACTGGGAAGAAGGTAGGGAAGATTAAGGTTGTGAGCAGGGCAAGAGGGCTGGGTGGCTGTGGGGATGTTACTAATCATAGGGAAAGTTGGGACAATGCAGCTGGAGGTTCGGATAGAGATAGGTGGTTAAATTAGAAGGAAAAAACGAACGGTCTGGCAGAACAGGCTTCCAATTGAAGTGATGGACATAGGTGTATATGCTGGCAGAACAAGAGAATGAACAAAAGAGAACACCAAAGTGGACAACCTCCAGCAACCTCATTCCCTCCCTGGGCCTCTACGGTGCTCTGCAAACAGAGGCCGAGGACGCAGCCTGGGCGTGTCGTGCAGCCAAGGTGCGGTGCGAGGCCTGGCCGGGAAAGGGGTGCAGCAGCACCGCGTGGGGATCTCATCCAGGTTCAGCCGAGGATGGGCGCCGCGAAAAGCCGTGCAGCGCATTGGGACTCCCCGGGTGCTGTCGCTGGGTTGGGGGTGGGGTATGGATGACACCTGCCTGGAGGGCTGGGCGCGGTGTGAGGAAGGGCTGAGTGCGAGGGCGTCCGCGCCTTACCGGAGATGGGAAGCGAGGTCCTGGGCACCGAACGTGGGACGCGGCTGGACACTGGGCCGCTCAGCACCACGAGCAGCAGCAACAGCAGCAACAGCAGCAGCGGGAAAGGAAAAGTCAGAGGTGGCCAGGGGCCCAAGCGGGGCCGTGCAGCCCCGGCCAGCATCTCTGGCTCCGCCTGGCTGTTGGGTGGGGTGAGCCTAGCAGTCTCTGCTAAGGGCCGCGGCTACGTGGGCCTCGGCCCCACTCGGGTTTCCTCGGCAGAACTCGGCCTGAGCGGAGTTGAAACAACCCGGCTCCTCCCTCTCCTAAGGGACCAATGACAGAGCGCTTTCTTTCTCAAACCAATCAGAATGGAGTAGAGGCGGGGCTAAGGGTCAGGGGCCCAACCTAGATCTAGGCGGAGTTAGACACAGGTGTAGGGAAGAGTTGTACTGCAGGTGCGCGGGCGTTGTCACTCAGCAGTGGCAAGTTTACTCCAGGAGTTTGAAGACCTCAAATCCCTGTACCTGTCCTATAGGGAAAGTGTGTAAATGGGCGTTCGCACCAAAGTCCTCGAAATTACTACAATGTAACACAGGCGCGCGCGCACACACACACACACAAAGAGATAACATAAAAGATACTAAAAAATAAGTCCTTACCTTTAGGAAGCTCACAGTGCAATTAGCCACCCAAATGAAAACAAGTAACTCCAACTATATAAGTGCAACAGAGAGCAATGCATGC
This sequence comes from Cavia porcellus, assembly GCF_034190915.1. Taxonomy (NCBI): domain Eukaryota; kingdom Metazoa; phylum Chordata; class Mammalia; order Rodentia; family Caviidae; genus Cavia; species Cavia porcellus. The sequence goes on along the minus strand of NW_026947501.1, from coordinate 28,390,209 downwards.
TTGCTGTAATAACGTGTATCCAAATGGGTAGGGTTTTTTGTCTGAGAAAGGGAAAAGGTTTCACAGAAGAGGTAGCATTTGAACTGAGTCTTCAAGGAAAGGTAGGTTTTGAAAGGTGAGGAGCAAATACTGGCGATGGACAGCTCCCCTTGAATATCCTACAGACAAGACAAATGCAGGTTCTGAACATAACTATCTCCCTCATCCTAATCCCAATTCTTTCTTAAAGCACTTAGTCCTTTAATTTATAGCCTTGTAGGTAATTATTGGTTTCTCCTCCTTAGTTGTCTAGGCTGCATAGAAAATTTAACAAATTATCTTCAGAACTTGGTGATTTGCAAAAATAAACATTTATCTTTCACAGTGTCTCTGGGGCAGTTTCAGGAGTAGTTTAGCTGGGTGCTGTGGCTCTGGTCTCTAATGAGATTACAATCGCGACATCAAATATAGTTGCAGTCATCTAAAGGACTGACTAGGGCTAGAGATCTACTTCCAATATGTCTGGAAAATTGATACTGGGTGTTGGCAGTTCTCCACATCGATTTCATGGGATTGCTTGAATGTCCTCACGACATGAAATGGCTTCCTCAAAACAAGTTATCCTGAAGGGCAAGGCAAAAGCCACACCATCTTTTATGGCCTAGCTTCAGCAGTAACATTCAATTGCTACTGCCACTTTCAGTTGGTCACATAACCCACTGCTAGTGCACTGTGGGAGGGGATAACATGAGATAGACTATGATGACTTCAATTATCCATCTTGGAGGCTGACTACTGTACCTATATGTAAATATTCACCATGTCCTGATAATTTTGACTCATAAACTATAAATTTATCCTTTTTCTTCCATTACCATCATAGTTCCGAATTTATTTTCACTTCAGAATGTTAAAATGAGCCTGGTATGATGGTACATGACTATAATTCTAGCTCTTGGGAGGTTGAGGCAGGAGGATCACCCTGAGTTCGAGGCCATCCTGGGCTACATAGATTAAGGCCAGTCCCATCTACACAGCAAGACCCTGTCTTTAAAAAAAAGTACAATGTTTAATTTCAAAATGCTAACTGCCCTGATTTGATTATCAGTATATCAAAATGTCACACAGTACCACCATAAACATCTATAATTAGGTGTTAATTATAAATAAAAATTTATAGCCAGGCATGACTGCACATGCCTATAGTACCAGCACTCTGGGAGGCTGAGGTAGGAGGATAAAAAGTTGCATGGGCAACTTAGGCACTCAGAGGGACTCTGTGTCAAAAGAAAAAATAAAAAGGGGTGGATACTGGGCATGGTGGCCCAGTTCTGTAATCCTAGCACTTGCGAGGCTGAGGCAGGTGAATCATTGTGAGTTCAAAACAAGCCTGAGCTACAAAAAGTGAGCTCAAGGCCAGCCTGAAATGCATAGTGAGATCCTGTCTCAAAGAGACAAAGACAAAAAAAAAAAGGTAGAGATGTATCTCAGTGTAAAGGTCCTGGTTTCAATCCCAATTATGGCAAAATAAAATAAAATATTGTAAGAAATAGAAACCACCAGTTTCCAATCTCTCCTTTTTGAGACTATCGTCAAGTGCTCTCTCCCAAGTACAAGTTCTAGTGTATTCCTTCAGGAGTTATAGAATGCCTACTATGTGCCAGACATTTTGCTACATATTAGGGGTAAGATGTAAGCCACAACTCTTGAATTCAAATTGTTTAGAGGAGAAATCAGATCTTGAGATCAGTGCTTCAAATCTCTCTGAAATCTCTTGAACTTTCCTTGAATTTCCCCCTCTGACATCAACATATTCCTCTCCTTAGTTACTTTCCAGCAAGCTGGTATAAGCCTTAGTTCCTTCACTGAACATGGGTTTAATATTGATTTTCTTTTTGTCTTTTGATTTTCCAAAAATATTTTTTCAAAATTTTTATTTCAACACATAAAAGTTTATTTTGTATGCCTACCTAAGCACATGTAAATGTACACATTCACAGTATTACTACTGAAACAAACTTTCCACAAAGTCATACTCATATAAAGTTTAGCTTTATTTCAGGTACTAAACCCTAATGTTTTCTCTTGTATTGCATTTTATCCTACTCCATTTTTTAAAATGCTCATTACAATCTATGAAATTAACATTAATACCCATCGGACTGGGGATTTAGCTCAGCGGCATAAGCGCCTGCCTTGCAAGCAGGCAGTCGTGAGTTCGATCCCCGGTACCAATAAAAAGGAAAAAGACAAAAAAAAAAACATTAATACCCATCAGTGAGTTGAGATCCTCACTTTAAAAAATTACTGTTTTAGGCAGTCTCATTCATACTGATTTAATTACTATTAATTTCCTAAATCTACATTTCCAGGTCACATTTCGCTCTTCAGGTGCTAAGATATCCAACTGCCTAATGGACATTTCTACTGAGTGTGACAATAGACACCAGAATTTTAACTTGTAATAAACTGAATTTTTATCTTTACTCCTAAACTAACTAGAGTCACTCAGTTGATAGTGGAATCAGTGTTCTCTGTCTTTTAACACCACTACCCTCATAGGCAGAAACTTTGCATTCATTTACTCAAGAAAATATTCATTGACTCCCTATCATGTTTGAGACCATCATCCTGGATTCCTCCTTTATCAATCCAATCAATCACTAAGACCGGTTTAACTTCTAAAATTCTCTACCATTCTCCCTATGTCTGCATTCTCTCTTCTAACCACTATTTTCTTCCTAGGCTACCTCCTGCTCTAGTCTTGCCCACATCCCCAGCTATCCACTACCCAACATCAGCCCCTAATACATTCCCTTGGAATAGGTAGAATGCTCTGTCCAGGACACAAATCAGATCACATTGCTCCTCTCCTTAAACATTTTCAGTCCACCTCTTCCCACTTCACCCCACCTTTGCTGTGGCATACAATCCAAAATCCTTAACATAACCTACAAGACCTTACTTACTCTGGCCTTTTGCACTATCTCTCCATTTTTACCACTCTTTTCCACATACAATACTCCAGACTGCCTGAGGTTCATTTCCTCAGAATTCCCCCTACATGGTATGTTTTCCATGCCTCTTCCTTGACTAATTCCTGTTTACTTTTGTTAATGTGGTACAGAAGATAATCCTTTTTCCCAGGAAGCATTCCCCAATTCTATAAAGCTATGCCTTTCTCATGTGCTCCATAACTTTGTGTTTTCTCTGCTACAGCATGCTTTGTACTGTGTTATCTGCTGTCCACTAAGTCCGTACTGATGATGCCAGGATTTAGGAGGCTAGGCAGGAGAATTGCTACAAATTCTAGATCAACCTTGGCTGCATAATGAACCCTGATTTTAAAAAAAGAAAACAAGCAGAGAGAATTATATTCTCAGAGCCTAGCACCATGTCTGACATATAGGAAGAAGTCAACAATCACAGTATTTGGTGAATATTTGTTTAATGCCTCTATCAGTGCTTATTGCATTGTTCAAATATTCAGATTTTAGTCTAGTTCCTTCAAAAGCAGATAGTGAGATAAAATTAAATGTGCAAGTATTTTATTAGAGCAAACATCTGTAAGACAAAAATAGGAAAGGAACTGGAAGGCAGTAGGACTGATGCAAGTCCAGTCCAAGAAAGGAAAAAGGAAAGCAAACATCCTAGACTGAACATTCAGCAAGGTGGCTGAAAAATCATGGAGTCAGAATGGCCCAGCAGAAGAGTTCGAGGAACAAGTCTACCTTAACATATTTACCACACTCTGTCATTGACTGGAAATACCCTGTGGGAGGAGGAACTCCCATGCAAACATGGCACTGGATTTGTTAGTCGGCAGCTGATGCTTTTGGTTAATCAAGCTACTTGTATTTTAAAAATACAAGGTACTCTCTGATGACCATTACAGTTTTTCACCCTCAGAAAGGAATTCTTTAGGGAATTTTACCATAGTTTCCAACAGCTGACACTATCCTTGGCATATTTTCCCAGAAAGTGCTACTCAGATGAATGGAGTAACTTACAGAGTACAGAAAGTAGTTTATTGTAGCCGGGAGCAATGGACAGAATGTTTAGAGTAAGGGTACCATTGGGGTGAGGTTGGTAACTATTGGGATTAGATCTGGTAAAGGAGGTGAGGTCAATTGTAATGGACCATATAATCAAAAAGGAGAAGTAAGTAGTTTTCAAGTTAAAGAATTAACATATTTTACAAGGATAATTTTAACATCAGACTAAAAGAAAAATGTGAAGGTTAGAGTCAGGAAAACTAATTTGGACGATCTGGGACAGAGGAGCTGTTGAGAAGCTACTCTTTCATCTTGGTTACTTTTCTCTCATTGCTGAGACAAAACACCTGACACCCAAAATTAGGGAAGGAAAGGTTTATTTAGCTTACAGGTGTTTTTTTGAAGGTTTCAGTCCATAATCAGCTGGCTCCAAAGCAGAGTGGCATGGCATTAGAGCAACACTTCAAGGCAGCAGCCAGAGAAAAAAAATGGAAAACAAGCCTCTTCTCTTCCCTTATATTGTACCAGGTCATCACCCCACCTTCAGGATGGGTGTAGCACTCAGAAAATCTCCTTGCCCTCCTTTGCACAGGATGAGGATATTTACAACCAACTAACCTTGGCTCCCTGCTGAGTCCCTGAGTTAAACTTTCTAAACTTCTCAAGTTGACACAATGTATCAGCCTTAGCACATTTGTATTGAAATACAGAAATCTGAGTTCTGTTCCCCAAAATCAAAGAATGAATTATAAGGAATGACAGAGGTTAACAGTAGGAAGCATTTCAGGAACAGCTACAAATCCCCATGATGAATGTGATCATTACATATACCTAAAATGTACCAATAAACTTAATTAAATTTTTTTAAAGAATAGGAAATACTTATTGAACGGTATTCCTCCTGAGAGACAGGATGGCCCCAGAGTGGGTTGGTTCCTAATGTGCTCACTTCTCAAAAGAAATTTTATAGAGCAAAACCACGAGAGGGTACAAAACTATAATACAGCCAGTAATATTTCAAGTATAATACTTCAGTAGTGTTGATTCAATTATTACAGACAGCTAAGTTAGGTAGAAATATTATAGGTAATCAGACAGCATTTGGCCCTTGAAGGAATAAGTGCAGAAGATGAGAATACGTTACAACTGTGGCTGGAGGTGCTTCTGTTGAAGGCCTCAAAATAAAGATGGAGGGTGGAGTGTAGCTCAGCAGGGTCAAGCGCTTCCCTAGCAAGTGTGAGGTTCGAACCCCCAGCCCTACCAAGAAAGAAAAAAAAAATAAAGATGGAATGACCAGACCTACCTGCCTCGGGAGGAATAAGCAATATACTCTAATTGGTATCATCTGATCCAATAAAGCCTAGTTGGACATCAGTCAGTCACCCAGGTGGGTGACCAGAACCTCATGACACATCTCTTCCAAAAACCGCACTTGGGCAGGGAATATAGCTTAGTGGCATATGGCCCTAGCAAGCACAAGGTCCTGAGTTCAATTTCCAATACCAACAAAAGCAACAAAAAAAGTCCTTGTGCTTTCCATGTACACTTGTTATGTGACTTGATTCCTTGAATCAACATTACCTAAGTGGCTATACTTGTAATCTTATTGGTTGATCATAGTTTTGTCACAATTTATACCCATCTCAAGATTTTGCTCTATAAACTTCCTTCAGAAAGTAGGATCTACGGCAACTCACTCGGAGAGCCATTGTCCTTCAAGAGCTATCTCTCAAAAAAATTTCCCACTATGGCCATCTGTCTGTTCTTTAGAATTCATTCTTCGAAGAAGAAAAAAATTCATTCTTTGATTTTGAGGAACACAAACTCTGCACATCTAGCAGGTTGGGAGTTACGGTAGTTCCCCTATATTCCTTGGAGGTCCTGTATCACAGACAGGGCGCAGCTCAACTCTGTCTGCCTATTTTTCCACCAAATTTAGCTGTCTATAATTAAAGAAACTGTAGGAATCCACCTCATGGAAGTGAGAAGAAGAATGAGTAGAGAGGAGAGGGACACACCCTTGGAATGTAGGAATTTGAAAAGACTGAAAAGAGCTTCTTGGGTGTGAATTAACCTCTCACTTTGATAAAAGGAGGTGAAGAGGCATTTTTTTTTTTTTTTTTTTTTTTTTTAGTATCTAATACTGTATCTCAACCCTAGCACAATGCCTGGTACAGGGTTCCACCACAAATGACTATTGAATAAAATAATGACTGAATGAGAAGGAAAATATTCAAGCCAAGAACGGGGCTGGGGAGCTACCAGAATGTTCGGTGCGCGGGATGGTGGGGGCTGTATAACTGTGGAGGAATTATCGGATTTAGTACAGTATTTCCAACAGAGATTCAAATAAAAGCCAATTCGCCGGGGGCCTGCTGAGCAGCCGCCTTCCACAAAGTCTGAGGTGAACAAGGCGCCGCCAGCTGCTTGGCCCCGCCCTGGATCCTCTTGGTCCCGCCCCCGAGTCTGCTCGGCCACGCCCTCGATCCTCTTGGCCCCGCCCCCGAGGCCCCTGAGGCGTCGCAGCGCGCGGGAGCGGGCAGCCTGGGTCGCGAGCGCGCGTCCCTAGGTTCTTCCTCTCACGGTCTGTCGACTTGGAGCCGCGGGCGCCGGATTCGCAGGTGTGGCCCCTGGAAGGGTTGCGAGAATGTTCAGACTTCTTTAGTCAGAAGAGGGAAAATAATGAACCCGTAAGGTCACGGAAAAGATAACATATTTTTTTTCCTCACAGGAGGGAAAAACTTGAATGGATAAGGCCCATGAAAATATATTAATTTAGTATTACTGTGAGTGCCATGAAGGCAACGATGCTTAGGACCACTTTTTGTTCGGGTTTTTTTTTTTTTTTTTGAAGTTTTTGTTTTTGTTTTGCGGTGCTGGGAATGGAAGCCTGGGCCGCGCGCGCCAGGTGAGCTGTGGCACTGAGCAGCACCCCAGACCCCCACCATGTGTTTGCATGGATGCCTGCCAGAGGAAGAATCACTGAATCGTGTATCAAATGGCGAGGCTTCGCAAAAGCTGTAAAAGCTTAGTCTAGGGTGCATTAAGGAGAGGCCTCGCCCAACTAGCAGGAGTGGAGGTGGGGGCCAAGAAAACAGCGTCCTGTCTGGGAGCCCAGCTGCAAACCAGAGGTGTCCGTGGATGGGAAAGATGCCTGGGGTGGGGTAGTCAGGAAATGGCCTGACCAGAGGAAGACTCAGGCTGAACTTTGGGGTCAGGGTAAGGAGGAAGCCCATAACGGGTTTTAGTAGTGGAGTAATTTTTGTGTGTGTGTGATTCAAGGCTTAGTTTCAGATTTAACCAGTTTTCAGGGAGACACCACTAAGTGGACGTTCTTAAAAAAAGTATAGGATTAGAAATCAAGTCAGGCCAGGCGTGGTGGTGCACACCTATAATCCCAGCACTGGAGAGGCTGAGCCAGGAGGATCTCCCTGAGTTTACAAGGCCAACCTGAACTGCATAGGAGACCCTGTCTCCACAAAAAGGAAGTCAGATCCTGTTTGTTAGTGCAACCAGACACATAAGATGCACTATTTGATGGATCATGCATCTGAGAGAGGGAAGAGAAAAGATCTTTACTTCATTTAAAGGACAGTCTTCAGATTACACTTTAGCATGGGGCCTAAAAATAATTTAGCAAGCTGAAATTGCAAATATTCTTAAGGGAAATTACATTTGTGTCCTAACTGAAGATTGTTGTCAGAACTTTGAAAGGTATCTTAACTGTGTGGACTGCCTAGAGTGTTCAAGGCCATCGTGAGCTACATAGTAAGACAGTGTCTGAAAAACCATTTATCTCCCAGAATTTTCACTTCTAGCATTATCACTTTTTGTTTTTTCTCTTTACATTTTCCCTCTTACAATTGTTGATTTTTGTAAAGTATCATGTTTATCTCAAAAAGACAAGGGAATAACAGATTATCCATTTTACTTGTCTGTGCATAGACTGAAGAACAGATCTGTAGTGACCACCGCGACTTAAAGGGAAGTTACATAATTGATTATAGATATGATGTGCATGTGTTATTTACAAAATGATTTGTGGGCTGAAGAACTAGATGCAATTTGCACTTTATCTGATCAAACTGTTGATGGAGGACGAGTACTAATTACACTGTAATAGTTGAAATTTATATGTGTTGGAAACATGCTAAGTAAGTGCTACCTATATCTAAAATGACTGTTTTCAGATGTGAAGGAAGAGGAGCCAGGGCTTCCTATTTGTGTCCATCTGTTTCAAATTCAGCTTTCTATGTAGGCATTGCCCCATGCACTTAAAAGTACATTTAAAAGATATTTATAGTATGTGCTTTCTTAATATATAGTCATTAATTGGGATTTCTGCTAGGAGATTATTTTCAGCAGATTAACATACTCATTCATTTTTTCCATCTATACAAAGTGCATAATTGAAACTCAGTCAAATTTTGAATGAACAATGACAAATTCCATGAATTTGGGAGGGAAATTTGAAGGCAATAATTTTATAGATTCATTTGAAGAAACACATCTATCTCAAATCTTTTTTTTTTCTTTAAACGGGATCTCACTGTGTAATCTAGACTGACCTGGAATTTACTGGGAACCCAGACTAGCATTGAATTTTCAATGATCTTGCCTCATTGAACACTCTCTAAGTGTTCAGATTAGAGGTGTGTGCCCTAAAATCATTTTTAAAGAGTCTAAACTTCACAGTGTTTCTGAGAAATACCACAATTACTTTTCTCTTAAAGAATTTTTAATTTTCCCTACTTTTTTGACTAAAAAAATTATGTAAAATCATTTTATTTCCTAGAGTTGGAGATGTATTTTTCACATGTCTCTTTTACCTCGCTTCTTTTTTTTTCTTTTATGATTGTCCTAATTTTTTGAGGTATTTTCATTGATAAATATAACATATATAGAAAAAAGTCATAACGTCATGTATATATAGTTTATTATGAAGTAAGTACCTGTGTAACCACAATAAAGATTGAGAAATAGAACATTACCAGAACCCCAACCTTCTGTCCCTTCTTAGTCATAGTGCTTGCCTTCCTTTCAAGAGAAAATATCACTGTCCTAATTTTTATGACATTTTCTTGCTTTTCTTTATAGTTTTATTATTATAGATGTATCCCTAGACAGTATAGCTATTGTTAATTATTTTTAAAGCTATGTAAATGGAATCACATTATATGTATATGTATTGTTTTGTTTTTAATTAGTATTATCTTTTTAGATTTACGCTGTTGCTAACTTTAATTCATTCATTTTCATCACTGTGAATATACCACGATTTATTTGTTCTAATATAGATTAATATGTGTTTTACTCGGTTTATTGTGAACAAGAAGACTTTTATAATCTTTTGCTGCTATGATCTGTAATATCATTTTTTACAGATTATATGATTGAAAACAAAAAATCTGAAAACATCTACAGATAAATTACTGTATTTAGTAAGAGTACATGTGTTTTTAAATCCAAAATTAGTGTACAAAAAATCCATTATAATTATATACATTAGCAAAAAACTAAAAATGAAATTTCAAAAGATACCATCTGAATTAATATTTTAAAATAACAGACACAACAGGTGTGTTGGCACATGACTGTACCCAGCACTCAGGAAGCTGAGATGGGAAAATTGCCCAGAGTTTGAGGCCAGCCTGAACTACATAGTGAATTCAACGCCTGTTTGGGCTACAGAGCAAGACTCTGTCTCAAAAAAAAAAAACCCAAAATATCGCTATATATATATATATATATATATATATATATATATCCTGAAACTAAAACTAAAATTTGACAAAAGATGAGTAGGTCTCTTGGGGAAAACTATAAAATTATGGATTCTTTTAACTTTCTATATGTTCAATCATATCATATGCAAACAATGACTTTTCTTTCTTACACTGTACTGCTTTGCCCTGCTGCCTTTACTACAGTGGTGAATAGACGTAATGGTTGTCTTACAGAGAAAGTTATCAACGTGTTACTGTAAGAATGAAGTTTGTGTCAGGGGTTATAGCTTAGTGTTCAGTGGTAGTGATACAGGGAAAAAATATGTAATTCTCAACCTGCTAGATGTCAGATATGTCAAGTTCACATTCCCTAAAGTTGAGGAATAAATTTTAAGGAACAACAGAGGGTAAGAGCAGGAAAATTTATTGGGAATCAGGAATGGGAATTAGAAATAGCTCCTCAAAAACAGGAAGACTCCTAAATAGATTGCCAACAGCCCATTTCTTTGAGAAAGTTCTATAGAACAAAATCATAAAGTGGGTCAAAACTATAACCAATAAGATTATAAGTATATTGCCTCAATAGTAGCAAGGGCATATGGATGACATCATTAACCTTGGTTAATAATCTATGGCCTCAGTCTTTAGTCTTAGTCTTAGTAGTATTAATTTTAGTGAGTGGAAGAGGATGGCCCACCCCTGATGAGATAATGTTTTATTTATAGGGGAAATCTCAAAAGAGTGGTACCAGTAAATCTCAATTTTTGTTTATCCCTTAGGGAAGTATGTAAATCTTACCATTGTGATTTTATTCTTCAGATGGGTCTCCTGCCACAGATTTTAGGTATTTTCATCTTTTACACTGACTTTCTCAAGAGCCCAGCCCTGTTGGCTGCCTATAGTGTTTTACCTACCTTACCTGTAATAGAAGAACCATGCCAAGGATGTGTGAAGCTCTGGATTCAAGCTCACATCTGTAAAAAGAAAAAAGATGTTACACTAGGTATTGGTTTGGTTTGGGTTTTAATGTTTTGTTTTGTTTTGTTTTAGTGTTTTGAGACAGGGTCTCATTATGTAGTTCAGGCAGGCCTTCAACTCACTCTAGCCCAGGGTAACCTTGAACTCACAGTGATCCCAAGTCCTGAGATTACTGGCATGCATCACCTCGCCTGACTTGATTTGTTTTTTGAAACAAATTCTCACTATGTAGTCCAGGATGGCCCTAACCTCATTATGTACCCCATGCCAGACTCTATAAATAGTGATCCTCCTGCCTCAGCCTCCAGAATTCTGGCATTACAAGCATGAACCACCTTCCTCACCTTGCCATAGAACTGTTTTTTCTCTTTTTGAGACAGAGTCTTGCTATGCAGTTCAGGCTGGGCTTAAATTCATTTTGTAGCCCAGGCTGGTCTTGAACTTCCAACAATCCTCCTGCCTCAACCTCCTGAGTGCTGGGGTTACAGGTATATGTCACCACCCCAGCTAAGAATCTTTTCCTTCTGTGAAATTTATTTTTGTCTGAGGTGATCATATCATTTCCTTCATTTAATCATTTAACATGATAAACTATAGTGATTAATATTCTAATATATCAGTCTTATGCTATTGAGATAATTCCACCTTGGTCATGGATGAAACTATTTTTTTTTGTTTTTTTTTTAATTTTATTTAAGGAGAAAAGAAAAAAAAAGCAGGGAAAGGGTACAAGTTATACAGATTTACAGAAAAAAAATGAACAGTAGGAAATCACTAGTTAATGGATTACATATTGTCATCTTAGAAATAATTGTTCAAGTCACAAAATTAAAGCTTGTAAAGTGGACATTCCATCAATGATACTGCAAACAGTTCTGTTCATTGATCCAATAAAACTCTGTGATATCATTTTCTATCTTATACACTTAAATATACATGCAGTTATATAGTTTAGAGCACTTTCTTTTCCTCTCTTTTGTACCATGACTATTACACATTTTGGGTTTCATTGCTCCCACGGTTCTTATTACTTTTTTGGAAGAGAGTAAAACCAAATGTGACATAACAGAACAGAATCGGTCAAGTCAAAAGGGTGGACATAATAGATAATGTAAAAACATAATACAGGTGATCAACAATGGTTACCATAATGTCTCCCGCTATCTCTAATAGAATTGCCTATATCATTAGTTATAATACAATTGAACAAAACAGTAAAGAATAAAACCGACAAAACCAAAACATTGGAGACATTGTAGGTCTTCAAAAGTAGCTAAAAGTCAACAAGAATGGGCGTCATAATGAATCTCATTATCTTCACAGCTGATGCCTAAACTTTCAAACCTGATACTATCCAGCAAAACAGAATAGGGGAACATCAGTTAAAAACCAGATGGTGAGAGTAATACAGGGCTTTAAATCAAGGTAATGAAAAGTCAAAATGGGTTACTATAATATATCCTGCTATTTTTTTCCTTTAATTAAAAGGATAAAGATAAAAAAGTAAATAATGGAGTGGAGATTGAGATAAAAGAGGGCATAACAACGAAATAGCGCAGATCAAAACATAACCATTTAAGCAGAATAGTGTTTCACCACCAGATAATCCTAACCTAAAAGTAGTTACCATATTGTTTCTTTCTTTGAAATCCTTGAGTACAACTTCGTATACTGTAGCATTAAATATATCAAAACAATGTAAAACCATTCAAGAGAATGACAGCATTACAGAGTATTTAGAATCGACTAACAGAAAATGAACAATGGTTTCTGTATAATCTCCTTGTCTTTAAAAGGTTTTTGCTTATACTATCGTACATAATAAAATCCAATAAGATACAGCCTATTTAGACCATTGGAGACAGAAGGACAAAAGCTAGATGAGACTTCAAAACAAGATGATACTAAATCAGTATTACCTATTAAGATGTCATTTTCTCCAAAATAGCTGTTCCTATCATCCAATCTTCTCTGCCTCGTTTCTGTTAAGCTCTTTTTCTGTCAGTAGCTGTCAGTTTGTCTTCTTCATTTTGTTCTCTGCTCCATTTGTTGTGGCCTCCCCGCCACTATTTCTGGGTTCCTTGTATTTTTCTTTTTTTAGAATATCCTGCAATACTTTCTGTAGAGTTGAATTGGTGGTTGCAAATTCCCCCAGTTCCTCTTTATCCTGGAAGCACCTTGTTTTTCCATCAATTTCCAGGGACAGTTGTGCAGGATATCTCAATCTTGGCTGGAGATTATTATCTTTCAATGCTTGAATTATTTCCCCCCACGCTCTTCGTGATTTGATGGTTTGTGCAGAGAAATCTGCTGTAATTCTGATGGGTGTTCCCTTGTAAGTGGTCTGTTTCTTGTCTCTTACAGCTTTTAATATTCTGTTCTTGTATTGAATTTCTGGAATTTTTATTATTATATGCCTGGGTGTTGCTCTGTTTGGGTTGTAGGTAGCTGGGGTCCTGTATGCCTCATACATCTGAGTATCTTTACCTTTTGCTAAATTAGGAAAATTCTCCTGGATTATTTCTGTGAGTAGCTTTTGTAGTTCACTTGTTTGCATCCCTACTTCTTCTTTTATATTCTTAATCCTTAAGTTATGGATCCTCTTATCATCTTCTTGTCTTTGTATTATTGCTGTTTGTTTCTTTGTTATTTTTAAGAAGTTTTTCATTTCATTCTCCCATATTACAAGTCTGCCCTCCAGTTCAGATAGTCTGTCCTTAGTTTCTTTCAAGCTGTTATGCCAGTCTTCGATAGACTTCTTAGTATCTTGGTAGTCCCTTTGAACCTGCTTCACATATTCTATGCTTTCTCTGTTTTCTCCATCAAACAATTCTCCCCTTTTTTTCTGTTCTTCCATTCCACCACCTGTTTTTTCTTGGGTGGTGCTTAGCATTTCTCTAACTATTCTGCATACTTCTAGCTTCAGGTCGTTGATAACTTCATTCCTGAATTGGTCTATGAGGCTCTCTATATGGTGCCTTATGTGTATTGGTGCGGTGTCCGCTATTGCCTGTTTCTCAGAATTGGGGGCCGAGGAGCCTTTCTTGTTGCTGCCTCTTCCCATGCTGCCTCTTCTTCTCTGTTCCTTATATATGCAAGCTTATATAAGAGGCCCAGCTTCTCTCCCAGTCAGCCACAGCCTGATCGAATTGCGCCAGTTAGGTGTTCCCGCTCACCGCTGCGCACCAGGGAGTTACGGACCAGGCAGCCTACGCGTCTCCCCTCCCAGCCTCCGTCAGGCTCTGGGATCTGGGTTGGGACAGTCTACCAGGTCCGCCGGCAGCGTCACGCAGGCCAGGCACTTTTCACCAATCCCACCCGAGAGGGGGATGTGTGGCTGGAGTCGCCACCGTGCCCTGCTCCCGCAGGACTACTCGGGCCCAGAAAGTCCTCTGCTGGAGTCAAACTGTGGTAGAGTGTCAGTTTCTCTCACTCACCTCACCATAAGTCAGTGCACGCCTCCCTGCCATTCGCAGATTGCCGTTCTCAGAGCTTCTGCACGTCTCTCCCCTTGCCGAGCGGCTGTAGAGGCAGCCAGCCGCTGCGCGGCGGGAAACCCAAATCGCGGCTTACAATGGCGCGGTTCCAGCCTCCACACCGAGTCTTTTCTGTTCCTGTTTTAGCACCAGGACTGCATTCCAAGTTGGCTTCTCTCAGCCCAGTTCGTTCCTGAGTCAGCAGAGCATATCTCCACCTGCTTATGTCTCCTTAGTCCGCACCATTCCTGGCTTCTGAGCCGAGTCTTTCAGAGAGCCGCCGGTAGTTGCTGTTATCTGTCCGCCATGTTCTCCCGGAAGAGTCCATGGATGAAACTATTACACACACACACACATACATTTTTCCGGCACTTGAGATTGAACCCATGACCTTTGAGTTGTAGCCCCAGCCCTTTGTATTTTTTATTTTGAGACAAGGTCTCACTAAATTGCTAGTTATAGGGGTTCCCGGCATGTGGCACTATATCCAACATATTTTTTTCTGGTGATAGAATTATCTGATTTCAGAATAAAAAGTTATGCTAACCTCCTAAAATTACCTGAGAAGTGTTTTCACCTGTTGTCTGCTAAAGATTGAAATTCTTGGTCTTCAGGAGTTTGATAGAGCTCATCGATAAAATTACCCAACTTCTGATTTACTTTGTAGGAAGATATGTGATTACCAGTTTAAGTTTTTGAGCCCAGGAGTGGTGGTGCACACACACCTGTAATTCCAGCACTTGGAAAGGTGAGGCAGGAGGAGTGCTGCAAGTTTGAGGCCAGCCTGGATGGGTTACAGAGTGGATTCAAGGTCCAGTCTGAATTACATAGCAAGACCTTGCCTCAAACTAACAAAACTCATAAACTGGCAGTTGGTTGATACTTAAACCAGTTAAATTTCTTTAATAGTTACAGATTATTTGGGTTTCTAAAATTTATTTTTCATTTAGCATAGGTTATATATGTTTTTCTAGGATTTTGTGTATTTTATCAAATTTATTGGCAGAAAGCTGCTTATTGTATCTCCGTAGAGTCCTTTTCATGTTTAAGCATTTTTCATATATCACTTCTCATTCCTGATAATGGTTTTTTGCTCACTTTTTTCTTATTTCCTTATCTGTATTATGGGAATGGTTTTGAAGAGAGTTTAGATTTTTCCTTATAGGAGATAGGAACAACCCAGTAGTTTTAACCAAGGGAGAAATGAGGTCATATTTTTATTTGTAAAGATTACTGTGGATCAAACACTATGCTAAGCACTGATGAATAACATCAATGAGATGATCTCTCCACCTCTGAAAATAGTGGAAGATGCAGTTATAGAAACAAATTACAATGTAGTACAGTAAATGCTAATAAAGAAACAAAGTTCAGGAGACAGATACTTTACTTTGAAACTGAAGTTTGACATTGGAGCAACTTCTTTATTAGCAGCATAGAGAGCCTTTTCCTGTCCTCCTCATGGTCTAGGAAGTTTATGTTTGTAACCCCATGGAAATGTCATTGGAATTCTAACAAGTTAATGCCAATCTACCACTTCCAGTGCAACCCATGGCAAGAATAAAAACATTAGGACATATTTATAGTTATGGGGAGCTAAAGGGGTCCCAAATCCAGCCAAGATGGTGGTTCATCAAAACAAAGGTCACAGCCTAACCTGGGTTTTATGAATTCTCCATGAGGGGAGTGGCTCAAGGATGAGTGACTGAGAGTGGCGGGAATTAAGTGAAAGCCTTGAGCTGGGCTAGGTGGGAAGCCTGAGATTACCTTTGCCTGTGCAGAGGGCAAGAAATAGAGAGAGTAATCTGCATAATGCAACTAAGGTACTATCTAATATTTTGGGGTCGGTACTTCAGCTCTTACTGCCCTGGGAAATTATAACCTCTCCAAACTCTGTCCCAGCTGAGAGCGTGGAGCATGGCTTTCCATCCTGTCTAGCTCAACCATATTTTTCTGGGAATCACTGGCTGGGGCAACAGTGACTGTCACCTTGCTTCAGAGGTTACACATCAGCTCTAAAGTCTGCCCAATTCGCATTGCTTAAAGCCAGTTGAAGGGACAAAGAAATGGCCTAGCCAACTCTGTACATGGAGATAGGGCCAAGTTTATTCAAAATGGAATAACTGCTCTTCTTTCAAGGAGAGTTGTTCGGGTGGTTCCCCAAAAGCATTTCTTAAGTATTCTCAGGTTTATATTCAAACATCTAAATCCTTTGAGTGCTATTAACATGGGATAGCCTAGAAAGGCTTGATTTGGTACCCAGTCTGACTTTTCTGAGCCACCCCTCAATTTGTGTTCTTTGTTTCAGAGCACATATTCAATTTAATGAAAACTAGTGGTTTCTTTCCTGTAGGTATAGAGACTATCCAGGTTGTGGCTGTAATTCCAGCTCTGATTTGACTGTCATGCATCATGGGCAGACTATTGGCAAAGGGCGCCCCTCTGCCACAGAGATCAATCAACAACCTCCGCGACTTCTCATCGTGCACATTGCTGTACCATCCTGGGCTGACATCTGCTCTAACCTTTGTGATGCTCTGCAGAACTTTTTCTCACTAGCCTGCAGCTTGATGGGCCCCAATCGCATGTCTCTGTTCAGTTTATACATGGTACAAAATCAACATGAATGCATCCTCCCATTTGTGGTATGTACATTTGTATTTATTCATTTGGGGTTTGTTTTATTTTATTTTGTTTTTTGTCTTTTTGAGACAGAGTCTTGCTGTGCAGTTGAGGCTGGCTTTGAGCTCATTTTGTAGCCCAGGCTGGTTTCAAACTTGCAATCCTCCTGCCTCAGCCTCCTGAGTGCTGGCATTACAGGCATGTGCCACTGTTGCAGGAAAATTCTGAGTCAAACCAAAAGGAAGACTGTTTGCACCAAGGAGATAAGAAGGTAGTGTTTAATCTTTAGTTTAATCTTCACGCAGTGGACTATTAAATCTTCATGCCAGCAGATTATTGCGGGATAGTTCCTCAAAGGCAACAGCAGTGAGTTTACAGAGTTTAGTTTATATAGAATTTATAAGTGGGAGATAGAAAGCAAGTGATAATGTTACATAATTGGTTACATGCATTGAGTTACATATTGATAGGCAGGCTAGCCTTGAACAGATTTGTTGAAACAAAGGAATTGTTTATCATAATGTAGAAACATTCTGGGAGCAAGGGGATGGGGCCCTACAGAGTGAGCATAGTTAATGGTGTCCTTGACTAGCCCAGGGTACCTTAAAGTATAAGCAATTACTTTGATTCAGTGTTTATCAGAGGTATGCAACTGGGCTATAGACAGTTGAAGTCAGGAGCAGAAATCTAATTTGTATCATGAAATGCCTGTAAGTTTTAAATGAATTCTTAAATTATAATGTTTCCCAACACTACCATGCCCAGCTTATATTTATTCATTTTATCCTGAAAAAAATTATGAGGTTTCTGGAGCAAAGATCACAGTCATAGCAATAACTACCCTGCTTTTTCATATCTAATAGCCCCAGGTCTCCTGTGAAAGTCAGATGTCATTCTGCATATATATCTGTATATATATATATATATATATATATATATATATATATATATATATAGAGAGAGAGAGAGAGAGAGAGAGAGAGAGAGACTTGCACTGCAAAAGTCCCAAAATAATTAACTGTGATTAAAATAGGCCATTCCCTCTACTCCTAAAAGGAGAGAAACCTAGGCATTTATACTTCTTTGGAATGTAAACAGCTGACTCCCTTTACCTCCTTTGTCATATAAGCATTAAGTAAATCTGTAAATCTCTTCCTAGGCCTCTGACCATTGAATCACATTTTTTTTTTATTCTTGGTATCAGGGATCAAACTCACAACTGCACGCTTGCAAGGCAGGTGCTTATGCTACTGAGGTAAATCCCCAGCCCTTGAGTCACATTTTAACTTCTAAGACATGTCCTCTACATCAGGCACCAGTTTTCTTTGCTCAGAAAACCCTAACCAGGTAAAAAAAAGATAATGAGAGCCAGGAATACAGCTCTGCAGCATAGCACTTCCCTGGCAAATATAAAAGCATGAGTTCAAGTCCCAGTACAAAAAAAAAGTAATGAAATTTTCTCTACAGTTCACCGATGAACTTTGAATTTTTATCAGGTAAAACTAACTCCCTTTTGGTTTTAGAAAGCATTGTTGGGCTAGAACTGAGCCAAAGCTCCCTCATAAGCAAGACAGCTATCTATTCTCTTCCTTATATAAAGTTCAAAGTTCAAAATCACAGAGATGAGAACTTCTAAAGGTGCCTCCTTCTTTGAGGCAACCAAACTGATAATATATCCTATTAAATTGACATAAATCCTGTTCTTTAAGATTCCCAATGGAACAAATTTCATGACTCTGTTGATGAATTACTAGTGTCAGGTCTCATTAGGATCTACTGTTTTGTTTTGTTTTGTTTTGTTTTTTAGTACCAGGAATCAAACTCAGGATGTTATGCTTGTCAGGTAGGTGCTATGCTGCTGAGCTGTATCACCAGCCCTGCTTATTTTTAAATTAACACCTTAGTTTCCCTCTTTGAAAGTAGAAAAATGTCATTTCCATTGATACTATGAAAATAATTTACATTGCTTTATGCTTCCTGAGTTACATCCTTATGAAAATAGAACATACCAGCTGGGTGTGATGGCACACACTTGTAATCCCAGTACTTGGGAAGCTGAGGCAGAAGGATCAGCATGACCTCAAGGCCTGCCTGAGTACATAGTGAACCTAAGGCCAACTTAAACTACAAAGTGAGACTGTGTCTCAAAAAAAAAAGTTTAAAAATCCCTGTAATAAATACATACATGAGTGACATCATAGTATATTATTATCAAGTACGTAATAGTATGTGCTATACTTTAGAGACTGATGTGACTGACAGCACAGCAATACCACAAACATGAATAATACATTGCCCTATGATATTACAGTGCCTACAATTTCTCCAGTCAATAACAATCTTTCAAATCCATTAGCTTATAATACCACCCAAGTATATGCAGTCCATCATTGACTACATGTTATTTATTCATATATACATTCAAATAATTTTTAAATCTACAGTATTATCTTTTAGCCTATAAATCTTAAAATTATTTTGTTCTTATTTTCATTTTTTAAATAGATGTCAGTCAAGTTACCAGCAAGAAACAGATGACATACTCAAATTAAGTAGTTTTTAGAGATCTAGAAAGGGAATATTTACAGAGGTGAAGGCAGGGAAAAGTTCACTTTAGGAAAAGTGAACAAAAGATGGTGCAGAAAACCCTTGAAGAGGGTTGAAAGAGAGAGCTATCTGAAGAGACCTACCTGGAGGATCTGTGGCCTTTGTTAAAGAAAAATTTACTGTTCTTGTGAAAGCATGGTAGAAGCCTTTTTCAGAACCATTGCAGTAGTTGCAGGTGCTTTGGCAGTGGAATTTTGCCATGGGTAAAAGAGTTTGAGCTCAGAATTGGCAAGTGGGAAATTTCAGCCAAGAAGCAGGGCTAAAGTCAGCAGGTGGAAAATTACTAAGAAGAAGCATCAGAAGTAAAGGAGATTTTGCCTACACCAACCTAACAGAATTCTTGCTTAAGATTGGCAAGGATAGTTAGATATTACCTGAGAGGGTAGTAATATTTAATCAAATAATGAAAGTGATGAGATGTTGAAGGCTAGGGTTCTTAACCTGCTGACTTAGCAGGGTTTTTGCTAATACCATGCTATACTAGGAATTGCTCAGATGGGCCTAGAAAGAGATTGGGCAGCCTAATTAAAATTTGGCCAAGCAAAGAATCTTTGTCATCTTCAGTAGAGAAATACAGACATCCAGTGATGATATGATGGGGTGGGAACAGGGGGAAAATACCCTGACCTCACTCTCCCAAATCTAGATCTACTTGTGCCTTCATTGGCCACACCCAGCTGGAAGCAGAAGTATAAAGGAGCTCAATCCATCAGTCACTATACATCAGCTTCCTGGGTACAAATCAAATTACAGAAAAATAGAGAATCATATGGGAGGGCAAGTGAAAGATATACAAGATAGGGAGTTATTAGAAGATGAGTTTGTATCCCAAACAAGGATAAAAAGATTTTTTTTCTTCCTCAAGTGGCTGTGTTTTGTCCTCCTGACACTCCCCGGTACTTTTGGCCCTTGTTGAATAAAGGCAGACATTTTATACTAGAAACCATGACTTGCTAGTCTAGAAATTCAGCTGAGCTTTCAGGTGTAACAGTAAATCAGTAATCCAAAAATAAAATGATCAAGCCTTTAGTCCCTATACAATACTATAAGCAAGAGTCTAAAGTGGAAAAAGTACCTATTTTCCCTGTTCCACTTTTCTCTCGTGAGCAGGGTACTGGCTGAGGGTCAAATGGATCAGCACAGATGTGAGGATCATCTTACTAATGAGGGAACCCTCTATAAAAGTCTCTGGCAGTTTTATAGCCTGGGATTGGGGAAGAGGCTAGGAGTGGAAAAGTACTGAATACTGAGTCAGAGTAGGAAAAAGAATCTTCAGCATTTCTCTTTTGTTCCCCCATAAGGCAAAATTCCCTGTGGAAGACCTAACACTTGGCCTCAGATAAAAGAGATGTAGGAATGAGTGTGCCAGAGATAGGAATACAAGTATTCCAAGAACAGGATCAGCTGAGGAGGCCTAACTCCTTGAATGGGACCCTTTTTTACAGACCGCAGTACAATGCAGGGAGGGCAGCTTCTCTCCCCCTGCTCCCCAGGACCTGGCACATAAAGCCTTTGTATTTGTGTGGTCAGGTCTGAAAAATCAAGAAAAGGTTTTTAACCAGAATTCAAGCTGGGGATATAGCTCAGTGGGATAGCACCTGCCTGGCAAGCCCAAGATCGTAAGTTTAATCCCCAATACCAAAACAAAATACAAAAACAAAACCCAGATTTTTAACCAGAATTTAGACTTTTCACTGACCATTCAGGAAAAACTACAAACCAAAATATCTTTCTGCAGAACGGTGAGTCCAATCCTATTTACTAGTTCAAGAAAATTCCAGGAACAATGCTCTACTTTATATATAATGACACAATCCAATCTTTAAGGAAAAACATGACTTTAAATTCTTTGTGACTGACCTATTTAAAAATCTGCTATTTTCTATCTGTAGAGGCAGCTCAAAATAAAAATGTAGAACGATAATATGGGAAATTTATCGAGGATGAATAGTTCTCATGTTTAATTTTTGAGTATGATGAAATAATTCTGAATATTTTATAAGGAATCATAATTAAAATATTAGAATCTCTTTTTATATCCATTGTACCCTTAATATAAATAATTCAAATCAAAATGGTCCATTCCCCCTCAAAGCAGGATTTTTTTTTTTGGATTACATATTGTCATCTTAGAAATAGTTGTTCAAGTTACAAAGTTAAAGCTTATAAAGTGGACATTCCAACAGTGAGACTGCAAACAGTTCTGTTCAATGATCCAACAAAACTCAGTAATATCATTATCTATTTTATACACTTAAATATACATGCAGTTATATCATTTAGAGCACTTTCTTTTCCTCTCTTTTCTACAATGACAATTACACATTTTGGGTTTTGTTGCTCCCGCAGTTCATATTACTTTTTTGGAAGAGAGTAAAACCAAATGAGACATAACAGAACAGAGTCAGTCAAATCAAAAGGGTGGACATAATAGATAATGTAAAAGCATAATACAAGGTGATCAACAATGGTTACCATAATGCCTCCCGCTATCTCTAATAGAATTGCCTATATCATCAGTTATAATAAAATTGAACAAAACAGTAAAGAAGGAAACCGGCAAAACCAAAACATTGGAGACATTATAGGTCTTCAAAAGTTGATAATAGTCAACCAGAATGGGCATCATAATGAATCCCACTATCTTCACAGCTGTTGCCTAAACTTTCAAACCTGGTACTATCAAGCAAAACAGAATAGAGGGACATCAGTCAAAACAAGATGGTGAGAGCTATACAGGGCTTTAAATCAAGATAATGGAAAGTCAAAGTGGGTTACTATAATATATCCTGCTATTTTTTTATTTATTTTTCCCTTAATTAAAAGGATAAAAATAAAAAGTAAATAATAAAATGGAAATTGAGATAAAAGAGGGCATAACAGCAAAACAGCGCAGATCAAAACATAACCATTTAAACAAAATAGTGTTTCACCACAAGATAATCCCGACATAAAAGTAGTTACCATATTGTCTCTTTCCTTGAAATCTTTGAGTATAATTTTGTATACTGTAGCATCAAATATATCAAAACAATGTAAAACCATTTAAGAGAATGACAGTATTACAGGGTATTTACAATCAACTAACAGAAAATGAACAATGGTTTCTGTATAATCTCTTTGTCTATAAAATTTTTTGCTTATAATATCATACGTAATAAAATCCAATAAGATACAACCTGTTTAGACCAATGGAGACAGAAGAACAAAAGCTTGATGAGACTTCAAAACAAGATGATACTAAATCAGTATTACCTATTAAGATGTCATTTTCTCCAAAATAGCTGTTCCTATCATCCAATCTTCTCTGCCTCATTTCTGTTGAGCTCTTTTTCTGTCTTTAGTTGTCAGTTTGTCTTCTTCATTTTGTTTTCTGCTCTATTCATTGTGGCCTCTCTGCCACTATTTCTGGATTCTTCGTATTTTTCTTTTTTAGAATATCCTGTAGTATTCTCTGTAGAGTTGAATTGGTGGTTGCATATTCTCCTAGTTCCTCTTTATCCTGGAAGCACCTTGTTTTTCCATCAATTTCCAGGGATAGTTGTGCAGGATATATCAATCTTGGCTGGAGATTATTATCTTTCAAAGCTTGAATTATTTCCCCCCATGCTCTTCGTGATTTGATGGTTTGTGCCGAGAAATCTGCTGTAATTCTGATGGGTGTTCCCTTGTAAGTAATCTGTTTCTTGTCTCTGATGGCTTTTAATATTCTGTTCTTGTATTGGATTTCTGGAATTTTAATTATTACATGCCTGGGTGTTGCTCTGTTTGGATTGTAGGTGGCTGGGATCCTGTATGCTTCATACAACTGAGTATCTTTACCTTTTGCTAAATTAGGAAAATTCTCCTGGATTATTTCTGTGAGTAGCTTTTGTAGTTCATTTGTTTGTGTCCCTACTTCTTCTTCTTTTATGTTCTTAATTCTTAAGTTATAGATCCTCTTATCATCTTCTAGTCTTTGTATTATTGCTGTTTGTTTCTTTGTTATTTTTAAGTTTTTCATTTCATGCTCCCATATTACAAATCTGCCCTCCAGTTCAGATAATCTGTCCTTAGTTTCTTTCAAGCTGTTATGCCAGTTTTCGATAGAGTTTTTAGTTTCCTGGTAATCTCTTTGAACCTGCTTCATGTATTCTTTGCTTTCTCTATTTTCTCCATCAAACAATTCTCCCCTCTTTTTCTGTTCTTCCATTCCACCATCTGTTTTTTCTTGGGTGGTGCTTAGCATTTCTCTAACTATTCTGTTTATGTCTAGCTTCAGTCATTAATAACTTCATTCCTGAACTTGTCTATGAGGCTCTGGAGACAGCGTTTTATATCTATTGATGCTGTGTCTGCTATTGCCTCTTTCTCAGGATTGGGGGCCGAGGAGCCTTTCTTGTTGCTGCCTCTTCCCATATTCTTTGTTCCTTATATATGCAAGCATATATAGGAGGCCCAGCTTCCTTCCCTGTCGGCCACAGTCTGATTGAATTGTGCTGGCTAGGTGTTCCCGCCCACTGCAGCACACCAGGAAGTTGCAGACCAGGCAGCCTATGCGGGGCCCACCCCTCCAGGTCACCTTCAGGTGCTGGGATCTGGGTTGTGCTAGCCTACTGCGTCTCAGCCAGCAGTGTCATATAGGCTAGGCACTGCTCACCAGTCCCGCTTGAGAGGGGGATACGTGACTGAAGTCACTGCAGCGCCCTGTTCCCACAAGTCTGCTGGGTCCCAGAATGTCCTCTGTTGGAGTCTCCTAGACCGTGGAAGAGTCCCAGTTTCTCTCACTCACTGCAGGTCAATGCACAGCTCCCCGCCCGTCCTACTTTCAACTCCGTTCACCGATTCCCGTTCTCAGAGCTTTTGCTCGTCTCTCTCCCTGCTGAGCGGATGTAGACGCAGCAGCAGCAGCGGGAAACCCAAATCGCAGCTTTCAATGGCATGGGCTCCAGCTTTCACACTGAGGCTTTTCTGTTCCTGTTATAGCACCAGGATTGCATTCCCAGTTGGTTTCTCTCAGCCCAGTTCGTTCTTGGGTCAGCAGGGCATATCTCCACTTGCTTATGATTCCTTACTCCGCACCATTCCTGAATTCTAAGCTGGGTCTTTCAGAGAGCCTCCGTAGCTGCTGCTATCTGTCTGCCATGTTCTCCCGGAAGCTCAAAGCAGGATTCTAAACTAATATCCTTACTGTGGAGATCTTCCCAATCCTTTTAACTTTTCATGTTAATAAAAAGTTACTTAAATTATATAAATTTTTTTGGAGAAAAAAAATGTATATTTAGAATTAGCCAGCTGGACTCAGTTCAGATGATTCCAGTTTTGTTGGCAACATCCGAAGAATCATAATCAGAAGCCAGCTGAACACATGCTTTTTTCTTCCCATCAGTCCTGATTAGGATATTGACCTTGGCCACGTCGCTGTCATGGAGCTTCTTCACAGCTTGTATGATCTGGTGCTTGTTGGCCTTGACATCCACAGTGAACACAAGTGTGTTGTTGCCCTCTATCTTTTCCATTGCTGACTCCGTAGCCAGGGGGAACTTGATGATGGCATAGTGGTCAAGCTTGTTTCTCCTGGGGCGCTCTTACAGGGTATTTGGGCTAGGTCTGGAGCCGCGGTGCCTAGGCACTGCAGAAGGTAGGTGAACTGTGGATCTTCTTTTGTAGCTGTGGATGCCTTGCAGCACAGCCTTCTTGGCTTTTTCTTTGGCTTCAGTTTTGAAAGGGGCAAGAGCTTCCTTCTTCACCTTCAGCGCCATCTTAGTAAAAAGTAAATTATATATTATATACAATGAACTGTTAGCACCCAGAATGCTCTAATTTAAAACACTTATTTCCTTTAACAGCTGATATTCAAGTGAAATCACTGCAAAGTGAAACTAGTAGAGATGTACTAAGCTTTATAAAAGTAAATTCCTCAAGATAGATACAACAACTCAATAACTCAAGTGAGTGCTGCAGAAAGAGAGGAATAATAAGAATAAGAATAAGAAAGATTCTGATCATCTTCATTTTGGTGAACTGAATATTGCTAAAGAATAACAAGGTATTATGTAAACATAGTTATAAAGGTAAATACACCAAAATACAAGCCTCTCTAATCATAACAAGCAAAACACATACAAGTGTGTGTCAGGGTGAGTGCTGATAGGTGGTATACACCTGTAATCTTAGAACTCTGGGAAGTTGATGCAGGAGGATTTAAAGTTTGAGTCCATCTGGGAAAACTTAGTCATTTAGCCACACCCTGTCTCAGAATAAAATAAATAAAGGAGCTGGATGTAGCTCAGTGAAAAGGTCTGAATTTTACCCCAGTACCTAAAAAACAAATGGAATGGGATTTTCTAAAAGCTGTAAAAACAGAAAGTATACAATAAAACATAGACCTAAAAACAAATTATCTGGCATTTAATAAATGGAATTATGCTAAACCCACAACTAAAACACTTTTTTAAAACAGATTTTATTACAGCAAATGTCTGATATATTTAAAACAGCTACAACAGTGATTCAGAAAGGTTGAATAAAAGAGTAGGCAAAAATATACTAGGCAAACACAAACCAAAAAATGATCATGATCAATCTCAGACAAGGCTGAATTAGGGCAAAAAGCATTAAATGAAACTGAGAATAGCACTTCAGTGCTAGGGCATAAGACAGAATAGAATAGAGTATGTAGTGATCAAGAAGGCCTATGGACTGGGCCTGGTGGTGAATACCTGTAATTCCAGAACTTAGGAGACTGAGGGAGGAGGATCACTGCAGGTTTGAGACCAGCCTGGGCTATGAGTTCAAGGCCAGCCTAAACTGTATAGTGAAACCCTGTCTCAAAAAGACAAGAAAAAAAAGGCTGTGCACAAGGGGTTTTTTGGAAGGGAAATCTATTAAAAATAGATCAGTTTTGATACCTACACACCAAACTATGGTGACATTTTAAGACAAATATTAACATATATATAAATGCTTGATTTAATATGGGGTTATATCCTCTTAAATTAGTTGTAAATCAAAAATATAAGTGGCCAGGCATAGTGGCACATGCCTGTTATACCAGCACTCTGGAGACTGAGGCAGGAGAATCATCCTGGGCTACATACTAAGCTTAAAGCCAGTCTGAACTACACAGTGAGAGCCTGTCTCAAAAATATTTTTTAAGTAAAAAATTCATTCTAATACTTTTAACCAACTGCAAATCATGGCTTAGTAACAGTAAACTGTAGTGTATTAGTTATGTACCATTATATCACATGGCTAACCAAGAGCATCATAAGAGTATCCTACTGTATTTCACTAGCCCAGGAAAATATCAAAATTCAAAATTTGAAGTACACTGTCTATTGAATGCATATCACTTTTATACCATTGTAAAGTTCAAAAGTCAAATCATTCTAAATCAAGGATCATCTGTGAAGTCATATTCCTAAAGTGCTCATAGATTGTCATAAAAGCCAATCATATATTAAAACACAAATAAGCCTCGACACTTCAATGATATCCACAAACATAAGTAGTTCATCCAACATTCTTTGAACACACTGCAAAAAAAGTAGAAATAAATGACAAAAATCAGACAACAGGGCTAGGATATAGCTCACTGTCACAGTGCATGCTTGGGACCCTGGGTTCAATTCCCAGCCCACCAAAATCAAACCAACTATAAAAACTCTAGTACTAGAACAATTTTTTAACTCTTAAATAACTTTTATTTTATTTTATTTTGTCTTTTAAAGAGTGGGTCTCACTATGTAGTTCATGCTGGCCTTGAGCTCAGTTGATAGCCCAGGCTGATCTTGAACTGACAACAATCTTTCTGCCTCATTCTCCCAAGTTCTGGTTAAATAACTTTTAGGTCCAAGAGGAAATCCAAGATCCAAGTTAAACTGCAGAATCTCTAGAAAACAAATAGTAATGGAAACACTACAAAAATATTAAGAGAAAAATTCATGCCATTAAACTGTATTAGTTGAAGTAATTTAAGTTATTTAAAAAGACAGGTGATATAAATGAAATGAAAAACAAGAAAAATATTCAAAAAAAGTTCAAAGAAAGCTTCATGAATGGAACAGTAAAGATAAAAACAAAAATTAATGAACATAAAAATAGAAATGGCAGAATAAATCAATAAATTCAAGAGTTTGCTCTTGAGTCAGGAATAGATAAACTAATAGCTGTACTAGTTTTAAGAAAAATGATGGAGGACAAGGCACATATATACAAGTCAGAAGAAAGTAACCTCAGTGGGTGAAATACATGATTACTTCCCCATGAAAATATAATTGCTAAAAGTGACTTCAGAAGAGATAGAATATCTAAACTGGCTGGGTGTAGTGCACACACATAATCCTAGCACTCAGAAGTCTGAAGCAGGGGAATTGTCACAAGTTCAAGACCAGCCTGGGCTACAGAATTAGTTTAAGGCCAATGAAAACTATAAAACAAGACCATATTTTAAAAAGAATCTAAACTGGCTATTTTACACAAAAGGAAGTAGGAAATTTTCCAGATATAATTTCCCCCAAAATAAAGCACTAGGCCTAGTTTTACAGAGAAATAATAGCAAATTTTGAAGAATAGATGATTACTATGGGGCTAGAGATGCAGCTCAATGACAGTGCTTACCTAGCATTTATGAAGCCATGAGTTTGATCCCTAGCACCATAAAGAAAAAAAACATGCCTACAATCCCACTACCTAGAAACCTGAGACAAGATTGAAAATGCAAGTCCCAAAATAAGGAAGACAAGGAATGTAGCTCAATGTTAAAGCATTATCTTCAAACCCCAGTGGGGTGGGGGTCAGAGTTAGGTGTGGTAGCGCACGCTTGTAATCCCAGAACTCCAGGAGGCTAAGGCAGGAGGGTCACAAATTCAAACCCAGCCTAGGCAACTTAGTGAGTCGCTGTCTCAAAAAAATAAAAAAAGAGGTAATGTTGTAGCTCAGTGTGAAGTTATTGGGTTCAATCCCCAGTGCCACTGGGGGGAGGAGATAATAAAACCTTTAAACTATTCCATAGCACACAAAGAAAAATACTTCCAAATTATTTTGTGAACTAACACAATATTGATACTAAAATTCAATAAATATTGCCTACACTCCTAAAAAAAGCTGCACATTAATTTTACTTATGAATCTCACTTATTAATTCAAAGTAAAATATTAGTAATATCATTCTGTATCATACTAAAAGAATAACATACCCAGGATTTAAATCTTAATTTAATTTAGTATGTTACCATATCTAAGGAGAAAAATCTATGGTCATGTTTATTTTTATAACTACTGAAAGAGTATTTGATAAAATTCAGCATTCAGTCTTGTTTTATAAAAACATTTAAAAATAGGAACAGATAACTAGTTATTCCCTTACCACAATATATTTCCATATCAATTCAAGTGTCAATATTGCACTTAATATACAATCTCAGGCAAGACAAAGAAGTCTTACTATCATTTAACAGTATTCTAGAGATTTTTATTGATATCATTACATAAGAGAAAAAAATATAAAATGAGAAAAGAAGAGATGATATTACTATTATATATCTTTGCGATATCTTTGAATTTGTTAATTCACTTCTAGGAATTTGCCCAACTGAAATATTTGTACTTGTGCAAAACTTATTTAATGGGAAGATTATTTCAGCATTGTTTGTAGTAACAAAAATTTGGAAATAAACTGAGTATCTGTTTATTGGAGGTTGGCTAGATAAAATTGTAATTCATCCATTGAAGAATATTATGCAACAATGAGGAATAACCTAATTCATATATATATGAATTAGGTTATATATATATATATATATATATATATATATATATATATATTGTATATTGTACCAGGGATCTAATTCATGACCTCACACTTGCCTGGAAGGTGCTTATGCCACCAAGCTAAATTCCTAGTCCCTCATATAATATTGTGAAGCAATTGCCTAATTAGAAATCAGAATCGGTAATCAGAAAAAGCAAGACACAGAAAAATGTCTAGAAAAAAATGATAGAATTAAGTTATATATATATATATATATATATATATATATATATATATATAATTGTCTTACTTTGTAGTTCAGGCTAACCTTGAGTTAAGGCTGTTCTTGAGTGCTCTTGAGGCTTGTGCCACCACATCTGGCTAATTTATATTTTCTTCTTCTGGAAAAATTCCCAAAAAGTTGATTATCTCCAGGAAGCTAATTATTTTCTGCTTATCTTCAGGAAGATTTTGTGTAGTTGAGGAATAAGAGTGGAAAGGTGATTTTAATATGCCCTTTTGAATTTCAAACTCTGTGAATACATGGAAGGAGAATGAACAGAGAAGTGATCCTAAGAACTTACAGTTTTACTCAGAAACTCCCTAGGGTACATTTGAATCTTCCATAATAGAAACCCCACATGCAGCTGGGCATGGTGGTGCATACCTGTAACCCTATCACTCAAGAAGCTAAGATAGGAAGATTGTCTTGAGTTTGAGGCCAGTCTAGGATATGTAATGAGTTGAAGGCCAGCCTGAACTATATAATAAGACCCTACCTTAAAAAAAATAAAATACAAAAGCAAAAAAAAAAAAAAAACAACATACTCCCAACTGGAAATGTGAGATGAGGAGAATGAGAAAAGATGGAATTGGACTGGTGATATCATCTCCTTTACCTACACCTCACACCCAGATTGTAGATTTCAGGTAGCTGCAGAACTGCCTCTTAAGAGCACCAGCCACATTTTCCTATTACTCGGTCTATCCCTCTATCTTTGTTTCTGATTGCCAAGGCACAATACTTGACACGATTAAAAGGAGGAGAGGTTTACTTGGACTCATGGTTCCAGTACATGGTCAGCTGGCCCCAAGGCAGAATGGCATGGCAGAGGGACATAGCAGAGCAAAAGCTAATCAGTCATACGATGGCATCCAGGCAGTAGAGAGACAAGGGAGAATCCAGGGAGGGAGATATATTTTTCCAAGTCATACTCCCTGCATCCTGCCTCCCCTAACCAGTCCTTACTTCTTAACAGGAAATCAGCTATAGCATATTCATGGTAAAATTCTCTTCTAAAAATACCCCCTATAACTTTCCCCTTTTCTGAGCACCTGAATCTTTTGGAGGACATTCCTGATATAAACTATAACATTCTGCCCAAGGTCCCCAAAAGTCTCATGCACATCTCTTTATGCAGTATACATTTTGTCCATCTCTAAGAGTCACTAAAGCCTTAGCAGTTTCAGCAGAGCTGAAAAGTTCTGAGTCTCCTCTGAAACACAAGGTACACTTAGTTGTGAGCCTCTGAAAATATCAAAAAGAATGTTAAGGAGACCAAGATGACAGAGTAGTAATCAGCAGCAAAATACAGCCTCTCCAGGACCTGGAATCCAGACACCTGGAAAGTGCCAACTTGGTGAACAGAAGAAAAGAAGATCTCTGGGAATTGGGAGGTAACCAACGGAAAAACTAAAACTACCTAGAAGGTGGAGAAATAAACCATAATTCAGTAAAAGGAGTAAAGTAGTCTAGAAGCTTACTCCAGCTCCTAGGGAGGGAGACATATATCTCATCAGACATAAAGGAAGCCGCCAGGGTCTGGGCTGACAGTGCTAGGCCCAAGGAAGCTCACTGGTACTGTAAACTGGAAAAACTGCCAAGTTTTACTCCAAAAGTGACATCTTCTACATTATAGATATGCCTGAAGAAGGAATCCAGTGCAGCACCCACAGTATTGCCAAAGAGTGCTTAATCAGGTGCCATTTCAGGGAGAATGTTATGGTTTGTATCTTGATGTCTCCCCAAAGGCTCATGCAGTCATAGGGCTTTTCAGAGATGGCTGAATTTTTTCAGAGGTGTGATGCTGGGATTAAGGATGTATGATTAGTAAATGAGTCCACCGATTGGTTGGCATAGTTCTCGCTAGAACTAAGGGTGTGAATGCTAAACCTGCCCTAAAGCGGTAGCACACAATATAAGGACAGGAAGAATCTTGTCTTCCACTGCCATGAACTGTTGCCCCTCTGCCTTGTACCACCTGCCTTAGAGCCCACCAATCATGGACTGAAACTGCTACAAACTGCAAGCTAAATAAACCTTTCCTCCCTTAACACTGAGCATCAGGTATTTTGTCTCAGCAATAAGACAAAAAGAGACTAACACCAGAGGGTTTCATTATTTAACACCGAGCCACAGAAAAATTACAAAATTGGGATTCACAGCATTATCCTCCCATGGTAACCAGCTGAGAAACAGCCACAGTAAACAGTAATGCACAGAGTGGCTATCCATAGATTCCCTGAGAAATGTAAGCTCAAGTTAGGATGCATATCAGTCCTACCTTCTGTGGTAGGAAGCCAAGCCCCAGAGGTGGCTAGAACTGAAAGTACTGGCATTAAACATAGTGATCTGCTTGAACCCTTGCTCTACGGCCTACATCCAGCATAGATCAGAGGTCTGATTGCTTTCTCTGCCTACCAACATGAGCGAAGACATGCCTCAGCTTAGATAGTTGACAATCTGAGGGATACAGAGAGAGGGGCCTCTGGAGCATGGGGGACACCTCACAAACCCATCAGCTGCAAAGCTAGATATAAATAACTAACTTGATAGATTCTAAAATAAACTACTCATTCAAAATATGGACAAATGTTTTCCTCTGGGTGTATTTTTTTTTTCTTCTTTGGTTTTTGGGGCTTTAGGGGGTTTTTTTTGTTTGTTTGTTTGTTTTCTTTCTTTTTACCTTTTAAATTTTTCAGTTTTCTTCCTAATGTTTTTTTGGTTACCTTTATCTAATTCTATTAATTTCCTTTTACTCTTTTACTGGTTTTTTTTTAAAAGATTAAGATAAAAGAGGACATAGCAACACAGGTCAGAACAGAACAATTTGAGCAACATAGTGTTTCACCACAAGACAACTCGACATAACAGTAGCTACCATAGTGTCTCTTTCCTTGAAATATTTGAGTATATCTTTATATACTATAGTATCAAACATAATAATACAGTGTAAAACCATTCAAGAAAATGAAATTATTATAGGGAATTCAGAACCAACTAACAGAAAAAGAACAGTGGTTACTATATTATCTCCTTGTCTATAAAAAATTTTGTTTATACTATCACATATAAAATCCAATAAGATACAACATGATAAAACCAATGGAGAAGCTTGGGACTTCAATACAAGATGATATTAAATCATCACCAGTTATTATAATGTCTTGTTTTCTTCAAAATACTTGTTCATACCGTCACAGACAATAAAATCAAACAACCCGGAATAAAACCATTCCAACTAATGAATGAAAACATTATAAGGCTTCAAAGCAATATAATGGGGAATCATGATTACCACATACTCTTATGTATTCTTACCATTTCTTACACTAGGGAAACTATTCAGTATTTATACATGTGAGTTTGATTTATTTCGCTTATGAGTATGGTCTCAAGCTGCATCAATTTATTTATAAATATCTCAATGTGATCATTCTTTATAGTTGAGGAGTACTCCATTGTATAAAAGTATCACATCTTTTTTATCCATTCCTCAGTTGATGGACACTTAGGTTGTTTCCGAGATCTGGCTATTAAAAATTATGCTGCTATAAACATAGGTGTACATACATCACTGTGGTATGATGTTTTCAGTTCTTCTGGGAATATGCCTAGAAGTGGAATAGCTGGAACAAATGAGACTCCCAATCCTAGCTTTTTGAGAAATCTCCACACTGACCTCCACAATGGTTGCACCAGTATACACTCCCACCAACAGTGCAGGAGAGTTCCTTATTCCCACAACCTCTCTAGCATTTGTTGTAAGTAGTTTTCTTGATCCTGGCCATTCTTTCAGGAGTTAGATGGAATCTCAGTGTGGCTTTAATTTGCATTTCTCTAATGAGTAATGATGATAAACATTTTTTCATGTATTTATTTGCCTTTTGTATTTCTTCTTCAGAGAATTGTGTATTCATCTCAGATGCCCATTTTTGGATTGGATCTTTGAATTTTGGGGGTCTGATTTTTTTAATTCTTTATATGTTTTAGACAGAAGTCCCTTTTCTAAGGGACAGTTCACTAAGTTTTTTTTTCCCAATTTGTGGGTTTTCTATTCACTAAGCTGGAGATTTCTTTTGACATGCAGAAACTTTTTAATAAGACATGGTCCCAGTTACTGATTCTGGGAAGTATTTCCTGTGTGGTTTGATTCCTGTTCATGAATTCTCCACCTACCCCTATGTCTTCAAGGTTTTTACCCAATTTGTCTTCCAATAGATTTAGTGTTTCTCTTTTAATATTCAGATCTTTGATCCATTTATATTTTAATTTAGTATGTGGTGATAGGCGTGGGTCTAGTTTTAGTTTTCAGCATATAGAGAGCCAGTTTTTCCAGCACCACTTATTAAAGAGACTGTCATTCTTCCAGTGAACATGTTTGGCCCTTTTATCAAAGATAAGATGGTTGAGTGTGTTTATAGTTGTGGTTGTATCTTCTAATCTATTCCATTGATCTTCGGCTCTGTTTTTATTCCAGTACCATGTTGATTTTACTACAGTTGCTGTGTAGTGTAACTTCAGGTCAGGGATTGTGTTGTCTCCTGCCTTGCCTTTGCTGCTTAGAACTATCTTTGCTATTCTAGGTCTCTTCTGGTTCCAGATGAATTTTAGGAATGATTTCTCTAGATCTGTGAGGTGTGTTGATGGTATTTTTATTGGGATTGCATTGAATCTGTATAACAGTTTTTGGAAAATGGCCATTTTCACAATATTTATTCTTCCTATCCATGAGCAAGGGATGTCTTTCCATTTTCTGAGATCCTCTGCAATTTCTTTTTTCAATGTATTATAGTTTTCCCTATATAGATCTTTCACTTCTTTCATGAGAATAATTCCTAAATATTTCATTTTTTGGTTGCTAGTGTAGAGTGTGACTTCTCTTATTTCTTTCTCTGTGATTTTGTTGTTAGTGTATAGGAATGTTATTGATTTTTGAGTATTGACTTTGTATGCAACTACATTGCTGAATTTATTTATTATATCTAGGAGTCTTTCAGTGGAGTTTTAGGGTCTTCTATGTAGAGTATCATGTCATCTGCATAAATAATGATCATTTAACTTCCTCTTTTCCTATCTTTACTCCTTTCATTTCTCTCTCTTGTCTAATTGCTCTGGCTAGTATTTCCGGTACTATATTAAATAGGAGGGGTGATAAGGGACGTCCTTGTCTTGTGCCTGATTTTAAGGTAAAGGCCTTCAGTTTTTGGCCATTTAGTATGATACTGGTTGTTGGTTTGTCATAGATGACCTTTATCATATTGAAGTAAAGACCATCTATTCTAACTTTCTGTAAGGTTCTTATCATGAATGAATGTTGGCCCTTATCAAAAGTTTTTTTTGCATCTATAGAAATGATCATGTGATTCTTTTTTTTGGCTTTATTGATATAGTGGATTACATTTATTGATTTACGTATGTTGAACTTTCTCTGCATGCCTGGAAGGAATCCCATTTGGTCATGGTGTATAATCTTCTTGATAATTTGCTGCATCCTATTTGCCAATATTTTATTGAGGATTTTTGCATCTATGTTCATTAGGGCAATTGGCCAGTAGTTCTCTTTTTTTAGTTGGGTCTTTCTCAGGTTTTGGTACTAGAGTAATACTTGCTTCTAGGAATGACTTAGGAAGGATTGCTTCCCTTTTGATTTCTTTGAAGAGTTTGAGGAGTGTCGCATTAAGTCTTCTTTGTATTTCTTGTAGAATTCTGCAGTTGAATCCATCTGGGCCTGGGCTCTTCTTTGTAGGTAAGGACTTAATTGCATTTTCAGTTTCATTAATAGAGATTGGGTTATTCAGCAGTTTTACATCTTATTGACCTAGCTCTGGTATTTCATAGGTTTCTAGGAATCTGTCAATCTCTTCTGTGTTATCAAACCTATGAGAGTAGTGGTTTTTGAAATAGCTGTTGATAGCTTTTTTTGGAGAAAATGACATCTTAATAGGTAATGCTGATTTAGTACCATCTTGTTTTGAAGTCTCATCTAGCTTTTGTTCTTCTGTCTCCAATGGTCTAAACAGGTTGTAGCTTATTGGATTTTGTTATGTACGATAGTATAAGAAAAAACCTTTTAAAGACAAGGAGATTATACAGAGACCATTGTTCATTTTCTGTTAGTCGATTCTAAATACTCTATAATGCTGTCATTCTCTTAAATGGATTTACATTGTTTTGATATACTTAATGCTACAGTATATGAAGTTGTACTCAAGGACTTCAGGGAGGGAGTCAATATGGTAACCATTTTTGGGTCAGGATTAGCTGGTGGTGAAACACTATTCTGCTTAAATGGTTATGTTTTGATCTGCCCTGTTTCGCTGTTATGCCCTCTTTTTTTCTCAATCTCCACTCCATTATTTACTTTTTTATTTTTATCCATTTAATTACAGGGAAAAATATAGCAGGATATAATATAGTAACCCACTTTGACTTTCTATTATCTCGATTTGAAGCCCTGTATTACTCTCACCATCTTGTTTTTGACTGAGGTTCCTATACTCTGTTTTGCTGGATAGTATCAGGTTCGAAAGTTTAGGCATCAGCTGAGAAGATAATGAGATTCATTATAACGCCCATTCTCGTTGACTTTTATCTACTTTTTTTTTTTTTATTTAAGAGGAAAAAGAGAAAAACACAAAACAAACCAAAGCGGCGTAAGGGTACACGCAATACAGAATTACAAAACAAAACAAAACAAAACAAAACAAAACAAAAAACCATAACAGTAAGAAATTACCTGCTAGTAGATTACACACTATTTTCTTGAAAATAGTTCCTCAAATCACAGTATCAAAGAACACAAGGTGGACATTCAAACAGGGAGACTGCAAACAGCTGTGTTCAATGTTCCAAAAACATTGATAAAGTCAGCTATTTAACACCCCCAAACACACTTGCTGTTATATCCGTTAGAGCTCCTTTTCTTTTTTTTTTTTTCCTCTCTTTTTTACAACAAAATTTACACATCTTGGATTTTATTACTCCTTAGTGCTTATTACTTTCTTTGGGGGGGGGGGAAGAATACAGTCAAATATGGCAAAAAAAAGCTGTCAGTCAATACCAAGGATAGACGTAGTACATGGTGTAGAACAGAGTACAAGTTTATCAACAATGGTTATCAACGTTGTCCCTTGTTTCCTTAAAAAGAATTGTCTATCTTATTAGATATTATAAAGTTGGACAAAACAGTAGAGAACAAGACCAATAAAACTTAGGCGTTGTAAACATTACAGGACTTCCAAAGAAGACAATAGTCAAACCAGAATGGGTATCTTAGTGAATCTTATTGTCTTCAAAGTAGTTGCCTATGTCTTCAAACTTGATACTATCATATAGAATGGAACAGAGTCTAATCAGTCAAAACAAGATCGTGGGAGTACTACAGGACTTCAAAACAAGTTAATAGGAAATCGAAAAGAGTTACTATTTATATATCCTAATTTTTTTGAATTTTTTCTTTAATTAAGACAAACATAAGAAATGACTAAATAATTTTTTTTGAAACAATAAGGGGGAGATTGAGATAAAACAGGACATAATAATATAACAATAGAGGTCACAGCATGACTGTTTCAATAACCTAGTACTTCACCACCTTATAACCTGACTTAATAGTAGTTACCATAGTGTCTTTTTCCTTGAAATATTTGGGTAAAACTTCATATACTCTAGCTTCAAATATTTTCATATCAAGAAGCCCAGAATAAAGCCTTTCTAATTAATGAGTGAAAACTTTATAAGGCTTCAAGGCCACCTAATGGGGAATCATGATTACCACATATTTTTATATATTTGAATCATTACTTACATTAGGGAAACTATTCAGTATTCACACATGCGAGATTGATTTATTTCACTTATGAGTATGGTCTCAAGCTGTGCCCATTTATTGATAAATATCTCAATGTGATCCTTCTTTATAGCTGAATAATACTCCATTGTATAGAAATACCACAACTTTTTTATCCATTCCTCAGTTGATGGGCACTTGGGTTGTTTCCAAGATCTGGCGATTACAAATTGTGCTGCTATAAACATAGGTGCACATATATCACTGTGGTATGATGCTTTCAGTTCTTCTGGAATATGCCTAGAAGTGGAATAGCTGGAATAAATGGGATTTCCAGTCCCAACTTTTTGAGAAATCTCCAGACAGATCTCCACAAAGGCTGTACCAGTCTACACTCCCACCAGCAGTGAAGGAGAGTTCCTTTTTCCCCACAGCCTCTCCAGCATTTGTTGTCGGTTTTCTTGATCCTGGCCATTCTTTCAGGAGTGAGATGGTATCTCAGTGTGGTTTTAATTTGCATTTCTCTAATGACCAATGATGATGAGCATTTTTTCATGTATTTATTTGCCATTTGCATTTCTTCATCTGAGAATTGCATATTCATCTCAGATGCCCATTTTTGGATTGGATCTTTGAATTTCGGAGGTCTGAGTTTCTTTAATTCTTTATATGTTTTAGACAAGAGGCCCTTGTCTGAGAGAGAGTTCACTAAAATCTTTTCCCAGTTTGTGGGTTTTCTTTTCACTATGCTGGAGATTTCTTTTGACATACAGAAACTTTTTAATAAGAAGTGGTCCCAGTTATTGATTCTGGGAAGTATTTCCCGTGCGGTTTGAGTCCTGTTCATGAATTCTTTACCTACTCCTATGTCTCCAAGGTTTCTACCTATTTTGTCTTCCAATAGATTTAGTGTTTCTGTTTTAATATTCAGATCTTTGACCCATTTACATTTTAATTTAGTACATGGTGATAGACATGGGTCTAGCTTTAGTTTTCGGCAAATGGAGAGCCAGTTTTTCCAGCACCATTTATTAAAGAGACTGTCGTTCTTCCAGTGAACCTGCTTGGCTCCTTTATCAAAAATAAGGTG
Source organism: Cavia porcellus (assembly GCF_034190915.1). Classification (NCBI taxonomy): domain Eukaryota; kingdom Metazoa; phylum Chordata; class Mammalia; order Rodentia; family Caviidae; genus Cavia; species Cavia porcellus. The sequence goes on along the minus strand of NW_026947501.1, from coordinate 28,351,931 downwards.
GTTGAGTGTGTTCGTAGTTGTGGTTGTATCTTCTAATCTATTCCACTGATCTTCAGCTCTGTTTTGATTCCAATACCATGTTGATTTTACTACTGTTGCTTTGTAGTATAACTTCAAGTCAGGGATTGTGATGCCTCCTGCTTTGTCTTTGCTGCTTAGAATTGCCTTTGCGATTTTAGGTCTCTTCTGGTTCCAGATGAAATTTAGGAGTGATTTCTCTAGATCTATAAGGTATGTTGATGGTATTTCTATTGGGATTGCATTGAATCTGTATAACAGTTTTGGGAGAATGGCCATTTTCACAATGTTTGTTCTTCCTATCCATGAGCAAGGGATGTCTTTCCATTTTCTGAGATCATCTTCAATTTCCTTTTTCAGTGTATTATAATTTTCACTGTATAAGTCTTTCACTTCTTTCGTAAGAGTAATTCCTAAATATTTCATTTTTTTGCTTGCTAATGTGAATAGTCCAGTTTCTCTTATTTCCCTCTCTGTAATTTTGTTGTTCGTGTATAGGAATGCTATTGATTTCTGAGTATTGATTTTGTATCCAGCCACATTACTGAATTTATTTATTGTATCTAAGAGTATTTCAATGGAGTTTAGGGGGTCTTCTATGTAGAGTATCATGTCATCTGCAAACAATGATAATTTAACTTCTTCTTTTCCTATCTTTACCCCTTTTATTTCTCTTTCTTGCCTAATTGCTCTGGCTAGTACTTCCAGTACTATATTAAATAGGAGTGGTGATAAAGGACATCCTTGTCTTGTACCCAATTTTAAAGTAAAGGCTTTCAATTTTTGGCCATTTAGTATGATGCTGGCTGTTGGTTTGTCATAAATGGCCTTTATTATATTGAGGTAAAGACCATTTATTCCAATTTTCTGTAAAGTTCTTATCATGAATAAGTGTTGGACCTTATCGAAGGCTTTTTCTGCATCTATAGAGATGATCATGTGATTCTTATTTTTGGCTTTATTGATATGGTGGATTACATTTATTGATTTGCATATGTTGAACCATCCTTGCATTCCTGGGATGAATCCCACCTGGTCATGGTGTATAATCTTCTTGATGATTTGCTGGATCCTATTTGCCAATATTTTATTGAGGATTTTTGCATCTGTGTTCATTAGGGAGATCGGTCTATAGTTCTCTTTTATAGTTGGGTCTTTCTCAGGTTTTGGTACTAGAGTAATATTTGCTTCCAGGAATGACTTAGGAAGGATTGCTTCCCTTTCAATTTCATTGAATAGTTTGAGGAGTGTCGGCATTAGGTCTTCTTTATATTTCTTGTAGAATTCTGCAGTGAATCCATCTGGGCCTGGGCTCTTCTTGGTGGGCAAGGACCCAATTACATTCTCAATTTCATTAGCAGAGATTGGGTTATTCAACAGTTTTATATCCTCTTGATCTAGCTTTGGTACTTCATATGCTTCTAAGAATCTGTCTATTTCTTCTGTGTTATCAAACTTTTGAGAGTAGAGGTTTTCGAAATAGGTGTTGATGATCTTCTGTATTTCTATTGGGTCTGTAGTGATTTCTCCTTTTTCATTTCTTATTGCATGAATTTGAGCTTTTTCTTTCCTTTTTTTAATAAGGTTGGCTAGGGGCTTATCGATTTTATTTATTCTTTCAAAGAACCAACTCTTTGATTCGTTGATTCTTTGGATTGTTTTCTTAGTCTCTATTGCATTGATTTCTGCTCTGATTCTTATAATTTCCTCTCTTCTTTTGGCTTTGGGCTTGACTTGCTCTTCTTTTTCTAGCTGTTTGAGGTGTAGCATCAAGTTATTTACTTGTATTCATTCTGTTTTCCTGATGTGGGAACTCAGTGCAATAAATTTTCCTCTCAGAACGGCTTTCATTGCATCCCACAGATTCCGGTAAGTTGTATCTGCATTTTCATTTTCTTTTAGGTATTGTTTAATTTCTTCTTTAATTTCTTCTGTGACCCACTGATTACTCAAGAGTGTGTTATTTAGTTTCCATGTGTTTGCGGAATTTTTGCAGTATCCTTTGTCATTAATTTCTAATTTCAGAGCGCTATGATCCGATAATATGCAAGGAATGATTTCAACTCTTTTGCATTTGCTTAAATATGTTCTGTGAGCTAATATATGGTCTATTTTAGAAAATGATCCATGTACTGCTGAGAAGAATGTGTATTCTGATGTTGTTGGGTGGAACATTCTGTATATGTCTATCAAACCCATTTGTTCACAGGTGTGATTCAGTTCTGTTATTTCTTTGCTCATTTTCTGTCTGGTTGATCTGTCCCTTGGTGTCAGTGGTGTATTAAGGTCTCCTGTTACAATTGTGTTACTGATAATTTGAGTTTTCATTTCTGTTAATAATTGTTTTATATAACTGGGTGCTCTGGAGTTTGGTGCGTATATATTTAAGATAGTTATCTCTTCCTCTTGGAGTTTTCCCCTTACGAGTATGTAGTGACCTTCTTTGTCCTTTATGGTCATTGTTGGTTTAAAGTTCACGTTGTCTGCAAACAGAATGGCTACTCCTGCCTTTTTTTGGATTCCTGCTGCATGAAGAATTGTTTTCCATCCTTTGACTTTCAGTCTGTGAGTATCTTTCTGGGTTAGATGGGTTTCCTGTAAACAGCATATGGTTGGATTTTGTTTCTTGATCCATTCTGCTAGTCTGTTTCTTTTGATTGGTGCATTGAGACCATTTACATTAATGGTTATTACTGTTAAATGCTGGTTAATTGTAGGAATGTTATCTCTCTGCTGTTGCATCTTTATCTTTTGGTTCTGTTTAATTATTTGCTTTGCTTAGTGGTTTTTTCCTTTGTGTATCTAAACTGTCTTTCAATATTTTTTGCAGGGTTGGTTTGGTGTTCATGAAGTTCTTCAGCTGTTCTTTGTCATGGAAGTATCGTATTGCACCATCTATTTTGAATGATAGTTTTGCAGGATATATCAGTCTTGGTTGGAAATCATTTTGCTTTAGGATCTGGAATACTTCACTCCATGCTCTTCTTGACTTTATCGTTTGTGCTGAGAAGTCTGCTGTGATTCTGATAGGTTTTCCTTTATAAGTGATTTGTCTTTTCTCTCTGACAGCTTTTAATAATCTATTCTTGTGTTGGATTTCTGGGATGGTGACTATTATATGTCTGGGTGTAGTTTTATTTTGGTTATGACTGTTTGGAGTTCTATATGCTTCACTGATCCTGATGTCAGTTTCTGATCTCATGCTTGGGAAATTTTCAGCTATTACTTCTCTAAATATCCTCCTGACATCCTTCATGTTGTCTCCCTCTCTTTCATTAATCCCTATCATTCTTATGTTATTCTTCTTTGCATCGTCTTGCAGTTGTTGAATTGTTGTTTCCTGGTTCCTTGTTATTTTCAAAAGATCTTTCCTTTCCTGTTCACTAGCTGCAATCCTGTCTTCAAGGTCTGAAATTCTATCTTCACTTTCATTAAGGCGGTTTTTACAACTTTCAGTGGAGTTTTTTATTTCCTGTATATCTCTGTGCATCTGCATTATGTATTCTGTTTGTTTCTTATATTGCTCGTCTAGGGATTCTATCTTTTTGTTTAGTTCCTCCAATTTTTTATCTGTGTTTTCTTTAGATATATTTAGAATCTCTTTCATTTCTTTTATCATTTCTTCTTTTATCTGGGAGATTATTTCAAGTTTGAATTTCTTTAAAGCTTCCTGGAGTTGCTTGTCAATTTCAGTGGCTATTGTGTCCGATATATGAGGTGGATGGGATATATTTTCTTCTATATACATCGCTCCTAGGGTTTCTTGAGATGGGCTGGAGGTTTGAGGTTGTAATTTGGTCTTTCGTTTTGTCATTTTCCTATATTTCTGTGTTTCAAGTGTTACTTGAAAGCTTCCTCAGGATCTGTTGAAAATCCCCTTCTATGTTTGGAGCTACTGGGACTCTGGCGCCGCGCTACTCCAAGCCATTAGGCCTACAGAACCAGTGGCCCTCCTCTGCCTGCTCAGAACTCCGCAGTTCCAGTCAAGCTGGGCCTCAGGGACACTGTGCACCCACCTGCCCCTTGGAAGCTCCACAGTTCTTCAATCGCAGCCGGGTTAGGGTACTCACCACAGGCCGCAGTGCTTCAGGAACCTGTGGACCCTCCCTGGTTGCAGAGATATCCAGAGTCCTCCAGACACGCAGAGAGGCCAGTGAGGGCACCCCAGATCTGCCCAGCTCCTCCTCTGCAGACCTGTGGCCAGGCGCGGCAGCTAAACAGGCTGGGCTAGGCTGGTAGTGTGGGCCAGCCCACCTATCGGGAGCTCAGCAGGTCTCCAAATGAAGCCGGGAATGGGGAGGCTGATGTGGAAGCCTTAAACCCACCTCTCTCCTTCACTGCACCGGGAAGCCTGAGGGAACTCCAGCAGTCTGGGCGCAGAAATCCAGAGTCCTCCAGACACGCAGAGAGGCCAGTGAGGGCACCCCAGATCTCGACTTTTATCTACTTTTGAAGACCTGCAATATCTCCAATGTTTTGGTTTTGTCGGTTTTATTCTTTACGGTTTTGTTCAATTGTATTACAACTAATGATATAGGCAATTCTATTAGAAATAGCGGGAGGCATTATGGTAACCATTGTTGATCACCTTGTATTATGTTTTTTATATTATCTATTATGTCCACCCTTTTGACTTGACCGATTCTGTTCTGTTATGTCACATTTGGTTTTACTCTCTTCCAAAAAAGCAACAAGAACTGTGGGAGCAATGAAACCCAAAATGTGTAATAGTCACTGTACAAAAGAGAGGAAAAGAAAGTGCTCTAAACTATATAACTGCATGTATATTTAAAAGTATAAGATAGAAAATGATATCACAGAGTTTTATTGGATCATTGAACAGAACTGTTTGCAGTATCATTGTTGGAATGTCCACTCTACAAGCTTTAATTTTGTGATTTGAACAATTATTTCTAAGATGGCAATATGTAATCCATTAACTAGTGATTTCCTACTGCGCATTTTTTTATTCTGTAAACCTGTATAACTTGTACCCCTTCACTGTTTTTTTTTCTTTCTTTTCTTTTCTCCTTAAATAAAAATTAAAAAAAAAAAAAATGAAATAGCTGTTGATGATCTTCTGTATTTCTACAGAGTCTGTAGTGATTTTGCCTTTTTCATTCCTTATTGCATGAATTTGAGCTTTTTCTTCCCTTTTTTAAAATAAGGTTGCCTAGGGGCTTATCAAATTTATTTTTTCTTTCAAAGAACCAATTCTTTAATTCATTGATTCTTTGGATTGTTTTCTTAGTTTCTATTGCATTAATTTCTGCTCTGATTTTTATAATTTCCTCCCTTCTTTTGGCTTTGGGCTTGACTTACTCTTCTTTTTCTAGATGTTTGAAGTGTAGCATCAGGTTATTTATTTGTATTCGTTCTGTTTTCCTGATGTGGGAACTCAGTGCAATAAATTTTCCTCTGTGGACAGCTTTCATTGCATCCCACAGATCCCGGTAAGTTGTATGTGTATTTTCATTTGCTTGTAGGTATTGTTTAATTTCTTCTTTAATATCCCCTGTGACCCACTGATTACTCAAGAGTGTGTTATTTAGTTTCCATGTATTTGTGGGGTTTTTGCAGTATCTTTTATCATTCATTTCTAATTTCATGGCGCTATGAACCAATAACATGCATGTGATTTCAACTCTTTTGCATTTATTTAAATATGTTCTGTGGGCTAGTATAATGGTCTATTTTAGAGAATGTACCATGTATTGCTGAGAAGAATGTGAATTCTGATGTTGTTGGATGGAACACTCTGTATACTATCAAGTCCATTTGTTCACAGGTGTGATTCAGTTCTGCTATTTCTTTGCTGATTTTCTGTCTGGATGATCTGTCCCTTGGTGTCAATGGTGTGTTAAGGTATCCCGTTATAATTGTGTTATTGCTAATTTGGTTTTTCATTTCTATTAATGCTTGCTTTATGTAACTGGGTGCCCTGGAATTTGGTGAATATATATTTAAGATTGTTATTCCCCTTCCTGAGAACATGGCGGACAGACAGCAGCAACTACGGGAGGCTCTCTGAAAGGCTCGGCTCAGAGGCCAGGAATGATGCGGACTAAGGAGACACGAACCAGTAGAGATATGCTCTGCTGACTCAGGAACGAACTGGGCTGAGAGAAACCAACTTAGAATACAGTCCTGGCGCTAAAATAGGAACAGAAAAGGCTCGGTGTGGAGGCTCGACCACGCACCATTGGAAACCGCGATTTGGGTTTCCCGCCGCGATTTGGGTTTCCCGCCGCCCGGCGGCTGGCTGCCTCCACAAGCGGCTCGGCAAGGAGAGACGCGCAGAAGCTCGGGAACGGGAGTCTGCGAACGGAGTCGAAAACAGGACGGACAAGGAGGCGTACACGAAAACTGACTGGTGGCGAGGTGAGTGAGAAACTGACCCCCTACCACAGTTTGACTCCAGCGGAGGACTTTTTGGGCTCGGGCAGTCCTGTAAGAGCAGGGCGCGGTGGCAACTCCAGCCACACATTCCCCTCTCGGACGGGATTGGTGAAAAGTCCCTGGCCTGAGTGACGCTGCTGGCGGACTCCCTAGGCTGGCCTAACCCAGATCCCAGAGCCTGACGGTGGCCCGGAGGAGCGACTGACTCCCGCGTAGGCTGCCTCCTCCGCAACTCCCTGGTGCGCAGCGGCGGGCGGGAACAACTAGCCAGCGCAATTTGATCAGGCTGTGGCTGACAGGCAGGGAAGCTGGGCCTCCTATGTAAGCTTGCATTTTATAAGGAACAGAAAATATGGGGAAGGGAAGCAACAAAAAAGGCTCCTCGCCCCCAATCCTGAGAAACAGGCAATAGTGGACACCGCACCAATATACATTAAGCGCCATATAGAGAGCCTCATAGACCAATTCAGGAATGAAGTTATCAACGACCTGAAGCTAGAAGTATGCAGAATAGTTAGAGAAATGCTAAGCACCACCCAGGAAAAAACAGATGGTGGAATGGAAGAACAGAAAAAGAGGGGAGAATTGCTTGATGGAGAAAACAGAGAAAGCATTGAGTATGTGAAGCAGGTTCAAAGGGACTATCAAGAAATTAAGAAGTCTATCGAAGACTGGCATAACAGCTTGAAAGAAACTAAGGACAGACTATCTGAACTGGAGGGCAGACTTGTAATATGGGAGAATGAAATGAAAAACTTCTTAAAAATAACAAAGAAACAAACAGCAATAATACAAAGACAAGAAGATGATAAAAGGAGCCATAACTTAAGGATTAAGAACATAAAAGAAGAAGTAGGGACACAAACAAGTGAACTACAAAAGCTACTCACAGAAATAATCCAGGAGAATTTTCCTAATTTAGCAAAAGGTAAAGATACTCAGATGTATGAGGCATACAGGACCCCAGCTACCTACAACCCTAACAGAGAAACACCCAGGCATATAATAATAAAAATTCCAGAAATTCAATACAAGAACAGAATATTAAAAGCTGTAAGAGACAAGAAACAGACTACTTACAAGGGAACACCCATCAGAATTACAGCAGATTTCTCTTCACAAACCATCAAATCACGAAGAGCATGGGGGGAAATAATTCAAGCTTTAAAAGATAATAATCTCCAGCCAAGATTGAGATATCCTGCACAACTGTCCCTGCAAATTGATGGAAAAACGAGGTGCTTCCAGGATAAAGAGGAACTGGGGGAATTTGCAACCACCAATTCAACCCTACAGAAAGTATTGCAGGATATTCTAAAAAAAGAAAAATACAAAGAACCCAGAAATAGTGGCGGGGAGGCTACAACGAATTGAGCAGAGAACAAAATGAAGAAGACAAACTGACAGCTCCTGACAGAAAAAGAGCTCAACAGAAATGAGACAGAGACGATTGGATGATAGGAACAGATATTTTGGAGAAAATGACATCTTAATAGGTAATACTGATTTAGTACCATCTTGTTTTGAAGTCTCATCTAGGTTTTGTTCTTCTGTCTCCAATGGTCTAAACAGGTTGTATCTTATTGGATTTTATTATGTACGATAGTATAAGCAAAAACCTTTTAAAGACAAGGAGATTATACAGAAACCATTGTTCATTTTCTGTTAGTCGATTCTAAATACTCTATAATGCTGTCATTCTCTTAAATGGTTTTACATTGTTTTGATATACTTAATGCTACAGTATACGAAGTTGTACTCAAGGACTTCAAGGAAAGAGTCAATATGGTAACTACTTTTGGGTCGGAAATATCTGGTGGTGAAACACTATTCTGCTTAAATGGTTATGTTTTGATCTGCCCTGTTTCGCTGTTATGCCCTCTTTTTTCTCAGTCTCCACTCCATTATTTACTTTTTTATTTTTATCCGTTTAATTAAAGGGAAAAAATAGCAGGATATAATATAGTAACCCACTTTGACTTTCTATTATCTCGATTTGAAGCCCTGTATTACTCTCACCGTCTTGTTTTTGACTGAGGTTCCTCTATTCTGTTTTGCTGGATAGTATCAGGTTCGAAAGTTTAGGCATCAGCTGAGAAGATAATGAGATTCATTATAACGCCCATTCTCGTTGACTTTTATCTACTTTTGAAGACCTACAATATCTCCAATGTTTTGGTTTTGTCGGTTTTATTCTTTACTGTTTTGTTCAATTGTATTACAACTAATGATATAGGCAATTCTATTAGAAATAGCGGGAGGCATTATGGTAACCATTGTTGATCACCTTGTATTATGTTTTTAGGTTATCTATTATATCCACCCTTTTGACTTGACCGATTCGGTTCTGTTATGTCACATTTGGTTTTACTCTCTTCCAAAAAAGCAATAAGAACTGTGGGAGCAATGAAACCCAAAATGTGTAATAGTCATTGTACTAAAGAGAGGAAAAGAAAGTGCTCTAAACTATATAACTGCATGTATATTTAAGTGTATAAGATAGAAAATGATATCACAGAGTTTTATTGGATCATTGAACAGAACTGTTTGCAGTATCATTGTTGGAATGTCCACTCTACAAGCTTTAATTTTGTGACTTGAACAATTATTTCTAAGATGGCAATATGTAATCCATTAACTAGTGATTTCCTACTGCACATTTTTTTCTTCTGTAAATCTGTATAACTTGTACCCCTTCACTGTTTTTTTTTTCTTTTCTTTTCTCCTTAAATAAATAAAAAAAAATAAAAAAATTTAAAAAAAAGATTGTTATCTCTTCCTCTTGAAGTTTTCCCCTAACCAGTATGTAATGACCTTCTTTATTTCTTCTGATCATTCTTGGTTTGAAGTTCACATTGTCTGCAAACAGAATAGCTCTCCCTGCTTTTTTGGGGTTCCTGTTGCATGAAGTATTGTTTTCCATCCTTTGACTTTCAGTCTGTGAGTATCCTTTTGGGTTAGATGGGTCTTGTAGACAGCATATGGGTTGGCTGTTGTTCCTTGATCCATTCTGCCAGTCTGTTTCTTTTAATTGGTGCATTGAGACCATTTACATTAATGGTTATAACTGTTACATATTGCTTTATTATTGACATGTTATCTTTCTGCTTTTGCATCTTTATCTTTCAATTCTGTTTAATTGTCTGCTTTGCTTAGTGGTTTTTTTTCCTAAATGTATCTAGGCTGTCTTTCAGTATTCTTTGCAGGGTTGGCTTGGTGATCATGAAGTTCTTCAGCTTTTCTTTGTCATCGAAGTATCTTATTTCTCCATCAATTTTGAAGTACAGTTTTTCAGGGTACATCAGTCTGTGTTAGAAATCATTTTCCTTTAGGATCTGAAATACTTCACTTCATGATCTTCTTGACTTTGCTGTTTGTCCTGAGAAGTCTGCTGTAATTCTGATAAATTTTCCTTTGTAGGTGATCTGTCTTTTTTCTCTGACAGCTTTTAATATTCTATTCTTATGTTGCATTTCTTGGATGGTGATTATTACATGTCTGGGTGTAGTTTTATTTTGGTTATGGCTATTTGGAGTTCTGTATGTTTCACTGATCCTGATGTCAGTTTCCATTCTCATGTTTGGGAAATTTTCAGCTATTACTTCTCTAAATATCCTCTTGACGTCCTTTATGTTGTCCCCTCCTTTTTCATTTATCCCTATCAATCTTATATTGTTTTTCTTTGCATCATCTTGCAGCTGTTGAATTGTTATTTCCTGATTACTTGTTATTTTTAAAAGATCTTTTCTTTCCTGTTCATTAGCTGCAATCTTGTCTTTGAGGTCTGAAATTCTATCTTTACTTTTTATTTTTATTGGTACTGGGGATCGAACTCACAACCATGCACTTGCAAGGCAGGCGCTTATGCTGCTGAGCTAAATCCCCAGCCCCTATCTTCACTTTCATTGAGGCGGTTTTGCCAACTTTCAATGGAATTTTTGATTTCCTGTATATCTCTTTGCATCTGCTTTGTGTATTCTGTTTGTTTCTTTTATTATTCATCCAGGGATTCTTTTTGTTTAGTTCCTCCAATTTTTTCACTGTTTCTTCTTTAGATGTGTTCAGCATCTCTTTCATTTCTTTTATCATTTCTTCTTTTACCTGGGAGATTATTTCTAATTTGAATTCCTTTAAAGCTTCCTGGAGTGGCTTCTTTATTTCAGTTGCTATTATTTCAGGTATTTCAAGTGTATGGCATATATTTTCTTTTATGTACATACCTCCTAAGGTTTCTTGGGATGGGGTGGGGGTTTGAAATTGTAATTTGGTCTTTAGTTTTGTCATTTTCCTATATTTCTGTGTTTCAAGTCTTATTCCAAGGCTTCCCCAGGGCCTGTTGGAAATCGTCTTCTATGCCCTCAGCTTCTGGGACTCTGGCCACCCATTTCCCAGGATTGAGAGAGGGTCACCAGGGGCTGGGGATTTAGCTCAGTGGCATAAACACCTGCCTTGCAAGAGTGTGGTCGTGAGTTCGATCCCCAGTACCGATTAAAGAAAAAAAAGAGAGACAAACACCTACCAGGAGAGAGGATCACTGGAGATGGAGCAGGCAGGCCCAAGCCCTGCAGGGCCGGGCTGATTGAATATGGCAGGAAGCTGTGAAGTTCCTTGGCTGGTGGGAGCAATGATCCCAAACTCCCGGGCCTGGGATGGTGCAGGGACACTCACCTCTGGCTGCCCAGTTTCCAGAATTGAGGGCACAAACAGGCCCAAGTCCCCAGAGTTGGCTGAGCACAGCAGGAAGCTGGGAAGTTGATGCAGGCCAGCATAAGACCTGCTGAGCTGGTCCAGTGCAGGAGGAAGCCATGAAGTTCCCTGGCCTCAGGCCACCCAGTTTCCAGAACTGAGGGTGCAAGCAGGCCCAAATTCCCAGAGTTGGCCGAGCACAGTAGGAAGCCAGGAAGTTGGTGCAGGCAGGCCCAAGACCTGCTGAGCTGGTTCACTGCAGGAGAAAGCTGTGAAGTTCCCCCAGGCCACCCAGTCTCCAGAACTGAGGGCACTGGCAGGTCCAAATCTCCAAAGTTGGCCAAGCATGGCAGGAAGCCAGGAAGTTGGTGCAGGCAGGCTCAAGACTTCTCTTTTACTCTTTAATAGGATTTTCTTATCTCATTTTTTGCTCTTCTTCATTTCCATTGCTTAATTTTTTGAATTTTTTTCTTTCTCCCATTCCACATTCCCTCTATCCTTACTAGAATAAACACTGAGCTTTATTAATCTTTAGATAGTTAATTCTGTGCTATTACTATTGATTGTTACTGGGATGTATTTGTTGCATTAAGTAGATATTTCATATATGTCAATATTTAGTGTGTTATAGATCTTTTTTCTATGGTTAGGAGTACATTAATGGTTTTTATGATATGTCAATATAAAGTTTTCTTTAAGGCTATTTTTTTTTTTGTCTTTTTGAGACAGGGTCTCACTATGCAGCTTAGGCTGGCCTTTTTGCTCACTTTGTAACCCATGCTGATTTTGAACTTGCTACAATTCTGCTGCCTCAGCCTGAGATTACAGGCATGCACTACCTTGCCCGGTTTTAAAGCCATTATTATTATTGCTGGTTCAGTTACTATTGCCAGGGTAGCACAATTGTAGTTTCTAGTAGATTTTCTCAATGTACCAATATCTAAATTACCTGTGTATAATTAATAATACTGTGGTTCATTCCCGGAGATATGAATGCTGAACCAATAATGCATCTTCCTCTCCCAAATTAATGGAGGCAGTCCAACCTAGAGACAGAGGCTAAGGCCTACCCTTTACTCAACCAGAGTGAAATCACTGCAAGTAGACATGAACTGAAGAGATTGTCATACTAGCAACAGCCTTTTCACTATAAGTTCTCACAAACTCCAGCACCAAAAAGAAAACCTTTAACAACAGTAGAAACATGAGAAGACAAGGCAAAAAAATATCTCCAGAAACTCCCAAATCTCCCAAAGCTGATCTTTGGGACGTCAAGGGTAAAGAAATCAAAAGCCATATAATAAATTAATTAAAGCAAGAAAAGATGAGATTTAAAACATTAATAAGGTGAAGGACAAACATAAACAAGATGTAACTTAAATAATGGACTTAATAAACAGGACAACCAGAAAGTTTATAGACAACACTAATGAAAAAGTAGATGAGCTAAACAAATCATACAAAACATGAATGAGCAGAGTAGCGAAGAATTTGAGGCCATGAAAAGATACCAAACAGAAATCAGGGGATTAAAAATTTTATTGAAAATATGGACAGAAGCAACCAATGCAAAGAGTGTCAGAAGACAGGACTGATGTCAATGATAAATTACTCAGAGATATCTTCAAAACAAGAGAATATGAAAAATGAACCCAACACCTATGAAATCCTGGTCTTTACTGTCTATAGTGTTTTAAGTATTCTGATCTAAACTCCAACCAGAATCACCCATCAACTCAGTTTACAGCATTTTAGGGCTTCTCTAGCTGGCATGTCCAAACCTTTCCAAGCTCCTCCCACAAAATAGTTCCAAAGGCTTTAAAACCACATGGTCGAGATCTGGGGTGCCCTCACTGGCCTCTCTGCGTGTCTGGAGGACTCTGGATTTCTGCGCCCAGACTGCTGGAGTTCCCTCAGGCTTCCAGGTGCAGTGAAGGAGAGAGGTGGGTTTAAGGCTTCCACATCAGCCTCCCCATTCCCGGCTTCATTTGGAGACCTGCTGAGCTCCCAATAGGTGGGCTGGCCCACACTACCAGCCTAGCCCAGCCTGTTTAGCTGCCGCGCCTGGCCACAGGTCTGCAGAGGAGAAGCTGGGCAGATCTGGGGTGCCCTCACTGGCCTCTCTGCGTGTCTGGAGGACTCTGGATATCTCTGCAACCAGGGAGGGTCCACAGGTTCCTGAAGCACTGCGGCCTGTGGTGAGTACCCTAACCCGGCTGCGATTGAAGAACTGTGGAGCTTCCAAGGGGCAGGTGGGCGCACAGTGTCCCTGAGGCCCAGCTTGTCTGGAACTGCGGAGTTCTGAGCAGGCAGAGGAGGGCCACTGGTTCTGTAGGCCTAATGGCTTGGAGTAGTGCGGCGCCAGAGTCCCAGTAGCTCCAAACATAGAAGGGGATTTTCAACAGATCCTGAGGAAGCTTTCAAGTAACACTTGAAACACAGAAATATAGGAAAATGACAAAACGAAAGACCAAATTACAACCTCAAACCTCCAGCCCATCTCAAGAAACCCTAGGAGCGATGTATATAGAAGAAAATATATCCCATCCACCTCATATATCGGACACAATAGCCACTGAAATTGACAAGCAACTCCAGGAAGCTTTAAAGAAATTCAAACTCGAAATAATCTCCCAGATAAAAGAAGAAATGATAAAAGAAATGAAAGAGATTCTAAATATATCTAAAGAAAACACAGATAAAAAATTGGAGGAACTAAACAAAAAGATAGAATCCCTAGATGAGCAATATAAGAAACAAACAGAATACATAATGCAGATGCACAGAGATATACAGGAAATAAAAAACTCCACTGAAAGTTGTAAAAACCGCCTTAATGAAAGTGAAGATAGAATTTCAGACCTTGAAGACAGGATTGCAGCTAGTGAACAGGAAAGGAAAGATCTTTTGAAAATAACAAGGAACCAGGAAACAACAATTCAACAACTGCAAGACGATGCAAAGAAGAATAACATAAGAATGATAGGGATTAATGAAAGAGAGGGAGACAACATGAAGGATGTCAGGAGGATATTTAGAGAAGTAATAGCTGAAAATTTCCCAAGCATGAGATCAGAAACTGACATCAGGATCAGTGAAGCATATAGAACTCCAAACAGTCATAACCAAAATAAAACTACACCCAGACATATAATAGTCACCATCCCAGAAATCCAACACAAGAATAGATTATTAAAAGCTGTCAGAGAGAAAAGACAAATCACTTATAAAGGAAAACCTATCAGAATCACAGCAGACTTCTCAGCACAAACGATAAAGTCAAGAAGAGCATGGAGTGAAGTATTCCAGATCCTAAAGCAAAATGATTTCCAACCAAGACTGATATATCCTGCAAAACTATCATTCAAAATAGATGGTGCAATACGATACTTCCATGACAAAGAACAGCTGAAGAACTTCATGAACACCAAACCAACCCTGCAAAAAATATTGAAAGACAGTTTAGATACACAAAGGAAAAAACCACTAAGCAAAGCAAATAATTAAACAGAACCGAAAGATAAAGATGCAACAGCAGAGAGATAACATTCCTACAATTAACCAGCATTTAACAGTAATAACCATTAATGTAAATGGTCTCAATGCACCAATCAAAAGAAACAGACTAGCAGAATGGATCAAGAAACAAAATCCAACCATATGCTGTTTACAGGAAACCCATCTAACCCAGAAAGATACTCACAGACTGAAAGTCAAAGGATGGAAAACAATTCTTCATGCAGCAGGAATCCAAAAAAAGGCAGGAGTAGCCATTCTGTTTGCAGACAACGTGAACTTTAAACCAACAATGACCATAAAGGACAAAGAAGGTCACTACATACTCGTAAGGGGAAAACTCCAAGAGGAAGAGATAACTATCTTAAATATATACGCACCAAACTCCAGAGCACCCAGTTATATAAAACAATTATTAACAGAAATGAAAACTCAAATTATCAGTAACACAATTGTAACAGGAGACCTTAATACACCACTGACACCAAGGGACAGATCAACCAGACAGAAAATGAGCAAAGAAATAACAGAACTGAATCACACCTGTGAACAAATGGGTTTGATAGACATATACAGAATGTTCCACCCAACAACATCAGAATACACATTCTTCTCAGCAGTACATGGATCATTTTCTAAAATAGACCATATATTAGCTCACAGAACATATTTAAGCAAATGCAAAAGAGTTGAAATCATTCCTTGCATATTATCGGATCATAGCGCTCTGAAATTAGAAATTAATGACAAAGGATACTGCAAAAATTCCGCAAACACATGGAAACTAAATAACACACTCTTGAGTAATCAGTGGGTCACAGAAGAAATTAAAGAAGAAATTAAACAATACCTAAAAGAAAATGAAAATGCAGATACAACTTACCGGAATCTGTGGGATGCAATGAAAGCCGTTCTGAGAGGAAAATTTATTGCACTGAGTTCCCACATCAGGAAAACAGAACGAATACAAGTAAATAACTTGATGCTACACCTCAAACAGCTAGAAAAAGAAGAGCAAGTCAAGCCCAAAGCCAAAAGAAGAGAGGAAATTATAAGAATCAGAGCAGAAATCAATGCAATAGAGACTAAGAAAACAATCCAAAGAATCAACGAATCAAAGAGTTGGTTCTTTGAAAGAATAAATAAAATCGATAAGCCCCTAGCCAACCTTATTAAAAAAAGGAAAGAAAAAGCTCAAATTCATGCAATAAGAAATGAAAAAGGAGAAATCACTACAGACCCAATAGAAATACAGAAGATCATCAACACCTATTTCGAAAACCTCTACTCTCAAAAGTTTGATAACACAGAAGAAATAGACAGATTCTTAGAAGCATATGAAGTACCAAAGCTAGATCAAGAGGATATAAAACTGTTGAATAACCCAATCTCTGCTAATGAAATTGAGAATGTAATTGGGTCCTTGCCCACCAAGAAGAGCCCAGGCCCAGATGGATTCACTGCAGAATTCTACAAGAAATATAAAGAAGACCTAATGCCGACACTCCTCAAACTATTCAATGAAATTGAAAGGGAAGCAATCCTTCCTAAGTCATTCCTGGAAGCAAATATTACTCTAGTACCAAAACCTGAGAAAGACCCAACTATAAAAGAGAACTATAGACCGATCTCCCTAATGAACACAGATGCAAAAATCCTCAATAAAATATTGGCAAATAGGATCCAGCAAATCATCAAGAAGATTATACACCATGACCAGGTGGGATTCATCCCAGGAATGCAAGGATGGTTCAACATACGCAAATCAATAAATGTAATCCACCATATCAATAAAGCCAAAAATAAGAATCACATGATCATCTCTATAGATGCAGAAAAAGCCTTCGATAAGGTCCAACACTTATTCATGATAAGAACTTTACAGAAAATTGGAATAAATGGTCTTTACCTCAATATAATAAAGGCCATTTATGACAAACCAACAGCCAGCATCATACTAAATGGCCAAAAATTGAAAGCCTTTACTTTAAAATCGGGTACAAGACAAGGATGTCCTTTATCACCACTCCTATTTAATATAGTACTGGAAGTACTAGCCAGAGCAATTAGGCAAGAAAGAGAAATAAAAGGGGTAAAGATAGGAAAAGAAGAAGTTAAATTATCATTGTTTGCAGATGACATGATACTCTACATAGAAGACCCCCTAAACTCCATTGAAATACTCTTAGATACAATAAATAAATTCAGTAATGTGGCTGGATACAAAATCAATACTCAGAAATCAATAGCATTCCTATACACGAACAACAAAATTACAGAGAGGGAAATAAGAGAAACTGGACTATTCACATTAGCAAGCAAAAAAATGAAATATTTAGGAATTACTCTTACGAAAGAAGTGAAAGACTTATACAGTGAAAATTATAATACACTGAAAAAGGAAATTGAAGATGATCTCAGAAAATGGAAAGACATCCCTTGCTCATGGATAGGAAGAACAAACATTGTGAAAATGGCCATTCTCCCAAAACTGTTATACAGATTCAATGCAATCCCAATAGAAATACCATCAACATACCTTATAGATCTAGAGAAATCACTCCTAAATTTCATCTGGAACCAGAAGAGACCTAAAATCGCAAAGGCAATTCTAAGCAGCAAAGACAAAGCAGGAGGCATCACAATCCCTGACTTGAAGTTATACTACAAAGCAACAGTAGTAAAATCAACATGGTATTGGAATCAAAACAGAGCTGAAGATCAGTGGAATAGATTAGAAGATACAACCACAACTACGAACACACTCAACCACCTTATTTTTGATAAAGGAGCCAAGCAGGTTCACTGGAAGAACGACAGTCTCTTTAATAAATGGTGCTGGAAAAACTGGCTCTCCATTTGCCGAAAACTAAAGCTAGACCCATGTCTATCACCATGTACTAAATTAAAATGTAAATGGGTCAAAGATCTGAATATTAAAACAGAAACACTAAATCTATTGGAAGACAAAATAGGTAGAAACCTTGGAGACATAGGAGTAGGTAAAGAATTCATGAACAGGACTCAAACCGCACGGGAAATACTTCCCAGAATCAATAACTGGGACCACTTCTTATTAAAAAGTTTCTGCATGTCAAAAGAAATCTCCAGCATAGTGAAAAGAAAACCCACAAACTGGGAAAAGATTTTAGTGAACTCTCTCTCAGACAAGGGCCTCTTGTCTAAAACATATAAAGAATTAAAGAAACTCAGACCTCCGAAATTCAAAGATCCAATCCAAAAATGGGCATCTGAGATGAATATGCAATTCTCAGATGAAGAAATGCAAATGGCAAATAAATACATGAAAAAATGCTCATCATCATTGGTCATTAGAGAAATGCAAATTAAAACCACACTGAGATACCATCTCACTCCTGAAAGAATGGCCAGGATCAAGAAAACCGACAACAAATGCTGGAGAGGCTGTGGGGAAAAAGGAACTCTCCTGCACTGCTGGTGGGAGTGTAGACTGGTACAGCCTTTGTGGAGATCTGTCTGGAGATTTCTCAAAAAGTTGGGACTGGAAATCCCATTTATTCCAGCTATTCCACTTCTAGGCATATTCCCAGAAGAACTGAAAGCATCATACCACAGTGATATATGTGCACCTATGTTTATAGCAGCACAATTTGTAATCGCCAGATCTTGGAAACAACCCAAGTGCCCATCAACTGAGGAATGGATAAAAAAGTTGTGGTATTTCTATACAATGGAGTATTATTCAGCTATAAAGAAGGATCACATTGAGGTATTTATCAATAAATGGGCACAGCTTGAGACCATACTCATAAGTGAAATAAATCAATCTCGCATGTGTGAATACCGAATAGTTTCCCTAATGTAAGTAATGATTCAAATATATAAAAATATGTGGTAATCATGATTCCCCATTAGGTGGCCTTGAAGCCTTATAAAGTTTTCACTCATTAATTAGAAAGGCTTTATTCTGGGCTTCTTGATATGAAAATATTTGAAGCTAGAGTATATGAAGTTTTACCCAAATATTTCAAGGAAAAAGACACTATGGTAACTACTATTAAGTCAGGTTATAAGGTGGTGAAGTACTAGGTTATTGAAACAGTCATGCTGTGACCTCTATTGTTATATTGTTATGTCCTGTTTTATCTCAATCTCCCCCTTATTGTTTCAAAAAAAATTATTTAGTCATTTCTTATGTTTGTCTTAATTAAAGAAAAAATTCAAAAAATTAGGATATATAAATAGTAACTCTTTTCGATTTCCTATTAACTTGTTTTGAAGTCCTGTAGTACTCCCACGATCTTGTTTTGACTGATTAGACTCTGTTCCATTCTATATGATAGTATCAAGTTTGAAGACATAGGCAACTACTTTGAAGACAATAAGATTCACTAAGATACCCATTCTGGTTTGACTATTGTCTTCTTTGGAAGTCCTGTAATGTTTACAACGCCTAAGTTTTATTGGTCTTGTTCTCTACTGTTTTGTCCAACTTTATAATATCTAATAAGATAGACAATTCTTTTTAAGGAAACAAGGGACAACGTTGATAACCATTGTTGATAAACTTGTACTCTGTTCTACACCATGTGCTACGTCTATCCTTGGTATTGACTGACAGCTTTGTTTTGCCATATTTGACTGTATTCTTCCCCCCCCCCAAAGAAAGTAATAAGCACTAAGGAGTAATAAAATCCAAGATGTGTAAATTTTGTTGTAAAAAAGAGAGGGAAAAAAAAAAAGAAAAGGAGCTCTAACGGATATAACAGCAAGTGTGTTTGGGGGTGTTAAATAGCTGACTTTATCAATGTTTTTGGAACATTGAACACAGCTGTTTGCAGTCTCCCTGTTTGAATGTCCACCTTGTGTTCTTTGATACTGTGATTTGAGGAACTATTTTCAAGAAAATAGTGTGTAATCTACTAGCAGGTAATTTCTTACTGTTATGGTTTTTTGTTTTGTTTTGTTTTGTTTTGTTTTGTTTTGTTTTGTTTTGTAGTTCTGTATTGCGTGTACCCTTACGCCGCTTTGGTTTGTTTTGTGTTTTTCTCTTTTTCCTCTTAAATAAAAAAATAAATAAATAAATAAATAAATAAATAAAACCACATGGTCATGAATATTCACAACAGTAACTACTCTCCTGGTACCAAAATCTGTTCTAGTCACTTTCGCATCTCTGACATATAATCCTTGACAGTCACAGATTAAAGAAGGAGAAGTTTGTTTTGTTTTTTGTTGTTTTTCTTTTTAATTAAAATTATTGGTACATTTTAGGTATAATGATCACATTCATCATAGGAAATGTGTATCTGTACATGATATATCTTGATTCTTTTTCCCCTATTCCCCCACCCTCCCTTCAACCATCCTTCCCCTCCCTATTTATAAAAGCTTTGTTTCCATTGTTCCTTTTTTTTTTATTTTTTCCCTTTTCCTTCCTTCCTTTCTTCTTCCTCCTCCCTAGATCCCTTCCCACTTGAACATTTTGTTTCTGTTTCACAATATACTTATACATTTTGGTCCTTATTTACACTTTTGGTTTCTCATACAGGGAAACTATGTGGTACTTACACACGCATGTCTTATTTATTTCACACACAGTTTATTTTAGTCCACAGTCAACCAGCTTCAAGGCAAAACAGCACAGCAGAGGTTGGAGCAGAAAAGCTGCTCACATCATGGCAGCCAGGAAGCAGAATAAAAAGGGAGAAATCAGGGTGAAATATACCCTTACAGGTCATGCTTCCAGTGACCTGCCTCTTCCAATCAGACCCACTTCCTAGCAATGATTTAGCCCCCATGATTCAATCGCTTTCCAAAAGCTTCACTTATGAGCATACAAGACCTTTGAAGGGCAGTCTTCACCTAAGCTCCCACTGATTTCCTGGCCCCAATGGTTTGATGTTTGGGTGGAACTCAGCTCTGAACAATTTACATTGTTCTTGTAACAATGTTGCCAAGATAATTCGTGAGAAAAAAAGCTAAAAATAATATAGGACCTTCTGAAGCAGTTATCAATCTGTCATCCTGTGATATATAAAAATTGTATATGGGCCAAACTATAGGAGCTTTTTATATCTTAGGCAATTAATGTTTCAGCAATGCATGAAATTTAAAATGACTTCCAGAATCAAAGTAATAAGAAGTGAGTTCTTAAAGACCAGATTTCATTTTCAAGGGGTACAAAGCATGCCTATACTTTATCCTACTTTTTGTGTAGCTGGTATTTTAATGATACAAACTTTCAGATGAATTAGGCACATAAATTCCTATGATAGCAGATAGGAAATACCTGTCTCTTCTACCTTGAGTGTTTGGTCATACTTTCTTTTTTTTTCCTTTTTATCGGTACCTGGGATCAAACTCACGACTGCCTGCTTCCAAGGCAGGCACTTATGCCGCTGAGCTAAACCTCCAGCCCCTGGTCATACTTTCTTAAACCAGGAATGTCCTGAAACAGTGACTGACCATATTATCTGATTATTGTCTCTTGCTTATCAATGGAATTTTTTACCTGGTCTTTATCTCAATCTGATAAAAGCCATCTATGACAAACCAGTAGCCAACAACTACTTGATCAAAAATGGAAAACTTTCACTCTAAAATCAGGAATAAGACAAGAATGTCTACTATTACTACTTCTATTCAGTATGGTTCTGGAAACATTAGCCATAACAATTAGACAAGAAAAAGAAATAAAAGGAATAAGGATAGGAAAGGAAGAAGTTAAATTATCATTATTTGCAGATGATATGATACTCTACATAGAATAGCTCAAAACCCCACCAAAAGACTTCTAGATTGAATAACCAAATTCAGTACTGTAGATGGTTACAAAGTCAACACTCAAATATCAATAGCATTCCTGTACACAAATGACAAACTCAATGAGAGAGAAATTAAGGAAAAAACATCTTTCACAATACCATCCAAAAAACTAAATACCTAGAAATCAATCTAAGAAAGTAAATCAAAGTAATCAAAGTAAGTAATCAAAGAAAGTAAAAGATTTGTACATTGAAAACTACAATTCTCTGAAAAAGGAGATTGAAGAAACTATCCAAACAGTCAGCCCCACCCCTCTCCTTGCTCCACAGACCCAGGGGTTGGCAGAATCGTTGCTCACTCTCCCCCAGTCACCCAAAAGACCACAGCACTCCACAGACAACTAGAAACCACTTATACTACCTGCAGAACCTTGGTGGGCTGGTGGGAACTTCAGCAGCCCCTCACCCATACAGAGGGCCTCAATGGACTTGCAACAGTGTGGTGAGTTTCCCCCTCAAATAGAGGACCTGAGTGGGTAAACAGGAGCATTAGTGAACTCTTTGCCAGCTGTAGGACCTTGGCAAGTCTGGCAAGAGTGTGGATGAGTCTTTCTTCCATATTGAGAACACCAGATGGGTTGAGGAGAGTGCCAACAAGGATTCCCCAAACCTGGAGGTAATCAAAAGGGCCTACAAGACACCCAGTGACACAGTAGGGTCCCAGCTGAGGTACACATTATAGCCAGGTAGATCTGGCAGCCTGAAACAGCCTGAAGCCATAGTAACAATAGGAAGTAAGGGTTGAGTTACTTCAATACTCTGAGGCTCATCAGCCTAGGAAAAATGGAGGACTCACCCAACAGGCCCTGCAGGAGGAATTCAAGTGACTGTCCTTTCCCCTTCACTGTGGGACCCAGCAATTGGACAAACATCAACCACACAGTAGGACCCTAAGACACACATGATGGACAGGTGAAATTGACCAAAATATTGACCCAAGAGAAAACAATGACAAAATGAAAAAGCAAAATGCAATCTCAAATACAGGAGACATGAAAATACAGGACGTTAGAAGTCATATACCTGAAATTTCTGAAAGGATAGCTAGTGAAATAAACAAACAAATCCATGAGGTTATTGAGGAAATCAGATTAGAAATAATCTCTCACATAAAGAAAGAAATGACAACCTTAATAAAGGAGTTGCTCAGCATAGCTAGAGAAGATATAGATTTTTTAAAAGTACAGAAGCATGGGAAGATGATGGAAACCTTAAATGAACAATACAGAAAAGAAGTAAAATGCATGAAACAAATTCAAAGAGATATCCAGGAAATAAAAAAATTCTATTGAAAGATGGAAAAACTATTTGAATGAAGTGGAGGATAGATTTCAGATTTTGAGGACAGGATCACAGCTAGTGATCATGAAAGGAAATAACTTTTAAAAATAACAAGACAGCATGAAATGACAATTCAACAGCTTCAAAATGATGCAAAGAAAAACAATATAATGCTAATAGGCATCAATGAAAACGTAGGAGTCAACAGAAATGACATAAGTAAACTATTCATGGAAGTAATAGCAGAATATTTTCCAAACATGGGAAAAGAATCAGAGATAAAGATAAGTGAGGCATATAGAATGCCAAACAATCATAAACAAAATAAATCTACACTCAGACATATAATAATTAAGATTCCAGAAATTAGGTATTAAAAACAATACTGAAAGCTATTAAGAGAAAAGACACAACTCACCTATCAAGGAAAGCCTATCAGAATCACAGCAGACTTCTCAGCACAAACCCTCAAGTCAAGATGAGCTTGGAATGAAGTGTTTCAAGCCCTGAAAGGAAACAACTTTCAACCCAGATACATGACAAAGAACAACGGAAGAAATTCAGGTCCACCAAACCAACCCTAGAAAGACATAGTAGATAGAAATAAAAATGACTACAATTTCTGGAACAACAACAGCAAGAATCACAAGGCAGGGCAAGCAATTAAACAAACAGGGAAAGCAGGAAGCCAACAGCAGGAACATAACATGACAAAGTTCAGAGCCAGTACATCAGTATATCCATCAATGTAAATAGCCTCAATTCACCAATTGAAAGAAATGGGTTACAGAATGGATCAAGAAACAGAGTCCAACAATATGCTGTATACAGAAAACACATCTATCTCAAAAGGACACTCATAGACTAAAAGTCAAGCAACATTCCATACAACAGAAACCCAGGAAAAAAGCAATATTCCATGCAACAGAAACCCAGAAAAAAAGCAGGGGTAGCTATTCTGTTTATAGACAATGTAAACTTCAAACCAAATATGATCAAAATATATAAAGAAGATCACTGGGGCTGGGGATTTAGCTCAGCGGCATAAGCACCTGCCTTGCAAGCAGGCGGTCGTTAGTTCGATCCCTGGTACCGATAAAAAAGGAAAAGATAAAAAAAAAAAAAAGAATACAAGAAGATCACTACATACTTGTTAGGGGAATAATTCAAGAGGAGCTAACAATCATAATTATATATGCACCAAATACAGGAGCACCCAACAATATACAGCAAATACTAGTAGACATGAAAAGCCAAATATGCAATAACACAATTGTAGTAAGGGACCTTAATACCCCATTGTCACAAGGAGGTAGACCAACTTGACAAAAAGTTGGCAAAGAAATAACAGAACTAAATCAAACCTGTGAACAAATGGGCTTAGTAGATATTTACAGAGTGTTCCTCCCAATCACATTAGAATACACATTTTTCTCAGCTGTGCCTGAGACCCTCTCTAAAATAGACTACATGTTAGCCCATAGAACATACTTAAATAAATGCCCAGGGATTGAAATTATCCCATGCATATTATCTGACCATAGTGCACTGAAATTGGAAATTAATGGCAAAAGAAATTGTAAAACCTACATAAACACATGGAAATTAAATAGCCTCTTCAATAACCAATGAGTTACAGGTGAAATTAAAGAAGAAATTAAACAATACCTACAATTCAATTAACATACAGATACAACATACTGAAACCTGTAGGATGCAATGAAAACAGTCCTAAGAGGGAAAGCTATAGCAATGTCACATCAGGAAAACAGAACAAGCACAGATAAACAACCTAATGTTAACACCTCAAGCTTCTAGAAAAAGAAAAGAAAGTGAAGCCCAAATCTTATAAAAGAGAGAAAATTATAAAGATCAGAGCAAATATTAATGCAATTGAGACTAAGAAAACAATACAAAAAATCAATGAATCAAAGAGCTGGTTCTTTGAAAGAATAAACAAAATTAATAAACCTCTAGCCAACCTTATCAAGAAAAAGAAAGAAAAAACTCAATTCACGCAATAAGGAATGAAAAGGGTGAAATTACTACAGATCCCATGGAAATTCAGATCATGAATACCTACTCTGGAAATCTTTACTCACATAAGGTGGAAAACACAGAGGAAATGGACAGATTTCTTGAAACATATGAATTACCAAAACGGAGTCAAGAAGATAGGACAATTTTGAATAACCCAACATCAGCTACTGAAATTGAAAATGTGATTAAAAACTTACCAACAAAGAAAAACCCAAGACCATGTTCACTACATTGGTTCTTACTACACATGAGCAAGTAGTAACTTTCCATTTTGTGATAGCTGCTTTTTTATTTTAAAAAACAAAACAGAAAAAAGGATAGAAATGACACAGAATTTCAAAAAAGAAAAAAAAAGTAGGGAATTAACGCTAGCTAATATATTGCATATTATCTCAAAACTAGACCCATGTCTATCACCGTGCACTAAACTAAGATCAAAATGGGTCGAATATCTAAATATTAAAACAGAAATGCTAGGTCTTAATCAATCTCGCATGTGTGAATACCGAATAGTTTCCCTAATGTAAGTAATGATTCAAATATATAAAAATATGTGGTAATCATGATTCCCCATTATGTGGCCTTGAAGCCTTATAAAGTTTTCACTTATTAATTGGAAAGGCTTTATTCTGGGCTTCTTGATATGGAAATATTTGAAGCTATAGTATATGAAGTTTTATTCAAATATTTCAAGAAAAAAGACAGACACTATGGTAACTACTATTAAGTCGGGTTATTTGGTGGTGAAGCACTAGGTTGCTGAAACAGTCATGCTTTGACCTGTATTGTTATATTGTTATGTCCTCTTTTATCTCAATCTCTCCCTTATTCATTAAAAAAATTATTTAGTTATTTCTTATGTTTGTTTTAATTAAGGGGAAAAATTTAAAAAATTAGCAGGATATATAATAGTAACTTTTTTGATTTCCTATTAACTTGTTTTGAAGTCCTGTAATACTCCCACAATCTTGTTTTGACTGATTAGACTCTGTTCCATTCTGTATGATAGTATCAAGTTTGAGGGTATAGGCAACTGCTTTGAAGGCAATAAGATTCACTAAGATGCCCATTCTGGTTTGACTATTGTCTCCTTTGGAAGTCCTGTAATGTTTACAGTGCTTAAGTTTTATTGGTCTTGTTCTCTACTGTTTTGTTCAACTTTATAATATCTAATGAGATAGACAATTCTTTTTAAGGAAACAAGAGACATCGTTGATAACCATTGTTGATAATCTTGCACTCTGTTTTACATCATGTGCTATGTCTATCCTTGGTTTTGACTGACAGCTCTGTTTTGCCATATTTGACTATATTCTCTCCCCCCCAAAAAAGTAATAAGAACTAAGGAGTAATAAAACCCAAAATGTGTAAATTTTGTTGTAAAAAAGAGAGGGAAAAAAGTGCTCTAAAGGATACAACAGCAAGTGTGTTTAGGGGTGTTAAATAGCTGACAATATTAATGTTTTTGGTTGGATCATTGAACACAACTGTTGCAGTCTCACTGTTTGAATGTCCACTTTGTATGCTTTGATACTGTGATTTGAGCTACTATCTCTAAGACGATAATATGTAATCTATTAACTGGTGATTTCTTACTTTTTTTTTATAGTTCTGTATTACTTGTACCCTTACACCGCTTTGTTTTGTTTTGTGTTTTTCTCTTTTTCCTTTTAAATAAAATTTTTAAAAAAAGAAATGCTAGGTCTTCTGGGAGAAAGAATAGGCAGAACTCTTTGAAGACATAGGTATAGGTAAAGATTTCATGAACAGAACCCTTATCACATGGGAAGTAAAACAAAGAAACAACTGGGACCTCATTCTAAGAAAAAGTTTTTGCACAGCAAAAGAAATCACCCACAGATGCTGGAAATGCTGTGAGGAAACAAGAATCTTTACCCACTGTTGATTGAACTGTACAACCACTGTGGAAATCAGCATGAAGTTTCCTCAAAAAACTACTATTAGAGCTGGGACATAGTAACACACACCTGTCATCCCAGCACTTGAGAGGCTGAGGTAGGAGGATTGCTCTGAGTTCAAGGTCATTTTGGGCCACAAAGTGAGTTAAAGGCCAGCCTGCACTGCATAGCAAAACCCTGTCTCAAACAGACAACAACAGCAACAAAAAACTATGATTAGAAGTTCCATTTGATACTGGGAATCAAACTAAATATCTTGCATTTGCCAGGAAGGCACTTGGAAGTCCCATTTGACCCAGCTATTTCCCTGCTGAATACTTTCCTGGAATAATTAAAACCATCATACCATTTCTTTTTATGCATGCTCATGTTTATAGCAACACAGTTTGTAATAGCTGAATCTTAAAAAAAAAAACTCAGCAGAGGAATGGATAAAAAAGATTTTTTACATAATGGAATACAACTCAGTCATAAAGAAGGATAAACTTGAGGCCATTACCTTTAAGTGAAATAAATCTGACACGTGTAAATATCGCATTGTTTCCCTGGTGTGAGAAACTGAAAGAGTAAATAAGGACCAAAATATACAATAGATGTTGTGAAATAGGAAGAAATTATTCAGAAGACAAGAGGAACTAAAGAGAAAGAAGTAGGGAAAGAAGGAAGGAAAGAGAAAAAACAGTGAAATAAGGACAAAATGGAAACAAAGCTTTGTAAATAAGGAGTGGAAAAGAGGTTGAAGGGAGGGGGAAAAAAGTAATCATACACAGGTACAAACTCTCTATGATGAATATGATCATTATGTATATCTAAACTGTACCAGTAAACTTAATTTAAAAGGAACAGATCAATATAGATATTACCAAAACCATTACATTTGGCAAGATTTTCCAATATTCAAATAGACAAAGTTTACAAACCTTGCTGAAAAATTATATTCCTTTTCCAATAGTTCCTCCTGACAGATACATTCAGGAAGGCATCCTATTTTTTAATTTTTAAAAATTACAGGAGAGGGGCTGGGGATTTAGCTCAGCAGCATAAGTGCCTTCCTTGCAAGTGTGCGGTCGTGAGTTCGATCCCTTGTACCGATAAAAATGAAAAAGACAAAAAAAAATTACAGGAGAGACCAGGCATGATGGTGCTCACCTGTATCCCAGCACTGAGGGAGCTGAGACAGGGGATTGGAGGGAGTTCAAGACCCACCTGAGCTACATAGCATGACTCTGCACAAAATAACAACAAAAAAAATTACAGGAAACAGTTTCTTTCGCTAGAACTGAATACCTACGCTGACGTAATTTGTAAAGAACAATTTTTATTTCATACATCTCCGGAAACCAGAAAGTCCAAGGTCAAGGGGTCACATATGGTGAGGGTCTTCTTGGTAGTGGGGACTCTGTATAGCCATGAAATGATACAGAATGTCATATGGGAAGAGGAGTCTCACAAGTGATGGCCAATCTGGCTTTTATAACAGATCTCTCTTGTGATAATCAACCCACTCCCTTAATAGTCCATTGATGCATGAATCCAAGAATGTCTTTGCTTTTGTGACCCTGTTACCTCTTAATGGTCCCATCTGGTCTTGCCTCCCTAATACCTCACAATGAGAAATGAATTGCAATATGAGTTTCGGTGGGGACATTTACATCATGGCAGATACCAAAAGAAACAAAAAACAAAATACTTTTTGAAAAAGACAACTTGGAAGAAATAGACTATGCAAGAAGAAACTCAGTAAAATTAAAAACTACTATTGATGTGCTTAGAGATACAGATGGTATTCTATCTATAAAATAAATACAGGATGATTTTCATAATGAAAAGAAGAGCTCCTGGTAATAAAAATTCTGATCATTAAAAAACTTAATATGTAGAAATCTGAATATTCATAAGGTTTAACTAACTCCAGAAGATCAAAAAATATGGAAAGTAAGAGAAAAATAAGCCAGAAGTTCCAATATGCAAATAATGAATATACAGAAGAGAAAATAGAGAAACTTCAAGAGAGGCATTCATCCATAAGATAATTAAAGAAATTTTCCTAAGCTGAATGTGTTTCTAGATTAAATGGACCTGCAGGGTGCCCAGAACAATAAATTAAAATGTAATAACACTAAGAAACATTTCTAAAACTTTAGAAAACTAGAGACAAAATTAAAAATCAGATTCAAGAGAGAGAGAAAGAAGCAGCTTTTTATAAAGGAATAAGAATCATGGGTCAGGTATTTAGCTCAGTGGTATAAGTGCTTACCTGGCAGGCACAAAGTCATGAGTTCAATCCCTGGTACAAAAAAAAATCATTTTGCCTTTGGTATTCTCAAAAGCAAGCTAGATGACAATAAAACAAGACCTTGAAAATTCTCAGGAAAACCTTGTCTATTACAGAACTTTCTTTTTAGCTAAATTATCAATCAAGTATTCAGGTAAAATAAGATATTTCCTCAGATACAAAACCTCAAAAATTTTCGCCAGTAGGGTGGCTATGGTTGACAACAGTCAATTGTATATTTCAAAATAATGAAGATTTTGAATGTTTCCCAGAAATTAATATCAGCGATGATAACTATGCCTATTATCCTGATCATTACATATTACATACATCTATTGACATGTCACTGTACTCCATAAATATGTAGAACTACATGTTAATTAAATATATATAGTTTTTAAAGAAATTTTTCTCCTATGAATCCTTTCTTGCGAATCTCTAAAGAATATATTCACCAAAATGAGAGAATAAACCAAGAAAGAAAATAATGTAAGATCCAGAAAACATGAGATTCAACTCAAAGGCACTGAAAGGGAACACTAAATAATAGATAGCAAAGATTCATCTTTGTAGCTGTGCACCTGGGAGGGAAGGGAAACAGTCCAAATGGAAGCAGAAGGCTCTCACCCCAGGAAAGATTTCTTAAGAAAAAGGAAATTGACAAAGTATCCACAGTGTTTTAATATGTTGAGAAAAGATTTAGACAACTGATTGAATTAGGTTAATATACCTAGAATTTAATTGGTGATAGAAAAATTTACATATTTAAAAAAAGCTTACTTCAAGAAAAAAATGCATAGAAAAGGAAAGGTAATTTAGCATATGACATGACTCAAATGTCAACAGATTTTGTACAATCATAATGAAGTAAATTGAATTTTGATCAGAACAAAATCAAACTAAGTATTGAGAGAATGAGTGACTGGAGTGTACAAGGAGAGCTACGTTGGGTTGTATGGCAGCAGAAGAGCCAAGCAGAAACCAATTCTCACGTACTATGATGAGAATTCATCAGATAACACCCAAAAGTCAAACAAGAATAGCAATGTGACTGGGTAAAAAAAATCTGTGCAAGCAGGTGGTTTCCAATCTTTTGCTTTTAAACAAAATTAAGGGTAGACCTAGTTGATTAGCATCTGCTAGAATTTAGAAACCATTTTATTGGTAGCTCTCTGTATGATTCTGGCATATAACTCAGAAAAAAATTGACAATCTGGTATCCTATCTTAAATTTATGAGAATAACTTCTTAGCACTATAAAAACAGAAAATATAAGTAAAATTGATACAGAATAAATATTATTTCATTTGGTTGGTCATTGTGGTGCACACCTGTAATCCCAGCAGTCAGGAGACTGAGGCAAGAGAATTACCATGAGTTTGAGGCCAGCCTCGGTTACATAGTGAGTTCAAGGCCATCCTGAACTACATAGCAAGAACCTGTCTCAAAAAAACAAAAGAATAGCGGAGTGTGGTGGCTCACTCCTGTAATCCCAGCACTCAGGAGGCTGAGGCAGAAGGATTGTTGGGAGTTGGAGACCAGCCTTGGCAACAAAGTGAGCTCAAGGCCAGCCTAAACTGCATAGAGAGACTCTGTCTCAAAAAAAGAATATTAAGTCTTTCATGTAGTAATTTATCCACACAGACCTGAACTAAATGATAAAAGAGCTCAGCCTGGTCATACTATTCAGAGATATATTTCTAATTGAAGTTTATACTTTGTGCCAATTATTTCCCAAAATTGGAAATATATATGTGGTTTTGATTAATTATATGTGAGCAATAAGCCTGGCAAGCACAAGGTCGCGAGTTCAATCCCTGGTACAAAAAAAAAGAAAGAAGGAAGGGAGGGAGGGAGAGAGAGAGGGAAAAGAAAGAAAGAAAGAAAGAAAGAAAGAAAGAAAGAAAGAAAGGAAGGAAGGAAAGAAAGAAGGAAGGAAGGAAGGAAAGAAGGAAGGAAGAGAAAGAAAGAAAGAAAAGCTTGATCACTTACCTTGCATGTGAAAGATCCTGGGTTCAACCTCTGGTACTACAAACAGAAAGAGAGAAGAGAAAGAAGGAGAAGGACAGCTTGTGTTGGGCATGGTAACACACAAATGTAATCCCAACTATTTGGGAAGCTGAGGCAGGAGGATCACAAATTTAAGGCCAGTCCAGGCAATTTAGTAAGACTGTCTCAAAATAAAACTAAAAAGGGCTGAAGATGCAGTTCAGGGATGGAGTGTTTGCCTAGCAAGACCTTGGGTTCAATCCTTATTACCAAAACAGAGGAAAAGGATAAGAAAGAAGAGGAGGGAGAGCAGTTTGTTCAGTAGTATTTAAATTGAATAATATGGGGGCTGGGGGTTTAGCTCAGCGGCATAAGCACCTGCCTTGCAAGCAGGCGGTCGTGAGTTCGATCCCCGGTACCGATAAAAATGAAAAAGACAAAAAAAAAAAAAAAAAAAATTGAATAATGTGAGTATTAAGTCTCCATATTTAGATTCCATTATATTACATTTCTAAGAGTGCTATCATAAATCCATAATATTATAAAGCCATATACCTTACTATAATAACTAGTTTTATTTTAAATGTTGATATTTAAAATATGTTGGAAGGTACATCTTTAGCAACTACGTACACTTAGAATTTTCAAATCTAGATGTTGTTAAAACATATCAAAATGTATATTGCTTTTCAGATTCCTTTAAGGGATGTGTAAAGAAAAAACCTCAAAGCCTACAAGGCTGTATTTTATGGTCTGATTTGTTCTTATTTATTTCTTGAATAATTTTATCTCCTTATCTCAGTCACAGATTCTCTTTGTGTCAGAATAATGTTGAGTTTCTTGTATCTCTCTCCAAAAAAAAAAAAAAAAATTCTCAGGGAGAGGGGCATGAAAGCAAAGTAAGCAATCCTCAAACTAAACAAAGCAGTGGTAAACTTAAGTCATCTTGGTACTATTATAGCTTAAGTCATCCTGGTACTATTATAGCTCATGCTCATTTATTTTATGTGCATCACAGGTATGTCAGGTGTTGTCTTTGGACAGCAAGGTTTCCCTGTCCTAAAATATAATTCTTCATTTTCTCCATCTGCTATTGATGCATGGAATTTCTCCAGTATTGTCACACATCTTCATACCACATTTGTTAAAAAACATATGTCCTTAGAAGTAACCCTGACCTAGAATCATTAGATTACTTCCTAAAAACAAATTTTTATGAAGACGAATGAGGAAAAGCTAAAGGTCCCTTGTCTGGATTTTGTATGTTAACTCCTCAAACAATAACAGATGAAACCAAGTATCTCTGCTATACTGAAATGCTGCTGAAACACAGATTAGGGACAACTTTAATTCTGAAGTGATCAACTGCATCAAAATCCTCATTCTGGAAACACATCTTTTTTAAAATAAAGAACCTCTCAGTGACTAAGTAAAAAATAAAAATAATGTTTACCAAGAATAATGCTGCTAGGTCTCCAGTTTTAGATCCCCCAAAGTAAAACTAAGCAGTCACAACTACCCCTCCCAATTGGTGAGTGAATGACTCAAAACATTTCCTTTCCTATTTCTGGAAAATTCACACAGTAAAAATGTTTTGGGCTGCAAGTTTTTCTTCCTGTAGTATAAAGAAGTTACTGTAATGCCTAGAACATGATAGGCATCTACAACTGTATATTGGTCAAAAAACTGATTTTTAGGAAGAGAAGAAACTCTGAAGCATAATGGGTGGTGAAATTAGATTGCCAATCTGAAATCTGAGTCACTGAAGATTTATATCTTTGATTCATTTCTTTCTGCAGCAAGTGAGAGGGAACTTTGTTAGGTTGCAAGCCTGCATCTCAGAGCTCCGCATGTTACAGAGAGAAGGTTGTTTCAGACCACAGAGCATTTCTCTACAGCTGGCAGTAGAGGATGGGCTCCAGCAGTTCAAGCAATATAGCAGACACATGAGCACAGGTGCTACTCTGCCCTACACTTCCCTGGAGGTAAGAGATGCTGACTTTCAGGACTCAAAGCCATCTTCCCATTTTGGCCAATATAGGTGTTTCATTATTCATAATCCTCCCATTGTTCTCTGTTTCATATAAATCAAATGTAATTTTCAAGGCCACATTCTTAGTTCCTTGCAGGCAGAAGACATATAATTCAAAGTGAATTATAGGAAAAGCTGAAGTAAAATCTGAATGTGTCATCTACCTTCAGATTTTTGGAATCTGCAAAATAAACAAACATCTAGATATTTATGTTTACCTGAATATACTTAAGAATTTGTAACTATCCTTAATCACATTTTGGCATCAAATTGAGTAAGTTTTATTTGGATTATCAAATGTACAACTGTAAAAATTGCTACTATTCTAGTGCCAGACTGAGATAATCTTAAGCATATAAATAAGTCATGACTCCTACTCTATGAGGACATGAGTATGAATTGGAATACTTTTCAGCCTCTGGTAACTTCAGGCAGCAAACAGCTGGGTTAGAAATAATTGTGTGGGATTTCTGGCTTCTAGTTTCACATATAAGAAGTTTGAAAGCTGCTACTTCATCCTAACTACTAGTAAAATACTAAGCAATCAAAAAGCCAACAATGCTGTTTAGATTCCTAATAGAAGTAAGGTCACATTGCCTTCAAAATTAGAGGGACAGATGGACAGAATCATAGTATACTGGAGCATAAATCTCCATGGGAACCAATGCATGGGCAGGAAAATATGAACTTTGATGAAAACTGAAGGCTAGTTATGACCAAGTCTGAAAGTTAAAAAGTCCTGGAGAACTCAGGGAGTATAACTAGGCTCTCCAATAAATATGAGGGGCAAATTACTTCATGCCTAAGAAAAAGGGAGGGTAAAAGCAACCATTTTAAAACACACCAGAGCGATTGGTTCTTTTTAACAAGTTCTGGCCTCAAAAGCAAGTAGTTAAGTAGTTAAACAGAACCTAGCCTGCTAGGATGGGAAAACAAGAAATACAAAACTTGGGCCAACACATAGGAGCACACTCTAGTCTTCCTGTTCCTTCCTTTGATTAGGGAGGGGGAAAAGCTGAGAAATTTACCATTCAGAGGCATGGATTCTCAAAAAACTGAAATCTAATATAATATAAAATGTAAATTATTTCATATTAAATTTTATTTTATTTTATTTATACAACTTATTGTATATAATTTATAAAATTGTTTTATATTATTTTATTTTAATATAAAGTAACTTAATGTAACATAATGCTAACGAATGCTTCCCTTCCTCCCATACCTTACTACCACATTACCAAGAACCTATTACAGCAGTTTCTTTGGCCCTGTACATCATCTCTGACTATCAAGAAAACATTATAATTCACAATAAAAAGCAATGACACTGTTTGAAAAGACAAAGCAAGCATCAGAGCTAGATGTAGCAGGGATGTTGGTGTTACTGTACTGTACAATTTAAAACAACAATGATTAATATGCTAAGGGCTCTAACAGACAAAGTAGACACATGAAAGCAATTTGGCAAGAAATCTAATGGATAACATAGACACCATAATAGGCAATAGAAATCAAACACTAACAGAAATGTTCTTTCCAAGCATGGTGGCTGTTGTAGATAGGGTTTGCAAGGGAAAATTTAATATAGGACATATAATTTATAGGATTATTTTATAATAGTCACCCAAAGAGTCAAATACAAAAGAGTGAAGGAAATATGTCCACACACTAATGACCCAAATAATCCATCTGAGGGCCTGGATCCCAGGCAATGTGCTGCATGAATCCAGCTAAAGACCTAGAGCCCATGACAAGGCCCCCCTCAAGTCCAGTGGAGGCCTAGAGCCTGCAACAATGTCTCATGCAAGTCTGTTTCGTGGATCTGCCCTGGGAAGGCCCAAAGGTTAGTGGTTGAAGGTAGGAAGTCTATAGCAGCAGGATGAAGGATCTGTGCCACCAGATTGAGGGATATGCATTGGAGCCAGGAGGCAATGCTCAAAGTAAGACCAGAGATTCCCCAAAGTAAAACACAGCCACTCTCATCTACACAGAGGTCCCAAGGTTCTCTGATGATCAGAACAGCCAAGTTCATATCAGGAAAGCCAACATGACAAGCTCCTCAGCTTGTCACCTCTTCCCCTCCAGTTCTTTTTTTATGCTGTTAGCAACAATCCTCAAGTGGGCCTTCCACATCTCGCACCACACTGATTCAGTTCAGCTGGATGTTACAAACTGACCACTAGTTGTCAAGTTGTCAATCCACCAATGCCTGTAATCCCAATACATGGGAGGGTGAGGCAGGAGGATCACTGTGAGTTAAAGGCCAGCCTGGGTTGCATAAGTGAGTTCAAGGACAGCCTGCACTACATAGCAAGACCCTGTCTTTAAAAAAAAAAAAGTAAATGAATGGGGAAAAATATACCTTACTAACATTAACCAGAAGAAAGCAGAAGTCACTATATTAAGTCACTCCACTAAGTCAGACAAAGCAGACATCAAGGCAAAGATAGTATCAGAGATAAAGAAGGATATTACATAGTGGTAAAGAAGTCAGTTCTTCAAGATGATATAACAATTCTTAATGTGTATACTCCTAACAACATAGTGTCATTAATGAGAGTGGAAGTAGTCAGCTTTCTGTAACTATAACAAAATGCTTGAGAAAAGCAACTTAAAGAAGGATGAGATTTATTTTGACTTATAGTTGCAGAGGTTTCAGTCCATGGTTACTTGAATGTTACAGGAGAAAGCTATTCATCTAATGGTAGCCAGGAAGCAAAGACAGGAAGACACGGAGTACAAACATCTCCTTCAAGGGCATACCTCCAGGGACCTACTTCCTCCAAATAGGCTCAACCTCGTAAAGTTTCTACAACCTCCCAGTGACATCACAGGCCACAACCAAGCCTTCAATGGGGCCTTTTGGGGATATTTAAGATCCAAACCATAAAAATGAGGTAAAATTATATAGGATTAATAAATGAATCCACTCAGTATATTTGGAAACTTGAACTTGACTCTAACAAGACTAGATCCAAAAGGATCAGTAAAGATATATCCAAGAGAATCAGTAAGGATATAGTTTGACTCAATGAACAACACCAGTAATGAACTAGATATGATCATCATCTGTAGAATACATCATTCAATAATAGGAGAATACACATTCTTTTCAAGCTTACATGGATCCATGAAGGTAGGCCATATTTTGGACCATAAAACACTTAGAATAGAAATCATGCAATGTTTGCTATCAGATAACAACTGAATTAAAAATTAATAGAATTTAAATAAATAGAAATTAACTGCATCTGCCTAGAAAAATACACTAAACAACACATTTTCAAAGAACACATGAGTTGAAGAAGAAATCTCAAGAGCCATTTAAGAATATTTTAAAGTAAAAGCATGGCTATCATGCACAGGGTACAATAAAAATAGTACTTTGAGGGAACATATCTCAGTGGTCCTTTCCTGGGGTCAGCTCATGTTTACTGTGATGATCTGTCCCACCATACTCTGCCAAATAAAATTCGATATGTAGCATTTCTTGGCCTTTTAGCTAAGTAAACTGAAATGTTATTTGTAACTTACAGTTAAATCTTCTTCCCACTAATGCAAAAGCCACTACAACTGACTTCTGTGATGTTCCTCATTGGACATCAGGGAGAACATGCACATTGATCCCTGGATTTATTTTCAGATTACTGTCCTAACATCCCAGCCTGGAAAACAAGTGGTCAAGACATTGGAGGAAGGGTTGAAAGATAAAGACCTACTTAGAGTCAGGAGGCTTCAAGTTGTTGAGGTCGTAGAAGATACGGAATCAGCGTCTCCTGTTGATGAGTCTGGCATTGATGGTAAGATATTTTTTAGATGAAATCTTATGTTGCCCAAGGTAGCCTTGAACTCACAACCCTCATGCTTCAAGAATTTGTTTAAGTGAAAATAATAATAATTTTAATAAATAGTCTTTACAAGTCAAGATGATTATTTTCCATGTTCTTTCTATGTTCTTCAGTGATAAAGTAAGCCAGCAAATTTCACTGCATTTGGACAAATGTCTTAGGTATTAGACTGAATTTTGTAGTGATTGCTTTATTTCAAAAACAATTTACTCTAGCAGTAAACACTGAAATTTTATAGATAGTATAAGTTGGACCAGGGATTTAGCTCAGTAGCACAGTGCCTGCCTGGCAAGCATGAGGTTGTGAATTAACTCCCAATACCTGAAAAATAAATAATAAAAGTAAAAATTCCTTCCTCCTCCTGCTTCACCCTACCCAATGGTTAAGTAATGATTGGTAACTAATGGTGTGGTTCTTGTCAACTTTTGACACATGTGGATGCTTCTAACATCTCAAGGCACTGACACTGTTCTGGCAGAAGAAGGAGTAACCAGCCTTACCTATAAAGTGAGCACTCATTTACTATGCATATTCTGCTCCTCTTAAAACCATCTCCTCACTGGTTGTTCTGCCCTAATTTCTCCACTAATCTTGTTCTCTGAATTCCTTCGCCTTTTTTCTGAATTCTGTCCCCTATCCTCTTTCAGTCAAATCCCACCTACATTTTAAATCCTAATTCAGGTTCATGACTACTGTATTGATTTTCCTCTCCTTAGAACAACTACATCACTTGTGGTCTGTACCATATACTTCTACACTTAAGTATAGACTTGTAGAACTGTTTATCATTGCTTTATTGTGTAATAATTTTGTCTAGTCACCTAAATTACGAGCTATTTCATATCTTTTCAGCCTGCATTAAATCCTAAATACATTGGGTTTACACACTTGTTTTACTTGTTTCTGTGTCCCACTGTATCAGACAACCTAAATTATCAGAAAGCATTTTTTGCATGAATTGATTTCCCCTTATACCTGTGGAGGCCTTTCGTGGTTGGCTTAGCATCCCTTACATTCTCTTTCTGGGGTACCATCTCCACTTTTGAGGTCACAGAGTGGACCATAACCTGGGCTAAGGCAATTATAATTCCATACAGTACTAGTGGAGTCTCCCTATTGTCTTCTCAAACCAATCTGTGAGAGGGAAACCCTTTTTCTTTCTCTTAGTCAAGCACAGATGAGGCATAGATTATGTCTTTTTCTCCCTTCAGTGACTACATGGAGAAAGAACTTTACACACAGAGCCCAGAGCATGTGGAGGCTGCTTCATGCCTTCTTTTAGAATAGTCAGTGGCTTGTCTTTATAGCAGAGCTTTTAAATACAGAAAGGCCCCTTTTACCTTATTCATTGTCAATGATTGTGCCAGTAGCTCTTTGTTTGCTTCTAAATAATATATTATCTCACAAATTGCCAGTAGCTCCTCTTGGACTAAGTGGGAGGCTGAGGCAGGTGAGTTTGAGGCTATTGTGGCCCCCATAGTGAGTTCAAGTCCAACCTGAACTACATAGTGAGATCCTGCCTCAAAAAAACAGAAGTATAAATAAATAAATAAAATAAAGTAAAATAAAATGATCCCCAGAAATGGCATGTGTTCAGGGGTCATTGGATCATTCAGTTGAAGGATATAGGTCATTGGGGATATATTTTTGAAAGGTAAATACCACGTACTTCCATTATATTTCTGCCTTAGAATCAGTCCACTATGGACTGAAGCCTCTGAAACCACAAACCAAAGTAAACCTTTTCTTCTTCAAATTATATGTCAGGTATTTGATCCCAGTGATGAAAATCTAATCAATATAGTATATCTGGAACATGGCATGGAGTCTTCATAGTTTATCATTATTGTCACATGTAGTTCCTTTATTTCCTTAGTTTTTCCTTCATTTTGTGGTTGTTATCAAGACATTGCAAAAGGAGTTTCTCTCATATTCAGAAAAATGAGTGCTCCAGAACTACGTTGCCTAACTGTAAATCTCAGTTATATCACTTGCTATCTGTGTAATTTTGGGAAAGGTACTTAGCCTTGCTAAACTGTTGCATAGTTTATTAATTCCTATTCCTTCAGTAGTTATAGGAATTAAGTGAAATAATGTGTGTTAATAACAGTATGTGGTTAGAAACTTTGTAGAAGTTAGCTTTTGTTGTTGTTTTTGTTACCAGGGATCAAACTCACGACTTCACACTTGCCAGACAGGTGCTTATGCCACCAACGTAAGCAACACAGCACTTCACAATAAGACAACTGGATATTAACAGTAGCTACTATAATGTCTCTTTCTTTGAAATAGTTGAGCATACCTTCACATTCAAAAATACAAAAACATAACAAAACAGTATAAAACCATTCAAGAGAATGAAAGTATTACAGGACATTCAGAACCAAATAACAGAAAATGAACAATGACTACTATAATATCTCATTTTCCATAAAAAAATTTGTTTGTATCGGGGGGGGGCAAAGATGCAGATAGATAACAGCTGGCTACAGAGGCTCCCTGAGATAGTCAACTTAGAACTCAACATAATATGGCGTGGGGAGCCCCGAATAGAGGGAGATGAATTCTCTCATCCCAAGAAGAAACTAAGGTAAGAAGAACCAATCAAACATACAGTCCCAGTGCTATTATTGAAACAGCTAAAGGTCAGTGTTCCCACTACAGCGGGCAACTTGCCAAGCCTTTTGAGGTCCCACCACTTCGAATCACTGGAGGTGCAGTAACACTGAGGTCAGGGGTTGGCAGCCAAACAGAGAGCTGAGCTGGTGGGGAGCCTGCATCAACCTGTGGCGAGTGGTGGGAGTGGAGCCTTCCACAGAAAGGGGGGCTCCAGAGGACAACATTCTGAGACCAGGCAGGACTGGCAAGTACAAGGGGCAGCAGTGACTTCAGTCAGTTGTCCCCTTCCCAAACAGGATTGGTGGGGTGAGCTAGGCCTGGGTCACGTGACCTGGCTGAGACCCAATAGGTTATCCAAAATCAATTCCCTATGGTGGCAGCACACATTAACCACATTAATGCAGTGAAGCCTCAGAAGTTTGACTGACCCAGAGGAGAAGCAGTGCATAATAATACAGTGCAGGCCTCAGCAGCTTAACTGACCTGAAGGGGAGGGGCCAGCATATGCTGCCCCTGTCTGCAATTCACTAGCACAGAGCAGTGGGAAGGGTCACTTAGCCACCGTGCTTCAGAAGAATTGTAACCAACAAAGAAAGAAACTGGGGCCCCCTGGAAGAAACAAAAAATATGGGAAGAGGAAAACAAAAACAACAAAAAGTTCCCAACCCTGAGAACATTGACCCAGGACAGGTAAATACAAAGGAGAATGAGAACAGCAAACATGCAGTATCAAGGGGCTGGGGATTTAGCTCAGCGGCATAAGCACCTGCCTTGCAAGCAGGTGGTCGTGAGTTTGATCCCTGGTACCGATAAAAATGAAAATGAAAAAGACAAAAAAAAAAATGCAGTATCAGACATGGCACCAGTGGACATAAAGAAATATCTTCGGGACCTCACAGATGAGTTTGAAAGTGAAGTATTTAGCCAAGTAAAGTAAGATATAAGAAGATTAATAAAAGAGATGCTAAACACCCCTCAACCGACACAGACAGAAGAAGGGAGGAATTCAAACAAAGGAGAGAACCATTTGATGAAGAATATAAAGAAAATATAGAATACATGAAGCAGATTCAAAGAGGTTACCAGGAAATTAAAAGCTCTATGGAAAGATGGCATATCTGCTTGAAAGAAACTAAGGATAGATTATTCAAACTGTTCAAACTGAAGACAGTTTTGCAATGGGGGATTTTGAAAGGAAAAAATTTTTTAAAATAACAAGGAAACAAGCTAGAACAAAGGCTAGAAGATGACAAGAGGATCTACAACTTGAGAATAAAGAATGTGAATGATCTCCTTTCTTTTAATTTTTTAATAAGAAAAATAAAATTTAAATATGTGAATGAAGAAGCAGGGGTACAAACAAAGGAACTACAAAGGCTATTCACAGAAATAATTAAGGAAAACTTCCCAAACGTAGGAAAAAGAAATGATTCTGATATATGAGGCATACAGAACTCCAGCCACTACACCCAAAACAGAGCTACACCCAGGCATATAATAATCAAGAGCCCAGAAATTCAATT
The DNA here is from genome assembly GCF_034190915.1 of Cavia porcellus. Classification (NCBI taxonomy): domain Eukaryota; kingdom Metazoa; phylum Chordata; class Mammalia; order Rodentia; family Caviidae; genus Cavia; species Cavia porcellus. The sequence goes on along the minus strand of NW_026947501.1, from coordinate 28,310,974 downwards.
TAAGAAAAGAGTATTAAAAACTGTTAGAGACAAGACACAGATAACCTATAAAGGGATGCCCATCAGAATCATGGCAGACTTCTCAACACAAGCTATCAAATCAAGAAAAACCTGGAGCAAAATATTCTAAGCCCTGAAAGAAAATAACCTCCAGCCCAGATTGATATACCCTGCTGAACTGTATCTAAAAATTAATGGAGAAACAAGATGCTTCCAACACAAAGAGGAACTTGGGAAATTTGCAACCACCAATCCAACTCTACAGAGAATACTACAGGGCATTCTAGAGAGAGGGAAAGTACTAGGATTCCAGGAACAGGTAGAGAAGCCTCAATGAATGGAGCAGAAAACAGAATGAAGAAGATAAGCAGACAACAGATGGGGGGGGGGGAAAAGAGCATAACAGAAATGAGGCAGAGAAGGTTGGTTATAATCTCTAATATAGATGGCCTTGATACAATAAATTTTTAAAAAAAGAACCACATGGAGTAGATCAGGAGGCAGGGTCCACTGAGATGCTATTTATAGGAAATATAATTAACATGGAAAAGAGTACATGGACTGAAAATCATATATGAGAAAACAATGCTCTATGTGACAGAGAACCAGAGAGTAAATACAGAGACCAGTATTTAGGGATAGGTTGGAAAGACAGGCTTTAATAGGTAAAGGAATACAATTAGAGATCAAGTCCAGGAGAGAGAAGGTTTGGAACCACTTAGGTAAATAGCAGGTTGCCCCCCCCCCCAATTTAAAACCAAGGGTCTTAAGAGACGCAAAAATACACAGTGTACCCTGAGAAAGTATAAGGGGAGGGAGAGTCTTAAAAAAGATAGCAGAAGATATTGTTAATAGTATATCAGGATTTAAAACCCACATTACTCACACCACTCTGCTTAGATAGATTTTATTCTTTTTTTTTTTGATAGATTTTATTCTGTCCCAGTTGTCCACTTACATTAGATTTGAGGGCATAGACAGCTATCCCAAAAACATCAAGATATAGCACAGTAATCATCTTTCATTTCCTATTATCTTAATCTAGAGCCTTGTATGACTTATACTGTTTTATCAAGACTGATCTTAGTTAAATCTGGTTTTTTTGGTTGCTGTTTGGTATCGACAGATTTTATTCAAAACTGATATGATTGATAGTATCAAGTCTGAGAGTATAGGCAACTACACTGAAGATGACAAGACTCTACAATACACATTCTGGTTTGATAACTGCCGGTTTTTGAAGTTCTATATTGTATACAAAGTTGTGTTTTTATTAATACTGTTATGTACTGATATATTCAACTATACTATGTCTGATGATATAGCCAATTCTATTGAAGATAACAAGAGACAACACAGGAACTATGGTAGAACTCCTTGTACAACAGTCTTGTATGTCTTTTTCATTTCATGTGTTTATAGGAATATGTTGTGTTTTGTCTTGCTTTGTTTTGTTTCTCCCTCTAATATAGAAAGGATAGAAATACATGTTAAGCCTCATGCATGTATGGAATCTATAAACAGTTTATGCGAACTGATCTTATGACGTATGATGAAATGAACAGGTACTTTGAAGAAAAAGAGACACTAAAGTACCCAGTGCTGATCCTGGAGGGTCATAATGTGAAACCCAGCAATAGTGTTATTCTTTATTCAGAGTGATTAATATCACTGCTTGGGTTTGTTCAACCTCAACATAATTGAAGATATGGATAACTGCATGTATGTTTAAGTGTATAGTATTTTTAAGTGTATAGTATTGATAACCATATTTTTAAGTTTTTGTTGGATAGTTGAACAGAACTGGTTGCATTCTCACTGTTTGAATCCCCACTTTATATGCTCCACTTTAGTATATTGAATAACTATTTGTAAGAGGACAATCTGTAATCATCAACTAGTGATTTCTTACTGTTTTTTTCTTTGAAAGTATGTATTCTTTCTACCCATTTTCTGTTTTGTTTAGTTTTTCTTTAAATAAATTTTTTTAAAAAGACATTATAGTACCCAGTGCTGATCATGGAGTGCCATGATGTGAAATCCAGGAATACTATTATTCTTTGTTCAGAATGACTTTAGCTTGCTTTAGTTTGTTTAATCCTAACATAAATGAAGATATGGATAACTGCATGGATGTTTAAGTGTATAGGATTGACAACCATATTACTAAGTTTTTGTTGGATAGTTGAACAGAACTGTTTGTAGTCTCGCTGTTTGAATTCCCACTTTGTATGTTCCACTTTTGTATCTTGAACAACTATTTATAAAAGGACAGTATGTAAACATTAACTAGTGATTTCTCATTTAATTTTTCTCTAAACATATGTATTATTTCTACCCATTTTCTGTTTTGTTTAGTCTTTCTTTAAATAAAATTTTTTAAAAGTTCATTTATGCTATCACACATATTAAAATCTAGTAAGACACAACATGATAGAACCAATGGAAATAGAACAAAGGCATGGTAGAACTTCAAAGCAAGATGATATTAAATTAGCAATGACTGCCATAATATCTTGTTTTCTTCAAAGTAGCTGTTCATACCATCACACATAATAAAATTAAACAAAACAGAACAAAACCATTCCAACTAATGAATGAAAACATTATAAGGCTACAAAGCAATGTATTGGGAAATCATGATTACCATAAAAGCTTATGTACACTTACCACTTCTTATACTACGAAGATTACACGATATTTATACATGTGAGTTTGCTTTATTTCGCTTATAGTATGGTCTCAAGTTGCATCAATTTATTTATAAATATCTCAATGTGATCATTCTTTATAGCTGAGTAGTACTCCATTGCATAAAATGCCACATCTTTTTTATCCATTCCTCAGTTGATGGACACTTCGGTTGTTTTCAACATCTTGCTATTACGAATCGTGCTGCTATAAACATGGGTGCACTGTGCTATGATGTTTTCAGTTCTTCTGGGAATATGCCTAGAAGTGGAATAGCTGGAACAAATGAGACCTCCAATCACAGCTTTTTGAGAAATCTCTAGATTGACCTCCACAGTAGTTGCACCAGTCTACACTCCCACCAACAGTGCAGAAGAGTTCCTTTTTCCCCACAGCCTCTCCAGCATTTGTTGTTGGTAGTTTTATGGATCCTGGCCATTCTTTCAGGAGTGAGATGGAATATCAGTGTGGCTTTAATTTGCATTTCTCTAATGACTAATGATGATGAACATTTTTTCATGCATTTATTTGCCATTTGTATTTCTTCATCAGAGAATTGTGTGTTCATCTTGGATGCCCATTTTTGGATTGGGTCTTTGAATTTCAGGGATGTGATTTTTTTTAATTCTTTATATGTTCTAGACAGAAGTCCTTTGTCTAAGAGACTGTTCACTAAGATTTTTTCCAAATTTGCAAGTTTTCTTTTCACTATGCTGGAGATTTCTTTTGATATGCAGAAACTGCTTAATAAGATGTGATCCCACTTACTGATTCTGGAAAATATTTTCTGTGTGGTTTGGTTCTTGTTCATGATTTATCAGGAATGAGTGTTGGACCTCATCCTAATGACCTACCTCTATGTCTTCAACATCTTTACCTACTTTGACTTCCAACAGATTTAGTGTTTCTGTTTTAATATTCAGATCTTTGATCCAAGTAGACTTTAGGTTAGTACGTGGTGATAGGCATGGGTCTAGTTTTAGTTTTCAGAATATTGAAGAGCCAGTTTTTCCAGCACCATTTATTAAACAGACTGTCATTCTTCCAGTGAATGTGGCCCCTTTATCAAAGATAAGGTGGTTGAGTGTGTTTGTAGTTGTGGTTGTATCTTCTAATCTATTCCATTGGTCTTCAGATCTGTTTTTATTCCAGTACGATATTGATTTTTTTACAGTAGCTTTGTAGTGTAACTTCAAGTTAAGGAGTGTGATGCATCCTGCCTTGCCTTTACTGCTTAGAATTGCCTTTGCTATTCTAGGTCTCTTCTGGTTCCAGATGAATTTTAGGAGTGATTTCTCTAGATCTATGAGGTATGTTAGTGGCATTTTCATTGAGATTGTTTTGAATCTGTATAATAATTTTGAGAGAATGACCATTTCACAATATTTATTCTTCCTATCCATGAACAAGGGATGTCTTTCCATTTTCTGATTTATTTTTTGGGGTATTATAATTTTCCATGAATAGATCTTTTACTTCTTTTGTTAGATTAATTCCTAAGTATTTCATTTTTTTAGTTGATAGTGTGAAGGGTGTGGCTTCTCTTATTTCTTGTTCAGTGATTTTGTTGTTAGTTTATAGGAATGTTATTGATTTTTGAGTATTGACTTTGTATCCAGCTACACTACTGAATTTATTTATTACATCTAGGAGTCTTTCAGTGGAGTTTTTTTGTTGTTGTTGTTGGTTTGTTTGTTTAAATTTTATTTAATAGGAAAAAGAGAAAAAAACAAAACAAAACAAAGTGGTATAAGGGTACAAGTAATACAGAACTACAAAAAAAAACAGTAAGAAATCACCAGTTAATAGATTACACATTATCATCTTAGAGATAGTTGCTCAAGTCACAGTATCAAAGCATACAAAGTGGACATTCAAACAGAGAGACTGCAAACATTTGTGTTCAATGATCCAACCAAAGACATTATATGGTCAGCTATTTAACACCCCTAAACACACTTGCAGTTGTATCCTTTAGAGCACTTTTTCCCTCTCTTTTTTACAACAAAATTTACACATTTTGAGTTTTATTACTCCTTAGTTCTTATTACTTTTTTTGGAAGGGAATAAAGTCAAATATGGCAAAACAAAGCTGTCAGTCAAAATCAAGGATAGACATAGTACATGATGTAAAAACAGAGTACAAGGTTATCAACAATCGTTACCATAATGCCTCTTGCTTCCTTAAAACAAATTGTCTATCTCATTAGGTATTATAAAGTTGAACAAAACAGTAGAGAACAAGACCAATAAAACTTAAACATTGTAAACATTACAGGACGTCCAAAGGAGATAATAGTCAAACCAGAATGGGCATCTTAGTGAATCTTATTGCCTTCAAAGTAGTTGCCTATATCCTCAAACTTGATACTATCATACAGAATGGAACAGAGTCTAATCAGTCAAAACAAGATTGTGGGAGTATTACAGGACTTCAAATCAAGTTAATAGGAAATTAAAAAGTTACTATAATATATCCTGCTAATTTTTTAAATTTTTCTCCCTAATTAAAAATACCATAAAAATAACTAAATAATTTTTTAATGAATAGGGGAGAGATTGAGATAAAAGAGGACATAACAACATAACAATACAGGTCAAACCATGACTGTTTCAGCAACCTAGTGCTTCACCACCAAATAACCCGACTTAATAGTAGTTACCATAGTGTCTTTTTCCTTGAAATATTTGAATATAACCTCATATACTATAGCCTCAAATATTTCCATATCAAGAAGCCCAGAATAAAGCCATTCCAATTAATAAGTGAAAACTTTATAAGGCTTCAAGGCCACCTAATGGGGAATCACGATTACCACATACTTTTATATATTTGAATCATTACTTACATTAGGGAAACTATTCGTTATTCACACATGCGAGATTGATTTATTTCACTTATGAGTATGGTCTCAACCTGTGCCCATTTATTGATAAATATCTTAATGTGATCCTTCTTTATAGCTGAGTAATACTCCATTGTATAGAAATACAACTTTTTTATCCATTCCTCAGTTGATGGACACTTGGGTTGTTTCCAAGATCTGGCGATTACAAATTGTGCTGCTATAAACATAGGTGCACATATATCACTGTGGTATGATGCTTTCAGTTCTTCTGGGAATATGCCTAGAAGTGGAATAGCTAGAATAAATGGGACTTCCAATCCCAGCTTTTTGAGAAATCTCCAGACTGACCTCCACAAAGGTTGTACCAGTCTATACTCCTACCAACAGTGTAGGAGAGTTCCTTTTTCCCCACGGCCTCTCCAGCATTTGGTGTTGTTGGTTTTCTTGATCCTGGCCATTCTTTCAGGAGTGAGATGGAATCTCAGTGTGATTTTAATTTACATTTCTCTGATGACCAATGATGATGAACATTTTTTCATGTGTTTATTTGCCATTTGTATTTCTTCATCTGAGAAGTGCATATTCATCTCAGATGCCCATTTTTGGATTGTATCTATGAATTTTGGGGGTCTGAGTTTTTTTTAATTCTTTATATGTTTTAGACAAGAGTCCCTTGTCTGAGAGAGAGTTCACTAAAAATCTTTTCCCAGCTTGTGGGTTTTCTTTTCACTATGCTGGAGATTTCTTTTGACATACAGAAACTTTTTAATAAGAAGTGGTCCCAGTTATTGATTCTGGGAAGTATTTCCCGTGTCGTTTGAGTCCTGTTCATGAATTCTCCACCTACTCCTATGTCTTCAAGGTTTCTACCCAATTTGTCTTCCAACAGATTTAGTGTTTCTGTTTTAATATTCAGATCTTTGACCCATTTAGATTTTAATTTAGTACATGGTGATAGGCTTGGGTCTAGCTTTAGTTTGCGGCAAATGGAGAGCCAGTTTTTCCAGCACCATTTATTAAAGAGACTGTCGTTCTTCCAGTGAACCTGCTTGGCTCCTTTATCAAAAATAAAGTGGTTGAGTGTGTTTGTAGTTGTGGTTGTATCTTCTAATCTATTCCATTGATCTTCATCTCTGTTTTGATTCCAGTACCATATTGATTTTACTACTGTTTCTTTGTAGTATAACTTCAAGTCAGGGATTGTGATGCCTCCTGCCTTGCCTTTGCTGCTTAGAATTGCTTTTTCTATTCTAGGTCTCTTTGGTTCCAGATGAATTTTAGGAGTGATTTCTCTAGATTTATAAGATATGTTGATGGTATTTTTATTGGGATTGCATTGAATCTGTACAACAGTTTTGGGAGAATGGCCATTTTCACAATGTTTGTTCTTCCTATCCATGAGCAAGGGATGTCTTTCCATTTTCTGATATCATCTTCAATTTCTTTTTTCAGTGCATTATAATTTTCCCTGTATAGGTCTTTCACTTCTTTCATAAGAGTAATTCCTAAATATTTCATTTTTGCTTGCTAATGTGAAGAGTGCAGTTTCTCTTATTTCCCTCTCTGTGATTTTGTTGTTAGTGTATAGGAATGCTATTGATTTCTGAGTATTGATTTTGTATCCAGCTACATTACTGAATTTATTTATTATATCTCAGAGTCATTCAATGGAGTTTAGGGGGTCTTCTATGTAGAGTATCATGTCATCTGCAAACAATGATAATTTAACTTTTCTTTTCCTATCTTTACCCCTTTTATTTCTCTCTCTTGTCTAATTGCTCTGGCTAGTACTTTCAGTACTATATTAAATAGGAGTGGTGATAAAGGACATCCTTGTCTTGTGCTTGATTTTAAAGTAAAGGCTTTCATTTTTTGCCATTTAGTATGATGCTGGCTGTTGATTTGTCATAAATGGCCTTTATTATATTGAGGTAAAGACCATCTATTCCAATTTTCTGTAAAGTTCTTATCATGAATGAATGCTGGACCTTATTGAAGGCTTTTCTGCATCTATAGAAATGATCATGTGATTCTTTTGGCTTTATTGATATGGTGGATTACATTTATTGATTTACGTATGTTGAACCATCCTTGCATTCCTGGGATGAATCTCACATGATCATGGTGTGTAATCCTCTTGATGATTTGCTGCATCCTATTTGCCAATATTTTATTGAGGATTTTTGCATCTGTGTTCATTAGGGAGATCGGTCTGTAGTTCTCTTTTTTAGTTGGGTCTTTCTCAGGTTTTGGTACTGGAGTAATATTTGCTTCCAGGAATGACTTAGGAAGAATTGCTTCCCTTTCAATTTCATTGAAGAGTTTGAGGAGTGTTGGCATTAGGTCTTCTTTGTATTTCTTGTAGAATTCTGCAGTGAATCCATCTGGGCCTGGGCTCTTCTTTGTAGGTAAGGACTTAATTACATTTTCAATTTCATTAACAGAGATTGGGTTATTCAGCAGTTTTACATCCTCTTGATCTAGTTTTGGTACTTCATATGTTTCTAAGAATCTGTTTCTTCTGTAATATCAAACCTTTGAGAGTAGAGGTTTTCGAAATAGGTGTTGATGATCTTCTGTATTTCTGCAGAGTCTGTAGTGATTTCACCTTTTTCATTTCTTATTGCTTGAATTTGAGCTTTTTCTTCCCTTTTTTAATAAGGTTGGCTAGGGGCTTATCGATTCTATTTATTCTTTCAAAGAACCAACTCTTTGATTCATTGATTCTTTCAATTGTTTTCTTAGTCTCTATTGCGTTGATTTCTGTTCTGATTTTTATAATTTCCTCTCTTCTTTTGGCTTTGGGCTTGACTTGCTCTTCTTTTTCTAGCTGTTTGAGCTGTAGCATCAGGTTATTTATTTGTATTCGTTCTGTTTTCCTGATGTGGGAACTCAGTGCAATAAATTTTCCTCTGAGGACGGCTTTCATTGCATCCCACAGATTCCGGTAAGTTGTATCTGCATTTTCATTTTCTTGTAGGTATTGTTTAATTTCTTCTTTAATTTTTTCTGTGACCCACTGATTACTCAAGAGTGTGTTATTCAGTTTCCATGTGTTTGTGGGATTTTTGCAGTATCTTTTATCATTAATTTCTAATTTCAGAGTGCTATGATCCGATAACATGCAAGGGATGATTTCAACTCTTTTGCATTTGTTTAAATATGTTCTGTGAGCTAATATATGGTCTATTTTAGAGAATGATCCATGTACTGCTGAGAAGAATGTGTATTCTGGTCTTGTTGGATGGAACCTTCTGTATATGTCTATCAAATCCATTTGTTCGCAGGTGTGATTCAGTTCTGTTATTTCTTTACTCATTTTCTGTCTGGTTGATCTGTCCCTTGGTGTCAATGGCATGTTAAGGTCTGCTGTTACAATTGTGTTACTGATAATTTGAGTTTTCATTTCTGTTAATAGTTGTTTTATATAACTGGGTGCTCTGGAGTTTGGTGCATATATATTTAAGATAGTTATCTCTTCCTCTTGGAGTTTTCCTCTAACGAGTATGTAGTGAACTTCTTTGTCCTTTATGGTCATTGTTGGTTTAAATTTCACGTTGTCTGCAAACAGAATCGCTACTCCTGCTTTTTTTTTTTTTTTTTTTTTTTTTTTTTTTTTTTTATTCCTGCTGCATGAAGTATTGTTTTCCATCCTTTGACTTTCAGTCTGTGAGTATCCTTCTGGGTTAGATGGGTTTCCTGTAAACAGCATATGGTTGAATTTTGTTTCTTCATCCATTCTGCTAGTCTGCTTCTTTTGATTGGTGTATTGAGACCATTTACATTAATGGTTATAACTGTTAAATGCTGGTTTATTGTTGACATGTTATCTCTCTGCTGTTGCATCTTTATCTTTCTATTCTGTTTAATTATCTGCTTTGCTTAGTGGTTTTTTCCTTTGTGTATCTAAACTGTCTTTCAATATTTTTTGCAGGGTTGGCTTGGTGTTCATGAAGTTCTTCAGCTGTTCTTTGTCATGGTAGTATCATATTTCACCATCAATTTTGAATGATAGTTTTGCAGGGTACATCAGTCTAGGTTGGAAATCATTTTGCTTTAGGATCTGGAATACTTCACTCCATGCTCTTCTTGACTTTATTGTTTATGCTGAGAAGTCTGCTGTGATTCTGATAGGTTTTCCTTTATAAGTGATCTGTCTTTTCTCTCTGCCAGCTTTTAATAATCTATTCTTGTGTTGGATTTCTGGGATGGTGATTATTATATCTCTGGCTGTAGTTTTATTTTGGTTATGACTATTTGGAGTTCTATATGTTTCACTGATCCTGATGTCGGTTTCTGATCTCATGCTTGGGAAATTTTCAGCTATTACTTCTCTAAATATCCTCTTGACATCCTTTATGTTGTTTCCTTCTTTTTCATTAATCCCTATCATTCTTATGTTATTCTTCTTTGCATCATCTTGCAGTTGTTGAATTGTTGTTTCCTGATTCCTTGTTATTTTTAAAAGATCTTTCCTTTCCTGTTCACTAGCTGCAATCCTGTCTTCAAGGTCTGAAATTCTATCTTCACTTTCATTGAGGCGGTTTTTACAACTTTCAGTGGAGTTTTTTATTTCCTGTATATCTCTGTGCATCTGCATTGTGTATTCTGTTTGTTTCTTATATTGCTCATCTAGGGATTCTATCTTTTTGTTTAGTTCCTCCAATTTTTTAACTGTTTTCTTTAGATATATTCAGAATCTCTTTCATTTCTTTTATCATTTCTTCTTTTACCTGGGAGATTATTTCGACTTTGAATTCCTTTAAAGCTTCCTGGAGTATTACAGGGTATTTAGAACCAGCTAATAGAAAGTGAACAATGGTTTCTATATTCTCTCTTTGCCTATATAAAAAAAATTGTTTAAACTATCATATATAATAAGATACAACATGATAAAAGCAATGGAGACAGAAGAACAACAATTTGATGGGACTTCAAAACAAGATGATACTAAATCAGCACTAGCTATTAAGATGTCTTGTTTTCTTCAAAATAACTATTCATATCATCACAAAAAATAATATCTAAACAGCCCAGAATAAAACCATTCCAATTAGTGAGTGAAAACTTTATAAGGCTTCAAAACCATATAATGGGGAATCATGATTACCACATACTTTTATGCATTTGTATCATTTCTTACAACTAGGGATACTATTCAGTATTCATACATGTAAGTTTGATTTAGTTCACTTATGAGTATGGTCTCAAGCTGCGGATTGCTTCCCTTTCGATTTCATTGAAGAGTTTGAAGAGTGTCGCTTTAAGTCTTCTTTGTATTTCTTATAGAATTCCGCAGTGAATCTTTCTGGGCCTGGGATCTTCTTTGTTGGTAAGGACTTAATTACATTTTCAATTTCATTAATAGAAATTGGATTATTCAGCAATTTTACATCTCCTTGACCCAGCTTTGGTAGCTTACATGTTTCTAGGAATCTGTCAATCTCTTCTGTGTTATCAAACCTATGAGAGCAGAGGTTTTTGAAATAGGTGTTAATGATTTTATGTACTTCCACAGAGTCTGTAGTGATTTCACATTTTTCATTCCTTATTGCATGAATTTGCGGGGGTTTATTTCCTTTTTTAAATAAGGTTGGCTAGGGGATTATCAATTTTATTTATTCTCCAAAGAACCAACTCTTTGATTCATTGATTCTTTGGATTGTTTTCTTAGTGTCTATTGCATTAATTTCTGCTCTGGTCTTTATAATTTCCTCTCTTCTTTTGGCTTTGGGTTTGACTTGCTCTTCTTTTTCTAGATGTTTGAGGTGTAGCATCAGGTTGTTTATTTGTGTTCATTTTGTTTTCCTGATGTGGGAACTCAGCACAATAAATTTTCCTCTGGGGACCACTTTCATTGCATCTCACAGATTCCAGTAAGTTGTATTTGTATTTTCGTTTGCTTATAGATATTGTTTAATTTCTTCTTTAATTTCATCTGTGACCCACTGATTGCTCAAAAGTATATTATTCAATTTCCATGTGTTTGTGGGTTTTTTGCAGTTTATGATTAATTTCTAGTTTCATGGCTCTATGATCAGATAACATGCATGGGATAATTTCAGTTCTTTTGTATTTATGTAAGTATGTCCTGCTACTTTATGGTCTATTTTAGAGAATGTCCCATGTACTGCTGAGAAGAATGTATATTCTGATGTTGTTGGATGGAACACACTGATTATGTCTATCAAGTCCATTTGTTCACAGGTGTGATTCAGTTCTGTTATTTCTTTGCTGATTTTCTGTCTGTTTGATCTATCCTTTTGTGTCAATGGCATGTTAAGGCCTCCTGTTATAATTGTGTTATTGTTGATTTAATTTTTCATTTCTGCTGATACTTGTTTTGTGTAGCTGGGTGCTCTGGAATTTGGTGCATATATATTTAAGATTGTTGTCTCTTCCTCTTGAAGTTTTCCCCTAGCTAGTATGTAGTGATCTTCTTTATCTCTTCGGATCATTCTTGGTTTGAAGTTCACATTGTGTGCAAACAGAATAGCTACCCTTGAGGGTGGGGGCGGCAGACCGGATTTAGGCAAAAAAAAAAAAAAGAATAGCTACCCCTTCTTTTGGGGGGGTTCCTGTGGCATGAAGTATTGTTTTCCATCCTTTGACTTTCAGTCTTTGAGTTTCCTTTTGGGTTAGATAGGTTCCTTGTAGACAGCATATGGTTGGATATTATTTCTTGATTTATTCTGCCAGTCTGTTTCTTTTAATTGGTGAATTGAGGTGAATATATAACTGTTATATATTGGTTTACTGTTGACATGTTAACTTTCTGCTGTTGCATCTTTACCTTTCCACTCTGTTTAATTGTCTGCCTTGCTTAGTGGTTGTTTCCTACGTGTATCTAGACTGTTTTTCAGTATTCTTTGCAGGGTTGGTTTGGTGATCGTGAAGTTCTTCAGCTGTTCTTTGTCATGGAAGTATCTTATTTCTCCATCCGTTTTAAAGGACAGTTTTGCAGGGTATATCACTGGGTTGGTTGTTGTTTTCCTTTAGAATCTGAAATACTTCACTCCATGCTCTTCTTGACTTTATTGTTGAGAAGTCTGCTGTGATTCTGATAAGTTTTCCTTTATAGGTGATCTGTTTTTTCTCTCTAACAGTTTTTAATATTCTGTTCTTATGTTGCATTTCTGGGATGGTGATTATTATATGTCTGGGTGTAATTTTACTTTGATTATGGCTATTTGGAGTTCTGTATACTTCACTAATCCATATGTCAGTTTCCATTCTCATGTTAGGAAATTTTCAGCTATTACATCTGTAATAGCGTTCTTGATATCATTTGTGTTGTCCCTTTCTTTTTCATTTATCCCTATCAATCTTATGTTGCTTTTCTTTGCATCATCTTGCAACTGTTGAATTGTTATTTCTTGATTCCTTGTTATTTTTAAAAGATCTTTCCTTTCCTGTTCACTGGCTGCAGTCTTGTCTTTAAGGTCTGAGATTCTATCTTCACTTTCATTGAGGTGATTTTGACAACTTTCAATGGAATTTTTGATTTCCTGTATATCTCTTTGAATCTTCTGCAAGCATTGTTTGTTTCTTATACTGTTCATTCAAGGATTCCATCTTTTTGCATTGTTCCTCTAATTTTTTAACTGTGTCTGCTTTAGATGTGTTCAGCATTTCTTTCATTATTTTTATCATTTCTTCTTTTACTTAGGAGATTATTTCTGATTTCAGTTCTTTTATAGCTTCCCCATCAAATAATTTTTGACTTAAAAATCATTCATTATCTCCTACTCCATTACACTACTTTTATTTTTGCACATTGTTTCTCCATTGTCCACAATTGTATATGTTACATAGTTGTAATTCATGTGAGTAATTTTTTATTTTTATTTAACAGCACAGTGTTATACATTTTTCCATAGTTCTCTTAGCCTTTTTTTTTTACTCTTTATTTTGTTCTTCTTTCCTCTTTTATTTTGTTTCACTTTGTTGACACAGGGTTTATGTTGAAACTGGCCTTGAACTCACTACGTAGCCCAGACCTCAAATTCATAGCAATCTTCTTGCCTCCACCTCCCCAGTGCTAAGATTACAGGTGTAGACCACCACACCCCAGCTGCTCTTTCACTCTTAAGAGACATAACAAGAGTTGGCCCAATAAATAGAACTATAAAGAGGTTTTCTCTTACAGAGAAATTGGCACTCTTTCTTTATCCTTATATGCCCCCTAGCATATAAACCAAACCTACACTTAGAGCAAATTACTAATGCTAGATCTTGGTCATAATAAATTTAGGATCTGGGAGATCCTGCCAATTCTGCCAGTCAAAGAATCCCATAGAGAACCACAAATTGTGAAAATAATACTATTTATTTTGTTTTTAAATAACTTCTTAGCCTCAAGAAAAAGATACATGAACTAAAACCAGTGTCTCTTAACATACTCCAACATTTGTTTCTAGAGCATAATACCACACTATTTTATTGGACATTTACTATTCAAATAGTTTCCACATATTATCTTACTTAATCTTTATCTGGATGAAAAACTAAGACATAGTTTCTCATCAAATTTCACTTTCCCAAGGTTTCTCAGCTAATAAAAAGGGTTTCAAATTCAAGTAGTCTGGCTTCAAATCTCAGCAGTTTACTTGGTTGAAAAGACCAATGAAAATAATAAGCAATTTAAAAGTTCATTCTTTAAAAAAAAAGACCTAATACAGAATTCTCTGATGAAATGAATGAAAAAGTAGGAGGAAAAAGGCAAAAGAAGTTATGTTAGGAATGGGGAAAAAAAGACCATAACTGCAGATTCAGTTTATGTAAGTTCTAAGTTAGATTTAAAAATTGGGCACATTCTTTAAAAGATATACTTTTAAAGTATATCTTTTAAAGGGAAGAGATAACAGAGTGATTAAAATGATCAAAATACATTATATGCATATCTGAAAATGTTGGAATTCATAATTCTTAGTACACTGGACATAAATGAAAATGTAACTTTATATTTTATCAACAAATAGTAAAGATTTAAAATATGCCCATTTGGGCATGGTGGTACACACTTATAAACCCAGCACTCAAAAAACTGAGGGAGGCTGGGCATGGTGGCACATACCTGTAATCCCAGCACTCGGGAGGCTGAAGGCAGGAGAATCTCAATGAGTTTGAGGCTAGCCTGGGCTACAGAGTGAGACTCTGTTTCAAAAAATAAATAAATAAATAAATAAATAAATAAATAAATAAGCAAATAAATAGTAAAAGAAACTGAGGCAGAGGGAATATTGTGAGTTCAAGACCAGCCTGGGCTACATAATGTGTTCAAGGGCAGCCTGAACTACATAGTGAGACCTTATCTCAAAAAACAAACAAATAAGGGGCTGGGGATTTAGCTCAGTGGCATAAGCACCTGCCTTGCAAGCAGGCAGTCAGGAGTTCGATCCCTGGTACCGATAAAAATGAAAAAGACAAAAACAAACAAACAAATTTTTAAAAAAGCTAGAACAATGTCAGAATACAAAATTGCAAACCAATCTCAGTTATGAAAATAGAACAATCTGGTTAAGCCAGTCTGGTTTTTGTTTGTTGGTTTGTTGGTTGGTACCAGAAATTGAATTTCACCACCTTGCAGTTGCCAGGCAGGGACTATGCCACTGAGCCATATCCCCGGCCCAAGTAATCCAATCATATATTAAAAATATGCTACTGACAAACTTGAGTTACCTCAAGAATACAGAATACTTTTTAATTAGTAAGTATGTAATTTACATTATCAACAGATTAAGGTAAAAAGCATGTAGTCTTAATATGCAAAAAGAGTATACAATAAAATTAGCATCCATTTATTATTTACGAGAAAAATCTTAGCAAACCAGGAATAGAAAGTAATTTCCTTAACTTGTCAAAATGAATCTGTCAAATATACAAGGTAGATATTTATACTACTAATCTCTATTAGTTTATCAAAAAGAACAGTTTGTGCTTTCATTGTTTATTTTTTTCATGCTCATATCTTATAATTTGAGCAACTACTTTGAAGATAGCTATGCAATATACTAAACATTGTTAATCTCCTATTATTGTTTTTTAAAATTCTGTATTATCATTTTTATTCTTTTTTATTTTAAAATAAAAAATAGCAAAAGTAAAATTAGGTATCTGTCAAAACTTTACAGTAAGAATAATTTTTTTGATGAAATATTAGAAAGACTGCCTTTAAAACTCAAGAGAAAAACATGGATATGCCATCACCAGTTTAATTTGATTGTCCTAGTCTCATAAGACAAAAAAGAGAGAGAGACAGATAGGGAGAGAGAATAAAAGATACAATGACATGAAGTTTAGAAAGGAGGAAACAAAACTGTCATTTTTGGTTATATTAGAAACCAAAAGATTTTATGGACAATTATTATAATTAAATTATTATTATAATTATTATTATAATTAGGTTAACAAGGTAGCTGAATATAAGATCAAGAGCATTTCTATAATTGGAGGCAAATTGTTATAAAATTAAATTTTTTTTTGTCTTTTTCCTTTTTATCGGTATCAGGGATCGAACCCACGACTGCCTGCTTGCAAGGCAGGCGCTTATGCCGCTGAGCTAAATCCCCAGCCCCCATAAAATTAAATTTTAATAAATACATTCTATACTAATAAAAATGTAAGACACTTATACATAAATAATTTTTATAAGTGCTTTGCTGTTTATATTCTTTGTTGTTGGTGGTTCTTTGGTTGGTCTGGTTTAGTTTACTTAATGGTGTTGGTCGTGAACCTAGAGCTTTGTACATGGCAGGCTACTGCTCTTCCTCTGAGCTATTTTCCCAGACCCTTAGAAATAAATCTTAACAAAAAGATATATAGCATGGTTATTGGGAAAGTATAAAACTTCATTAGTGCCCCTTAGAAAAGATATAATTAAATGGGGCATGTTAATGGATAGAACATTCAATATCATTAGGATTCAATTCTCCTCAAATTGATCTATCACTGTAATTCCAATAAAAATCTTATAGTGTTTTAATGAACTTAATAAGCTGAATATATATATATATTTTAAATATATAAGCTAACATCAATATGTATCCTGAATTTTACCTATATTTAACCTTGAAACAAGCACATGAAGTTAAGATATACATTTAAACAGAAGATTTGAAAAAAATAAACTAAGGATTTGTCTTGCCAAATATTATTGTGGCTTATAAAACTAGCTTAAGTAAATGGTATTGTACTGACATAAGAATTGTTCATTCTAGAACAGAGAGCCCAGAAACAGAAAGCCACATTAAAACTTGACCTGTGGCTTGACCAACATGGTTAAAAAGTAGGAAAAGGATGAACCTAATCATTAAACCATACTCAAATCATCAAAATTTCATAGAGGAAAAAAGTGAAATTAGATTCCTACCTCACACCATTAATAATGATATATTTTTAGTGGATTAAAAACCTCACTAAAGGCTGGGCATATAGTTCAGTGGCACAAGTCCTGAATTTAATTCCCGGTACTGAAAAAAAAAAAAAAAAAAAGAAAAACACTTCACTATGAAAGATAAAACTCGAAACTTTTAGAAGAAATGATATAAGAAAAGCTTTATGACCAAGGATGGAGGGGAGGAGGAAAGACTTCCTAAGCGAGATGTAAAGTTCGCTAATCATAAAATAAAATATTGATAAAATTCACTATATTAAAATTAAGAATTTTGAAAATAAGTAATTGAAGCATAGCTACATGTAACAATATGGGTTGAGTCTCTCAATATTGAAAAGAAAGAAGAAAGCCAAAAAATGGCTAAGTAATAAATACACTGAAAATAAAAAGACCACTGTAATCAATTACTTCTGCATCCAGAGGGCAAA
The DNA here is from genome assembly GCF_034190915.1 of Cavia porcellus. Classification (NCBI taxonomy): domain Eukaryota; kingdom Metazoa; phylum Chordata; class Mammalia; order Rodentia; family Caviidae; genus Cavia; species Cavia porcellus. Next base: position 28,293,611 of record NW_026947501.1, on the reverse strand, counting down.
GGTATATATATACAATGAAAGTTCTTTAAAACTCTCAAACAGATTTGGCATACACCTTCAATTCCAGCCCTTGGGAGGCTGAGGCAAGAGGATTACTGTGAGTTAAGGCCCTCACAGCTACAAAGTGAGTTCAAGGCCATCCTGAACTGCATGGTGAAACCCTGTCTCAAAGAGACCAATTGAAAAAAAAAAAAAACTCAAGTGAAATGAAGTAAAGTGTTAAGAAAACAAAACTATTTTTAAAAGTAATAGTAAAAAAACACAGTTTGGCAAAGTTTCCTCCAGAGGAGATCAGGGAAACCATACAGGTATCTTAGTAGTATACATGTTGTTGTTATGCTTCATAACCTAATGTATATTGCATGTCTTCATTTGTCTATAATAAAAGTTTTATAATAGCTATCTTAAAAATGGCTAAGTAATAAATACACTGAAAATAAAAAGACCACTGTAATCAATTACTTCAGCATCCAGAGGGCATCTGTCCAGGACGACAACAGACTGCACTCACTGAGTGTGTAAGTCTTTCAGCCAGTTACAAATCAACTTAACGATGTTGTCTGCCAGCCTACATTTCTCAGCCATGTACACAAGGGTATCAGGTTCCCTTTCTAAGTGCTCACAATCCATCTGTTTAATATTTCCTCTTAGAATTTGTCAGGGATCAATGTCAAACTCCTTTGGAAAGGCATTTTATCCATATGTGTTCTCAGGAAACACCAAATGTTAACAGGCAAAACAAAGAAGATAAAAGATTCACTGCTTCTTAAAGGATTCCAGGGAGAACTGGGGGGTGGGGGACTCCCTTCTATGCTTCAGTGCAATTGTCAAGTTCCAGATGTTGATTTTTCCTTTTTTAGTATCTTAGACAATAGACCAGAAAGCACATCGGTCCATTTAGTTCATCTTTGATAACTGTATTAGTCATTTTTCTGTGATATTAACACTAAACTACTTTGTTTATTAACTAAAGATTTTTAACACAGAAAGACCTTTGTTTATTTTATTAACAGAAGTCATGGTCTTGGGAAAATAGCAACTATTCCTGTTTATGATTAAATAACACTTTAGAGTTCAGCAGAAGATATGAAGTTATTGTAAATTGGGACTTTAAAATTTTTCCTCACCATCCTAATTGAGAAGTAAATTACATGCTGTAAGTTGTATCTAGATAGTACAATTCAATGAGTATTTGTTTATTATATTTTTGAGATAGAGTTTCACTATGCAGTTCTGGCTTGACTCACTCTGACTTGAACTCACTTTATAACCCAAGCTGGTCTTGAACTTGCAGCAATCCTCCTGCCTCAGCCTCCTGAGTGCTGGGATTACAAGCCTGTGTCATCATGCCCAGCTTTCATTCTACTTTTAAACTCACATGGCAAAAAAAAATTTATTTAGATACTATATTTTTCAGTCCTAAAATTTGCATCTTGCTCTTTTTATGTTTTCCATTTCTCTGTTGATATTTCCTATAATTTCATTCACTGTGAATTTATTTTCCATTCTTTATTAGTAAAACCCTAGTTATGCTGGTTTAAAGTCCATATCTGGTAAATCCAACATCTTTTGCAAATTGGGGCTTGTCTCTGTTGATCTGTGTTTTCTTTTGAAATTGGATTATATTTTTTCTTTCTCTCTAGGCCAAAAGCAGGGATTGTATTTTGTGAGTGTTATGCTGTAGACACTGGATTCTATTATATTCTCTGAAAAGTTTATCTTTTGCACAGTTAATTTTGTTATATTCAAACTGCAACCTGCTGTACCTGCAGTGAAAAGTAACTCAGCTCTCAGCCTCATTCTTTTGACCTACATTACTACCCACCTATTAGATTGGCAAAAGTTAAAATGTGCCACAACATGTTTTGTTGGTAAAACTATACTTTAATACAGTTCTAGTAGAATGTACAATGGGACAACTCTTTTAATGAAGAATTTGACAATATCTAACAAAATTACATTTGCTTGGTTTGAATCACATTTCCTCTTTTAGGAATTCTATAACCTGAAGATATTCATCCAGTGATAAAAAAAATACATACATATACATATGTATCAGCACAATGTTATCCCACTCTATCTAAATTTTTTAGGACATGCTTTAGTACTTTATTATTTTGTTCCATTATCTTTTTAGGTTTTTCTTACTCTACCTCACTTCCTAGTAAGTCTTATTTTATGGTTTGTCTTCTATTTTCATACTAGGGCAGACCATTCTCTTGGCTTTCTTGGGTATTAAGAAGGAAAACCTTTTGGTGTGGTTTTCTGGGTCATCCCAATCGATTTCTTGCCTTCCTAGCCCCAGTTCCCTCTTCATTCAGTCTTCTAAATAACCCATTTCCCCACTTTCTTCTCCTACCACAATCCCTATGGAAATGTTTTTTCTTAATCAGCTTTCAATTTTGCATTGCAATTTACTTTAAGCACTTTTGTTTTGCATAATACATAATCTCTGCACAAAGAAAATACTCTTTAAATGCCTTCTAAGTCTAATGTTTCCTAAGTCAAATAATATTTTAGATTTTGGTTTCTCAATCACTAGTGATGCTCTTAGGCATATTGACTTTTTAATGAAATAGAATTTTTTTGTTTTGGGGTATTTTTGTCTTTAGTTGTTTGTTTCCTTGCTTGGCTTTTTGAGACAGGGTCTCACTGTGTAGTATAGGCTGGCCTTGAACTCAGGCCTTCCTCCTGCTTCACCTCCCAAGTGCTGGGATTATACGTGTGCGCCACCATGCCTGGCAAAGAAAATAGAAATATATTTCCTTACAATTAGATCACATACTTTATTTAGAATAATCTCATAAAAAAGGAAGAAAAAGGAAAAATAATTGCAAGCTTTATAATCTTCCATCCCTTGTAATTGCACAGTGCTTTAAAGTACTCTAAGTGCTTTCAGATTTCAACTATCATCATTCTATACTCAATCCCTCACCTAAGTATCACTATCATTCCCACTTTACAGGTGGACAGACTGAGTTTAAAGAAAAGAAGTGTCTCGCTTAGGGCAGTTCTCACTTGTTCCACCTTACTACACACAAACCAAAGAAAAAGAGATTCAAAAAAGCCTACTCTCCCAGCAAAATAATTGCTCTGAAAACTTTTTATTTCCTAATCCATTGCTTACAAAGGGCTAAATATTATGCATAAAATTAGGTTGACTAAGGTCTATTATTCTCCCAAAACATATGTTGAAACCTAATCACCCATGTGACAGGACTAGGAGATCATTAGGTCAGACAGGGGTGAGGCCCAGTGAACAAAGTTCATTCTGTTACAAAAGAAACGTGTTGGGCTGGGGATTTAGCTCAGTGGCACCTGCCTTGCAAGCAGGCGGTCGTGAGTTCGATCCCCAGTACTGATTAAAAAAAAAAAAGGAATGCAAAACTGCAAAAGAAATGTGTTTCAAAATTTAAAAAACATTTAAAAAGTGCTGAAGATGCAGGTCAGTATGAAGGCCCTAGATCAATTCCCATGTGGGGACAGAATACAGAGAGCCAAATATGGTGGCACACACTGGTAATATCAGCACTATGGGAGGCTGAGCTAGGAGTATCACAAGTTCAAGCCCAGCCCAGGCAATTTAGGAGTTTAATGATACTCTATCTCAAAATAAAATTTTAAAAGTGCTGACATTATAGCTCAGTGCAAAGGCCCTGGGTAAGTTTCTAGAATGAGAAAAAAAAATCCAGATGAAGCTTGTTTGCTATCTTTACCATAGGCAAATACAAAAAGAATGTGGCCTGAAAACCAAAAATTCACCAGACATTGAATGCCCTCTCACCTTGATCTTGAACCTGCCTGCTCCCAAACTGTGATAAATAAATTTCTGGGGTTTTTCGAAGCCATCCAGTTCATTGTATTTTCATTATAACAGTTCAAATATTCTGAGGCAGGGCCCACAGCTCCCTAGTTTGTCAGTAATGGTCTAACTCTTTCATTGTGAACCAGTATTATTGGATTCTTTCCTTAACAGCCAAGTCTTATTTTAACCCATAATAGGCTGTACTTTCTTGACAAGGGGCATGTAGCTGGGTAACTTCTAACAGAAGAACTCCTGCAGTGACCAGCCAAGCCTGGGAAAGAGGCATGCCCACTACAGGCCGAGGTGACTCTGCCTGAGCTCTGCCCACTCCGGAATTCCCAGACTCCTCCTCTCTCCTCTCCCCACCACCCACCACCACTGGACCACAGGGTAACACGAGAGATCGGGGCTGAACCCTATGTGCACCCCACACCAGCTGTAGCATGGAACACCCTCAAACAAATATTTTCTTACTAATTCAAAAACTGTTGAAGAGCAGATTGCTGCAAAGAAAAATAGGAAGGAAAAGAAGCACTGGATCAGCTCTGTTCCAATTGTGTACACTTCCTGAACCTAACCAAAGGCTTGCAATAAGGGAAACCACCCTTCTTCAAGGCAAGTGTGGTGATGTGTTGCTACATAAGCAAGCTCATTTGAGGTTAACATCCTTCACCCCAGCACCTTATCAGCCAAGCCTTCCTTATTGTGTTTCAGCCTTCTTGCTGTTCTTCTAGCACACCAAGTTCATTCCCACCACAGTACTTCAAATTTCCTCAACTCCCTATAAGGAGCAGTCTTCCTACAAATGTTACTCGGCTCATCTCACTTCATTCAAGTTTCTGTTTAACTATCATATTTTAAGAGTTAATTTCCCTTGTCAGCCAAACAGACTGTCTCTGTCTTTTTCTGTCTCTCTTCTCTGCTTTATTTTTATTCATAGTGTCTAATATTATTTGCTTTCTATATTTATATTTTTATATATTTATATGCTTTGTTTGCTTATTGCTTGTTCTCCCCCTAGTCTGTAAGGCACAAAAGCAACTAAACTGTATTTTAATGACATCAGTCAATGCTTGACTCATAAAAAGGTACCAAATTAATAACTGCTTGAATGGCAGATAAGTGAATGAATGAAAAATAACAGTATTCTCCCTGAGAATAATTAAATTCTCAATACCATAAATTTTCTCTTTTTGTTACAATTCTGGTGATGTTTTACCTCCTTTATAGATTGAGGCCCCAGGATAAAGATCACCACTTGGTCTGTTCCTGCATTCACTTGTCTACACCTGAATCCACAGGATAATGAAGACCCCCTGCCTTTAACCTCTTTCAAGGGGCCTCTGCTTTTTCCTCCACCATTTCATCCAACCATTTTTCGTCCAACCATTGCCTCCACAAATGAGGCAAATGTGCTCAGGATGATAAGCTAGACTCTCCCAGTGATGTGAGCTGCTGGAGATTATCTTCATGTTGTATGGACATGAGGACAGAGGTTGAATCGCCGAGTGAAGTTTTTTTGAGCAAACATTATCTGCTTGATTACTTATCCTAGTTAATATACTGTAGCTACTTCAATAGTCAGAGTAGACAATGCTGACTGTACACTGACCAAGATAGGCTAAAATACGGTGACTGCATAGTCTCTACAGTGGACATGAACATTTTGGGTGGTCATAGAGCTTTCTCAAGACTATAATAAAAGCTAAGGCTTAACCCCTTCACCTGCCTAACCTAACATCCATGCACATAGGGATGAAATTGTATACAATTTCACAATGTTCGTAGAGCCCGTCCACAATGCCCAAGGACAGGTCATTCGAGGCTCATTAGAAAGGGAGAGGTCTGTTCTCTACATCAAGCCTTTATAAGACTAAGTGGAATGTGCAGAACTGGGAAAGAGCTCCATTTTACTGAGCCTTACTTTAGACATTGTGTATCAAGAGAAATACAGCTGTTGCACATGCGTATAGAGACTACCATTTTAAACACACTTCAGCCATTAAACCTTGTTCTGAGGTTTCTTCTGAGAGTCTCTTTGTTAGACATTGCCTGATTTTGAGTCATTTGGCTCTCTTAATTTTTCCCATTATTGTGACCCAGAAGAGCTTCAAAAGAGCTCAGTAAGAATGTAACCACCTGTGACCACACGGGGGCATGGTAAGTCCAAAGATGTTAGTGCAGCTCTACAATTGCAGTGACCTGGGCCTTCACCTAGACAGGGTGATTCAAAAACTCAAAGCCACACTTGCAACCCTAACATTTTTATGCTGTCAGGGGTTGGGATTGGGAACATTTCATCAGGAACAAAGGGCGGATCTCCAGCTAATGTGGGAGCTGCTCTTCAGCATTTGAGAAGAGAGACATCTCCTCTCTAACCCTGAGGTAGACACATTTAGTTGTATTTGTGAGGACTATGGAAATATGTTGGTGTTTTTATGTATGGTAGTGGTGTGGAGAAAGCAGAGAGATGAAAGGAAATGACCAGCAAAGAAAGAAATATATTCTTTAAATCTGACATGCATGTAAATACCACATTGTTTCTCCGGTATGAAAAATAAGATGAACAAGGAAATAAATGTAAGTAAGGATCAAAATGTGTAATAGGTATTGTGAAATAGGAAGAAATACTTGAAAGGGGAAGAGAACAAGACAGAGGGGAGGAAGAAAGGGAAGAAGGAAAAAGCAAAAAAAAAAAAAAAAAAAAGAAAGAAATTCATACTCTTTACCAGGGATCAAACTCATAACATTGCACTTGCCAGATAGGTGCTTGTGCCCCTGAGCTAAATCCCCGGTGAGAAATATATTCTTATTTTATATAAACTAACTGTTTTGTTGATGAAATAAAATGCAATTTTTGGACTTACTGCATTTCACATTTTTAATGTCATAATATCTACAAAATAGGTTATACTATTCCTACTTTCCCCCAAACCATGTAGCTAACAACTTTCAAGACACAATTCAAGCCTTGATCTTCCCACTAAATCCCATCACCTACTATAAACTCAGTTAAAGGAAAGAAAAACCTTCAGAAAAAAATCAAACCAGGCATTGTAACACATAATTGTAATGCCAGCACTCAGGAGGCTGAAGCAGACAGATTGTTTTAAGTTTGAGTCTGGAATGAGCAACATAGTAAGTTTAAGGCTGCCCGAAACTAAATAAGGTTCTGATTAAAACTAAATTATATTTCCCGAATGAAGCCCTCGGAAATCCAGGAGTACTAATTAAAGTGGATATATTTGAAAATAACTTCGGAACAGTCAACTCTGAGTTGAATGCTGAAGGAGGTGCAGACCAAGAATTGACAGAATAATAAAAACAGGAAGGAAGGAAGGAAGGAAGGAAGGAAGGAAGGAAGGAAGGAAGGAAGGAAGGGAGGGAGGGAGGGAGGGAGGGAGGGAGGGAGGAAGGAAGGATACAGGAAAAGTAATGAGAACAACTGTTCAGCTCAACAAGCATTTGCTAAACTTCGGTTCTGTGCAGGGCACTGAGCCAGGGGATGGGAAGGATGCAAGTGAAAAGAAAAAATTCCTATCCTTGAAGAGTTTTAATTTAAATGGAGAGATCAAATGCTTTCCCAAATAACCATAGCACCAAAGTAAAATGTATTGTGGGCTACATATACTATGAACATACATCAAAAGCTGTTGGAATACATCAGTGGAGAGTGGAGCAGGGCAGGCTCCATGAAGGAGGTAGCATTTGAGCTCAATCTGGAAAGGCAGAAACATTAGGATCTCAAAAGTAGAGACACAATCAGTAGTGAGGAAGGGTAGGGTACCTGAAGAATAATGAATTGTATCAAGTGGACCAGGATGAGCAAGTGATGTGGGCTCTGTAACAAAGGAAGGATCTGAAGAAACTATGTTTCAGAAAATTGAACTGAGAATCATACCTAAGAAGTATTAAGAGAGCAAGAGAAGGAGTTTGTTAGGACAGCTAAGAGGCTACTGCCATAATTCAGAAATGGATACCTGGAACCAATGATAGAGAAAATGGAAAAGAAGTCTCCACTAAAGCATTCTGGCTGTGTGTGGTGGCACACACCTATAATATCAGCACTTGAGAGGCTGAGACAGGAGATTTGTTGCAAGTTCAGTGCCAGCCTGGGTTACATAATGAGCTCAAGGCCAGCCTGAATAACATAGCGAGACCTTGTTTCAAACTGAAACCAAAAAAAAGTCTTAAAGCTTCCGGTTTATACATTAGCTCTCAGTATGAATAATACGAACCTGTCCATGAAAGAGTGCTCTCTTCTTTCCAAGACTGCAAAACCAAAGGCTCAAACTTGAAGCATACCACCTCTATGTGTACATGAGAATTTTTCAAAGGAAGAAACTGCTCTGTGGGTCTTCCAAGAATGTGTAGGCTAAGAAATTAGAGGAACAGCAGGAAGGTTGATGGATGTCAGCAGAGAAGAATGCCTACTTTCCTGCCTTGGGTGCCTGGCTCATCTGAGAAGTGAGGCATGGTTTTCCTTCACACAGATGCTGTATGTTCAGGACTGGTTCTCCAGGAAGTCTCCTTTGTTGGCACCCTGTCAGAAAACTACTCACCATCCCAAGCTCAAAACTAAAGGGTATGGCAGAATATTTTGGGAAATGAGCCATAACCACCATAATCACCAAGAGTAGAGACAACACAGACGTCCCTTCTTTTGGGACACATGCCTAATCTAGCATTCCTTCTCTGAGCCACACTTGGAGAACACCTGCCAGTCCTATTGCTTCCCCTCTCTGTGTTCCATTTCTGGCCAGTCCTCTCCCCCTGAAGTGGACACATTCATTCTGTGGATATGCCAATACCATCAATAAGGCTGTAGCCAAATCTCGTTCTAGTTAGTACGCCATACTCTATTCTTAAAGGGGTTTCATTGAACTTACTACTCTGTGTTGGTTTTATAGTTTAACTATCTGAGTAAACCCCAGTTTGTATTTCCAGTTTGTAGATAACTGTGCTTTGTCCCCTTACGTGGCCCATGGTAAAAATTTCTAACCTCCTACCTTTTACCCTTCTTTCTCCAGGATTCTGTCATTTGAACTCTAAGCAACTATTTCCTACTTTCTGATATCCTTTGTTTAATTCCATGACTACCCTCTTTTGCTTCAGTGTGTTTGCCTCATGGAAGAAAAACTCATTTCTATACCTGCTACTCAAGTCAAAGTTCAGGCAACAAACAGCTCAGAAAAATCGAAGTACTTCTTGTTTTGCCTGTGACAAAATAAGATTCACATAACTTTTTAAAAACTGTTTCCCTTTACTTGAAAAACATGTTTCTTTGGCAATGGCTTTGTATTTACCACTATGATATCCTAAAATATCATGAGGCAGATGAGAAATTGAGGGGGAATGGCCAAGAATAATGTTTTATAAGTTCCTCAGGACAAATAGTGTCATATATCTGATAGAATGAATGAAATAACTGATGAATCTTTGTAACTATCAGTGGAAGATGGTAGAGTTTTAATCATTCTGGCCATAGAAACTCATTTGGAGCTCTGCTTTCAGCCTCCGGATAAGTCATTAAATGTGGCATAAAGTCACCATAGTCTCCTCACAACTCCCCTGTGTTGAACTGAAGCCCCTCTGTTCTCCATGGAAAGTCTGCCACCTCTACCAATTTGTCCTCAGGAATGTCGTTCTAGAAATAAACCAACCCTCTCTCTGTGGCTCGTGAGTCATACACAGAAGTTAATTCATTAGAGCAACTGGTTTTTCTTAAGCTCGTTGTAAATGTAGTTTAGAAAGTCCCTCATGATGAAGAACGTCAGGATTCTCCCTGCTTTCTTTCCAGCTCTTACCTCATTTCCCTTGTCTGTGCTTCCTCTACCACCATATATTTGGCTTTCACTGACAACCTTTAGCTGCAGACCCAGGCACCAAGGCCAAAGCTAGTGCTGTCTAAGGCCAGAAGCACACCAACAAGTCCTCGTTACCCCACCTACTCGGTACCACTCACTCACATCGGAGTTAAATCATACGCCACCAGACCATCTCCATCCTCTTTGCCGCTAACCTCACGTATGAGACAGTATGCCGGTGAATAACTTTATAATCTGTATCATAAGGTGGAACCCATTAGTCCATTTTTTCATTTCCTTAAAATTCAATTTGTGACAAAAATAATAATTAAATGTAATATTTTAATGTAAAACAATAATAAAGTTGAAGTTTTTCCTTGTTAACTAAGTATTTAACTTGTTTTGCTATATAATTTTGGTTGCTTTTTATATTCTGGAACATTTTTAAACACAAGAAATATGCAATTACAGAGCCAGGCATGGTGGCTCACCTCTGTAATCCCAGCACTTGGGAGGCTGAGGTGGGAGGATCTCTGCGAGTTCAAGATCAGCCTGGGCTACAAAGTGAGCTCAAGGCCAGCCTGAACTGTATAGCGAGACTCTGTCTGAAAAAAGACATATATATATATATATATATATACAATTACAATAAAATTCAAACAATATAGAAGTATAAATAATAGAAAGGGGACATATTTCAGAACCTTGCCTAATATACACTACCTGTTCACTGTTAGTAGTTTAATGATAACCTTCTAGATCTTTATAAAGTATGTTTACAGACATTGTGTGTACTTAGGCAGATAATTTTATGTTCATATAAATGGAACAATATTATATCTGTTCTTCAGCATCCTTTATTCACTTACTGTCTGCTAGCTTACCATGCCAGAACATTTACCTTTACTTTGTAACAACTACATAAAATTCCATGGATTGAGTGTTCCATAATTTATTTAAGCTTTATCCTATTGATGCGTACTGGAATTACTTCCTGTTTGGGGTTTTTATTATTTGCCATTAAAATAACTCTTTAAAATAATAATACATTAAAATAATAAATATGTTTGCATATGTCTCTTTGGCTACTAGGCTAAATAGTTAGACACACAGCTGATGGTCAAAAGATAAGCACATTTAATGACCAAACATGGTGGTACATACCTATAATCCCAGCACTTAGAAGGCTGAAGCAGGAGAATTGCTGTGAGTTTGAGGCCAACCTGACCTACAAAATGAGTCCTGAACTACAAAGTGAGGCCAGTCTTCACTGCATAGTGAATCCTTGTCTCAAAAAGACAAAAAAAAGATAGGTGTATTTAAATTTTTATACTTTTTAAAACATATAATTAAACATCTTAACCACTGTTTTCCTTTCTTCTACAGAGATTTTTACCCTGGAAACTGACATTGACCTTCAGACTATAGAAAATGATGTTGTCAGCATGGAAATTTTCTTCAAAGCTTGGCTACATAATAGTGGAACAGACCAAGAACACATCCATCTTCTTCTTCCATCACAGTGTTTCAGTGCCCTTCCCAGAACCAGAGATAATCCAAGTATGGAACTCCTAAAAGATACATTATATAGGCCAGTGATTGTGAGCCTCTTAGATCTTTCAATAATATACCTGGCCTGCTGTGTCACACATGCCATAAGCTCCCCACCACTTACACAGCTTGTGTCCTAATCCTTGTTTAGGATCAAGACTCTAGATTGATGAGTCATCAGGCTCCAGGGTAGTTGAGGCTGAGGGATTGAGTGAGGATTTGATGAGGTTATACAGTGTTAGCATGAAAACAAGGAAGGACATTCTAAAAAGTGACACAGTGAAAGCTGAAACTAATTAAGCCCTGACAGGACCAATTACAAAATCTTAGACCCCCTCCATGATAGGGAATCATCCCTGATTGACATGCTTTGAAATTTTGTTGTAGTTTTCTTTTTCTTCTTTTCTTCTTCTTCTTCTTCTTCTTCTTCTTCTTCTTCTTCTTCTTCTTCTTCTTCTTCTTCTTCTTCCTCTTCCTCTTCCTCTCCTTCTTCTTCTTCTTCTTCCTCTTCCTCTTCTTCTTCTTCCTCTTCTCCTTCTTCTTCTTCTTCTTCTTCTTCTTCTTCTTCTTCTTCTTCTTCTTCTTCTTCTCCTTCATATTTACTTTATTTTTATCTTTGAATAAAATAAATCCTACCTCTAAAACATTTTTTTTTAAATAATAGGGAATAGGGCTGGGGATTTAGCTCAGCGGCATAAGTGCTTGCCTAGCAAGAGCTAGGTCATGAGTTTGATTCCCAGTATGAAAAAAAAAAAACAGGGAATCAGCCTCTAATTCCTAAGAATATGATGAATCATGTTTTTCTCAGTAGTCTCATTTTTAATGTAGGAAATATTATTGGCACCATAATTTGAGGCATCTGGTTACTTAATATCAATAGGGCCTGTGACAAGAGAGAGAACCATTAAAATAAATAGAAATCCTTTCACTGGGGAGGCACCAAATTGAAGAAAGCTAAAGCCCAAGTCTTTCAAGGCTTTGCTCACAAAGCAGTTCAGACAACTACTGAAGCCAAGGCCTGAGTCCAGTGCTCCAGGCATGCCAACAAGATCTCAGATATTGCCCTGGCTGGTAATTGTAACTCACTGAATGGTAGGGATAAGGCTGTCTCTGCTCTCCCATCCTTTTGGAGATTTGCTCAAGACCTAGCATGGCAAAGCTGTCGGATGAGCCCATCGGTACAATTAGCCACACTGAGTTTAAGAAAGCCAATTCCCTGCGGCCCACCTCCTACCAGAAAGGATCAAGGTAGCTCTTCTCCTTTAGGAGAGTTTGTGCTCGTTTTTCTCATTGAACAGAAGATTAGTAGTAGCTACAAAAGATCCAGTGGCACAATCGTTTAGCGTGCGGTACTTGTACAGTAGCTACAGAGATCATTCAGGGTTAAAGACTGAACTGGGCATGCTGCTTTCCAAACCCTTTCTTGAGCTCTGAAATGACATAGTTCAGGTTTCTACATCCTCAGAGGGCTTTTTCTTGGCCATTAGCAGTATATTTGAATTCTCTTTTCTTCCACTGTAATACAACTCTGCTATGACCATTGTTCCTTCAGGGAAGTGAAGAGCCTTTTTAAGATAAAATTAAACAGTATTATGGATTCTGAAGATCTTTTCTTTCAAAGAATAGACATCAGATCTCTGCTCCCTCCCCTAGTTAAACCTGGAACCTGGGACACGTTGGACAATTTAACTTGATTTTAATCTGTTATTCTTTTGTGTATCAAAATCTGCTTCCCAAGTCCTTCTTCCCTTCTAGTCCCAGGCTGACAATACCAATTCCTCGCTGACCCATTCTCTGAAGTTCAGTTTCCATTTTCCCCTCTTAAAAGCAGCTTTATAAAAGATCTAATTTACAGTTAACGTTATTGAGCCCTCCCTTTGTGGTGAGCACTATGTTAAGCCCATTTTATCTTCACACACATGGCATTGTCACCATATGTTATGGAATTTAAAATGCTATCAATTACAAGATAGACCATTATTTTATGTGCCACTAAGAAAGAAAACATTGCCAATTAAGCATTAGAAGTATTATTTGATCCTTACCAAGACAGTTCTTTTAGGTCAGAGTTGGTAAGTATTATAATTGTTACAGGTCTGTCTGATCAAAGGCAAGTGTAAGACATATATAAAGATGTTAATAGAAGTAAGGTGTCTTTCAATTCATTAAATACAGTATTGTCCCTTTTTTATACAAGAAAAAAACTGAGACAAAGAAATTAAACACTTTTACAGGGCTACACAAAAGCCATACAATTCCAGGGTGCATTCTTCACACTTAGGATCACAAGTGTATATGTATATTTGAACCCAAGACTTATGGATCTACTGAGTTACATCCTCAGCCCTTTTTATTTCAAGATGGGGTCTTGTTAAGTTGCCAGGCTGCCCTTGAACTTGCAATCCTCCTGCTTCAGCCTCCTGAGTAGTTGGGATTACAGACATGCACCACTATGCCAAGCTCAGAAATCTATATTTTGTACATTTGACTATTCTCAGCTCGAAGAACCAACCCAGGTCTGCGTACCTCCAGAGCCTTGGCCTTATCCACCACTAACCTGCTGCATGCTGGCCAACTCTGAACAAAAAAGATAAAGATTCACTTCTTTCACGGGAAGGTCAGAAGCCCTTAAAGGCCAGGAGCTTCTGCAACCAACTCTTACTCCAGTGTTACATGATATCTCCCCATAATTCTAATCCGAATTTTTCTGTCTTCCCCCATACCATCTTTCCAGGGCTTTCAGCACCAGGGTCAGAGCCAGAGTGTTCATCTCCATCTGTAACCAGGTTTTCAAGCCTGCACATCTGCATGTAAAACTTACATCCAGATTCCTGGATGCTTTTCTTCTGTGGAGGTTCACTGGAATCCAGAGCATCAGGCACAACTGGAATGAGCTTTGGGGAAATTAGGCCTCTTCAACAGCAAAAAGGACTTCCTTGAAATTATAAGCAATCACAATAAGAATCATATTTCTAGTTATCTGCTATTTTTAAAACTGATACATTGCCTCACATGTGAATTTCTGGACATGTAGCTCACTACAAAAAATGATGCAAACACAAATGTCATGAGTGCTTCTACTGTAGGTTCTTTGGAGGAGCAGTCCTCAGATGTTTACTTTGACACTTTAAAAGGCTCTCCAGCCCACATCACCTGCTTCTTTGGTTGCCTAGGGCCCTTTACCCCATCTGTAGGTGCTTCTTTTAGAGACCTGTCTCTGGCAGACAATCCACAGGCAACTACTGATGAGTATCTTTTCTTATTCTCTGGTGCAGGCTTTGCCACCCCTGTACTGGAAGTGCACATGGATCTAGATTTGAGCCCTATTAAACAGCTTCCCCAGCTTTGAAACACTGCTTAGACAAACAATTCAGATAATTCTCAGCCCTGACTACAATAAGAAACAGTTAAGAACATTTTTTAAATGTTTACCTCTGAGCTCTACCCCCAGAAATCCTGACTTAATTGGTCTGAATTGAGAACCATACATCAGTATTTCTTTAAGGCTCTAAATGATTCTTAAGGCAACCAAAGGGATACAGCTGCCCAGTTCTCAAGACTGGGGACCAGCAATGGAGAACTCATGGAGAGAGGAAATCCAGGGGAGCTAGAGTCCTAGGCAAAGTCTTTCTTCTTGACTTTCTGGACTATGGCACATAGCAGATCAAGAGCGTCCCATAATGTCTATGTCTTGTTCACTGGGCTAAATCTGCCACTCTATTTTTTCATGCTATTTCCAGCTAAATCTGCCACTCTATTTTTTTCATGCTATTTTCATGTTTGTTTTTTACCTCATACTGAAGTTAATCCAGTTGTTTCCCAAATTCCTGCCATCAGCTACTAGCCTCTCACAAGTACTCAACATTTTTATATTTGCAAGTTTGCTCAGAATTCAAACCAAGTATGCATTTTATTCAAAAACTTTGCAATGTCAAGGATTGACGCCTATAAAACATTACATTGTACCCTGTGGCGTATGCAGATAACTCCTAGAGCAGACACTTAACACAGAAGACTGTAATAGTTAGATAACTAGCTCATGCTCAGCCTAACGCCCTGCTCAGAACTATTGTCTAATGCTGAAGTAATGCAGTGAGGCCCAGAAGGCCCTACACTCAGGTTTTGAGGGGAATTAAAAATAAACTGTTTAAGGAACTTGTTCCTTCCATAACCTTGAGTGTCCCTAGAAGAGCCCACAAAAAAACAGTAGCAGTCAGCTGATTGCCTGACTTCTGCTTCCTGCTCTTCCTTCATCAGATTTTCAGTTTTGCCAAAACATAGCCACAGAGAAGCATGAGAGGCAAATTTGCTTTTGTGACTACAAAAGGGCCCCTACATATTTTGGCATTAGCTGCCTGCCTCACAAAGGATGCATGTTCCTCTCAGACTGGATTACAAGCCAGATCTCTCACCACTAGACAATTGCTCTGCCCACCCCAGAAGTAAAACAAGTAAAATTTATATCAGATGCAGAAAACAAGTTAACAGTCCTGTGGAGCTACAGACATACTGTGGGTTGCAGATCAGATTTACCTTCCCAAACTATTCATGCTTTCCTCTTCCCACTCTCCTGCCTCCTCCCATCCCTTGCTTGCCTGGTAGAAATAAAATAACAGATGTTGTCTCCTAATAGCATAGCCTGAGGTAACTTGTGACTCATAGTTTCTCCTCCAATACTGCTTTTATTGTAGTGTGCCTGAAATGTGATCTCCAAGAACGACTTATCAGTCCATCCCTGCTCCCTGGTACAGCTGATGGCTCTTTGAGAATGGATGACCCCAAAGGAGACCTCAGCACAGTTTACCAGATGGCCTCCCAGTCATCAGCTTCCCATTTCAAGCTCCAAGTGATCAAGTATGGTCCAAGGGAACCTTCCCAATTCACGAAAATGCTATTCTTACTGGTTCCATGGCTAGGAGTCCAGAGATTTAGGCAGACAAGAATCAGTTCTAAGATACCATTTACAAGTGTGGCATGAAAAAAATGAAGTCAGATGGTGAAAGAAATATTGCAACAGAACATCTGGCAGACTAGACGAGAATTGGAAATCCATAAAAGTCTCTAAACACAAGTATTTGAAAGCAAGATCAGTAGAAAGGTGTTTAACCATTCAGTGAATATTTGTGAAATGGCTACTTATGTTTAAATATCAGTACAAGAGCTCCAGCTTTCAAGGAACAAGTGTACACAGAACCTGTCTTTCCCCCTCCCATTTCTCTAGGTACTAGAATTTCTACTTCCAAGGAAATCAGCTCTACAGTAGAATTAACAGTGGCTGCAAAGGCCACTTTTTCTGCTTTCCAGCGCCATAGAACCCATGCATATATAAATTCCTGAGCTTTGAGAGTCTTCAATGTATCAGATGCCATGTTAGATGCTGGCTGTGCAAAGATAAATAATTCAGAGGTCATTATCTAAAAGCTTTCACAGTGGGATCTTAGAGCTAAGTTGAATTTAAGTGGATCTGGATAGACACTCTGAATACTATTGAGGAGTCTCTCTCTGTCATCGTCTTTCTTCCCAGGGCTCTGAAATATAGTGGATTCTGTGAGTCATTGACATATGGACTTCCCTTCATCCTTAGACCCACGAGCTGCTGGCAGCTGGACTGGGATGAGCTGGAGACAAATCAGCAGCATTTTCATGCTCTGTGTCACAGCCTGCTGGTAAGTACCCATGTGCGCAGGTTAGAAAAAGTGTTCAAGTATCAAACACGGAAAAGAAACAAATAATCCTTCTCAAATCCCAGATCTGTCTCAACACAGAGAGGACAGAAAAAAACTAGAAATACTCTGAAAATTGAACTAACTATGACTTTCCTTTGTTGATTTAATACTATAGAGAATAAGTGCTAAATTTAGTTAGATAGTACTAAATTTATTGATTCATTTTTTTTTTTTTTTTTTTTTGAGACAGGGTCTTATGTAGTTCAGGCTGGCCTGGACTCACTATGTAGCCCAGGTTGGCCTCAAACTAATGATGATCCTCCTGCCTCAGCCTCCTAAGTGCTGAAACTACAGGCATGTACTACCACACCTGGTCTATAGTACTGACTTTAAAATTGTTTATTTTCGGGCTGGAGATTGAGCTTAGTGGTTCAAGCACTTGCCTGGTAATTGTGAGGTTGTAAGTTTGATCCCCAGTACCAAAAAAGAAAAGATCTTTTATTTTGTAAGGTTAACATTCAAAGAACAATGGAAAATTTTTCATAAG
The DNA here is from genome assembly GCF_034190915.1 of Cavia porcellus. Classification (NCBI taxonomy): domain Eukaryota; kingdom Metazoa; phylum Chordata; class Mammalia; order Rodentia; family Caviidae; genus Cavia; species Cavia porcellus. The sequence continues at coordinate 28,276,235 of NW_026947501.1, read as the reverse complement.
TAATGGTGTTTTCAAACCTTCTTGCCAGATGTGGTGACACATACCTGTAATCCCAGCACTCAGAAGGCTGAGACAGGAGGATTTCCATGTGTTCAAGGCTAGCCTAAACTACAAAGTAAGTTCAAGGTCAAGGCCTGGCTAAATTACATAGCAAGACCCTACCTCAAAAAAAAAAAAACTACTTAACACTGTGCTAGACATTATGGCTCTTTTAAACAAAAAGCTCCTGCTCTATTCTAGACATTGTGCTAAGATTAAGATATTTATTAGACACATACATTATCTATGACCTCAAAAAACTTACTCTCTTAATGGGAGACACATAATATACACACACACACACACTTTACTGTGATAAGCTTATCTTTTTTATTAGTATATGTTTGCAATACAAAATAAATATATTCACCATAAGGAGTTGGTACATATGCATGTCACATCTTGACCTGTTTTTACTTCTCTTTCCCCTCTCTAATTGTAACAAGTTTATAAGGAAAAAGAAAAGGCTGCTGTAAGGGAGCCTTTCTGTGGCAGATACACTTAAACTGCGATGTCCACGATGAGTAGGATTAGCCAGGTGAAAGGTGGCAGGAAGAGCACTGAGGTCCAGGGTAAAGCATATGCAAATATTTTAGGTCTGGAAAGAGCTGAGACAAAAACCAAGAACAGAAGAAGTATTATACAACTTAAAAGACAGAAGCCTGAGATGTAGCTCCGTGGCAGAGCATTTTTTTGTGCTATGTGCAAGGTTTTGTACAAGGATCTCCAGCACTTAAAAAAAAAAAAAAAGGAGGAATAGAAAGATGGAGAGGAGGTGGAGGAGAAGACAAAAGAACCATTGTGACTGAAACATGGAACAAGAGGAAAGATGGGCAAAAGGTGGGGCTGGATAAGGAAGCAGGAGTCCAATCTTGCAAATCTTTGTAAAACAGATTAAAGACTTTGGACTTTAAGTAGAAAAATAAATCATAATAAATGACATAATCTATTTAAATTGGGGTTTTTTGTTTGTTTTGTTTTAGGGCATGGTCTTCCTCTGTAATACAAGCTGGTGTTGAATTCAGTAAGTAGCCCAGGCTGGTCTTAAGCTTATAGCAGTCCTCCTGCTTCAGCCTCCTGAATGCTGGAATTACAGGAGTGTACCACCATGCCCAATGATGATTTAAATTCTTAAAACAGTGCTGGGGATTTAGCTCAGTGGCACAGGCACCTGCTTGGCAAGCGCGAGGTTGTGAGTTCAATCGCTGGTACCAAAAAGAAATCTTAAAATATTACTTGGTTAGATACAAGAATGGTGACAAAAAATAAAGTGGAGAGAGTATTACAGTAGTGTGGGCAAAAGACAATGATGGCTTGGACTAGCATGTTGGGAGACAAGAAAACTAAACTAATAGAGAAATACAGCAGAGACAGAATCGTAAGAACTTGGTGAAAGATCTGCTGTGCAGAATTCGGAAGAGGAAGTATCAGATAACTGCTTAATTTCTGACTTGAACAAACGGATGGCATTCTCTGAAATGAAAACAAAAGAGTGCAAACACACAGGAAAGTAATGCAATGCTTACAAATTAAAGTAAAATAACTGCAAATTGAATGCAAGGACAGATATAGAACAAAGTTTTGACCCAACAGGATACAAATGGCAACAGAATGGCACAGCACTGCCTCTTCATCACTATCAGAAGCAGACTTCTTTTCCTGTTTCAAAGCCCACATTCCCCTGAGTACATGTTTCCTATCTGAAAAGCACACACCTCCTGACTTTGCAGAACACAGACCTCAGACCAGTTCTGAATGTTAGTTATCAACAGCTCAGTTTATTACTTACTCCACCCAGTTCCTGAGAATCTTGGAGATGATATCACTCAGGAGAAATTTCTCTCACTTCCAGCACTTGGGAGGCTAACGCAGGAGGATTGTGAGTTCCAGGCCAGTGTGGACTACAAAGGGAGACTGTCTCAAAATACTAAAACCACCAGCAAAAGAACAAAACCAAACAAAACCCAACCTAATGGCTGGAATTGCAGTCGTGCATTCCTGGCTGAGCCTACTTCTATTGACTACAAAGCCCATGTTTTTAACTTTTTTGAAAAATTCCCTACTTCAGATACATCCAGATAAATACAGACTATACCCCTGAGGCTAATTCTCCCTTTAGTTTAACCCGTGCTTCTGTATTTCACCAGCTCTACACTCACTTACAGTGGCAAAGCACCACAAGCACTCCTCACTCATCTCGTGCTGCTCTTCTCGCAGCTGTGTTTGTCTCTCCACCAGATTCAGGACCACTCTCCTAGTCTGGAACAGACAGAAACAAAATACTATTTAGAAGGCATTTCCTTCTTCTTTTTCACATGACAACTGCAAACGGCAAAAATCTTGAATGTTGATGTGTCACAAAGGAAAAAAATTTACAAGCTTGAGCCCATCCATTCAACAACAAATGTTTCTCAGTACTTATTATGTAACAGGTTTATTTTTATTTTTTCCAAATCCATTTTATTTCTAGTAGAAAAAGAAAAATAACTAAAACAAAATTCAAAACATATCAATCAAGGGACAACCATGGTACATACCTTGCATATCGACAAGACTTACTTCTAATCCTATTTTTACAAGTTTGTTGTGCCTCTTTAGCTCCATCTTTGGTTTTCTATACTTATACTTTTTCATGTTCTTTTAAAATCTGTTGTGAAGATACCTCCCTATATCATGCTCTTGCCTTCTCTTCTTCACTGTGATTGATGTTTCCCCTCCCATCAGCTTCTCATTCTAACTTCTGTCTTTCTGTTAATAGCAGCACCACCATGATCTAGTCATCCAGGCTTGAAACCTCAGCCACTTTTAGCCATCTCACTCTTCACCCTCATTCACCATTAAGTAGTACAAGTTTTCCTCTCTAGGTTAGAATTGTCCTTCGTTTCCTGCTCTCATTGCTTGTTCTCACCAAGAATTGTTCAGTAATCTCCTCATTGGTTCCTATATTCCAGTCTCTCCCTCTTCGAATCTTCCCTACAGTGGCACTGTATTCATCTTCGTGAAACATTCCCCTTATTGTGTTTTTCATGTGTCAGTACCCAAACCTTCACTAAGCTTTGCCTATTCTATCTCTGCAGTGCCTATTGCATCAGTCTTTTTAATTTTTTTTTTACTTTTTGGGGGGAGGTACGAGGAATCAAACTCAGGACCTTGCATTTGCCAGCCGGCACTGTGCCATTGAGCTAAATCCCTTGCCCTTTTTTTTACTTTTTAAAAAATTTTACTAATATATGTTTGCAGTACATGCAGTTTATAGGTCTCTTGGGGGATGGGTACCTGTACATAATACAGCTTGTTTCTTTATTTTTTTAATTCCCCTTCTCTCCTCCCTCCCTCCCTCTTTCTCTAATTTCCCTATCCCAAGTTTCATTTTTGCTAACATTATTATCTTATCTCATGTTATGGCATATGATGCTTCCATTCATTGAGATTATTAGTTTCCTGTACATGGCTTATCTTTATTCTATTTATTTCCCCTTCTCATCCTTCTCACCCCTTGCCTTTGTTCCCTTGGACCACTTGTCTATTGCAAGAATTCTACCTGATTCTGCCCTTCTAACCATTCTTTATTATTCTCTTTCTTTGTGCTTAGCCTCACTCAAGTGAGAGATACCATATAATAGTTAAGGTTGTGTGTCTGGTTTATTTTACTCAGCAATATATTTTCCAGGTACATTCATTTTCCTACAGATGTTTCAAGTGTCATTTTTATAGCCAAGTAGTATTCTATTATATGTAAATAGATTCCATATATTCTTTATCCAATTATCTGTTAATGGGTATACAGGCTGTTTCCAGGAGTTAGCTATTACAAACTGTGCTGTTATAAACATTGGCATGCATGTATCACTACAGTATGTTGTCTCACACTCTTTGGAGAAGATATCTAGAAGGAAGATAGTTAGGTCTTATGGAGTTTGCTTTCTTAATGATTGCCATTCTTTCCAGAGTAAGATGGAATCTTAGCACTGTTTTTACATTCCTCTTCTACCCAGAGATATTGAACATTTTTCATATACTTGTTGACCTTTGTATTTCTTCCTCTGTGAAGTGCCTGTTCATTTATTTTGACTATTTTTTGACTGGGTCTTTAATTTTAGATGGTTTAATATTTTGAGTTCTTTATACAGTCTAGATTAGTCTCCAGTCTGAGGAGTAGCTGGCAAAATTTTTCCCCATTCTAGAGATTGTCTCTTCACTCTGGGGACCACTTCATTGTTTCTCAACCATGCGAAGTGCAGCAACACACTGAGCCTCTAAATTCAGTGTGTTCATCTGTTTTTACTCCTAGGTATTCAATGGCTACATGTAATTTATTCTCTGCACAATGGCATGTGAAAATGCTCTATCTAGAAGCCCACGAGTAGATTTAGATTATTTGTGCATTCGAAGAACACCAAACAAAATTTAAGCAAAATGACATTTCCCAAAACTTTTCCCCTTCGCTACTCAATTATCTCTATCCTGCAGCTGTTCCTAAGACTTCTTACTCTCTCTGTCTCTCTCTCTGTCTCTCTGTCTCTCTCTGTCTCTCTTTGTGTCTCTCTCTCTCTCTTTGTGTCTGTCTCTGTCTCTCTCTATATATATCTCTCTGTATCTCTCTGTATCTCTCTCTCTCTCCCTCTCTCTCTCTCTCTCTCTCTCCCTCTCTCTCTGTCTCCCCCAGTTCCTGTTCCTTTCTCAGGCTTCCTCCTCCTTCTCTCAATCATATATTGTAAATTAACTTAGCCTCTCTCTCTCTGACGTGGTAACCCTCTCAAGTCCTATCTCACTCTACCTAAGTAAAATATTCAAAAATAGAGCTAATAATACTCCTTCCATGAGTAGAGGTAGCGGAGGGAAGAAGAAAGGGAGAAGCAGTATGACAAACACAGCAGCAACTCTGGTCTCTATTACATGTAAAATATAGACAATAAAGTATACCTCTTTTGTTTTATTATGGTGAATAAACTTGCCATGCATAAAACACCTAGTACATGTCTGCCATGTGATTTTTACATACTTGTTGGTTGGTACCATAGTTCTACAATTTCTAGTTTCCCCATTCCTTCCTTTTACTTCCCTTCCCTTGGATGGTGGCACATGCCTGTAATCCCAGCACTCAGAACTCTGAAGAAAGAGGCTCACCGCAAGTTCAAGGCCATCTTGAACTACACAAAGTTCAAGGCCAGCCCTGGAATATATAGCGAGACCTTGCCTCAAAAAAAAAAAAAAAAAAAAAAAAAAACTTTTTTCAATAGATTCTCATTCTTCAGAGATATTCTCCATATTTTTATAACATAGTAATCAGTTTTTTTGGGTTCTCTCAGCTAATCCTAATGCCCGGGTCAGATGATTCATTTCAATTGTCTCTTTTTTCTTTTAGTTTTTTAGACATGTGATCCTAACTTTGGCACATTTGGCAGTATTTTAATGAAAGATGCACACTGTATACAAATAAATCATAGAGGCTCCAGTGGGTGGCAGCTTCTTCTAAAGAGAGCTCACCCTTCCCTGCACTAGGCAGGCAGAGTGCTGCCTAATCATCCCATTCTACTTAGGGACTGTGCTGAGTCAAGCCTGGGTTGCTGTCCTGATGTCCAAGCTCAGTCAACTCATGGTCTGTCTTGGCCTTCCAGAGTTCTCAACTAAAATCCTGGAGTACTGTGTGTGTCCCTTCTGTTTGGAAGGTTTCAACTCTAACCACTGTCTCCCAAATCTGTCAAAATGCTAATTTTTGGAGATTTTCTGCCTAAGTGTTTTTGCCTCCTGGCCCATCTAGCCTTAGTATTTGGCAAATACATTAAATGGGAAACTGGCCTAAGTTCCACCCCCAGGTCTGCCCCAAAAGATCCGCTGGTTTTGGCATTCCCAGAAAGTGCCTCAACAGATGAAAACCCCAGATTCTGAGCCCCACTGGCACCATATCTTCTCCTGCAACCCAGAATCAACATACACATTCAGGGTGAAGAAGTTGCAATATATCCTCTTTTCTCTGGAGTCTTCCTTCTCCAGACTGAGCTACCTCTGCAACTTCTCTCTGTCTTCAAACAAAAATAGTCTCTATAAATTACCCAGTTTTTCTGTTGTTATAGACAGGAGAACATGTCTGCTTCTGGCTACTACACCCCACCCAGATGCATGAGTGGATGTTTATTAAGAGCTCACTTATTCTTCCTTTGCCATTGACTAGGCATATGGTACATTTTCTAATTTACTCTCAGCCAGGGCTCCACTCTGTTTTCACTCATGGACTCCAGAGCCTTAGCAGGATAAGTACAGCTCAGTTATTTAATGCTGTCTCTTCCTCTACCCCTTATTCTTTGAAGCACTTCTTCTGAACAAAATCTACACTGAAGTAATTGAATCCTCATGATTAAGCTACCCATTCTTATTCCTCAGTTGTAAATGCTGTGTACCTTTTAACATTACATATCACACATATTCTAAGCCTTAATCACCGCAGCCTTGAGTGTTATTTCCATTACCTAATTTTTTACTTCACAGTTGCATCTTTCTGGCTTCATTGGGGATTATTTTGTTTGATTTAGGCATTCTAATTATTTTTCCCAAGAAGATGATCATTATCATCAACTAGGCAAGGCTTTACCCAGTCTTTCTGAAAGATAGATGTTGTTCATCATTTCTATAACTTTCACTATTCTTAGCTTAATCAAGATGATGGGAAACATGTGCTTTTACAGCATTCTTTAGTGCTTTTATAGATCTATATCTGAGAATTATTCAATTAGTTTCAATGAAATTGAATAAACAGAAACTGAAATTCCTAATGTATTTTAAATTTAAAAATTTAGCACTTAGTGTTTATTGTGTGACGAGCACAGTTCTAAACTCTTCATAACTATTAGTTTACTTTATCTGTGAAATTATCCTATAAGGTAAGAAGTACTACTCCTGTTTCACAGATAAGGAAACTGAGACCCAGCGAGTAAATGGTACAGCCAGGATTGCACCCAGAAAGGCTGGCTGTAGGTCCTGAATTCTAAACCACTCTTTAACCACATGAAATTCATTATAATGTTGGTTGAAGGTCTCTGAAAAATATTCACCACTCAGTGAGGACCCACACATATAAAGTTTGCCTCCCAAACTTTATATTAGGCAAATCTGTAAAGGTCCCTTCTAGCGAAAGTGGGTGGTCTGTGTTTCTGAGAGCTCATCTGATCCTCGCTGTTTGGTGTTACTGCCCTCCTTCCCCCACCCAATCTCCTTAATTGCTTTTCTTTTTTGTGCTGTTGCATTTTTCTAAAATGGCATAACTATTTTTGTGGAATGTAGTATGGAATAAATATATAAATAAATAAAATTTATTTTTTCCAGGCTTTTATGAGGTGAATCTATCTATTGCCAGGAAAATATCAGTTCAATTACCAAAGCCTACTGTGTAGCCCCAGTTATGCAGCTAGTGACTCACTTTCCACATCCTCATTTCTATTACAAAGTCATGTCTGTGTGAACTAGAAAAAGAAATGAAAATACCACCTAGGCCTTTCAATTTCCTACATAAAAAGTCAGATTCTCTAGAGACACATTCCAGAGGCTTCCAGGCCATGTCTGCCCTTATTGGCCACAGAAGTGACAAGATTCCAGCCAGGATGTGTCCAGCAGGAGTCTAAATACACAAGCAATAAACCGGTTGGGCTGTAAATGGGTGGAGAAATGGAAAGTCCTTGGCTGTATAGGCAAAGTGTCCAGACCAAGATTGCAAGCTGAGCATGGGGTGATGGCAGGTCAGGAGACCTTTTTTTCCCCCTCTTAATAAACCAAACAAGGTTAGAAAGCAAGAATCTGTGTAGGCAAAAGGTGGTCAAACAGCAGGCTAGAATGATGTCAGTGGGTTTCCTGTGACCCAACTTTATCTGTTTCTCTTGTTTCATCCTTCACTATGATTCTTCCAGCCACACTAATAAACTGCTAAATGTTTCCCAAATATGGTAAACGGTTTCATGCCTCCACATCATTTTTTCATACTGGTTTCTTCCTCTTAGCTCTGTCCATCTGACAAAGATCTACTCATTTTTTCCAGATTCTGTTTAACTATCTTCACTATGAAGACTTTTCTGCTCCCACCACAACCCGCCTCAGCCATCTTTTTTTTTTTTTTTTTTTTTTGCTTCTCCAACCATATAACTGTTGCCATATCTATCTTGATCTTCATAACTCTGGTAATAGTATGAATTTGCACCATGTCTCTCTGATGTAAGAAATGTCACACTACACTGTTTTTCTCAATCAAATTTAGAAAATATTAGTTCTCAAGTATGAGGACATTGACACATCCAGTATGTTTATGGATACTTGTCCTAGGGTCATACTCAGAATCCTGAGTCTAGCACCATTCATAAAATACGGGAAATGGCCCCTTGGTTTTCAGCATACCCCATTACAATGTATACAAGTGGCATCTTTGTCTTGTTCCTGTGTTGGAGAAACAAATCAGCCTGTCTTTATCACTACATATGAGTTTAGCTGTGAACTTTATATAGAGGCTTTATCAGGCTGAGTAAGTTCTATTCTATTCCTAGTTTGCTGAGTGTTTTTAATCATAAAATGAGTATTAGATTTTGTCAAATGCTTTTTATGCATCTACTGGGTAATTTTGTAGATTTTGTCCTTTATTCTGTTGACATACTATATCACATTGATTGGTTTTGGATATTAAACCAACCCTACATTCCTAGGGTAGATCATGCTTGCTTACGGAATATGATTCTTTTTAAATGTTGCTGACCCAGGCATGGCAGCACATGCCTGTGATCTTAGCACTTGGAAGGCTGAAGCAAGAGGACTGCCACAGGTTTGAGGCTAGCTTGAGCTACACAGGGAGTTGAAGGCCAGCCTGAACTACGTAATGGTACCATGTCTTGAAAAATTTGCTGAATTTGGTTTTCTGGTATGTTACTGAGGGTGTGTGTGTGTGTGTGTGTGTGTGTGTGTGTGTGTCTGTGTCTGTGTCTGTATCTTTGTGGTAAAATTATATAAATTATATCTTTAATTTTGATATTAACTTTGTTCTCATAAAATGGGTTGGCAAATGTTCCCTTTTATTTTATTTTTTGGACATCTGTGGAAAATTAATGTTATTTTTCTTTAAATATTGGCTAGAACTCACCAGCAAACCATCTGGGCCTGGTCTTTTCTTGTGGGAAGCTTTCTGACAACAAATTCTGTGTCTTCATCCTTTATTGATTGTGCAGAAAACAGCTGATACAGCAGGGCTGAGGCTCCTATCCTTAGAAAGTCCTGCTGCAAAGATGACCTGGGAATTTGAATTTTGGAAATGTTCTTGCTACCCTAAATAGTAACAGTGGATCACTGTGCATAAGCTGTTTGCACAAAACATATGGTTTGTACTAAATACCTGCTTTTCTTCTAAGAGGCTAGAATTTTGATACACACTAGATGCAAGGTGGCTGTCTGACCAGCCACCAGGAAAAAACTGGGCACTGGGTCCCTAATAAGCACATTTCACACATGTTAACTCAATGCTGAAGAAATTAAGTACAACTGCATGTGGCTCTATAGGTAGAGGGCTTTTGGAATCTGAACCTAATTTGGACTCTGGACTTTATCTTATGAGCCTTTTCCCTTTCCCAATTTTGTTTGTATTTTCTTCTGTAATAAATCATATCCATGAATACAAGTGTATACTGAGTCCTATGAGTCTTCCTAGGAATTCACCTAACCTGAGGGTAGTCATGAGGACCCCCAACATAGATTTATTCAGATTTTATATTTCTTATTGAGTCTTTTTTTTTTTTTGAGATAAGGTTTTGCTATACAGTTCACGTTGCCCTTGAGCTCACTATGTAGCCCAAGATGGTACCAAACTCACAGTAATCTTCCTGCTTCAGCCTCCTGAGTGCTAGGAATGTGCCACCATACCTATATTCTTCTTGAGTCTAAGAATATGTTTATTTTATCTTGGTTATTTAAACTATTAACATGCAACTTTTATTATATTTCTTTATAATCTTTTTTATATCTGGAAGGTCAGGAGTGATATCCTATCTTTTTATTTCTGATTTTAGTAACGAGTAACTTTAGTAACTTTTCCCTTATTCAATCTAGCTAAATGTTTTACAAATATTTGTCAATTTTTTTTCAAAAAACTACTTTCAGTTTCATTGGTTTTCTCTATTATTTTTCTGTTTATTATTTTGTTTATTTCTGGTCTAGCGTTATTTACTTCCTTCTGCTTGCTTTAATTTCTTTTTTTTTTAATTTCTTATCTAGGTTGATTTGAGATTGCTCTTCCTTTTATATATATATATATAAGAGGGTTGAGGGGCTGGGGATTTAGCTCAGTGGCACAAGCACCTTCCTTGCAAATGTGCGGTCATGAGTTCGATCCCTGGTACCGATAAAAATGAAAAAGACCAAAAAAAAGAGGGTTGGGGGGATTTTTGTTTGTTTTTGTCTTTTTGAGACAGGGTCTCACTATGCAGTTCGAGCTGACCTTGAGCTCACTGTGTAGTTCAAGGTGGTCTAGAACTTGCAGCAGTCCTCCTGCTTCCACCTCCCGAGTGCCGAGATTACAGGCATGTGCCATCATACCCAGGCCTAACATAAGAGTTTCTCTCTCTCTCTCTTTCAATCTTGCTTTCACTGTTTATCTTAAGTTTTACTGTTATGTCTTAGTTTTCAAATACAATAAAGTATTTTCTAATCTCTCCTGTGATTTCTAATGTAACTATCATTTATGCAGAAATACATTGTTTAGTTTCCGCATATTTGTAAATTTCCTAGATTACTTTCATTAGTCACACACCTGTAACCCCAGCACTCAGGAGGCAGAAGCAGGAGGATCACTGTAAGTTTGAGGCTAGCCTGGGTTACACAGTGAGTTAAACCAACCTGAATTAAAGAGCAGGAAAAAAATCGTTTTCATTTTTGATTTCTAATTTCATTCTACTGTAGCTGGAGAAAATATACTGAATGCTCCATGTTCAATTGAAAGAATGTATAATATGTTTGGGAACGCTTTGGAATCCCTTTTTTTTTTCAGTTGTAGGACTTGAACCCAGGATGTTACATTTGCTAAGCAAATCCTGTACCAATGAACTACTCCCCAATCCCAGAATTCTGTGATATCATCTTCTGATACCCTCGTAATAGCCGATAAGAGAGCAGCAAAGTATTGGACATCGCAGCTTCCTGCCTAGTTCCTACCTTTCTGGGGTGAAAAAAGCAGAAAAGACCAAGTTAGTTTAATTTCTTCCTGTTACACTTTCAGTTTCCAGAGACACCCCACTTAACTAGCTGTAGTTTCTCTTCCTGGGTACATGATGCCAATGAAATGTATCTCTTCCACACAAGCAAAACAAAATGAGTACTCTTGCTTGTTTCTGCTCTCACTGGCTGCCTCTGAACACCCCACTAAAGGGTTGGTCAGTGCTTAACTGAACGGTGAAGGTAGCCCCAGGCCATCATATTAATGGCAGGCAAATGGAGTGTTAGCTTGATGAGATTAAAGCTTTCATGTGCTATAACAAACTCCCACCTGCCTTCCTGGCCAGGACTGTAGCAGTGCCACTAAACTGTTCTTTTCACTCCTGTCTCAGCCAGACCCCAGAAGTGAGCACTGTGACCCATCCTCTGCCTTCCCTTTGGTATCCATAAGGAGTCCATTTGACTGTAACTAATAAAAAGGAGAAAATCCAATTGTAAAGTAAATAAGACTGTATTTTTCTCATGAAACAAAAAGTTTGTGGACAACTCCAGGGCTCAAGCAGTTGATTCATGACACCATCAAGGGCAAGGCTCTGTGCATTTTTATGCACCAGCATCCCTAGCAGGTGAGCATCAGCCTATGCTGTTGCTTCATGGCCACCGACAGCTACTACACCTTGAGGCCAAATCCTGCCCTTTGGAGAAAAGGGACAGTGGTACAGAGGCAAAGTTCTGCTTTTCGAGAAGACTCACTTAGCAACTTCTGCTTCTGTCTCATTATTTAAATCCAGGTCATGTGATCCCGCTGAAACCATAACTAAAGACTAAAAAGCCAGGCAGAGAGAGGGGAGTGGGAGAGGTGGCTAGCCAACCGTGAATGGCTGCCACACCTTCCTTCACAGCCTTGGTGCAGCTTTAGAAGTTAGAAGGAATGGAGGAGACTGACTTTGTCAGGCTAACCTCGAAGTGTGAGATGCCACTCAGCTCTCTCTGTCCACAGTTAATCTAAAGAGAGTCACTCCCACTTAATAAAGTCCTAAGTTTCCTGGGCTTGTGGCAAAGTTCTTGACATAAACATAGAAACCTTTTCACCTGCCTTGTGATAGATTTAGCATCTATTCCATGCTCCTTTCTTTAGAATTAGCAAAAATGTATTCTAAAATACTTAACAGTCCTCTACAGTCATTATGCATTGCTCAATTTGAGGACCCCAAAGGCTGATGATCTGGGACATCCCCAAACATGACTGTTTCTCTCAGCCTCAAAACCTGCTATGGCAGTTAACCATATCTTTCAAATGTCGAGCTCCTGTTCTAGCAGGTTAGCCCAGGAGCTGAACTTCAGCCTTGAGTCCTGCATCTCAAGTCGGTGGTCCATTAATCACTGACCAGGAACAGACTATCAATTCAAATCCTTAAACAGGAACTGTAAAGTTCAACTTCTATACTTCTCATTTTCTCTCAGTGCTCCTGGGATTGAAGGTGAAATATGTTCATCTAGAATGCATTTGCCTGTCTTCCTCCCAGAGCCTTGGGCCAATGCCTCTGTAAATCACTGTCGAACTTTTAAAGCATTTTTTTTTCTGTCTTTTTATTTTGCCTTCATAATAAGGGAGCTTTCTCAAATATTTTTTTCAAATCTATTTTATTTTAAAGAGAAAAAAATTTTAAATCACAATAATTAGAAGGTAACAATGGTATATATATTGTGTTTTTATATATATTTATACTATATTTTTTCAGCTTCTTACATTAGTGAGATAATATAATGTTTATACATGCAAATATGATTTGTTTTACTTATGAGTATGGCCTCAAGCTGCATCAATTCACCTGTAAAATTCTCAAGTTTATCCTTCTTTATGGCTGAATAGTACCCATTGTATAAAATATCACATCTTTTTATCCATTCCTCAATTGATGGACATTTAGGTTGTTTCCAAGATCTAGCTTCTGCAAATTGTGCTGCTAAAAACACAGGTACACATATATTGCTTGGTATGATGTTTTTAATTCTTCTGGGAAGATATCCAGAAAGAAAATAGCTGGGTCAAATGAGACTGCCGATCCCAATTTTTAAAGACATCTCCACACTGATTTCCCCAGTGGTTGCACCAATCTACACTCCCACCAACAGTGAAGAAGGATTCCTTTTTCTTGACAGCTCCTCCAGACTTTGCTTGATTTCTTGATAGTAGCCATTCTTTCTGGGGTAAGGTGGAATCTCAGTATTGTTTTAATTTGCGTCTCTCGAATGACAAGTGATATTGAATGTTTTCTCACATATTTATTTGCTGTTTGTATTTGTCCATTTGAGAAGTGTTTTTTCATCTCAGATGCCCATTTTTGGACTGGGTTCTTTAAATCTAGGAAGACTGATTTTTTTTTTTTTTAGTTCTTTATATATTCTCAATAGTAGTCCTTTAAGAAATAGCTGGCAAACATTCTCTCCCACATTGTGGGTTAAAGCATTGCTTTCTTTTCTTTTCTTTTTTGAGACAGGGTCTTGCTGATCTTCAACCACTGTGTAGCTAAGGCTGGCCTCAAACTGATGATCCTCCTCCTGAGTGCTGGGATTACAGGCATGCACCACCATGTCTGGTGGGAGTAGGATTTTAATTATGAGTTCTGAAGGGCTACTAACATTCAATCCATACCAAGATCTATAGAAAAGATATGTAAGGAAGAGAAAGAGAAATTGGATTTTCCCCCTCCCTCTTACCTTGTGACTAACAAATGCAGGAACCACACATACAGATCATGAGTAAGATTGGGGTTATTTTATGATTAAAGATTTTCAGTAGATAACTGTGTGTGTGTGTGTGTGTGTGTGTGTGTGTGTGTGTTTATCAGACCCAAAGCCTTGCTCATGCTAGGCAAGTACTTTACCACTAAGTTATATACCCCAAGTCTCTCACTTGGTTCTTTTTCATTAGTACATATTAGTTATACAGAAGAGTGGGTTTTGGCATATCCATATATACATTTAACATACTTTATTCTTTTCCCCTCCTATACTCCCTACCATTTTTCCTCTGGCTATTGTTTTAGTCCCAAGCATCATTTCAATGAAATCTTAGAATGATGATTGGCCATGCTGATTTGTCCAAGTCTAAGCTTTCCCTGGGCCTGTCAGTAGGCAAACCAAAGAAGTGAATCACCTTGTCTTTGACAAACATTAGTTTATAGCTTTTCCCTCTTACTTTATGATATACTCTACAAGGACAAGAAACATTTCTAATGAATTTCTGAATCCTGGCATGGGGATATGACCCAGAAGCATAAGTGCCTGTCTGGCAAGCACAAGGTCCAGAGTTCAATACCTGCTACAAAAAAAAAAGCTTTCTTTTGTGTTTTTCAATGCCTGAATCCTATACTTACTTCATGGAACACAATCAGCACTCAATAAATTTTAATAAACACAATCACAAACAAATGCATAAACTAGTGCAAAATAGAAGCTTAAAATAATAATAATAGACTGGTACAGTGGCCCACGCCTGTAATCCCAATACTTGGGAGGCTGATAAAATAAAATTGTGAGTTCAAAGCCAGCCTGGGCTGCACAGGCCACAGTGAACTACAGAATGAGACTCTGTCTCAGAGAAAGGAAACAAGAGGAGAGGAGAGAAGGAAGGGCGTAGGGGGTCCAAATCTTGAGCCCCATGGCAATTTACTTGCTCCAGGTAAAATGGAATACCCTGAAACTTCCTAGTGAGCCCTTTAGGCTCAAATAGACTATGTCCTGGGCCATGGAAATACTCCCGTGTACACATACATGATTTCGATATAATTCATTTTCAACTTGGTGGATTTTTGTAAGCATCAGTAACACTTTCTATCACATTTTGTTCCTGTTCTTCAGGAAGACAGCATACCTCAATATAAGCAAAATGCTAAGAAAGCATGAAAGGGTCCATAAAGCACAATCCTTGATACCCAGTAAGCATTCCATTAATATTTTTATTATAATTATGGTTATGATTAATTTTCCCATGCCCAAATCACCTACCCTTCCCCCTACCCTGCCAAAAAAAAAAAAAAAAAAAAAAAAAAACCCTTTTAGTGAGAAGGTGCCAAACCTTTAGAAGTACTTGTCCATTCCTATCCCACAAAGAGGTTCCCAATCGCAGAAACAATGCACACCTGTTCCTGGAAATATTAACAGGGCAAGTGTTCGCTCTCTCCCTGTATCATTTTCCAGTTGTCTCCCGTAAGAGACTGATATTTTTCTTTCCCCTTAAAATCTTTTTCTTTGTGCCTTTTTATGTCTTCTAGTATTATTTCTCCCAACTTTTCAAGCAAATTTTGTATCAGTGGTTGAGCTTGTGTGTTTTCTTTCATCTAATATATGAGGGAGACTGTTATGTTTGTGCCAGTTGTAATGATAATCCCAGCTAGAAAATACAATTTACAGATGATTTTAACCATTCTGACTCCCTACTTCCTGGGGTTTTGTGGTTTTTCTTGGAAAACTACAACAGAAAATTTTCTCATTCCATGTTTCCTTGCCCTATCAAAAGGGTAACCTACAAAGTCTGTTTACAATGCTGCTTGTCTCCTCTCCTCACGTATGCACTAACCTCTGTCATCTCTATGCTATGCAGTACTCCCCTAATTCATTCACAGAGCCACTCTGTTTTTCACTTTGTTCTGTGACTCAGATCACAGCCTGACCTACACAGCCGTATTTTACCAAAGCGCTCCTCTCTCCCTGCCCCTCCTCCTCTCACTGTGCAAGCTGCTTGGACAACCTTCTTAAACCCTCTCTGAGCACTCCAGGGACACACCCTAGTCAGCCCATTCTAAATCCAGTCAGATTTTCTTGCCCTCAAAATAAAACCTGAGTTCCTATACCACATTCTACAAGTCTCTGTTTCAAAATTATTTTTAAAAATTACAATTCTTGCCAAGTGTGGTGGCACACACCTATGATCACAGTACTCAGAGGCTGAGTCAGGAGATTCACCACAAGTTTGTGGCCATTTTGGG
This sequence comes from Cavia porcellus, assembly GCF_034190915.1. Taxonomy (NCBI): domain Eukaryota; kingdom Metazoa; phylum Chordata; class Mammalia; order Rodentia; family Caviidae; genus Cavia; species Cavia porcellus. The sequence continues at coordinate 28,260,033 of NW_026947501.1, read as the reverse complement.
TGAAATAGTGAATTCAAGGCCAATCTGAACCACATAGTGAGACCCTGTCTCAAAGATAAGAAAAAAGTATTACAATTCTTGGCTGGAAGTGGGGACTAACTTCATGGTAGAATTCATGCTTAGCACATTATGGGCCCTGGGTTTTATCCTCAACATATATATATATATATATATATATATATATATATATGTATATACATATATATATACATATAGAATTATAATTCTTCAAACTCTATATTCAGCTTTCTTCTTTGCTTGCTTTTGCTGTCTTCTGCCACCATGAACTGTTTCTCCTCTGGAATTCCCTTCTGCCAAATCACCATGCCCTGGAGCCAGCCAATTATGGACTGAAACCTCTAAAAAATGTGAGCTAAATAAACCTCTCCTCCTTAAAATAAATAAATAAATAAATAAATAAATAAATAAATAAACTCCTCATTCACCACTGAACAGAGTACATGGAATGCACACCAACTTCACATTAAAGAGTATTTCTAATTTGTGTCTCCATTGTTAATCGTTTTGTGTATTCTCTCTCTGGCACATTCCGGACAGGAAAGAAGAGTAGTACCTTGCGACATTTGTGGTTCAGGCAGACAGCCCCTCCCTACCAAGGCCTAAGTAAAACGGCTATGTCCTTCTCAACACTCAAGAGAAGCTCAGGGAAGCCTCAATGGGAGTAATCCTCGAAACAAACCAAACACTGATATGAACCAATATTTATGTATGTTCTTGTTTCAGAAAAGAGAATGGCTGCTGTTGGCCAAAGGGGAACCCACAAGCCTAAGACACAGCCAGAGAGTCCTTGCCAGTAGTTTCTATGTGATTATACCATCATGCTCCCTCACACTTCTGGTGAAGGCAGTAGCCACTCGGGAACTGATGCTACCCTGCCCCTTTCCCCCGCTGCCTGATGACCCACCTGAAGACAGCCTTAAGATTGTGGAGGTAAGTGGAGCCCAAGTCTTTGGGGATAGATAGAGAAAAGGGAGAGCAATAAACCCAGAAGGAATGGATTGGGGGAGGAGGGAGGGGAGAGGAGGAGTCATCCCAGGGGACAGGAAATGGCTGGTGAGAGGAAGTCACCAGCCTGTTAGATTAAGATAGAAAGTTGACTTGAAGGAAATAAGGCTTGGGAAGAGATAACGGAGGAAAAAACATCAGTGGTATAAGTGAATGACTAAGAATTAGTACCATCCGGAAAGAGTGTAAGACCACGTGTACACACACACACACACACACACACACACACACACACACACCTGAAATCTGACTAAAATGAGCACCAGGGGTGGGTAACTGTGAAGGAGGAAAGGAGACACGTCCCAGAAGGGAAAGCAGGTAGCAAGCAAGAGAGAATGGTAGCGCAGGTAGGACCAGCTCCAGGTTTTGCTTATTTTGACTGGTTTTGTCTCTGCATCTATTGTCTCTCTTCCCACCTGCAATTCTACCACAGAGAAGTAACTGAAGTCGGAAAAGGGTGAGAAGTACATTAGAGAGGACAGGGAAAAGGAAAAGACAGATTGGAAGGCAAAGGGAGACGAGACATGAGGGAGTAAAAGGAGATGCCCAAGAAATACAAACCTTTGAATGGCTTTGTGTCTTTGTGTGCACGCACGTGTGCGTGTGCATGTGTGTGTGTGTGTGTGTGTGTGTGTGTGTGTGTGTCTGGTATTTTATTTGCTTTGGTACCCTTGAGTGTGTACGTGCTGAGTCTAGGCACAAAGATTAAGAAGAGCCTCAGAATGAGACTCCAGTACAAAGCAGTAAACAGTTCTGAAAGCAGATTCTCGGCCTCTCTTCTCTGTATCTGGATTCTGTATTTCCTGCTGACTTCTCCAGACGAAAGGTGGGAGGGGAGGCTCTGGATGGGGAGAACTGGAACCACATCACTGCTGCATCGTGGGCTGACGTGCAGAAAGGACAGAGCCCGGGATTGTGCTCTCAGTTTGGCAGCCACCGGGAGACAGAGAGGTGGGCACGAGCTGCTGGGGCTCACTCAGTGTCTCACTTTGGGGCCAGTGGTTTCTGGCACAGGATGCTGTGGCCGGAAAACCTGACTGCTCAGGAATGCTGCACTCCTGTGCCCCTCCCTCTCTGCTCTGCTCACCTCAGGCCAGGAACTTCATGTACTGGCCTTACAGACTGGAGCACCCCCACCCTATGTGTATCCTGATGACACACCTCCCCCTGCTGCCCACACTGTACCCCTTGAACCCACTTACTTCTCTCAGAAGCCAGTGAGACACTTCCTCGGGCCAGTGTTCAGAGGCCTTAACCACTCAGGGATGCCTCTATTTCTGTCCTTTTGCCTAACACTTCACAAGCTCTCCAAATCAGGCAAAGCACCCCTAGGACACATCTATTTCACAGGTCCTACTCAGCCCTGAGTCTCAACACCTTCTCCAGCCTCTAAGACTCACCGGTCTCTTCAGGACATGTGTTCTGTGACCCTAAATTCCCTGTTGAGGGTTCTCCTCCTCTCTTCCTCAGAGCATGCTGGATGGCCTGGAGCTAGAGTCCACCTACAACCCCCTGCAGGTTTGGAGTCACCTGTACTCACACCTGAGCAGCACCTTTGCCAAGCCTCAGGGACGGCTCCACCCAAGCTGGGAGAGCCGGGGCCCAAGAAAGGTACAGCTCTCCTACCCTCCACTTTCTCACACCCCTCCCTTCCCTTTACCCCCCAGCCCTCCACCCGGGCCCAGCAGTGTCTTGCCCAAGGAAGCATCCTTCTCTCTGACCCCACTGCAAGTCTCAAGGAGAACCATGCCAATGAGGAGGGGAACAAAAGACCAGCGAAATCAGTCCTTCAGGGTAGGGAGGATTGTCTGCTTAGGTATTTACATATGATTGTGCTTAGGTGTCTCCAGTGTAGTCTTTATGGTAACTCATTAGTCATTTAACAGACCATTGTCTCATTAAGCAAACTGGCTGTGCTGGCACCACAACCACGGCCCTCCTGAAAGAAAAAGCCAGTAGGATGGCAAGAAAAGAACTGCCCAAGGAAAAGGGAAGTGACATTTACAGAGCACCACTCATTTGCCAGGTTTTATGATCAGTGCTTTTACATATTTTCCCCATTTAATCTTCCCATCATCCCAACAAGGTAAGTGTTGTGCTCACTGGACAGATAGAAAGAGGAAGCTAAGGTTGGTAGCTTGCAAACAGAGCTCTGGTGACAAGGGTTGAAGTGAAAAGTTAAAGGTGAAGTGTTTGTATGAGATTCATGTTTTATAATATTTGGGCGTCTTTTTGCCCTTAATTTTTGCTGATTTCCCAGGAGCAAAGCATTTAGAAAACTCCCATTATTGTCTTAGCTAAAATTACAGGAATATGTTTTTTTCCTGTCTTTTCGAGACAGTCTCCCTCTGTAGTTCAGGCTGGCCTTGAGCTCACTTTGCAGCCCAGGCTGGTCTCAAACTCACAAGTCAGGAGTAGGTTGTTTCCAAACTCAGTCCCTCTAGAAGTGAGTGCAGTGACAATGCAGAGGACAGCCCACCCAAGCTGGCTTGGTGGCAAGCTGACAGAGGAGGGACACTGGGCAAAGAGAAGGCTCTGTAAAGGCTGCAGTCCAGGGACTCCACAGTCACTGCCCTGAGCCCTGAGGGTGACACTCCAAAGACAGGATGTGCAAAAGGACAAAATGCCCAGCAGTATGACAGGATATGGACTTAAAAACTGTACAGTCTTCAGAAAAGGCTCTAGTTGCTCAATTTGCAGGCTGGGCAGCTGCCAACCAACCGAGTTCGAGCTACAGTGGTCCCCCTGCCAGTGACTCCAGCCCCAGGCAGAGCCCCTAAGATGCCACCAGCCAGCAAATCTTGCTCAGAAGACTTCTTCCTGCTTTCGGAACCAGAGGAAGAATATCCCTCCCAGTCCTGAGTCACAGCCACCAGAGCACAGCACCCTGTTCAACCACGCCTAACCCAAGGCTTACAAAGTAACTCTGTGATCAGATCTGCCTTCCATCCACCTAAGCTCCTCTGAGTTCAAACGGACCAGACCGATGACGGAGAAACAGAACCTCCCCTTCCTCTATCCTCACTGCTGCCCTACCCTTCTCCACAAACCCAAGCCTGTAGCTTCTTCAGCAGTGACTCTGGTTTGCTTCTGGGTCATTTGATACTGTTACTACAAATGAAGATTAAATGTATAGTAAGCCTCCACTATTGTTAAGCATTCCTAACCCAGAATTTCTTATAGTTTGGTGTAAACAGGTGGATGACGTCAGGTCTCCCTCAGAAAATGGGAACTTAAGACAAGAATGAGGTTTCAAAGGTCATGAAAAACAAGGATTGAAATGCAATCCTTATTCCAGTATACCCACCACACTGCAGGACCCACAAGCTCCAGACAAGTGTTTGGTGCTTGATATCTATGTGCAAAGCGGACAGGGAGGTGCACAGCCAAACACAAAGCCAAACAGGGAAAGGATGGGAACTCCCTCTATGGTCTCTTCTCATAGCTGCCCCCCTTCCTATCAGCATTCTCCTAGTTTTTGCCAGCTACCATTGGCAAAAACACTCTCTGTGCTTCATAATATACTAAATACTTGAGCAATGTCTCCATTTTATACAAATCACCCTGTAATTTGGAGCTCACTATCAGTTCTCACACTTTACAGAGGGGCAGCAGGCTAGACTGAGGGTTGTGAATGTCCTATAATTAACCCAGGGTCACATTGTGAAAGCCCAGCCTAGGTCAGTCGGACTTGACCTGGGTCACAAACTGCCACTTTGCAGGGTTCCCTCCCTGGGCCCTTTCCTCCTTCCATGACCCCCCGCACATTCTGGTTCTCTTGATCCCGACATACCCATCCAGCATACCCTGCCAGTGTGTCTCCTCTGTGCCTATTCACACACAGAGCCTCTTAAACCCAAACTGACTTTAATGCAAATCTTTAAAGTTTTTAAAATATATCTCTGGCAAAGAACAAAGCAGGGAGGTATAAGGATCCAGGCAATTTTCATTCAAGACCCTGGAACTGTACCCAGTCTGACCAAATACCCCTTTCTGAAGACCTGGTAGTCCAGCAGCTGTCTGTTCCTTTGGGAGAAGGGTGGCTTAAGGGTGCTGTGTTCCCTCGAGCTCATGCCTTCTCCTGCCACCTGTTCCACTTCCTAGGACTTCCAGAGAGGGGCCTCCCCGCTCTGGGTCCTGCACATTCTGACAGGATTTTCTAGCACCACCTTCCCATGGTCCTCTTATCAGCTACCTTTTCAGGTGGAGCCCTCTGACTTCACCCCAGTCCTGTCAGTACCCGTCCTAGAGAGCCCACAGTCCCAGCCCCCTGTGACTCCACTCTTCTGGACCTGGCTATACAATACAGTGTCTGAGCTGTGGCCTTTGCTGCCGCTACCAGCTGTAGTACCAGGTTCAGGGAAGGCCAGACTCTGGGGCTTGGGAGCTGGGACGGGCTTTGTGCTCCGAGGGGGTGGCACAGCATAGTCATCAGTGGCAGGGTTGTAGGGGAACTCATAACCCTCCTCTTTCACCCGAGCCTGGCACCACCATGCGTCCTTGGGCTCCTGAGGCACATCGTAAAGGCCACGGGCAGAGGCTGAGGCCAGACCCTCAGGTTCATCATAGATGGGGTCCTCTTTGGTATTTGTCAGCTTGGTCTTCTGCAGCTGCTGCTCCACATGCTCATACAGATCCCAGTAGAGACGTTTCTTCCCCTGAATGTCTTCTGCTGCCCGAGAAGCGGTACTGTCTACGGGGTCTGAGTACAAGGAGTCCTGGGAAGGACTTGGAGGAACGCGCAGGGAGTCCAAGGGCTCAGCATACAGGGCTGGGGTGCTGCCTTGGAGCTGTTGGGAGCCAGGGGCAGAAGCCAACTTCCCCTCAGCCACCTCCCCTTCATGGGAGTCAGCTCTGAGGATATCTTGCCCCTGTCCCACTTTTCCCTGGGCCTTCTGCTGACGGATGGCAGTCTCAACTGCCTGAAATATGTCATTTCCTTGCACAGTCTGGAAGGTGAAGGTTCCAGGGCCAGAAGGGCAACGGCGACCAGCTTCAAAAGAGAACATGACCTGAGGAAGGTATGGAGGGTATAGGTTACCAGAGGTCAGAACTGGTGAGTCACAGGGCCCAAATAGTAAAGACTTCTGCAGATGGACTGCCTGGGGCTAGAAACTGGGTCAGGGAGGGTGAAAGGAAAGAGGGATCCAGCGGGCAGAACTTCCTGCCTTCCTGTCTTGCCCCGACTGGCTTTCAGCTGTCCAACCCAGAAAGCCCTCCCAGACCATCCTCCCTGGCAGCCCCTGTACCTTGTCTCGGCCATAGCGGCGCAACAGAGTGTAGGGCCAAGAAAGAAGTGGCTCCAGAATCTGACCCTGGGCTCCCAAGGTCAGGAGAGTCAGCCTCTCAGCCTCTACCCTCAGCACATAGGGCCCGTGCAGGCCACAGCGCTCAGAGGCCTCTGTCTTCTGAACAGTGACCCAGAACTGCGATCCTGGAAGGAGTACACAATTAGACAGACACCTGGGTGGAAATGCACTCGGGGGCAGGGGTGAGAACACTGAGGACTCCAGGGCAGGGTTTTTGAAAACTCATTTGGAAGTCAGACTCCAGGAACTTCACAAGTCCTGCACCCTCTAATCACCCACTCCCCAAGAGCGCTCCTTCCCATTCCCTGGGGCCACCGGACTCCTCAAGCATCTACCTTCCCACGTAGGGCTGTACAGTGAGTTCTCCAGCATCTCCAAAGCAGAAAGCTTAGGTGGGTCCGTGAATGGCGCCAGAGCCCAACTTCCTTTCTATGAAAAAGAAATAATCGGGGCCCCTATAATTCCCTCAGTAAGGCCCTAGGGAGGAGGCTAGGGATCCTGGGCCAGCCAACTGCATGGCTGCTGTAACTGCCCCGCCGCCGCAACGCCCAGTGCCATTTGTCCCAGCCCCTCGCGGGTTCCCTCACCGGAAAGGCATTTCGGCACAACGTCTGCACCCAGGCGGCGCTGGACGGCGCGTCCGCCGCCAGCAGGTGTGAGCGCTGCGCAGTGTCCAGGCGGAAGGCAGCCGCGCCGGGTTCTGGGGGGCTTTCCACGGCCACCGGAGCCACACTCACGCACTCGGCCAGACGGATCACCTTGCAGTCCAGGCGGCGCGAGCTCCCTCGACCACTTCCAGAGCTCGACCCCTTGTGATCAAAGAACTCGAGCCGCGCGACGCCGTGGGGGCTGGCCGGGTACAGCACGGCCCACGTCTTCCTCCATTTCTAGGGACAGAGCAAGAGACGCGGGGGCGGTAGCGAGAGTGCGCGCAGCACGAGCCCGGAGGGGAAAGGAGGGAACGGCGCCGGCCAAGTGCGGGTCCTGAGCTTCCTAAGGGGGGCAAAGTTCCCCAAACCGAAGCAAGACGCCACTCAGTCTCTGTAGCACCAACGAGGTCACAACCGACCCTACACATTAATACTCTCCAGAGCTTCCGACCAACTTGGCGGGGACGCTGGCGGCTCTCCCACCCCCCGCCCCCGCCCTCTTTCGGGACCCTTTCACGCTCCTCTGGCCCTCTCGGGGCTGGGAATCCTCTGCCTCCCACTACCTTAGTCCCGAAGCGCTGACTCTGCAAAAAGAGCGGCCCTTCCATCACAGCCCCGTCCATGTCCCCGGGCGGCTCCTCCGGCGCTTCCTGGCCCTGAGGGCGCAGGCCGGAGGCGGGGCCGGGGCGGGGCCGGCCTGGCGGGGGCGTTTCCCCTCCGCGCGCCGCCGCCTCGGGCAGTCCGAGGGCGGGGAGAGCGCAAGGAGGAAAAGAGGAAGGGTCCCCAAATCCGCAGGCCCGCCCCACCGCCCTGGAGCGCAGAGGGGCTCCACCCGGGGAAACTTCGTGCTTCCAGCCCTGGCGCCCCGGCCTTGGGCTGCGTGTGACATCACGGACTCTGCGTGACGTCAGAGTGAAGGTCGTGACGTCACTTGCCGGCTCCCCGGGGCACCCGCAGGGCCAAACAGACTCTCGAAGTTCAGTCCCCTGGCGGGACCCGCCCGAGGTCCAGCCAGAGTAGAACTGTACATCCCGCCTGGCCGGGGATCTGCGGAAAGGGCAGGGGGCTGGAAGGATTTCTGCCGCCACGGGGGCCACCGCCCAGGCCGCTCCGTCGTCCATGGCCGCTTCAAAGTCCAGCTCCCTGACCGCAGCTGCCCGGCCTCCAACCTGCGGGCGAAGAAAGCTTCATTGAGCCGGGAGGGTCAGGGGAAAGGGGGAGGCGGCGCGGCCGAGGCCAGCTCCACGGGGGAGGGGAGGACCTAGAGAGGAGGGAACTGGCCAGTGAGGAATGGAGGGAGAAAGCGGAATGTGGGAGGGCTCAAGGGGACATGGGAGGGACGAACTGAGAGGGGGGAGGGAGGGGGTCCGCTCTCCCCTGGCCGAACACTTTTTTTTGGAAGTCCTAGGACTTATCTCGAGGATCAGGACTCTTCTCCCAGCCCCTAGGGCCCTGCCCCGCCAAAGGTAGGGGAGTCATACTGCTGGCTTGAAGAAGGGGAGCTGGGGATGGAGAGGATGGTTGAGGGACGACCAGGAAAAAGGGATGATCAGGGATGGAGTCGGGGGAGCCAACCAACTGAGCTTTTAATATTGTCAGAGGAGAGCGAGAGACAGAAGGGTGAAGGGAGAAGCAGACAGGGAGGGGGGCTGTAGGATATTCCCTCTAAGACTGGGAGGAGGGCCCAAGGCCGGGGGACCCCTTCATGAGGCCCTACCCCTGGACTCCCAAGCCACAGAGTGCCCTGAACAAAGCTGTCTTGTTAAGCCGCTTGCTGGGGGAAGCATGTTCAGAGGGCCCCCTTGCTGTGGAGGGGCTGTTCTCAGTCCTAGCCAGAGAAGGCCTTGGCTAACAAGCTGATAGCCATAGTGAGCCCAGCCGAAGTGTTGGCAAGAAGTTCAGACAACCCCACCCCATTCACCCGCTGCCCAGCGTGAGGCCTAGCCCTCCGGGGCCCCTTGACCCTGCGGGCATCTGGGAGCAGGCCAGCAGCGGCTTCTCCAGCACTCCTTGGTGTCTGCCTTCCTGCCTGGGACTCTACCCTGTAGAGCTCCCATTCAGGTCCACAGGCCCCCTCGCCTGGCTCTCTCAAGGATCAGAACAGCCTTCTGTCATCAGCTGGCTAAATGGGGTCATCTAGACCTCTCCCAGGCTGTGCTCAGCTCCTGTCACTCCATCTTCACACGTGTTCTGCCCTCTCTCTCACTCTTCAATACACGTGCTGTTTCTTTCTAGCCATTTTCAACCTGTCTCCTAGTCTTTGTTTTTATCCCTTCAATCCCACAGTCTCCCTTCCTCTCACGTCCTGTCCGGTTCTTCCTCTCTATGTCTCTGCTCAGTCTTTATCTTGACTATTCTCCAACTTGGTCTCTAACCTCTGCCATTTCATCTTCGAGTCTCTTAAGCTAAGTGGGGGTGAATGGAGATGAGGATGCAGAACTAGCCAGGTGTGGCTGTGCACATCCCTATCCCGACACTTGGGAGGCTGATGCTGAAGAATTGCCACAGTTCAAGGCCAGCCAGGGCTACATAGGCAGACCCTGTCTCAAAAAACAAGCAACAAATGGCAGACCTAGGGAAGGACATTGTGGAACATAACTGTTAATTATGAAAGTTTTATTATTGACAAAAGGGGAAAGAGAGCCCCCCTCCCACCCCCAATCTAAGGCTGTGCCTCTTAGAATTTCACTTCTGCCCTCATTCAGTGTGTGTTTCTCTTTCTTTTGCTCTCTTGATTCCTGAAGCTCTCTCTTCCTCTCTCTCTCTCTCTCTCTCTCTCTCTCTCTCTCTCTCTCTCTGTCTCTCTGTCTCTCTCTGTCTCTCTCTGTCTCTCTCTCTCCCCATCCCCCATCCAGGCCTCCCCTGCCATGAGACTTGTCAGTGTCTGGCAGTGGAGCCCATGGGGGCTGCTACTGTGCCAGCTGTGCAGCTGGTGCTTGGGATCTCCAGCTCCCTCCACGGCCCCCGACAAGAAGACAGGAAGCCAAGGGCTACGGTTCCGGCTGGCTGGCTTCCCTAGGAAGCCCTACGAGGGTCGAGTGGAAATACAGCGAGCTGGTGAATGGGGCACCATCTGTGATGATGACTTCACGCTGCAGGCTGCCCACGTCCTCTGTCGGGAACTGGGCTTCACAGAGGCCACAGGTTGGACCCACAGTGCCAAATATGGCCCTGGAACAGGTGAGCAATGCTCCAGGCATGGCCTAGATATTACCTAATTTCAGTCTAACTGCAAAAAGAGAAAGAACAGCATAATAACATAGTCACAAGGACATAGGACATGAGGAACAGCCAGTGTCAAATCAGCCAATATAGTTAATACTACAGCTGCGTGATCTTAGGCTAGTCAGTGCATTCTGTGAGCATCAAACTCACCGTGTGCACAAATTCTAGTTGATCTCTAAAGTCTTTTCTGCTGCAAACATATGGTTCTACAAAACCATGTACAAGGGCTTCTCACATGCAGATGACTCCATATGATTAAAATACAATTGGGTTCAAGGCAAGCTGAGAACAGGTAAATAATGTGTAGGTGTCCCAAAGCCACAAAGCATCACAGATACCATAGCTAACAATATCAGATTATAGTCCAGGTAAACTAATAAGCTGGAAACAACTTAGGATAAGTTCGGGGGTGCAGGAGATACTTAAGTACCGACCTCACTGAGATGCTCTCACCACATGAACCCACTGATGGACAGAAGTGGCTGCAGGCTGTAGCTAATCCCCCATTCCCATCTGCTAAACCACCTCTGGAATAAAGTGTCACTTGTAGAAGCTACATGTTAAGAGGGACAGTAGAAAGTAGCTCGTTCTCTCTTTGCAGGGACTGCTGCTCAGATGTGAAAGGCTCAAAAACCAGAAAGGATAGCTGAAGAAATAAGAGGCTTGTTACAAAAAAGGAAAAAACTCAGATTGCAGTTACCCAATAGTCATCTTCAAATATGGGAAGAACAGTCATGTGACCGAGGGGTTCTTCTGGATGGCATCAAAGTCTAAACTGTAGAGGTCCCACCCAATGCTAAGAGGAAGTCAGTGATATTCAATATGATCCATGCAGAAATGACAGGAGGATACATGGCAGCACAGACAGGATTAGCACATGGGAATATGTCAGGGTGAGGTGAAAGGGTCTTGGGTATCAAAGTGTTATAGACAGGGCAAAATCCTAAGCCTCCAGGTATCTGCTGTGTGGTCTTAGGCAAGTTATTTCTCTGAAACCCAGTCTACTCATATAAAAAGGTCTTCTGGCAGCTCTGCTCTAAGAATGATTAAGTGTACACGCTAGGGCAGATTGCCTGGCACACAATAGGTACTTCATTAGCTATCACTGAATGGGTAAGAATGATCAGAACTTAACTGTTGATTCTTGGGTTTTTTTTTTTAATTCATCCTATTCTTCAGTATCCCCAGATCACTATCAACTTTCCATCAATTTTATGTCCCCCTTCCTGTTCCTCTCTAGGGTCCCTTGTACCTTCTCCACTCCCTTTCCAGCCAGACTCTGAGGATCATTGTCATGGCCAGGTGTGAGGCCCCTATGTTTTTCTTATCCTTCTTCCCCAAGCTTCTCTGTCCCCCCATATCCCCTTTCATAGGCCGCATCTGGCTGGACAACCTGAGCTGCCGTGGGACTGAGCAGAGTGTGACTGAATGTGCCTCCCGGGGCTGGGGGAATAGTGACTGTACCCACGATGAGGATGCCGGGGTCATCTGCAAGGACCAGCGCCTCCCAGGCTTCTCGGACTCCAATGTCATCGAGGTCTGCAGTAAATGCTTGCATGCGCAAACACTATTCACCCAGGAAGGCCAGGCAAAAGGGCTGTAAGGGTGGCTATAGGTGATTAGAGGAGATCTTAGAAGGTAGGAGATCCCACACGACCCAATGGGATATTGTTTGGATTGGTGAGAGTCTTAGAAGAGGGGATCAAATGATAGAGTTGTAAAAGCCAAAGATTTTTTTCTTCAGTATGAGCTGTCAGGTTTCTGAACTTGGCATAGGCCTCTCCACCTTCATTCCTCACACACACACACACACACACACACACACACACACACACACACACGCATCCAGTGCCCTCTCTGGCTATGCTCATGTTCTTCTGGAACATCTTCCCCCTCCTTAAAGCCACTTTTTCTGTAAAATGCTCCTTTCTACTCTGGGCAGAGACGGGTTCTTCCCACTCCTGATTGTGTCTCCAAGCACAGTGGATCCTGTCTCCACTCCTGACTGCAGGAGAGCCAACACAGCCCAGACTGACAGCAAACGTAGAATCTTCCTCAGCCCTGCCTCAGTCCCACCCCACACCTGAGTTTACAGAAAGCACACTCAGTGTTCCTTAAGGATGCCAGAACACGTGAGAGATGCTACTGGGATTCCTTCCCCTGCTTTGGTCCCATCCCCAGGTAGAGCATCATCTGCAAGTAGAGGAGGTGCGACTTAGACCAGCCGTTGGGTGGGGCAGGCGACCCCTACCTGTGACTGAGGGTTTGGTTGAAGTCAGGCTTCCTGAAGGCTGGTCCAAAGTGTGCGACAAAGGCTGGAGCGCCCACAACAGCCACGTGATCTGCGGGATGCTGGGCTTCCCCGGTGAGAAGAGGGTCAACACGGCCTTCTACAGGTGAGGGGCTGCGCGCGCTGAATGGCTTTGGAGGTGTTCACGGAGGAATGGGGTTGAGAGGCCTTTGAAAGGGTCAGGGGCATGGGAGGGGGATCTGGAATAGTGGGTAAACAGGGTAGCTGTTATGGTAGGAGTTTGTGTGGCCAATATTGAGTGTCTGGAGGAGTCTGAGATGGGGTCTGCGAGGCTCCCATTTGCTCTCGTCGGAGCTGTGCAGGACGAGAAGCTGCAGGTCGCCCCTCCGTGCGCGTGACGTCAGCGGTAGGCAGGCAGACTCTCCTGCCTTGCACGTTCCGAGTTCCAGGCCCTAAGGGACAGTGATGGCCCTCACGCCAGTCTTGGCCCCTGGCCGTTCGGATCTGGGAGGGGCCTGAAAGCACCGGGGAAGGACTGGCTGGATCTTAGACCAGTGCAGCCCGCCTGGGGCATCAGTGAGCAGGAAGACTCTGGACTGGGGTTGGAGGCCTCTAGAACATTCTTTGACCCCCAGGCTCCCAACCCTCTACCTGCCTCAGAGCGTGGTATACATGCTAGCCTCTCGGTTAAGAAGTACCCTAGGGGCTGGGAATTTATCTCAGGGGCATAAGCACCTGCCTTGCAAGCAACTGGTTGTGAGTTCAATCCCCGGTACCGATAAAAAAAAAAAAAAGAAGTACCTTAGCTTGTACTTGGAGTGATTCTCTTCCTTGGAGCATCTAATTAGGTTAGACCTCTTCCTACTGTCTGTCTATAGTTTCCTATTTTGCAAGCCAGGAATGCTCATTTTCTTCAGTTCGTGCTTAGGCCGGTTTGGCTGAAAGGCTTCTTGACACCCAGATGACTTTCTGCTGAGCACATCACTCCAGGTGCAGCCAGGCTGCAGGGCACAGTAGTGTGCTTATCTTTCATCGGAGTAGTTTGCCTTGTCTTCTATTGATGCAGCAACCTAGTGCTCCTATTGAACTTGTACTGTATCCCCTAAAAGCAGTTCCAGTCTTCGTTTATCTTTAATGCTGATAGCCGTTTTGAAGCTAAATATATATTGAGTTCGCACTATTATATTCGTCTTAATACATCATTTAAAAGTCATTAAAAGCCCATCATGATCCCACAAGATCTGCTTGAGTCTTGGCATGATTTTCCATCTGTCATCCCTGCCAGCCTCCTACAATGAAAGGACAAGACAGCTGCGCCCTCCAGCTTCTTCAGAACAAGTGTAAAAATTGTTGTTAAGTGCTTAAAACCAAAGTCTAATTCTTCCTGCAAAAATTTTCTCCAGATTTGCAGCACACCTCTAGTCATTAGTTGTGAAGATATAATTTTCAACCATTTGGGGGAAAAATAGAACTAGAACACTGTGATAATGTTTACATTATTTGTAATAATGTTTACATAATGGTAACAATGTTTACCAGTGTTTTGCTATCTTATATATAATGAAATTGTAGATTTTGTTAGTCTTCACTAAAATCCAGATACACTGTTTACAGCCATCTCCAACCCTCTAATTTAGTACTCTTCTCACAAAAAGCATATTTTTTTGAAAACCATTTGGATCTCTGAGGTTTACTGTATTTTGTTCCTAAATGTTTCTAAACTTTCTATTCAACAACTTACTCTTGAGTATTACTTATCTGTAGATCTAGCAATTTCCTCTCTCTGCCTCTCTCCTTCCTCAGCCTCCCCAAAAGTCACTACATTATCTGATCTCTACTCTTTTCCATATTTACCCAAATTCTCCCTAACTTGTCAGTGAGACACATTTGAACATTTTTTCAGCCCCAGGAAATATCCTTTATCTGGCCTGGAGACTGAAGCCATTTTAAAAGAGCTTGGAATCATACTTCTTTCTCTGTGCTTGTTCTTTATCTTTTCTAATACAAACTCCGTGTTCCGGATGGTTAGTAAGATTTAATACAGATGTTCAGCCAGGCGTGGTGGCACATGCCTGTAATCCCATCACTCAGGAGGCTGAGGCAAGAGAATTGCTGCAAGTTTGAGGCCAGTCTGGACCAAATAGGGATTAGCCTGAATTACATAAATTCAGCACCTGTCTCAAAAAAAAATCACAGGTCCAGGCAGCAAGTCATAAGTTCAAACAGTCATTAAATAAGTAGGTCATTAAATGAGGCACTTGGCTATTCCAAGTGAAGATAATAGCATGAAAAATGTCTAGAGAGTCATTCATTCACCATTTACTTATTGATGCCCTACTGTGTGCCAGGTTCTGTTGTAGACACTAGGGATTCAATAGTGAACACAACACAGAAATCCCTGATCTAGTGGGCTAAGGGAGAATTAGAAAGTAAGTAAAATGTAAGGATGGTAAAAAGCACCATGGGTAAGAATAAACCAGGGAGGGGGCAAAGAAGTAGGAGCGGGATGGCGGTTTTAAGTAGAGTCGTCAGGGAAGGTCTCATTAAGGAAGAATAATTGCGTGTGTATGTGTGTCTGGTGTTAGGAAGAGAGAGAAAAAGACATCCTGGTCATTCTCTAGGAGGACATTGTGTCTGGAGCTGCGTGAACAAAGGAGAAAAGCGTAGATGTGATATGGGGAAAATGGTGAGATACACAAAATAGGACCACTGGGAAGACTTTGGCTTTTACTCTGAGAGAAGGAAGCTTTGGAGGGTTTTTAGCAGGGGTGTAGCATCTGGCTTCCATTTTTCCATATTACTTTGGTGCTTTGTTAAGATAGACTGTAGGAGGGGGCTGGGGATTTAGCTCAGCGGCATAAGCGCCTGCCTTGCAAGAGCGCAGTGGTGAGTTTGATCCCCAGTACCGATAAAAAAAAAAAAAAAAAAAGATAGACTGTAGGAGCTGGGGTATGCTTGTGCATGCAGTCATCTCAGCATTCTGGGAGGCTGAAGCAGGAGGATCACAAGTTCAAAACCAGCCAGGACAATTTAGTGACTTAGTGAGACCCCGTCACAAAAGTTGAAAATTAAAAAAGACTAGGTACGTAGCTCAGTGTGAACCTCGCAGATTAATCCCTAGTAGTGGGGATGAGGGGCAGGAGATCAGCAAGTAGCGAAGCAAAAAGTAAAGGTAATTATGTCAGGGATTGTTATTGCTTAAAAGCCAAAAAGGGGAAATGAAAGGTGATGGTGACAAGTGCAACTGGTGAAAGATAACCAAATTCTGTGTTTAACTGAAGGATTGATAGGATGGTTGATGGATTCAGTGTGGTGTGAAAGTATCTTGAAGTCCTGAGTTAAAAGTATAACTCAGTAATATAGCATTTACCTAGTACTGGGTTGGATCCCCAGCACCGGGTGTGGGGACCAAGGAACACTAGGGAACTTACATGTTCAGAACTTAGGAAGAAATGGTGAAATGCACTTAGGTGGGGTAGGAAGAAAACCAGAGCAGTTTGGTGTCCTGGAAGCCAAGTAAAGGACTTGGAGAAGAGAGTGATCAAGTCAGTGATGCCAATGGATATAAAAACATGAGGACCAAAAATGAACCCTGGAGTTAGTAATGTGGAAATCATCACTGACTATGACAGATTATAATGAACAGCATATATGTAGAAGACAGTAAGTATACAAGATAGAATGTGTATCTTGAGAAGCCATGGAAGAAAGATCTAAATGGATAGGAGCCAAACAATGAAACTTTAATGCCATATCTGAGAGTTTTATCTTTGCATTATTTTTAAAAAGTTAACAGTAAAAGTATTTGTGTGGGCAATAATAAATGAAAGCCAGTGGTTTTTTAAAGAGTTTTCCTGAGCTTCAAGTCAGTAGTTTTAAGAGATGGGCCATGCTTGGAAAGTTGGAGACTCAATAATTGTCCTTGGGTATGCAAAGGCGAAAGTAATTTCCCCAGAGCAGGCATATTTGCTGAGCATATGAAATCTCATAATGAACCTTGGACCGGAAGGCAGAGGAAGGAACCATACTAAACCATAAAGGTCATTCTTAGTGGGAGCAGAGATTACAGATGGGCGATGTCAGAGCTCTTCTTTCTCAGATCAAGTCAGCCAGGGAGCATTCTTATAGGTAGTACAACTATGAGAGATATCCAGCATAAGAGCTCTGTTCTCCTTAAAGGGAAAAAGTTGGTCAGGTAGCTTTACAAGAAGTCAGTGAGATTTAGGGAATGAAGAAACCATAGACCAATGTATTTATCATTTCTTTAACTTGTCTTGGTAGTTCTACCCAAGAGAACTGAAAGTTCATGAGAACATGAAAGTTACAGAATTTTTAAAGATGAAAAGAATGTACAGATAATAAAACTTACTCAGTAGGCTGAGGCAGGAGGATTGCTGCAAGTTTGAGGCCAACCTGAGCTACAAAGTAAGTTCTAGGACAGCCCTGCTCAAAGACAGAAGAAGAACAACAACAACAAGAGGAGGAGGAGGAAAAAGAGGAGGAAGAGAAAGATGAAGAAGAAGGAGAAGAAAAAAGAACTATTTACTATTCTTGAACAGGAAGTGGAACCGAGGCTCTAAGAGCTTCAGTGCCATTTAAGAAGTCACTCTTTGGTGCATTTCAGTTTGACAGCTATTTATTAAATGTCTCAAATTTGCCAAGCATGATACAGGGCACTGAGAATACAAAGGTGAATGAATGATTAGAGAGGTAATAAGGTACCAGGTCACAGAAGGCCTTACAGGCCACGTGAAGCAACGGGAAGCCACTGAAGTCTCTCAGTGAGGAAAGGGCTGTGCGGTGGCATGATCAAGTCTGCGGCCCCAAGGATTATTTAGACTGCATTTCTGAGAATAGTTTGGAGAAGAGCAAGAGTGGATGGGGTGGAGAAATATTTAGAGAGTAAAATTGACAAGACTTGATTATTGATTTGCTTTGGGAGCCAAAGAGGGGGAAAGTCAAGGGTGACCCTAGATTTCTGGAGTGCATTTTGTTGAGAATTGCGTTATTTTTGGACCCACATTATATGTTAGATGAGTAAGATATGTAAGTAGAACCACAAAGCAGGGAGTGGAATATAGAAACTTGGGTGTGAATGAGACCATATAAAGAGAAGACCATGTATGGAATGAATGCCTACAGCAGACCTCCAAAAATTCCAAATTCTAGGCAGGCAAGGAGTCTGCAAAGAACAGGAAAAAGAAATCGGAACTGGAAATAATATCAGGCTGTTGTGATGTTACGGCAGCCAAAAACAGAGAGAAGGCAGCAGAGTCTGATGCTGCCGGGAGGGAGGTAAGAGGAAGACTGAAAAATGACTGCTGGATTCAACACCATAGAGATACTGCAGACTGCTGAGCAGAGTAGTCCAGGCCTGTAATCCCAGCATTAGGAGACTGAGGCAGGGGGATTACTGCAAATTCAAGGCCAGCCTGGGCTACATGGTGACTTCAAGGCCAGCCCAAACTACATAGCAAAAGAAGTTGTGTGTGAGAGATGTTAGATTGTAAAGGATGAAAGTCAGAAACAGGCAAGGATGTAACTCAGTGGCAGAGCACTTGCCTAATAGGTTCAAGGACCTGGGCTTAAATCCTAAAGACAAAAAAATGAAAATAATAATAAACTTTTATCCAGGCATGATAGTGTACATCTCAGCTCTAGGGAGGCTGAGGCAGGAAGACTGCCATGAGTTCAAGGCCAACCTGGGCTACAGAGTGAGTTCAAGGCTAGCCTGGACTACACAGCAAGATCCTGTCTCGAAAAAACAAAAAAAGTCAGAAACATTTAAGAACAGAGCCTTCAAGAAGAGAAATAGTTGGAAAGTTGCGCAGATATTGGTAGGTTTTCATGTTTGGCAGTGGAAGGAAGATGGGGAAAGCATTACATCTGTGACTGAAGAAATATATATCAAAACAAATAGCATTACCCCCAAATAAGGACCAGGTCCTTTATTCTTCTATATACTTGTGCAATGTACACACCGTCTTAGTTACTTTTCTCATTGCTGAGACAAAATAACCAATGCTCAAAGTTAAAGGAGGAAAGGTTTATTGTAGTTCATAGTTTGTAGAGGTTTCATTTCATGGTTGGCCGGTTCCAAGGCATGGTGGCATGGCAGAGGGGCATCACAGAGGAGAACTAGCCCATGGCGGGCAGAAGGCAGCAAAGCAGCAAAAATCAGCAACAGGCTCCTGCCTTTTGGGTGGTACCATCCACGCCCAGGTGGGCCTTACCACTATCCACACCCAGAGCTATGTCAAACCAATCAGTGGGCACACACCCTTAATCCCAGCATCACACACCCTAGATCCACCACCATGAACACGTGAGGCTCCGAAGGAGGATATCTACATATGCAAGGCATGACACACACATCTAATATTTATAAAATGAAAAGTTCCAAAGTACACACACACACACACACCTTATAAGGTTCTTAGTTTAGAGAAGAGGTGATATTGTGCAACAGTGCTGGCTGATCAAACCTAGCGCCTCGCTGTCTAGGCAAGTGCTCTAACACTGGGGCTGAGCTACCTCCAGCCTATGAGGTACTTCTAAATGTCCACACAATACTAAATTTTTCTGAGTACTACTCCAGTGATCTTTCTGGGTTTAAGGAAACTGCCACATGTATTTCATTTTAAACATGTTTGAGAAAAAGTCACTTGGAAAAAATTCCACATCATATTCATAAGATGAAATGTTCTAAATTCTTAAGCAATGTCTACAGAAAAGGACCTGAAAGTTGTAGACTCTTTGGGAGGAATGGTGGACATTTTGGATGTTTTGGCAAAAAGACCAGTTAAATACATTCTCAGGCAGACACTGGGGCAGGAAATGATAAGCCATTTAAAAAGCACATACTAAAATCCTAGTATAACTTTTATATAGCATACTATGTTGAAATATGACTCCTCAAGAGAAACAGCCAAGGAAGAACATGGTCCAAGACAGGACAACTCGGATGATAACAGAGAACTCCATACACTTACAAAACTGACCAGATTTATCTTCATCTATAAATAGTTGGACAGGACAAAGAAAGGCCATAATTAGTCTTTAAAATTAAAAGAAGAATGAAATGAAAAGCAGACCTGAATCCTGTTGCTGTTATTAGACTAAAAGAAACCTCTTAAAGAATTCAATAATTCAATTATTTAAGCCAACAAAAAGAAATAAGATTTCTTTCCCTAGATGTAGATTTGGGAGATGAGTCAGTTTGTGCCTGATCAAAGCATCTGGGATTGAAATTCAAGCAGGAAAGTTACTCCCAGTCAAACCAAGTTAAATGTCTTCAGATACTCAGCCTTGGCCCTTGGTCCTGCCCCAGTGATTTCAGACCTGGACAATGTGAGAAGTCTTTCTTGGAAATAGCATGCAAGAAAAAAAAGGAAAATACAGCCTCCCCTGGTCTGGTCCAGACCAGCTCTCTGTCCTAACCTGGTCAGGCTGGCAATCCTAAGAGTTGTGACCCCTCCTCTTTATTCCCTCCACTGAAGTTCACCACCATCCAGACCCAGAAGGCCTCGCGCCTCATCCACCCTAGTGTAGTCTCTGAGGGTCCTGCTGTTTGGATGCTATCTGTCCTAAGTCCATTGTGTTCACTTCTGTTCACCGTCTCGCTCATGTGTTTATGAGGGCAGACAGCTGTGGAGGGTAGGACTTGGAGTACCTGCTGATAAATGAGCCTGCCATCAGGAGCCCTTCTGCCTGCTGGGAAAGAAATCTCACCCCTGGTCTTGGCTGCACCAGTCTTCCCCACTTGGTTCTGTAGTGATCCTGACTGCTATTGTCTTATCCTCACAGAAAGTTGAGGAAGCGAGCGGCCAAAGCCTCGGCCCGACACCCCAAGTCCCTTGGAAGGTAATGGGGCAAGAGCCCCGGGACCTCCTGCTTGCCCCTGAGGCCCCAGGAGGTGGATGGATGGATGCAGCCTATCCATGTCCATCCCAGAACCCAAGCTGACGGGTTAGCATGTGACTTGCAAGATGGTCCTCCTGGGGGAGGGAAGGGAGGTAGGCATGGGGAGGGGCAGACTCCATCATAGGAACATGGGAGGAAATAACGTAGGAACAATTGAGCTGAAGCCTCCTGTCTTTATACTTCCTCCAAACTCATGAATTGCAGCCTGAGACCCTGGCACTCCTCCTCTGCCAACTCTCCAGCTTCCCGACTCCCTTGACCTTTCCTCTGACTTTCCCCATCCCACATCCCATCCTTCTTCCTCCCTTGAACTTTCCTCTGACTTTCTTGCCTCTGCCCTGCCTGACTCCCATACCCAGACTTCCATCACTATCCCTCCACCAGGAGAAGCAACCCGAAGTCCTTGATACACACATTCCCGTGGTGTTCAGCAGCCAGTGTATGCGGGCAATCCTGCCACCCTTCACTCCCCTTCACACTGCATGAAGGATCCTTCTCCGAAACAGAAGGCTAACCCTCTACCTTCCCTGGACTGTGTACCTAACCACCACCTCCACCATCTTTCTCCTTTTTGCAGACCACTCACCAAGCTTAAAGTCAAACCCAAATCTCGAGTGGGCAGGGGGCCAGTCAAGAGGTAAATGAGGTTGGGGCTGGGTGGAGAGGTGAAGGAGTGCTGAGCCATAAAGTGGGAGTCAGACTGTGGTCAGGGAGGGCTCAAGAGAGATCTGTTTGGCTATCAAGAGCAGGAGCTAGGAAAAAATACCTTCAAGGTTTTTAATGGAATTTTTAAGTAAGACTGACCCTATGTTGGTCTCTGGGAAATTATGCTTGTTGGATTTTTGGTTTTATTCCACATGCTTATCTTCTTTTATTGAGTTCTAGTAAGATAATCCAGCACTTTTCTCCTTCAAACTCCATACTTACCTTTCCACTAAGAGGTTATGTTTGTCTAAGGGACCAGTGATCCTATGCTACCTTTACTTGATTCATTTTTAAGATAAGCGTTATCTGTTTGTCTTAGGTAGAGTGAGAGTCCCCTTTGGTGCCTTTCCAGGGATGAAGTGAAAAGCACGGTCCCTGCCTCGCTGGCTCAGTCTACACAATAAGGCTCTCTGTTCCAGAATTTTCTACCTGGGCTCTTTCAGAACTCAAGGGAATGGGAATCTTCCAACCCTTCTATCTGCTTGGTTTCTAAGAGGCACTTTGCATATTAAAAGTCTTCTAGGGGCAGAAGATTTAGCTCAGTGGCATAAGCACCTGCCTTGTAAGCAGGCGGTAGTGCGTTTGATCCCCGGTACCGATAAAAAAAGGAAAAACACAAAAAAACTACAAAAAAAAAGTCTCCTTGATAACTTTCTCATCAGTGACTGAGGTCCAGAAAAATTCATTCTTTCTATTGTCCCCTTCTCTCCTCAGCCAGTCCCGGGTCACCCAGTGGCCCCCTGGCCCTTACTCCCCAGCTTCTCCCTCTGTGGCTGGCTGCAAAAGAACTCAAAATGTAAAGGTGTTCTTGCAGTGCCCATCTGGCTTAGGGTCATCTTTGCCCAACATGGCCATACTTTGGCCTTCACTGACCCTCATAATACAGCACTCTCTGCTTTTTTTATTTTATTAATCATAGGGAAAGGGAAACAAGGATTTTAGTAGATGTCTTTTTTCCTGTGATGCCCTCTGTGACTTTTATTTTCAGCCAAACAGAACTGTGAGTGAATACTGATCTCTTTGATCTTCAGGATCCATTTATCCTGAGCTTCCAAAGGTATTCTGTGACATCTCCAGGCTTCCTTTGCCTGTTTCATTTATTATAAGACCACAAGTAATTTTTTCTCCTCCCTCTATCTTCCTAGCAGAGGGAGGCTTCCTGGCTTCAGGTCACGATATTCCTCCCTTCCTCTGACAAGTGATAGGGCAAGTTACTGCAGTAATCCACCACCAGATCAAGCTCACAAGTGTGTTCCACCAGTGCCAGTTCCCTTGTGCTTTCTTTTCTCTCTGGGTTCAACCCAGTTGTTTTGCCAAGTTGGTGTTTCTCTTCTACACACACCTCGCTGCATCCCACTGGTACCCATGAACAAGTTCATTTCTTCCTTCAAGCATCTCTTTGCAGCCTCCAGGCTTTAACATCCTTATTCAGTCCCATTTTTCCTGCTCAAAAGGGACATTGTTAGGTTGAAAGTGCAGAAGCACAGACTACATCAGTGCAAGTCTTGGCTGGTCCTTGCCATTTTGTTATGCACATCCACCTTCCTTTCAGGCCTCCAGCTTCTGTCTGCCCTGCATTCTTACATCCTTGCACCACACCTTCTGATGGGCAGTACCCGTTCTCTTCTTTCTGTAACTGCCTGTCATACTTTGTCCTCAGAACTTCTCATCTGAAGCCCCAGTGGCCCCTGAGAAGCCACGGAGAACCAAGATTCCCCCTGTCCTTCGCATCTTGACTTGTTATTTCAGTCTCAGGATAATAGAAGGGTCTGCTCGCTTGGCAATTCAGGCTTCCTGCTTATGCCAGCCAGTCCTCTCTGACCATCTCATCCAGCTGAGTAGTCCTGGCTTCCCATTCAATTTACACAACAGCCTCAGCCTCAGCCTCCTTCAGGTTGAACAGCCTGACACCTTAGGAGCAAGGTTGCATCAGGCAAGTCAAGACTGGCCATCCTTCTAGGATGCTTGTGTCTGGGTCGTTGAGGCTCCTTTAGCCCACACACTCAACGATCCCTCTGTCTCTTCTGAGGGAAATGTAACCAGGGAAGAGGAGGGGGACACGCGCATGAGAGGAGGAGGCATGGGCTGGTGAAAGGTTTCGAGGTGGGGAAGCAGGAGCGTTGTTTTACCCTACTGCGTCTCACTCCTGTGCCCTCAGGTTGCTGGCCCAGCGGCAGCAACACTCCTTTGGTCTGCACGGAGTGGCATGTGTGGGTACAGAGCCGCACCTCTCCCTCTGTGCCCTGGAGTTTTATCGTGCCAACGACACCGCCAGATGTCCCGGAGGGGGACCCGTGGTGGTGAGCTGTGTGGCCGGCCCTCTTTACTCAGTGTCCGGTGGTCAGAAGAAGCAGCAGCAGCCAAAGCCTCAGGGGGAGGTACGTGAGACAGTGACTGTGACCTCTCCTGCTGTGGGTGGCCACCCCCTCACCAAGCACAGCCCTGACCTTTGAGGATAGAACAAAACCTTCCTCAGGGGTGACTCACACACCTGACATACCCACTTCTTCTTCCCACCAAACTCCTTCCCCTCCTGGGTCTGCTTAGCCCTCCTGGATGTTCACCTCTGCTGGGTGCATCTCTCTCACAGGTCCGAGTGCGTCTGAAGGGCGGCGCCCATCCTGGAGAGGGCCGGGTGGAAGTCCTGAAGGCTGGCACATGGGGCACAGTCTGTGACCGCAAGTGGGATGTGCAGGCAGCGAGTGTGGTGTGTCGAGAGCTGGGCTTTGGCAGTGCTCGAGAGGCTTTGACTGGCGCCCGCATGGGGCAGGGTGAGCGGGCAGGGAGATGGGAGAAGGGATGAGGCAAGGAGGTTCCCACTCCTCAGGAGTAGACTCCTGGGAAAGCCAGGTGTCCTCTGGTCAATGAAGGCGTAATTACAACCTCCTGAGCTGTGACTTCCGGCCTAGGCATGGGTGCCATCCACTTGAGTGAAGTTCGATGTTCTGGCCAGGAGTCCTCCCTCTGGAAGTGCTCCTCCAAGAACATCACTGCTGAAGAGTGTTCTCACAGCCAGGATGCTGGGGTCCGATGCAATCTGCCCTACACTGGGGTAGAGACCAAGGTCAGCCATACTCTCCACCTCGGCTCGAACCCTCATCTCTCATTCTATCCAGTCTAATCTCGGGTGTATAGCCTGCTGGTCCCAGTACATTGTCCCAGCCCCGTAGCATCCCAAAGTTCCCGGCTCACCCCACCACTTGCTAGCCCTTTATTTGCCTCTGAGTCACCTTTTGCCACGTTCCCACTACAGACTTTCACTACCACAAACAGCTCCTCCAAGTGCTTCCCTTCTGTGTCACTACAGATTCGACTCAGTGGGGGTCGCAGCCGATATGAGGGGCGAGTTGAGGTGCAAATAGGGGGACCTGGGCACCTCCGCTGGGGCCTCATCTGCGGGGATGACTGGGGAACGCTAGAGGCAATGGTGGCCTGTAGGCAACTTGGTCTGGGCTATGCCAACCATGGCCTGCAGGTAAGTAAACAGGGAAGACAACCAAAGCTGTTGTCGCAAAGCCTGTGCTTTGGGCACAGGACTTGGAAATGAGTCCCTTAGCCCAGAAGGCTGCACCTACTTATGTCCCCAGGAGACTTGGTACTGGGACTCAGGAAATACAACCGAGGTGGTGATGAGTGGAGTGCGCTGCACAGGGATGGAGCTTTCTCTGGACCAATGCGCCCATCACGGGACTCACGTCACCTGCAAGAGGACAGGGACCCGCTTCACTGCTGGAGTCATCTGTTCTGAGAGTGAGTGAAGGGCTGGGGAAGGGAGCCTCCCAGCCAACCCTTGGCAGGGAGAGAAGGGGCTGTCATCTGGCAGGGTACTTCTTCCCCATAGAAAGCCAGTCTCACACTCTAGGGAATGGAAGCACCCCCTTCCATCCCTGCCCCTCAGCAGTGACTTCTGTCACTCTTTCCTTTCTCATGCAGCGGCCTCTGATCTGCTGCTACACTCGGCGCTGGTGCAAGAAACTGCCTACATCGAGGACCGGCCCCTGCACATGCTGTACTGTGCAGCCGAAGAGAACTGCCTGGCCAGTTCTGCCCGCTTGGCCAACTGGCCTTATGGCCACCGACGGCTGCTCCGATTCTCTTCCCAGATTCACAATTTGGGACGAGCTGACTTCAGACCCAAGGCTGGGCGCCACTCCTGGGTGTGGCATGAGTGCCATGGGTGAGAGGGGAGAAGGGAGGTAGAAAGACAAGGGCACAGAGGATGGGGCAGGCCTGCTGGGGTCAGGGAAAGAAACAGGAATTCCCCTGTCCCTTACGCTCGCAGGCACTACCACAGCATGGACATCTTTACTCACTATGATATTCTGACCCCCAATGGCACCAAGGTGGCGGAGGGACACAAAGCAAGTTTCTGTCTGGAAGACACTGAATGTCAGGAGGGTGAGTTGGGGCCTAGAGTGGACTTTAGCATCTCCAAAGCACAAGTTTTCCTTTTCCTGACATACACCAATCTCTTCAGATGTCCCCAAGAGATATGAATGTGCCAATTTTGGAGAGCAAGGCATCACTGTGGGTTGCTGGGATCTCTACAGGCATGACATCGACTGTCAGTGGATTGACATCACAGACGTGAAGCCAGGGAACTACATTCTCCAGGTGCCTAGGGTCTAGTGCTTCCAGGTGGTGTACAGGCGTCTGTCTTTCTTTCTTGTTTTTTTTTTTTTTTTTTTTTTTGGTGGGCAGTAGTCTTAAAAGACACTGAGTTTGAGGGTTGCAGTTGGATCAAGTGGCCATTCGCCTTCATTCACAGGTGATCATCAACCCAAATTTTGAAGTAGCAGAAAGTGACTTCACTAACAATGCAATGAAATGTAACTGCAAATATGATGGACATCGCATCTGGGTGCACAACTGCCACATTGGTATTTGATGGGCCAGGGAACTCAAGGAGATGGGCTGGTGGAAAAACACTTTCATCTTCTTTTCCTTAAGCAAATTCTGTCTTCCTCCCTACTCCTGGACCTCTGTCTATCCACTTCTATCCACCCTTCCCCACAGTGGGTCTGCTTCCCTGCCTCTGTGCAGGGCACCACCCACACTGCCTGTCCACTCTGCCTCCAGGTGATGCCTTCAGTGAAGAGGCCAACAGGAGGTTCGAGCGCTACCCTGGTCAAACCAGCAACCAGATTGTCTAAATATCACCATCCTTCTTTGCAAACCACCACTGGCCCCCAGTGGCAGGGGTCTGAGGCTGCCATTACCTCAGGAGCTTACCATGGAATCCTTGATGGTAGCAGGCCTGCCACATCAATCCACCATGGATTGTGGATGTGGAAATGACAAACGCAAGTTACGGCCCTTCCTCCTAGACTGGCTATCAGTATCTGTACCAGCATGAAGACTCTTTGTTCCAGGCCCAGCATGGAGCAGAGCACACTGCAACAAGCAGCAACTGACTAAATTCTCAGAACACCAGATGGCAGCCGCTCATTTTCTTGAATATGAGGTCAGGATGGTCAGCTCCCATGATCTCCCTTCAGTTCAGGGGAGAAACAGCTTTACCTCTAGTGTTTTGGTGGGGGAAAAGATCCAGCCCCCTTTCCCTCCATGTTGGACTATAAGATGTTGTTAGGTATAATTTTATTTTATATAAAAAGTGTTTTTGAGATTGTTCAGGGCCCAGATATTGATGCTGGTGGTTGGAGGGACCTGCCCCCCACTGGTTCATTGATGCCCCTGCCCAGTGCCCTCAAAACCTAGGCAGGAAGGCAAGGAGGGAATCAGAGCAGGTGCCTCACATTCTTGCTAATCCAGTCATTCTGTGATCTCTGGAGTCACATATAAAGTCAGGGTTTCTGATCCCCGCCGGATTCGCACTGCCAGCTGTGACTGGGTTCGAACAGCTTCATAAACATCTTCAGCATTCTGTACGAGCTGCTCCCCAATGGCCAAGATCACATCACCAGGTCGTAGACCAGCCCTACAGAGAAGGATGGACACAGAGAAACCAGGGAGTACACAGCCTAGATCAAGGACACACAGGGTACACTTCCCTGCCCCCATTTTACAGGGCAGCCTCTCCTTCACCTGTGTGCAGGGGAGCCGAGGATGACCTTATGGATGAGTACACCATGCTGAACGTCAGGAAAGCTTGGTTCTCGAAGCTGTAGTTCAGCAAGGATGCTGAAAGGACACAAATCAATTCACTAGCTACACTTAGGAACTCTCCCCGTCTTGGGTTTGCCTCAAGTCTCTCATCAGCACACTGACAAATGTGTGGCCAGGATACATACTAAGCACTACAGATATGAAGACAGCGCATTTTCTGCCTTCTAACAGTTAGAAAGTAGGATATGTATATAATAGGAAACTTAATTCCCAATGACCCAGTGTCAAGTCAACAATATTAGTATCATTCTAGAATCCTAAGAAAAATTTAAGAAGGAGGTAGAACTTAAACTGCACCTAGAAGGATAGGTCTGATGTTAACTATATTAAACAAGAAAAGTGTAAAGACATAGGAGGAGGATATCAGGCTGGCTGAACCAGTATTCCTGAGGGAAGTAACAGAAGCCAAATCTGGAAGGTCGATTTAGTCAGGTGAAAAATGCCCTTGAGAGCCAGGTATGGTGGTGCACACCTTCGAAGCCAGCACTCAAGAGGCTGAGGCAGGAGGATCGCCAAGAATTTGAGGCCAGCCTGAGTTAGAAAGTGAGTTTGAGGCTAGCCTGATCTACACAGCAAGATTTTGGCTAAAAAAAAAAGAAAGAAAGAGCCTTCAAGTGCCAAAGGCAATGAATTGAAGGCTTTGAATGACAGTAGTGACAAGATGCAGTCAGTTTGGTGACAGGGGTGCCAGATGGAGTACAGTGAGAAAATCAAAATAATAAGGAACAGCTCTATGATAGTGAAAAGCAGCTCATCGTAGATTAAGACAAGCAAAAGCACAGCCTGACAGAAGACCCTGTTGCTCAACACTAATTCTACGTTTCATGACCATTAATGCTCATACCTGGGAGTAAGAGTCAGCATCATCACCCCAATGTAGCGGCGCTGGGATCCACTAATTCCAAACCAGGAACCTGTGAAAGAGGGGCAATGAGCCCCCATCCTGCTACATTCTTCTTTCCCTTCCCTTCCCATCCCTTCCTTCCAGGGAACATTTCTTCCCATGTCTCATCCACCACTTTAAAAGAACCCCTTTTCCCACTGCCAGACTCACTTTTCTTTTCCCCACGTCGCAGAAACTCTCTAAGTCGATCAGAGGG
Source organism: Cavia porcellus (assembly GCF_034190915.1). NCBI lineage: Eukaryota > Metazoa > Chordata > Mammalia > Rodentia > Caviidae > Cavia > Cavia porcellus. Next base: position 28,231,718 of record NW_026947501.1, on the reverse strand, counting down.
GATGGCAAAGGAGATTCCAGCTGTGACCTTCATAGTGTTCACTCCAATCACCTCCCCATCCTGCAGGGACACAGCCCCCTGTCCCCTAGCCCGAACAGACAGTAGGGGATGGGGGCATCTAAACAAAAGTATGGGACCGTTGGGGGAACTGTTTGGCTATCGCAAAATAGCAAACAAGAAACTGACTGCACATAAACTCAACCAAACTTTCTTGAATTAAAAGAAACCCACCCTTTCCATACTGACCTGGGGTAGGGATTCTTAGAAGGAAAGATCTCACACTCACCAGGTTAACCAGCGGACCTCCAGAGTTTCCAAACTGTAGGACAAGGAAAAAACATGGAAGAGATCAGGAGATTCTAAGCCTGGTGGCATAACCCAGAGTTAAGCACCTTTCCAGATTCCTTCCCCAGCCCATAAAATGAATGGCTACATTTCCACAGCCTAACCGCAGTATAAATGCTCATCCAACACACATCAGTTGATGCTTCATTCCCCCAACCTAGTTTGTCATTTTTCTCATATAAGGACATACATCAATAGCTGCATCAGTCTGAATGTATTCCACATTGGTTTGGGGCAGTCCAAGGTCTCTGGCTGGACGCTGAGCAGAGCTGACAATGCCAGAAGTGATTGTGTTCTGCAGCGCAAAGGGACTTCCCATAGCAACAACAAACTCGCCTTGCCGGACATCAGCTGAACGTCCCAGGGGGAGTGTGGGTAGAGGCTCCTAATGAAAGATGGGTACAAGAGACCTGTCATCTGGAGATAGGAGCAAGTAAATAGTTGCAACCAGGCCTAGCCGACTCCAACCCCACCTTGGTTTGAATCCTCAGCGTGGCGATATCTGCCACAGGATCCACAGCCGTAACCATGGCCTCATATGTGTCACCGCTAAGCAGCCTCACACGGACGCGGCGCCGATCTGCCACCACATGGGCATTAGTAACAATGAGCCCATCGGCAGCCACCACGAATCCTGAGCCATTTGAGATAGGGACTTCTCGGCCCGAAAAAGGGTGCCTGAAATGGACAAAACGCGGATAATATGAAGAAACTCCTGCCCTCTGCTTGTAGCTTCCACGATTCCCTCTCTACCCCACCATTACCGGTCCAAAATCTCGATATACACCACGGCAGGTGCAGTCTTCTCCACCACATCTGCAATGAAATTGTACTGGCTCCGGGGAGAGGTGGGTGGTGGAGCAGGGACAGCGGCTAGCACGGCTGGAGGACTCCGACCCCTGCCCCACAACAACAACAGCAATGCGCCCCCAGCGCCAAGCGTCACCACCAGCCACGAGTGCGGTAGGGCTCCAGGGTTCCCTGAGGCCTCCCGGGCCGGGGGATCAGGGTTCTCTGCAGTCCGTCGCGTCGGGGTCCAAGACGTCAAACATGCCCGAGGTTCAGGGATCCCCTGAGACAACCGGGCCCGGAGACTAGAGGTCCCATAAGTCCCCCGGGCCTGTAGGTAAGGAGTTCCTGACGTCAGCAGGGCCCGGAGGTCAGGGGTCAACAGGGGTCCCTTCCCACAGAGAATGCCCCCCAAAGCCCGCCATCCCTGGAGGATCCAAGCTGCACCCCGCCCCGCCCTCAGTGCAGCCATCAGCTCCACCTTGGCTGCCTACTTGCCCGCCCAACTCGGAGGCGGTGCCCTGATCTGAGCAGGCAGACAGCAGGACCCTAGGCACGCCGGAACCTGAAGTCTTCCAGAAGTGCACGCCGGGACCCAAGATTCCTGTGAACCAGCTCCACCCTGTCCCGTGAATGCTGGGAATTGTGGTCTCCGCCGGACTCGAGTAGTCAGGCGCCTCGGGGGGCCGCAGGGCATGCTGGGTCCGCTAGCCCTTCCGGGGCGCCTTCGGACTTCGGGTCACAGCACCTTGGCGGATGCCCAAAGTCTCAGCCTTCCCAGGAGCCCCTGCGGCCCGGCGCGAAGATGGCGGCAGCAGCGGCCGTGCTCCCCTGAAACAGCTGCGATGGAGCCTTCCCCGGCTCCCGGGCCGGAGCGGCTCTTTGACTCGCACCGGTAAGAGCCCCTGAGGGAAGAGGCGAGCTCTCACGTCCTTTCGGCCTTCGGTGCCTGATCACTGCCTCTTCCCTGCAGGCTCCCGGGTGACGGCTTCCTGCTCCTCGCGCTGCTGCTCTACGCGCCAGTCGGCTTCTGCCTCCTAGTCCTGCGCCTTTTTCTTGGGATCCACGTCTTCTTGGTTAGCTGCGCGCTGCCTGACAGTGTCTTTCGCAGGTTCCGACTCGGGCACTGAGGGGGTGTCTGGGCTGGGCCGGGCCGGAGCCGCAGAGTCACCGCCACCTATACCCTCAGGTTCGTGGTGCGAACCATGTGTGCGGTGCTGGGGCTCGTGGCCCGCCAGGAAGGTTCCGGACTCCGGGATCCCCGCGTCAGGGTCCTCATTTCCAACCATGTGACACCTTTTGATCACAACATAGTCAACCTACTCACCACCTGTAGCACCGTGAGTGGGGGCGAGGCCTAGAGCGCCACCGGGTGGCTCCCTGGACCGGTGCTGTAGGTTCACCTATCCCGTTTAGCTCTCCCTTGGGGGATACTGACCCTTACTCCTCCTCTCATTACACCACTTACATTTTTTCTCATTTGTTCCTATTTCTTTCGTGTTGCTTTTTCTGCTCCCTGTACCCAGCCTCTACTCAATAGTCCTCCCAGCTTTGTGTGTTGGTCTCGGGGCTTCATGGAGATGGATAGGCGAGTAGAGCTGGTGGAGTCACTCAAGAGATTCTGTGCCTCCACGAGGCTTCCTCCCACCCCTCTGCTGCTGTTCCCCGAGGAAGAGGCCACCAATGGCCGGGAGGGGCTCCTGCGCTTCAGGTGGGTGAACACAGGCTGCAACTGAGCAGGTTGGTCACACTATAGGTCTTTGAGTTTTCCCAGCCTTCAGCCCGTATCCCACTTCATCCCCAGATCGTTTTTTTCTGCCCACTTTTAGTTCTTTCAAATCTCTTTCCTATTTATTCAACTGTGCAGTGTTAACAATTTCTTGTTTTTAGTCTGATAAGTGCTGCTGACGGGGCTAGCTAGATTCCATTCTACTCTCCTTTCTCTTCTAGTTCCTGGCCATTTTCTATTCAGGATGTTGTACAACCTCTTACCCTGCGAGTTCAGAGACCCTTAGTTTCTGTGGTGAGTGTGTATTGGACAGGGAATCTCTGGGGTTTGGGGGGAAGTTTCCCCACCCTGGCCCTGTCCTCACTTCATACCCTCCCCTCAGACGGTGTCAGATGCTTCCTGGGTCTCAGAACTGCTGTGGTCACTTTTCGTCCCTTTCACGGTGTATCAAGTAAGGTATTAACTGTCCTCACTTTTTGGTGGCTGGGAAGAGGCTCATCTCAAGCTTAAGGAAGTAGTGGCCTCTGCCCTATTCATTTGTAGTTTTTTAATATCAAGGTCCCACCACAGAGGCAACACTGTTTACTGTGTCTCCACCCTCACCACCACTGTCCCATGAGGAGAGGTATCAAAATGGGGAAGGGATGACTTAATATGTCACTGGGTTGTTTTTTGCAGGTGGCTTCCTCCTGTTCATCGCCAGCTGGGAGAGGGCAATGAGGAGTTTGCACTCCGTGTACAGCAGGTGGTAGAGCACACAGCAGGGTGGAGGTGGGAGAGGCTGGCAGTCTCGACACTTACGGCCTTCTACTTCTCCTAGCTGGTGGCCAAGGAATTGGGCCAAATAGGGACACGGCTTACTCCAGCTGACAAAGCAGAACACATGAAGCGACAAAGACACCCCAGAGTGCGTCCCCAGTTAGGTGTGTAGTCTCTGTTTGAGCTTTTTTCCAATCCTTGGCAATTTCTTCGCTGTTCCTCAAATGGTCAGCCTTTTCTTCCTTCTAATTTTCTACTTAACTACATTTCTAAATTTCTGTTTTTCAGCGCAGTCTTCTTTCCCTCCCTCTCCTGGCCCTTCTCCTGATGTGCAGCTGGCAACACTGGCTCAGAGAGTCAAGGAGGTGTTGCCTCATGTGCCACTGGGTGTCATCCAGAGAGACCTGGGTATGAGAAAGGGTAGTCTCACACAAAGTAACACACACAGGGAGGAAAAAATGGGCTGTGAAGGAAAGCTAAGAAGAAAGAAGTGAGCGGGGAATGGCTCCCCTCTCCTCCTTTCCTTTCTTCTCAGCCAGGACTGGCTGTGTAGACTTGACCATCACTAATCTGCTTGAGGGGGCTGTAGCTTTCATGCCTGAAGACATCACAGAGGGAACCCAGTCCCTGCCCACAGCCTCTACCCCAAAGGTGAGACCCAGAAGCAGTCAAGTCCAAGAATTGGGTAGGTTGGGGCAGTCCTCAACTCCCTGTTCCTGACTTATCTTTTTGATCATGAGACCCTAGCACAGTGCCTCTCTTGCAAAGTAGGCATACGATGCGTGTTTATTGATGATGACTTCGCAAGCCCTCTGACATTGTGATCACCTCAGTTCCCCAGCTCTGGCATGGTGACCCCTCAGCCCACAGCCCTAACATTTGCCAAGTCTTCCTGGGCCCGACAGGAGAGCCTGCAGGAGCGAAAGCAGGCACTGTATGAATATGCAAGAAGGTGAGGTGTTAGACGACAATGACTAGGAAGGGGCAAGTTGAAGAAGGGTATTATGGAACCAATATGACAAAGCCTACATGATGTCTTTCCCCATATCCCACAGGAGATTCAGAGAGAGACAGGCCCTGGAGGCTGACTGAGCTCAAAGGATGGTACCCAGAGCCACAGGATGGAGACTGGGGGCAGCCCTCATCCAACTCAAAAAAGGCCGGATGAGTGGGTGGTAAAAAAAAAAAAAAAGGGAGGGATGGGGGCTCCCCCAATCTCATATTAAATACAGGGTTTTCACTCAAGGTCTCTGTTGCCTCTCTGGGTTTCAAAATCCCCTGAGCAAGTTTCTTTTCCTTTGGTCGGAGGGTATGGAGATAAGAATCTCCATAGGTTTGAGGGGTGATCAGGTAGAACTGTTGGAAGTTATTCTATCCCAGAAGATGAGTGATGCTAAGGCAATGTAAATGAACTGATAACAGACAATTGGACCCCCCGCTTGGGTGTTCATCCCAGTTTTGTTAAGCTTCTACAAAAACTACAAGTCCCAAAATGCCTTTCACAAGCACTAGACTGTCAAGTTCACACGTGCTCAATGTGGCAGGAGCCTGTTTTCCATAGGTTAGTGGCTAGGTTAAATAAAGTGGAGCATGCTGCCCCACCCCAAAAGCAAGCATCCGGATTGGAGTTTGAGCCTAGCCTCAGGGTGAAGCCGGAATTTACCTTTGTACTTTAAGCAGTCAGCAGTTACCTGAGTAGATGTGGAACTGACTGCCATCCTGACGTCTCAGAGCCGCAAGCAGGTTTGAATCCAGGATCCTTGTGACCCTTCTGTGCCCACCCATTCCTTACTCTTTCACTCCCGGGACCTTCCCCAGGTTACTATGTCTCATAATTCTTGCTGCCTCCAGGGTCTCCTGTTTAGTCATAGGACTTACTACCCAACTATGGGGGTAAAATTTCACTTTTGATGATCCCTTAGAAATACGCAGTACTGTTTTCTGGCAAGCAGAAAATCCTGGGAAGTATGAAACAAACCCCCCCCCCCCCGGTATTACTGCCTGAGGGTAGGTGCTAAGAATCAGAGCTGATGTGGGGAGATAGCATCAGTCACCAAATAGGCTTTACTAGCTGCCCTGCCTTCTGTAGGTCCTGGACAGCTACCATGACCTCTCAGCCTCTTAGGCTGGCAGAAGAATCTGACACAAGTCCTGGGGAGTCTGAACTGGCTGTGAACCCCTTTGATGGGCTCCCCTTCTCTTCTCGCTACTACAAGCTGCTTGAGCAGCGCAGAGGCTTGCCCATCTGGGCTGTTCGCTTCATCTTCTTGGAGCATTTGGAGAGTAGCCCCACTGGAGTGGTCCTGGTATCCGGGGAACCTGGCTCTGGCAAGAGCACCCAGGTGGAGAAAGATTCTGGGAGGGGCTAAGGAATTGGCTTTTCCCCAGAGTAAGGGATATTGAGGAAGTGGGCAAAGAGAAGAGGGTTAGGCTGGCCCCAGGGTGTTGAGAATGGACCAGAGGACTCCCCAAATTAGAGACTACACTGGCTGTGGCTCCCCAGGACTTTGCCCAGAGTTCTGTGACTCCCTCACTGGTTGTCCTTCCCTCCCCCTTCTCCAGATCCCTCAATGGTGTGCAGAATTTGCCCTGGCCAGGGGATTCCAGAATGGCCAGGTTACTGTCACCCAGCCCTACCCTCTGGCAGCCCTGAGCCTGGCTTTGCGGGTTGCTGATGAGATGGACCTGACCGTGGGTCATGAGGTTGGATATAGCATCCCGCAGGAGGACTGCACAGGACCCAACACTCTGCTCAGGTGGGGTCCTCTGCAGGCCTGTCTGGCATCTCACCATAACCTCCCCCAGCCTAACTCACCCTTTAAGTCACACACAGTGCAACTGCTGAATTAAGCCCCTGAGTCTGGCCTCAGACATCAACCTCAACCTCACCATGATAGTCGCACCTCCCACCTAGGGCAGTGAACCAGATGTCCTCGCAGGAGTCATGGGGTCAGGTTCAGAAAGTCAGTCACACTCTCTTTTTCTGACCTTCAGTATCAAAATCTATTTCCCTTGGAGAGGAGTTCCCCTACAATTCTGGGGCTTGTCAGTGTCCACCCTGACTCCACTGCCTACTACCAATATCCACAGGTTCTGCTGGGACAGGTTGCTCCTGCAGGAACTGGCCTCAACCCGGGGCACTGGAGCCTGGGGTGTGCTGGTGTTGGATGAGACTCAGGAGCGGTCCGTGGCCTCAGATTCACTCCAGGGACTGCTCCGAGATACCACACTGGGAGACCTTCCAGGGGACCCTCGAGTGGTTGTGATTACTGACCCAGCCCTTGAGCCTAAGCTCCGAGACTTCTGGGGCAATCCTCCCACTGTGCGTGTACCCAGGGCACCTGGCAGGAGTCCCACCCCTGTCTACAGAGACACTGTTCCTACTGATCGGGTGGAAGCTGCCTGCCAAGCCGTGCTTGAGCTGTGTTGGAAGGAGGCTCCAGGCGATGTGCTAGTGTACCTGCCCAGTGAGGAGGTAAAAGGAATGGATTCCGAGAGGAAGTACTCATGCATACCACCTTCCACCCCAGGGAAAAGGGACTAATGCATGTTAGAAATGGTGGGATAGTAGTGTTTATTCTCTACTGAGGTCCAGAGGAAAACCCAGGGATTTCAGAACCAAGGATAGTGGTGCACACCTGTAATCCTAGCAATCTGGGAGGCTGAGACAGGAGGATCACAAGTTCGAGCCCACACTGGATAACTTGGCAAGACCCTGTCTCAAAAATTTAAAAAGCAAGTAAAATAAGTGAAAACTGACTGGGGATGTAGCTCAATGCAGATTCTGTGATCAATAGCCAGAATCACAAGAAAGAATGAATAAAAGAAATCAAGAATTTCAGGATAAAGGTATCTTCTACACATGTCCTGATTTCTTCTACTGCAGAGATTTCAGTGACATTCTGAAATTATAACAACCTAAACTTCATGAGAATGTATGTTTTTTCCGAGTGAAAGGCCCTATATAGCTTTTATCAATTTTTCAAAAGGGTCTATGACCCCAAAAAAGCTGAGAACTGCCCTAATGCCCCACCCCTCTCCTCAGGAAATTTCCCTGTGCTGTGAATCCTTGTCCAGGGAGGTGGGGACCCTGGCACTCCTAAGCCCTCGGCCCAGGGTGCTGCCCCTTCACCCAGGCTGTGGTCAAGCCATTCAGGCCGTGTACGAGGACACAGGCCCGGGAGCCCGGAAGGTCGTGGTCACTCACTGGCTGGCTGACTTCTCCTTCTCCCTCCCTTCCATCCGACATGTCATTGACTCAGGACTGGAGCTCCGAAGTGTGAGTAATGGGTTGGGGCAGCGGCTATAAACAGCAATGGCCTGTGATCTGTCTTGACCTTGCTTGGGGCATGGTAACAGGTTTACAGTCCCCGGATCCGAGCAGAATCCCAAGTCTTGAGAACAATTAGCAAATGTCAGGCAGAAGCAAGGCGACTTCGGGCAAGAGGGTTCCCTCCAGGTAAAAGCCTTTGCCCTTGCAGAAACCCAGCCTGAGAAGCCGTGCCAAGTGCAGGCCCCAGTAAACCTACTGTCCCAGCTTTCTTCCCTCAGGATCCTACCTCTGCCTGTATCCAAAGACCGTCCTAGAACTAGAGGCTCCCCCACTGCCCCAACCCAGGGTATGCGAAGAGAATCTGAGCCCCCTGATGTTACTACTAAAGAGGAGGCAGATTGCTGAGCCAGGGCACTGCCGCTTCCTGGACCCCCCTGGTGAGCAGCATCCTGCCTGCCCGTCCTCTGCCTGCCCACTGAGGCTTCATCCCCCTGAGCCCTGTCTTCCCCAGCTCCGGAAGCACTGATGCAGGCCCTGGAGGACTTAGACTACCTGGCAGCCCTGGATGACAATGGGGATCTGTCAGACCTGGGAGTCATCTTATCAGAGTTCCCCCTGATGCCCGAGCTGGCCAAAGCCCTACTGGCCTCCTGCGAGTTTAACTGCGTGGATGAGATGCTCACCCTTGCCGCCATGCTCACGGGTACATTTATAGATTCTGGCCACCAGGGGTTGGAAATGACGTCCCACTAGGTGGTCTGGGGTTTTGTTGTTCTTAGTATGGGGGATCTTGCTCTTCCAGCACTGTGCCACATCCCCGCTGTGAGTCAGTGGCTCCTGCACCTCGTGTTTGGTGCTCCTAAGCCGGCCCTTTCCTCTCTGCTCTAATTCCCCCCTCTCACGGTGCCTGAAGGACCAGGCATAGTCAGCTCTCCCTTTTATCTCCATAGTCCTTTCTCTGTGTGTCTTGCCCCTGGTTAAATCTCTCCCATCTGTTTTAGCTAAAACCCATACACCTCTCCTCCTCAGGTTTATCCTCTTTGTTCAGCTATACTGTGGTGGCGAACCTTTGTCACGTGTGCCACAGCCAGCTGTGTGTTATCACTGAAAGCTGGAAACGTTTGCCATCCCTGAGCTACGCTCTAATCCAGCCCATCCTATCTAATGTGCTGCCCACCCACTGCACCTGGCTTCCCTCAGGCCCATATACCACTGAAACAACTTTCAGCCCACCAGGGACCTTCCAGATAGCTAACCCCAGGCTTTATTGATGACATTTTGGCCGAGTGCTGACCACTCCCACTTTGAAGCCGCCTCCTGCTGTGCCTCTGTGATGCTACACCTTGTGTTTTTCATCCTGCCTCCCTGGCCTGCTTCCTTCATCCCTCCTGAGCTGCTGGTCCTCTGCTTGTCCATTGTAAGTGGGAGTCAGGGCTCTATCCTTGACCCTTGTGTCTTCTTATTCCTTTAACTCTTTGGGTAAGTTCACCCCACTCATGATTTGACACACTGCCTTTGTTTTTAACAATGCCTAACTTTTGTGCCTTGTGTCTACCAATACCTTCTTCTAGATCTTTTGGGGGTTTTTTTGTTTGTTGTTTTGTTTTTGTTTTTGAAACAGAGTTTTAATAAGCAGGCTGGCCTTGAACTCACTTTGTAACCCAGAATTTCTCAATCCTCCTGCCTCAACCTCCCAAGTGCTAGGATTTCAGGCATGTGCCACCACACCTAGCCTACATTTTAGGCTAAAATTTAGGCTAAATTTAGGAAAAAAGAGAGGATAGGAAAAGAGAATGAGATCCAATTGCTAATGGCTATTTTTAACCATAATAGTCCACAGTACCCAGCTCAGAACTGAACTCATGCACCCTCTTAAACTACCCCTCAGAGCTAGATGTAGTGGCACATGACTATGATATGAATAGTGTGGAAGGCTGAAGCAGGAGGATAGCAAATTCAAGCCCAGACCGGGCAATTTAGAGATATAGCAAGACCTTGACTGTAAATACATACATATGTATTTACATATATACATACACATACACACATATGGGGCTGGGTATGTAGCTCAGTGAAAAGACCTGGGCTCAATCCCTAGTACTAAAGAAAGACAGACAGAGAGACCTACCCCACCATCACCATGTTTTCCTCCCTCAGAACCTTCAGTTTCAGATAATGCCATAACCTCTTCTGAATGATACACTACCACCATCCTAGACTAGCCTTTCTTAGATTCTCTTCATTTTTATATCCGAAATAACATTCATCTGCTCTCTTGAAAATTCACTGCAGGTGCACTGTTAAGTTTGCATCATGGCTCAGCTGGATCCCATTAGCAGTCTCCCAACGAGTCATGTGAATGCTTCCAAATTCATGGACTCTCCTACTTAAAAACCTCTCTTCAACAGGTATTCTTTACTCTGGGACAGAATGTTAACTCCTTTGCACCGCACATCTGGCCCCTGCCTACCTCTCCAGCTCTATTTCCTGCTCTTCTGCCACATCCTTCCCTCTACCCAAACCAGGTGGCTTGCAGTTCCCAAAATGTTCCATGCTGTTAACTTCTCTACTTTGTTCCCACAGCCTTGACTATTGTCCCTGCACCTTGTCCACTGAGATAATCCTCACTCAAACTTTAAAACTTGGCTCAGGGAGCCTCCGCCTTTTCTCCTACATCACCACCATTGCCATGCCCCAAGCCTGGATTACCTGCCCTACTCTTTGTTTCCAGAGTACCATACACACACGAAGCCAGTCTTTCATTTACAGCTGTTCTTCAGTATCCATTGGAAATTGGTTCCAGAATTCTCTATGGATACCAAAATCCACTGGTGCTTAATTCTCTTACAATAAAATGGTACAGTATTTGCTCATAATCTATGCATCTCTCTGTATAACTGAAAGTCATAGCTAGGTTACTTATAATTCCCATCACAATGTGAGTACTATTTAAATAATATGCTGTGTTGTTTAAGAAATAACAAGAAAAAAAGTCTGGGCCAGCCATAGTGGCACATGCTTATAATCCCAGCAATCAGGAGACCGAGGCAAGAGGATTTCTGGAATTTGAGGCCAACTTGTGCTACATAGTGACTTCAAGACCAGCCTGAACTACATAGTGAGACCCTTTCAAAAGAAAAAGATAAAAGCCTGTGCATGTTCAGTCCGGATGCTATCTTTTCCCATATATTTTCACTCTTCAGCTGCTTGAGTCCACAGATGCAGAACCCACAGATACGGAGAGCTGGCTGTATTTATTTTCAACATCTAACAGAGTGCAGAACACCTAGAAGTTATCAGTGCCTTTTAAATAAAGTTCTCAAAGTGACATTATACCCTTTCCATATTTCACCTATGTCACTGTCCTGTCTCATTCCTCAAAGCTACTTTCTTTTCTGCCTCTAGCTGCCCCTGGGTTTACTCGACCTCCACTGTGTGCTGAAGAAGCTGCCCTGCGTCGGGCCCTGGAACACGCAGATGGTGACCACAGCTCTCTGATCCAGGTTTATGAAGCCTTTATCCAAAGTGAGTGGCCCACCCCTTTACAGAATCCCAGAGTTTCCAGAAGGGGCAGTGGTATACAGCCATGGTAGATCTCTCTGCCCAGGGGAAGGAGGATCCTTGGCCAGTGGTTGATTTCTTTCCACAGTCTAAACAACTTTATAGCTGTCTCTTCTTTTCTAGATGGAGAGAACGAAGCTTGGTGCCAGGCTCGAGGTCTAAATTGGGCAGCATTGTGCCACGCCCGTAAACTTCGGGGAGAGCTCCTAGAACTCATGCAGCGAATTGAACTTCCCTTGTCTCAACCAGCCTTTGGCTCTCAACAGAATCGCAGAGACCTTCAGAAAGCACTGGTGTCAGGATACTTCCTCAAAGTTAGGGCAAAGTATTGGGGTGAGGGTGATAAAAGGAGCAAAAGGCAGAGGGAACAAATATTAGTATGTCACCCCTGAAACTACAGTCAAGTGACCGTTCATAAGATTCTTTAGAAGCTGGGTATGGTGGTGCATGCTTATAATTCTAGCACCTGGGAGGCTGAAGCAGGAAGTTGCAAATCTGAGTCCCAGCCAGGTGTGGTGGTACGTCCTAGCACTTGGAAAACTGAGGCAGGAAGATTATCATGAGTTCAAAGCCAGGCTGGGCTACATAGTTCAAGGCCAGCCTGAATTATATAGGAAAACCCTGTCTCAAAAAAACCAAAAAAATTTCTTCTAGTCCCAGCCTGGGCAATTTAGCAAGACCCTGTCTTAAAATAAAAGGACTGGGGATATGGCTCAGTATGAAGGCCCTAGGCTCAATCTCCAGTACCACCAAAAGGTCTTTAGAACTAAGAGGTACTTTTCCTTTGAGTCCTTGGGTATCAGGAGCTGTAGAAAATGCCATATGATAAGTTGGGGACCAGATAATACCTAGAGATAATTAATTATTTAAAATTCTCACTATTCTTAACTAATTCTTTCTCAGCCCCCATTTTTTTTTCTACTCTGCTTCTTTTATTTATTCCTTCAATATCTTTGTCTTCTAATGAGGTGGCCCGAGACACAGATGGGACTGGAAACTATCTGCTGTTAACCCACAAGCATGTGGCCCAGCTATCCTTGTACTGCTGCTACCAAAACCGCCGGGCTCCAGCCAGACCCCCACAGTGGGTGCTGTACCACAGTTTCTCCATATCCAAAGACAACTGCCTTTCCATTGTTTCCGAGATTCAACCTGAGCTGTGCGTTTCCTGTACCCCTTATATACTGCCCATTTTCCTTCCAGGGCCAAAACTAAAGATGGGGAGTTGGAGAGACATAAGAAGAAGGGATCTTACTCGGGAGGCTGAGGCAGGAGAATCATTGCAAGTTCGAGACCAGCCTGGGCTACAAAATGAGCCCAAGGCCAGTCTGAACTGCATAGTGAGACCCTGTCTCAAAAACACACAAAAAAGGTGGGGGATCTTAGTGGCTTGTAGCAACATATGACTTCAGGGCAGAGGACTTGTGGAAGGGTGGTGGGAAGTTCTAGTCTACTCCAGAGGAGAAGATACAGATCATCTAACTATGACTCTCTCTGTCAGGCTGGTGGAGCTGGCCCCCCCATACTTCCTGAGTAATCTGCCTCCCAGTGAAAGCAGAGACCTCCTAAACCAGCTGAGGGAAGGAATGGCAGATTCATCAGCAGAGAAAGAACCTTCCTCCACCCAGGAATTCAGAGATGCCTGTATCCTGCAGTGACCTAAGGAATTCTGCAGGAATGGAGCCGAGCTCATCTCACATTCTGAGAGCCTTCATCAGTCGGGTACTACGCAGCCAGCCATAGTTAGAAACCCAAACTTTAGGGTCAGGTGCACATCCTAGGACCTAAGTCCCAAGTATCGGTGGATTTGGACTGGTAGAGATGGGGTAGGCCACCATCTTATAGGCTTAGCTTTCTCCTATTTATTGGTGAAGGAGGGACATGCTTCCCTCACCAAGGATGTGCCAAGCCCATCTTTGTACTCCCTTTTGGTCCATAAAAAGATTTTCCCATGATGCCAAATTTTATTTTGGTTCTGCAGCACCAAATACAACATCCATGAGTCAGAGAGGACTCTATGTCAAAGGTCCAAGACCAACTCCTGCCTCCATAGCCTCTTGCCTGGCCCCCACCTCTGGTCATGGCTCTGTGCTGTGACTGACATAGCTGTCAGTAGCATGGAGCACGAATACTCTGCCTACAGTTGGTCTCTGCTCTGCTGTTTTCCCTTTATCACAATGTTCCAGGCCCCAGAAGAAAGAGAACAGGGCTGGTAGAAGAATTAAACAGACTCTCTTTCTTCTTTCTTCCCTTTCTTCTTCATCTACTTTGAATCCTATTCTCTCCACATCCCCACCCTATTACTGGAACTGACCCCAGGACATGGTGCTCCTATATAAACATGAAGGCTGTTGCAACCATCTCCTAACTCATGAGCAAAGTTCCCAGCATCCTATGGCCCATTCAAAGTTGAAGTCTTCCTTTCCTTTATTTCAGTGTATATGTGAAGTGTTGGTGGTACTTGAGATTGAACCCGGGGCCTTCACATTGAGCTACATCCCCAGCCCCTTTTAAAAGTATTTCCTCTTGAAACAGGATCTTACCAGGTTGCCCAAGCTAGGCTGGAACTTGTGACCCTCCTGCCTCAGCCTCTCAGAGTGCTAGAATTACAAGCACATGCCACCATGCTGGGCTATTGAAGTCTTTCTAAAACTTTCAGGGGTCATCACACTTTTCTTCCTTTTGGCTGGGTCCTCCTTTCCCTTTCATGCTCCTGGACTGTTAACTTTGATATCCTCCATCATCTTGCACATTGTTAATGTTTATGGAATGTGGCAGATACAAAGGTTTATACCTAGAACTCCACTTTTCTTCTGAGCTCCTTCCCTAGGAAAGTCTATCTGGTCTTATTATTCTTTCTCCATCTCTGTGGGAGTCATCTGATCTCCAGATTTTTTTCCCCTCTAGATGTAACATTTAGTTTCACATATAAAGTTAATCTTACTACAGGGTCTGGGGATTTAGCTCAGCAGCATAAGTGCTTGCCTGGCAAGTGCAAGGTCATAAGTTCAATCCCCATTACCCAAAGAAAAAGTTTATCTTACTACAAACCTCACAATTTTTCCTTCATCCACAACATCATTAATTTCCTGACCCTCCACATTTCCAACATTTTTTGTACCAGAAATTGAACTCGGGACCTTGTGTGCTGTGCCACCAAGCTATATCCTCAGCCCCTCATTTCCAATCTTGAAATTACCTTTGATTCTTCTAGGCTTGTAATTCCTAAATATTTGATAAATTCTGTTTACCCTGACTCTGCTGGACCCATTCACTTGTGTCCACCATTTCCTCTTCCCCTGTCCTTGTCCCCGTGGAACACCAGAGCTAAGCTTTCTCCCTAGATTGACCTTTCATCAGGCCTGGAAGCCGCTGTCTCCTCTAGAGCACAGGTGTATTGTACATTTCAAGTAGTAGGATGTGCCAGCAGATTGGACACGCATGGAAACATGAGACGCAGAATCACGAAGGAATCCTTAGCGATTATTTTACAGTTGTGGAGTGAGATGCCCAGCGTAGACAGCCCCTCTGATCCCTGTCACAGTCAGCCAGATTTTCAGCTCTGGCGCTTCCTCTCACTCTGCCGCGGTAGGCTCCTTCTCTCACACCTTTGGTATATAGCCCCCAAATACCACTGACTGCAGCCATCCCTTGCCCAGCACTGCTGGCCTCGCGGCTTGGCTCTGGCTCCTAGAACCCGGCTCTGAGCTTACTCTCCGCTGGGCACCTCCGCAGCGAGGCTCGGGTTGGCAGTGCGCTCCCCCACCCCACCCCCACGCTCCTCATTGGCTACTGTCCTGCAGGTCCCGCCCCCTGGAGGCTTCAGTCCCGGCAGCTGTTTAACAGCTGGTCAGTGAAAAATGGCGGGAAAGGCCGCGTCTGATTGCGCCCGGCATCTGCTCAGTGCAGGCCTGGGTGCCCGCTGGTGGCCAAGGAGCCCTCGACGGTGTCACAAGTCCCGCTGCTCCTCATACCTCGGCTGCCACGAGTCCATGTGCGTGGGCAGCTGTGCGCTCTGCCGCCGCGGGCTGAGTGCACTCCGCCGATCCGGCAGGCGCAGCTCACACCACCGAGGCCAGCCCGGACACGGAAGCCACTTTGTTGTCCTCTGCCCAGGGCTGCAGGTTCTGCAGTGCAAAGAGCGACGAGTTGTGCAGGCAGAGCGGATCTGGGGGCAGCGGCGGCCGCAGCGGCCGCGGGAGCGCGTCCTGCTGCAGGTGCAAGAGCAGCCTCCCCGCACGGTGCCGCTCGGCCTCGCGCTCTTCTGCCGTCTGGCGCCTGGACGGGCAGAGATCCGGGGTCAGTGATGGGGCCCGCCCGCCTCTCCGCCAGGTGTCCCGGCCGGTGACCCCGGTCCACCCTCGCCCGGGCTGCGCCTCACCGCCACTTGGTGCGTCGGTTCTGGAACCAGGTCTTGACCTGTGCGTCTGTCATGCGCAAGGCCTTGGCCAGCGCCGCCCTCTCGGCCGAGGCTAGGTACTTCTGGCGCAGGAAGCGCCGCTCCAGCTCCAGCACCTGCGAGCGGGAAAAGGACGTGCGCGGCTTCTTCCGCTTCGGGGGTGTGCGGTTTTGGTACGGGTGGCCTATGCGGCGCGTCCCAGAGAAGGGCGAGAGCGCAGCTGCGGGGAAGAAGGAGCGGGCAGGGTTGGACGGAAGATCCGCGGGGTCACTGAGACCCGGGCCCCAGGCTTAGCCCCGCATCAGCAGGGGCATCCGGAGAAGACCGTGCGTCAGGATAATCGGCCCTCCCTCTAGAGTGACCAAGGGACGACCCTAACATCACCCTGCCCTCCGCACCGTGGGAGCGCAGGGACTGCAGGCAGGGTACGGCCCCGCGGGCAGGGCCCTCTCGGTTGCCTCTGTCTGCGGGACCGAGATCCGGGTTGAGTGAGGATCCCCGGCTTAAATCTGGGGGAGGGAAGAAAGGGCTCCTGGAGTTGGAGCAGAAAGAGATAGAAAGCGGCGAAGGGCGTGACGCGGGAGGCGTCGGGCAACCTCACCCGTGAGCCGGTCCTTGGCAAAGCGGCGGCCGCTGTCCATCCAAGGGAAGGTGAGTCCCGCTAGGCCCCCGGCGCCGCCCAAACCCGAGGGCCCAGGGACCGCGGGGGCGCCTCCCGCGGGCGGCGGCACCGGCAGCGGGCGATGAGCCGGGACGCGGATCACGCCGCCCGGGCCCACTCCGGAGGTGCTGGGCAGCGGGGCCAGGGAGCCTGCGGGTCCATAGCCCGAGGCTCCGTGGAATCCACCCGAGAATGCCGCACTCTCCCCTTGGCTCTGGCCCGCGCGACCCGGGCCTACGCCTCCTCCCAGGGGTTCAGGGCCGCTCAGGATCTGATCGATGCCAAAGCTGATTGGCTCGTGGTGCGGAAGGCTGTGCGGGGCCAGCACCCCGGGCTCCATGGGTCCCAGCCAGGGAGGACCGCTAGAGGTGCGGCGGCTGGGAAGGGCGCCTCGGACCGCTCGGGGAGCCCCGCAGCGGCGCGCTCCGGGCAGTGGCCTCAGGGGTCCGCGGGGCTGGCCGCAGCCGGGCGCCGGGGCCCCCGGAACAGCAGCATCCCGGTGCGCCCGGAGCAGCCGCGTGGGTCCCCGCCCCTGCCGGGCGTCCGTGCAGGGACTCGCATCCCGGAGGAGCTCGCGGCCGGGGCCCCGAGAGCTCCCTCGCTGGGTCCCAAGCGCAGATGGACGCTCGGTGGCGGGGCCGCTGCCCGAGTCCCGGGTGGAGAAGGTTGGCCGGCGAGGGCTGGGGCAGTGACTGACAGCTCGGCCCCGGGTGGGTAGTGAGGTTGGGGGTAGGGCAGGGGCGGGGCCCGGCCGTTAAAGGGGAATGGACGCCTGCTGGCGCCCGCCCGCGAGGATGCGCCGGGCAAAGGCAGAGGAGGGCGAGGGCGTTTAGGAGCCGGGCTTGGGGCGGGAGGGGCCGGAGCGCCGGCCGCTGAGTCAGCCGGGTCTTCGCCGCGCCTGCAGCCTCGCCGGCCTCCGCCTTCGAGCTGCCTCCGCCCGGCCAGCTTCCTCGGCAGGTGCCTCCTCCCCAGCCCCCACGCTTCACCTCCCGATGGGTCCCCCCGGCCCCTTCCCGGATTCGTTGGGGCCCTGGCATAAGTGTCCCGTGAGGCCAGATCTCGTTGTGGCCTCCCAGCTGCGTGAGAAGCGGCAGGGGAACGGCGACCCGCGATCTGGAGGCCGGAGGACGAGGACAGGTGTGGGAAGGGGCTCGCAGGGCGCGTCCGGTGGGCTAGGGCGGGGACGACCACCCCGGGCTGGCGATCCTGGGGCACCTGCAGTCCTCGCGAGGAGTGTGCCCCAGCCCGGGCCGGACGCACCAGTAATTGGTGCCCCGTCTCCTAGAATTTCGATTTTCTGAGGTCGTTGTAAATGGGACCGATGGTTCACCCTGGGCCAACTCAGCGCAAAGTGCAGAATCCCAGCGCGGGGTTCTGCCCGCTGCTCTGCGCCTGGGATGTCTGTTCTCATACACACTCCCCTCTCCGAGGCGGGAAATCGCCCCCAGGCACCGCGTGGGGCTCGCTGAGGCCTGGGGAGGATCCCCGCCGCCCCTTCTCCTTCAGACCCTTCACCCCATCCAAGCCCCAGAAAATGCGCCCGCCCGGGCGCGCCAGGGAAGGGAGGTGGAGAAAGACTGAAGCCATTCGGTGACCTTGTGACCTCTGGCCTTGAACCCTGGAGCCGGAGTGTGTGAACTCTGCGTCCTTCCCGGGAATGGGACCCTGGCCCGGCGGGCCCCCGAGCCTTAGACCCGCCCCCGCCGCCACCCTGCCCGGTGCAGGCCGCCATAATCAGGTTAGCCGGGCCGGAATTACATTACCTTCCCCCGCCCGCCCCGGCCCTGGGGGGGGACCTGGCGCCTCCGAGCCGGTGAGACTGGGCGCGGGGAGGGAAGCGCCCCTGCCATCCTGCAGCGGGTGGGCACCGACCTGCGGCTCAGCGGCCTCAAACATGTTGTGGCCAAAAGACCCCGCCCCGCCCCGCCGTGCCAGCCCTCGCCCTTCGCCCCCGGCCCTGTGCATGCTCAGCTCCACCCTGACAGTTCCCCGTGTGAACCGAAATGCTTCTAAGTCTACTAGACGGGTCTCCCCGACACTGGGCTTCCAACTGAGTCCTCAGGACCCCCTGGGAAAGACTGGCCCCTCCTTTCTTCTCCCCAGCAGATGGGCTGGCAGCCTGGCGCCTGGGGCAGGGTGAGAGGGTCTTTTCCCTCTTGGGAACCAGGAATGATATTTGGGCATCTGGGCAGGCAGATAGAGAGAGAAAAATAGGCTCTCTCCTCACCCAAAACCATTGGCTCCCCGGATTCTTAGAAGCTTCAGCCTGAAGGAGGGGAACCATGGTGGGGACCGCGGACGTGGATAACACTCTGTGATAACTCTCTCCACCTTGGTCACCTCTATCAGGCAATTTCTCCAGCCCTTCCCACATCGCTGCCCACAGCCCCTTCTGAAACCGCATGGATGCTGTTGCCGATCTATCGGTTGGCGGTGTTATGAACTTGGTGAAGCAGACATTACTACCTCCGTATCTCTTCACAGAGACCCTCACCCTCCCAGCAGAGGGAGGCTGAGAGGAGCATTGGAGGAGCATGAAGCCTCTGACATTCAGGGAAAACCTTCAGAGGCAGCATAGGTTGGACTCCACCAGGGAGACAGCAAAGAAATACAGCACCTGAGGGCCTCCACCCCCGGTGAAAGGTGAGTTTGCCAGTCCCTTCCCCAGCTCTGGATGGTACCTGGGGTGAGGGCAGCAACCACAGTGTCTCCAACCAAGCTGAATAAATACTTCTCCCGTGAAGCCATGAGTAAACCAGTGAATGAGGGAGAGGTAACATGCTGCAGACCTGGCTCACCTATGCCCATCCCTAGCTTCTGAGGTCAGCACAGAAGATACTACACTCAGAGATTGTTCAACTGACCCACTGAGGAGAACGGTCACAAACAATAATACAGACGTTTTGGAGGAGCTTAAGAAAAAATTTTTTTAATTTTTGAGACAGGGTCTTGATACGTAGTTCAGACTGGCCTTGAACTCACAGGGATCCTCCGGCCTCAGGCCCCTGAGTGCTGGGATTATTGGGATTATAGACACCATACCTGGCAGAGAAAAAAAATTTAGTAGCCAGGTGTGGTGAGACATGCCTGTAATCCCAGAACTCTTGGGAGGCTGAGCCTGGAGGATCACTGAGTTCAAGGCCAGTCTGAACTACATATGAAGACCCTTTCTTGAAAAACAAACAAACAAACAAAAAACAACTCTCTCTCCCCTCATCCTTCCCTCCCCACCATAGGGTTTCCAGATAGGATACCTCATTAGACAGTTGAGGCTGGCCTTGAACCCATTATGTGGCCCAGGCTGGCCTCAAAGTCTCCTTCCTGAGTGCTGGGGTTAGAAGTCTGCACCACCATGCCCAGAAGAATTTCCCTTCTTTCCTCCACCTCTCTGATTGTCAGGAAAACGTTGGCCCCTACTAGTTCGCGCTGAGGATAGAGGCACAGGGGTGAGCACCTCCTCCTTGAATCACTTGGGATCTGCCTCCTCCCTCCCGTCCCCTATTTCTATACCCACCCCCTAGTCTTTGGACATTCAAGCTTGTAGTGTCACAGGAAGAAGCCAAGCTTGGGGCCTCCACTCCTGCTCCCTCCCTTGCTTCCTGCTGTTAGGGGGTGTCCTTCTTTCCAGATGGTCCCCACTCCCATATCATAATTTCTCTCATCAGTTTAGTCCTTCCTGCCCACAACTGTCTCAGATCTTTATCATCTGGACAAAATCTCTGCCTGGCCCTTCAAGAGAAATTATGTTTTTCTTTGCTCTTTTACTGCCATGCCCACTGACTCCATTTCTTCATTTATTCTTTCAACCCAGTGCAAGCTGGCTTCTCTCCTCTAACCCTTAAAGAGCTCCAGTGTCTGGTGTTCTTCTCCAGCACTTCTCTGACGTGCCTTACTTTGTTGATCACCAACTATTTCTTGAAATGTCTTTCCTTTTGACTCATGGGGCATGATCTTAAATTATATCTTGGTTTTTCAGTATCATTGCTTATGTCTTTCTTCCACTGACCTTGTATTTTCTACTGAATATTGTGATCATTTTTTAGCCTTCGGCATCTCTCTGTCTTTTCAGGTTTCATCCATTTCAGTAATCTCAACTCTCAGATCAATCTGGACAACTCTCAGACCTGACATTTAAGCCACTCATTCTCCTGGTCTCCCGGACAGCTCCCTCTGCTTTTCTGATGTTCCTCACATCCAACTGGCTGAAGGTCGTGCTTACCCCTCCAACTCCTCATCCAAACCTACCAAATCAGGTTCTGGTTAATTCCTTCCATTATGCTTTCCTCTGAAGGTTTCAGATGCTCCCTTCCCTTCCCATTTCCACTGCCAAAGCCCTAACCTACAACAGCATCATTACCACCTGCAGTCATTCATTTGTTCATTCAGAAAATCCTGTTTGAATGCTTACTCTGTCCTAGCACTGGAGATATAACTGTGAACACAAAAGGGGAGAAAATAGGCTGCTTCTGAGAAGCTTACAGTGTACTGGAAAAGGCAGATGAAAAACTAGTGTGTGTGTGTGTGTGTGTGTGTGTATACATATATATATATATATATATATATATATATATGAAACACATAATAGAAAAATAGATTAAATATAATAGATGCAAAGCATTCTAATGTGTGCAAAGAAAAGCAAGGATGTGAAAGGGCAGGTGAGGAGGTTATTTACCCAGTGAACTCAGGATAAAGACCTGAAAGGAGCCAGGCAGAGTGGCTCACGCCTGTAATCCCAGCACTGGGGAGGCTGAGGCAGGAGGATCATTGCAAGTTTGAGACCAGCCTGGACTACAAAGTGAACCTAAGGCCAGCCTAAACTGCATAGGGAGACCCTGTATCAAAAAGATTTTTTAAAAAAAGACCTGAAAGGAGGGAGCCATTTCGGTATCCAGTGTTCCAAGTTGGGGCCACAGCAAGAGCGTGTCTTTGTGTCTATGGAACAGCGAGGCATCCACTGTGCTGGGAAAATTATGCAGGGCCCTGCAGACAGTTGTTAGGACTTCAGTTTTTATTGAGTGAAAAGGGAAGCTATAACAAAGTTTATTTCTTTTAGCACACGAGGTCCTGGGTTGGATCCCCAGCACCTCAAAAAAATTGTGTTTTTTTCTCTTGTGCAATGCCAGGGCCTCGGCTGAGTATTTCATTACTCAACCACACACTCCCCCTCCCGCCCTATCAAAGTGTTTTAAATAGAACAAAACAGAATTTTTTAAAAAATATTTTTGAGATAGAGTCTTGCTATGTCGCCTGGGCTGCCCTTGAACTTGCAATTTTCCTGCTTCAGCCTTCTAAGTGCTGGCATTACAGATGCGTACTACCAAGCCTGGCAATTTTCCTTCTCCTCTTCTTCCTTTTCCTCCTTCTCCTCTTTTTTTTCCTCCTTCTCCTCTTATTTTTCCTTTCTTCTTTTTTCTTTTTAGATAGGTCTCACTCTGTAGTTTAGACTAACCTTAAATTTACTATATAGCCCAAGCTGGCCTCAAACTCATTACAATCCTCCTGCCTCAGCCTTCTGAGTGTTGGGATCACAGGATTGTGCCACCATGCCCTGCTCAACTTTTCAATTTTATCTGTAACAACTTTCTTGAGGTAGAACTAAATACAATATTGTGCAGATACCTAAAGTGTACTCTAGCTGGGCGTGGTGGCTCATGCCTGTAATCCCAGCACTCGGGAGGCTGAGGCAGGAGGATCCTTGCAAGTTTGAGACCAGCCTGGGCTACAAGATGAGCTCAAGGCCAGCCTGAACTGCATAGAGAGACCCTGTCTCAAA
This sequence comes from Cavia porcellus, assembly GCF_034190915.1. Classification (NCBI taxonomy): domain Eukaryota; kingdom Metazoa; phylum Chordata; class Mammalia; order Rodentia; family Caviidae; genus Cavia; species Cavia porcellus. Next base: position 28,209,426 of record NW_026947501.1, on the reverse strand, counting down.
CAGACAAAAAAAAAAAAAAAAAAGTGTAATCTTTTTAGTACTGAAATTTGGACCCACAGCTTCACATATGCTTAAGTAAGTTTTCTAGTGTTAAGCTACATCCTTGGCTTTTTTTTCTTGATCAGACAAGATTTAGGTAAATTGTGTAGGCTGACTTCAAATTTGCAGTCCTCTTGCCTCAGCCTCCCAAGTAGTGGAGTTTGCAGAGATGCATTACCACACCCAGCCTAAAATATAATGAGTCTTGACATATGTATACACACAGGACTATCACAATTAAAATAATAAATGTGCCAGGTGTGGTGGTGCACACCTATAACCCTAGCACTCGGGAGGCTGAGGCAGGAGGATTGCCATGAGTTCAAGGCCAGCCTTAGCTATATAGCTCAAGGCTAGCCTGACCCACATAGAGAGACCCTGTCTTGAAAAAACAAAACAAAATAATAATAAACATATTCATCCAAAACTTTTCTTGTATTTTGATTCATGATTTATCAGAACTGCTGTGTGAACAGACTAAAAAGGGGGCAAAAAGTAGACACCAGAAAAGCAGTCAACGGGGGTGGTGGTGCATGATTGTAATCCCAGCTGCTGTACAAAGCTGATGCGGGAGGATCACCATGAGTTCTCCTTCCATGCCAGTTTAGGCTACATAGCGCTACAAGGGGGACCATGTTACATACACATAAGCCACTGCAATAATTCAGGGAAAAAATGATGGTGGCTTGGGCCAGGGAGCTAAGCAGTGGCTGTAATGAATAGTTGATCATTAACTCCTGGCTGTTTATCTATCCCAATGTTGTCTGAAGACTACTGCGACTTCCTCGGGTGCAGGGCTGGGCCTATGCTACTGCAGGCGCTCGCTGCCTAAGTGTGTCTGTGTACGGCAGTGTCCTAGTTGTCTTCCCCTCCTCCTTCGGCATCTGCTCTGCATTAGTCTGTCCCAGGCCTCCGCAGGCGCCGATGATTAAATCATCATCATTAACCAGGGCCTGCCCCCCATCCCCGGCAGCAGAGAGAGAATGCGGGGGGGGGGGCAGTAAGAGCACTATCAAGTCCCTGGGGGTCTCTTCCTCCCCACCCCAGCCCCAAGCACCCTCTCCTAGACTCCGCAAAACCCAGAGAAACTCTCGCGCGGAGCCGGGAGAAAGCCCGCCATCTGGATGAAGCTCCGCAGGGCGGACACGTCAGCCGCCCAGGGCGACATTACGAGGAGAAGACCCAGGAGGGGCTTCTTCGGTGGGGTCGTGGTCACAGGAGACCAACGTCCCCGAGCAGTAGCGGGTGGCGATCACCGGGCCTGTTGGGGTAGGAGGGGGCAGTCTTTCTCAGTATCCAAAAGTTAGTCCCGAGGCTAGGTTAGGTCTATTTAGATGACTGCTGCGGGAGGACCATGATATAGGACCCCTCCCCACACACCCCCCACTCCGTAATTACGACTGGGGAGGGGGAGGGGCCAGTGGGGCTCAGGTGAGCACACTGAGGAGAAAGGGACATGGGCGGGGCCTTGCAGAGGGTGAGCGAATCCGAAAAGAGTTAGACACTCGTTGCTAGGAGACAAGTCCCGCCCCGCAGGCGGCACCGGAAGTGGCAAGCCGGGCTCAGCCTTTAAGATGGCGTCTCCTCAGGGGGGCCAGATTGCGATCGCGATGAGGCTTCGGAACCAGCTCCAGTCAGTGTACAAGATGGACCCGCTACGAAATGAGGTGCAGGGGCGGCAGGGTTACTGCTGTGGTCCGCTAGCGGTGCGAACTAGGGCGGGCTAAAGGACGGGCGGTGGCTGGCCAGGCGCCCAGTGCGCTTGCGCAGAGACAGGGGGCCAGGTGCGCATGCGCGATCGTGGTCCGGTTGCCAAACTTTGCACTAGGACGCCTGCGCATTGTGTTTCCAATGTCGTGTAGTCTCCCCTGGGTAAGGAGGGTCAAGCAAGTCCACGTGAAGGGAGCCCCCGCTGTGAACGGAGCCCTCTGCTGGGCGGAGGAAGAGTGCCAGGCCCCGGAAGTTATCCCTTGACAGCTCACGGTGCGGGACTTGTTTGTGGAGTCTGATCAAAGAGGCGACCCCCAAGCTGGGAAGACATAAAATGCAAATGCGGGATGGAGTAGGGAAGGGTGAGGGATCTGTGACGGAGGGTGTACCCGCAGGAGGAGGTCCGAGTGAAGATCAAAGACTTGAATGAACACATTGTTTGCTGTCTGTGCGCTGGCTACTTTGTGGACGCCACTACCATCACAGAGTGTCTTCATACTTGTGAGTGCCCTGGATCAAACCTGGCTCTTATAAGCCATTCCTCACTGACACAGGCCAGCTTGTGTCCTGCTTCCCCCACCTATCCTATGAATCAAGTTCCCAGAAGGCCTGAGATTCTACTCTTCTCTTCCTCCAGTCTGCAAGAGTTGTATTGTGAAGTACCTCCAAACCAGCAAGTACTGCCCCATGTGCAACATAAAGATCCACGAGACACAGCCGCTGCTCAACCTCAAACTGGACCGGGTCATGCAGGACATCGTGTACAAACTAGTGCCTGGTTTGCAAGATAGTGAGTGACCAGCTTGACTTTGAGGGACCTCTTGGGGATTCATACTAGGTTTTGGTGGGTGGCAAACTTTATTTACTTATTTATTTTTTAAGACAGAGTTTCACCATGCAGTTCATGCTGGCCTTGAACTCATTGCAGTTAGTCCTCCTGCCTCAGCCTCCAGGGTGCTGGCTTTGGTGGGACTCTTGTATATAGAGATCAGCAGAACAAAGGAGAACTAATTCTTTACTCCTTTGCTTCACTCCTAGGTGAAGAAAAGCGAATTCGCGAATTCTACCAGTCTCGAGGCTTGGACAGGGTCACCCAGCCCAGTGGGGAAGGTATGTCCCTGGGAGGAGGGTAAAGCAAAGCTCCCAAATCATTCCTGCCACCTATTTTTGCTCTCTGGGAAAGGAGGGTTATGGAGCCTGTACCATCTGTTTTTCGCAGAGCCAGCCCTGAGCAACCTTGGCCTCCCCTTCAGCAGCTTCGACCACTCTAAAGCACACTACTATCGCTATGATGAGCAGCTGAGCCTATGCCTGGAGCGGCTGAGGTGAGGTGCAGATCAGGGATTATGTGAGGTGACAGACCGAGAGCCAAGGGGGGGCCTGGGGAGAAGTTAGGCAGTCACGGGGTGTCCTTTCCTTTAAAGAGTATACTTTGGTTCTTGTTGGAGGAGAGAAGGAAAGATAGGGCCCACTAATCTGTTTCTCTTTCCCTCCAGTACTGGCAAAGACAAGAATAAAAGTGTCTTGCAGGTGAGTGGGGGCCGAAAGGAGAGCCTCTTTAAGGCGACTGACCTCCCCAGGGCCCTTCCCTCAAGCACTTTGTCCTCTTGCCTTCCTTTTCTGCCCCTAGAACAAGTATGTCCGATGTTCTGTTAGAGCGGAGGTACGCCATCTCCGGAGGGTCTTGTGTCACCGCTTGATGCTAAGTCCACAACATGTGAGTGATCCCACAGTAGATTTTTCTGAAGAAGGGGCTAAGGAAGAGAAAGACAGGCTCTAGGGTAGATTGGGATGAGTCTAGAACCAAAGGAGAGTTCCTAAAACTGTCTGTCCCCATGTCCCTTTTAGGTACAGCTCCTTTTTGACAATGAAGTTCTCCCTGATCACATGACAATGAAGCAGATATGGCTCTCCCGCTGGTTCGGCAAGGTAAGCAGGGGTAAGGGTGGCCTGAGGGGCCCCTCAAATAATGCTGTTCACTGATGATTGCTTCCTCTTTATTTCTCCTTAGCCATCCCCTTTGCTTTTACAATACAGTGTGAAAGAGAAGAGGAGGTAGGGGCCAAGCCCCACTCCACCCCCTTCCCTTCCTTCCCCAAATATTTATGTGAAATGAACTGTGGCTTTATTTTTTGAAATAAAAGCTTTTAAAAAGCATCTTTCTTCCTCCTTCCTTGCTCAGGCTTTTTCCTGTGTGCTCCTTCCCTCGAAAAAGTTCTCTGAGCTTCTTTGTGAACAAGGGCTCTCCTTCACTGACAGAGGCCCTGGTGTCTTGCCACAGGAGAGGGATAGCTCATCCTAAGAAAAACTCAGAAAGTGCGCTGAAACCCCGGCCAACTCTTTTTGTTAAAGGGCAGGCTTTCTGTAGGGCAGCTCTCACTGTCCTTGTCTGCTGCAGCAGCATGGTGCAGGCCTGCTTGGAGCTGTCCTAATCCCATGTGGATCGAGGAGGGTGGGGTTGGACAATGGCCGCTGCAGACCTGAAAAGGAAAAAGCAAAATCCGGAGAATTGCATCCTGTTTCTGTGACTGGAGGGAGAGGGACAGAAGAGGAATCTAAAAAAGGGATGAGGTGGAAGCCTTGGAGATAAAGTGGGAGCTGATTTGGAGAACAAGGGCAGCTGTCAAGTAACAAGGAAGTGGTCACACAGCTCCCTGGTCCGATCAGCCAGCATTCCTTCCGGTGTGAGCCTCATATTGTCTGTATGAGCCTGGCCGTGCCCGCTGGGCTCCGGCAATAAACCCAGCCAGTGTCCTTGTTCTAAGGGGCCTCTAAGTGGGATAGCCAGAAACTTGCCAAACTGGGACAGCAACATCAAAAGCAAAGACCTCCTGAGGGAAGCAAACTGGGTCAAACAATGGAGCAGTCAGCATAAAGATCGAAAGAATGTGAGTTTAAAGCCTAAATCCCGAGCTGGAAGGCATCTGACTCCAGGGCTTAGAAGGTGATAAAAGCTGAGGACACCAAGCTCCCGAGTTTCTGTGGATGGAGGTCACATGGCAGAGGAGGCAGTGAAGGCCTAGGAGGTTGCTGTGCCTGACCCCTGAACTGAGTAAGAAAGCTCAAACCAGGAGAAAAACCTGAGCTTGATTTTGGAGGTTTTTCAGCTGGCCAATCTACCCGAGTTTTCTGGGAATTCTGCCTGATCCCACAGCTGAAGGTTGTAGCAGCACTACAACGAAGACAAACTAGAGAGGCTGAGAAAGCACTTCAGTGTGGGGGAAGGTGACAGGGACCTCAGTGGGCACAATCCTGAGCCCTTGGTTTGGGTACAATTCCTGACACTCCAGGTTGCCAAACTTTCCTCGAGTCTGGACCGCTCCCCCACCCCAGGGGGCCCTCTCACCTTCGGAAAACCTCCCAGTAGACATTGCTGTTTCTAAGACCTTTGAGCCTGCCACAACACCGGAGCATACCTCAGGCTTTGGGCTGAACTATCTCTTTCAAGATTCCCTACTCCTTTCCCTCCAGATTTAAATGCAACCTGGCACCCAGGGTGTTTGTCCAAGAGTCTGCAAACCAGCATTTCCTAGCTGGAGTGACCAGCCCTGGAGTGGTGTGAGCCTGGGAAGAGTAGCAGTGCTTCTAGAACTTTTGGGTGCCTTGAAGCCTCAGGAGTTGGGGAGCAGCCAGGGCCTCCCCTGAAGGCCCTCTGGTTAGGCCTTGGTGGCAGCTTTGTCACCTAAAGGATGGGCCTAAAGATGAGTGAGCCTAAGGCCAACTCAGGAGATCTGCGCACCAGACCTCCAGATGGGTCCTCTAAACGAAGACTTTGGAGCTAAAGGCGCTCAGGCTTAGGCCTGCGCCTAATACCTTGGCCCAGCCTTCGGTTTATCTGTCAGCACAGTGGCTGCAGCAGCTGTGATGCATCCCTGGTGGCCTGATGCCTACCAGCTATGGGCCCTGTGAGTCCATTTCCCCTTCCCATTCTGACGCTGCGTCCCTAGGATGCAGTCTGGTGGATGGGTTAGCACACTGACCCCAGAGCCCTTTGAACTCAAGGAGATGCAGCCCAGGGCCACCCCTCCCTCCCTCTAGCTTGGCCTTGCAGCGCTCGCTCGAGGTGGAGACTTCGGTCCTCACCTGCAGGGCTAAATCTGCCCCTCCCTATTCAGCCCTCACCTTCCCTGTCACCGAGCTCTAAACCCGGGCTGAAGGAGCCCGCCATTGGCACAGAGGAAGACGGGTCCCGCTAAGCTTGGCCAGCCTTTGCCAGTGTTGGCGGCAGAGCGGAGGCGGGGCGGGGACTTTGCTAAGCAGCGCTCGCAGGAGGCTCTGAGCCCGCGGCGCCCCTAGCAGCGCAGTCGCGACCCCCTGAAGACGGCCAGAGCTCGGGGAGCTGCGAACCAGCTAACAGGGCCAAAAAGAGCTCACACTCGCCGCGCCCCAAGTAAGGAAGGAACCTAAAATTTCAGGGCCTGAATCGGGCCACTGAACGGTAAGGTCTTCAGAAGGCGAAAACAAATCCCCTAAGTGTATAACTAGACAGGCTGACACCCGTCCCCAGCTCCGCACCTGGATTTTCCTCACAGTTCCCACTTACCTCCCACGCTGTGTATTTTCCCCAAGTGCGGGAAGGAGGAGTGCAATACTTCCATGAAACGCTCATCCACGGCCCCAGGGGGTTATTCTGAGATTCCTCCAGCACCCCCACCCCGCCCCCGCCACACACAAGCACGCACGCAACTGGGAATTCCGAGGAATGCGCGGGGCGGCTATCAGAGACTAAATGTGGTTTTACTGAGCAGACCTCAGGACCAAGTGGGGGTGGCGAGCTGGTGTCTCTGTGGAAGACCCCGAGGGTGACAGGCGCGGGTGCCTCTAATGGAAAAGATAGGACTGTGGGGTGAGAATGGGAAGTCTGAAAGCGGGTAATGAGGGGTGTGGCATGAGAACTATCCTTAAGTGGGCAGAGGAGTACCTTCCCATAATGGGTGAAGATTGGAATGTGGGGATCTTTACAAGGAGATTCAGTGCAAAATCCAAAAGAATCTGAAGAGAGGATGAGGGAATCCTTGGAGATCGGAGATGAGACTGCCAACGAACAATGATGATGGGAAGGAAAGAGGTGGAGTCCCCTGCAGGCTGTGGAGCCAGCCGGAGTTGGTGACCTGGGGGAAGACTTGGAGCGGTAGGGTTTGGCCTGGGGTAGCATTCAGCCGGCCTGGAGTAGGGGATAAGGCCAGAAGCGGTGCATAATGAGCTTCCAGAGCTCCCCCTTCCCAGCTCGCATGGGGGCGGGGTCTACGAGACACCTGAGAACCCCCCAAACCCAGAACCAAGGTTTAATCTTTTTTTTGTTTTGGTTTGGTTTTTAACGGTACGAGATCGAACTCAGGACCGCACACTTGCAAGGCAGGCGCTTATGCCACTGAGCTAAATTCCCAGCCCCAAGGTTTAATCTCTTAATCTCCGTCATTAATCACTCACCCTCCTCTGGCCCCCCTCCAAGGATCCGGTTTCTCCCCAGCTCACGTTCCAGATGCTTCACTGAGAAAAGCCCCCTTCTGTGGCCCCAGGACAGTCTGGACTACTCCCTGGCCGAGGAGATGACCTTGGTTTGGCTTCTGCTGTTCAGGCATCTTCCTTTTTACTGGTCTTTGCTTCCCTCCCCTCCCCCAAACTCCTGTCTGGGGACCATCCAACCGCATTACCTGAGCCAAGCTGCAGAGGGGAGAAGGTAGTGTGGGAGAGATGGAAGGGGAGGAAGTCAGAGGCCCATCGAAGAAGCCCCACACTCCTCACAGACACACGGGTTAATTGAGAGCAGAGGTAGACCCACATAAAAGCCATATATAGTGGATGCATGAGTGCCAGTTGCAGTGTCTGTTTGGTGACATGCCTGGGATATGGTAGGGCAGTTCCTGCTGTCTCTGGGGATCTGCTTTAATTGCAGGTTAAGTGAAACCACAGGATGGTGCTGAGGCCTGCAGCCAGAACATCTCTCCCGCCCTCCCCTGCCCCCTACCATTAATAACCAATTAACAAGGTCCTGAAGCAGCTCAGCTTTCCACTATGGCCTGGCTCTGCTCCCTGACCCAGCAGTGGCCTGTCAGGCTTCAAGTCTGTTGCCCAGGCCACCATGAAAAGCACTATGTGAAAGTCTGAGTGTCTCGGGCTGTCACTGCAGGACCCCCTTTACCACTATCTAGATGCTTTCCCATCCATGTCAAGGAGTCTGGCTCTCCTAAACCCTGCCTGTGGTGCCCCAAGGAAGGGACAGGTGAATACAGAGAGAGGCACTGCACACATGGCAGTGTCGGGGGGTGCAGAGGTCCACAGGGAAGGGGACATAATAGAAGTGCAGGAGAGACTGCTCTGCTTCTTCACAGCATGTGGTGATGGTGGGGTTACTGGAAGAACATGAGTTCCCAACTGCCCTGTCAGCAAAGCAGCATCTTCTTTGAGAGTGGCTTCTCCAATCCTGGGCTGTGAACTCTCCAGCCACTGTATACGAAGTGAGCTAGAAGAAAGCTGACTCCTTGCTGAGCTCCCACGCAAGGGTAGTGTTGTCTCACAGTTGCCTTCTTTCTCCACGGGAAGTTCATTGCTCAGCAGATGAAGGCCCAGGGCCAGAATAAATGCAGGGGAGGAAGGAGACAGGGTCCAGGTAAATAGGAATGAATAGAGCAGCCTCGAAGTTGGTGCCTGGGTTGGCAGGGGTCCCATCAGATGGTTGGGCCCACAAAACCTTAGAGTCAGTCTTCCTGGGGAGTGAGTGACTCCACCTTGGTCAGAATCCCTCCTCCTCTGAGGCTGTTACTGAGCCACTGCAGGCCGGAGAAACCACACCTGAACGACAAGACTTCCTTAAAAAGCCAGATCCAGTAAGAGACCAAGAGAGTGAGTAGGAGGCCCTCAGTGGAGTCAAGATCCCTCCTGAGTAACAGCCCCACCTCCAGCGTGGCATATTTCTCTCTCGAACCTCAGGTCTCCGTGGATTTTGAATTGGCTGGGACCTCCAAGCCATAGTAGAGTGGACACTCGTCTACACTGGCTTCTTCGTGGTGTTCCCATTATTGCTGTTGATCTGCTAGGCCAGGTCCTCCCACGTCTCACCTCCCAGACCACCTGACACACTAATTGGTTCCAGCCACCCGGATATCTTTAAGAGTGTGCCCCACCCCATTTTTTTAGGGGTTAAGGCAGAAGAAGGGGCCAGGTTAGGAGACTGCGGTCTAGTTGAGATCATGGATCCTACCACAATCAATTCTGGTCCTCCTCCTCGGAACTTTGCAAATCCCCAGATATTGGAACAGGAAAAGCAGTTTATGAGGCGAAGCAGCGGCTAGGTGGGAGAGGCGGATGGCACGCACAATCCAGCTGAAGGGGCCCAGTTTGAGCGTGCAACAGGCTGTGACACGGCCCTACTCTGGCGGGTGGTTCTTCGGAGTTCTCCCTGCACCTCTCCACCCTGCAGAAATAAGGCTGCCGGGCCGTCTATGGGCTCCAGACCTCCGTGGCCCTGGGGAAAGATAGGGGCGCAGAAGGAGGGGCACACGGGACTCCAGCGCCGGGGGCGGGCCCGAGGCAGGGGGCCCGAATTGGGAGCCGACTCGGGGGCTCAGGCAGCTTCAGAGTGAAGCGCAGCGGGCGAAGGGACCACTGCATCCCGGCGGGCCATGAATTCGGGCCGCCAGCCCGGGACACTCTTCAGCATCGCGGACATCCTGGGCCCGCGCGCCGTCCCGCGGGCACCCTCTGCGCCACAGCGCGCTGAGCCCGGCCCGTACCCCGCGTCGCCGCTGTGCGCGCTGGAGGAGCTGACGAGTAAAACCTTCCGCGGACTGGACGCGCGCGGCGGCCCGCGAGCCCCTGAAGGTACAGCGGGCGGAGGCTCGACCTTGGCGGTCTCCCTACTGCTATCTGACCCTCGGGCTCAAACCTGCATCTCCCCCTGGCCGAGTCACCCTAACCCGCTCCCGCCCTTAGTCCACGCGTCGAGACTCGCACCTGCGGCCCCTCCCGCCTCTCCGCTCCGTGGCCTCCGAACTCCGGGCGCCCTCGAGGCCGCCGCGGGGACGGGCTGTGCAGGACCGAGAGGCGCGCGCGGGTTGGGGGGGGTTCACTGTAGGCGGGGCAGCGGCGACCCAGCGGGCTGCAAGAGACAAAAGGCCTCAGGCGGGGCTACTCCGCGGAAAACACCAGGAGCGGAGGCGCGGTCTCTCCAGGGCGCCGGACTCCGCTCCAGCCCGCGCCACTCCAGGGCGCGCGGGGAGCCCAAGGGCTCGGTGGCGCTGGGCGCACCCTGCCTTCCCCGCCCCCTCTCTACCGTCGCGCTTTTAGGCTCGCGGGTGTAAACCGAGGGCCCTACAGTCCCCGGGAGGCTAAGGAGGTCGCTTGCCTTCCCGGGCCCGGGTCGACGTCCCTACTCCCACCGCCTCTCGTGCCACACTAACCTGCCAGCCTGCTCAGCTCCAGGCGGCCGGACCTCGCACCAGACCCTCCAGCCTGTCCTCCTCTTTTTTCTTTCTACTCTCCCGGTCCTGCAGCACCCGTGGCCTGCTGCTCGGGGACCCCAGGGGCGGTCTGCACTTTGCACCCCCACCTCCACCCGACCCCCACGCCTCGGTAAAGTACACGGTTCCGTCCTCTTCCGTCTTCCTGGCTCTTTCGGGTCCCACGGGTCTGACCCCACCCCCAGCTTTTCCTCTCAGACCACAGCCGGATTCCCGCCCTCCGGAGGCTGATCGGGTTCTCACCCTCTCCCCAGGCAAGGCCGACCCAGATTCGCTGGGCCCCGTTTCCGCGGCCCGCAGGAGGCGCAAGTCACGCACTGCATTCACCGCGCAGCAGGTGCTGGAGCTGGAGCGGCGATTTGTCTTCCAGAAGTACTTGGCACCTTCGGAGCGCGACGGACTGGCTGCTCGGCTCGGCCTGGCCAACGCGCAGGTTGTCACTTGGTTCCAGAACCGCCGTGCCAAGTTCAAGCGAGACGTGGAGGAGATGCGCGCTGATGTGGCCTCGCTACATGCGTTGTCCCCTGGAGTCCTGTGTCGCCTAGCGCTGCCCAGTGGTGCCCAAAGCCCTGGCTCCCACCCCACTGAACCTGACTTCGGGGCCCATTTATCAGACGAAGAGATACAGGTAGATGATTGAAGGCAAAGCCACTGCCAGCTGTGGGCTCTGGGGCGCTGGACTCCTCGCCTTCTCGATCTTTGTTTGTCTTGTCTGTGTTTGGGGGTGGCGGGAAGAGGGTCCACCCGGGTTCTGTTCTAGCCTACAGTCCAGACGTCCGCCTTTCCTAACTGTTGAAAATAAAGTTAAAGTTCTGTTGCTAAACATCTCAATCCAGACCTCCGGGCCAATAAACAGTAAAACATGTTGATTACTGGAGAGATTTGGTGGCAGCGCTGTGAAAAACGCTTGAAATGCAAAATGTCTCCTTTAACCCTCATAGCAATCCTACAGGATAGGTGTATAATTATGCCCATTTTACAAAAGAAGAACTTTGAGGTCTAGATTTGACCTGGGCATCCGGTCAACCTTCAGATCGGTATGTCATCCTTCTGCTTAGGAGACATTGGACAGAGAAAAAGGGGGCTACGACTATCTGTGGCTGCAGGCCATTAAGCCTCAACCTCCTGCCTCTCTAACCAGACCGGAGAGGCTTCTAAAATAGTGGCTGGCCCCAGAGAGGAAACAGGGCGCCTGATCATTTCCTCTTTCCCTACCTTGCGGTCATTTGTAGTAGATTCCCTATCTGTTCCCCTGCCTGCATTAAGAGCTCTATGCTAAGACAAAGCAAAGGCCATCTGCAGAGAGGGCATCCCCTGCCTCCGGGGCTTGTATGGTTCCTGTGCTGCCAATGGACCCACCAGGACCAGCCAGCAAAGGGTGGGAAAGCTGGCCGGATGCAGTGGAGCTTGGAGGAGCTGGGCTTGCTGCTGGGGATCCCAGCCCAGTTCCACGCTGACATTTCTGACATTTATTTATTCTGCTGGAGATTAATCACCCTCTTGCAGGGTGATGGGGGAGGGACGGGGGACACCTGATAGCTGCAAGAGTTCCCCATCGCTGGCTATCCAGCTAACCCAGCTGATCTTTGGGTTTTTTCCTGCTTCCCTGTCTCCCTTCAGTCCTCTCAGCTCTCCCCAGACGGCCTCCTGCTTCTGCCCAGATGTGACAACCCCACTTCCAAAGATGCCCCAAGGGTGGGGCTAAGGCCCCAGTTGCAGGTGGATAGCCAAGTAAAGAATATTCCAGGGTGGGTGGACAAGACTGGAAAGCAAAGCTGAGTGTGGTGGCATATACCTATGATTCCCAGCTTTTAGGAGGCTGAGACCAGCCTACGGTACATAGTGAGTTCAAGGGAGCCCGAATTGCTGGGCATGGAGGTACATGCCTGTAATCCCAGCATTCAGAAGGCTAAGGTAGGAAGATCACCACAAGTTCAAGGGCAGCCTGAACTACATATGGAGACACTGTCTCAAAAACAGAAGCAAACAAACAAAACAAGACTGGGAAGTAGAAGGCAACCTGGCATCTGGGGGCTACAACTCCCCTTGTTCTGAGTGCTTTGGATGGGATACTACTCACAGTGGTATTACTCAGTGGGCCAAAGATTTTTTATTCCCGTTTTCAGAGTAAGGAAACTAAACCACAGGAGCCCAAGAAGATTAGCCAGGCTATGCAGTCTGTACGTGGTGAGGTGAAGTGAGGCTCATCACCTTCATGGCTGGGGGACTCAGGAACACATATTTTTGGTCAGTACAGGTACTGTTCCTATAAAGGTGACTGGGCCCACACCTGTAATCCCAGCACTTAAGTGGCTGAGGCAGGAGGATCACTGCAAGTTTGAGGCCAGCCTGGCTACAAAGTGAGTTCAAGGCCAGCATGAACTGCATAGTGAGACCCTGTCTCAAAAAGACAAAGGAGTGGGGGAGGGCGGGAAGGGTCCAAGGTAGAGAGTAAACACTACTGTGGGCAGAGAATGGGGGCAGGTTAGAGGGGAGAGACAGGAAGCAATGTTCAGAGCAGGTTAATGTGGCTGAATGTGCAAGATGGACCAGACCCTGGCAGAGACCTGAGGAAGGCCACTGTGGTAAGAGCAGAGGGATTTCAGGACTAGACTTTGGAGTGGGTGGATGGTCACAAAACAGCTATGATAACTTCCCAGTACAAAGAACTGTCTGAGTCCGTGACAATTATACATGCCTGGACAACTGAAAGAAAAAAAATAAAAAGACTTTGTGGCTAGAAAGACAAAATACCCTTGGAATAGGGTTTTAAATGTCAGTCATTATACATAAAATTTATTCTTTGCAACTGTGCTGCCTTTCAACACACATGTGCAACCTATTTACCGCCCCAGCTCCTGTTGCTTACTCCCTTCATCACTAAAGGCTGCCTTTCTGGAAACTTTCTAGGTGGTGACCAACTCTTCTGTCTGCCCCAGGAACTTTCCCACTCATAGCAATGAAAAACCCACACCCTAGGAAAGCCAAGATGGTTACTCACCGCTTTACATTCCCAGGCTGCTGGGGTGGAACCCTATTTATTAGGGCAGCTGAGTGTGAGTATGGGCAGAGTGGAGGCAAGGTGTCAGGGGTCCTGTGGCTCTTGGCTAGAAGATTCCAGTTCAGGCAGGCTAAGAGGCGCTGGTGAGAGAACATTTGCCTGCTAATTAGAAGAGCACTGGGAGGACCATGGTATAGCTAAGTGGCACAAGCCCCTGCCTGGCAAGTGCAAGGTCCTGAGTTCAATTCCCAGTTTAAAAAAAAAAAACGCACTGGGTATGGTGACACATGTCTGTAATCTCAGCACTCTGGGAAGCTGAGGCAGGAGGACCACCAAATTGGAGCTCAGATTGGATGATCTAGGGATTTGGACACCAGGCTTTCCAGGGTGGGGGGGCTGGGAACATAGCTTAGCATGAAGAACCTGGTTGTAGTAATTTTTTTTTAGTAGAGCAAGAAGCTGGCTCATTGTAAAGGCTAACATGCCACATGGTACTAGTGAATGACTATTCTTTGAGGGGCTAGGAGCCCTAGTAAAACTCCTGAAGCATCTAGATCCAGCCCCCACAAAAGGCCCTGTGGGCAGAGTTCTTAAGGAGTCATTAATTCCCACTTAAAAAAACCAAAAAACCACCACCTCTTGCTACCTCTCCCCAAACAGGGCTGAGCAGAGCAGTCCCAGGGAGGCCACTCCCGCTAGGAAAAGCAGGTACAGTCAAGCTGACTCTGAAGCACAGCGGCCTCCTCATGCGGCTTCCTAAACTGCAGCCCAGAAAGGGCTGCTGCCTCATACTCAAGCCTTAGGCAACATCACCCAAATCTGGGCCTGGGTATTTAGCTCAGCGGCATAAGCGCCTGCCTTGTAATCAGGCAGTCATGAGTTCGATCCCCAGTACTGATAAAAAGAAAGTCCTCTGTGTTAGGGTCCTGGAACGGTAACTGAAACAAATTTCTGGGCCCTATTTTCTTGATTTCCAGTTTGGTGCAAGCCTGACCTAAGGCCTGAGGGTTTGCATTTGTTATAAGTTTCTAGTTGATGCTGATGTACTGTTTCTGAACAGTTTGAGACCATCAGTCCTAGGAATTCTGGATTTTCTAAACTTTAGCAGCAATTCACTCTTAATCTCCTCTTCCTATTGTAGGAATCACAAATATGTAAGACAGTTGCGCGCAAAATGTGATTTAGCATTCTCTATGCAAAATGCATTTCGTAGATATTTTATTACTGTTTCAATCCTCACAACAGCCCTGTGAGGTAGGGACTTCCCCCATTTTACAGATGAGGAAATTGAGGCTTAACAGAGAGCTGACCAAGATGATCCAACTAGTAATGGCAGACTTCATCTTGCTAGATAGTATTTAAGGAGTCCAAATCATAAACAGTAAGAAAGATGGGGGTATGTAAGATGTTTCAAATTCTCTCTCCAAGTACAAACTGTATTGGGCAAGACTTAAAGGGCAAAAGCATCATTTAGCCTCAGGAATGGTTCCTGGATGTGGGGATTACAGCCCCTAAGGATCCACACTTAAATGGGTTTAGAGTCCTAGCCATCGGCTGGGAGGAAACAACTATGCGAGGCTGCCAGGATCTTAAAGACAAAAGGAGATAATGGTTCTTACAAAGGAAGCAACTATAACCATCTTGAGGCCGCTGCCCTTGGTAGGAAACCTCCGATGGAGAAAGGCCACCTGCAGTGTCCAGTGCTGGGGTGAAGAAAGCCAAAGCAGCAGCAGCCAGGGTACCACGCAGGGAGTGGGGAGACGTGTGGGCCCTGTGAACTCCAGGCAGGAGTTATAAGAGACTGCCCCAAAGCAAACCCTTGAGCAGAGGGAAGAGGTGGCCATCAGACCACTGGACGAAAGAGAGGTCAGAGTACGCGTTGCAGCATGGCCAGAAAATGGCACAGGGGACTAGCAGCAAATTAGGAGCTGGGGCCAGAAAAAATGGCAAGAACTAGGGTGAGGACAAGCAAGGGAGCAGAGCGTCCACCAAGCTGCTGACGGGTGGTGGGACTCAAGCTCTCTTCACTCATCACCCCACTGTTGAGCACAGAGCTCCACCTAGTGAATGAGTTCCCTGGGGCCAGGAAGCACCGCAAGTCCCCGTGCCTGCTCCGTGCTGGCCCTGCTGTGGTTCAGACACCCGAGCTTCTGCACACTGTAGCCCCCACCGTGGCAATAGTGGGCGGGGATAGACCCTGGCACCTTTGCGCTGAGCTGCATCTCCAGCACACTGTTTCCCCTTGAGACAAGGTCCTTCTAAGTCACTACGTTGCCCAGGCTGATCCTCCTGCCTTAGCCTCCCAGGGCACGGAGCGCACAGCTGTAGCTCCCTATCTTGAGTGCTTGGTGGAATTTCTGTTTCCTTATTGTACCCAGAAGCAGCAGCCAACTGTATGAGAAGCAAAGGAGGGATGTTTCAGTGGATGTGGGACTGCTTTTTCTCAGAAGACTCTCTGTGGCAAAAGGAATGATTTCTGGGATACCCTAATACGGAATTTGTTTGTTTCTGCAATTCAGGGTATAATTCAGGCTGGCCTTGAAGTCACTGTGTAGCCCAGGCTGGCCTCAAATTCCCACTAGGGGCATTCTTCCTGCCTCAGCCTCCCAAGTGCTGGGATTATAGGTATGCACTACCACACCCAGCTCTTAATATGGATTTAAGAGTCTCAAACTCTGCAGTAAACTGTCAGCACAGTGTTCCCTATCCCTATGGGATGTACACATGGCCTCACTTGTATGAAAGTGCCCCCTCATCTGGCCTGAGGTAGATAAGGGCACCCAGGTTTCGGGATGCCCCAGCTCTTTGAGGGGCCCTGGAAATGAAAAAGGTAGGGTCTTCTAATCTGAGTCTGGGGAAAAGGCCAGCTGGGTTGGCTCAGATGACATGCAGGATAATTCAAGGGTGGAGACAGAAGCCCTGGGGCCCTTGAAGCCATGCTTTCATTGAGGGAGAACAGGCCTGAGTTTCCCAGCTCAAAACGGGGAAGGGACTGGGGAACCCCAGTCCAACAAGGTGGCACACAATTTCTTCCTCGTTGATCCTGCTGAGAAGGGAGAGAGAAGAGCACATGAGCTCACCATCCCTGCACCCTCCTTACCCACAGGACACGCAGATGGCACTACATGGCCTCTCAGTCTCGGCTGGCGCTCCCCATGGCCTGAGACTGAGGGAGGGTCCGGTGTTCTTACCTGAGCAAGTTGGAGAAGACAAGCTCGGAGTTCCCAGGCTGCGTCCGGCTGGAATCCATGGCTCAGAGTCTCCTGGAACACAGCAGCTGCCTCCTGGAAGCGCTTCAATCCCAGAGAGATTGAAGAAGGGAAAGTTTAGGTGTCAAGGGGAACCAAGGAATTTTAAACTGACAGCACCTCCTAGTACCACTACGGTAGAGATGCTAACCAGGAAATGTCAATGTAGATCCCAGATCCACCACCTCCTCCCATCTCTCCTCTGCTTTCAGTCCAAGTCCTGTTACCTGCAGGCCCATCAAGGCCTTGCCCAGGCGGAAGAGACCCCGGGGCCAGCCAGGTTGTAGGGTAAGGGCCACCTGGGCATCGGCCAGGGCCCACACTGGCTGACCCAGTCGTTCATGGCAGAAGGAGCGATTTCCAAATAACCTGATAAACACAGAAAGTGGCCGTGGGTCTGGGTCTTCCACACTCTGCCTAGGCCTCACCTCCCAGCCCGGTGGCCAGACCCCTACCTACCTGTGGTCCTGGGGGTTGAGCTTCAAGGCTTCGGTGAAAAGAACAACAGCCTCCTGGTAGAAACCATTTTGAGCAAAGCTGGTACCCAACTCTGGAAAAAAAAAAGAGAGGGTAGAAAGGTTCCACAAGGGCTCCCCCAGGGAGGAGAAAGGATCTTAGGGGAGAGAAAAGGATCTTACTTGCCAGCTCCTGGCTCTGCTGCGAGGCGGCTGCCAGCAGTCCTGGAGATGCCTGGGGATGAGGGGAAGTCAGGCAGGCCCCAGGCCGTGGTCCTCCACACTCTTCCGCCTTTGCTCTGTTACACTGCAGCTAGTACCACCCAACTACTGTATGCATTTCTCCTGACACCCTGCAAGAAAGTATCCTCCTCCAGAGAAAGCTACCCAGAGTCAGGGTGACAGTGATGAAGCAGACACCAGCCCTTTGGCTCTAAGAGGAGAGACCTCCTCATGGACAGTCCCCTTGACCCCTAGTTCATGTGCCTCCACAGAGCCTCTGGGTCCTCTGCCCACCTCACCTGTGCCTTAGGACACTGCCTAGGCTTCTCTTCTCTTGGGGGGTTTCTTTCCTTTTGGCCCATCTTCTCCTGGGGGCCTTGGTCCTTGACTTGGGGCTCTTGGTTTGGTCCCTTCTCTCTGTGGGTACTTGGGAGGCAATCCCCAACTTTGCGTAAAGCCAGAGACACAAAACTGCTAGAGAGATCCAGTAAGTCCTGTGAGCAGAAGGAAAGTCAGGGGTACAGAAAGACAAATGAGGCATGTTCTTACCTATATATAGAAGCTAAAAAGCTGATTTCATAGAAGAAATACAGAATAGTGGTTACCAGAATGTGGAAGGGTCTGGGGGAGGGAGAATACAAATAAGAGAGTTAATGGGTACAGGGTTGCAGTTACATATGATAAATAACTTCTAGGGTGGTTTTTTTTTTGGTACCAGGGATGGAACTCATAACCTTGCGCTTGCCAGGCAAATGCTTATGCCACTGAGCTAAATCCCTGGCCCCCATTAACTTCTAGTTTTATAAAATAGTAGGATAATTATGGCTGACAATTAATTATTTCTAAACATCTAGTAGAGATTTTGAATGTTCTCACAAACAAATACTAATTGGCTGAGAACATAGCTCAGTGGCACTGTGACTGCCTGGCAAGTAAGAGGTCATAAGTTCGATTCCCAGTACCAAAAAAAAAGTATCTAAGGTGATGGATATAGTTTGATTCCTGGCATAAAAAAAAAAGATATGCCAATATCTAAGATATGCCAATGGCTGATCTGATCATTTACACATTGTAAGCATGCACTAAAATGTCACACTAGCCACGAACATGTACAATTACTGTGTGTCAATTAAAAGTAAAATCTATTTAAAAATACATTTCAAAAATTTCTCAAGGAAAGTTAAAGAGGGGCTAAGAATGAATTATTTTGTTGAATAAGGAGGAGAAGATGGACAGAGCCAAAGAAGGGATGAAGAGGCTCTCACCTCTTCGTCACCACACTGCTCCTGAGCTGGGTTTCCAGCACTGGCTGAGGGGCTCTCATTCTCCTCTTGGGTTGCTGTGGACTGGATGGAGAGTGGACAGGGCCGGGGTCACCTTGAGCCACCTCCCTTCTCAGCCTCCATCTTCCTGGTCCTTGTTGCTCTTGGTAGCTGCCCGTGGGACTCACCTTCAGCTTCCCACTGTCCTGTTCCAACCGCTCTTGTCGCTTTCTTTCCTTCTGACGCTGCAAAAATGGTATTTTTTAAAAAGCACTTACTACATTGCAGGTATTGGACCAAGTTTTGCATAAACCTTTTCATTTATTCCTGGGGCTCCATGAAGTAACTACTGTTATACTCTGAAAAAGCAGACAAGAGTCACCAGCCATAGGCCTCACGGCAAGGAGGAGACAGATTGCAGAGCAGTATAAGTAGGATTCTAGAGCCATCACACTGATGGCTTCCAGGAGAGCCTGCAAGCCTCAGCCCCTCCAGCCTGCCTGCAAGAGCTCCAGTGCCGGCTGCCTGTTGTCACTTCCCTCTCTCCCTTCTCTAAATCCCTCTGGGTCCCCCTCCTTCCACTCCCCAACCACCTTCTTCTTGCATCGTTTCTTCTCTGCTTTCCGTTTCATGCGCTCCTCCTCAGCCACTAGCTCCTCAGCCAGGCGATTGGCTTGCTGGAAAAGGAAGGGCAGGTGATAGGAAAAGAGGAGGAAGCAGGGAGAATGACAGAAAATGTTAGGGGAGGCAAAGTGCACACAATGATCTGGAAAGGTATAGATTAGGGGAGGTATGGGGTGAGACTATAGGGACTGTGACATTTCTTCCTGAGAATCTCACCTCTTCAGTCACCAGGAGCTTCTGGGGCATGGCCACCTGCAGTAGGTTGTCTGAGACACTAGAGAAGGATGGAGAGGCAGAGGGGCTTTGAGGGCAGGGTTCAGACCTTTGGAGAGGGTACAGGAAGGACTTCCGGAGTCCACAGTAGGTACCCAGTCCCTCAGCCCCTTTGTCCCTGTCACTCTGTGCAGTCGTGTTGCCTTCATCAGGGAAATGGTCCGGGAGGTAACCTGTCAGGAGGGAGAAAGAGAAGGAAAGGAAGCGGAACGTGAACAAGGGGAACACCTGTGGGTCAGCCCGCCCCGGGGCTCCAGCCTTGATCTTGGGTCCAGGCCCTGCACTCCCCACCATGGTGCCACAGCTGCAGCTTCCCGCTGCTCCCATCCACACGGATCCGGTGCAGGCCCTGGGGATCACTCTCCACAAGCTGGCGAAGAAAATCCACTATGCCCTGGGAGGGGGAGGGGAGGGAGGCTGGTGTTGGGGGAAGCTCTGGGACAGACAGGGGGTTGCCTGGCTTGATCTCTCCACCACGGCAGCCATCAAGCAGCTATCTAGCCCAGAGAATCTTTCTGGCTCTGACACCCCACCCCTCCCCCACTTTAAAATTTGCTCTTCTTGGCTTTCTTGATGCACTACCTGTATTTGCTACTTCCTGCATTCCTAAGGGCTGAGGGTGGCATTCAGCCCAGCCTTTGTGCCTTCCATGATCTTCTCCCTTTGACCTGTTACTAGATCAGCTGCATGGAGGCCCCTGGGATGGAGCAATGGAGCCCTGTCATATCCTTGAACAAAAGCCCCAGGCAGAAATAAGTACAGCAGCCGCTGGTGGCTTCTTCCCTGCACTGTTTCTCCCCCAAACCCAACTCTCAGAAATTATCCCTTACTTAAAAACTCCCAGTGTCCCTCATTGCTAAGGCCAGAAAGAGACTGAATCTAATGCCTCTGCCTAGCATTCAGAGCCTTCCAAAAGCTCCCTGGCTGACTTTTCCAACTTTCCCTTCCTCTGTTTAGCTGCCATCCTCTCTTGATCACCAGGCTTTCTCTAGTCTTGGTGCCTCCTCTCAGCTGTTCTCCAACCCTTCCTGGCTCAGAGCTCCTTTATCACATCTTGTCTCACTTTAAAAGTACAATTCCTATCTTATTTCCCCTCCAAGTCTCTTCAGAAGTTTTCATGTTCAATTAGTTCTGGCCTCTCTCAACCAAAATTCATTGCTTTTTTTGTTTTATCGGTATTAGGGATCGAACTCACGATCCCTGATACCGCTTGCAAGGCAGGCACTTATGCCGCTGAGCTAAATCCCCAGCCTCATTCATTGCTTTTTATTGCCCTCTTAATTGGTAACAAAGAATGGAGCTGGAAAGAATGCTATGCCAGAGGAGAGCCAGTTGCATCCTTATTTTTGACTATTTCTGCCTGGATCTTTCATTGAGCCTCATTGAACACCTTCCTCATTGACAAAATGAAGTAAAACTCTTCAAACTTTGATACACACACTCTATTTTATTTTTTGGATGGGGGCTAGGAATAGAATCCAGTGTCATTTGGTCTACCACTGAACTACACTTCCAGAATCCACACTCTGATTCTGATGAGTCATTTCCTCAGTGTGTGTAAGTTTCTGAGGACAGGAATCAACATATCCCTATGTGATCTTTGGTCACACAGGACCTGGCCCCAGTAGCTTCATGAATCTTCTCCTACTGGCTCCATTACCTTCCTTCAGCCACCAATCCTAAATTCCTACTTAGATCTTCAGATCATTGTCCTCTTTAGATGTCACCTCCTTTCTCTCTTTCTTTTAATCTTTTAACTCTACTCTGTTCCCTATTCTCCTTGCTCTTTCTTTAAACATACAGGAAAGAGTTGCAAGTTTAGCTCTTTGATGCTCCCAAATCTGATCCTGTCCCCCTCCTCCCACTTATTAACCCTATTCATTGCCTGACTGAAGACATCCAAACCTTTGTGCTAAATCCTTCCAGCCACTATCTGCCTTCTCTCTGGTTCTGTCTTTTACTGTTTCAACCAAATGCTTTCCAATGATCTTACTTTAGAGAGGCTCTTTTTATTTTTTCTAGCGCTTCCATTGTCCTCTCTCTACAATATCTTTCCCCAAGACACACATACCCATGCCCAGTTCTCAACCCAGACACACTTGTCTGCTCACTTCTCACTTTGACCATTTATTACGTGAGGATCGTCCTTCTGGTCCTTCATCCTTCACTAGGCTAGCAAGCTGCAAAGCTACTCTTCCCCAAAAACCCCAGAGCACTGTTTGGTGCTGGCTCAGCGCGAGTCTCAGCACAGTTGATTTAAAAGGGCAGGAACGAAATGAGGAGGCGGATCTCTAGAACCTCGAATGTCTAGGTGAGGTCTCTTTTACCTCTTCTCCGTAGTCCTCTGGACCAAATTCCTTGCAGAGTTCGGGAACACCAGCGATCCTCAGCGGGCAGCCTGGCCGCAGAGGGCAGTCTACAGGAAAGGAAGGCCGTGCCGCGTCAGGAGACTGAGGACAGATGGCGAGAGCCCTCCAACCTCTGCCTGAAGCATAAAATCCTACTAAAAATGTCCAGACAGCGAACCCAAGAAGGCTGCTCCTGCCTTCTTCAGCCCTCTTCGTCTTGTCACACCGCTCACCTAGCTTGATTTGTCCCACAGTCTTCGGAACCGGTGCCATCGCTAGTCAACAGGAAGCCGAAACTGAAAGTTAGTCTTGAATTTGACTAACTCAAGGGCTGGGTAGGAGAGAGAGAGTGGGCGGGCATCTTTGTTAAGGGCAGAAGCCCTTGATTACGGAGCGCGAGAGAGTCCAAGATAGTCTCCTAGGCTCCCGCGTAGGAGAGGGCTCTTGGTATTGGGCGGAGACCGAGCTACGACGGGCGTTGCGAGGTGCGGGGGAAGCGGGGATCCTTAGGTTTGTTTCCAACTCGCTGCTGCATGGCCCAAGCGTCTCGCTTTGGTGGCGTTCTGCCCCCGCTGTGGGTGCGACCCGGGGGCACTGGGGAGGAGCAATGGGAGGGAAGGCGGATGGGCCCTTTCCCCGGAGAGGGTCGTGGCCGGCAGGGGCCGCCGTTTGCCGGGAGCGTCCCCTGCCTGGACCTCCGGCCCGGCGGAGCTCCGGGAGAGCCGCTGCGATGGCCCACGTTAGCAAACGCGGGCGAGGACCAGGAGACTGGCGAGGCGGACTGGAGGCGGGAGCCTGCAGCCGGCAGCCCGATCCTTCCCGCGCTGCAGCGTCTCCGGCAGGTGCTGCTGCGGCTGCTCCGCGAGCGGGAGCAGCTGCTTCACGCCCGGGACTGCGCCCGGCACCTACAGGCAGTAGTGCGGCTCCTGAGGACCCCGAGCCCCAGCACGCCCACCGACGGTCCAGGGTCTTTGCCACAGCTGTGTCGCGATTTACAGCCACATACCTCGAGAGAAGCCGTCGTGCGAATCCGCCATCGGAGCCCAGTGGAGCCGCTACTTCTAGCGCGGCCCATCGGACTAGCAGCCCAGCGCTTGGATGCTGTCATCGAGATGCAGCTTCGCACTCTGGGCCGGGCTCCCGCCAGTCTAAGCCTGACGTCTCAACTCGCAGAGCTGCTGCTATCCCTTCCTGTCTACCACAGGCTGCAGGGAAAAGCCACGAGCTACCTCCCAGGGGCAGCACGCCCTTTCCACCCGGCCCGTGTGCTTAGTCTCCTAACCGGCGAACGGGGTTGCCAGGTGGCAAGTTGGCTGGATGAGGCATTCAGGGGATTGTGCTTGCGAGACCAGCTCCGCAGGCGGTGTCAGGAGGAGCGCGAGCTGCTACCTGGGTTGCTGGGCCTAGTGGGGGGCGCGGCCGGTTCAGTCAGCAGTGGGCTGGGGCTTGAAGGAGCTGGAGCCCTTTGGAGCCAATATTGGACGCTTCTGTGGGCAGCTTGCGCACGGAGTCTGGACCTAAACCTGGGACCCTGGAGGGAACACAGGGCAGTGGTACAACAACTGAGTGAGGCACTGGTTCAGGGTGAGTGATTGGACTTGGGTGGGCATTCGGGAAGGCCGCAGCGTTTACTCCTCCCCAGTCTGCTCACTCACTTGCCAGCCTGATGACAGGAGCAGTCTGTTTAGAATGCAAATCCCCTGGGTTCAGAATGCAGCTTCTGGCCTTTCAGAGCCGAGTTTTGCTTTTCTCCCCAGTCTTGAGTTTGGAGGACCCTTCTTTGAGTGGGGAGGGGCTGCGGAAAGGAAGACCTTGTTTTCAGGCTCTGGAGTCATTTCTCCCTCTAGAATCGCTGCCTCAGGAGTGTGTGAAGGAGCTAGCTTCTTTGTGCCACAACCTACTTCATCAGTCTCTTGTCCGAAGCTGGGACCAAGGTGAGAAGAAAGAGTCATTGGGGTGTGGCAAGACCAGGTTGCCGCTCCTGTATCAGACTGTACCCTCTCATCTTCAGGTTTCTGCCAGGCCTTGGCATCAGCAGCCCGTCAAGGTCAGAGCAGCCCTGCCTCGCACTCTCGTACTGCTGAGCTGTTGCAGCAGCTTTTTGCTCCACTCTTAGACACCTTCCAAGAATGCAGATCAGGATTGATTCTCTGTCAGCCACCAGGTGAGTTGAGGGCCAGCAAAAACAACTGGAGATGCCCCTTTGTTCCTTCACTCTGCTCTGAAGTCTGCCTCCTCCCAAAGGTGCTTCATGACCTGTAAGATACTCTGCTATTCTGCTTTCAGGTCCAGCACCTGTTGCCCTAGGGCTCTGTACCCTGCAGATTACATTGCTCTGGTTCTTGGGCAGAACTCAGCAGCACCTGGCAGCATGGGCTCCAGATTTCTTCCTGCCTCTGATCCAGAAGCACTTACCTGTGAGTGGCTGGGAAGTGGGGAGGGTGACAATTTAGGCTGCACTAAGCCCTCACTTCCTGTTTCCACACATAGCCTCTATTGCATGAAGCAGAAGCGTTAGCCCGTCTGACTTCAGAGGAAAACTTCACTGTGGAAGTGGAGCAGCAGCTAGGCCAGGAGATCCAGAAGCTGACTGCACAGATGCAGGTGAGGAGAACAGGGAGGGATCCTCGCAGTAGCAGTTTAAGATTCTGTTCTATGCCAACCAAGGTGGGAGGGCAGAGTGAAATATCACAGTGACTTGTAATCCTTGAAGTCTAAATTTATTTTATATTCATTAGGGTTTCTTTTTGGTCTTCTCTTTTAACTGTGTGTGTGTATGCGTGTGTGTGTGTGTGTGTGTGTGTGTGTTGCTGGGGACTGAACCTTGGGCCTCACACACCCTAGGCAAGCAGTCTACCACCAAGCTATATCCTCAGCCCCTTTAACTTCTTGCAGGAGGAAAATTTAAACATACACAGATGTAATGAGAAGGGTATGATGGACCTCCATACTCCCACCACGAAGGCTTTAAATATTATCAACTCATAGCCAGTTTTGTTTCATTTATATACCCTTCCAATAATGTCAGACTCCCATTCGGTAATATTAATAGTTGTGGACAATTATTTCTTAGAGTCATTATTTCATTAGCAGTGGCAAAAAGGTGACATTCCAATTCTGTCATTCCTTTTCCTTTATTAGTTGGCTAGCTCCAATAAAAAAAAAAAAACTGCCCTCATTAATGATTTGGATACCGTGAAGTAAATTCTGTAAAGAGAAAGCAGGATAAATGACTGCTTCTTTTTTCCTCCCAGTTTTCAATGCAATGTTTCTTTCTCTAAAAACTGTTTCTCTTTAAAAGTATAATATGTATTCTCATTAAAGTAAACATGTCCAGTGTGTAAAAAGAGAAATAGGTCAGGTATGGTGGCTCCCTCTGTAATTCCAATATTTGGGATGCTGACCAAGGGTGAGACCTTGTCTCAAAATAAAAAATCAAACAGGGTTGAGGGTGTAGCTCAGTGTTAGAGCACTTGCCTATTATGCACAAGTCTCTGGATTCAATTCCTAGCACTCCCGTTACACACACACACACACACACACACACACACACACACAGACACACACACACACACAAAGTGATTTACATAAAACAGTGTTTTATTTGTTTTTTTCTTTTGGTACCAGGGATTAAACACATGGCCTTCTCACTGAGCTACATTCCCAGAAATTTTTATTTTTGAAATTAATTTTATTGTACATTTTAGAATACATAAAGATCACATTCATCATATAGATTAGTACCTGTACATGATATATAATTCTTTTTCCCCCTTTTCCTACCCTTCATTCAACCCCTCTTCCCCTCATTTAAGAAGGCTTTGTTTCCCTTCTTTCTCATTTTTTCCCTTTTCCCTTCCTTCCTCTCCCCCACCCCCCCATCTCCAGTTCCCTTGCCCACTGGAACATTTTTTTCCTACTTCACAATATCTATTATACATTTTGATTCTTATTTACACTTTCCATTTCTCACACCAAGGAAACAATATCCCAGCCCTTTTTATTTTGAGGCAGGGTCAAACTGCAATCCTTTTGCCTCAGCCTTCCACAGTGCTGGAGTTACAGGTATGAGCCACCACACCCAGCTCCTCGATGAGTATAAGGCTTCTGATGAAAAAAGGAGCTCTCTGTCTGCCCCCAGTCCCACTCTGGATTCCTGTTTTAGAGTGGCAACTTTTGCCATACTTGGCTGTTTTTCCTAAGATCTTCTATATTTATGAATAAAGTGGTTAAATTTCTATTTTCATTTTGCACATTATCTCTTCCTACTATGAATCATGTCTTTCTTTTTGTTTTTCTCTTCCTGTCCAGTTCTCTCCTCTTTGCCCTGAATAGAGACGTAGCTATAGAGTTACCCTCTGCCCTTTCCTCTACATTTCCACTTACCCTCGGTGTCTTGATGCTGTGAACTCCCACAGTTTAGTTTTTCTGGCTACCAGGGGTCTACTCCAGCATCTGAACTTGCCCGCAGGACATTTCTACCTCAATTACTACTTTCTTCTTAAATTCAACATGCCCAAGAGCAGGCTTACCATAAATAGGGCGGACAGTAGTGGGAGCCTTCTGGAAGGAGGACCACCGTGGACATGGGCTGGCAATGGAAGGTTCCATGTGGGACCTATGGCTCGAGTTGGTGGCTGGGCAGCTCCAGTGGAACAGCAGTGGTTAGTGGCGGTGAGAGTTCATAGATCTTGGAGGGAGAAGAGAGACAGCCTGACCAGAGCAGACTCTGTGTGTGCCAGGAAAAAGATGTGGGAGTTGCACTAGTAAGTGGGTTAGCATCAAAGAGGGAGGGCATGGAACCCCAGACCAGAGAATGGGGACTTTGTCTCATGATGATGAGGAGCTAATGTCGGAAGAGACACAGTAAAGGTGGTGACAAAAGTTTAACCCAGCTATAGGGGCATTTTAGAGAGAAAGTGGGAAGACAGGAGATGAGAAGCATTCAGCTTTCAGTAGTTGAGAACAGGGCAAAAGGGACAGGGACAGTGTGCTCCCTGTGCAGACCAAACACTGCAAAGCACCCCACAAGCCTTGCTCCTTTGGCCGGTGACTGTACTTTAGGGTGTCTGCTCTGGCTGCTCCAGCACGTAGGACCCCAGGATGAGAAAGAAGAACAGGTGTTGTGTGTTTTCTTCCCAGCTTGCCTCTAAGACCTCAGAATGTGTGGGAAAGTCTCACACTGTATACTCTGTATGCACTGTATACCAAGTCCAAAGATCAAAGAGATCAAAGAGCAAGACAGTAATTTCCTTAATATATAAGGAAAGAGAAGGGGAATCTGGTTTGCTGGAAAACAAGAGTTAGATATGCCAGGAGCCACATGGGCTCTGCCCCATTCCTGCTCTCTCAGGCCTTCTCTCTCGCTCTCGCGCTCTCTCTTTCTTCTTCTTCCTTTTCTCCTTCTTCTTCTTCCTCCTCCTTCCCCTTCCCCTCCTTCTCCTTCTCCCTCTCTTTCTTCCCTCTCCCTTCCCTTTCCCCGTCCTCCCCTTCTCACTCTCTCTCCCTTCCTCCCGCCCTCCCCGCTTCCCAGGGACTTCACACTGAGTTACATCCTAGCCTATTTGTTTATTCAGACAAGTTCTAAGTTGCTAAATTGCCCAGACTGATCTCCATCTTGCAGTCCTCCTGCCTCAGTCTCTCAGAGTGACAGGACTACAGGCATGTGCCAACATGTCTGGTTTCTCTCTCTCTATCCTCTCTCCCTTTCTCCCTCGAACTGGCATCCACATTTTCTTTAAAGATCTGCCACCATATACCATTTCTTGGGGTTCCTGTCCTCCAAGATGGGTTATACAGCAGAAATCCTCTTTACTGCTGTCTTCTCTTTCCCAAAAACACTTACTAAACACCTCCCCCCTCCCAACAAAATAACCCAGCCTAAAGGCCTTCTCTGGTTTTATGAATTATATGGCTCCGGAGAAATATTAGTAGGCTGTCAAGAATATTTAATGTAAGGACATTCCAAAGGTTGCTGAATCCCAGAATATTATAATAGTCAATGCATCTGCTCTACATACAGTTCTTGCCTTCTTTTTGTAGATAACCAAAAAATTGTTATGATTGCCTCTTTTTCCCTCAACCACTACCCATTTGCAAATTGTCCCTCTGTTGGTCATGTGTTTTTGCACGCAAGTGCAAAACTTTAAGGGGGTGGTAGGCTCTTTTTTCTGTAAAGTTTTTATAGAATAAAAATGAACTTTGAAGAGTTTTCATCCACTCAACCCAGCTGAGGAGAGTGAGGTAATCCTAGGACAATTCTTTCTACTGTAATTTGGGTATAGACCAATTGGAAAACGTAGTTAAAGCTATGGCATTTCACCTCAAGAAAATTCCCAGCCCTACACAATTACACATTCAATTTTGGGGTTTTATGAACACCAAGGTGAAAACCTCAGGTTTACAGTAGCATCATACTTTGGAAAATTCCTAACAAATAGGCCCCTTTTACTTTCTTCTGTCCCCACAGCTCCTGCCTGAAGAGTCACTAAGGCTTTTTTTCCAAGGATGTCAAAAACAAGCCACACAGGGCTTCAAGCTTTACATGCCACAGGGTCGGTACTGGAGGCTTCATCTCTGTCCTGGTAAATTTTCATCCTAGATTCTCCTTCCAGGGTCCTCAGGGGGTAATAGCGTCCCACTCCTTTCAAATCCTGGCCCCACACCTCTGCCTCCATTCTTTTTTTTTTTTTTTTTTTGGTCTTTTTTGAGATGGGAATCTCCCTATGCAGTTCAGGCTGGCCTTGAGCTCACTTTGTAGCCCAGGCTGGTCTTGAACTCGCAACAATCCTCCCGCCTCAGCCTCCCGAGTGCTGGGATTACAGGCGTGAGCCACCATGCCCGCCTATGCCTCCATTCTTCACCTTCTGTGCTCTCACCTCCTGAGATCTTAGCCTCTTCTCCCAAACACTCCATTTAGGGACCCATTGGATCGTCACAGCCTCATATTGTCTCCTTTCTTTTCTCTCACTCTAGAAGTTCCCCGAGTTCCTAGTGAGTATGCTAGGCTGGTGGTTCGCACTGTACTGGAGCCTGTGTTGCAAGGAGTGCAGGGTCTGCCACTCCAAGCCCAGGCCCTCGCCCTCAGTCAGGCGCTGACAGCCATCCTGGGTGCCTGGCTCAGTCACATCCTTACCCAAAGGATCCGGTTCAGGTGGGGAAAAAAAGGCAGCAGTGGCAGGGGGATGAATGGAACTGGGGAGAAGAAGGGGGATAAACGGTGGAGGAGCGGGAGAGGCTGGAGGAATTAGGTGGCCACCTTGTACTGGATATTCAGCCTGCAGGGGGCGCTGCAGCTCAGACAAGACTTTGGAGTGGTCAGGGAGTTGCTGGAAGAAGAGCAGTGGGACCTGTCCCCCGAGCTTCGCCAGACTCTACTCACCCTCAGCATCTTCCAGCAGCTGGATGGGGCCTTGCTGTGTCTACTGCAGCAGCCCCGGCCCAAGACTCGAGTCCACAGGAAGTACTCTTGTTGTTGTGAGTCATTTTCTTTATCCTGCCTTCCCAATTGCCTCTAGTGACCCACACCCTACCTACGTTTGATCTAGTTTTAACACCCCACTATCAGCCACCTGCCTGCCACTCCATTCCACCCCCCTGCTTTACCAGGTGTTTGTAATGAGGTCCAGACCATGGGATTGGCCGGCAGCAGCCTCAATAGCCTGGAGAACTTGGAGTCTTCTCTACAGCCTGGAGGGCCCTCAGCCCAGACAACCCAGTTTCAGAGCACTCTGGGGGTTGGGAGACCTAGTCTTGAAGCTTACTTGGTAGGAAATCAGCAGGCCTGGCTTGCCCTCAGGCAACACCAGGGCTCCCGCTGGTGCCTGCCTTTTCTTTCCTGCCTGGGGAGGAGTCCTGAATCTTAAGGGGAGAGGACGAAGAGGACTGGAAAACCACAGACATTGTTATTTCAAGAAGCCTAGGCCTGAGAGCTTAGAAAAGAGTATACATAAACTACATAGAACCTGGAATTAGCAGCGAACAGTCCAAGGTTACTCTAGTGCCTCTAATCCCCATGAAGAGCAAAATCACTGCCTGCAACGTGGAGGTCAGCAACCTGTGGGGCCCAGGCTTAGTTCCCTCTTCTGAAGAAATCTCAGGGCTAGAGGGTTAGATCTCAGGAGAAAGGAAAAAAAAAAAACAATATAAAAGAAGCTAGATGGTACTTCCTCATAAATCCCAGGAACCGGGCTAAAATAGTTTATTCTTGGAGAACCACAGAGGGAATAAGCACGTGGATCACTCCCAAGGAATGCCTGATCCTGTGTTTCCTCTCCATGACTATTTTTAGTCATCTAAGAATATTGGGCTATGGGACCTTCTGTTTAAGCTTTGGTTATTTGGTTACCTGAATGGAATTTACCTCCTGGCAGGCAGATAAGCACTGCTACGGTAGTGTCATCTTTGAAGGAGCTAGAATTTAAACTGGCCTTAACCTAGATGTGGCACAACAAAATACGGAAAGAGAAAGCCTGCAGCCGCAGAAGACAGAAGTGTTTTTGATGCAAAAGCGTTTTGCACTATTATTTTCACAAGTACAAGTGGACCTAACCATAGGTAGTATTATGGGACCTGGCATGCCCCGTAACGAAATCATCTCCTCCCCTCGGGCTGCGGAGCCGGGGCGTCAGTTTGGAGACACACAGCCGGGAAGTGTCTACTCCAGAGAAGCAGTGTGTGGCAGAAGATTCAGGTCAATTTTCCGCATCCGTATCCCAGCAACACTTTAGGCTGCTGGAGTCCTTCCGGGGCGGAGGTCATCATGGCGGCGGCCATGGCTCGGCTCGGTCTGCGGTCAGTCAAGCACGTTCGGGTTCAGTTTTGCCCTTTCGAGAAGAACGTGGAGTCCACGAGGTACCGGAGAGGGTGGGGAAGGGCTCCGCCTTACACCTCCCTCAGCCTTAGCGCTCACACCGCCTTCCCTCCCTCGTAGGACCTTCCTCCAGGCGGTGAGCAGCGAGAAGGTTCGCTCCACCAATCTCAACTGCGCGGTGGTTGTGGACGTGAGGCATGACGGCTCTGAGCCCTGCGTGGACGTGCTGTTCGGTGGGCATGGGTGGGGAGATGGGCAGGAGGGGCGGCAGGCTCCCCAGCCGCGCCGTGCCCCTGGGTGCCTGACTCCCGTGGTTGCCTCTTCCCAGGAGACGGGCATCGCCTGATTATGCGAAGCGCCCACCTCACGGCTCAGGAAATGTTCGTTGCCTTCGCCTCCCACGTCCAAGCCAGAAGCGTTGCAGAGAGCGGGGAGAAGCCAGGAGCTGGTACTGGGCGCTGACAGCGAGGAAGAGACCAACAGATTGATTTTGACTTAGGACTAGGAAACTTACCTGAGAAGACGTTGATTTAAACATTCAAGTAATTATTGGAGGGCTACGGAGAGGCTAGGGACCGGGTCTGGGGAGCTGCAACACTTCTGGGGCAAGATGGGGTGTGACGGGTCTGGACAAACCGAGGCATTTTTCACTTTATCACTTACAGTTCAACACCTGAATTTGGCCTTTTCCACCACTCAAAGTACCTTTTTTTTTTTTTTTTGGTACCAGGGATCGAACTCACCACCTCGTGCTTGCCAGGCAAGCACTTATGCTGCTGAGCTTTTTTTTAAAACCCAAACTAGTTTTCTCCGTTCCCATCTTCCTTAGTGGTTTCTGCTGCTCTTAATTCACCCCCTCGTGAAAGCTGACTTCCTCTTGAATCTTTCTCTTTTCCTAACTATAAAGGCATGTTATCCTCATCCTTCTTTTTATTTTCTTTATCTCTGGGACATCCTATCCTCTGTATCATAAACCTTGCATTTCTGTTTGGTTCTTCTCAACTTGTATGCTATAGTAAGTTAACGCACTGTCAACTTCCTCCAAATGCCACCAACAAGCTTTGTGTAAAATAAAATTGATAATCATACATGTATATATGTTTGCCTCATCTACCTGTCTTCCCCATACTTTTTAGAAAGGTTATTCTGGCCTCTTTGCCTGTATATTTCGTCTATGAGTACAAAATAGTGTGTAATTTTTAAAATCTCTTTAAAATGATGTCTCCATTCCCACTCATTGTCTTGTATCTCTGTTGCATTCTTTTATCTGCTCTTCCTTTTTCTTAATCATTTTTGCTGCATAATTTTATCTTTCCAAAGCACATGACTGTGGTGACCTGAAACAAACAGTGCCGCCTAAAGTGAATTGGTTTTATTGGCCTTGTTTCTTGTTTTGTTTTGTATTTTTGGTCTTTTTTGAGACAGGGTTTCATGATACAGTTCAGGCTAGCTTTGAACTCACTATGTAGCCCAGGCTGGACTCGAACTAGCAGCAATCCTTCTGAGTGCTGGGATACAGGTGTGTGCCAGCCATGCCTGGCTTCAAGTAACTTTTCATTAACAATTAATGTGGATTGGGGCTGGGGATTTAGCTCAGCAGCATAAAGCGCCTGCCTTGCAAGTGTACGGTTGAGAGTTCGGTCCCTGGTACCGATAAAAATGAAAAAGACCAAAAAAAAAAAAAAAAAAAGAAAGAAAGAAACAATTAGTGTGGATCATGAAATG
Organism: Cavia porcellus; assembly: GCF_034190915.1. Classification (NCBI taxonomy): domain Eukaryota; kingdom Metazoa; phylum Chordata; class Mammalia; order Rodentia; family Caviidae; genus Cavia; species Cavia porcellus. The sequence continues at coordinate 28,177,248 of NW_026947501.1, read as the reverse complement.
AATTTAAAGAATTAAATCAACCTTCAAAAAGTAAAATAGTAAAATTTTTCAGAGTGCATGTTACATGGACTTAGAAGTATTCTTTCTGGAAACTATAATTGTGCTGTGTGTTTGCGTGTATTGGATTATTTCTTACTGTGGATTATAGAAAGAAAAAAAAAAAAAAAAAAAAAGGTAAAATCTCCTGCCATAGAGAACTTCAGAATGCCCAGCTAGGCAAGCAAAGATCTTTTAGACACTGGCTGTTACTGATTTGGCCAAATACATTTCCTATGACCCTCCAATACCATTACTACTTTTCTGCCTAAATGTGTTCAAAGCATGTCTCCCTGCACCCCACCTACCTTTAAAAACTACTCGGCAGCAGTATAGTGCAACAACCAGCCAGAGTGCCTAAAGTTGAAATTGCAGTTCTATCCTTAAGTAGCTGTGTCACTTTGGATAAATTAATCTGTCAGTGCTTGCTTCCTCATTTGCAGTACAGTTGGCCCTCTATCCATGAATTCTCTGTGTTTGGATTCAGTGATCCTCAGATTGCAAATATTTAAGAAAAATATACATAGCTTTTTTTGTTTGTTTGTTATTTTCCCCTAAACAATACAGTATAACATACTTACATGGAATTAGGTATAAGGGATTTAGAGATAACAAACTATGTGGGAGGATGAATGTAGGTTATATACAAATACAATGAAGTTTTATGAAAGAATTTGCGAATGGGCCATGTAAGGGATTTTTAGGGGTTCTGGAACCAATCTTCCATGGATACTGCACAATAACTGTGCCTACTTTACAGAATTGAAAGGATCAAGTGAATTAACCATAAAGTGCCTACAGTGCTGTTAGAAATGCTATGTAATTATTCAAGAGGATTATTCTACAATGAAAATAACACAACCTGCATTTGGCTCCCTACACCATTCTGGTATTTCTCTTTTTTCCAGTTTTTTTGGGACAGGGTCTTGCTATATAGTGCAGGCTGGTCTTGAGCTCACTATGTAGCCAGGCTAGCCTCAAACTCATGACAGTCCTCTTGCTTCAGCCTCCTGAGTACTGGGATTACAGGGGTGTACTATCCTACCTGGCCCCTTGCACCATTCTGTGCCATTCTTTATCTATAAAAATGAGAATGGTTCAACAAAGAGTGGATGCTGGTAACAAGTTTATAGATTATGATCTTGGAGGAGGATGTTTTTGAGCTGGACTTGCTGTGTACTCCAGCCTGACCAACTCTTGGTGATCCTCCTGTCTCAGCCGCTGGAGTTCTGAGATCACAGATGTATACCACCAAGCCTTAGATTATGAACTTGAAGGTGGTAGTTTTCTGTGTCCCCAGCATCTTGCATACAGGTAATACAGGTACAGTAAATATCTGAATTTTCAGGTATTTGTGGAATTCTGCTGCTTGTGGCTATGACTAGTCTGGGTAACTCAAACACAGGTATGTAGCAGGTACACAGGTATGTGAACCAAGTACAACAGTAACAAGAAAGTAACAGGACTGAACACTGGGTTTGCTCAGGTAACTGTTCAGTGAATAAGAAGTACATCAGTGGAGAGTAGGGTCAGGAGTCGGATTATAGTGAAATGTAAATGGGTATATTGCATTAGTGTTATGATGACAAAAGGTGTATTGCCCCATGTACATGTACCAACTTCCTACAAGGAATGTAACCATTTGGGGAGGAATCTCACTATATAGTTTAGGCTATCCTTGAACTCACTATAGCCCAGGTTGGCCTTTGAACTCACTGCAGTTCTCCTGCCTCAGCCTCCTGAGTGCTAGGATTTCAGGCATGTGCCATCACACCTGGCTAACTTGTGACTATAAACAAAAATTGAAAAAGTATAAAAAATCATTTGTATTTAAATTTTAATAATGCATCTAATCTGATTTGCATGGCAATATATATTTAACAACATTTTTTAAAAGCTAAAATAATGATTGTGGGTAAGTGTGACAATTGCTAGAGGGACACCAAGGATATACACCAAGCTGAGGGGACACAGTAGCATACACTTGCAATCCCAACACCCAGGAGGCTGAGGCTGGAGGATCGCCTTAAGTTTGAGGCTGGCAAGGGCTGCACAAGACCTTGTCTCAGAAACAAAAAACAAAACAAACAGGCTGAAGATTTAGCTAAGTGGCAGAGCATGTGGTTACTGCCCTGTGCAAGACATGGAACTCAATCCTCAGCATACACATTCACCACACACACAGTACAGACAGAATAAGGTTTTTGTTTTGTTTAGCATGGGATGGACTTCTTTATGAAAATACTGCCCTCCCCTCAGTACTAGGGATCAAATCCAAGACTGTGCAGAGGTCATCCCAGCCCTTTTTTGATTCTTGTATTTTGAGATGGGGTCTCATTTATAAATGTTGTCCAGACTTGGCTTGAATTTGCATTCCTGCTTCAGTCTCCCAAAGTACTGGGAAAATAGCTTCTATGTTGCACTGTGAGTGAGAAGGTAACTAGAATCTAAATTGTACATGTGAACTACTATCAAAGGTAATGTTGAAGTTTCTAGATCAATTTGAGGTACATATAGTATCTCCACATTATTGTTCTAAGCTATTGTTTGCCTAAGCTTCTCTTGTTTCTTAGGGCTGTAGGGGGTTAAATACCTTTTACTAAGTACAAGCACCATTATTATGAGCCAAAGCTCTTTAGCAAGCTTGCAGCCTGAGGGCCACCTACCCTTTTTAAATGTTATAATAAAAATAAGTAAAAGAGAAGCTTTGTAGCTTACATTATATATTCTCTATGTGGCCCAAAGACAATTCTGTGTTCATTCAGTATAGCCTAGACAAGCCAAAGAGTTGGCGATTTGCTTAAAGAATTGTACGCTGAAGGGCTGGGGTTGTAGCTTGGTGGTACAGTGCTTGGCTAGCATGCACCGGCATTGGGTTGCAGTACAGCATTAAAAAAAACAGCAACAGGGGCTGAGGATTTAGCTCAGCGGCATAAGCACCTGCCTTACAAGCAGGCGGTCATGAGTTCGATTCCTAGTACTGATAAACATGAAAAAGACAACCACCCCCCCCCCCACACACACACACAGCAACAACAAAAACGTGTCTTTCAGAGTCAAGGGATTCCTGGCCAAGAAGCAAAAGCAGAATCACCCCCTTCCTCAGTGGATTCGGAAAAAGGACTGGTAAAATCAGATACAACTCTTTAAGAGGAGACACTGGAGGAGGGCCACGCTTGGACTAAGGAATTACACATGAGCTGCAGCATATCTACTCTAGAAGGTCACAAGATGATACCTTCTTTATCATGGTCAGGATTGTGTCACCATATGAAGCTTAACAAATACCACTGGCAGGACATTTGAAGATGCTTAATCAAGAATCCTGTTCTTTTTCTGTGACCAGCACTAGTGAGTCAACAATAAATGTCTAAAGCCTTAAAAACCACACACAAGATTGTATGAAGTGGCACACGCCTGTAATTCCAGCACTGGGGAGGCTGAGGCAGGAAGATTGTGAGATGAAGGCAAGTTTGAGCTACATAGTTCAAAGCTAGCTTCAACTACACGGCGATACACTGTCTTAAAAAAGGCAGATAAGACTTATCTAAAGTCACGGGATGACTTAAAGATAGCTAAAACCAGACCCCAGATCACCTCTTTGACCCTGTCTCTGCCCCACGAGGAAAAAGACGCAAGGTGAGCAAAGTGATACAGCTTGGTTCAGATACACCTGCGTTCGAGGCCGGTCACTTCCCAGATTGGGTCTGAGCAGTGTTACTTGTACTGTACTTTCTAGGCTACGGTTTTCCTCCTAACTTGAGGCAGGAATAGCGCCTCGTGCTAGTACATAACTGTATCGACGCCAATAAAACGCAGTGGCAGAGTGCGCGCGCCTTGGAGCCCACGCGGGGACCAGCTCTCCACCCGGAGGGCGACAGCGCTTCCGGTCCGGGGGTGGGGGGCTTGGCCTGACGTGGCGGGGCGGGACTTCCGGCGGGAGGTGTCCACCCGCCGGGAGGGCGTGCGTGCGGGCAGTGCTGATAGGTGATTACTGCGGCTCAGACGCGAGCCGGAGAGCCAGGGCGTGCGGGCAGTGAAACCTGGGTTCCACTGCCACCTCTGTATTCCCGCGACGCTGACACGGCGACTAGGATGGCTCGAGGCGAGCGACGGCGACGCGCTGTGCCGGGAGAGGGAGCGCGGACAATGGAAAGGGCACCTCGCGGCGGCCCCGCACGACGCGACGGCCGGGGTGGCGGGGCCCGTAGTGCGGCCGGAGGAGCGGCTCTGGCGGTCGTGGTGCTGTCTCTGGCTCTGGGCCTATCGGGGCGCTGGGCGCTGGCTTGGTACCGTGCTTGGCGGGCGGTCACGCTGCATTCTGCGCCTCCAGCGCTGCCCCCGGACTCCTCCAGCCCCGCGGTAGCCCCGGACCTCTTCTGGGGCACCTACCGCCCTCACGTCTACTTCGGCATGAAGACTCGCAGCCCGAAGCCCCTCCTCACCGGTAACCGGGCCCCGGGGCGGGCAAGCAGGCGGACTGTGAGCCTGGGCGCCCCGGCTTCCTGCCAGAGCAAGAGCGGGGAGGCGTGAATCTGGAGATATACGCCTTCCTGCCAGAGCAAGAGCGGGGAGGCGTGAATCTGGAGATATACGGAGAGGGAGGACCCCGAAGTTATTGGAGAACCGAGGGACAGGTCCCCTGCGCTCTTTGACTTACGTGGCCATTCTACCTCCAGGACTGATGTGGGCGCAGCAGGGGGCCACCCCAGGGACCCCTAAGCTCAGGCACACGTGTGAGCAGGGGGACGGCGTGGGTCCCTATGGCTGGGAGTTCCACGACGGCCTCTCCTTCGGGCGGCAACACATCCAGGATGGGGCTTTACGGCTCACCACTGAGTTCGTCAAGAGGCCTGGGGGTCAGCACGGAGGGGAATGGAGCTGGAGAGTGACTGTAGCGTCTCAGGTCAGGGCTCAGGATACCCCTTTCTCAGCCCAGACGCCCTCCATCCTTCCCTTGCTGGCGGCAAATGCAGAATGAAGTGGGGGTTAACAGCAGAGAAAACAAATCTGGCTGCCTCCCTTGAATACTGCCTTAAACACTTCTCTGTATGACCAACTCCCTACCACTTCTAAGCCTTGATTTCGTTTGTAGGAGATAGCACAAAAATGTACTATGATTTCCCAGAACCTTATGCAGGCCTCTTCTGGGCATTCTGTTGGGTGAACCTGTATAGCATTCTCAGTGTAGGAGATAGCACAAAAATATACTGTGATTTCCCAGAACCTTATGCAGGCCTCTTCTGGGCATTCTGTTGGGTGTACCTGCTGAGTACTGCCAGATGTATATTTACAAATTTACTCCTGCCAGGAGATCCCTTTCCCTCAGTAAGACTGATTTTCAAAAGAGATTACCAAGTAATGCTTTTTTTTTTTTTTTTTTTTCTATTTTCCTCTGTTGTCCCTTGTCACCTAGGCCTCAAGTACTTCTGCCCTCCCTTTGGTCTCCCTGTTCTTCTATGTGGTGACAGATGGCCAGGAAGTCCTAATTCCAGAGGTCGGAGCTCAGGGGCAGTTGAAGTTCATCAGTGGGCACACCAGTGAACTTGGTGACTTCCGCTTTACACTTTTGCCACCAACTAGCCCAGGGAACACTGCCCCCAAGTATGGCAGGTAAGTTGAGAAAGAGCTGGTGAAAGGAATGTGATGGGATACCAAGTGATAGGAATGGTGTGATCCCTCACACTGCCTTTTCACTAGTTATTTCCAGGCTCACCAGTCTCCTTGTTTCCTGCATTGGGGCCTCCCATTCTGATTCTCAATCATATTTCCTTTTGTAGCCCCCTTTCCCTGAATATTTTTTATTTGTCTTCTTGCCTTTAAGCTACAATCTCCTCTGGTCCTCCAACCCTGGACTGCCCCTGCTAACAGAGATGGTGAAGAGCCGCCTCAATAGCTGGTTTCAGCATCGGCCCCCAGGGGCCTCTTCTGATCGATATCTCGGCTTACCAGGATCTCTGAAATGGGAAGACAGAGGCCCAAGTGGGCAAGGGCAACTCTTGATACAGCAGGTGACCCTGAAGGTCCCCTTTTCTGTGGAGTTTGTGTTTGAATCTGGCAGTGCCCAGGCAGAAGGAAACCAAGCCCTTGGGCAGCTGGCAGGTAGCCTACTGACCCAGGCCCTGGAGAGCCATACTGCAGCTTTTCGGGAACGCTTTGAGAAGACCTTCCAGCTAAAGAAGAAGGGTCTGAGCCCTGGGGAGCAGGCATTGGGTCAGGTTGCTTTAAGTGACCTCCTAGGTGGGATTGGCTACTTCTATGGCCAGGGCCTGGTATTGCCAGATATGGGGGCCGAAGGGTCTGAGCAGAAGGTCGACCCAGCCCTCTTTCCACCTGTCCCTCTTTTCTCAGGGGTGCCTTCCCGATCATTCTTTCCACGAGGCTTCCTTTGGGATGAGGGCTTCCACCAGCTAGTGGTCCAGCGATGGGAACCTCGCCTCACTCGGGAGGCCCTAGGCCACTGGCTGGGGCTACTCAATGCTGATGGCTGGATTGGGCGGGAACAAGTACTGGGGGATGAGGCCCGGGCACGGGTGCCCCCAGAATTTTTGGTGCAACGGGCAGCACATGCCAACCCCCCAACCCTGCTGTTGCCTGTGGCCCACATGCTAGAAGATGATGACCCAGCCAATTTGGACTTCCTCCGCAGGGCATTTCCCCGCCTGCATGCCTGGTTCTCTTGGCTCCATCAGAGCCAGGCAGGGCCAGTGCCACTCTCTTACCGTTGGCGAGGCCGGGATACAGCCTTGCCCACCCTCCTGAACCCCAAGACACTGCCCTCAGGGCTGGATGATTACCCCCGGGCTTCACACCCTTCAACAACTGAGAGGCACCTGGACCTTCGATGCTGGGTGGCCCTGGGTGCCCGTGTGCTGTTTCGACTTGCACAACAGCTAGGGGAGGCTGAGGCAGCTGCTGAGCTGGGCCCCCTGGCTGCTTCACTGGAGGCAGAGGAGGGCCTGGATGAACTGCACTGGTCTCCAGAGTTAGGGGTCTTTGCCGACTTTGGGAACCACACAAAAGCAGTACAGCTGAAACCTAGGCCCCCTCAGGGACTGGTTCGTGTGGTGGGCCGGCCCCCACCTCGCTTACAATATGTGGATGCCTTGGGTTATGTCACTCTTTTCCCCTTGCTGCTACGGCTGCTGGACCCAAATTCACCCCGCCTTGGACCCCTGCTGGATGTTCTCGCTGACAGCCACCATCTCTGGAGCCCCTTTGGTTTGCGCTCCCTTGCAGCCTCCAGCCCTTTTTATGGCCAGCGCAATTCTGAGCATGATCCTCCCTACTGGCGGGGTGCTGTGTGGCTCAATATCAACTACCTGGCCTTGGGAGCACTCTACCACTATGGGCATCTAGAGGGTCCCCACCAGGCCCAGGCTACCAAGCTGCACAGTGAGCTCCGTGCCAATGTGGTAGGCAATGTGTGGCGGCAGTTCCAGGCTACTGGGTTCTTGTGGGAACAATACAGTGACCGGGATGGGCGGGGCATGGGCTGCCGCCCTTTCCATGGCTGGACCAGCCTTGTCTTACTGATCATGGCTGAAGACTACTGAGAGGGATGATGGGAAGCAAGCCAGGCCACTCATGTCATTGAATCAGGAGGGACAAAGTCTTTGGCTTCTGCCTCCAGTTCTTCAAATTCCAATCATTCAAACCTGTCTCAGCTCATCTCAGGTGTCTCCCGTCATCCCACATATCCCTGGGGTGAATGTGAACTCAATAGTCTATTTTTCTAAATAAACTTGGGAAAAACATACCAAACTATTGCTTTTGTTAGCTTTGCTTCACTATGTGGTCTTAGTCTGAGCTTTAAGGCCTCCTGCTATCTTTAGGGAAGCTGAGATAAACAGCCATTATCTGTCCCTTTCAAACCCAGTCAGACTGAGTTCTCCACAAGCAGCTGGTTCACATCTCTTTAATGAGATCAAGGCTCTTGTGTATGTTTTGGGGGGGTGGGTAAAGCTAGCACAGTCCCCCAGTATCACCCTTCACCTCAGGGCTTCAGCCTTTTCAGGCAAATTCTAAAGGGCTGGGAGGGGTTGAGGGGGATTTGACGTGGGACCACAGCTGTTTCTGGTGGGCAAGAGACCCACCTATCCTCCCATCACCACTTATGGGATGTCCCCTTCACTGGAAGCCAGCTCCACAGGAGAGACCTGAGGCGTGGGCTCTGGAGGCAGTGTACAGGGAGAGCAGTCCTCCACCTCCGGTGGTGTAGCACTAGCTCTCACCTCTTTGACTGGCTCACCTTTGCTGGAGTCAGGACAAGGACAGAGCTCAATACCCGAGTCACCAGTCAGGCGACGATAGCGACAAGAAGGGGGTGTGTGAGCCAGGCTCACCCCTGCCCCAGGCTCACCCTCCTGACGAGGGGGGGCACTCTGGTGGGAAGAAACACCTTCCACATTTGTCCCCTCAAAGTGGGCAGGGCAGCTGGATGCAGAGGAACAGCAGGTACATTCACTGGACGCAGTCAAGAGGTGGCCTGGGGCCATAGTATATGGAGGTGGTGGTGTGCCTGGGCGGTGAACCACATCCTCATAGGCTGGGGGTTTGAAGGCGCTGAGAAGGCCTGCAGGGGAGAGAATAGCATGGGTGGTTGAAGACAACTAGGGATGGGGTGGGGTGATCTCATATTAAGGAAAAGGGTGCTTTGAATGTCTGCAAAAGGAAATGGGATGATTCAGGGTGCTGGTTTGGGAGGGCCACTGGTAGTCCAGAGCCTCAAGTCACTCACGAAGGTCAAGCAGTGAGCCGGTAGGGACAGGGCCAGCCCCGTGGCATGCCCCATGATAGGCCAACAAGTTGATCTCACGCTGTCGCTGCTGTTGTTGCAGCCGAAGTTTAGCTCGCCGGTGGCGGAAGGCACAACAGCAACTAAAGAGGATGAGAACAGTCCAGAGGAGCCAGAACCCTGCAGGAGGCAAGACAGTATGTCTCAGATACCTCCCATGCACAGAAAGAGACCCTGCAGTTCCAAAGGAAGGTGGGCAGAAGGACCTGAAAACAGCCCTCCTAGAGACTCACACCAGAGCTCATAGTAGTATGTGCAGCAGCCAGTCTCCCCGCAGCAGTGACCACTTTCACAGAGGTAAGGCTGGTTGTTCACTCCTGGGCACAGCTCTCGAAGCTGGGGGCAAGGAGGCACTAAGAACAGGGCAGATTCTGGTCCAAGGCACTGTCTGCCCTCACCTATTGCATGCATATATCCCACCCCTTAGAAAGATGAAGAGAGTGGGAAATGCTAAGAGGATTGTTCCAAGTATCTGAAGACTGTCATGGAAGAGGATTTGGAATAGCAAGAGAAATGTCTAGAAAACAAACACGGAGTGCGAACATATTTTAGCTCTGCATTTGAGACATCTCTCACAATCCTGGCCCCTCTATGGTTTTTTCTCTTAATGGAATGTTTTGGCAAAGGCTGAGGGCAGACTGAGCTATCTAATGTGTCAGACAATGGGTTCGGATGTAAGGCCATTTCCAAAGCTAACGTGCTTTCAGCTCCCACCCCCAACCATATGCTACTCCGGCCCAAAAACTGGATTTTTCCACCTTTGGGTCTCAGGCTCCCTAGGGTAGAGGGGCAGTGTGAGACCCAGAGCAGTGCTTCCAACCAGATAGAATTGGTGTGGATGAAAAAGGATGAGATCCAGGGCGCGACTCCGGGTTCCGGCTCTTCTCCAATTCCAGCTCCCTCAAGAGAAGAGGCTGCCAGACTCTTGTGACAATAGGCACATAGGAAAAACATCACAAATAACTGCTGCAAGCCAGAGGGAACTTCCCTGGGGCCTCACTATGCCTCTGGTCACTGGAGAGTCACTTACTGCAAGCTTCCACTGCAGCCATGGGATGGAGTCTGAGGCTGCAGGTAAAGTCAACAGCGTCTATGTTGCAAAGTTTAAACAAAGAGTAGAAGGGACAAGTTTAGGAACTCCACAGTATCTTTGACTCCCTAAGTTCCTCTCTGTACCTCCCCTATTCCCCCAAAAGGAAAGGACAGGAGAGGGGAAAGAGAAATGGCTGTCGTGATAGGCTTTTGGAGCTGTTGGGATACCTGCTGTTGCGGCGCCCGAAGTGCCCCCCAGGCCTCCACGCTGCGGTTCCCGCTGCTGGCCCGAGCCATGCCTTCACCTACAGCCCCCTGAAGACCACAGCCTCCTCTACCGCCAGCTGCCCCGCCCCTGCCACCTCTGCCGCCACCGCCATGGTCCCTGCCCGGCCCATCTTCGCTGCAGCCACCATCACTCCGCGACCGGAGCTTCCACCCGGGAGAGCTCCTCCAACTAGAACCCAGGTTGCTCTTTCCAACCAATCAGCACCACCTTCTGATAAAAAGACCAATAGGAGCCGCCCAGAGATTTCTTCCCGTGACCAACCCGCATCAGCGCCTCCACCGCTCTCCCAGACAACAAGAGCTTGTACAGACAAAGACTGGGGAAACGTCCCACCCAGGTCGTGACTGACAGCAACAATAGCCAATATCAACAACAGAATGGGTTTTGACTTATTAACCAATGAATGGTCGCCCAGAAAAGCAAACTCCCGCTCATTGGCTTGAGGTAATTTTCGGGATGACGCCAAATGCCCGACAGTGGCGCCCAAGTTCCGGGTGCAGGTCCGCTGAGCTCCTCGAGGTCGTTTCCAAGCCTCAGGCAGGCCAAGATGTGTGTAATCAGAGATGAATCTGCCCATATCCCAGTACAAGCTGAGGCACTGAATGGAATTTAATAGGGGAGGGAAGACATCAAAAAGTGGACAAGGAGAGAGCATACAGTCTAGGTTTAGTAAGGTCCTTAAGTTGCTAGAAGAGGGGATCCCGGGCCCTCGGGCCCCCCCAGCCGCATCTGCAGGTTGATACGATAGCACTGCAGGCTGCAGAGCGCCTGACCCGTTCGGGAGCAGGCATAGCGGCGTGGGTGCGGGCACCCGGGGACAGAGCAACGTGGAGAAGGACCTGCTGGGGCTGGCCGCTGAGAAATTGCCGCGGGGGCGGGGACGCCAGGCGGGAAAGAAAGAGTGCAACCTTGGGCACCACTGCAGTAGCGCACCATGGGGGTCGGCGCTGCGGCCCGCCCTCCCCGCCGCTCGCCCCTTGCAGCTCCTCGGCCTCCCCGCCCACTGGGCGCAGCAGTCTTGGTGAGGCGCTCGATAGTTTGGTTCTTGTGTTCTTCTGCCCGCCGCGCTGCCTGCAGCCGCCGCTTCCGCGCCCGCTCCTCGCGCTTCAGCAGCATCTCCTCTGTGAGGGCAGGGGCCGGGCAGCCCGCAGGGACAGGGAGTGGCAGCATCGGGGAAGGCTGACTCCGAGCCTTCTGGAGCAACGCTCTCTGGGGAAAAAAGTGAGGGGATCTGAAAACGGAGAATGACAGAGGACAGGTCCACCAGGTGGAGGGAGGCAAAAGCGGGGGCAGGGAAGGTGGGTCCAGAAGGCATAGACCTCGAGAGGGAGTATCAGCATGTCTTTCTGGAGCCCTAAATACTGCTTCCTCCCAGGGTTCCCGATGCTCAGTTTTAGGACCTTGACTTTCAATAAGAAAAGCACGAGTAGAGCCAGGCGTGGTGGCTCATGCCTGTAATCCCAGCATTCGGGAGGCTAAGGCAGGAGGATCATTGCGAGTTTGAGACCAGCCTGGGCTACAAAGTGAGCTCAAGGCCAGCCTGAACTGCACAGTGAGACTCTGTCTCAAAAAAAAGACAAAAAAGAAAAGAAAGAAAGAAAGAAAGAAAGGAAGGAAGGAAGGAAGGAAGAAAAGCACAAGTAAAGATGCCTGCCTGCCCTGTGCACCAAAACTCTGTGCCACCCTTTCAGGGGCTGGTTTGTTTAATCTTTGAATCGAAATAGCATCAACGGGACAACCTTTCAAACCAGAATTTCAGGGTTACCCTTGATTCCTACTTTCTCCAGCCCTTTCCCAGCAAATATCTCCACAGTCCATCCAGTATTCATCTGATTGTCTCCATATGCACTGCCTTCCCCTTGATGCAAGCTACCATCCTCTCAGCTGAATACACTTAACCTCCCGCTTCCTAGCGGGTCTCCCTACTTTTAGCCCCAACCATAACTAAGACTTATTCTCCACAGGGAAGCCAAAAGAATCCAGTGAGATGCAAATCTAAAAATACATCTGCACACACCCAATCACTGGCTTAGCCATATTTTTCCTTATCCTTCATTTTGCTTGTCAAGTTCCAGTCAGTCTCATTGTGCCTGCTGGCTTTGTACCTGCTGGCCTTTCTGCTATTATTAGAAATAGTATCTTTTCAAAGATGCCTTCCCTGATTCCCCTACCTAATGTTGTCTTTTCTGCCACTATTTCATAAACTGTACAGCTTTTTGAAATTATTTAACTCTTATACTACACAAACACACACACACACTAGAATACTAATTCCAAAGAAACAGAAACTTTGTCTCTTCTCTCCCATTGATATCCTCACTGCCTAGCAAAGTGCTTGGGACATGGCAAGTTCTTAACTTACATTTGGGGAGTGAAAAAGAATGATCCAACTTACCTGCCGAGCGGTGAGCAGCCGCTCATTGATCTCCTTCTTGAGGTCTCCATTGTCATCTAGCTCCCCTTTCTCCAGGGCATCTAGCCATCTCTGTTCCTCCTCTTCCTCCTGGTCCCCTATCCCTCCTGACAGTTCCCGAAGCGGGGAGGGGGATAGATTACTGTCTTCATCTGGGTAGGAAAGTTGGAGAGACAAAAGTAACGTTCAGATGGGAGATCTTATTTTAATTTAATAATATTGGGATAGTCAAATTTCTCCCCCACTCAGAACCAGTCCCCTCCCCTTAGGTATAGTGAGAAACCCAGTTTCCCCACCTCCAGATCCCACTCACCCAGCCAGGCACGGTACTGCTCCAGGGGCACTCCCTCCATAGGTTCCTCTTCATTATCCACAACCATCAGGGGAGAGGGTGAGCGAGGCCCCTCAGGAATAACAGTGAAGGTGGGCACACTGCCGAGAATAAATACGAGAAGTGACTCCTGTTCACTAGCTCTATACAGCCTTCCCTAACCTCTTGTCTCGCTGCCTTCACTGGTCCTGAAGTCAGTCTATTCTCTGTCTTCTAGAAAGCTCAGCTAGCTTCTAACTTCTGATCGAACCCGCTCCTTAAATTCCTCAAATAAAACTATGATTAACTGACATCACCTCTTGGTGCCCAGGACCTGCCCGCCCAGCTTGATTTTGAGTTTGAGCTGGGGCTTGGCAGGAGACGGCTGTGTTGGCCCGGTCTCCTCTTCCTGATGATGTTTCTTCTTGTGTTTCTTTTTGTGCTTCTTGTGCTTTTTCTTGTGCACTCCGTGGCCGTGGGCACCGGTTAGGCTCAACTCCAGAGCCTCCCCTGAGGAAAAAGAGCCTGTCAACGCTGTTCGGCTGAACTGTAGCAGAGCAAGTCTGAGAGGTCCCACTCTTCCGACTTGTTGTTACCATAACAACAGCACCGCCTTTTCCCCTTCCCACCAGTGGCGAAGACCTCGGAAGCTCTGAGAGGAGAAAAGAGGCTCTTTTTTCCAAGAGGGTCTAAATTTGAAGGATCCGCGCTTACCCGGCTCGGGGGTCTCCATAGCCCCAGAGGTGCTCCCGCGCCGCCACAGCTTACTCATGGGATCCTGCAAGGAAAACGGACTGGAAATGCTCGGTACACAGGAGGATATGTCGTTTCCGCCCCGCAGAAGAATTAACTCCCACGAAATAATCGGCTACTTCCGTTGTGCGGCAACCATGCTTATGCGGGGCACGCTACGCAACCAAAGTCCTCCCTGAGAAACAACTATTCTTCCAACAAAAGTTCCGGCCCACCAAAGGCGGGGACTGCCCAAGGGGCGCGACTTTCCCTTAGCTCCGCCTCCTAGCTCTAGAGTCCAGAACTGCACAAGGGCTGGTCAATTATTACATGTGTAACTCGACCCAAGGGAGCAAGTGAGATTTAGGGGACACAAAGTTGAATATGAACACTGCTTCTGTTCCAGAGGAGCTCACAGTTTGGTGGAAAAGTACATAAACTATTGCCAGCAAAATGGCAGAAATGCTTAATAGTATAAATGCCTAAGAGCAAGGTAAGTGGCAGGAAAACCTAAATTTTTATCATGAGGGAAATGTGAATTATGATGCAGCTAAATAATCTGAGAATACCACATTGCTAGAGAAAGTTGAGCGACAATAAAACTGATACGTAATTTAGATTCTGGTCAGTAGTAATACTGTATTGGAAACAGTCTTAAGTATACTCATGATGGCACATCAAAACAAGTATGGTATGTCCCTACAATGGGAAGTTACAGAGCTGGGGGGGGGGGGTCAACCATCATGGCTCAGCCTGTAATCTTAGTACTTGGGAGGCTCAGGCAAGATCACACAGCAAGCTCAAGGCAAACCTGGGTTACATAGTGGAGTTCAAAGCCAGACAGAATATGTAGCCAAATTCTGTCTCAAACAAAACAAAACAGAACTGAGACTGCAGAAAGTTACCCAAGAAACCAGTGAGGGCATTGCTGATGGGTGTTAAAGGAACAAAGGCAGGAGACATTTTTCATACCTAGTGTAGCCTTTTGTGCCTATTGAATTTTGAATAATGCATGTGTATCCCCCCCACTTCCATTGTAGTTAACATAGGTTTTTATTTATTTTTTAACATTAACATTAAGTTTATTGGTACATTTTAGATATAAGAGATAGAAAGGGTCCCAAGGGTCTAAGATGGGATAAAACTATCATCAAATATGTCTTTCTTCCCTCCAATAAATGTTTTCTGCTCTTAACTTCCATTATTCATAGAATTTGTCAATTTTAGAGAACAGGAACTTGGCATTGGACATCTAGCAAACTAGCAGGGTGGGAGTTATAATATTTCCCTTATATTATTTGTATTATTGGGTGACCCTGTATCATTTGGAGGTCTCCTATCTAGCTATTTGGGTGGATGTAAGAGTTTGCTTTTGTTTCATAGGGTCTGGATTATAACTTGCTTAGATAATCAGAAATGTCATCCTTGTTTGTTAATTGTGCATGCTTTGAATTTTGTGCTTTGTCTTTGTCAGTTGCTTAAGCCTTGTCTCTTTAATGCATAGTCTTTTGTTAAAACGATGGTAAATTTGTTAGTCACATTTGGATTAGTTGCCAAATTTACTGGTGTACCTTGTTTGACTTTTTAGGCAATAGCACTAGGAAGAATAATATTAGAGTGACCTCTAGTGGGCCATGATATGAAATTCTGTGAAATGGGTCTTCATGAAATCTACTATGTATTTTATTTTATTTTATTTTTGTCTTTTTCCTTTTGATCGGTACTGGGGATCGAACTCACGATGCCCTGCTTGCAAGGCAGGTGCTTATACCGCTGAGCTAAATCCCCAGCCCTGACACAGAAATTTTAAAATGGACTTTAAAAAGCATATCCTTGTCTTGCTGCTAGAAAAGGTTGCCTACGTGATTAGATAAATAACAGGAATGTTTTAGAGGCTTCTCCACCCAAGGGCCCAGGACAAGATTTTTCTGAGCCATTTTTACCTATTTCTAGAGGTAGTCTTTTTTGCAGACTGAGAAGCACTCCAACTACTTACAATTCAGTCTCTTTTAAAGAGCTAGAAGGCAGCGATTTAGTGCTAAGCAATGCTTCCTTCATTAAACATGACTGTTACAATTGAGATCAATTGCAACTTGTGATGTATTTATTTATTTATTAGTTTGGTTTTTTGAGATAGGGTCTCATTATGTAGTTCAGGCTGGCCTGAGACTCATGGAAATCCCCCTGCCTCAGTCTCGTGAGTGCTGGGGTTATAGGCATGCACCACCATGCCCAGCAGTAATTTGTGCATTTAGAAACACCCTCTGGAATTAGCAATTTGAGTTCTCAGGAAAGATAGGATTGGGGAAGACAGGATAGATAATTTGGCCAGACCATCTTATGGTTTCTTTGCAGATGGCAGCCACCTGCTCTGGAGCTGATCACCTTAGGGGATGGCTTGGAGATATAAAAACCAAACAGAAGTTAAAGGGGCACCATTTATTTCTCTTACATTTTTCAGATGGGTTACTTGATATCAAAATATCTTGCTCCTTTGGAATGTATTCTTAAGCACTGGAAAAATGTTCAGCCCTAATATATTGAAAGAATATTTAATATTCTTCCACACAAGGCCTGCCTACTCTCTAGAGCCAAAATGGCAGAGAAAAGCTTTAATTGTGACACTCTTTTGCAACTAGAATAACATTGTAAGAAAGGAAAAAATGACCAGAATTACCTTATATTCAGACTATCTTTACATTAAGAAACAATTCTTATTTGTATTTAAATTATAATCATAAGCCATATGAGACTACTCACGTTCGTATGTCTTTTCCTCTCAGTAGCCTAAAACAGATCAAATGAAATCTGGGAAAGTTTTCAGATGACCTTGATAAGTACATTGAGGTCTTTAGAGGACTTAATCATACCTATAAATTGGGGAAATATAATGTTACTTTTAAATGAAACATTGACTTTTAGTAAGAGACAAGCAGCATTATTAGCTGCTATTACATTTGGAGATAAATATTTTTTTAAGTTTAGAAGGTCAGAAGACAGACAGCCAATAGAAAAGCCAGTTCCTACTGGAGACCAGGCAGTCTCTGTACAAGACCCCCACCGACCTACCTATCTGTTAGAGGGTTAGGATAGTAAACATTTCAGGCATGTATTCTTTTTTAAAAAAATTTTTGCTTTTGTTTTGGCTTTCTTTTTGATATAGGCTTTCACTGTGTACTACAGGCTGGCCTTGGCCTTGAACTCACTTATATAATCCATATCCCCCTCAAGCTAACAGTAATCCTTCTGCCTCAGCCTCCTGAGCACTAGGATCATAGTGTGTGACCACTCCTGGCCAGACATTTATTTTTTCCTTTTTTAATCAGTACCAGGGATCGAACTCACGACTGCCTGCTTGCAAGGCAGGCGCTTATGCCGCTGAGCTAAATCCCCAGCCCCCATTCCTTTTAATTTTTATAAATTATTCCTTTTAATTATGTCTGAAAGTCCAGTTCCCAGGACGGAACTTTATCTTGTCTGCATATTGCAATATATATGCACCCAATCAGGTATGCTGCCTCCACCTAGTACAGACAGAAATAAATCCTGAAGTATGGGCAACGAAAGGTAAAACAGAGCAATAAGAGCTCCTCTAGTACAACTACATCTCAAAAATTCTATTTTTCCCCACCAGACACCTTACCCTCTAAGGTCTAAAGTTAAGAAAATATTTTTTTTGTCTTTTTCCTTTTTATCAGTACCAGGGATCGAACTCATGACTGCCTGCTTGCAAGGCAGGCGCTTATGCCGCTGAGCTAAAACCCTAGCCCCAAGGAAATATTCTTGCTTATAACTGATAACCTAAGGACACAAGGTTTACTTAAAATTATAATAATCTCTTTCCTCAGATCCCCAAAGATGCTAGTGGTTTTCAGTGTTAGATTTAAAAGATTCATTCTTTTGTATTCTTTACATTACAGATTCCCAGTTTTTTTTTGCCTTTAAAAATCCTCATGACCAGGTCTCTCAACTACCATGGACTGTGTGTTCTTAAGTGTTCAGAGACAGTCACCATACTTTTTGTGGAAGAGCTTTCCCATGACTTGGTATGTTTTGAAGTTTCCCAAGTCACAGTCTTGATATAGATGGGTAATACACTGTTATGTACCCCCTCAGAAGAGCCCTCTAGCCAAGGCACCTGTGCCTTGCTTAACTTTCTTTTTTTTTTTTTTTTTTTTTGTCTTTTTCGTTTTTATCGGTACCAGGGATCGAACTCACGACTGCCTGCTTGCAAGGCAGGTGCTTATGCCGCTGAGCTAAATCCCCAGCCCCTAGCCAAGGCATCTGTGCCTTGCTTAACTTTCTAGCAGACAAAAATGATAGGATTTCTAGGTCTAAAACACAACTGTACAGCCTTGAGATAAAATATTTCGGTCTTGTCATATCTAAGTGAACCAGAAGGCTGGGAGAAGAGAGAATTAAACCAATTCCCTTCCTCCCGCAGCCCAAGACTATAATAGCTAAGAGTATTCCTAGGAATTACAGGCTTATGTTACCTTTAGATAACAAGTTATGAAATTTCACAACCATGTTTTAGCTTATAAAAGAAACCCAAAAGGCTGATATACATTTTGATATGGGGACCAGATTCTCAAATGCATTCCAGAAGCTTAAACAAGTGCTAAATGCCCCAGTACTGAGCCTACCAACTGGACACTGTCTCAATTTGTATGCTGATGAAAGGTGGGGTGTGGCTTTGGGAAGATTGGGGACCTGATCAGCAGTCTGTAGGGTATCTGAGTCATGAATAGTAAAAAAGTGGCCTGCGTGCCTTAGCACTGTGGCTGCAGTGGCACTTCTGGTAGTGGAGGCATCCAAGCTGACCTTAGACAAAGGTCTCGTTGTATCCACAGCTCACAGTGTGGCAGGACTTCTTTCCTCCAAAGGGAACCTATTGTTATCAGACAACCAACTTCTTAAATACAAGACTCTGCTTCTAGAAAGACCAGCCACTCAAATAAAGACATTTTCCTCCTTAAACCTTGTCGCCTTTCTACCAGGAAAGGAGGAAATTGAGGCTGAAAGACGTGACTGTGAACAGGTAATTCTCTATATGTATGCAGGCAGGGAAGACTTACTAGACAGCCCCTCCCTGACCCTCTTTGGGGATATCAGTTCCTCCATGGAAAATGAGACAAAAGGACAAAATATGTAGTAGTGACTTTACATCAGATGCTTAAAAGTTTTTTGCTGGCTCTTGGAACTAGTGCTCAGCAAACAGGATACATAGCTCTGACAGAGGACTTTACAACGCAGCAAAGCCCAGAAAGTCAATATTTATGCTGATGATGACTGATGATGACTGATGATGTGGTTAACTCCAACTATAGGACAATTTAATAGAAAGGCCCTTTATGTTGAGAACAAAATTATTCTTATTCTCATTGGCCTAACTACTAAATATGTGGGGCAGACATCCTCTGCACAGTATAAATACACACTAAAATTTTCAGATTTGCATGGTTATAAGGTAAGAGTGTCAAAAGTATTGATAAACCTGCAAATTTACAATGCCTAAGATGGAGTGTATTTCACTTGTATGATCATTTAGGTTCTATTTTTTTGTCTTTTTGAAACAGGGTCTCTGTGCAGTTCAGGCTGGCCTTCAGCTCACTTTGTAGCCCAAGCTGGTCTCGAACTCACAACAATCCTCCTGCCTCAGCCTCCGAGTGCTGGGATTACAGGTGTGAGCCACCATGCCCGGCTATTTAGGTTCTATTTTAATCCCTCACTTAGGGTTAGAGGGTGTAATACAACACATCGAGGCCTTAATTAACTATTCTCTTTTATTTATTTATTTGTCTTTTTCATTTTTATCGGTACCAGGGATCGAACTCACAACCGCCTGCTTGCAAGGCAGGTGCTTATGCCGCTGAGCTAAATCCCCAGCCAATTAACTATTCTCAGCAGGCCTTAAGTGACACGGTCACTCATCTCTCTCTCTCTCTCTCTCTCTCTCTCTCTCTCTCTCTCTCTCTCTCTCTCTCTCCTAAATTAAAAAATAAAATTGTTGAGGCAAACTACCTTCAAAATTGGATGACATTAGACATTGTAAAAACAACACAGGGGGATACTTGTGAAACTGTAAAAACTAAATCTTGTGTGTACATTCCTGATCCTTCTAATATCTTGATAGCTGTTCAAGATAGTAAACAGGTTAATGCCATGTCAGATTCTAAAATTCCCTAAATTTTCTCCTTACCATCTTTTTGAGAAGCTATTACTAGCTCTTTCTGATAAAAATTTTGCTGTTGGCTGTATTCATCATATATATATAATATATATATATATGATGAATACAGCCAACAAAATTTTAATAATATATATATATATATTATGCTCCATGCTTATTGCTCTAGGTACCTAGAGCACCGACCACATTATTATAAATTTGTTATAAATTAACTGACCACGTCATCATGCTGTTTGTAATGCGTTGTTCCCCCCCACCTTAGTAACCTGTTTGCTGTGTCAACTTTTGTTCCCCTTGTAAGAGACAAATGATGCTGTGTCAACCATTGTCCCCCCCCTCTTTTTTTAAGGAGAAAAAGCAAAAAAAAAAAAAAAACCAGAAAAAGGGTACAAGGTATACAGAATTTCAAAAAAAAAAAAAAATAAACAGTAGGAAATCACTAGTTAATAGATTACATATTGTCATCTTGGAAATAGTTGTTCAACTTACAAAATTAAAGCATATAAAGTAGACACTCAAACAGTGAGACTGCAAACAATTCTGTTCAATGATCCAACAAAACTCAGTAATATGGTTATCTATCTTATACATTTAAATATACATGCAGTTATATCCTTTAGAGCACTTTCTTTTCCTTTCTTTTGTACAATGACAATTACACATTTGGGGTTTTATTACTCCCACAGCTCTTATTACTTTTTTTTTAAGAAAGTAAAACCAAATGTGACATAACAGAACAGAGTCAGTCAAATCAAAAGGATGCACATAATACATAATGTAAAAACAGAATACAAGGTGATCAACAATGGTTACCATAATGCCTCTTGCTATCTCTTTTTTTTCTTTTTCCTTTTTATCGGTACCAGGGATCGAACTCACGACTGCCTGCTTGTAAGGCAGGCGCTTATGCCGCTGAGCTAAATCCCCAGCCCCGCCTCTTGCTATCTTAAAAAGAATTGCCTATATCATCAGTTATAATAAAGTTGAACAAACAGTAAAGAACAAAACCAATAAAACAAAAACATTGGAGACATTTCAGGACTTCAAAAGAAGGTAATAATCAAACCAGAATGGGCGTTATAGTGAATCTTACTGTCTTCACAGTTGTTGCCTATACTCTCAAACTTGGTACTATCAAGAAAAATTGAATAGAGGAAAATCAGTCAAAACAAGATGGTAAGAGCAATACAAGGTTTCAAATCAAGTTAATAGGAAATTAAAGTGGGTTACTATAATATATCCTGCTATTTTTATTTATTTTTCCCTTAATTAAAAAGATAAAAATTAAAAAGTAAATAATAAAAAAGGAGACTGAGATAAAAGAGGACATAACAAAACAGCATAGGTCAAAACATAACCATTTAAGCAAAATAGTGGTTCACCACAAGATATCCCGACATAAAAGTAGTTACCATAGTGTCTCTTTCCTTGAAATCTTTGAGTATAACTTCGTATACTGTAGCATCAAACATATCAAGACAATGTAAAACCATTCAAGAGAATGACAGTATTACAGGGTATTTAGAATCAACTAACAGAAAATGAACAATGGTTTCTGTATAATCTCCTTGTCTATAAAAGTTTTTGTTTATATTATCATACATAATAAAATCCAACAAGATACAACCTGTTAAGACCGATGGAGACAGAAGAACAAAGGCTTGATGGGACTTCAAAACAAGATGATATTAAATCAGCACTAGCTATTATGATGTCTTGTTTTCTCCAAAATAGCTGTTCCTACCATCCAACCTTCTCTGCCTCATTTCTGTTGAGCTCTTTTTCTGTCATTAATTGTCAGTTTGTCTTCTTCATTTCACTTTCTGCTCCATTCATTGTGGCCTCTCTGCCATTGTCTCTGGAATCCTGGAATTTTTCTTTTTTAGAATGTTCTGCAGTATTCTCTGTAGAGTTGAATTGGTGGTCGCAAATTCCCCTAGTTCCTCTTTATCCTGGAAGCACCTTGTTTTTCCATCAATTTCTAGGGACAGTTGTGCAGGATATATCAATCTTGACTAGAGGTTATTATCTTTCAAAGCTTGAATTATTTCCCCCAACATTCTTCGTGATTTGATGGTTTGTGCCAAGAAGTCTGCTGTAATTCTGATGGGTGTTCCCTTGTAAGTGATCTGTTTCTTGTCTCTGACGGCTTTTAATAATCTGTTCTTATATTGGATTTCTGGAAGTTTGATTATTATACGCCTGGGTGTAGTTCTGTTTGGGTTGTAGGTGGCTGGGTCCTGTATGCCTCATATATCTGCGTATCTTTACCTTTTGCTAAGTTAGGGAAATTCTCCTGGATTATTTCTGTGAATAGCCTTTGTAGTTTATTTGTTTGTGTCCCTACTTTTCTTTTTACATTCTTAATTCTTAAGTTATAGATCCTCTTATTATCTTCTAGCCTTTGTATTATTGCTGTTTGTTTCCTTGTTATTTTTAAGTTTTTCATTTCATGTTCCCACATTACAAATCTGTCCTCCGGTTCAGATAATCTATCCTTAGTTTCTTTCAAGCTGTTATGCCAGCTTTCAATAGAGTTTTTAGTTTCCTGGTAATCTCTTTGAACCTGCTTCATGTATTCTATGTTTTCTCTATTTTTTCCATCAAACAATTCTCCCCTTTTTTTCTGTTCTTCCATTCCACCATTTGTTTTTTCTTGGGCGGTGCTTAGCATTTCTCTAACTATTCTACTTCTATCTTGCTTTACTTCATTAAATACTTCACTTTTGAACTCGTCTATGAGACTCCAGAGATACTGCTTTATGTCTATTGGTGCTGTGTCTGATATTTGCACATTTTCTGTCTTCATTTGTAGGGAGTAGCTCAGAATGGCTGCTGCTGCCCTGCCCCTCCCACCTGAGGGCATTTTGTGTGTCAGCCTACATTTCCCATGATCCTCTCCTTGCCTACAGTGCACATGACGTGAGCAACTTCCTGCTTCAGCCTACTTCTCCCATAATCCCCTCTTGTTGCCATCATGTCCACTTACCTATGTGCCTACATATAACTTCCTGCTAGTCTGATAGGCCCACTGCATATGAGAAGATCCAAGCTGGCCCATCCTGTAAGGCCACGTCCCCTTTGGCTCTATATAAGCCATGTACACTTCCTGAATAAACGAGACTCAATTGGAATCTCAACCTGTCTCCATCTCTCTTTTCTCTTGTCCAGCCCTTCATCCCCATCCCTTCTCCAGGAAAGGCCCATGGACCAATCCGCAGGATGGATCACTCATTCTCCTTTGCATTTACCTTTCCTGGATCAGTGTTCTCAGGATTGGGGACTGAGGGCCCTTTCTTGTTGCTCCCTCTTCCCATATTTTTTGTTCCTTCCATACAGGTGTATATAGGAGGCCCAGTTTCTTTCTTTGTCAGTTACAGTTTGTTTGAATCCACCGGCTAGGTGTTCCCACCCACTACAGTGTACTAGGGAGACACAGACCTGGGCAGCCTCTGCTGGGCCCGCCCCCTCCAGGTCAACCTCCTGAAGGCTTCACTGCTAGGGTGCACTGCCAGGTGTCTGGACCTGGTTTGGGCTAGCCTACTGGGTGTTAGTCCGTGGTGTCACCCAGGCCAAGCACTCCCCACCAATCCCACTTGAGAGGGGAATATGCAACTAAAGTCACTGCAGCGTCCTGTTTTGGCTAGTCTGCCTGGTCCCAGAATGTCCTTTGTTGGAGCCTCCTAGTCTATGGAAGGGTCCCTGTTCCTCTCACTCACCGCAGGTTGATGCAGAGTTCCCCACCAGTTCCCCTCTCAATTCAGTTCGCCGATTCCCACTCTCAGAGCTTTTGCATCTCTGTCCCTGCTGTGCTGATTCAGATGCAGCAGCGGCAGGAAATTCAAATCATGGTTTCCAGAGTCACAGGTTCCAGCTCAGGGCTGAAATTTTATCTGTTCCTGGTCATAGCATCAAGATTGCATTTCCAGTTGGTTTCTCTCAGCTTAGTTCGTTCCTATGTCGGCAGGGTAGATCTCCCCTTGCGTAGGACTCCTCACACTGCACCATTTCTGGATTCTAAGCTGGCTATCTCAGAGAGCCTCCATAGCTGCTGTTATCTATCTGCCATGTTCTCCCAGAAGTCCAAAAGTTACAGTTTTTAAAGTGTAACATTTTAAGGTGGTAAAAAGACATAAAATGGCTTAAAATATTTTAGACTACTAAGAAAGTTACTTCAAGGATTTTGTTAAAAGTTTTAATGTTGTCTAAAAGCTATGAAAAAGATAATTGACTGATAATAAGTAAAAAACAGATAAAAACAAATGTGTTCAGAATTTGACAGAATTGGATCAGCAAACCTTTACTGCAAAATGTTTCCATTAAAATAAGATTATTTTCTAAAAAGGGGGAGGATCTTTCTTCTCCACTCATTGCCCCACTTGGGACGACTGCCAGCAGATTTTGCAGGTTTTGTTTACAGAAGAAGAGAGAGATAACATTCATGCTGTGGGATTAAAAAGCAGTGTACATCCCAGATGAAAACCCATCCTCTGATCCTGAATGCCAGAGCCATTCTTTCCCTTTGTCTCCCCGATCTGGCAACCAGAGGTAAGAAGGCTCTCGTTTGGTATTGCCAGTTGTTCTTGGAAGCCTTTAAGGGCTGCCAGAAAACCCACCAATTTGTCCAAGGTAGCAAAGGTGAGACAATTGGATGATGAGTCCCCCTCGGGGTTTCTGGAAAGATTGCTAGAGGCCTAGTACATTTGTGCACCTGTAGATCTAGTAGCACCTAAAAAGCAAGGGCCATTAATAATGCCTTTGTAATTGTTGGCCCCTGATATTAAATAAAAATTGCAAAGGCTTGAGAGATTTGAGGAAATGCCCCTCAGTTAGTTATTAGATGATCTGGCCTGCGGATCAATCTGTGGGGTGTACCTGGAGGGGGAATGGGGATTAAATAAAGACATGCGGGAGACAGAGAGAGAGACTGAGGCAAGTTGAGAGAGCCCAATCAAGCCCCGTTTATTCTGGAAGTGACTACATCTTTTATAGGCCAAGGGCGGGCAGGTGGGACAGGAAGAGGCTATGGGGATGAATACAACAGGGTCATCGTCACATCCGGATATGTGATGTGAGCAGGAGAGGATTATGGTTAATGTAGGCAGATACATTATGCCCATAGGAGAGAGAGAGGCAGGGAGGCAGCAATGGGACTGTCGCACGGCTCCCTACAGTTAGAGTTTGCTTAGAACTGACTCTTTCCTTCCAGTGGGTGCAAGCCATTCAACAGATTACAGATTCCAGTCCCTGTGACTAGAAAGCAAATGTGAGAATTTCTAGGAGCCATAGGATGTTGCCTGCTTTAGATTACAGACTCATGAGACCAGGCTTTTAAGCAACTGAAATCAGCCTTAACAGAAGCTCCAGTTCTGGCTCTACCAATTTTGCAAAAACCTTTTTCCCTCTATCTTGATGAAAAGTGAGGGATAGCAAAAGGAGTACTGACCCAGAGTTTAGGACCATGACAAAGGCCTGTTGCCTATCTTTCTAAGAGACTTGATAATGTGGCAGCCGGATGGCTGCTTTGTCTGCAGATGATTGCCTCGGTGGCCCTGCTGGTGAAAGAGGCAAAAGTTGACATTTGGACAAAAACTTTTAATTATCTCCTCTCATTCACTGGAGACTCTCATCAAAGCTCCCCCACGATGGCTGCCTAACTCCCTAGTCATGCACTATCAGGCATTACTTTCGGATCCGACTACCATCAGTTTCAAGGAGACAGTGGCTTTGAACCCAGCTACTCTGCTGCCTGATGATGACCCTTCCTTGCCCCTCTGGCCATCTCATGGGGCTTCAACCAGACTTGGCAGATGAGCCACTGTCTGGAGTTCTATCGTATTTCTCTGATGGACACAGTCACATCTATCAAGGTAAGCGGGTCATGGGAGCTGCCATCATGGACTCTCAGATTCTATGGGAATAAACCTTGGAGCCAGGAACATTGGCCCAATGGGCTGAACTCATTGCCCTCACTG
Organism: Cavia porcellus; assembly: GCF_034190915.1. NCBI lineage: Eukaryota > Metazoa > Chordata > Mammalia > Rodentia > Caviidae > Cavia > Cavia porcellus. The sequence goes on along the minus strand of NW_026947501.1, from coordinate 28,151,471 downwards.
AGGCCCTCAAGTTGTCAGACTGATAGCAGCTATGCATTTGCTACTGCCCATGTTCATGGGACCATTTATCAGGAATGAGGTTTATTGACTTAAGGGGGCCAAAAGATCAAAAATGCTCCCCAAGTTTTGGATTTGTTAGCTGCCATTTGGATGCCAGGGAAGGTGGCTATTAAATAATCTAGCAGACGCTGCTGCCCGAAAAGCAGCCACAAAATCAGTGGGGATTGAGACAGCCACGGCATTGCTACTGATTCCACCTACTCTGTCAGAGCCCTTTTGCATTCAAAAAGACATTTGGCAGCCAACTCTGAGCAAAGTCTGATATCCTAGGGGCTGGTACCAACTGCCTGATAATTAAGTCCTCCTCCCCATCCAACAAGCTTATCAGTCTACTCACATGGGAGGATCAAAACTCACTGCTCTTTTTCAAGATTGTTTCTTTATCCCTCAGTTATTGAAGCTTACTCAGTCTGTGAGCCATAGATGCCCTCAGTGCCAGATGGTGAACCTGAAGCAACCACACAAATGGAAACCACTCATTATTGTAGGACTATGCCTGGAAAACATTGGAAAATAGATTTCACAAAAATAGAAAAGCCTGGACTTCAGGGAATAAGTACTTATTAGTAAGAGTAGATACTTTCACTAGATGGGTTGAAGCTTTACCTACTAAGTCTGAGTCAGCCCTGATAGCAGTTTCCCCGATTTGGCCTCCCTTTTATCCATGAGGTCTGACAATGGCCCAGATTTTATAGCTCAGATAACTCAAAAACTAACCCAAGCTTTGCAGATTGATTGGAAACTCCATGGTGCTTACAGGCTTCAAAGTTCAGGACAAGAAAAAGGATAAACCAGACCTTAAAAATGGTAATAACTAAGATGGCCTTGGAAACTGGCGAGAACTAGGTGAGTGTCCTTCCTTTTGCCCTCTTGTGCACACGATGTACCCCCTATGTTGCAGGTGTTTCCCCTTTTAAAGCTCTGTATGAGAGACCTTCTCCTCTTATTCCTAAGATTTCTGAGAAAAAACTAGCTGATCTGGCTAATCAAGATCTTGTTAAGTTCCTCCAGGCCCTTCAGCTAGCTCTAACTTCCATCCACAGTTATTCTGAGAACAACAACCTTTGCCTGCAGCCCATCCCGAGGACGAACATCCTGCAGTGAAACGTAGGACACTAGTCATCAAGAGATATCACTGTGAGTCTCTCAAACCTTAGTGAGAAGACCTCTACAGCATGGTCCTCAGCACTCCGACTGCTGTCAAAGTTGCTGAAAAGCCTACCTGGATTCATCATTATCACTTCAAGTCACTTCCAGCCTCTGACAGATAAGTGGACTGTTGTTCCCTCCAAGGATTCTTTAAAGCTTAAAATTGCCAAATGTATCCAATAATCTTGTTCTTAGGTGTTATTCCTTATGAATACCCCAAGGAGATACCTTGTAACCCACTGTTTGGAACTTGGAAAATTACTATTTCACTGGTGAATTATTGATAGCCAATGCTACTGTCTTATGGGATAAATAAGATAGATTTATGTGCCCTATTAGATTACATCCCAGCAAAAATTAGACAAAAGAGATTGTTGTTGGGTCCACATGCCATGCTGCATGATTGGTTGCTAATAGAGACTTGCAGGGACCTATGTAATCAAAAGAAATTACAGTTTGCTGGCTGGTATCTTTGCCCCAAAAGCAACAGCTAGCCTCTGATCACAGGTGCTCACAGTCCGTAGAGACAAAATATTTTTGTAGACATTGCAGTTGTGAATCTGTCTCTCCTTGACAGGAAAATAAAGGGGGTCATTACCTTTTCTTCACTCAGGAGACCCCATCTTCTATTCTCCTCCACTAGACTTCCTTATCCTGAGGCCTTTTTGCCCTCTGTGATTTCTGCGCCATCTCTAGACCCCTTCTTGCCTCTGGACATTGCTTATGGCAAATCAACTTTTAAATTCCTGTGCAGATGACACCACTTGTTGGTGGGGTGCTAGGCCCCTGCTCACACTGGACAATATACAGGGTACTCCAGGAACCTGTGTTTACTCTGCCTCCTACTCCTTGCACACTTCCCCTTATGCTGCACTCTGTAATCTTACCTCTTCAGCTTTGATTCATAATTTTTCTTATCCTTCTAATCAGCACCTTGTTGCTCCCAATGGAGCCTGGTTTGCTCATACTTCTGGTATAACTCCTTGTTCCATGCAACACCTGTTCACTCAGCACCCTGAGCTTTGCATATTAGTCCATATCTTTCCCCTAGTGTATTGGTACTCTGGAGATAATGGTAGGAGTCACTTGTTCCCTAGCTTTGACTTAAAGAGTCCAGTCCAAGAGAAGAAAAATCCTGTACTCTTACCTGTATTACTGGAAATTGAGATATCAAGGTTAATAGTTTTAAGAGTGTCCAGCCTAATAGAGACCAAAATTATAGACACCTAAGTACACTCATTGACCAAGATTTAGCAGCCCTTAGTGACTCTGTCTCCAAATTAGATGATGCTTTAAGTTCACTGGCTGAGATGGTTTTACAAAAGCAGTGGGGTCTAGATCTCCTGTTCCTAAAGGAAGGAGGCCTCTGTCTGGCATTAGGAAAAAATTATTGCTTATATAGAAATTATTCTGGGGTTATCTGACAAAGTATGGCCAGCCTTAAGAGGTGGCTACAGGAATGAGAACAGGCCAGACAAGCTAAACAGAATTAATTTAAATGATGGTTTTCTTTATCTCCCTGGTTGACAACATTAATCACAGCAGCCTCCAGACCTGTTAATTGTACTTACTTGTTTAACAATTGGACCTTGCATTATAAACAAATTAGTAAATTATGTCAAAGATTGGATTCAAACTATAAAACTCATGATTTTAAAGACACAAGTTTATGAACAGATACCTCTGCCTGAAAACTCCATGAGCCAATGATTTGGATTACTGACAGAAACTAGTGGGGAATGTTATGCTCTATGCTTATTGCCCTAGTAACCATGTACCTGGAGCACCAACACATTATTATAAATTTGTTATAAATTAACTGACTGCATCATCATGCTGTTCTGTAATGCGTTGTTCCCCACCACCTTAGTAACCTGTTTGCTGTGTCAACTTTTGTTCCCCTTGTAAGAGACAAATGATGCTGTGTCAACCATTTTTCCCTTTATGAGAGACAAATGTTCTTGGAATTGGCAGACCAAGGGCTATGAATTGGCTAACCACCCACTGTGAAATGCCTCTGACCTCAAGCAAAGGGGAACAAAGGCCCACCTTGTTTCTGTTTCTCATCACTATGTACTTAATGATCAATGAGCTAATCATAAATCAACTATAAAAATCAATCACAATTCTAACTCAGTTGCACAGCTTTGCAAATTCCATCTGCACTTGTCGCTGGGCCAGCTAAAATAAAAGCACTTCTTCTTAAAATGACATCGTTTTGTCCCATTCTTTTTTCATCTCTCTGGGGCCTTGTTTTTTGGGAGGGGGTTACAACTATATATATATATATATATATATATATATATATATATATGAATGACAGGGTTTCACTCTGAATTTCAGGCTGGCTTGAACTCACTTTGTAGTCCAGTCTGGCCTCAAATGCACAGCAATCCTCATGCTTCAGCCTCCCAAATGCTAGGATTACAGTCTTCTCTATACCTGGTCAATAATCTTTTTGTTTGTTTGTTTGTTTTTGACAGTTTAGGCTGGCCTTAAGCTCTCTTTGTTACTCGGGCTGGTCTCAAATTTGCAAAGATCCTCTTGCCTCAAGTCTCCCAAGTGCTGGGATTACAGGCATGCACCACCACACCTGGCAGTCCTTCAAGTTTAAAGCTGTATGTCTACCCAAAATGAGAATGTCTGGCATCTATTGAGGGCCTTTAGATAGACCTTCTGGGAAATATCTCTGACTGCTGATCACAACTAAAACCCCCTGCAGCCTCAATTAGTCAGAATGATCATTACCCCTTCCTCCCTCATGGCAGTCAGGGATACTTCTTCAGAGGAGGAATATTATAAGCAGTTACCTAGAAATATTATAGGCAGTCAGACAGGGATAGACCCTCAAAGGAGTCAGTACAGGTACAGTACAACTGTAGGTAGAGGCATATTTATAGATCAGACCTGTATACAAAAGATGGGATGAATACACCTATATACTTCCCCTAGGTATGCACAGCAATGATTGATATTCTGAATAGGTATCACTCACCTTGGATGGGGGATCAAAACCTCCTTTTCAGGAAAGTCCCCATTTGGCCCATGTACACTGGTGCACAATTTGCTTTCCCATTTGATCTCCATTTAATCAATATTACCTAAGTAATATATATTTGTAATCTTACTGGTTAACTATACTTTTGTCCCACCTCATGCCCACCTTGTGATTTCTCACTGGGTCAAAGTTTTCTAAGTGACTGTATTTGTAATCTTATTAGTTGGTTATAGTTTCTTCCTACCTTAGAACTGCCTCATCTTAAGGTTTTGCTCTAAAAATTCCCTTGAGAAGCAGGATCTCTAGCATCTTATTTAGGATCCCTTCTGTCTCTCTTAGACAGAAGCTTTTTCCCCCAATAAATATAGCTTTTCTTCCTCCAGTAAATGTTTTCTGCTCTTAACTTATGGTATTTCTAAAATTTATTCTTTGATTTTAGAGAATACAAACTTGGTACATTGGACATCTAATAAGCTAGGAGGCTGGGAATTATAAGATTTCTCTTATATTATTTGGATTATTTGGAGGGCCTATGTTATTTCTATATCAGTATTGGGGTGGATAAGAGATATTTTCAGCAAATAATTATGATTTTTTTGTTTATTTTTTGAGACTACATAGTTCATGCTTGCCTTAAACTCATTATGTACCCCAGGCTGGCCTTGAACTCACAGAGATTCTCTTGCCTAGCCTCCCAAGTACTGAGGTTACAATGTATGCCATCATGACCAGCAATAATTGTCATATTAACAATTAATGATTCTAGGTTTCTAGCATGTGCGGTTTAACTTCTGGTGTATTTGTAACACCCAGATGAACGAATCAGTATGTTTTTGGATGTGGAAGGCCCACTTGAGGATTGTTGCCAACAGCATAAAAGGAGAACAGGATGGAAAGAAGGTGTGGGATTGATTCTCTTGGAGGAGCTTGTTACACTGGTTTTCCGGATATGAACTCAGCTGTTCTCATCACTGGAGGAGTTTGGGTCCTCGCTGTTGCTGAGGATGGCTGTGGGCCTTTTCAGGTGATATCTGATCCTTACCTTGAGCATCACTTCCTGGCTCCAATGAAGACCCCTCAGCCTGTCGCACAGATCCTTCATTTCCCTGGCACAGACTTTCTAGCTTCCACCACTGAGCTTTGGGCCTTCCTAGCTCATTTTCTTGGAATAGACTTGCGTGAGACATTGTCATGGGCTCCAGGCTTCCAATTGGACTCATGGAGGACTCACCATGGGATCCATGCCCTAAGCTGGATTCTTTGGACTCCAGTATGTAGACAGATCTTCTGTATTCTTCTGCATTTGACTCTTTGGATGAATATTATAGAATAATCCTATATATTTTGTGCTCTGTATTAAATCTATGCCCTTGTAAACCCTGACTAATGAATCTTAACTATGAAGTTAGACAAATTAATCCTAACTATGAAGTGAGGTGGTCATCTGCATAGTAATAGAAATTCTCACGAGGTGAGGCAAACTAGACACTCCAAAAAAACAGGTCAATGAAGAGGAAAAGGGCCAGGAAAACCAAAACAACAACATCTGCCCTGGACAGGCAGGTAGAAGGTCCAGGCAAGTTTGCAGCCAAGGCTGAGAAAAGGAGGCAGAGGCAAGGGCATCAGCCCTGTCCCCAAGGTTGTGATTACTGTGTGCAGTCCCGTACAGCGCCAGCCAAGCTCCTGGGAGAGGGTACACTTGAGCAGGTGGCAATGGCCCTGTGTCCCCAGGAATTAAAGGGCAGGGTCACTTGTAGTTAGTACTTGTAGAACGCGTTAAGGTTTATAACCTGCTCTCCTAGTTTTTCCTTTTCCTTGATCCCCATGACAGCTCCACAAGGGAGATACTATTTTCCAGCTTAGAACTGAGGCGGGGAGAAATAAAATGTTTTGGTCAAAGCCACACAGTTAGGGAGCAGCAGAGCTGGCCTCAAACAGAGGCTTCCTGACCCTCTCTAGGGATGTTTCCTCTACATCCTGATGCCCAGCAGAGAGGAAGTGGTGACTATATGGGGCGACCCTTTCTTCATTTTGTTTTTAGTTTTCCTTTGTTTAGAGTGCAGAGATTTGAGTGTTTATAGGCTGAGAGGAGCTCTTCCTTCTAAAAGAAAGAGTTCTTGTCCTTATTTTAAAAGTTGTTTTAAATTATTTTCAAATTTATAAAAAAAATGCAATGAATACAAAGAACTCTCTATTTTTTAGAGCCAGATTCTGCAACTGTTAATATTTAGTATTATTTATATACAATATCATTTCTTTTTCTGATCAATTTGAGAACAAATTGCAGACATGAAACCATTTCACCCCTAAATATCTCAATGTGTATTTTTCCAAGCAAGCATAATGTCCTACATAAGCTTCATGCAACTCTATCAATTAGGCAACTAACCTGGATACAACCTTGCCATCCAGTTTATAGACTCCATTCAAGTTTCACAAAATCCTTTCCTTTCTATTCCAAGGTCCAAATCCTAGATTACGCATTATACTTGTTTATTGAATTTTTTAAAAAGTCTGTCTCAATATAGAACATTTTCTCATGCTTGTCTTCCATGACCTTGACAGTTTTAGTGTGATCTTTGATTGATTCTGTAGAATGTCCCTCAGCCTGGGGCTTTCTGGTGTTTTTTCAGCTCTAGAGTTATAAATTCTTGGCAAGAACATCACATACACACTCGTGCGCATACGCACACACAATTATGCTGTGTTCTCAATGTGTTACAGCAAGAGGTATATGAGGTCAACCTGTCCTACCAGTGATGACGTTAACCTTGTGCAGGGTGGTGTCTGCTAGTTTCTTCCACTGTAAATCACCATGTTTCTCTTTGTAAATAAGTGTTTTCTGGGTAAATACTCTGAATCTAGTGTAATATGCTGATCTCCATTGAACCTCCACTAACCAGTTTTAGTATCCATTTTGGATACTGCATGAATCAATTGTACCGTGATAATTGCCAAATAGTGATCTATTTTCATTATTGCCTTTGCATGTATTAGTTGGCATTGTTTTGTAAAGAAGAGCTTTCCATATATATCTCAGCATGGATTACCATTTCAATCAGTGGGTTGTGACCCATTATTATCTTTATTTTAGTGTTCTGATCTGTCCCAGATTTGGCCAGTGGCTTCTGTGTCCTTTTGACATGTCTCCATTATTTCTGAGCATGTTTTGACTTTTGACTCCTCTCTCTCTCTCTGTCTCTCTCTTTTCTCTCTCCCTCTCTTTCTTCAGTGTAACAGTTGAACCTAGGAGCTTGCTCATGCTTGGCAAGCATTCTACCATTGGGCTACATCCTCAGCCCTTTATATACATATTTTTTTATTATGAGACAGGGTCTCACTAAATTGCCAGGGTTGGTCTTCAACTTGTGATTCTCCTGCCTCCCTGTCTTGAGTTAGCTGAGAGTACAAGTGTGCACCACTACATTGGGCTACTTTTTTACTTTCTAAGGCTGTAAAATGTTTTGGCCTCATCTTGTACTCTCCTCAGGGCAGGCTGGGCAGCAGAAACATGGCTGAGGTTATGCCAAGGCCACGCTGAAGTCATGCCACAGAAACTCACCAGTGAGAATGTTCTGCTGGCACCACATGCTCTCCTCAGGAGCTGCAGGCACAGGGAGTGTGGCATGAACTCTTCCTAGGTGTTGCTTGCATTCCTAGATTCAGTCTACCTGAGAGCATTCTGGTTGTTTGGCTTAGGTCAAGTGCCTACTCCTGGCTGTGTGAAGTGGGAGAAAAGATAAATGTTCTCCAGCTGCCATGAAGGGGCTGAAACTCATACAACAATGTTTGAATCCTGTGCACCCTGCTTCATAGTCAGGGAGACACAGAGATAAACAAAGAGAAAAAGTTGGTAAGACTTGGTTACCAAACCAGTGGCATGCAGGTAAATGTTTAACAAAAGCTTCCCAGGAAAAAGAAATCATTTATTTCTGTTGCAAAAATACACCCACCATGGCCTCTTGCAAACATGACATGCCTGAACACAGAATTGAAAAGAAATGTTCAGCAGCACACCAATACATAGCATATACTGATTTATACCACCTTTGCTTTTTTTTTTCTCAAGACCGAGTCTCCCTGTGTAGTTCAGGTTGACCTTGAACCCATGATGTAGCCCGGGCTGGTCTCACAGTAATCCTGCCTCAGGCTCCCAAGTGTTGGGATTACAGGTATGTCCCATAATGCCAGCATACTGTTATTGTTATTATTATTATTATTGACACAGGTTCTCACTAAGTTGCTTAGGCTGAGTTTGAACTCATGATCCTCCCTGCCTACACCTCCCAGAGTGTTGACATTACAGGCATGCTCCACTGTGCCCCACCGAGCTCAGTCTCCTTTCCAAAAATCCACCCACTTAAGCCTCAGACAAGGGATTTTCAAACCCAGAGTGCTCTGTGGCAGAGACACAGAAGGAGAGGCAGAGGATGGCTTAAGGCCTGTGGGGAGGACATGTGGGAGGCTCTGGCACCTGTTCCATCATACCATTCAGATTCAAGTAACCGTCACATATTTCAGGGTAAGCGTGCATTTGAAAAAAAGGGCTCCATTGCTTAAGAACAAACATTTCAAATGAACTGTTTTAGTCTAACAGGTTGGCTCATCTTAGTCAAGAATTCTCAAATCCATTTGCTATTTTACTTACCTCTATTGATATTTATTGAATATAATAATATATATTCAATATATATTAGGCCTGGAAAATGCCATTGATTTTATATAGCCTTTTGATTTGCCTTTCTTTCTAATACAACTCCCTTCACATAAATTTTTGTGTGTGGAGGATGTGCTTTACCTGTTCATCATCCAGGCCCTCAGCTTCAGGTAAAAATAGATGGAACATTCTTTGGAGAACAACCTTGTTTTAGTTACTTTTGTTGTTACTGAGACACAACCGCAGACACCCACAACTCTCAGGAGGAAAGGTTTATTTTGGCCCACAGAATGTAGAGGTTTCAGGTGGCTGGCTCCAAGGGAGGGTGGCAGAACTCGGCGGTATGGAAGAGAAGCAGAGCTCCCAGCATGGCAGCAGAGAGCGGAGAGAGATTAACAGAGGAGGGAGGGCAGCCCTCAAGGTCATGCCTCCAGTAACCCACCTTCTGCAACCAGATTTCACCTCCCAGCATCACATTTAGCTATAAATTCATCAGTAGATTAACTCACTGGTTAGTATCACACCCACATAATCTGATCTCCTCAAAGCCCCACCTATGAGCTCATGAGGCCTTGGGAGGACATCTAAATATAAACCACAACAAACCTTTCCCTCTACTCCTCTCTCTCCCAGCTCACTGGGTTCCATTTGGTCTCCAGGAGTGCACAAGTGCCCCGGGGTGGCAAACAGAACTCCCTCAGCCACAGCAATCGGTTCAGGTTTGGTTAATCCTCTGGCTACAATGATTGTATCAGCATGATTAAATGATCCCAGTGCCTCACAATGAGTCCCAGCCGTGTTCCAGAGCCTCAAGACACAGATGTTTTCTTTTCAGCTGAGTTGAAGCCTAAGAAAATATAAAGACAGAATTAGTGGCAACAGTTTTGTGGGGAGTAAGGCCAACATGGAGGAACGTACATCCACGTGATGGAAAGATCCTTTCAAAACTCAATGCTGGATCAAGCTACAATGAAAGTCTGACCCTTAAAAGCCTGACATTTCAGTTCATAAGCCAGTAAATTTCCTCTTTTGCTGAAATAATTTTAAGTATGCTTTTTTCAAAAGAATACTGAGTAATTCACCAGCATAGCAATTCTGGCTTGGACTGCCTAAGAGCCTAGAACTGGTATGTCTCTGGTTCCACCCCCATCTGCTCTATAGGAGCCTTACTTTCTCTCCATTCCTCCCCAGTAACTTCTGAATCTTCCAGGAAACTCTTCCTGTGAGGTCCTCAAGCTAATATGCCAGATGTTCTTTGGTCCACTGAAGCTTTTGGGGGGAGAGGAGGAAATCCTGTTTCTGCAGAAACAAGGAATGGTAATCCTGTTTCAGTCACCCAGCAAAGCAGCTGAAAGATTGTCACAGTTGAGGTCGGGAAAGCACTTGCCCTCCCTGAGTTCAGGGAGCTGAGACTGCAATGTTCCATCCAGGATCACAAAGCTGCTATCTGTCTCTACCTCTACGTCTCTACGTATGGTGCATTTGCCTTGTACCGGGTATTAGACTAGGCAGTTTACATTCATTCTCAGATGTGATCCTCAGAGCAATTTGAGGAATACGGATAAGTACATCACCTCACTGAACAGATGAAAAATTGAAGCTCAGAAAGTTCAGTCACTGTGCAGGGTAGAGTGGCCCACCTGTGATCCCAGCTACATAGTAAGACTTCTTTTTCCCAAAAAGAAAAACTTTAGTGAGTAGGCCAAGGCTGCAGTTAGTAAGCATCTGGGTTTGGAGATGTTCGTTATGAATTGGGACCCCTATGGATGAGCAGAGAGATGCCTAAGTCCCGAACAGTAGGAAGTTGGTGTGGTCGTTTTGGAGGCGGCCTGAGTAGGACTGGGGTGTCCGGGCCCAGCTAGAGAGGGAGTGTGTAATACACGATCCACGTGACCGAGGGATTTTCCGACCTGGGGACTCTGACGAGTAGGGGTGGTGGGCGGGGCGGGACTCTCTGTGTCCGCCCACATTCAGGTGAGGCGCCCGCGACTGGGCCGGAAGGGAGGATGCACCCACGCAGTGCTCTGGAGGTGTGGGGTGCCTTCGGCTCTGGGGCTGTCTGGCCGTCTGTCTCGGCGCCCGGGTCCTCCCTGGACGGTGGGCCTGGTCTTTGGCGCAGTGGAAGAGGAGGAGGGCGCCGCTCCCTGCCCGGCCAGGTGTCCTCTCCGGGGGCGGGATTTGGGAACCAGGCAGCTGGAGATTCCCGGCTGCGCTGGGAGGTGGGCGGACGTCGAGGAGAGAAGTGCACGGGAGGCAGAGGCTGGGGACCCCAGGGGCGCACGGGGCAGGCAGAGGCGCGGGCCAGCATGTTCTCCCGAAACCACCGGAGCCGGGTCACCGTGGCCAGGGGCTCAGCGCTGGAGATGGAGTTCAAGCGCGGCCGCTTCCGACTTAGCGTGTTCAGCGACCCGCCGGAGGTGAGCGACCGCGTCCCCGCCCTGCCCTCCTCGGCCTCCCCGGGCCGCCTCTGCCTCCCGCGCGGGACCGCGCACGCCACGGTGCGGGAGCAAACAGACGCGAGTTACTGATTAGAAAGTAAGGTGTGGGGCGCCGGCACATCAGCCCCCCACGTTGCCTGGTCTGCTTGGCATGAGTGGCCTCTGCCCCGAAAAACTCCTGGTTGACCTCGATTTGAGGGGCTGCACGTTCGAGTCCCAAAATGTGCCTGGACACAGCCCCTCCTGGGCATCTCCGGGCCAGGGAGTGGTGGACAGCCAGGCGGGCTGTGCCCGTTGCTCCCGGCTGCCAGCCCCGTCCCACGCTCTTCCTCAACATTATGGGCCAAGCTCTGCCAACCCTCTGGACTTCTCTGTGCCGCTGCGCCGAAGCCCTCCCCACGGCTCTGCTGCTTTACGGGCGGCAAGCGTGGGGGAGGGCGGGCCTGTGCGGGGTCTCTTTTAACCCTTTGGAGTTCTTCTCTCCCCACACCCAAACTTTCTGCCTTTTTCCTGGGGCTTAAGAGGAATCTGGCGTCTAAGCTGGAAGTCTCCTCCCGGGCCCACCAGTCTATACTTCTCTTGGGCAGCGAGAGCACCCGAGTCCTACCTGCGGCTGAGCCAGGACAGAGAAGGTGCATAGGCACCGCAGTGACACTCCTGTCCCCAAGGTCAGCTGCACACTTGCCCCAGGAGAGTCCACTTCCAAGCTGTCCTTCTCTCCCGGGGCCGGGAAAGGGTTAAGTGAGGTGGGCCTTCCTCCAGCCCCTCACCCTCCCAGCTGGGATTCTAGGCCTGGCTTCTGCCCTTTTCCTCCAGGCTGACCAGAACAAAGGCCCTTTCACACCCGCGTCCCGTGTCCCGTGTTCCCGGGTCCCAGTGTTCCAGGCCTTCTCTGAGTCAGAAGCTAGTGGACTGGCGGGGGTGGGGGGCATTTTGTCTCTCCACGCCCAGCAACTCAGCCTGAAAATCCCGCGTGGGACTGGCGTGGGGGCGTAAGGGGCGAGGCCCAGGAACAGGAGGAGGGGCCTGTGAACCCTGCCGCCCCGGGATCTGCCAGGCCTTCGGGAGCCGGGGCGGAGCCGCAGGGCCTGGCCGCCGCGGCTGCCGAGTGGAGTGTGACTCCGTGGGCCTGGGGTGGAGGGGGGGCACACTGCAGCTGGTTGGGACTCGGGGCTGGTTTCCTGTCTGGAAGGGAAGGGGGCCCCCAGAGGGTAGTGGGGGCAGCAGCAGACAGGCACACCCCTGCCTCCCTCCCTCCCTCTCCTCCCTTCTGCTGGAAAAGAGAGGTAATTGTGAGCCCAGGGTGAGGCGGGCTGGATGGGGGTCCGAATAGGAAGGGGTGGCCCTGGGGCCTGGGCCGCCTTGCCGACTCACCCCTTTGTCCCACTCCCTGCGCTCATCTCCTTTCAAATCCCCACTTCTTTTGCTCTTCTTAACTTTCTCAAAACTAAGCCAGACCTCCTCCTTGAGAGCGCGAGCTCCAACCTCCGGACCAACCGGCTAGAGGCGTGCCCTCCCTACCCGCTTCCAGCTGTGCCTGCCCCTCACTGCCCCTCTCCTCACACAGATTCTCTGTCCACCCGGCCAGGGCTGTGGGCGGGAGCTGGGGAGGGGGCCGAGTGGGAATGAAAGAGCCTTTTTCTTCCACAGCTGGGAGGACAGCTGCCACCAAAGCAAGACTGGACACTCTGTGCCCATAGTGCCCTGCAGCTGGCCTCCCCTCCCTAACCCCTGCTCATGCCCACCTCACTCTCCTTTCCTCCCCTCCTGGCTCCCACCAGGGCTTTGGAACAGCAGCAGTAGGTGGAGATTTTATCACAGCAGCCAGAGGGTCTAACAGGAGTGAGGAGAGAAAGGGGCTGCCTCTCCCTTCTGCCCAAGAGCTGGCCACTTCTCTCCAGACGGGGGAGCAGTGGGAGGAGTAACTGTGGGACATCGTGGTGCCACCTGCCCCCCAGGGGTTGCCAAGGGAAGGGGCTCTGGGGGGCACAGAGATGCAGGACAGATTGCACATCCTGGAGGACCTGAATATGCTCTACATTCGGCAGATGGCACTCAGCCTGGAGGTAAAGCCCCCACCCCTGGGTTATGAACTCCTTCCACTTGCACCCCAGCCTATAGCTGCCTTCCTTGTCCCTGCTGGGGCTGGAGGGAGGGTGGGGTTGCTCAAAGTGGGGAGAGGGACAGGTGATTCTTTATGGCCTGTGTTGGGGGCAGTATATGGACCTCGGCCAGTTTTGCTCATCAGAACATTATGTTGACAGCAGTGTTTTCACACCCATTTTTGGAAGCTCTGTAGGTGGGTGTGGTTTTCTTCTGGGGATAAGGGCTCCTTCTTAAGTGATGGAGAGAGGTACTCAACGTGAGAGGTTTTCAGGATGAGAAGACAGAGGAGGTGCCAGGCCAGGAGTAAAGATCTCATTGGCCTCAGGATGGTGGGGAGCTGTTTATTCATGAATTTATTCTTTTTTATTTTTTTTGAGATAGAGCCTCACTAAGTTATCCAGGCTCTCCTTGAACTAGTGAATTTCCCATCTCAGCCTCCCAAGTAGTGCGGATCACAGGTGTGCACCAGCATGCCTTGCATTTGTTTATTCTTAAATGCATCTATTGAACATGTGTTATGTGCCAAGTTTCTATCTAGACCACGGGATTTTTAAGTGAACAAGACAGGAAAGGTCCATTCTAGAAGGAAAACAGGTAATATGCATAGGAACACATAAATAGCAGCAAAAATATGGGGAATGTAAACAAAATTAGGCGGGGGAAGGGGCATAAGTGCGGAAGTTGGGAGGATTTGCAGCTGTAAAGATGGGAAGAAGACAATCCAGAGGAGGGTATAGCAAGGGCGAAGGTCCTTTGATGAGGGGGAAATGTTTGTGGGAAAGAAAAAGAGACAGTGGAATACAGCTGGAACACAAGTTGAGCTAATGGGAAAGGAAGATTGTGCAAGGCCTTAAAGATTATGGTAAGGTGTTAGATTGCATTCTGTGTGACACTGTCCGGTTGAAGGATTTTAAGAGAAGAACAATGCATCTAAAGTTTTAAAATGACAGCTGCTGTAGAATAAACTGGGGTCTTGGGGAGACAGGTAAGAAAAGTAGCAAAAGACTACATGGTGGGTGGTTGTGTGTATAGAGTTATGGCAGTTATGGAGTGAACTTGGGGTGTAGATGAGTGTTGTAGAGAAAGGGTGAAGGGGTGTGTTTTAAATGATGGCCAGCTAACAGACTGTCCCCGAGGTGAGTTAGACTAGAATGATTCTCAGCTGTGTGGATAAGCAGCTGGGTGGCTAGCCCTTTACTGAGATAGGGAAGACTGAGGAAGTTGTGTTAGTGACTTTCTGGACCAGGCAAGGGACTGCTGCTAGTAGTCAGGAGCAGGAGTGTGGAGTCTGATCTGGATAGATATCCCTTTATTGCACATTTGCTGCTTGCCTGGGCCCCCTGTCCCAGACCAGAGTGGACATTTTTAGTTAATCATAGCACTGTACCAATAAACCCAGACATCAGCACAGCCTTGGTATAAATTGTGTAGTTGAGGGGCTGGAGATATAGCTCAGCCAGCCATAGTGCCTGCCTAGCAAGCGTGGGGTCCTGAATTCAATTCCTGGTACCAAAAAAATTGTGTATGGTGCCAGCCAGAAAGAGAAGCCCTGGTGTGCTCTCAGCTGCATCAGGAGGGGACACTTTAGTTTGTTTGCCTGGAGAATCACCATTTTCTGTTGGTGCCAAATGAACCCAGAGGGATTCTGACATTACCTAATCACCCTGGTCAGGGTCAGATCAGCACATGACATAAAACCTATTTGCTATTCAGCTCTATTATTAGCTACATATGACCATTTCAATTGTAATTTTAGTTAAATAAATAAAAACACTTTGTTTCTGAGTTGTTGTAGCAACATTTCAAGCAGTAGATGGTTACTGAGTTTCTATCTCTGCAGTAGTGTTTACTGGGCAGAGCTGGTCTAGGTATACAAATGTTTGAATTCTGTATCTTGTGTTTTACCCCCTACCCAACAGTGTAATTTCTCTCTATGGGAATCTTGATCAAGATTCCAGGGGCACAGGAGGGGCTTAGTTTTCACTTTGGTCAACTCTCCTTCAGCCACAGGCTGAATGTGTTGTAATTCTTTCCACACCAAGTTCAGGGGATCCTCAAAAGAGGGCCACTCATGTTTCTAGGAACGGCAAGAAAGCTAGTCCTGGAAAAATACACGCAAATTTTCTTGGGGAGGTGATTTAAACTGCAAGTAAAGTGGAGGAACTAATTTTTAAATATGTGTTAGGCCCAGGAAAAGGTTGGTGTTTTCCACTTAACCCTCAAATAATGCTATTGAAGGAAGTAAAATATTCCCTGTTGATAAACTAAGGCTCCAGAGGTTCAATATTCACAGCTTGCCAAGTCCCTAACCTAGAATTTGAACTTAGCCCTGAAGGAAATTCAGAAGGGAACAGAAGGTGGTGAGAAGCAGAGCCGGAAATTAGAGACAGAAAGAAGTGGGGGAGTGGGAAAGGCGGTCCACCGAGGGCCAAATGTGTGCTGGGACTCTGCATCCTTTTTCAGTGCCTGGGGATCTGACCCATGTTCGCTGACATTCAACCCTGGGCTCCTTCCCCGGAGTCTGTGTGGAGAGGATGGGGAGGGAGCAACCAAGGAGTCGTCCCTGGTGTGGGGACTGGGGTGAAGCACAGGGTCCAGGCAGAGCTGGAAGGGTGGGAGCAGGTTTTCTGAGGCATCCTGGGTTATGGGCCTTGGGGTGGAAGGCAATGGGCAAACAGAGGTTCCAGCTCCCAGTCTTGTTTGTCCATGCTGGATGGAGACCTTTCCAGGGCCACAGTTCTCTTACTTTATACACTACCCCTACCCCCAGGCTTCGGGGAAGAGGTCACCTCAAAGGGCAACCACAGCGCAGAGGGGAGCCCGTTCCAGGGCAGTGCAGGTACCCCAGGGGTGCTGTGCCTCACCTGTGTGATTGAGATACCCAAAGACCGGATCTTAGCCCTGACAGATTCAGGGAGGAACCTCCAGTGCCTTGGAGCTCCTGGGCCGTTCTCGCGGCAGTTGAGATCTGATGTCACCGGCACCCTGAGGCTGCTGGCGGAGGCGGCGGCGGCGCAGCGGCGCCTGCAGTATGACTCCCCGCGGTCCTCGGCCGGCCGGCTGGTGACTAGTGCTGCTCCCTGGATCCCGAGCGCCGCTGCGGGTGCCCACGCAGGCAATGGACAGGGCTAGGGAAGGATCCGTGAGTGCCGGGGACTGGGGCAACGGAAGCTAGCTTGGAGGGGGCTTGAGGATGCCTGCGGGTCTTCTTTTTGGGGTATTTGTGGCAGAAGCTGGATACAGAGTAGGGTAGGGACTGGCAAGCAGCGAAATTTAGCAGAGACACGACCTTGATGCAAACAGGAAGCTAGACTGGGAGGATCTATGTAATCTGAGAGGGCTTCCTGGTGGAGGAGGCTTCTGCTAGAAGGGAAACGGTGCTTGGTGGACTGAATGTGATGAGAGTCTGGTCTAGCACAATACCCCAGAAAAAAAATTGACAATGAAGGATGAATTTGCAGGCAGGCTGGACAAGGATTTTTTTTTTTTTTTTTTGAGACCGTCTTGCTATGTAGCTCAGGCTGTTTCTGGGATTACAGGTCTGCAATGCCTAGCTGGACAAGGGTTTTGCGTGATGGATTTCAAGGTGTTCAAATCTTGTAATTTTGAAGGTTGGAGCAATCAGGGACAGAAACAAAGGCACACGATGTGGAAGAAAAGTGGGGGGAAAGAGAAGATAGGTTTGGGGAGGTCACATTCCCCTCTTCCAACTGGATGCTCTGCTCACCTGATTTCCTGAGCCCATTTGCCTATGAGTTAATCTCCCACCTCCTCTCTGAAGTCTCCTGTGATTGCCTCAGCCAGGACCAAAGGGGATCTGTTTTCTGTGAGTGTGTTTATGCCATGACACGGCACTTACGGAGCAGCCATTAATGCCTGCATCTCTCGTTTCCCAGCTGGATTTCAAATCTAGAGCCATGGACAGCACAGATGCTCCTCCACTCACAGGAGGAGCACCAGTGCCACCAAAGTAGCTTCATTATTAAAATACCCATCCCTGCCATTCATGCATACAGTCCTGTGTGCTAGTGTTGTGCCAAGTCCTTGTCTCACAGTCCTGGGATATGGGCATTTTTATCCCCATTTCTCAGGTGGGAAACTGAGGGTTAGGAAGTTGAGCGAATTACTAAATGCCAGTGCTTTTTAAATGCCAGAACCACTTTTTTTTTTGTCTTTTTGAGACAGGGTCTCACTATGCAGTTCAGGCTGGCCTTGAGCTCAGTTTGTAGCCCATGCTGGTCTCGAACTGGCAGAGATCTTCCTGCCTCAGCCTCCCAAGTGCTGGGATTATAGGCATGAGCCACCATGCCCAGCTTAGAACCACTTCTTTTTAAAAGAACATTCCTGGCAACTCTGCTACCTCTTCTGTGTCTCCTCTCTGTCCTGTATGCACAGCCTGTCGAAGCCTTTATTCCTGGACCATTTGCATTCATTCCCATTCCCTGCCTCTGACCTCACATTCAAGTACAGAGGCCCAAATGGTGGTAGATTCCCTAATTTGGGGTGTGTATGGGGATTTGTGAGGCAAGGGTAGGTAAGCTCTCAGAGAAGGCGCATACATTCACTGATCCTCTAAATCTGTTTTCCAGTCCTAATTTCCCATGGAAGACCCAGGCCACATAACATTTTATGCATAAGTATGCATATATGTATATGCAGATACATACACATATGTATACATTGTGCACAAATGTAATGTGCTTATAATATTGTTCTGCTTTTTTTCTAATGTTACATTTTCTGGAAATTGCCTCATATCTCTTCACATGTGTCTAGCTCACTCTTTAATGCCTATACAGTTTTACATAGTAAAGACATAACTTATTTAACTAATGCCCTATTGAAGGAATTTTCTTTTAATTTTGGCATTTAAAACAATGTTGCATGAGTATTTTGGTAGAAGTGGCTTTCCTTAGCTATATGTTTGACTGTATCTGTAGGATATGCTTCTGGAAATTGGATATTTAGATGAAAAGATATGTAAACTTGTAGTTTTACAAGATTTTTCCAAATTGTGTTCAAGAGGTAGAACAAATTTATACTCCCAACCATCAAATGCATGGGGACCTCTAGATTTTTAAAAACTTTTCTGATTATTCCTGAGCAACTGAGATTGAGGCCCAGTATTTGCTCTTGAGTTGCCTAAAATGTTATTTTTTTGGTCAGTTTTTCCCAGTGTACAGCCTACTTGGGGACTAGGGGTGGGGGGCTGGGGTTGTGCTTCAGCCTATTCCCTGACATTTCCTTTTCACCTTTCCCATGACCTTGGCTAGGACACGGAGTTGCAGAGGAAGCTAGACCATGAGATCCGGATGAGGGAAGGGGCCTGCAAACTGCTGGCAGCCTGCTCCCAGCGAGAACAGGCTCTGGAGGCCACCAAGAGCCTGCTGGTGTGCAACAGCAGAATCCTCAGTTACATGGGCGAGTTACAGCGGCGCAAGGAAGCCCAGGTGCTGGAGAAGACAGGACGGCGGTGAGCAAGGGGGAGGCGAGGCCTTGGTGGGAGCAGAGCCTTTAAGAGTGGTGCATAGACGTGGAGTGTGTGTAGCCTGCTCTGCAGAAAACCTTGTCCAAGACTTGGTGTTTTATCACTGCAATGTGCTGCCCAGAGTAGCTAGGGCTGCACTTGTTAAAGTCAGTGTGCCTGGTGGAAGCTGGCAATCTAGGGGAGGAGTGCAATAGAACTGTTTTGCCAACACCTTGCTGTCATCTGAAAAATCTGGCTGGTTCTAGAAGACGAATGATCTCAAAGCCATTTCACCAGATATCCAATTTCCCACAAATTCCCAATAGTTTGTTGTACTGGGGTTTAATCAGGAGAGACAGGAATTGGAAAAAATATATAATAAATCACTTCAAGGAAAGTCTACTCATTATATAAGTTAGACTGTGCATTCTACTTTTGGGGAAAAGGGTATTGGGAATCAGACTTGGGACCTTGCACTTGCCAGGCAGGTGCTGTGCCACTAAGCTATATCCCCTCTGCTAAACTGTGAATTCTAAAAGGGCTTAGCCTCTGGGAGTGAAACACAATGACATTGGACTACACTGACACTAGACTGCTGACCTGACTAATCTGTCAGATGGCTCAAGTGATATCCTGTGGTCAAGCTAAAAGGGTAGAGGAAATATTTGGCAAATTGATCCTTCTGAGAATTGGCCATTTTTGGTAAATTAGTCATTTGGAGAATTGGCTTTAGCAAAAGGGCCTGTTTGCTTCACCAGTGCTAAATGCGAAGATGGTCCTAGCATGGTGCCCATTCCAGCCATGAAGATGACACAAGGGAAGGTTGTCAGCTCACCCATAAAGCCAAAAGAATGTTCCAAAACTCACTCTGCTGCTGCCCTATGCCGCAAGCGGACAATTTCTCTGTGAACATGGCCATCAACAGACTGCCCTAAGTCACCACGCAGCATGACCTGAGGTACACCAGAGTCCCTGGTAGATAAACAGATTGCCATTAGTTCCATATCGTTTAGCTGAAGAGCCTGCTGAACCAGAAATTATATTAGTGGCAGTTGGGCATGGTGGCACACGCCTGTAATCCCAGCACTGGGGAGGCTGAGGCATGTGAGTTGCTGCAAGTTTAAGGCCAGCCTGCCACCAAGTGAGTTCAAAAAGACCAAAAAATATTATATTAGTGCCATTATATGTAGGTGCAGAAAAACTGGGTATCACTTTAGCTAAGAGACACTTGCTCAGTGAATCCCAGTGATGGGTGGGAAAGAGGATGTGGGGTGCCCTGGAGTGGGGAGTGTGGACCCCTGGGAAGATGGTGCAGGTACCTGCCTAAGAGGGCAAAGCAGTTGGTGGTGGAGGTGTCTGGTGCATGGAACACAGATGTTCTGTACTTGTGTTTCTTTCTTTCATCAAACACTGATCAAATTATCCTCTGACTGACCCAGTGCCCTCTTGCATCAAAGAAGTAACAGGATGGCAGAAAGGAGTGGCCTCCTTGCTGCTGCAAAGAAAAGGCTGCAGACACCTCCAAGTGTGGGGTCTAGGGGAGAAAAGCCCTTGAAGGAGGAGAGTTTGTCTGCAGGCATTCAAGGTCCTGTTTGTCCCTGGTAGGGTCTGGAGAGATGATGCAGAGAGGTGCTTGGAGTGGGAGGAGCCATGAGCTTGAGTGTCCCTAACCCCAGAAAACCATGGGTTCAGTTAACAACTCTCACAGGCCCTGAGCCCCAACACGTCAGCCTGTCTGGGTCTGGGCCCCTGGGATCTGAGGGCTCCTAGAGCCCTTGAGAAGCTAGAGCAATAAGAACAAGTGTGGAGAAGCCAGGCCAGGACCTTGTGATCTACCCACAGGCCTTCTGACAGCGGGCCGCCCCCTGAGCGCTCCCCCTGCCGCGGCCGGGTCTGCATCTCCGGTAAGAAGCACAGCTGCCCCAGCTGCTGGCACCCCTCTCCCAGCCAAGCCTTCTCCTGCCCCGTCTCAACATCTGTTCCTACCCCACTGCTCCTTAGACCTCCGGATCCCACTCATGTGGAAAGACACAGAGTATTTCAAGAACAAAGGTGGTAAGTTCCACACCCCGGGACAAATTCAGGGGTGTGTCCCTGAGATTGGAAGCTCTTGTGGGACACTTTCTTTTTTTTTAATTGGTTTTGCCCTTTGTCCCCAGACCTGCACCGTTGGGCTGTATTTCTATTGCTACAGCTAGGGGAGCAGATTGAGGACACAGAGATGATCCTGGTGGACAGGACCCTCACAGACATCTCCTTTCAGAACAACGTGCTCTTGTGTGTACCTCACCCCAGGGGCTCCCTTCTTTCTCCTGTTTGCGGCAATCTCTGAGGCAGTTCTGTGGGAGAAGGAGGAGAGGAGGAGAGGGAGGGGGAGCTGGGCACCTAAATTTCCTTACGGAGCTGCCCTGTAACTGTACCCCCATTCTGTGCCTCATGATGATCACCGTCATTTTCCTCCCACACCCCTGTAGCACAGAGGCGGGGCCAGACTTTGAACTTCGGCTAGAACTGTATGGGGCCTGTGTAGAAGAAGAAGGGGCTCTGGCCGGCGCCCCCAAGAGGCTTGCCACCAAACTCAGCAGCTCCCTGGGCCGTTCCTCAGGGAAGCGCATCCGTGCATCCATGGACAGTGCAGGGGCCTCAGGGAGCAGTCCCATCCTGCTCCCCACCCCAGCTGTGGGGTAAGACCCTGTGCTTCTCCCTGCCCTTAGCTGCTGTACCTGGCACGCAGTGACCCTTGAACCTTGCTGAGCAAGGTTCAGCAAGGTTCACCCTTGAACCTGCTCAGCAAGCAGGGAGAACCGACTTTGTAAGGATGCCAGGATGTGAAGATGCATGGACGTGAATGTGCTGGCATTCCAGTCTGTACCTAGAGCTGGGCTTGAGCCAGTCCACAAGATCATGGGAAGGCAGGCAGAGTTGGGAATTGGGGTCTTAACTTCTTAGCAGTCACAAACATATCCTATAGATGGGGCTAGAACAGAGCTTCTAGTTGGAACAGCCCTCCCTGGAGATACTTCAGGGAATCACAGGGACTCTGGGGAGCCATAAATCATGGGCAAGGTTCTTAACCTAACCCTCAACATGCCTCCTCATCTATTAACTGAAGAATACCCCAGCCTCACAGGGTGGCCAGGGAGTAGTGTGGTAACATGTATAAAGTGTAGGTCGTGACAATTAGTGGGTCAGCAAACTATTCCTAGCTCCTGGTGGGGAGGCAACCCCATTAGAGAGGGCCGCTTAACATGGGGCAGACCTGCTCAGCCTTAAGGCCCCCTCCTCTCCTCTCTAGGGGTCCTCGTTACCACCTCTTGGCTCATACCACACTCACCCTGGCAGCAGTGCAAGATGGGTTCCGCACACATGACCTCACCCTCACCAGTCATGGTACGTGTGTGTATGTGTGTGTGTGACACTGGTGATGGTAACAGGAGCTGTGGAACTCCCAACTCACTTTCACTTTCTTCTCCCCCAGAGGAGAACCCTGCCTGGCTGCCCCTTTACGGTAGTGTGTGTTGCCGCCTGGCAGCTCAGCCTCTCTGCATGACTCAGCCCACTGCAAGTGGTACCCTCAGGGTGCAGGTGAGGGCCCCTGTGGAGGACAGGGGAGAGGTAGGAGGGAGCTGGACCACCTAGGAATAGGACTACTGGACAATGAAGACCTGGGTGGATGAAGGGGGGAACAGATATGAGGGGGAAGGGGGAGGTTGTCAAGGGAGGCTGGGAGGAAAGGTGCCTGGGGGGGTATGACTCCCCCAGGAAACACTGAGTCATTTCTGCAGCAAGCTGGGCAGCTACAGAATAGGGCACGAGTGTATGGAGTCCTGAAAGGCACAAACCTCTTCTGTTACCGGAGACCGGAGGATGCAGACACCGGGGAAGAGCCTCTGTTAACTATTGCCATCAACAAGGTGATGGGTCCCCTGGTGAGGTCACTAGGTGCCTGGGCTCAGGCGCTGCCTCTTCAGGCCCCAGGAGGGTAGGCATAGACACTAGGGACAGGGTGGAGGTGGCCTTCTGCTCCTAACAGCATCACACACTGCTTCAGGGCCTGGGGTGCTGAGGATCATGTTCTCCTTGCCACAGCATCACTGGGAACTCCCTCTGCCCCTGCAAAGTTGCAGAGGGTTTCAGTGCCAATTTTCTACTTTTCTTCCTCTTGTCCCCATTCCTGATTCCAATCAGTATCTGCCTTATACATCCTGTTTTTCTTTCCCAAGGTCCAATTGCCCTTCTTTGCACCCTAACTCTCTTATTGGCTTTCCTGTGTGCATGTTTGTTTTGGGGTGCTGGGCATCAGATCAAGGGCCTGACGCAAGCCAGGCAAGCACAGTACTGCTGGGCTATAACCCATGCCTTGCTTACACCTTGGAAGCATGGAGGGCCCTGGGCCGCACTGCTCTTGACTCCTTGTGCCTTGCCTGCCTGGTTCAGCCCCTTTTTCCGCTTCGGTCTGCCCCTCCTTCCCTGACTCTGCAGGGACTGTCTCATCCCCAGCCCTTTTCTTGCCATTCCTTCCCACTCTGTTCAGTAGACAGTAAATGAGGGCTCAGCAAGCCCCCACAGCACCTTCTCCTAAAGTGGGGTCACTCAGGCTGCCTGATGTCACTGCTGAGTGCCATGACCAAGGCGGAGGTGGAAGCAGCCCTCTTCCTTCTCCTGCAGGAGACTCGAGTCCGGGCAGGGGAGCTGGACCAAGCCCCAGGACGGCCCTTCACCCTCAGCATCAGTAACCAATATGGGGATGATGAGGTGACGCACACCCTTCAGGCAGAGAGCCGGGAAGCCCTGCAGAGCTGGATGGAGGCTCTGTGGCAGCTCTTCTTTGACATGAGTAAGAGAAGAGGGGCGTGGTCAACCGAAGGTGAGGAGAGGGGCCTGGCCCTCTCTTCTCATCAGTGCCTTCCCGCAGGCCAGTGGAAGCAGTGCTGTGATGAAATCATGAAAATTGAAACTCCTGCTCCCCGGAAACCACCGCAAGCCATGGCCAAGCAGGGGTCCTTGTACCATGAGATGGGTGAGTCACAGAAAATGCACTCAGGGGTGTGATGGGAAGTGGGGTTCTGGGTTTCAAGGGAACCCAGAAACTGGAAACAGAGAGAAAGCACACTTTGTGCCAGGACAGATTCCTGAGATTCAAGGCCCACCCAGTCCTGCTGTAGGCCTTTCTCCTCTCCAGTTCTTTGTAGGACTATGTCTACCAAGTTCAAAACAAAAACCTCAAGAAAACAAATTCATTTCATGGGCTTCTATCCTAATTTCTTCTTTTCTGTTTTCCTTTCTGCATGTGGATTCCTGTCTCTTCCTCTGACCCCTCACTTACCTGGCACCACTTTCATTTTTCTTTTCTTGGTTTCTTCACCTACTTCTGCTCCCCTCTCCCTCCCCACCCGTCCTGTATCCCACAGACTTATCAGAGCCCATGGCCCCAGGGAGCCCTGGTGAGGGGCTGCTTCTGCAGGATAATGCAGTCTCAGCTGAGATCCGGGCTTTGCTTTCCTATTACAGTGACAGGTGACAGTCAGGGCTGGGTAGGCCTGGGGCCTGAGCTCTGACCGGCCCCCTCCCCTCAACCCCTTCCTGGTGCCACAGCTATTGAGCCGATGGATGACATTGCAGCGGTGACAGACATCCTGGCTCAGCGAGAGGGCACAAGGCTGGAGACATCCCCACCTTGGCTAGCAATGTTTACAGATCAGCCTGCCCTGCCTAGCTCCTGCTTGCCTGCCTCAGTGGCCCCAACCCCTGCCTGGACCCACCCCGTGCCCTGGGGGCGACCCCGCACCTTTTCCCTGGATGCTGTCCCCCCAGACCACTCCTCTGGGGCTTCCTGCTCGGTTGCCCCTCTCCCCTCCCAGCGACCCCCAAGTTCTAGAGGCCTCTGCAGTAAAGGCCCTCTCCGTACTTGGCTCCAGTCACCAGTGTGAGGGACAAAGGCACTGGTAACAGGATCTGGCCAGAAAAGGACCCACGTGCAATTGGGCTCTGGATGTGGTGCTATCTGAAGCAAGTTGGCCAACTTAACCTCCTCTTCCTCTCTGGACTCAGAGTAGGCTGGGAGGGGAACAGAAGTTCTTCTTAAGTTGTGGATGCCATGGTACTGAGTGGTTTAGTCCAAAAGCTGGCTGGGACCCCTCCTCGCTTCCTGGGAGAAAACTGGAATAACCCTTCCCTACCTCCCTGCACTAATCAATCAGCTTTGAAGATGGCACTGAAGAGCCCTGGGAGGAGCACACCTCCCCTGTGACTCCTACATCAACCATTAAAGTTATTTAACAGCAGCTTTAACCTGGTTGTCTTTTTTTCTTTTTTTTCCCAGTACTGAGAATTGAACTCAGACCTCATGCATGGTAGATAAGTGCTCTACCCCTGAGCTGCATCCCTACCCCTTTTAAACTTTTATTTTGAGATGGGGTCTCACAGAGTTAGCCAGGCTGGCTTCAAATTTGCAATCATCCCACCTCAGTCTCCTGGATAGCTGAGATTACAGATGTGAGCCACTGTGTCTGGCTCTCATCTGGTTCTGGAGGACAGGTTGCCTCTCTCTATGTGGTCTGAACCTGCTCTGCCCCTCCTACCTGGAATTTATTTCGCCACCATTGTGAAGTATGACTGTGATACTGAGTAATCAGACAAGGACTGGGTGGAGGGGATACTTTATAAATACCACAGGGAGGAGAAGAGTTGCTCTTCACTCACACACTGCTGAATCTCAAGATCTCAGTGAGGTCATACCCCGTCACAGCAAAGGAGCTGCCTGAGGGATCACAGAACCGAGCACCACACACCTGGGTGTCAGACACACATTCACCACAACAGTGTTCCACCTGGGGGAGAAGAGGGCCAGTCAGGGCTTGCCGCCCCACCTTGAGACCCAGTTCCACCCTTCCCATAATGCGTACCTCAATGCAGCCATTCTCTGGGCTTCTGCTCAGCTTCCAGATGTGCACAAAGGTGTCTTCAGCTGCAGAGAGTAGCTATTAAAAAAACATATGAAGGAAAAGTAAGAATCAGAATGCTCCAATGGGAGAGGTATAGGCTGGAATAGCCAGTCCTGGTGTCCTAGGGAGGAGGCTATACCAAGTAGCCTGTGGCATTCCTCTCAACATCCTAGCACCAGGAAACACGATATGCCAAGATGCAAGAGACTGACCTTGCCCACCTCAGGAGCTAGGTCCAGTGCACAGATGGCCCGGGCGTGGGCATTGATCTGGATGTTCAGAGTTCCTGTAGAGGCTTCATATAAATGCACTTGTCCATTCCCATAGCCTGCTGCTATAATCCCCTGCCATAGCTGCACAGAGGAGCATGGGACCCTGCAAGGGTGACATTTACCTTTGATTTTTCTTTAAGGCTACACTCTGCCTTGAAGCTATTTCAAAAAGACCACAGTCCCCTTTTGCCTCACCTACCCAAATCCTAGAATGCGGGTCACTAATGTGAACTCAGGTCCTGACCTCCAGACACACAGTGAGCCGGAATCATCTGCTGTCACTACGTCAGCCACACCATCCTGAGGGGAAAGATGGGATCAGCTCTTCCTTTTCCCCTCTGCTGTGGTTCTGAGCACAGGGTAGGAGATAAAAGAAGGTCATATTTGTATCTCTGCCCACCCGGGTGTTAAGGCAAGATGTTAGGCCCTCACAGGCTGGACCCACCAGTAACCTTCCCCATGGTTCACTCAAGATACATGAATTGCTTTCCTTGCATTTCCTTAAAGTCTGATAACCAACCATGCTCCCCTCCCCATGTATTAAACGGGGGTGTATAATCTCCTTACTGGATGGATGAAGCTGAGGCCACAGTGCCAGAACTTTTTGGAGGTCTTGCAATAACCCGGGCACAATCCATACTGATTCCCAACACTACGTAGCAAAAGTGGATGCTTCTATGTGCTAGGATAAGGGACATTTACTTACCTGTCCTTGAGCAGGCTCAGTGGCAATATCTGTAATTGGTGTCTGGTGTCCTCTCAGCTCCTCACTCAGGACAACATTGGGACCCTTGGCTGGGATGTCAAACACTAGCACTCGGCCTGACCAGGTTCCTGCAGCCAGAACCAGTGCCCCATTAGTGGCTTCCTGCCCTTCTGGGTTTCAGCACTCCCTCCATCCCAGGAACTTTAATAACAAACCCATGCTCCAACAGTCCCACCCCTTCATTCATTACCCTCATCCTAGTCCACCCTGTCTCTCTGCCTCTTCTGTATGTTTTTCTGTATGTCAAAAAGAGACTCCCAATCCTCAAACCCTTCTCTCAAACCCTTCACAATTTCCTCAGGCCTTCAGCATTCTGCCTGAAGTCCACATCTCTATACCCTGAACTCCTTAATGCCCTATCCTTGGCCCCCTCACCTACACAGATGAAGTGGCCACTGGCAGCAATTCCTCGGGCAAACACAGCCTGTACTGAGTATGAAAAAGGAAAATTATCAGATACAACATTTCTCCCAGGCCTAGGAGACATTCCCTACCCATATGTCCATTTGGCCCTTAAGGTACCTGAAGCGGCATCTCCAGAGTCCAGTGCATGCCAATAGACCATGACGGACCCATCAGACTCATACATCTAGAAGACAGTAGCAAGGATGAAGCATGATCCGGCTGAGCTTCATTGAGCTCTGTGCAGAGTACTTTACATATCTATGTTAGCCTTAATCTATTTAATCCTCAAAACCATACTTGTAGGTACACACTATCCCCCACCCTCACCCCCAAGTACTGGGGATTGCACCCAGAGCTTTGTGTTTGCTAAGCAAGTACTCTACCACTGAACTATTTCCCCAGTCGTTTTTATTTTGAGACAGGGTCTTGGCTCAGTTGCCCAGGCTGGCCTGGAATTTGCAATCCACTACCTCAGCCTCCCAAGGAATTGGGATTACAGATGAATGCCACTGTGCCCAGTTATAGGGACTGTTTTTATCCTATTTTTTCAGATGGGGATGCTGAGGCTGTCATACAGGTCATACAGCTATTTTTTCTTTTCTTAAGGTCATACAGCTATTAAAGGAGCAGATGTTGGAGGTGACATTTGGGGACCGGAGAAGATGGAAGGAAGATGAAAAATGGAGAGTGGGCTCTGCATGTGAAAAGGCTGGAAGTATTTATAGCCAAGTGGGAAAAAGGGTCTGTGGACATTGGAAAGATTAGTGGGGGAGTTCAGCAGGGTCTTCTTACCTGTATCCCTTGGTGTGAAGTGAGAACCAGCAGTACTCGGAAGGGGAGGACACACCAGTGGACCTGGAAGGAGGTGAATCAGAGCAGGGAGAAAAATCAGAATGGAGACATGAGGCGTCAGAAGAGTGGAAATTCAGAGGGTTAAGAGAGCTAGCTATTCCTTGAGATTTGAAAGGGCAGGGAGAGGGCTAAGTTCAGCAACACTGCTTGCAACTCCACAGCTTACCTGAGTGATAAGTGGGGGGCTCACTCCGGCGCGCTCACTAACATGGAGCTGGCGCTGGGCCAAGGGCGCACCGTCAGGAGCAGCACTAAGAACCTGAGCGGTTGGTCCATGAACTACCCCAAAAAGCGTGAGGTTGCGGGTAGGCATCTGTAGCACACTAAGATTGTTGCACAGGGCAGCGGCAGAGCCTTGAAGAGGGATGGAGCGCTCCCGGCGGAACATCCTGTGGGAGACACCTGAATCACCGCGCGCGGGAAAAAGATCACAGTGGAGATTGGGGAGGGCAGACAACCTCGAGGCACTAAGGAAGACCTCTGAGACTAGGTGATGAGATGGGGTGCCAAGAGAACAGTGATGGGGAGGATCGCTGGGTGGAGAAAGGGGCTGGTGATGCACAGTAGGGAAGTCCCAAGGCTGAGTCACGGGGCTGAGGAAATCCCAGAGGAGGAATGGTGATGGCACAGGACCGGACGGCTCCAACTGGTCAAGTCCAAAAGACAGAATTTGGCTCCCAGGGATTTTCCCCTTCAGTTTCGCTCCCTGAAGTCCGTGCCTGGGTCTAAGTTCGCACCAAGGGCCCCAGATCCCCTTACCTGACTCCAGGATCCTTCTCTCCCTCGGAATCCGCCGCCACCATAGAGACGACGCACACACGCACGCTGCTGGGTGGGGTGAGCGGCCAGATTGCGCGTGCGCCGCGTGTCCGGTTGCCGGGGTAACTGGGTGTGGGGCGGTGCCAGCGAGCTTCGCGGTTGCCGAGGCGACCGTTGAGCCGAAGCAGTCGCTACCTAGCTGAGCGCCCAAGAGACAACTGACGCCGTCGCGTCCGAGCTACCGCAGCAGCAATGGCACAGGAAAACACGGTGAGCTTGAGCCCTATTAGGAATACGCCAGAGCTGAGGTCGGCCAGTAAGGATGGTGTTGGGAACAGCGGGCCAGTTCCACGGCGCCCGGTGTTCAGGATGGGTCAAACCACGTCGATGCTCGGGCAGGAAACGTACACCTGTACGGTGCCCACTCCCACGCTTTGTCACACCCTGGCCATGAGGGAAAGAGTCAGTTGATGTAGAGTTCGAGAGCTACAAGTAAATTTGGAAACAGCTAATACATGTAATAAATCTCTTACAAGTGCATAAACCAAAATTGATTGGGTATTTAGGGAGTGGTGTTGATCATAAATCAACTTTTTGCAGAATTTGTCTCGAGGGAAAAAAAATGAATTAAACAACTCCAAAGGTACACCTGAAAGTCCATTTGTCTGAAAACAAAGGTATTTTAAAGTAAAATATATTTGGAGGTCCTTTGTACAAAAAGATATGGTCAGGCCACGTCTAGGTATGATTACCATGGCGGGCAGGTGTCACATGAGAACCTAGGAGGAGAGATCTAAGAAACCAAACCAGGCCAGGGCTGTGGGCCCCACCCTGGGCTTGCCACAGGGCTGTTCTACCTGATGAAAAGGGTAAAAATCAGGCATAAGGGATTTTGAGTTCCATGTGAGGGCTAGGAAATACCAGATTTGAGGAGAAAATAAATTTTAGGGAACGTCAGGTATGAGGCACTATGACGGGGGGGGGGCAGAAGATAAAGGTTTGAGAATATCCTGTTTGGATGTAAATTTTGGAAGGGACCAGGTACAGGGACACTGTTGTTGGTAAGTGAGTAAGCTTCCACAAACTGTTAGTAAATTACCATGTCCCCAACTTGAGATTGGGGGCTAGATTATATATATCTAGATCTAGATCTAGGTCTTTTTGAGACAGGGTCTCACTATGCAGTTCACGCTGGCCTTGGGCTTACTTTGTAGCCCAGGCTGGTCTTAAACTTGCAAGGATCCTCCTGCCTCAGCCTCCCTAGTGCTGGGATTACAGGAGTGTGCCACCATGCCCAGCTTTTATGTTTTATAATGACAATAATTATTTTGGTTTTGTTGAGATAGGATCTCATTACTGTGCATAGTTTAGGCTGACCTTGAATTCACTATGTAGCATATGCTGGCCTTGACTCGAAGCAATCCTGCCTCAGTCTCCCAAATGCTGGGATTACTGGTGTGTATCACCACCCCTGGCTTTTCTTGATTTTAAAAAGGATGCAAAATCCATGTTATGAATTTATAAAATAGAGAATAGGAAAGAAATATAACTTCTGAAATCATTTGGTGTTTTCTATTATCTAATGTATATAATTCTGTATAATTGATATTACAATTAATATGCAATGTTGTATCTTATTTTTTTGACTTAACATTCAGTCATGAATATTTTCATGTGCTACTAAAAATTCTTTCTAAAGATTACTTCAATCAGAACATAATATTCAGCATCATTAGCCATCTACTTAGACAAAGGTTCAATATTCTGCTATAATAAATAATGTTATGACAAGAATATTGGAGTGTATATATATGTTTTCAATTTATATTTTATTAGTGCATGTTTGCAGTACATAGTGATTAAGTCATTCAGGGTGGGGAGTTGGTATACATATATAATCTTAATTCTTTTTCATCCATTTCCTCACACTTCCCTCTATACTCCCTTCATCTCTTGGATCCCTTTCCACTTGCAAAACGAATAAGTATCAATTTTTTCCCATTCAGAGGTTATCTCTCTGCTTTATTATTTCCTTTAATTTGATATGATCCCATTTGTTGACTCGGTGCAATTTCTTGTGCCACTGGGGTTCTGTTCAGAAAGCCCTTGCCTCTGCCTATGTCTTCCAGAGTTGTACCTATTTTATCTTCCAGAAAGTGTTTTTGTTTTAACATGTACATCTTTGATCCATTTCAATTTTAGTGTGGTACATGGCAATAGAATATATCTTTTTCTTTTTAACATCTTATACGCCTTTTGGGTGTATTTATAGGATGGGAATTGCAAGGTTGAAGGTATAAAAGCATTTTTTCTCTTTTTCTTTTGGATATATTGTCCAGATGAACCTCAGACTCCTACAGTTTGTGCCTGTAGTCCTCATGCCTCAGCCTTCCTACTAGTTTTTTTTTTTTAATTTTTTTTGTCTTTTTCCTTTTTATCGGTACCAGGGATCGAACTCACGACTGCCTGCTTGCAAGGCAGGCGCTTATGCCGCTGAGCTAAATCCCCAGCCCCCTTCCTACTAGTTTTGATTGCAGGGCACCACATATCCAGCTTTATAAACATTTTTAATACTCTTGATACATACTGCTGCATGCCTTTCCAAAAATATTGTTCCAATGAACTCCAATTGCTGTCAGCATGGTGTCACATCATGTACCTTACCAAAACATTGCTAACATTGAGTGTTCTTATTTTGAAAATTATTTCTACTTTGATGACCTAAAAATTAGAATCTAAATTGTTTGCTTATTTTGATATTTTTTAAGAGGTTGGACATCTTTTCAAATATTTATTAGTCACACCTTTTCTTTTGTGAAATACTATATTCTTTGCTTATTCTTGGGGTCTTACATTGTTTTATTTTATGAAGTTTATTATTGTTTTTCTACTTTGAAATAGGGTCTCACCATGTAGACCAGGTTCACTTTGAACTCAGTATGTTTTTTGGGGACGGACCAGAAATTGAACTCCGGACCTCATGCTTGTCAGGCAGGCATTTTGCCACTGAGCTTAATCTCCAGTCCCTCAATATGTAGCTCTGACTGAGCCTCTAACTTTTAACTGATTCTCCTGTTTTGGCCTCCTACTGAATTATAGGATTATCACCATGCCCAACTCTTTTGAATTTTTAATATATTTGAAGATATTCATCATTTTTATGTTTGTTGAAAATGTTTTTTTTTTTTAAGCAGGATAAAATCAGACTGCAGACTTAGATAAACGTATATGAATTCTGAGTATACTACCTAATTGTATGATCCTGGGCAAATTCCATAAAATGGGGGTTAAAAATGCATACGTTAAAAAAATACATAGGTAAGCTGGTCATGATGGCGCACACCTACTTGTAATTCCAACACTTGGGAGACTGAGACAAGAGGATCTCCATGAGTTCCAGGTCAGCCTGGGCTACAAAGCAAGTTCAAGGCCAGTCTGCACTAATAGTGAGACCTTGACTCAAAAAAATTTTTTTAAAGTAGGTAAAAAATCTTGGAGACTAAATAGTTTCAGTATTGACTGATTATTCTTTTTTTTTTTTTTTTTTTTTTTTTTTTGTCTTTTTCCTTTTTATCAGTACCAGGGATCGAACTCATGACTGGCTGCTTGCAAGGCAGGCGCTTATGCCATTGAGCTAAATCCCCAGCCCCAACTGATTATTCTTAATCAGTACTAATTCATTATTATTGATTCATTGTTCTGGAGTTCTTTGAACTCAAGAACTTTGGACAGTTTGCGCTGCTGTAAATAGCAAGGGGTCACTGAGTTAGAATTTTATAAGCTGGGTTTAATCAGGCAAGTGAAGGTTAAGTTCTGTCAAGCTTCAGTATTTTTGTAGAGTGCACTCAATGGGCTGTACAAAGACTGAATTACTTATATCAAATACTTAAAAAGCATATATAATCTTTTTGAGGCAGAGTCTTGCCACTTAGTCCAGGCTGGCCTTGAACTCACTATGTAGCTCAGTCTGGCCTCAAGCGCAGCGATCCTCTTGTCTCAGCCTCAGCCTCCTGAGTGCTGGGATTACAGACCTGTGCCACCACACCCGGCCCTTGGGGTCCGCTGCCTGCCCTGAGAGCCTGTTTCATTCCCACAGCGGCAGGAGAGGCAGACGCGAGACCGCGGCGCCGCCCGTTCCAAGGTGGAAAAAGCGCGGCCGCCCACCGTTCCGGTGCCGCAGGTGGACATCGTCCCCGGGCGGCTCAGCGAGGCGGAGTGGATCGCCCTCCTGGTCCTGGAGGAGGGCGAGGACGTGGTGGGCGACATCGTGGCCGACCTCTTGGATCGGGTCATGAAGGCGGCCTTCCAAGTCTACCTGAGCCAGCAGGTGGGGCCGGGCCTGGGTTTCCGGGACCTCGCGCGCCCTCCGGCGCCCCCGCCAGGCTGAGCCCCTCGCTCGCTCCCGCAGTGCATCCCGTTCACTGTCAGCCAGGCCCGGGAGGCCATGCTGCAGATCGTCGAGTGGCGCTTCTTGGCCCGGGACGAGGGAGAATTTGCAGTGGCTGAGGACCCCACGTGGGGCGAGGACGAGGAGCCGCTGGCGTGCGTGACCGACACCTGGGCTCAGGGCTCGGTGCCCGTGCTGCAAGCGCCCGCCTACGAGTGCCTGGAGGACCTCGAAGACGAAGAGGAAGACGAGAACGAAGTAAGCCCAGCCTCCAGCCTCCGGGCGCCCAGATCTCGGGCTCCTCCCCCTGACTTCTTTCCCAACCCCCTCTCTCATTGCCCTGTGCGTTTCCCCCAGGATTTTGGGAGCCCGGACCGGATGCTTTTAGGAAGATCGTGGTTGGCTAGAGGCTCCCAGGAGTGGTCATCAGAACTGTTTCAGAAGACAGGAGCCGGGGGAACTTTGCAGGAACCTGACGGTCAGACGAGAAGTCACCTCTTGGCCAGGTCCCCGAACGGAAGTTTGCAATCTTTGAGTCCCCACCCTCCCCTGGAGCTGTCCCAGGTAGCTAGCTCGCAGGCTTCTGCCGAGAGGGGACAGCCCCTGGACTCCTGCTTAACGCCTGAGGACCTCTACTCTCGCGCTCCGCGGCTAGACGCAGCTGGGGACCAACTGCCACGCAAGACGACAGAGGGGATGCCGCGCGTGGCCTCGGTCGCGTCCTGCCCCTCTGGGGGCGACCTCACCACGCTCAGCCTCTCCACTTCCATGCAGTCTCCCCAGCCAGGGTTTTTGGATGCGCCTCACTACCGGGCAGGCTTCAAGGCTGTGAAGACACGTCTGGACCCCACACGGCTTCCTCGCCACTTGGTGCGCCCCTTGGCTGAGATCGTGGTCGCCGACCCTGAACCTCAACCCTTGGAAACCTACCGCGGGCACCGAGGGCGCAGGAAGACACTGGCCAGAGCCAGGCCACAAGGTCCCGGGCCTGGGGACCGTGTCTCCTCAGCACCTTTCTTCCCTTTCCAGCCTAGTATTCCTTTCTGTGCCTTGAGTCTAGACCCCACTTTAAACTTAGACCCACTCTTGCCATTCTCCAGATCAAAGGTGCCATTCTCCAGCTGTAGAGCCCGCTTCCTCCCCAAGCACCCAGTGCTTGGTGACATTCCCCGAAGCCCCAGTCCTAAACCATGGCCCAGTGCCAAGTGGCCCAGTGGCTATGAGCAGGAGGCTGAGCTGCTGGGGGAGCTGTGGGCTGGCCGGACCCGGGTGCCTCCGCTGGGGCTGGAGTCCACTGACAAGCAAGACCAGCATTCTGGATGGCCCCAGATAGCACCCCAGATCCTCGAGGCCTCATCCCAGTTGCTGTGGAAGCCCTTGGTACGGCCAGAAGCTGTGAGACTGGTTCCTGGTGTGAGGATGTGGAATCGGAGCACCCAAGTACATCTCAGCTCTGCAGTGCCTGAGAAGGAGGCCAACGGAGGCACCTCTTCTTCAGCTGACCAGCACGCCATCCAGACAGGTGTGCCCAAGGCCCAGGTGACTGGGGCAGAACTAGGAAAAGCTGCCCCCAACATATGGCTGCTCCCTTCCAAGCCCATGCCCCATTCTGGTTCCTGAGCTTCTGCCTGTGTGAACTTGACCTCCCCACTGCCTAGGGGAAATAAACACCAAGGTCTCTCAGGTGTCGAGTGAAGTTTCTTTTCAGTTTTTTCCAAGGGTGTCCATTCTCTCACTGAATCCCAGGAGGAGCCGTGGTCCAGGCCTGGAAGAAGGTAGAATAATGGTTCCAGTGGGTAACACCATGGCTATACTGAGAGGACCTTGCTTTAGGGCCAAGGCTGTTCCCCACAGGCGTTCTAGTACTCCACCTGCAGAAAGGAGCCAGGCAAGGGCTGCAAATGGGATCTGGCTCAGCAGGGAGATAGAGGAAGGAAGGGGATGGATCTTCCTAAGCACAGAGTGATTCCTGAGAAACTTGACTTACTTTGCTGGTTCCTGGAGTTTAAATCAGTTTGTATTATCCAGGCTTTACTTTTGGAGATAGATTTGGCCTATGCAGGGCTCAAGAAAGCCCTTACCCTGCTGGCTTGTGGCAAGAACTAGGATAAGGCAGTCATACTCCCAGGGTACAACATTTAGAGAACTCACTGGGGCTGGGGATTTAGCTCAGCGGCATAGGCGCCTGTCTTGCAAGCAGGCAGTTGTGAGTTTGATCCCTGGTACCGATAAGAAAAAAAGGAAAAAAAAATAGAGAACTCACTGTCTGGTTCAAACTGTGGGTTTAAACAAATGAGAGAGTGAGTACCTCCTTAAAGTTTGTCTTGGGCTCCATACTTGCCCTACTGCTAGTGCCCTATTGCCACTCTGCCTTAACTTACTCCCCTTTCCCCCCACTTGAGTGTCCCAGTGGCAGGCTGATAGTCTCTGTCGTGTTATGCGCTCCACTCAGCACCCTGACCTGTGATCCGGGCTCTTTCCTCCTTATTCTGGTTCACCTGCCTGGACAACGTTTGTAGCTCTGGTGTAATCTCATCTCTGGGACCTCTCCAGCAGCTACAGATGTGGCCTGGGAAGACTTCTCCAGCGCTGAGCCCAACAGTTGTGATTCCTCCCACCTGTCACTGCTAGGGGCCTCTGCTCCCATCAGGGAGGGGAGACAGGTCAGCATCCTGTCAGAACCTTCCTCCTCCTTGTTCTACTGCTCTCTGGTCACCACCCAAATCAGCCCACTTTGAAACTGCTCTCCCTCAGGGATTGGAGAGATTGTGTCCTGGGAGGTGGCCTGTCTTAGGGCCCATGTAATTCTCACCCCAAGATCTGAGAGCATGGATGTGAACTGACCTAGACTGAGGCAGCCTTAATCAGTGACTGCCTGCTGCTTGGTGAGGTGACCTCAGCTCTGTGGCCTCTCTTAACATCTTTGCTCAGCAGTATCCGTAGGAGGCTCCTGAGATACATCTGCTCGTAAACAACACTGGAGTCATGGCATGTGCCTGGACTTGCTTTCTCACACAGTTCTGGAGTCTCTTTTTTCCTTTCCAGGGACCTCAAAACAGGCATCAACAAAGCTGAACCTGTGCTCCTGCTGAAACACTTTAATCCACACACCAGTCTGTCACTTATGTTCTTATCTCATCTCAGGACACCCTCAGATGTTTATCCCACAGGCCTAGCTCTTGCCTTTGCTCCTGGGTTGGGTCTCTTCTGCTTTCCACTCTGCTCTGAGGGAAGGAAGGAGGGGATCTCACCTTTTGTGCAGCCTCCTTTTCTCTGTAGCCTGGTTATTTACTGATTCTCCTTGCTACCTCCAGCCTCCTAGCATCCAGATGCCTGCCGAGGATTGACCAGACATATGTGTGCACCTGTGTGTGTATGCGTGTGAACCCAGGACCTTCACATCGAGCTATATCCCCAGCCATTTATTTATTTATTTTTATAAATCTTAGTAGCTAAGTTGCCCAGGCTGGGCTTACACTGGTGATCCTCAGCCCCCCAGAGTACTGGCATTAAAGGTGCATCATCTTGGCCAGGGATTTAGCCCAGTGGTGTAAGTGCTTGCCTGATAAGCACAAAGTCATGAGTTCAGTCCCCAGTACTCCTCCCCCCCCCCCGCAAAGTGCATCATCTTGCTGCCAACACACTGTGTCACACAGCAGGGGACCCTGCCAGTACAAGTCAGGACTAGGAGGTGTCACAGTTGTTTCTTGGTGGCAGGCCTCAGTATTACTGGCAAGGGAATATGAGAGCCCCTACTTCCTTCACACATCTGTTAGTTTTAGCCAAACCAATAAACAGTCATTGCTGCAGAATGTTAAGGGAGACATTAGGTGTGAGAAACAGTTGCTGGGAGTGGTGGTGTCTGCCTGTAGTCTCAGCACCCAGGAAGCTGAGGCAGGAGGATCACTGCAGATTTGAGGGCAGCCTGGGCTACATAGTTGAGTTCAAGATTAACCTGAACTACATAGCAAGATGCCATCTCAAAAAACAGAACAAAATGAAATGCAACAAAACAAAGCAAAAACAAAATAAGACAAAACAAAACAGAAAAGACTGTTTCCACTCTCAAAGAACTCAGTCTGAAAGGCCAGCTAACCCAGCCTTGCCTACAGCCTGTTATAAATTTTAGTT
The DNA here is from genome assembly GCF_034190915.1 of Cavia porcellus. Classification (NCBI taxonomy): domain Eukaryota; kingdom Metazoa; phylum Chordata; class Mammalia; order Rodentia; family Caviidae; genus Cavia; species Cavia porcellus. The sequence goes on along the minus strand of NW_026947501.1, from coordinate 28,114,080 downwards.
CATATAATTTAGCAGCTTGTAATCCTCATTAATCACTATGGGCTGCAGCTTTACTGTAAAAGCTGATGAGAAACCTGAGTGGGACGGGCCTGTAGGGCAAAGAACTCTGACATTCATAACTGAAATGAGTGGAGAAGCCCTTGAGAAAGCTCCCTGGCTTTGATTTTGGCTATTTAATTTTCTAAAGCACAACTTGAAAACATCCAGCATATCTAATCTCAGTACAAAGGATTCAAGACCAAGTATACATTACATGCATCAGTGTGGATGACAAATTATCCATAGCCATCATCATCACCATCACACTTTTTTTCAACACATTTGACAACTCAACTGGCAGTATTTTGTGGTGATACCATGTTAGTGTTAATAATATTTTTGGACCCAGTTAATGTTGGATTCATTAGCACATTTGGAACCGCTGAAGTTGCAGAAATGGAGGCTTTTACAGCAGGGGCCTGTGAGGCCATCATCTGTGCCGTAAACCTCTGCCCAGTGAAGGACACCAGAGCCTGTGCGTTCGCTGAAACAGACCTAGCCTGCAGGGTTGATTGGCACAGTGTGGAGGTATTTAATCTGCTAGTAACTGAACTGACACTCAACCACAGAACAGTTCTTTTCCCACAGAAGTAGATATCTTTTTTCTGTGAAGATCTGAGTCTGTAGGTTGGAGCTGTTAAGCAGTACTGATCAGGTGGCAGTCTAGGACTGGCTTGATCAATGGCAAAGGGGTTTGTTTTCTTTGTCTTGGAATATATAATAAAAAAATCTCTTTGGGGAGGGGAGATACAAGACTCGTCAGCTTGACACTAGATTACCAATCGCACATCATCTGTGTCCACAGTGGCTTTCTTAGCACCGCTTGAATAAATTTTAGCATCATTTAAATTGTGGTTACATATTGGAAGGCAAACTCCAGTGTCTGATTTATAACTCTTGGCTCATATTCTGTAATCCCCATATCCTTCAGGATTTGTGCTGTCATCTGTGCATCTTCTGGCATCCTCTTGGGAGAAGCCATCTTGCCAGGCTCCATTATATACACTGATCAAGCTACATCAACCATGTTAATGTATTTCAGTCCTGATCTGGATGCAAGTTCTTTGCCGACTGTGATTTTTCCAACTCCTGATGTATTGGTGATCAGGGTATTTGGGAGTACTGTGGTCCCTGATGCCATGGCCTGGGTGTCTCAGCTTGCTCCCCTGCAAACTGCCCTGGATGTCACCTTGTTGTTAGCTTGGTGAGACCTTGAGCCCAGGACCCAGATAACCTGTGCTCATGTTTACCAGTGCCTGGAATCCATGAGATAATATATGTGCTTTTTTATTTTTAAGAGTAGGAAATTATATTGGAGAAAAGGAATGGAGAATAGCAATAGCTCCTGAGAGACAGGAGGGGTTCTGAATGGGCTGCCCAAAAGTGCTGTTTTAAATTACTGAATTTGTAGTAATTTGTTATGCACCAATATAAAACTGGTATTGGATTTAATGACAGTCAACTTTCTTAGTTTTATTTGTTTAGAAAGACACTTATTTTACCTCCAGTTCTGGAGATCATTTTGTTAGTCAAGGAATTATGAGTTGACATTTCTTTTTCTTCTCCTGTTAAAGATTATATTTGTCATATTATTATAGAGAAATCAGATGTTAATCTTCTAATTACTTTGCAGAGAACCTGCCTGTTCTTTTTTGCTACTTTTAGGATTTTGTCTTCACCGTTATTTTTCTACAATGTGATTGTAAATAAATCTCATTATATGTTTCTTTTTATTGATTTTGATGAGAATTCCTTGGGTTTCCTAAATCAGAGAATAAATATGTATCCTATTTTTGCCTTTAAATATGTCCATTTTTATTACCTTTCTTTTCTCTTTATAGAGTTGTAATTTAGATATTGGATCTTCTCACCTTATCTTTTGTGTCTCTTTCCCATTTTAAAAAATATATTAAAGATGCACTTTTGGTCATTTTTAAAGAAGACCTATTTACTAGTTCATTAATTTTCTCTTCGTCTATGACTAACCTCTTATCTAGTCCATCTAATAACCTTTTGTTTTCAACCATTTTTTATTATTAGATTTTATAGATAGTTTTTTTTTAAATTCTACCTGGTCAATTTTGAAATTCTCTTGATCCTTTTTCAGGTTTCAAGTTTTTTTTTAATGTTAAAACCATCAAATATTCATTTTATACATTGCAACTGAAAATCCCAACATGTACAGTTTTTGCAGGCTTGAATACTATATGGTGGTTTGTGTGTGTTTAATGATTTTGACTATAAGCTCGTGGGTCTTAGAACTACAGTTACAGTAATAGTTCTAATGGTATTTATTCTACTGCACTGCCAGAAATGGGAACAGCAGCTAGGGGTGGTGTTACACACCTATAATCCCAGCATTTGGGAGGCTGAGGCAGAAGGATTGCTGAGAGTTTGAGGTCAGCCTGGGCTACAAAGTAAATTCAAGGCCAGCCTAAACTGCACAGTGAAACCCTGGAAAAAAAACCCAAACCAAAAAACCAAACCAAACAAAACAACAATAAATGATAAACCCCCAGCAGAATCTAGACCTAAAAGAAACAAACTTATGAAAATTTGATATATGACACATTTTATATTGTTGGTCAGTGGAGGAAACAATTATTCAACAAGTGGTGCTGTCACAGTTAACTATCCAAATTCAAAAGAAGAAAGGAAAGAAGAAAGGGAAAAAAAGAGGAAAGAGAAGAAACTCTGTGTTTTCTTCTTTCTTTCTTCTTTTTCTTTTTGAGACAGTGTCTCGCTATGTAATTCAGGCTGGCCCTGAACTCACTTTGTAGCCCAGACTGGCCTTGAACTCACAGTGATCCTCCTGCCTCAGCCTCTCAAGTGCTGGGATTATGGGACTACACCACCATACCCAGAATGCTGGTGCATTTTAAAAAATCATCACATTAATATCATATTGCCTTAATTATTATGACTTTAAAATAAGCACAGTTTTCAACCCCTGTCAGCTTTCTTTTTCCCCAGACATTTCTTGTATATTTCTGCTTTTCTCTAGAAATTTATTAATTTACTATCAAGTTCCTAGAATATCGATTGGAATTATTTTGAACATTTAGAATAGTGTGAGATAACTAACTTGAGTGACTTTAAATCCTCCTGCTTATGAATGTGTTCTGGGGCTGGGGGTTTAGCTCAGCAGTATATAAGCGCCTGCCTGGCAAGTGTGAGGTTGTAAGTTCGAACCCTGAAACCACACACACAAAAGAAAAATGTATTGTCTCACATTTTTAAAGCTATGTTTAATATACCTTCAAATATGGTTTTATAATTTTGGTTGTGTACATCTTTTGTTGTTTATTAGTAAGAATGTCAGTTGAAGTTGAGAGGGGTGGCACACATTTGTAATCCCAAGCTAAGCTACATAGTGAGTTGAAGGCCAGTTTGAACTACATAGTGAGACCTTGTCTCAAAACAACATCCAAAAAAGGCCAGCTTGGTTTTTAAAACTACAAATTTTTTTATATTTGATTATAGAAATGCAATCAGTTTTTTGCATACTAACTTTATATAATCCACTTCCCTAAATATTTTTTATCAATTCTCATAATTTTCAGATTATTGTGGCATTTCTTTGCAGGTCATTGTATCAGTGAAAAAATAACTGTTTAAATTCTAGTGTTAATATTTTTTCATTTTTTATCCTGTTCCTGTCTTTTATATACATTTCTTGTCTCATGGACAGTGTTGGTGTATAGTTAACCCAGATCCTTCTCTCCCTATGTCAGTCCTCCTCTAAATTTGGCTTTGTCACTTTTGATTGGCCACCTGCTTTTATCTATCTCTTCCCCAAGTTTTTAGTCTGAAAACCCACATCCTCTTGGAAAATAACAGTCTTTCCTCAGGGAAGGTTTCGCTCCCTTGATTCCTTCCTATGTCCTATAATACATAGGATTCCGTTCTGATAAGGACAAATATTCTGTTTTCTGCAGCACGTAGAGGTGAGGCCCCTTTCTCTGTACTGAGAAGCATTTGAATCTTTCCTGCATTGCACTTCTTTTCCATTTGAGGCCTGGTGGCTTTATAAAGAAAACTCAGTACATCCATTAAAGGTTGTTAAAGCCACTCAGAAGGATGGGGTATCTAGAGATACATATAAAGAAGGCATGGTAGTCAATATGTGTTAATATGGATGACTTCCAGTCCTCACAATATAAAGTCTAGCAGGGAGAAAAGCAAGTCAATACAGTATATGTATATAGGAAGCTGTTATTTGCATTTAAAATGCATAAGTTTCCATAGTCTCATCCTGGAACTGTACACAAAAATCTGGCATTATGGGTTGCTTTGGAGCCAGAGCTGTAATCTGAGTAAGGGGGTGGAGGTGGGGGGCTGTGAGATAGGGGGATTGTTGTAAGTTCAAGGCCAGTTTGGATTACCTAGTGAGTTCAAAACAGAACAAAATAACTCCCTTCCCTGAGAGACAGTGAGAGAGAGAGAGAGACAGAGAGACAGAGAGACAGAGAGACAGAGAGACAGACAGAGAGAGAGCGAGACACAGACAGAGAAGAGCCCAAAGACAAAGTAGGCATACAGAGGATGGGGTGAGCAGTGTATTTCTTTATGGTTTTAAAAATGTATGTATATTTGCAATAGCTAAAAAGTAGACACACCCCAAATGTCTATCAAGGGAAAAATAAACAAAAAGGAACATGTTTATACAATGGAATATTAATTCAGCCTTAAAAAATATAAAATTCTAGCATGTGCTAAAATAGAGATGAGCTTTTAAATATATCATGCTATGAGAAATAAACCGGACACAAAAGAACAAGTATAGTGTGCTCCTACTTTTATCTAGAATAGTCAGATTCACAGAGATGGAAAGAACAGTAGTAATTAGGGTGAGCAAAAGGGAGAATGGGGTGCTAGTATTTTTTAGGTACAGAATATTAGTGTGGAAAGATGAAAAAAGTTCTGAGGGTGAAAAGAAAGTAATAGTTGTACATAATTGTGAAGGTAATTAGTACCAATGAACTGTCCATTTAAAAATGGTTTACGTGGTAAATTTTAAGTATGTTTTTATCATAATGACAAATATGAGTATACAGTGCTTTTAAAGCCTTTAAGTTTATTTATTTATTTATTTTTGTCTTTTTTATCGGTACCGGGGATCGAACTCACGACTGCCTGCTTGCAAGGCAGGCGCTTATGCCACTGAGCTAAATACCCGGCCCCTTAAAGTTTATTTTTATACTATTCCTCTTTCACTGAGGGTATAGAGATAATTTCTTTCTTTCTTTCTTTCTTTCTTCCTTTTTTTTTTTTTTTTTTTTTTTTTTTTTTTTTTTTTTGTGATACTGGGGATCGAACTCATGACCTTGCACTTGCCAGGCAGGCGCTTATGCCACTGAGTTAAATCCCCAGCTCTAGAGACAATTTCTAGTAGAATTTTAGATACATTTATTATCTAACCTAGGTGTATCCCACAGATAGCCCTGCTGTCTCCCAGAGTGATTCATTGCAACATTGTTGTTGCAATCGCAACAAATTATCAAGTAGAGGAAACTGGTTAATAAATGTTATATGTCCATGCCATTGAGTACTGTATACCTGAAGAAAATAAACGAACATGATCCTTATTGATTTAGAAAGAGCCCTAGAATATATTAAGAAAGCAGGGTGCATGACTTTGTCCAACTGCGCTTCTGTCTCTTAGGCAGTGGAACCAGGGCAGAAGGACTCCCTTCAGCAGTTGGATACCCAGCCCGGCTGGACAGCTCTGGCTGCTTGTACCACTCTGGTGAGTTCCTGCCCTGGGGAGGCTGGCGGGGGCGGGGCTAAGTTCTATCCGGGCAGCTCTGCAGGGCCACCTTGGACTGCAGACATCCCCAGAGCCACATGTGCCTGGATCCCTGTCAGTGAGGCACTGCTTGTTGAATTGCTTTTCAAGAGAAGGGAGAATAAGCATCCACGGCATTGGCTGTTTCCTCTCCCTGTGTATAAACCTCATTATCAAAATAATTCTGTGTTCAGCTTAATTAGTCATGTCTCTACTGAAATAAGACTTTCAATGAAGGGAAAAGCAACAGCAATAGCATACCTGTGAAGCAGCTAACCTGTACAGGATACCCTGTGATTCATACAGAACCAGCCAACACGAAAACAAGTATGTAAACACTTCATATTCATTTTACACTGTTGTAATATAACTATGTGTGGTATAAGTAATTTCTCAGAGGCTTTTCTTACTTGGTAGTTGTCTTGTGTGCATTTTGTTTTGTTTCCAACAGGGTCTCATTATATATTGTTCAGACTGCTCTTGAATGCACTAAGTAGCTCAGGCTGGGTTTGAATTCATAGTGACTCTCCTGCCTCATGTCCTGAGTGCTGGGATTGCAGGTGTGAGACATGCTAAACTTGGGTGGTTTTGTTTGCTTATTTTTGTTTCTGTTTTGAGACATGGTCTTGTTATACGGTTCAGGTTAGCCTTGAACCAATCTACTACGTAGCCCTGACAGACCTGAAATTTACCTTGCTTCCATCCTCCTGGGGGAGGCTTGTGGTGGCTTGAGCCACCACAACTGGCCTCTGAGTTGTTTTTAACTGAGAAGAAAAATATTGCTCATCTGCTAGAGGGGATGCAGTAGCCTTACAGGCCAGATTCAGGTGTGGCATCCTCTGCAGCCGATCTCACTCAGGTTCATCCTTTGTGTTCCATCCCCATCCCTCTGACGCCTGGCGTCTTTTCTGGCTTTGAGCCATGAGTTTCAAATGACCAGTTTTTTTTAAATCAATGATGGAGGAGGGAGCCCACTTCCACCTTTATAAATACCTGGAGCACCCCTGTGTCTCCTCCTGTATTCTCTGCTGCTGCTAAAGACAATATGATGGCTTATTATGCTATTCAAAAACTTTTTCTGTTATTAAAGTGTGCTTTCTTGTTTATAAATGTATGATTTTAAAAGAAAAAATGGCATATTTAACTGTTTTGCTGTGATCTTGTTATTTTGTCTCCCCCACCAAAACAGATAACGTTGTACAATGAAGAACTTTGAGAGGTGGAGAGAGAGAAAAGAAAGCAGGGTGCAAGTGTACATAGTACCTTTTGCTCAAGAAATAGAAGGACTAGAACTATATATATCCCCATGTGCTTGTGTTTAAATAAAACACGGAGAAGATTAGCGAGTAGTAAGAGCTGTGTCAGCCAGGGAGTGGAGTGGACGGAAGCAAAGCTGAAGGGAGGCCCTTAGTAGATGCTTTTTAGTATTGTTTTGATGTTTTGAACCATAGAATGTATTATTTAGTCAAAATAATTAGAAATATTTTGAGGGGGGAGACGGGGAAAAAGTATTAGCAGTAGATAAACTGCCCGTCATCTTTTTTTAAAAAAAATTCTATAGCCATGTAGACCCCACTCCCACCCACCACTGTAAGAGTTGCCTTTTCTTTTTTATTTTTCTTTCTCTGAGTCAGAGTCTCACTGTATAGTTCAGGCTGGCCTTGAGCTCACTTTGTAGCCCAGACTGGCCTCAAACTGATCCTCAGCCTCAGCCTCCCAAATGCTGGGATTACAGGTGTGCACCACCGTGCCCAGTTCTTTCAGGCTCTTGACATAGATTCACTTAATTCATCTACCAACCTGATGAGCTAATACTGACATTAACATCTTCATTTTACAATGAGGAAATAGGAGGTTAAGGAGACAGCCATCTCGCACAGCTAATAAATTGCAGTTGTAATTTGAACGCATGTTTGTCAAATCCTGGCTCTCCCAAAAATCTTTGTACCAACATCATTGCACACTTGGTCGATTACTTCTTTAGGGTACATTAGAAGTGGGTGCATTACATTTTTTATTAATATAAAAGTGCCAAATGCCATTGTGCATTTGTGTTATTTTACATTCCCATCATAAAAGCGTGAGGACACTCACACCCCTACACGATTGACCAAACTGAGTTACACCAAAATATATATTTTTGTCCAAGACAGCTGACGAAATACGATTCATTTTTAATCAGATTTTATTGCTACATTTTAGATATGCGTAATGACCACACTTATCGTAGAGAATTTGTACCTGTACTGGAAATAACTTGATTTTTTCACATTTCCCTACACTCCTGCAGTCTCTCCCTATTTACAAAAGCTGCGTTGCCATTTTCCCGTCTTTTCTCTCTCTTTTTTTTAACTTTTCGAATTACGATTTGCTGCTATTGCTCTAGCCCTTTCACGCTCGAAAGATTGCAATTAAGTCATCCAGACTCTCTGCACAGTCTCCATCTCGCCGGCAGAGGGCGCTAGCCACGACGCGATTCTCTACTGTGGTCCTCATCGGCCTCTCAGGCATAGTACGCGTGCGCAGTTTCCTCCTCAGCTGTCCATCTTTGTGCCTGATGGATGTCTACCCGGATGCACTCTACGGCGCACTTCTCAGCCAGGGCAGAACTGTGGGAAAGAACAGCGTGTTCCCTTGGTCCAGAGCGCCTCTGGGCCTCTGGCGAGAAGGGTGCTGGAACGGAGCTGTAGGGATCGGGCGGCTGGTTGGGCAGCCCAGGAAGGCGGGGCGGCGGGGCGACGGGGCGGTGCCCACGAGGTCTTGGGCGTCGGTCGCCGGTGGCGCCGGAGGTGGGCACGCAGCCCCTGACAGGACAGGTACAGAAGCGGCGACCCTGGGGAGCGTCGGCCCCGCCACCTGCCGCGTGACTGTGAGGTGGACTGCGGGGACTGGGGGTCCGGCGCTAGCCTGCCAGGCGCGCGGCACAGAGCCAGGTGTACAGGGCGGGGGCCGGCAGGGCTGGGCCGCGTCGGAGCGGACGCCCGCCGGGGTCTGGGGTCTCTGCCTGAGTGTTGGACCCCTGGGTTGTGCGACCCACTTGAGCTCTTTGGCCTGGCAGTGTTCGCCTGGGCTCAGAGTCCCTGTACCTCAGAGTCCTGTAGAACTGCTAAGGTCTCCTTCTTTGCCGGGAGCGTCCGAAGCATCCCTGAACTCATACTGAGCCAGAGGTTTCCCGTGAGCACATGAATAAGAAAACTGTGCCTCACGAAAAAAAGAAATCACTGAAGGCTAAAGCATAGGAACTTGGACGAGGGTTTGGTGTGTGTGTAGTCCTATTTTGGGGGTCCACCGTACCTGGCGAGATGACTCTCCTGAGGTCATCTAGCTCATTCCTGTTGACTTTAGGCAGGATCACAGCTAAATCAGCTAAATTTAGAAACTTACCCTCATTGCAGTGAGAACAGCAAGCTCTTCTTGACCATTTGCTGAGTATGTATACTTAAAGTACTGAGCATCAAAGAGCTAAGAGGTCAAGATTGACATTCTTTGCCTGTACACTGGCAAAGCCTAAGCTGTAGGATGTTAAAGGAGATGATAACTTTTCTTTCTTTAATAAAAAGCATTTGGTGCTCATCTGTGTTTGGAAAATTCACAAAGTTTTCTAATATGACAGACTATTTCACAGCCTTAAGAATGATAATGTTATGCATCAGGAATGTTCAACTCGGGGTACATATGATGAGTTGCTCAAAGTTTACTGGGAAACTCATGCTGTTTTTCATGGGTTGTGCCTCTGTTTAATGTCTGGTGCAGTTGGATATGCAGTTTCAGAATTAGAAACTCGTTGTGTGGAAGGGGCATTGTGGGTTAGTACTTTTCCAGTGTTCATGAGGTGTTGTTAAAGTACAGATTCTGATTAGTTCTAAATTTCTAACACATTCCTAGGTAATGCTAATGTTTCTGGCTCATGGACCCCACTCTTGAGTAGAAGGGTGCAGATCACTGGATTCAAAGTTAGAGATCGTGTTCTGCTCCCTGCTCTCCAGATAAACTGTGACCTTGGTTAAGTCGCATCATCTGTCCAGGCCTTACAGTAGGAGTCTGGTCTAGGAGATCTGTACAGCTCCTTTCAGATGTAAAACACTGTAATTATAGTCCAGTTTTCCTTGTGATAGTTTAATTCCATATAAAATATTCTTGTCAACTTAGCAAATTTTGTGCTTTGGCTTAAACATTTCTAATAATGAAGAATTAGATACAAAGCATCCTGCTGCCTTCCTTGGGATTGATAGCACAGTTAGGTTGTTCTTCAGGTTGCTGAAATATTTTTCTGCAATTTTCCTGTTGTTGGTTCTAGGTTATTTATTAGAGTTGAACAATACAAAAGTAATCCCTCTTTGTAGAAATTGATCCTTAGCCTGGCATGGTGACATGTGCCTGTACTCCCTGCAGACTAAAAGGTGAAGGCAAGAAGATGAAAAATTCAAGCCTAGCCTGAAGAAAGTAGGGAGGCTCTCTCTCTGAAAATAAAAATACACAAACGAGCTGTGCATGTAGTTTGGTGCAAAGGCACTGGGTTCCAGTACTGTTTAAAAAAAGTTGATTCTTAATGACAGCTATTCCTTCCCTCCTTCATGTTTAAGGAATTTCTTTCTTAAATCTGCATGTAATGTGACTTTAACTGGATTTTGAAGAATGGATTTGGCTCACAAGACTATAGAATGCATCATGAGCTCGAAGTGGTGCAGAGATGAGACCGCATATATCAGATCTAGGATTTTGTTTGATTAAAGCAAAAGACAAGATGGTAGGGGGAAATGTTGAACAGATCAAACTGTATTTTTGAAGACGTATTTGTCTTACTGTGGTTGGAAGTGAGGCAGAGTCAGGCTTCACATACCAGTCGTAGAGGACTTGCTTTGATGATAACAGTAATGCCTTTTTTTTAATATACAACACTACAAATTACAAAACTTTGTGTGTGTGTGTGTAATGAAGATTAAATCTAGGGCCTTTGCACTAAGCTACATTCCCCCTTCCTCCTTCTTTGAGAATAGTCTCACTAAGTCACTAAATCACCAGGCATGGGCCTTAATTTGTAATCCTCTTGCCCCAGACTCCCATAGTTAGAAGCACAGCCATGTGTAACCATGCCTGGCTCTAGATCATAGAACTTCTACATGGGCCTGATGTCATTCAATTTAATAATTTTGTGATGTAGACAGACCAGCAGACAAAGCACCAAAAAAGAATGGCAAAATGATTTACCATAATTTAAAAGCTATTGAATGGCAGACCCAAATGATGACATTGATAATGGAGGAGAATTGAAAGGTGCTGGAGGTAATACTAAGTCAGAATTGGTAAGTTAGGCCTGACTGCATATGACAGTACAAAGACGAAATTGTTACAGAAGAGTCAAAATAGTTGGGAGAATCATAAAACCATTGACAGCTGCCATTAGGTTTTTTTTTTCTTTTTCTTTTTTTGTTAGCTCTATCATTGCTAGTGGCTACCTAGAGTTACAAATTGGGAGAGATTATAGTAGGTGATTCCCAATTGCTTTGCCTGTCTATAATCACTGGGTATTTCCAGGGGGTTGGAAAATCTCTCATACCAAGGGAAATGCAAGCTGGGTCTTCAGTGTCTCTCAGAGAAGAAAGAAATGAGACATGGCTTGAATCAATCTTGGAGATTCTGACTTTGGCTTAATACCATTTTTCTTTTAAAGTTGAGACTGGTACCAGTTGACCCTGGCTGATGGCCAGATTAGTTCAGTCTGCTTTTGGACTGTGTACCAATCTTAATACATTCTAGGGGCTTCACTGAAGCAGAATAGGTCTTCAAAGCCTCAACGCTGTTTCCCAGAAAATCTGCATTTTGCTACAGCCCATTCTGTGATTCTCTTACTTGAGGTTTAATGTCACTACCAAATTCCGTAAGTCCTGGGGCTGTCCCTTAACTTTTAGTTTATTAGTCTTTATCTGGAAAGCAGAGGGAGAGAGACAGAGACAGAGACAGACAGATAGAGACACAGACTGATTTAATGTCCTACCACTGGTAGTGGTTTTTAAGGGTGCAGCTACTCTCAGGGACCATCAGAGCCATATTATGCCTAAAGCCAGGTGTTGGTACAAGCTTCTGTTCCTTGTTCACAGTGCAGTGTGCATATTTGATGCTTAGATATTTGAGATGGATAAAACGCTCTCCGGAAAGAAGCCATGACACAATAAAGTACACAGTATTTTAAATAAAATATAGTTTCAAAATGGAGATACTGCTAAGGTGCTGTGGGAAAAATCACTGGCTCTGCTTGGAGAATTTGGGAAAGTCTTCAGGGAAGAGGTAATTATTAAGCTGAGTCTTGAAGGCTGAGGAAGGAGAATTGTTCTAGTGATAATTGCAACATTTGCAGAGGTATAAGAGGAAAGGTAAGCAGATCCAAGTGTCTGGAGTATAAGCGAACTTTGGTATCAAAGGAGAGGCAATTGATTGACTGATTCACCATGGGTTTCAGTGGCCCAGTAATGCTATGCTAAGAAGATTCAATTTTGTGGGCAGAGAAACCACTGAAGAGTCTAAAGACATGATTGCATTTTGGGGTGCTAACTGTGGAGATAGACTGAAGGAGGAGAATCTGGACCAGGGGTTTGGGAGACTTGGGATAAGAGTAGTTAGGAGCTGAGTGTGGTGATACAGGCTTATGATCCCAGTACTCTGGGAGGCTGAGGCGGGAGAATTGTAAATTCAAACCCATTTTGAGCAATTTAGCAAGACCCTGTCTCAAAAAACCAAAACAAAGCAAAGCAAAATGCTGAGGATATAGCCCAGTGCAAGTCTCTGGGTTCAGTCCCCAGTTGTACCACACACCCATGCGTATGTGCATGTGCACTTGTGTGTACAGCCCCCTACACACACAAGCTAGTTAAGACAGAATGCTGAATTAAAGATTAGGCCAATGGGATGGACGGGAGGGGACACATCTGAGCAATTTTAGAGACAGAATTAACCTGAGTAATGACTAGTTGTTGAGAATGAGAGTGAGGGAGTTGTTGAGGATGACTCAGTTTTCCAGTTTGTGTGGGTGATGGTGCCAGGAGCAAAGAGGGGATACAGAAGAGGAATCTCTCTTGAGGGAGAAGACCTAGAATATTTTGAGTTATCTTGAACTTGTAGGGTCTACAGCATGGAGTGGACAGGTAAAGAGAGGAGCTGAGATTCAGAAGAGAGTGTCTGCCTAGGACTGATAGGTGTAGGTGGTAGCTGAAGTTGTGGGAATGGACAGACTCTCCCAGCCACACTTGTAGAAGACTGGAAATGGCAGAAGAGACCTGAGGGATGATCGTATAAGATAAAAAAGACAGTGTTGCCCAGGAAGCTGAGAAAGGAGAAAATTCTTGGGAAGGGATCAGCAGTTCCGGTTGCTGTAGGGAGATTAAGTAGGACAAGTTTGGGAAATGCACCTTGAAGTTGGGTAGGTAGGAGATTATGATCACCGAGACTCTTACAGTTTGTGAACAGCTTCAGTGGAGTGGTAGAGACAGTGAGATTTCAATGATTTTAGTTGTGCATGAGAACTGAGCATAGGGAGCATGTACTCACTAAGAACTTCTGCAGAGAAGGGAGGATGAGAGAGATTGCTTATGGAGGAGGAAGCAGGGACTAGAGACAGTTTTCCCTAGAATGTGAGAGTGCCAAGCATGATTTCCTGATGCTATGTAAGAGCCAACAGAGAAGGTGCAGTAGAAGAAGGTGTTAGAGAAAGATGATTGCTACATCAGGTCCTCTGAGGAGGGAAGGGAGGTGGGCCTGAGTAGGAGGAAACAAGGAATTTGGGAAGAAAGACCTGCAAATATATCTACATTTACAAAAAAACCCTTACTTATTAGACTGAATTTTCTTTTTCAGCATGGTAGTTGTAGTTATTGGGGTGGGGATGGAGGTGTGGGTTTCATAAGAAATAGGAACTTCAAAGCAGTAAAGCAAGCTTGCAACAACATTCAGAAGAAAGATCAGAATTGCAGTAAACTCCAAGAGTATCAGTGCTCTCCGAACTGGTATCTTACACTTTTAAGTTTCTCCTGGTCTTCCTCACAATAACAGTGCTTACATTTATTGAGTGCTTCATACCATGTACGGTTAAGTGCTTTTCAGGCATTCTTATGTGATTTTTTTAGTAACTGTCTCTTTAGAAAAGTGTTATTGTTACCCCTATTTTACAGAAGGAAAAATTGAGGCATGGAGGATTATGTAGGCTTCATATTGCTTCTGTTTGTTGAATGTCAGAAGTGAAATTCCTTTCTGGAGTCATCAGAGAAAGCAGCAATTTAATCCTAACTCCTAGTTTTTAGACTTTGAAGCTGCTGAGGAGTTACTTAGGGTGCTACTCTGGGAGCATCATGGCAGCATGAAAGGGCAACGCAGTGGAGTTAGTGTTGGCTGCCAGCCTTTTGTGAGTACGTAGGGAACTGAAATTCTTGAGTGATTTTCCAGCATCCTGAACAGAAAGACAAGTGATTGATAGTGATTTTTCAGGTATTGCAGGCTGAGACTGGCACCTGAGATAGTGAATAAGGAAACCTTGTTCCCAGCCTCATCACCCAAAAAAAGAAATTTTTTTCTACTGTGAAGTTATGAGACTAGGCAGATTTACAAGCTTACATAATAACATAAAGATTATTAACTCACCTTATGTGTTTTCCCAGTGGGTATGATAGACAGGGTTTGCAGGTAAGGTGCTCACCTGACCGGAGTGAAAGGGGAGAATGACGAGATGGCAGGATGGACAAAAATGAGCTTACCTTTTTCTGCTGCAGCCACTGAAGCATCATCTCTGTGTCCTTCCTCTTGAGGTTGCCATGGTTACACCTTTGCATGGTGGCTCAAGGAGATTGATTTCCATTATGATCAAATGATGACGTGGGTTTAAAAAGAGAAAAGACAGAGTGATCTGCTTCTGGGGAGTGGCCCCAGTGAGCTGCCAAACAGCAGAGCCCAGCATAGCCGAGGTGGCTGTGGCTTTGTTAGCTGCTTTAGCTTTTGCTGAAGTTGTGAAATGGTGCATCTTTCGCTTTAGAGCGCAGGCTCAGGATTCCCTGCCTGCAGGGTCCTAGTGCCAGGAACTTGCTGGTTGGTTGAGGAAAGAAAACAGCAAGAACTTCAAAACAGGCTAAGTAGGACTCCTGCTGTTGCTGGGAGTGTTGTTGTTCTCAGGTACTGGGCTGAGTGTCTCTTGCATTCCTATAGAAGTTCTTTTATTGAAGACAAGTGAGATGTACTGTGTAGCTTTCCTGCCTGACTCTGGAGTTGGACCTGAAAGTCGTTGGGTATGTTTTGGGAAGTGACACTTTGGGAATAGGTAACCCTATAGTCAGATTGAGAATGGGCTACAGACATTTCTGAGAATAATAGAGTTGGAGAGATGAAGGAAGTCCATTTAGGGTCTGCCCTTCTGTATGAGATCTGTAAGGCAGTGCAGCAGTAGGGCTTAGGAACAAAGGGCTACGTGCGTATCATTGTCCAGGGCTCCTGGAAAGGGTATCTGGAATCCAGTTTCACCCATTCCCTTCTCAGCAAACCTTCCCCACGGGCCTTTTCCCTTCCTAACTCCTGATAGGTTTACACTCATGCTTATCTCTTCCTTACTGGTGCTTTCAAAGGTGCACATTTTGTCCTGTTGTCCAATTGCCTGGGTTTCAAAGCAGCTCCTATAGGAGTGGGATCAGGCAACGCAGATCCCACTAGTCCAGAATCAAGATTTGATGACATGAGATAAGAGACCAAAGTATCAGGGGATGTTGGATTGCTAGTAACAAGGTAGAAATGGTTCTGGGTAGAAATGCTAGTAGGAACAGAAAAGCTTTTTTCCCCTAATGTTTCCTCCTTACCTAAAAGTCTACTTGTTTCTGTCATTTTCTGCAAGATTATTGGTAGCTTGTTTGCCACATGCAAAGATTTTTCCCTCCTCTTCCCATTTTTCCGAGATAGTTTAGTAGTACTTAATGTGGTGGCGGAGGAAAATGGATTATAATTCCAAAGAGTATGTGTCTTTTCCTTGGTTAAGAACATGTAACTCAGGAGAGCACTGTGGAATGTAAGCTGGGGCCCAGTAGTGCTATGGAAGGGGCCCTAGCCGTACAGCTAGTCAGGTGTGTTTCCCTGCCATTTTTGGTTATAAGATTTAGGCAAGACATTTGACCTCAGACTCAGTTCTGTCCCCATAGAATGAAGGTAGTGGAATCTGTTTTGTTGGAAATATTTTATTTTGAGAGGATACATTTTCTTGCAGTTTTAAAAAAATAGTGCAGAGAGATTACAGTACCCTTAGTTTTCCATAGTAGTTAACATCTTGCAAAATGATAGTACAGTATCACAGGTAGGATACTGACATTAATAATCAGTATTCTAAACACACATAGTTCTAAACAGTTCCATAACTATAAGGATTTCTCATGTTGCCCCTTATAGTTTCACCCCTTCCCATCTCCTTTTTTTTTCACCCCATTTGATTAATAACTACTTGACATCACTCATCTAACAAGTTGCTATTTGAAGGCAAAAGTGAAATACATGTTTTAGTATGTGTAGGTAAATTTACCCTAGGGAAGGCTGTAAGAACATTGCTATTTTTTTTTTCTCTTCTAAGATACTCATTTTCCTTTCCTGTTGCCCAAATTCTGTTAATGTTTCAACCATCATTCTTACATTAGTCGTGCTTGAAAATGCCCCAGTTCATTTGTTGATTTACTAATTAATACATTCGCTCATCTACCTATTTGTCCGAGCAACATTTGAGTTTTTCCTGTGTATACAGCATCACTGATACACCATTGCATTAATGATGAGATGATACCTATAATATATTGAGCACACACTCTGTGTCAGATATTGGCTAAATGCTTTATTTAAGTCTTACTTGTTACAGCATTTCTGTAAGGTAATACTGTTTTCTCTTTGCAAATGAGGTAACTGGGGCTCAGAAATTTAAATATCCTGCCCAGAGTTATATGAATGAGAAATGGGAGACCCAGAGCTGTATCCAGGTCTGTCGCCAGAGCCCATACACTGTCTCTTTCCTGTGTCGTGTCCGTCCTAGGGCCTTCTCAGAGCTGTTCCAGTATCGGTGATTAGCTTCTTTTCATTCATGACCTTCATTCACATCCTCCTGACTCCATGCTCATTACTGCAGCAGCCTCCTTGCTGTAATCTCATCTTTGCCAAGTTGTTTCTGCTTCCATTGTGTCCTACACATGCCACCAGTTTGATCTTCCTAAAATAATTTCACTATGCCACTCTACTGCTGAGGAACGAGACTAGCTTCCTGTTATTGGATCAAGTCCATCTGTCTCTGCCTGATGTTAAGCTTTTGTCTATCCACACCCTCCTCCTAGTACCTTTCAGTAAATATTTGACTCCACTAGCTAAAGACAGCTGGATCATAAAGAGGAGAAGTTGTGGGCTTTGCTGTAGGCTTATAATAATGTGATAGAACTCATTTAGAATTTTTCACTTCAACTAAGCTACCCTTCTTTAAACAGAATTATTTCTGTCTCTACTCATACAGTATTCACAACTTATTGTTCTTTTGGGCCTTTCCTCTCCACATAGCAAAGCAACAAACAAAATAACACCATGCACCATGACTATAATCCCAGCATTTGAGAGGCAGTTCAAAGCCTCCAGTTCAGAGCTGGCCTAGGCTCACATAGTGAGTTCAAGGCTTAACTGAGCAACATAGCAAGATTCTTCCTCCACCAAAAAACAGAACAAAACAATGCCTTGATTTAAGGTATAGTCGGATACTCCTTTTCTTTCTAGTGCATATTTTTCCTATCTATAATTTCTTATAATATTTATTGTCTAGACATCATATTTTAAGATTTATATACCAGCTGGGTGTGGTGGCACATGCCTGTAATACAACACTCTGGAGGCTAATGAAGGAGGATGGCTGTGAGTTTGAGGCCTGTCTGGGTTACATAGTGAGTTCAAGGCTGACCTGAATTACATAGACCCTGTCTCAAAAAAAAAAAAAGAAAAGAAAAAGAAAAAGTACACACACACACATTCTCTCTCTCTCTCTCTCTTTCTCTCTCTCTCTCTCTCTCTCTCTCTCTCTCGTTAGCATTCTGTCTGTAATAATTTGTATTTTTTCAGCATTAGTATTCTTTATCCCTCCCCCCCCCCCCGCCCCAGTAGTGGGAATTGAACCCAGGGCCTTCATCTTACCGTTTTTTGAGACAAGGCCTTGCAAAGTTGCCCAGGCTGGGATCAAACTTGGGGGTAATAGGATTACAGGTGTGTGTCACCACACATGGCTTTCTTTTTACAAAATACTTTTATGTGCTTAATCTTGAGTCTCATAACACAGATATAAATATGGCAGATATTTTTCCCATCCTATAGGAAAATAAACATCTCTCAAGAAGTTAGTAACTATGTATGCATGTATTATTCTTGAGTTGTGAGCTGTTCTTAGAATTATGACCCTAGAGCATCTCTCTGTATCTTTAATCCTATCTGGACCCCTAAGAAACAATTCTCCTCCCCTGCAATACCTAAGAAGGAAGGAACCTGGAAGACATACCTCCTTGGAGACTTCTCATTAGAAAGCATAATCTCAGCAGGGGGTGATAGCATACAGCTGAAATCCCAACCCTTTGGGAGACCAAGGGAGAAGGATCAAAAGTTCAAGCCCAGCTCCCGCAATTTATATATTTTTATTTATTTATTTTTGCAGGTGTTTTTCAGTTGACACATTTTAGATATACACAGTGATAACATTCATCATAGGAACTTTGTATCTATATGTGATATATCTTGTTTCTTTTTTCCCATTACCTTTCTCTCCCTTCAAGCCCTTTTCCCCTCATTTACAAGAGCTTTGTTTTCATTTTTTCTTTTTTCCTTGCCCCTTCTTTGCTTTCTCCCTTTCTCTCCCTCATTCCCTTTCTCATTTGAACATATCCATCCCATTTCCCAATGTAATATGTTTTGGTCCTCATGTACACTTTTGATTTCTCACACCAGAGAAACAATGCAGTATTTATACAAATGTGTCTGATTTATTTCACTTAAGAGTATGGTCTCAAGGTATATCCATTTAGCTAGGAATGTCTCATTTATTCATCTTCATAGCAGAGTAGTAGTCTGTTGTATAAAAAAAGCCCTACATATGTATCCATTCATTGGTTGATGGGCATTTGGGCTGTTTTCAAGATTTAGTGGTCACAAACAGTGCTGTTATAAACATACATGTGCATATTATCACTGTGGTATGCTTTTAATTCTTTGAAGAAGCTACCAAAAAGAGAGTAGCTGGTTTGAATGGAACCTACAGTTTTACTTCCTTTGAAAATTCTTCACACTGATTTCTACTGTGGTTGCATCAGTCTGCAATTCCTCTAACAGTGGAGGAGGCTTCCTTTTTCCCCACTGACCCCCAAGATTTATTACTGATTTCTTGATAATATCCATTCTTCTGGAGTAAGATGGAATTACAGCTTTTTTTTTTTTTTTTTTGGTAGTTTTTTGAGACAGGGTCTCATTCTGTAGTCCAGATTGGCCTTGAACTAACTGGTTAGCCCAGGGTGTATTTGAACTCTTGGCAATCCTCCTCCCTCAGCTTCCTGAAGCATTATTTTAATTTACCTCTTTCCAATGACCAGTGATGTTGAACATTTTTTTATATGTTTATTTGCCATTTTTACTTCTTGATCTGAGAAGTGTCTATTCATTTCAAATGCCAGTTTTTGGATTGGGTCTTTAATTTTGAGGGATCTGATTTTTTTGAGTTCTTTATATATTATACATATTATAGTCCTTTGTCTGAGGAGCTGGCAAAAAAAGTTTTTCCCACACTGTGGGTTGTGTCTTTACTCTGTTGGTTTTTCTTGCAGTGCAAAAGTAATTTTAATGAGATGAGATCCCATTTGTGATAGTTCCTGTGTGATTGAGGTTTCTTTATAGTGTTTGTTTGCACCAGTGTCTTTAAAAGTTCTGTCTATCCTATCTTTCAGCATATTTAGTGTTTGTTTTAATATTTGTATCTTTGGTCCATTTCAGTTTTAGTTTAGCGCATGGCAAAAGATATTGGTCTAGTTTTAATCTTTGGCATGTGGGAAAGAATCAGGGCAATTTCACAAAACCTGTCTCAGTATAAGAAGTGGCTAGGGTGTAGCTCAGTGTGAAGTTCCTGAATTCAGTCCTCAGCCACCCCCCCCCCCACCCCATTCACACAAAACCATAATCTCACTATTTTAAATAATCTTTTATGAAAGTAATGTGTGATTATTAAAGAATTTTTTGAAATATGGAAATATAAAAAATAAATCATCTCATTGGGTGTGTTAGTAGACAGGTCCCAGGGGCAGGTTGCTGATGTGGACTGGACCTTAGGCTACCCGGGGAAAGTGGAGCTCTGTGCTTGTGAACACTGCTTTTAGTAATCCAGTTGAATCTGGTACTTTTGGGGTTCAGAGCCTGATCTCTTGTAACAACCAAGAGGGAGGAAGAATGATTGTGACACTTTTGCTAGCATATATCTGGGGAGCTGGAGTAAATGTGTGGAATTGCCCCCATTATTGCCCTTCCTCTGCTGGTTTGGGGCAGAGCCTGACTCCTTTGGCCTAGTGTGAGGTTGAAATCCAGACTCTGAGTCCGTAGGTTAGAGTGCAGGGAGATAGAGGAGTACTTGCTAATGTCACAATCATTCTTCTTCCCTTTTGGTTTTTATAACAGCTCATGATCTGAATCCCAAGGGGTAAGAGATCCTGATTTTGTATGTATGGAGGCTCTAGGCAGCTGATAATTTTGAGGTATCACTTGATACTTGTGAGCCTGCTGAAGCCTCGTATCCTAGGGGTGGGAGAGACAGTGATGGTAAGAGAGTACAGGCTAGGAGAAATTCTCAGGATGGTGCTGTCAGCTCTAGGTCTGTATCCTCCAGAAGTGAGGGCTGAGAGTCTGTGGTTGGGCCTGTCCGTTCTTCCTCTCTGCCCCTCTTATCTGGCCTGAGAGAAGAAGGGGAGCACTAGGACCCAGAGGCCAGCACGGTTCCTGACAAGTCTAGAGCAGCACTAGCGCAGAGTGAGACTCATCAGCTGGCAGGCAGGATTCAGTGTTTCTGGGTTCAGGATCCTCCGGCAGCAGAGAGGACCAGCTCATCTGTCCCCAGCACAGCCCCCGCCCCTGTCCCTGTCGGCCACTGAAGGAGGCCCATGGACTGGGGAGGGCTGTGACGGTCCTGTGTGGGTCCTTGGGGCCCAGGGTCCTGACCCTGCTGCCTAGGTTTCTGCCTTTCTCTCTGTCTTTGGTCAGCTGGGGGAGGGGTTATAGCCCGGGAGTGCAACATGGCCCAAAGCAAGAGGCACGTGTACAATCGGGTAAGTGGCCCTAACCTGGATGGCCCTGGGGTGGGGGGGATGGTGCTGGAGAAGGCCTGAGTGCCTGTGGACATCACTGCAGTGGGGGCTGGGGCAATAGGTTGGAACTTGGCTATGGGTACTCACAGACTGTTTCAAAGGAGACTTGGAGCCCTAATGATGACAGGCTGGACAGGTTTTGTTTCCTAGAGTTGGGCCCTAAATGGGCACTGACAAGGCCCGGCTTCTGACTTAATTGGCCTTTGGGGTAAGGGGTTCCTGAGGGGCCTCACTGTCTTGGGGACTCAGCGTATGTTGGTGGGTCAGAGGGGGCTGATAGCAAGGTCCTCCTTTGTTGTTTATTGTTTGCTTTCTTTCCTGCCTGAGATTGAATCTGTACCCACTGTTGTGTCCTCCTGGTTCTGAGAGGCTCGTTGGGAGCTTGGGGGAGTTTCTGAATTTGACTATAGCCTTGATGTCATTGGAAATTTCCTTTATCAGCTCTGTGAGATCTAGCTTGCTGTCCAGGAGTGATTTGAGGTCCTGAGCTCCTGAAAGCTGTGTTCCTCCCTTCCTGGATGAGCACTTTGGAGAGGGAGTTAGGGAATGACAGGCTGGAAGTATTCGAAATCTTCTCTGGCTCTGGCAGGCTCCCTTCTGAAGCTAAGTGAAGGTATAAGAAAGGAGCACCACGGAGTCCTTAAGACCGTAGTTAAGAATCTTGCCTCACTACCAACTTGCTGCAAGGCCTCTGGTCCATGGAGCTGTTACTGCTAAAAATGACTTAGGTGTGATTTTCTTCTAAACCATGAGCTGATTTGGAATCTAATTTTGTGTTGTGTCCTGTCATCACGGATGCTGAGAGTTTCCCAAGGATAGTGTTTTTAGTTCATTCCTTTGCCTTGAACATCTGTGGAGTGATAAGATATCCATTTGCAGTGCTGGGCAGATGAAGTACAAATGGGACAAATTTGAGGTACCTGATACACTTGGCCTGTGTTTTTCTTTTTATAGCAACGTGACATGGGAGAACAATCCAGAGCCTAGGGCCTGAGTGGACAGAGCAGGATATAGGCCAAGAGGAGGGGAGTTGGATGGCTGAATGGGTTTCTGGGAGGCATCAGGGGTATCATCATGGCTATGTGGATGGGTGTGACAGGAATCAAATCAGGAAGGAGTAGTGGTGACTTGAGGGCCTGAAAAGTGTATTGGTTATATGCCTCTGAAAGGGAAAGGCTGGAAAGAGCTGTATGAACCTAGGGAAGACAGATGACAGTTGAAAGGGAAACAGAATGCGGTGGAGACGCCCACTGAATCACCTATCTTCCCAGCTCAGACCTCTGAGTCAGGGCATTAGGCTATGAGGAGCCTGGTATAAACTGAGTTACTTGTTTAATTTTTCTCCTTAGGAGCAATATTCCTGAGAAAATCACCATGTGGCAAATTTCACAGGGCTATCAAAGAATTCTGATGTTATAAAATTTAAATATAACTTAAAAATTCTAGGAGATTCTGAGGAATTTGGAGACGCTTTAGAAAGACCTATCACTGACATTTTTTGAAGGGGAGTTTGGAGGCCTAACTTCATCCTAAGTATCAGGTTCAAGGAAACAACTTCTGGTCTATTTTTTATGCATTAGGGTAATTTTTTATACATTAGGATACCACCTTTGACCTAATGCCTCTGACTGAGTACATTTGCATGTGTGTTTCTTTCAGACGCCCAGTAGCAGCAGGATGAGTGCAGAGGCAGGTGCTCGTCCTCTGCGTGTTGGCTCCCGTGTGGAGGTGATTGGAAAGGGCCACCGAGGTACTGTGGCCTATGTTGGAGCCACGCTCTTTGCCACTGGCAAATGGGTAGGCGTTATCCTGGATGAAGCAAAGGGCAAGAATGATGGAACTGTTCAAGGCAGGAAGTATTTCACTTGTGATGAAGGGCATGGCATCTTTGTGCGCCAATCTCAGGTACATATACCTTACGTCTCTGTGTGTGTGTGTTAGTACATGCATATATCTTCTGCATGTACAGCTGGTGTGTCAGTACTTCCTTTTCCTGATTGTGGGCATAAGCTTCTGGTTGGGAGAGTGGGAGGTAGCAGCAGTGGGAAGATTGGCAATTCATCCTTGTGAAAGCTGCCCTGTACTCTGTCTTGCTTGAGGACTGGGGAGGGACCCATATTAGAGTCTTTATTAATCTGGATGTATTGAGTCTATTCTGTGGCTTCAGATCCAGGTATTTGAAGATGGAGCAGATACTACTTCTCCAGAGACACCTGATTCTTCTGCTTCAAAGGTCCTCAAAAGAGGTAACAGCCACCCACTTAAGTTGTCTTATGTCTGGAAGTCCTAGCATTTCTTGTAATGGAGGGCCACAGTAGATAGTGAAGTTTTTCCATCACAACCATATTCCTGGATTATATCTCCCCCAGCCCCACCATGATATCGTCTGTCCCTAGCCCTTTATACAAATGCACACTTTGTTTCTGTTTGCTTTCTGCAGAAGGAGCTGATCCAGCTTCGAAGACTAGCAAACTGGTGAGTGGTTTGTTGGTGGGCATAGGGAGTACGAGAGAGAGAGAGAGAGAGAGAGAGAGAGAGAGAGAGAGAGAGAGAGACCCAAGGCTAGGTAGAAGCAGTAGGTAAGTCTGAATTGAGATAATGTAGTATCTTCAGCCTCTCTGATAAGGATGCTTCTGAGTGAGTTGTTGTATTAGACCTAGAGTGAAGGTGGTAGCAGGGAAGGACTATTAGGTTCCAGAAGTGCAGGGTCAAATGGGACTGAGTGGAGGGTAACAGAAAGGACAGGTCTGACTTTAAGAGTGTGGCCAGCTTCCTACATTTTGCTACCTAAGATACCAGGATCTAAATAGTTTGTGGGTAGGGTAAGGTAGAAATAGAGGGGAAAGGAGCTCTGTTATTCACAGGTGGTGACAAGGAACCAGGCTTTCTGCTACCTGTTTAAGACTGTATGCAGAGGGTCCTTCCTACTCCCCTGTACACTCTTCTATACTGTTGTGAGGCAGGATGCAACTTCTCTGGACCAGGGTGTAGACTTCCTCAAAACAGATCCTTGAGGAACCACTCATTTCACTCAGGGCTTGATACTGATCTGCTCTGTCCCCTATCCCCTGCCTGTGTATGCCTGAGTTGGTATTAACACCTACACCCAGATTGTCTGATGAGCTAGCACAATATGATGTCTGTTTCTAACTCTGCCCTTTCCTACTCCTCATGCAGCGGGGACTGAAGCCTAAGAAGGTGGTGTGTTTACTGTTTGTGCCGGGATGGGTGGGGGCCATAAGCCCTCTTCCCTGCTGTCCTGCATGTCTTTGGCCTGCTGCATGCACATGTGTGTAACCTGGGGGGTGGGATGGCCAGAGGATATGGTGGCCTTGGCTTCCAGAGCTCCTTTGAGGGGTGCAAGGACATTACGCTCAGTGTCTAGTCCAAGTAGCACTCACTAGAGATAATTTCTTCCTGCTCCCACTCCTAATTAGAAATGCCAACATTTTCTGTAAACAGTGGCAACATGAAATAGAGTGTTTACTGGCTTATGGTGGTTTCTCCCTTAACTGAGTTTAGACAGCAGTGGAGGGTAAACTCGAGGGAGGACGGGGCTTGAGAAAGTACTAGGTAAAGTGGTTGTGTAGAGAAACAGGAGGTGAGGGAACTGCACAGAAGGAACAGTTGGAATCCCTGAGAGTCTGCCTGCTTGCCTCTGATGGGTCTGCCATTGCGTTACCTACCCCTGCTGTGCCTTATCAGTCTTTCCTTGTCACCTTCTTCCTCTGGTATGTGCCTGAGGCCCACCTCTCCTCCACATATATAGAGACTTTGCTGTGCCACCTGTCTCTTCTCCAGAGTTTTAAGCACATAGAAGTGCTTCCATGACTACTTCCTCATGCCAGCCCCTGTTTTGGGCTTATGCCTAAGCTGTCTCTGTCCTGCATGTACTCTCTGAGCTTTATGTATGTGCTGTGTGTACTGTGGTTTTCTTGTTGTCATCCTCTGTCTGGCCTTTCTGATGTTGCATGGAAAGCTGCTGGATTAGGGCAGTGGGAAGTGAGAGGAAAACTTATCCTTTGACTCCTAATTGGTAATGGGGCCTCACTTTGGAGTCTTGCCATGGTAGAGACCGCATACTAGTTCTTTGCTTTGGGTCCTTAGTCCTGGTTCCAGGTGGGAATGGGACTGCAAGAAAAACAATGCTCTAAAGGATGCTGGGCCCATTCTAACATCATGGAAACTTGGACCATCCCTTGATTATTATCTCCTGGTTGAGGCTCCTATCTTACTTCAGTCCCCTGTATAGAGAACATGAAACTGCAGTCTGAGATCTATGGAGGAGTTGTAGTTGCAGCCTTACATGTCCCTGGCTGGGATCTGAGCCATGCCAAACCCATGGAAATGTGGCAAAGCCCAACCTGGACTGGACTGCCCATCCTGGCTTATAGCTCCTTTTAGTAGACAGTATCAGTCAGGTAATAGAGTACTCCTGTTCTCCAGTCCTCCCACCCTGGTGGTTCTCTCAAATCACTTAGCCAGGGCCTCTCCTGTCATTTCCTGTGGAACAGAGAACTAGATCCAGAACCAAAAAAAGTGTGCTTTGAGGCGGGGGCAGAAGAGAAAACATAGATGTCTCTGCAAAGTACCTCGTCCTTTCTGGAAAGGCCCTAAGGGAGAGTTTTAACCTGACCATTAGAAGAGGAGCCCAGCACTATCATCAGAGTTGATGCTGTCCTGATAGAATGTTTTCCAGGGTTTCTTAACTATTCTGTTGCTCCTCAGAGCATAAGCTGGATGCTGGAGGGGAGCTCTGGGTATGTGTTCCTGATGAAACATTAGGGTGTAGCCAGTGTGTGTAAGAGAATTGGAAGCAGTGGGGTCGTAGGAGGAGCAGAGTGCAATTATGAAGAAAGATGGAGCAGGGAAGCCCTGTGTCCCTGCCCACTGATGCCATCACCCCATCAGGTGCCATTTCTGGCATTGTCCCTGGCCCAGTTTTTGAAGCAAGCTCTTGGGGATGGGCAAGGGAGGGGGAGGCAGAGCCTGAACCTGTTCTTTGGAGGAAGCAGCAGGGCGGGCTCTGCGCAGGACTTTGTCCAGTCATGATGAGAAGGAGGAGCCAGCAGGGTCCTGTGTGGTTGCTAGGTGACCGAGGAACATTGGCTCCACCCCCATGAAGCAGAGGAGGGTGGGTGCATGACGTCAGGTGAAGCTGGTGCTGCGGCCACTGAGGCTGCCATCAGCCTAAGCTGGTGAACTCGGCCGGCTGGGTACCGCTCTGGTGCCTGCCCGTGCCTGGTTGTCCTGCCGGGCACCTTCGGTGTCCTCTGTGTTGGAGCGGCAGCCGTTTGCAAGCTGGGAAGCTGCTGGCTGGGAGCTAAGGCTGCATTGTTGGGATTTGATGCACTAATCTCCTGTCTCGCCGCCTTTCCCTCTGTTCGATCTCTTTCCCTCCCTCCCTTCATCTGCCCTTCCTCCCGGTGTTTGTCTATCCTTTCTGTCCCTCCTTCTCTTTCCTCTTCTTGCTTTCTTTGGTTTTCTGCAATGATGAGACAGGCACCGACAGCCCGAAAGGTACTCTTGCTTGCTCTGGTCCTGCTGCTGGGTTGCCAGGTTGATGGTGGCAGTAGGCTGCTGGGGTGGGGGTGGGGGCTGATTGACTTCATCTGTCTACCTGGTTGGGGGAGGAGTGTTAAGAAGAAGGGAGGGGGCAGGGAGAGGAGTGTATCACCACTGTGCCTCACCCCAGGATTTGCCCTGTGCCCTTCCTCTTGGCTCTGATTGAGTCTGTGTTCCAGGCCTTGTCTCCAGTGGCCTCATAGGCTTAGGCTTCAGGAATCCCCTACTGCAAAAAGGCGTGAGAAGGTTTTCTGTAGTAGAGCCTGAGAAAGCAGACCCAGCTGTCTCAGTGCCCCTAACAGGCCTGCCTGCCTCACCCAGCCATTCTAGAATGACTCTTGGTGGTTCTCCCAACATTTACCACCCTGGGGTTTGTGTCAGAGGGCTTCCAAGAGTAGGATAGGGACCAGAGAATATTGTTTGACCCACAATGATGGAAGCTTAGGCTCGGGTTGGAGGGGTGAGGATAGGTCTCCTTGGGCTCGGTGTCCCCTGGAAACTGGGCCCAAGCCAAAACTTATTTTTGCCAGATCAGTGAGACACGGGGCAGTAAAAATACTCTATAGAAATTGGAGTTAATCACCCATGTATCACTTTGCAGTAATCTGAAATGTTTCTGGATTTGGTTTACAACAGTAGTTTCTCTGTGCTGCTCCCCACCCCCACCTCCGTAGTCCAGCTGGGTGGGGTTACTTTGCTGAGCTCTGGGCTTCTGCTAATGCAATATTCATAGTCCTGACACCTGAGCCCTCTGCCTCAGGGATGGGTACTGCTCCAAGATGTAGTTCTGGGGAGCTGGAAGGATTGCTGCGTTGCAAGGCTCTGACCTCTCTTCGGGGCTTTTATCACTGTTGTCAGGGAGGAGGGTCTTTCTAGGGAGTCTACAGAGTCTGGCATTTGAGGGAAGAGGCTGATCTGGGAAAGTCCTTGGGGAGTGGTAGATGGGCGGGGCCTCTGGCTCTGGGTTTGAGTGGGAGAAGTTGTCCACAGAAGGCTGGGTCCCTGGAGATCTCCTCACAGCTGCTGCCTTTGGTCTCTTGTGGCTCAGACTAGGAGACGAGACTTCTGGGGTTTCCAGGTTGTCTGAAGGGGTGAGGCCTGCAAGGGTTAGGCAAAGCGGGAACAGGAACCAAGGGGAATAGGAATTCTGGTTTCTGGAGTAGGAATATGGTGATTCACTGGAGGGAGAAGGGGATGGGATGGTGTGGGGGAGTGGTGGCTAACTATAGCCCGTTGCTGTTACTTCTGCTCTCATTGCTGTCCCTTTACTGTCTGTCTTCTGCCATTGTCCTTTCTTTCCTGACTACTTCTCTTCTGGCTCCTGTTGCCTCTCCAGACCACAACTCGGCGGCCCAAGGTGAGAACAAACAGGCCTCTGCGTAAAGCCACTGCTGAGTGTACACATGTTTCAAGCATGTGCATGTATGTGAGCATGTGTACCATCAAGTAAAAGTTGGCCGTAGTGCAACATAGGTTCTTTTTGAGGGGAAAGAGGGCCCTCAGTTTGGTGACAGGGGAAGGATTAGAAGAGGTAAAGAACTCGGCAGTATAGGATATCAGTAAGGTGAGTGTGTCTGTGAAAGCCTCTGGATAGGAGCATTTGGATTGCATGTTCTTTCTGAGTGTCAGCCCACTAGAACTTTGGAGTTCAGCACTGCTAGGGAGAGCACTGGGCAGGCTTGTCTGCTCCAGAGCTTGAGGCTTCAGGGCAGCTCCTCAGCACCCTCCTCTACCAAGCCCCACTGTGCTCTGGGAAGGCTACCAGGTTAGAATGCCTTTGCCGTGGGGAACTAGGTTCAGAAGGGTGTTTCAAGCGGAGTCTTAAGTTTACAAAACTTTCATTTTGGCCCTTTTGCCTGTGGAATCCCTTGACAGCAAGGGAGCGCACTCGCTTGACTTCCAGAGAGTAGGAAGGGCCTGGCAGTAGTAGAGAGCCTGTGCCTCGCTTGCATTTATTTTTATTTATTTATTTGTTTTTTTGCACTTCATTTTCAGCCTGGTCCTCTGTGGAAACATGAAAACTGAGAACAATCTCTAATCTGTACTTTCTCTCTGGAAATGATACTGATATATCTTGCTACTCTGGGGGAGTTAGGTGCAGACTCAGAGTAAGGATGGGCATGGGAGTATTAAGAAATTGCTAGAATGATCACAAGTAGGTCATGGGGAGTTTGGGGGAGGAAAAGATTTTGTTCTAAAGGATAGTGCCATGGCTGGGAAGAATGTGGGGCCTGTGCCAAAGGAGGAGCCTTATAATCTCATGTTTTGTCCCGTCCTTTTTCCCTTTCTTCTTCCCCTCCTCCCTCTGTCCTTTGTTGCTTTGTGACTCTCATCATTTTCCCTCCCTTTCACTCTGTCTCGTTCTCATTGTGCTTTCATACTCTGACTTTCCCTTCTCTGCCCCTCCCTTGCTATATTCTCCTGCCCTGTCTCCCTCCCTCTTACCGCACCATTCCTCTGTTCTCTTTCTGGTCTGCCCGTCTTCTCTAAGCAGCCCGCTCGCCCAGCCAGTACTGGGGCGGCTGGGGCCAGTAGCTCTTTAGGCCCCTCTGGCTCAGCCTCAGCAGGAGAGCTGAGCAGCAGTGAGCCTAGCACCCCAGCTCAGACTCCATTGGCAGCACCCATCATCCCCACGCCGGTCCTCACCTCTCCTGGAGCAGCACCTCCACTTCCTTCCCCCTCCAAGGTAAGAACTGGGATTTGGGGCTAGAAGAGACTAGAAATGCCAAAGTGCCTGTGACCCCTGGCTGAGTCATGGAAACTTTCCTGTAGTTGGAGAAAACCTAGAACTTGGATTGCAGAGTTGGGGACCTAACATGGGTCCTAATGTGGCCCTAACATGGGTGTCTTGCTAGTGGTCAAGCTACTACTTCCTGCCCTTCTTTCATATACTTTTGCTGCATATACTGTGCAACAGTTTCTGCTCAGATTTTTACATGCCACTTGTTTTTGATGCTAGGACTGGGGTGGTGACTGCACACATTTTTGTCTTCTCTGCTGTTGCTCAGTCATTTTGGGGAGCAATGTTGGTCTGTGCTCAGATCATGGGGCCTCTTATTGGCAGGAAGAGGAGGGACTGAGGGCCCAGGTGAGAGACCTGGAGGAGAAACTGGAGACCCTGCGGCTAAAACGGGCAGAAGACAAGGTAAAGCTGAAAGAGCTGGAGAAACACAAGATCCAGCTGGAGCAGGTGCAGGAATGGAAGAGCAAAATGCAGGAGCAGCAGGCGGACCTGCACCGGCGCCTCAAGGAGGCAC
Source organism: Cavia porcellus (assembly GCF_034190915.1). Lineage (NCBI taxonomy): Eukaryota > Metazoa > Chordata > Mammalia > Rodentia > Caviidae > Cavia > Cavia porcellus. The sequence continues at coordinate 28,084,069 of NW_026947501.1, read as the reverse complement.
AGAAGGTGGGACTCGGGATGAAGGGAGTGGCCGGGTAGGATGAGGGTCCTGAGGGTGTGACTGGAAACTGGATCGGTGCCAGAGTCCAGAATGCCATGTGAGGAAGAGCAGCACAGACATTTCTATGCACATGCCCACCCAACTCGCCCCTCAGGAAGCCAAGGAAGCGATGGAGGCCAAGGAGCGCTACATGGAGGAAATGGCAGACTCTGCTGATGCTGTTGAGATGGCCACTCTGGACAAGGAAATGGCTGAAGAGCGGGCCGAGTCTCTGCAGCAGGAGGTAGAGGCGCTGAAGGAGCGTGTAGATGAACTTACCACAGACTTGGAGATCCTCAAGGCTGAGATTGAAGAGAAGGGTGAGGGCCAGGACCTGTGCGGGCAGCGGGTGAGAGACAAGGTGGAGGAGGGAAGGCAAGCCTGAGCACTGCAATGGTTTTCCCCAGGCTCAGATGGGGCTGCATCCAGTTACCAGCTCAAGCAGCTTGAAGAGCAGAATGCTCGCCTAAAGGATGCCCTAGTGAGGTAGGCACCTCTCCTGTGCTCGGCTCTGGAGCTCACTCTCTGGCCTCTGAATGTGTTAGAGCACCCATCACCTACTGATTCTGTCACACGCTCTCCCCCTTTTCTCTTTCCCACTTCTCCACAGGATGCGAGATCTTTCTTCCTCAGAGAAGCAGGAACACGTGAAGCTCCAAAAGCTTATGGAAAAGAAGAACCAAGAGCTAGAAGTTGTGAGGCAACAGCGAGAGCGCCTGCAGGAGGAGCTAACCCAGGCAGAGAGCACCATTGACGAGCTCAAGGAGCAGGTCTGGGAAGCCAGCCTGTGCCCAGAACCCCCATACCTGATTCTCCTCCTGCCACCTATTAGCAGCACTTTTCCTCATCCCTTCTCCATAACAGGTAGATGCTGCTCTGGGTGCTGAGGAAATGGTGGAGATGCTGACTGACCGGAACCTGAATCTAGAAGAGAAAGTGCGAGAGTTAAAGGAGACTGTAGGGGACTTGGTAAGAGAAAGGTAGACCCCTGCTGGAGAGTATTTGGAAGGGACCTGCTGAGACATTGACGCGTGACCCTCGACCTTTGAATAGGATTGTGTGGGAAGCCTTGCTACCCTGACCTTGCCTTTGCTTTCTCACAACTACCTTGTGTTCCAGGAAGCAATGAATGAGATGAATGATGAGCTGCAGGAGAACGCACGTGAGACAGAGCTGGAGCTACGGGAACAGCTGGACATGGCAGGTGCCCGAGTGCGTGAGGCCCAGAAACGTGTGGAGGCAGCCCAAGAGACAGTTGCAGACTACCAGCAAACCATCAAGAAATACCGCCAGCTGACTGCCCACCTACAGGTGCCTGCTCACACCCCATTCTTTGCCTGTGATCATCCCAGGACTCCCCTACTACCTTGCTGTGTCTCACTGTCTCTGCTCCCAGGACGTGAATCGGGAACTGACTAACCAGCAGGAAGCATCTGTGGAGAGACAGCAGCAGCCACCTCCAGAGACTTTTGACTTCAAAATCAAGTTTGCTGAGACTAAGGCCCATGCTAAGGTTAGGAAAGTGGGTGGTGGTATGAGGCCAAAGTGTAAGGGATCCCGGCCTGGATGTAGCTGTGGGCTGACCTGGTATGAATTTCATATTCCTCAAGGAAGATATGCTTTGTTTTGTAGTTTGAAAGACTGCTGGCCTGAGCTTGACTTTAGCATGGATCCTAGTAGAGCAGGATAGGGTGCTTTTGGGGCTCTACCTTGGCTGAGAGCCTTCCTCCCTATCCACTGCACAGGCAATTGAGATGGAGTTGAGGCAGATGGAGGTGGCCCAGGCCAACCGGCACATGTCCTTGCTGACAGCTTTCATGCCTGACAGCTTCCTCCGACCAGGTGGGGACCATGACTGTGTCCTGGTATTGCTGCTTATGCCTCGTCTCATCTGCAAGGTATGGCCAGTTATTTATTTGTACAATAAAAATCTGTTGAACTGCCTCTGTGAGGCAGGCATTGAGGTTGCTGAGTGAAGATAGCAGTCAGCATCTTCCCATAAAGAGTTTATGAGGTAGCAGAGGAACTTAGAGTGAACAAACTCAGAGATGACAGATGACTATGGAATCTCCATAACTGTGGATTCAGCCTGCTGTAGTTCAAAAATATTAGGGATAAGTGATATCTGTACTGACCATGTATAGACTTACTTCTTGTCATTATTCCCTAAACAATATATGTGGTATTAACATTTATGTGGTATTAAATATTATAAGTAGCCTTGATGATTTAAATTATATATAAGGATATACATAAGGTAGTATGTAAATGTTGTGGCATTTTATATAAAAAAATTGAAGCATCCATGGATTTTTATATCTGGGGGCAGTTATGGAACCAATTCTCTACAGATTTAAGAGATAGCTATATTACAAATTGTGTGTGTCTGTGTGTGTGTCTGTGTGTGTGTGTGTCTGTGTGTGTCTGTGTGTGTGCGTGCTGTGCTGTGGTCCTAGGGATTAAATCCAGGGCCTTGTGTATGCAAGGTAAGAGCTCTACCACTGAACCCCAGCCCCAGCCCAAATTATGTGTTATATAAAAGAGACTCTTTGAGGGAGCATCACTGGGGCTCTGACTTAAATGAAAGCAAAATATAATATATAACTGAAGAAATAACATTTTAGCTGAGAACCAGAAGATGGCTAGGAGTTAGCTAGGGGAATAATTGGCAGCATAGCATTCTAGGTGAGAGATAATGTATAGAGATCCCTTTTCGGTCCTTCTTGCAGTCCAGGAAGGTTTATATTGTAATCCCAAGGAGAAGTTATTGAAATTCTAGTGAGTTAATTCCAATCTATCACTTTCAGTGCTATCCAAAGCAAGAAGAAAGATTCTAAGACATATACAGTTATGGGGAGCCAAAGGTTCCTAAGTCTAGCCAAGATGGTGATTCACTGGAACGAAGGCCACATCCAGAGCCCAACTTGGGTTTTATTGATTCTCCATGAGGAGAGTGGTAGGAAAAAGGCAACTGCCGTGGCTGCTATGCACAGGGCTACGTAGAAGGTTTGAGATCACCTCTGGGACATGCATAGGGCAAGAAATGCAGAGAGTAATCTGCATAACACAGCTGAGGTAGTATCTAATAATTTGGGGTCAGTGCTTCAGTGCTTCTGATGTATAATCCTGTTTGCCTTGGGAAGTCATAGAGGCTTGGTTCCAGCCGATAATGTGGAGCTCAGCTCTCCTTTCCGCCGGCTCAACCAGGTATTTGGGGAGTCAGTGGGAAGGGTAGCATTGACCTTTTGCTTTGCTTCAGATATTATACATCAGCTCCTCAGCCAGCCCAGTTTACATTGTTTAAATTGAAGGGACAAAGAAATAGCCTTTCTAGCTCTGTACATATCAATACACAGAGATGGTGCCAAGTTTATCCAGAATTGCTCTTCTTTGCAAGGAGAGTCATCTGGGTGGATCCCCACAATCAGTGGGGCAGCAGCTTTAAGTCAGGGAAGACTTGGTTCTCACAGTCTCACTGCCCTTTCATTTCTTATACCTAAATCCTCACAAGCTCCAGTAACACATCATTACCTTTCCCTAGCAGAGACTAGGACTCTGCTTTCTCTCTCTCATCTGTCTGTATCCATGCTTCCCACATAATTGTTAAGTTGTGACCACTATTCCTGAGTCTGTTCTCCAGCCTCTGCTCTAAGTTCTAGGTCCCTGGTCTCACTGCAGGCAGAGCTGATCCGGAAGCAGGCCCAAGAGAAATTTGAGCTAAGTGAGAACTGTTCAGAGCGGCCTGGACTTCGAGGAGCTTCAGGGGAGCAGCTCAGCTTTGCTGCTGGACTGGTATACTCACTGAGCCTGCTGCAGGCCACACTGCACCGCTATGAACAGTAAGTGACTCCTGCCCTCTGCTCCAGGACCATGGGTCCAGGATGAGCTGGAACTGAAGTTCCTTGGAAGACCTCAGCCTCACACAACCCTTCTCTGGTCTCTAGTGCCCTCTCTCAGTGCAATGTGGATGTGTATAAGAAGGTGGGCAGCCTCTATCCTGAGATGAGCGCCCATGAGCGCTCTTTAGATTTCCTCATCGAGCTGCTGCACAAGGATCAGCTGGATGAGACTGTCAATGTGGAGCCTCTCACTAAGGCCATCAGATACTACCAGGTCTGGGACAAGAATTCAGGCCTGGGGCAAGAGGGAGGGAAACTTTTACCTGGTTTGAGCTATTCAAGTAATCAAGGTTGTGTATCAGACTGGCAGCTTGAGACCTGTTTTACTCTTTGATAAACTTGCCTTATGACACAGCCGCCTGGTGGTTTTGGATTCTGCAGTACATCTGGAGATTTAAAATGTCCAGGACTTACGTTATAGTTTGGAGAGAACCACGGCTTCTTCCACAGACTGAAGGCTGTTTTGTGTCATCTCTCCCCAGCACCTATATAGCATCCATCTTGCTGAACAGCCTGAGGACTGTACCATGCAGCTGGCTGACCATATTAAGGTGAAGTGTCTGGATTAGTGGTTTAGTTCCCTGTACAAATCAGAAGCAGAGGACATTACATCAAGGGATCAGGCCCCCAAGGTGTCACACAAAACTAGGATAGGGCCACCAAAGCCAAATCAGGGAGCCCAAAGAAACCACTTATAAATGGGGATCAGCACAAGGTAGAAATTTTTTAGAGATGAGATGAGGTAGAACGTTTCTACCGGGGACTGATGACCTCACGCTTGTGTCCTTACAGTTCACCCAGAGTGCCCTGGACTGCATGAGTGTGGAGGTGGGACGGCTGCGTGCCTTCTTGCAGGTGAGCACCTATCTAGACCCGTGAGAGCTCCTTTTCCTTCTTGGTCTGCACCCCCACCTCTAGTGCTGACTTAGTTCCCCATCCATTTCCTGTTTCCTGCCTAGGGTGGGCAGGAGGCTACAGATCTTTCCCTCCTGCTTCGGGACCTAGAAACATCTTGCAGTGACATCCGCCAGTTCTGCAAGAAGATCCGAAGGCGAATGCCAGGGACAGATGCCCCTGGAATCCCGGCTGCACTGGCCTTTGGATCCCAGGTTTATGGCTTTGAGTAGGGAAGGGAATGAAGTTGAGGAGAACTGGGGAATGGCCTAGCATGTTAAGATCTGGATCTGGTCAGGGAACAATACTTTTGGGAAGCTGGGAACTGTAATGCTGCACTCAGGATGGGCTCTTGACTACAGTCTGTCACATAGGTATCGGACATACTCCTGGACTGCAGGAAACACTTGACATGGGTAGTGGCTGTGCTGCAGGAAGTAGCAGCTGCTGCTGCTCAGCTGATTGCCCCCCTGGCAGAGAATGAGGGGCTACCTGTGGCTGCACTGGAGGAGCTGGCTTTCAAAGCAAGCGAACAGGTTGGCTTGGATGACTGAGTAGAAGAGGATGAGAAGTTAGTGGCCAGTGCGGGGCTCTTACTCCTGCTTTTGGGTCTTTGTAGATCTATGGGAGCCCTTCCAGCAGCCCCTATGAGTGTCTGCGCGAGTCATGCAACATTCTCATCAGCACCATGAACAAGCTGGCCACAGCTATGCAGGAAGGGGAATATGATGCTGAACGGCCCCCCAGCAAGGTAGATGGAGATTTCCTTGGAGGAGCACCTGTGGCCTGGAGGAGCAGGACTTGTACAGTCACTGCTAATTATGGGAGGCCAAGGAGGCAGGAAATGGGCATCTGGAAAGCAGTGTCTTGCATAGATGGCAAGAATATTTTCCCTGTAATGATCTCTCTGAAAGGAGCATTTTGATGATATCTGCTCCCAACCCCCACCCTTTGACCCACCCTATTTCTTAGCCTCCTCCGGTTGAGCTGCGGGCTGCAGCCCTTCGTGCAGAGATTACCGATGCTGAAGGCCTGGGTTTGAAGCTTGAAGATCGAGAGACAGTTATCAAGGAGTTGAAGAAGTCACTCAAGATTAAGGTGAAGATAGGGGTAAAATGTCAAGTGAAATAAATCTGACAGATGAGCTTAAATATCTCATGGTTTCTCTCCTATGAGAAACCTAAAGTTTAAATAAATTGAAGAGCAAAATAAAGGATGTATAGTAGGAAACTGGGAGATAGATCACTTGTACAAGGGAAGGGGACCAAGAGAAGGAGCAGAGTGGAGGAAGGCGAGAAGAAGGGGAAGTAAAATGAATTAAAACGTGTTGCATGCATGTACAAACTCTCCATGATGGGTGTGATCATTATGTACTGCAAACATAGAAAAAAGAAAAAAAGGGTGAGAGTACGGTAGACTTGGGATTTGGGGCCCAGGAAGTATGGTGGGACCCGGGGCAGCAGCAAATGCAGGATTAGGACTGAGACGTTTTGGGGGAAAGGGAGCATGGGAGCTCTCAGGGAACTTTCTGTTCTTCCTTTGTGTTTTCTTTTCCTTTCCTGTCCTTTTTCTTTTCTTTTTCTATTTTTTGGTACCAGGGATCAAACTCATGACCTTGTGCTTGCTAGGCAAATCCTTATGCTACTGCGCTAAATCCCTGGCCCTTCTTTTCTTTTCTTTTTGTTGTTGCTTTGGTAGTGCTGGGCCTTGCACATGCTAGACATATACTCTGCCACTCAGTCACATTCCCATTCCTGTCTGGGAACTTTCTAGCTCATGTGGTCTAATCTAGGTCTTGAGGATGTGGGGAGGATCAGAGAACTAGAAGCTCCCTGTCTTGTCCAGGGAGAGGAGCTGAGTGAGGCAAATGTGCGACTCAGCCTGCTGGAGAAGAAGCTGGACAGTGCTGCCAAAGATGCGGATGAGCGCATTGAGAAAGTACAAACTCGGCTGGAGGAGACCCAGACGTTGCTGCGGAAGAAGGAGAAGTCAGGCACCTTCCCTGGGTCCCTACTTCCTCCAGCCTCCTCTCATTCTGGAGGCTCTCTAACTCCCCCCCCCCCCTTTTCCCTTCCCCTCATAGTGAGACTTCCCATTTTTCTTCTCCATTCCAATTCTATTGTTTTACCCCATCCTAATCCTGTGCTGGCTCATATCCATCTCCTCACCAGCAAGGCTACCCCAAGGACCTATCTAAACTGGAAAGTCAGGTGGGTTCTTGAGGAAGGGACACTGCCCAAACCCACATTCTCTTTTACAGAGAGTTTGAGGAAACAATGGATGCACTCCAGGCTGACATCGACCAGCTGGAGGCAGAGAAGGCAGAGCTAAAGCAGCGGCTAAACAACCAGTCCAAGCGAACGATTGAGGGGCTCCGGGGGCCCCCTCCCTCAGGCATTGCTACGCTGGTGTCTGGCATTGCTGGCGGTGAGTACAATGGTTTAGTCAGTGCCGGCCCAGAGGACACTGGCTGTCTTGCTTTGGAGGACTTCGCTATGGTTTGACTTCTGCCTCTCTTCCCTGTGGATGTTCTACTAAGAACACGTTTGCCCAGTTTCATTCTGTGCTTGGTTTTACAAAATTTTCACTTTCCCGGAAGATATGCACAGTTCCTCTGACTAAAATAGGGCATGCCAAGTTTGTCAGGGAAACTTATTAAAGTGCTGATGACAGTTGGACCCTGATGGCCGGCCCTTTGGGATCTGGCTGTTAGGTCCCAGCTGTGTGTTCCTGAGGGTCAGTCTGCTACAGTCAAATTTTCCAGCTTGCCTGAAAGCTGCTTTTGCCTTTCCCTCTGTTTTGGCACCTTGTTTCCCCACTGAGCTTATGTGGCTTCACCTTACGGCGCGGTTGTCTTTTTCAGTGTATGATTCTCCCAGCTTTACTTCCAGCTTCTACTGTGACTTTCGCCTACTTGTTCAGTATGGGTAGGGCTCAGAGTTTGTACAGCTTCAGGCCACTTTTCAGTTTTCTGGGTAAGGAAGTGGCTGCTGCATCTTGGTTCTCAGCCACCCCATAGTTTATTTTGTTTCCCTTTCAGGTTCTTTCTTACTCTTTTCATGTCCAGAAGACACCTTGTTGTCTTAGGATTAAACCATCTGGACCTTCAGACTTTCCTCACTGGTCCTATATCTGTCTGTCTGTTCTTTTTTTTTTTTTTTTTTTTTGGGCCTTCTTTTAATATGTGTTTGCAAGATAGAAAATTACATGCACTAAAGGGAGTTGATACATGTATATAACACATCTTGGTGCTCCTGTGTCTTGTCTACTTGTTCCCATCAAAGTCCCTGTTACTGGTGCTGCTTGCTTTTGCAGGGTAACCAAGTACTATGATGTTAAACTACTGTGATATAGACAGCTACATGTTCTTTGGGGAAGGTCTTCAGAATTATCACGCTATACTGTTTTAAGCAGTTTCTTTAAACAAATGTTGGTTTTGAAATCATAAAATGTCCCCAAGTCATGAAACTTTGCCTCAGAGCAGTGGGGGAAAATCAGAAAAGAATGTGCTTGTATCCTCAACCCAAGTTTTGCTGCTGGTAAGCACAAAGGGTACCCGCTCTCTGGAACATTCTTCATTCCCTTCTTGGAGCTGGAGTTAGAGATGGGGAGAGGAACAGCCCCACATCTCTGGCATGCTCACTTTGCTATTCTCCTCACAACGTGATTTATGGCCTTCTTCCCCCTCCTTGTTTTTCCACACAAGTCTACTCTTAACTCCAAGGACAGGGACAGAGGCTCGTTGTTGTAAAGAGGGTAGGATGATTAGACAAAGGGTTTTCCTACAGGTTGAGTCCAGGATTCCTCTGGTATGTCCCTCATCTTAAACTATCTAATTCCTCTCTCCTCTTTTCCTGCTTCCCCATGGGCTATCTCGAGCACAGAAGAGCAGCAGCGAGGTAGAGACCCAACCTGGCTGGGGCTTACCCGGGTGGTTGGCAATGGGACTAGGGGAGCAGGGTGCCACTTCCTGCTGTTTGGGAGCAGCTAGGATTGGAAGTGCGGAGAATGTAGAAAAGGAAATAGCCGCAATGAAGCCGGTTTCCTACTGGCACTAAGGACATTTGTTTTGGTTATCCACAGGGGGCGCTCCCGGGCAGGCTCCAGGGTCTTTGCCAGGCCCAGGGCTGGTGAAGGACTCACCTCTGCTGCTTCAGCAGATCTCTGCCATGAGGCTGCACATCTCTCAGCTCCAGCGTGAGAATAGCATTCTCAAGGTGAGCTCCCAGGAAAAATTGGGGTGGAGGATGGAGCATACCTGTCCCATTGATGATGCACGGCAGAGGCCTTCTATCATCTCTTAACATTACCCCTCTTTTTTCTCCCACAGGGAGCCCAGATGAAGGCATCCTTGGCAGCCCTGCCCCCTCTGCATGTTGCAAAACTTGCCCTCCCACCCCATGAGGGCCCTGCTAGTGAGCTAGCAGCTGGAGTGCTATACCGTAAGACCAGTCAGCTGCTGGAGACATTAAATCAGCTGAGCACGCACACTCATGTAATAGATATCACTCGTTCCAGCCCCGGTATGTATCTGTTGACCCCTGAGACCAGTAACAGACCCCTTCCACTTCCCAGGGTAGGATGAAAAGGCAAAACCCTTTGCCTAATCATCCTACCCTCTTTACGACAACGAGCCTCTGTCCCTGCCCTTGGGGTTAAGAGTAGACTTGTGTGGAAATTTTGCTCCTGCTCAGGCAGTGCCTGCACATAGATGCTTTTCCCAGCAGTGTCCTTTACCTTCAGTGTTTCCGTCTGATTCTCTCACTGTCTATCAAGTGCCTGCTCTGTGAGAGTCTATTACCTCCACTCCTGACTTAGTCCATTTCACCTGCCAGCCTGGGCCTTACTAGTTTTCCCTTCCAACAGCTGCCAAGAGCCCATCGGCCCAGCTTATGGAGCAAGTGGCTCAGCTGCAGTCCCTGAGTGACACCATTGAGAAGCTCAAGGTCAGCTCAGACCCTGCCCTTCCCCACCCTACTGAGATCTCTTCAGAGCGTTCATTATAGAACCAAACACCTTTGGAATTCCTTGGGGACCAGCCCCATAGTAAATGGTATAGTGGGGAGAAGTGGAAGGGAAAGCAGAATTTTTGCCTGGGGTACTGTGACTGTCTTGGTGCAAACATAAGATGTTATCAAGAAAATGCATGAGGTGGGGTCATCTTAGGGTGTGCAATTTAAGCTAAGTTTGAGCCGTGATCACTTTGGGTAGAAATGTTTGGGCCTGGCTTTTTAGCAGCATTAGAAGCTGAATTGAGTCTTAAAAAATGAGGCTCTGTAATGGAGGAAGTTAGAGTGGGTATGTGGTTGGAGGTGAGAGCAAAAGCATAGCAATAGAGAAGACTTAGTCCTGTCCTGGCATTAGTAACTGTGAAACCAGGGAGGTCTTGTACCAGTTGTAGGAGCATCCCCTAAATGAATTCTTGTGTTTCCCTCCCCAGGATGAGGTCCTTAAAGAGACAGTATTGCAGCGTCCTGGAGCCACAGTCCCCACGGACTTTGCCACTTTCCCTTCCTCAGCCTTCCTCAGGGTAAGGGTGTCCTGGGGCATGGTGTGGAGTGTCCAGATGGGCCCTCTTTTTCCTGCAGAGTTTGAAGAGACCTCTGGAGTCTCATATCCAATAACTGCACACACTCTGCTTTATCTGACAAGTCCAAGTCTTTCTTGCAAGTAACTCACAATTGCTTGCTGTTCTGATATCTTACCATGTAAAACAGTACCTTCCATGAATTTTGATAGTATGAGTCAAAACTCCTTTGTAAGGCAGTGTACCACTGTTCTAATTTAAAAAATTGATCACAGTGGCCTAACAACTCAAAAGCCTCAGTCTTCTAGGGGCTGCCTTGGCAGCAGGGACCTTTTCAGTGGCCCACAGTTGAAGTGGACCCCTGACCTGAGATCTTCTTTCCTCTCCAACCCCAAGGCCAAGGAAGAGCAGCAAGATGACACAGTCTACATGGGCAAAGTGACCTTCTCATGTGCAGCTGGCCTTGGACAGCGACACCGGCTGGTGCTGACCCAGGAGCAGCTGTACCAGCTTCACAGTCGCCTCATCTCCTAAACACTCCTGCCACTGCCCCCTTCAACCCTCAGCCTTCCTGGTGCCACTAGGCCCAATGCACAGCCACCTCAGCCAACCCTAGGTAGAACTATGTGGGGTAAAAATTCCTCCTGCCCTGTTCCCCTCTGCTCCCATCTTTGAGAGTCCTACTCCTGCCCCTTAACCTGAGTTCCCCCACTCCCAGGCATTTTCCATAATGTGCTGTTCACCTGCTCCCTCTTTCCTGAGGGGCCTCAGGGCATGTGGGGGTGGGCTGAGACCCCCACCACCAAAGGTCGAGTGTGGTCCCCCTGATTGAGGACTTCACCCCTTTATTAAAGCAACTTCTGCTTCAGTACTTTCTGTGTGATATTGGCATGGGCCACTTGGCTCCGGGCAGGAGTGGATGAGAAGAGGTGCTGAAGAAGCGTTGTGTCAGATTCGAGGGTCCCTCTCAGTAGTGACCAACACAGTGCCGTGCCCCCAAATGTGTGTGCCGTGAATTGCTCTGAGCAAGGGGAAAAGGACTAGACTTAGGTGTAGGTCTGCAGGTTCACTGGGGAATTTGGGAGAACTGAGGGTGGGTAGCTCTGCTAGCCCTGCTGGGTTCCCACTGTTCTTCAGTCCAGTTTCTAGAGCTGGGATGCTGATGTGATCACCACTCCAGCCAGCTTTGTGGTGCACTGACAAGAGTCTCCTATTAAACCCAGGAGCTTTAAGAGGAACATTCACTAAACAAGGGGAAACCAAAGCAATAAACTGGTAAGAAAGGATGAAAATTATGAAAACTATTTCTAAATCCTACTATAAATTATTAACGTGGGGAGCTACTTAAAAACGTTTTTAGATTTCTGGGTCATGACCTAGACTTACTGAAGAACCTCAAGAATTGGGATCCATTGGGCCTGTGAGCAGTACCCCAGCATTTTAGAACTTAGTTCCAGTTTAATTTAGTTGGCTGACTCCTTGATATGCTCTTTTATTGTCCATTTGGGGAAAAATATTCTGTCCACACTCCCAAAGGGCTGTGATCCAGGTGAAGAAAGAATTCCTTGGTGCCTTGGAGCTGTGTGTGTGGGCTGGGTCCTCCACTTGAGCAGCTTCTCATGAAGGGAAGGGGCAAGCCGGAAGAGTGACTCCAAGCTGGGATTCCAGGAGCACATTCATTTAGAACACCCAAAGGCAAGGTAGTGAGACGTAGTATTCAATTGCCCACTCCGTGCCTATAACCTTTCTTAACTGGGGTTCTGAGACACAGTGATTTGAATGATTTTCCTGAATACTCTCAAGGATGCTACATGGCCAGTTCCATTCTAGATGTATAAGATATAACTTGTTAATTACAAAGGATGCCTTAGAATGTTAGGGCTTAATTTTCACAGAACTGGTTAACGGGTTACTATGTCTTGATGCCAGATAGTCTTTACCTTATCCCTCCAAATTTGGCTTCTCTGGTGCTAAGGAGTTGCAGTGCCCTGTCTTTCCCCTGTGCTTGGATTGTATTCCTGTCTTTTCTGCCCAAGCTGCTGGCCTGCCTTCTGATTGGTGGTCAGCACACTGAGAGCCAAGACTGGGCAATTCTAAAGATACTTTTGAAAAGGGAATGCGGTTTTTTGTTTCATCTTTTTTCCTTGGTGGTAGTTTTTCAATTTTTGATTTGAATCCCAGACTCTCAGTTACTTGCTGGCTACATCCCCATGAGTGCCCACAAGTATCTGTCTCAGAGTTGATGTGTCTTAAACTGCTATGATCTCTTGTGTATTGGATGTGACAAGCCACAAGCCTGTGTCTTTGACTCTCCTTCATTCACATTAGCTAATGTACCCAACCCTGTTGAATTTTTCCTTCAGTATGAACCTAAATCTGTCCACTTTTTCACCTGCTTCTTACTGTGTGTGTAACTTCTTGCTGTGGGTATTTGGCCTCTGTTGCCTTTCTTGAGCCAGTTCTTCACATGGAGGCCAGTGGGACTTTCTAAAATGCGCACTCATCCATGTCATTCCCTGCTCTAAATCCTGAAGAAGTCCAACTGGAGTGAAAGCTGAAATGGTTCTTTCTAGTGTCTAGGATTTAAAGTTTTATATTCATTAGAAAGGCACTTAACGGCCATTCATGATTTGGGTCCTGCCCACCTCACCAGCCTCTCAGGCTGCTCCAGTGTCCTCGTGCTCCAGCTTCAGTGAAACCTGGCACTTGCCCTGCCACGCTGCGCTGTCTTGGGTTCTTCTCATGATACTAGAAGAGAATGCCATCTTTCCTCTCCTCCTTGCTGTCCTGGTCTGCACACCTCATTCTAAAGTTGAAATAGTGTTCTTGGGTTGTTTTGTTTTGTGGTTCTGGACGCTGAACCCAGCTCTGAACATGCTAGGCAAGTGCTATAACACTAAGGTATATCCCCAGTCCTCATGTTCAGTTTTTGAGATGGCTGCAGTGTTACCACCTCAAGAAATGTCCAATTCATGTCACTTATTAGACGCTTCTTTCTGAAGACAGGTTAGATTTTTTGTTTGTCTGTTTGAAATAAGGTCCTGCTATGTTCATTGAATTCACTACATAGCCCAGACTGGCCTCAAGCTCGTGGCGATCCTCCTGCCTCAGCCTCCTAAAGGCTAAGATCACAGACATGAGGCCCCACACCTTCCACTGAAGACTGTTTCCTTTATTCTAGGAATGCTTGAATTTAATTGCTGTCATATCTTGGTAAGGCTTCTGATAAGATCTGTTTGCTTATTCACAGAATGGAAATGACATGTTTTTTGTAATGGCTAAATGAGCTAACACAAGCATTGAGCACTGCGTTCAGCACACAGTAGGCTTCTTTATCTTCTTCAGTGTGTACCCCTCCTGTACTGCTTTATACTATTAAGTGTCCGTCTCCATTGTAATTGGCTGTTAGCTCCTCCATCTCCCTCTCCTTCCAGACAGACTCCTTTAGTCTGCCTTCCACCTCTGCATCGCCCAACACGCATAGCTGAGAAGGAAAATGGTGTTTCATTCTGGACAATGGATGTGAGGTTTCTGTGAAAACGTCTGAGTGGAGATGTTCATTTGATAAGTGGGTCTAACTGGGTCTTGAGCTTAGCAGGAAGCCCGCCTGGGAGATAAAAGTCAGGAGCATATCAGTGGTGATTGAAGAAATAGTTTGAATGACTTTATCATCGCAATTCAGATTACTTAAAACCAGACTTGGGGCAAAATTTAAATGCCAGTGCTTTAATTGGAAGGTGCAGTCCTAGAGCAGTGAGACTGAAGGAATGGAAAAAAAGTTTTGTTTAGCAAGTTGCCCACCTTGCTTCACAGGGTCCCAGCTGGTCCTCTGCCTGTGTGAGATGTCTGGACAGACTGCACAGAAACACCAGGCCTGGAGTTGATGGAGGGGCAGAGAGGAAGTTCACCTGCCCTCCCTCTTCCCTGTCTAAAGTCTGCTGTGGGGAGTGTTAGCTCCCTCTGTGTAAGGCGATTGTATGAGCATCGCAACTCCTGAAGTACTGAGGGAACAATATGGGACCAACCAGGCTGTAGGAGTCAGTTAGAGATGGAGGCCTGGGAACCAAGCAATGTTAAGAGAATCCGAAGCAGCAAGTTGTCCTGTAACAGTGTACCGGGTGGGTGCACATGCTGTAATACAGCACTCGGGAGGCTGAGGCAGGAGGATTGCCATGAGTTTAAGGCCAACCTGGGCTACATAGTTCAGGACCAGCCTGAACTACATAGTAAGACCCTGCCTCAGAAAACAAAACAAAAAGATCACACAACATAGCCTGAAGGAGCATCTACTGTGCCAAGCAGTGACCCAAAGAGAAATTTGTCCCAGTGTCAAAGGAAGAGACTGAGGAGTTCAAAGGACAAGTGTGTTCTGGAAGGTGACCGCTAATTCACAGACTCCTGGTGAGAGTCTTCGTGAGATAGAGCAAAATCAAGGTTGTGCTGGTGACCAAAGAAGGGGAGCTCCCTGCACTGCTGCCTTCCAGGCAGCATCAGCTTATTATGGGGTGTGGTGGGAGCGGTAGAGTCAGTGGGTGGCAAATGACGATGGGAGTGGTTCTGGAAACTACAGATAAGATAGGAGGCCTGGCAAAGAGCTTTTTGTACCAAAGACAGCATAGCATGGTAGTGGTTGCTTTTGCTCTGCCCAGATCTGATGTGACAGAAGGAAGACAGTTGGCGGCCTGTTGGTAGAAGCAGGGTATGAACATTCTCAGTCCTGCCCTAGGAGCTCCTTCTTCTTGGAGGATTCTTGGACAGATTCCCAGGAACAGCATCACTTCCTCTAACATGGAAAACCAGTTTGTGAAGTAAGAAAATCCCAACTCTTGGGAAGTTTCTTAGTATCTCAGCATCAGTTTATCTGTAATATGAGGCTAATGGAACTTTTCCTAAGTACTATTCCTTAGGTAATATTTAGAAGGAAATAGAATGCTTGACACAGATGCTTAATTTAAAAGGATACATGGGAGAAAAAAAGAAGTAGCAAGATACATCATGTATAGGAACAAATTCCCTATGATGTATGTTATGTGTATCTAAAATGTACCAAAAAAATTGTTTTTTAGGAAGGATACATAGGAGACAGTACACCATAGAAAAGCAAATGAAATGCACGCAGCCGTATTCCCAAGACAGATAACCCTTGTAACACCAAAGCATGAGTAGTCTGCTGTCCCAGCTTTCCTGTGTGGTTACTATCATATTTTCCACTACAGGCACTGTTTCCTATTCATAGCAGGCCAACATTGAGGGGAAAACTAAACTTGAGGCATTCCCTTACCCCCTCCCCCACAATTTGAATTAATCTAGCTCACATTTTTTGTGTTGCCCCAGTGAGGCAGGGGTGGGGACCATACAGAGACCCAAATTTGCTGCTTGCTAATTCTACGGAATGTGTGAGGACCCTAAAATAAGCTCACTGCCAGCCTTGGGGCTGAATGTGGCTAAGCAGTAAAGTGTAATCCATAGCTGAAGTGCATACTGGGAAGCTTTATAGCACTAGTAATTTCCATGACTCTGAAAAAGGCCCACGGCACCAGGAGAGTGCGCCTCTCTCCATCTCTGTCCCGTGTGCCAGCCGGTCACTGCTGCTCCTGGGGACAGACAGCCTCTGCTGCTAAAGTTCTCAGAGCAGCAGCCTGGGGCATCTGGCCTTCGTCTGTCTACAGAAGGTTGCGGACTTAGGGTCTGAGACTTAGACTCTTGCTCAAACAACTGGTGCCAGAGTAAACTTATATCCCTCACTTATTTTTATTATGGAAAATTTTAATGTACTAATGAGAGTAGAGTATAGTAAATCTCTGTGTACCATGCTTTTCATTTTATAGCTGGTCTTATTCCACCTATAATCCCTGCTCCCCTCCCTGCAGATTATTTTGAAGCAAATCCAAGACATTTATCATTTAATTATTTCATTTTAAAATATTTTTGTTCTGTTTTGTTTCTTGAGACATGGTTTTGCTGTGTAGTTCAGGCTGGCCTTGAAATCACTACGTACCCTAGTCTGGCCTCAAATTTATAGTAATCCTCCTGCCTCACCATCTCGAATGCTGGGATTAAAGGCATGGGTCACCAGGCCTGGTTTACGTATTAAGTTTTTTTAGTATTCAAAAAAAACATAGAGCTCTTTAAAAAGCTGCAATACTACTATCAAACTAAAAATAATTCACCAAATGTCCAGTGTTCAAATTTCCCTGCAGTCTTTTTTGTAGTTCACATAATAAGTCCCTGTACTATAGCCTACAATGGCACACAGACACCTGACACAAATACTGTTTCATTTATATTCTTCATAAAAGAATTATAAAATTATATTCTTTATAATTCTTTTACATTCTCTAAAAGCAAAAACTTCAGCACTGGGTCCAGCACTGTTCTATACTATAATATTGCAGCCGCCAATTGTGTCCAGTGATAAATAGTATTGGCAAGATATCAAGGGAAGACCTGAATTATAATTTTATAATTATAAAAGAATTATATCCTTTTCCCCCCCGTGTATCTTTTTAAGTTAAGCATCTGTGTCAAGAATTTTATTTCCTTCTAAATATTACCTAAGGAATAGTCAAAAGAGCCGAGGATGTAGCTCAGTGGGACAAGCTCCTGCCTGGCAAGTGCAAGGTCCTGAGTTTGATTCTCAGTCCAAAAAAAAATAGAAGTAATTACATGGCTTGCAAAGTATTTTAACTTACGTATGGTCATAAGACTGAATAAGTAGCTGAAGTATGATCAATAAGGGTAGGCACTTAAAAGTCTCAAATATCACTCTAAAACTGTTTCTCCACCTTTCATTACGTGGTTAGATAGCAAGACTTTATGTTGAAATTTTCAGTTACTATATATAGTAGCTTAAGATAATGAAGCTTTAGAAAGCACAAAAGCTGTCAAAATCCATAGCCTCATCACATGCTTTTCTAGTTCGTTTCATTTCTTTATTTGTAGTAACCAAGTCTTTAACCCTAGCAAACCTCTTTAAGTCCTTTTAAATCAAGAGATGCTGTCTTGGGGCTGGGGATTTAGCTCAGCGGCATAAGCACCTGCCTTGCAAGCAGGCGGTCATGAGTTCGATCCTCGGTACCAATTAAAATGAAAAAGACAAAAAAAAAAAAAAAAAAGAGATGCTGTCTTCAACTTGTATTCAGTTTGTCCTCAAATTGGCAGTGGAAGGTCATCATTCATTGATGAACTCTATAATAAGGTCTTCAAGACTATCCACTGGCTCAGTGTTGGGATTCTGATTCTCAAATGTCTTTTTTTTTTTTTTTTTTGCCAGATCCACCTTTTGCATATCCTCTAGTGTTTTGTGTTTTTTAAAATTTTCTTTCTTTTTGACTTTCCTTCATTTTCATAGGTGGTATTTTCTCCTCCGTCTTTTTAGGTCTTTCCTTGATATCTTGCCAATACTATTTATCACTGGACACAAATGGTGGCTGCAATATGATAGTATAGAACAGTGCTGGATCCAGTGCTAAAGTCTTTGCTTTTAGAGACTGGAGCTGGTGCTGACGTTATGAGAGAAGCAAGAATGTCCCCACCTAAAACGATCTCCATCTCACTGCCTCTGTAACTAGATCTGGAGTGACTGATGAGGTGACATGATTACTGATAGAGGGGGCGTAGTGACACCTCCAGCTGGGGCTGGGAGTGGAGTAGACTTGGACCTCTAGTCCCTTGCAGTTCTGGGCTTAGGAACATCATCTCTTGGTTGTAATGTTCACGTTAGTCAACTGTATGGTTGGACAACTCAGATACCTGCTTTATCCCTCTTACAGTGATTTTGCTGACGTTAAAAGCATTGATCTGGCCAATGACAATGAAAGTACCATGCCTGCACCACTGTCATCATGGAACCACGTTACAAAGTAGAAACGAATCTATCTGTGGTGCCAAGATATTATTCTACTGGTGCTTGAACAAATATCTTCCCTAGCATTTTATACCCAAATTGCGATAGGTGTTCTTCCTTTCTAACATGATTTGGAGGTAACAGCCTATGCAGACTGGTTCAAATTCTATCCTGTAGCACTGTTGGAGGCATTTGTTTTCTGACTTGGCCACTATCCTGGCTCTCTTGCCTGTTAAGTCTCTTTAATTTGTGGGTTATTTATTGCTTGCCTTTAAAAATTTTTAAATTATCTTTTTCAGTACTGTGGGTTAAACTTAAGGGCCTTTTCACAGAGCTATGTCAAGTCAGCCTTCCTTCCTTCCTGTCTGCCTGTCTATCTTCTAAAGAAAAGGTCTCACTAAGATGTTCATGATGGGCTCAAACTTATGATCCTCTGTTGCAATCTCCCAGAACGCTAGAATTAACACATTGGCGATGAGGCTGTAATTCGTATTTTTTTTTAAACCAGAAATCAAACTCGCAACCTTACACTTCCCAGGCAGGTGCTGTGCTACTGAGCTATACACCCGGCTATAATTCATATTCTTGCTGCCAGGGGACTTGAGCCACATATGCATAACTGTCCCCTGCTTGAATGTACCACTTCTGTCACCAGTGGTACATGCCAGTTGATGGAGCAGTCATGCATGTACCACTCATGGTTCAAGCCAGCAGGAATGTGTTTGGTGCCACCACGCCTAGCTTCTTGCTTGCTTTTCCTTTTTATTTGTTAAGGGGACTATTTCTCAAAGCCTGTCCTATATAGAAGTTGTTCCATCTTCTAGTGGGTAGGCCCACTAGAAGTTTCTTCAGTGTTCTGAAATTTTCATTGTAGAGATCTTTTACTTTCTTGATTAAATTGATTCCTAGAGGTTTTTTTTAAAAGCTATTTTGAATGGAATAATTTTATTGATTTCTTTCTTAAGCAGTCCATTATCAGTATATAGAAACATTGATTTTTAAATGTTGATTTTACATTCTGGTACATTACTGAGTTTATCAGCTCTAAAGTGTGGATTAAAAAGAACCTTCATTCTCATGGTGTTAGATTCCTCTGTTTTCTGTATTTCTTAATTATTAAATAGTTAGATTTACAGCAGTGGTTCTCAAAGTGTACCCCTTTACTAACATTTGTCAAAATTACCTAGAGAGATTGTAGGAAATAATTACCTTCTACCTACCCCAGAGAATCTGCCATGAAGATCATCGTGTTAGTGTGGCCCATGATCCCATTTCTATGAAGTTACTCACTGAAGCAGAAAAATCAGAACAGCTGGGGTGCTAAAGTGTGAAATATTGAGTGAGGTTATAGTTATTTGTTATTATTTATAGCTTTTTGTCTTCTATCAGTAAAAGCTTTGGATTTTTTTTTTTTTTTTGGGTACTGGGAATTGAACTCAGGGCCTTGTATTTACCAGGCAGGCACTGTGCCACCGAGCTACATTCCTCGCCCTGAATTCTATTATTTTCTTTTTTTTTTGCATATTATCATAGCAAATGGAATGATTAAACACTTAGCTGATCTAATTTACCTTAAAAACTGTATGGTTACTCATGGTTCATTTGTTCTCTGTTCTTCCCTAAGTAAGGGGATAACTGTTCACTGTCCCTGATGCTTAGGCCACCAAATCTTGACTTTCTGTAAAATAAGATTGCTCGATATGGCAGACCCTTTTCACTCAAGATTGGAGTTTTAGGTTACTTACAGAAGCAATAGCCAAAAGCACTTTGTTTAGAAAGATTCTTGGCCAGGACTGTTAGCTGCTGCACTAACTTACCAAGGTTCTGTGGAGAGCACAAACTACACTTGTTTTTTCCTTTCCAGAAGAGCCCCTCTGGTCTTAGTAGAGAGGGTCAGCCCAAGACTGGCCATCCTGGACGGAAGTCTGGGCCTACCCAAGCAGTTTAGTAAGAACTAGTAAGTGGAACTGAACTTGCATGAACTCCAGGAGTAAACACAACTTGTGTACTATGCTGTGAAATCAAACTTTCTCCAAAGTCGCAGTGAACAAGTCGAAGGTAAATCATTTCTAATCTGTTTTGATATTCCTTTGTCAAAAACAAAAAACAAAGGATAGGCTACATACATTTATTAATACTCATGGAACTAAAACTAAAAGTTGATTTTTCAATATATAAATTTTAAGAAATTGAAAGGATCACAAAGATTAACATGGTAAACCATTATTACACCTTATTGAAGTTTTCATAGATACTAGAATTAACAATGACATTGAAAGTTCATTTTTAGTGAACAGTAATCATAAGTGTATTTTGGAAAGTAGGTCATTATTCCTTTACTTAAAATCAAGCCAGTGTTATTTGAAAAGTAACATGGGTATGAAACCAGTGGGAGGGCAAAACGAAGAAGGGCAAAGAGGCTGGAACTTATCCTTTGTACTTTTGATGGACATTTGGGTTGCTTCCAAGTTTGAGCACTTATAAACTATGTTACATAAACATCCTTTCTTATTCACGTGCCCTGATATACCTATGCAAAGCTTCTCTAAGGTAATTAGTTGGTCATTTGATTTGTATACTTTCACTTTTATCAAATATTGTCACATTGTCTTTGCAGAATGGTTGTACAGTTTTATGCCCCTACCAGTATGATGAATAATGTTGATTGGATTCAAATCAACCCCTTTGGGTAGGGGAGTAAGGAGGTGGGAAGATAAGGCTGGAGAGGAATGAGGAAGCTAGGGAGGTAAAGGCCCTCAGTGCCAGTCTCAGGAGTCTGATTTATTTGACTGCACTGGGAACAGAACAAAATGCAAAAGATGAATTTTTAGAAAAGTGATTCTTTATTTTATTTTTGGTACTGGGAATCGAACTGAGGACCTCACACTTGCGGGCAGGTGCTGTGCCCCTGAACTGTATCCCCACCTCAAAAGGTGAGTCTTTAAAGGTCTGTATTGGTTTTTTTTTGCGGTGGGGGAGGGATAAGGTGGTGATGGTGGTGGGATTGGCTTAGGCCAGCAGCAGGACTCAAATTCACATAAAAAAGAGCATAAAGGTTATACTGACCAAATGCTTGGGCATAGAGAATGGGAGCATCCCAGATCTACCAACTCTTGTCTATGTATAATCCAGTTATACTCTCATAATTAACATTCCTGGTGGTAGTGTAAACTGCTACAACCACCCTGGAAAATAGGGTGCATTATTTAGCAAAGAAGAAGGTGCATATTATCCAGCAAAATATATCAAAGCAAAACAAATACACCCTTACAAGAGAAGACAAGACCATTGACAATGTCAGATGTAATAGAGAAGTCTATTGCAAATAGACCTTACAAGTGTCTGTTGGGTTTGATAAAGGGAGGTCGCTGACATGCTTTGCCACAGAAATGCTTGTGACCTGGTAGAGAGTGAGTAGGTGGTAGGAAAGGCAACCTGAATATAGGGTCTGTTGTCAGGCTGGTTGGCTGAAAACAGACTCAAACACAGTGGTTAGAATTGCTGTATGTGCATTTTGTGCTCAAAACAGCATTTCAAACCAGTGAGTTTAGAATGTATAATTTGATAAATGGTGACACAGGGAAAGGTGACAAATCCTTGTCTGACACTGCACTCCAAATTAAAGTCCAGATGTATTGAATATTTAAATATTTAAAAGAAAAACCTAAACTTGAGGGTGAGTAAAACTTTTTCAAAACAGGCAACAAAACTAGAAAATATGGATAAATTTTACATTAAAACTTATTCTCTCTCACTGGAAAAGAAGAAAAAAATTGAATGACAGATGACAAACACAGTAAAGTATTTACAAAATAATTGACCCCCTCTATGTTTATAGGCTTTGTATTCAGAGATTCAACCAAACTCAAACAAAACATACAGAAAAATTTGTATCTGTATTCAACAAATGCAAACTTTTTTCTGTCATATTCTCTAAGCAATATATTTAACACCTACTTGCATAATATTTAAATTGTATTAGGAGGGCAACTCACCCGGGACCCATTCTGTCTTTCTCTCAGACAGAAGCTTTCTTTATCTCAATAAATATTCTACTCTTAACCTCTGTTGTTCTTAAAATTCATTCTTCGATTTTAGAGAACACAAACTCATACTGGACGTATGATAGGTCAGGAGTTTCATTCCCCTATATCATATGAAGGTCTTCCACCGAGATCTTTGGATGGAGACATGGGCAACTCAATGCCAAAGCCCCTTACTCCTTTGGAATGCATTCTTAAACACTGGAAGATATTCAGCCCTTGCATGTTGAAAAAGAGCCAATTGGTATTTCTCTGCATAAGTGCATTGCCTACCTACAACCTAGAGCCAAAATGGAACACAGAGGGAAATTATGATGTTCTTTTACAACTAAAATCATATTGTAAGAAAGAGGAAAAATGGTTAGAATTGCTGTATGTTCAAACTTCATATTAAGAAATAATTCTTGTCTATGCTCCAAGTATAATTATAATCCTTATGAGACCACTCCATTCATAGATTGCTTTCTCTCAGTGACTTAAAGCAAATCAAACTAAAACTAGGAAAATTTGCAGATGACCTTGATAAGCACATCAATGTCTTTAGAAGATTTATTCAGATCTATGCGCTAGGCTGGAAAGATATAATTGTACTCTTAAATCTAGTGAGAGACAAGTAGCATTCTAAGCTTATATTGCCTTTGGAGATAAATATCATATTGTTAATTTTAGAAGGCCAGAAGATAGATAGGGAACTACCAATTCCCACTGGATCACAAGCAGTCCCTATGCAAGACCCTTACTGGCCTAATGACCAGATGGGTGATTGGATTAGAAAACATTTTCAGATGTGTATTCTTGAACGTCTAAGAAAAATAAGAAGTAAACCATTCAGTTATATACAAGAAAGAAAAGAACACCTCTCTGCCTTCTTAGATCATTTACGAGAGGCATTAGTAAAACATACTTTCTTAGATCCTGATTCAATAGAGGGATGAATTATTCTTAAAGATAAATTCATTACCCAGTAGCCTCAGATATTAGAAAAAGCTACAAAAGATAGCCTTAACTCCAGATAGTTCACTTGATTTTTTTAGTAAAAACTGCTTCCTTAGTATTCTATAATCAGGACTGGGTGAAAAACAGAGAAAACAGAGAGACCAAAAAATGGCTGCCTTTATTGTGACCTTAAAAACACAGACTTTAATTCTGATTCTCGGGGTCCCAAGAAGAGCTCAACGACGCAAGCCAGGCCTTAAAAGTCTCCCCAGGCCATGACCGACTGCAAAGGAGGCCACTTGAGGCCAAAGCCCCAGAGTTCAGGCCCATCCTTTCAGCCTGTCAGTAGGATTGAAGGCCCTCCGGGCACTCATTTCCTCCTCTGACCTGACTGTCATCTCTGCCTGTCATCTCTACAGAGGAGCCCTGAGTAATCATGACAAAAGACCTAAAGCTGTACAGCCACCAAGATGACACTGCCTGGTGTCTATTAAGGGCTGTTAGATAGAACCTCTGTAGAATATCTGACTGTCGATCAACAACTACGCCCCTTTTCAGCCTAAAGAAGCCAGATTGGTCATCACTCATTTCTCTCACGCAGTTTGGGATACTTCTTGGGGGGTGGGGTGGAATGTTATAGGCAGCTGAGCTAGTTAGAAATATTATAGGCAGTCAGACAGGGGTAGGCCCTCGAAGAAGCCAGCACAGATGTCTGATGACCTTGGAGGAGACACACACCTCTTGCTGTGGGCCAGATCTCAGGACAGAAGGCAAAACAAATCTAAGTATACCCTTAAATATAATCCTGAGGGATTCAGTCTGGATCACCTCGAGAAGTCAGGAGTCACCATTCCAATCCCTGGGGAAGAGTCACTGCTCTCTAAGAATGCCCACCTTCTACGTGACTTGCTTCCCCATTTTCCCCAATGTAATCAATTTTACCAGAGCTATTAATCCTGTTGGCTAAACATAGCTCTGTCCTACCTCATGCCCATCTATCTAATAAGTTCCCAGTTTTCCCCAATTTTAGACCCGCCTTTCTTCATGGTTTTACTCTATAAAAATCCCAAGAAAATATAGAATCTTTGGTAATCCACTTGGAACTTCTTTTGTCTCTCTCTCAGACAGAAGCTTTCTTTCTCTCAATAAATATTTCTACTCTAAAAAATTTTGCATTAGGAATAAATAATATAGATTATTTAAAGTATATGGGATAGTTTACAATGATTCTCTGGAAATATGACACCATTTTATGTAAGGGACTTGGTCAAGCATACAAGGATTTTGGTACTGGAAGTGGCCTCTCCAATGCATCCTTCCACATGTCTGTCACAGGTGGGCCCTAAGTCCAGGGCTCTGGCCTTTCCACTGAGGGAAAACTCCACATGATCTAGACCAAGTGAGGACTTTAAACCAGAAGATAAGCTGGGAGTGGTGGCACATGTCTGTAATCCAGCATTCAGGAGGTCAAGGCTGGAGACTGCAAATTTGAGACTCATCTGGAATACATAATGAGACTCTGTCTCAAAAAATTGAAACACATGCACATGCACACACACACAGCAGAAGATAAATTTCCTATGTGAAAGGGAAAGCGAACTGAAAGACAGACTGCAGAAAGGATCGGAAGAAGAGGATCGCGGTTATTATTATTTTTCCTTTGTATTGAACTCAGGACATTCTGCTTGCCAGGCAGGCACTTGTACCACTGAGTTAAATCCCAGCATAGTTAATCTTTAAGCAGAGATTCTGGCCTCTGATTTTCTTCCTATGAGTCCAGAGGCAAGTAGTATTCCCTGAAACTCAGTTTCTAAATTTGGAAGGTTAGGCATGAGGGTGCTCCCCTTGCAGCACTGTTGCGAGAGTCCTAAGTAGCCAGACATGTGTGTGTCCAAGACCAGAGCCTGGCATCTGGAGATGCCCTGACTTCCTAGCACGCTCCTCCGTGCCCCCCATGCTTCTCCCTCCATCTCCTCCCCTCTAACTTCTTTCTTTTCTCTTTCATCCCCTCACTCTTTTCTCCCTTCTCACATTCCTCCAAACGTCCTATTTTTCCCTTTCTCCTTCTTCCTACCTTTACCACTTACAGAAAAGGAAGTTTTAAAAGGAGGACAAAAATTAGTATAACATCTAGGAAAATCAGAAAGTATGCAAATTTTTTTCTTGCAGGCTTTGGTGTACTTAAATGCCTTCTTTGTTTTCTTTGTCTGTATGCTTCTCTGAAGAGTCAGAATTTGGGTTTTGCTGAGCTGGGGTGGTAGTGGGATGTGGAATTTTCTCCTTGATCTCATGCCATGGAGAAAAGAGCCAAAAAGTCTGATATCTTTTTCTGAGGTTTTTCTGTTTTAAAAGAGCTGATTCTTCCTGGGTAAATGCCTAGGCTGTGTCACACTTGCACAAGCTAAACAAGCAAGTAATAACCCTCCCTACGATGCACTGATTAGATAAACCAATGAGAATCATTGAAGGCTCAGGCTTTAGATTAAAAAACATAAAACAAATGTTACTTTTACAGTGTCTATGAATAGACAAAGACTTTTTGATTAAAAAATAGTTGATGAGACCACAGAGGAGGCTCTATGCTAATAACAGAGGTAGAAAAAAAGAAGAGGTGGGTGGGTTCTAACAGCAAGACCCACCCTAAAGGGATTGGATTTGAGGGCCCAGGAACCACACGGCACTAGGGGTAAGTAGAGTGGATTTTAAACGTGTGGAGTTGCAGCTTGGTTGTAGGTTCTGATTTGGGAATGTAAGTGAAAGCAAACCGAGTAGTCCAGGCAGGAATCCTTACCCCATCTTAGGTCAGGCGAGAATCTTTTTGCTTTCTGCTAAAGGCTATAGAAAACTTAGATGACAAAGATAAGGGGCAATCAGACGGCTTAAATTAAAATTAGTCTATAACTAGGGCAATAATAGAATGGCGCAGTCATCCTATGTAGTGTTGCTATTTTGTGCTTCTGCCCCGACCCCAGCGTTCTCTCTTTTGCAGAGGGAAGTGGATGTGTGTGTGCATCCATTATGCGGCGTCAGACTTGTATAGTGAGTGGCCGAGCTCTACTGTAGATGTATTTTCTGTACAGAGGCCTCACTACTCTCTTAAGTCTTATGCTCCTGAGTGGTCAGTCTTGTGCCTGTTTCATGCTTTTTCCAGTTTAATAAGGGTTTTTACTGCATCTTCTCTGAGTACCTAGAAATATATAAAAGATGACACTTGTAAAAAGAAAAAAATCTGCACTTCAATTAGCTTTCTGGCTCAAAGAAGGAATCCTTTTATCAAGGATCTGATTCTTGGGTCTTCAGGGAATGAAAAGGAGGAAATACATGAGGTCTGAGAAACTAGTTTGTACCTTTTTTCTATGGAAATAGCAGGCTATATCATTCTTATGCATCAGGACTCCTGGAGATTAGTTGACTTTCCAAAGAGTCAGCCATCTGTTGATGATGTTCTGGTTTAGTCAGGTGAGGTAGCACACACTGTAATCCCAGCACTTGGGAGGCTGACACAGGTGGATTACTACAAGTTTGAGTCCAGCCTCGGCTACCAAATGAGTTCAAGGCCAGCCTGAATTATATAGAGTGAGACTTTATCTAAAAAATTATTATGGCTTTGACACTCAGTGCCCTTTGCTTTGTGGGCTTCTGTCCTTGACAGACGATATCTTACTCTTCCTCTAAGCAGGCATCTGGGAATTCAGCTGTGAGCTCATGAGCTGAGGAATGTCCCCAGGAGTACCCTGGAGACCAACCTGCTGAGCTGTTTCCCTGCCTCACACTTAGGTTGAGCAGACCAATTTGAGGAGAGTAATCTTTCCCTTTCACTGCTAGTGTTCAGTAAGCGGCTTCTTGGCTGACTGAATGCCTGTCTGTCCTCCCTCCAGTTACATTTATCTTTTCAGAGAGGCAGTAGCTAAGCAGTTAGTAATAGAGATATTTAGACATCTCTTTTACCTCCATGGTGCTACAGATAAGGAAAGTGGCCTTGCCAATAAAGGAGGCTCTTTCGCACAATTGACATCATAAGGAATGGATGGTGGAATGTGTCCTCCAATGTTACCACTCTGCAAACCAAAATCAACTGGTCGTGAGCTGCCTTCCTCGGCCTGAATCTGTAAAGAAGTTTGTTTCCTGAGCTACTTGAGATCGGTCTCCCTACCATAAGAGTGGTGCTTTGCTCTCTTTCTGCTAATTTGTTATCCCAAAAATACATTTTTGGATAATTTCATGTAAGATTAAGGACAAGATCTCCTGAGGATTCTCTTACTCAACAATGGATTTAACTTGGTTTAAGGCCCAGTAGATCACTGTCTTGCTCACTTCTAGGAGGATAGAAACTGAGCTGAGCTGAGCCCCACTCTTATTCCAAAACAGGAACGGCCCTAACAAAAACAGAAAATGACCATCCACATTCATTTCTACCCCATCTCACTCTAATCTGGGAAACCAGCAACATTATCAGACTTTAAAGAACACAGACTCTGTCTTTAGGGAGAATCAATTCAACTCAGAATCAGAACTTACTATCTCCCTAATACTGGCCTGGATATGAGATGAGTACAGTAATGCCAAAGGTCTTCCTGATGTAGAGTAATCCCTCTTGGAGAGCAGTTCAGCCAATAGCCATGTCAGAGCCTACTGTGTACCTGCAGGGAAATTTCCTAGGCTTTGGGAACCATCTGGGGATAAAGAGCACAGGGACTCTGACTCCAGAGAGCACACAATCTAGCAAGGGAGGCAAGATGCATGCATATTACTTACCAAATGAAGATAATATTGTGAAACTATTCCACTGGACAAGCATAACTCACAAGGTAAAATTAGAAAGCAATTTGATTTTTGCCTCACACACACCTCTGCTAGGTTTATTCTGAGATGTCTGGCCTTTCTTTGCCCCTTAATGAAGATTTAGAGAAGTTATATGATTGTTCTGGTTCTCGTTGGTCATGGTCTCATTTAAAGAATTGTAATGTCTGGTCCTGTGTAATAATCCAGCTTCAATCTGGATTTGGCATGAAGGCCACTTCCCAACCTCAGTTTGCTGCTTTGAAAGAATGGAGTCTATGTTGGATAGTCCTGACTGAGAGTCTTTGGTTTCTACTCTTTCTCACTCATTTAGTGATGAGGAGGACTTTCTATTCTCTCAGGATTATTACCTGGGGAGTCAGAAGAGGAAAGAGGAAAATTCTCTCTACATGTTTGTGAGCGTCACCCACACTAGAATTCTCAGTAACATGTGGTGATGCTCTTTTATGGGTCCCGGTCTGAGCCCTTCGTTAGACCCTCCTGGACCAACCTTTTCCACCCACAGCTGATCACTCCTCCGCTCACCTTCTCATTCAGGGAGAAAGCCGATGTGACCAGGTGTGAATTTTCCCTCTTTTGATCCCACTTCCATTGCTTCCTTTCTTTTCTTTCCCTGGTTTGCACAAAGTTGTTTCCTTTTCTGATTTTGAACGCCAAAAAGTCAGCCAGCAGAGCCAACCAGATCTGTCTGCATAGAAAATGACACCAAGAGACCAGCCTGCTGTACTCTTTTCCTGCTTCCTTTTTTTTCCCCAAGAGTCCTTTTAGATAGTACTGTTCTTTGTTGTGACTCAGTGGTTCCTTTAATTAATCGTTACTTTTAACATACACTAATCAAAGTCACAGAGAAATATTTTATTATTGAAATTATTTTTCATAACTAAGCACAACATAATTTTACTATTTTAACCTTTTTTGTTAGTATGAGGATTAAGCCCAGGGAATAGTGAGCTACATGCCAGGCATCTCCTACCCCTTTTTGTAAAATGTTGACATAAGGTCTCTTTAAATTGCCCAGATTGGCCTTGAACTTGTGACCTTCCTGCATTAAGCTTATAAGTAGGTAGGACTAAAGATGTGTGCCACCGTGCCTAGCTCCATCTCAACCATTTTTAAGTATACAATTCAGTGGCATTCGTTACATACATAAACAACCATCACCATTATTTTTCTCTAGAACTTCTTTTAAATCATCCCCATCTAAAATGGTACATTAACACTAACTCCCTGTTTTCCACTTCCTAAGATGTGAGTAATTGGCTTTCAGTTGCTATGAATCTCTATGAATCTGACTATTCTAGGTACCTTGTATAAGTGGAATCAATCATATGGTCTTTGTCCTTTTGCAACTGGCTTATTGCATAATGTCCTCAAGGTTTATCCATGTATGTAATATGCCAGAATTTCATTCCTTTATAAGACTGAATTCTACCATATATATATATATATTATTTTTACCCATAATCTGTCAATGAACAATTGGGTTGTTTTCACCTGCTTTCCTCCTTTTGTGAAGTATGTTGTTATGCACTTTGCCATACAAGTATCTGCTTGAGTCCTGGCTTTCAGTTTTCTTGTGTCTGTATCTAGAAGTGGAATTTATCTACTTGATTTTGAATATGGAATGTATCCAAGACAGGAATCAGGTTTCAATTTCTTCCACGTGTTCTCATGGTCATAACTCAGGCCCTGGTGTTAGCCTGAGCCGCTCCATCTCTGGAGTATTAAATTCCAGGATCCTCCTGGTACCACCACTGTTCTCTAAACTCTACCCAGCACACTGATCTATCTCATCATGACTCTTTCCTGCCACTTCACCTGCCCCGTTGCCAACCTTCCTGTCACCCAGCTGAGTTTCTTGGCCTCTCTGGAGGCCCTGCTGGGCTCTAGCTACACCTGCCTGGCAACCTTAAATTCTGTTGCATGGTGCCTAGTTCAGAGTCAGCCCACCCCTGGGATCACTCTCATTTTAAAAATCTCTGACAAAGTAAGCATAAACTGGAACCCTTTTGAGACTGCAAGGGAACACTACCAATAATGAAGCTAAGAAGGGCAGACAGTGACTGTCCAAGGCAAATCAGAATGCAAGTTCAACCCCACTCTTAAGGAGCAATCACATTTAATTTCAGCGCGGAGATAACATGTGCTGAGTCCAACCAACGATTAAGTTGTTGCTTTCATCCAATGCCCAAGCTTCTCTTCTAAACTGATTTTTCTAAAATAGTGCATTTCTCAACACTCTTTAAAATATCCATCCTTTGGAAAACCAGTTTGGGTCTCTAAACTTGAGAGTGCAGAAACATTATTTTATTTATTTTTATTTTTATTTTTTTGGTGCCATGACCTTGTGCTTGCCTAGCAGATGCTTGTGCTGCTGAGCTAAATCCCCAGCCCTCATTAGCTTATTTCTAAAAGTCTCCAGCTTCCATTTTTAAAAAGAATTGGCTCTGAGTTTCATTTGTAGTTTTCACCTTAGAGCTGACATGGAGTGGACTGTAGATCCTAGACCTCAAGACAAAGGTCCCTACCCTTGGTGCCACCTGTCCCCATGCCATCTGGCCCTTGCTGTTGGTGCCTGCAGGTCCTTGGCGAGATCCACGTCTCTCTCCATCTCATTGTGCTGCCTGAGTAATCTTGCCTGGGGCCCTCTCATCCTGTCTACCCCCAGCAGCTGTTTGTTTCCTCCCTTGGAAGACACAGGTTGTCTCCGTGTTCAGACCTACGGATCCATGAGGGGCGCCACATTCTCTCTAGGGCTCAGGCCAGGAAGCAGGGGTCAATAACGAGGACTACAGGACCCACCATCAGCAGTGATTCTCAGCCTCCGTCCACCCTTTACTTGCCCTAGGGAACTTTCTGGGTAAAGAATAGGGAGGAGATGGGCTTGAGATTCTTTTGACCACTTTCTCTCATTTTTTAAGTCTAGATCAGGGATCTTTCTTATTTCCCTAACCAGCTCCTTCACTTCTTCTTATTTTCACACAACCCCCTGAGACAGTGAGTATCACTAGTGTGGCTATTTGAATGGGATAAAGGGAAATGAATTTTCAGGCTTGGGGCGGGGGAGACATTTGATAATATTTCAGAACATTATTTTGCAAGGCATGAATAAATGTCTCATGCTAAGTGTGTTTCCTTGTACTAATTGCTAAGGTTTTATAGTTTCTTAGATCATGTAGGAAGGCCTCCCAACCCCATCCTTTGAGCCAGTTCAGCCATTTATCATCTGTGTGAATTTGGGCAAATTGCTTTATCCTTTCTAAGCTTTAGTCTCTTCAAATAAGTGAAGAGACTAAATAATAATAATAGTTTATATCAAAAGTGCTCACACTTGCCAGGAACTCTTTCAGATGTTTTATATATGTTAGTGCATTTAATCATGGGTGTAAACCTGTGGGGTAGCTATTATTATTATTCCCATTTTACAGATAAGAATCACATCTCACAGTTTAAGTAATTTGGCCAAAGCCATGTGATCTCCTGCACTTAGCTACTGTTCAACTCTGTTCTCCATGAAGGTTAATAATGGCCTCATTGGGTTACGATGGGGATTATGTGAGTTAAACACCAAATCTCTCAGCCCAGAGTCTTGCATAAAGTAAAAGTTCAGTAAATTCTAAACTAATGCTTTAGCTAGTGTGTGGAGGGTGGCCTTTACCTATAACTGCAGCACTCAGGATGTCAGGGCAAGAGGATTGCTGAGTCCAAGGCCAGCCTGAGCTATATAGGAAGACCCTGTCTCAGAAAAACCAAAAACAAACACTCTCACACAAACCTAATACTTTAGCCACTGGAATTATATTTGAAATGCACATAAAATTAAGTACACATACAATGCCTTACTTTAGGCTTATACAGATATAGTAAACATGCATTAAGTTTGCACAAAACTGACACATAAAATCTAGATTTAAAAGATGGAAACCTTGAAAAAATTTTTTGAACATTTAACATATCCCAGGTTTCCTACTCAGGAATATGGTGCTCTGTTTTATATTCCTTAGCAAAATTTTATCATATAACTTCTCATAAGACATGCATTTCTTTTTTTTTAAACATGAATTTCTAGCCAGGCATGGTGATGCATTCCTGTAATCTCGGTACTCGGGAGGCTGAGACAGGTGGATCATTATAATGTCGAGATCAACCTGGGTTACAAAGTGAGCCTGAACTGCATAGTGAGATCCTGTCTCAAAAAGACAAAAAAACAAAAAACAAAAAAAAAACAAAAACAAACAAACAAAAAAAAAAAACCATGCAAAAACATCTGGAGGTAAATTTGCCTAGAAATGCTTTTTTTTTTTTTTTTTTTTTTTTTGTCTTTTTGAGACAGGGTCTCACTATGCAGTTCAGGCTGGCCTCAGACTCAAGAGTTTTTGCCTCAGCTTCCTGAGTGCTGGGATTACAGGTGTGTGCCACCACTCCACTGCATATTTCGTCATTATTGAAAGTGAAATCTTCCCCCCATGATATCTTTTAATCAATGTTAATTAGATTCTCATTAATGACCCATACACACACACACAGATGCTTGCAGGGGGGTGACTTTCCAAAGTCCTCCCACTTTGGGTTGACAATATCAAGATCACCCATCCTCCAAGGTCCTCTAATAGGAAGTGAGGAGCAGCTTTCCAGGGAAGGCATAGGTTGGTTAAGACGACCAGAACACTGTCCCCTAGCTCAGAACAGCCTGGAGGAGGAGAGGAAAGGGGCCAGCCTTGCTCCCCTCTGGTCTGAGTCCATCTAAAGTCACATCCAAGAGATGAATTTCCAGGTACCCACAGCTCCTCTCTGGCCTTCGTGATTTCCAGTAGGGTCTACCGACAGATGGTTCCAGTGGCAGATTTTCCAAGGACCAGGCTTGCCACTTTGAGGGTCTGGCTTCCTTAAGGAGAAGGACTGTTGTCCAGCAAAGCTTCATTTTTCTCTCACGAAAATAATCTGGGGTCCCTAACACGGTTGGTGTTCCGCCTGCCTTCATCGAAGACCTCTAGGGGGCAGCAGAGGGTAGAAAGAGGAGGCGAACCGAAGCGTGATGGAGGTCAGCAGGGAATATTTGTTCCCAGACAAGCAATAAACACTGCTCTCCTCCTGCAAGGTGGCAAGATACTACTCACTCCTTCCCTTCCTTTCAGAAAGGACGGACGCGTTGCCAGTGTTCTGGGAGTGTGATAATTACACTGGTGTTGCCAGTTAATACTATGAGTTATTCCCTGCCGGCCAACACTGACCCGAGTTCATGTTCAGTGATTCTAAGAGAAGCAGATGTGATTACTACTCCCATTTTTTTTTCAGTTGAAGCAAAACAAACAACCAAAACCTGAACCAAACCAAGACAAAATACCCAAAAAGTAATTTGTCTAAATGTCCAGAGGTTACCGAGCTAGGATTTGAAGCAACCATTGTGCGACAGGCTCTGTTCACACACTACTGAACAAAATCCTTGTCATGTTATAGGGACAGACAGAAATAAACAGATGAACGTGCAATGTGGTTTGGGATAGAAATTCTTTATACACAAGCGAAGCAGATTTAAGGACCAAGCAAAACATGTTAGATGTGCTGGGCAGGGAAGGAATTTTTGGGTAGGTGATATTTAACCCAACACATGAATCAGTGTGAGAGAACACAGCACGTAGCCAATATACAGAATGGCAGAGGTAGGTGTGTGTGTGTGTGTGTGTGTGTGTGTGTGTGTGTGTGTGTTTGTGTTGGGTAGTGGGCAGGGAAGGAAGGGAGCGAAAGGTTTAGTCTCCTGTTGCCTGTGAAGAAGCAAGAGGACATGAGGGAATGAATCATGCTAAAGGTTGGGGAAAGAGTAAGTGCAAAGGTCCTGAGGTGGAAGTGAGCTTGAGGTATTAGAGGAATAGCAAAGCATGCAGAGTGAGCTGCAGCTATAAATCACAGCAGCAATTAAGGAGAAATAGAGACAAGGAAAGGAGAGCACCTATCCATAGTATAACCTGCATGTAGCCTCTTAAATTTTCTCAGCTTTAAGATGTCTCATCTTTTTCTGCCTTCCTGTGGAGTTCTGACTCCATCACAGTATGTTCCCTGGTCAATCCTGGATTTGGTTCAAAAGCAGCTAAAGCCGACAAGAATCTGGGGCAGCCAGTTATTGTACCACCAACCAAAGCTTGGTACAAACAATCTGGAAGTTAGCACTGCTCATACTGAAGTGAATCTTGCCCAGCTTGAGAGGATTGTCTCATAGGTAAAGGGTCTAGAAAAGCCTGCCAGGCCCCAAGATGACTCCTTAGTCCCACTAACAATGCTTAAGCCTGCAGGCCTCGCCAGGCTAGACAACCTCTTCTGTCTTCATGAAACTTGCCCCATGTCTGAGTCCTTATCAACCGTGCTTAAACCCCACCAAGCAGGACTCAAATGACACATAGCCAAGAGATGAACAGCCAGCCGTGTCTCCAAAGAACTGGAGGCCCAGAAGTCAAATGCTACAAATTGCTAAGCATCTTTGGCAAGCCTCCTGCTAGGGTCTGGTGAGTAAACTGGGCCCATGTTGAGTGCTACTTTGTCTGTGGAGCTGCAATCTAGGACTATAGCAGTGGTGGCAAACCTGTGGCCACAGTGGACATGCAAAGCCCACCCTGTCAGCATGCAAGCCAGCTTGCCCCAGCAGCTGAGCATTAGGTAATAGTTGTTTTTTTTTTCTAAACTAAAACGACAGTATTCAGGTTTTGCACTGTTGGCATTTTGCAGTGAGTTAAATGGGTTTTGGGTTGCAGGTTGGGCAGTCGGTCTCTAAAAGATTTGCCATCACTGAATAAGAACCTGAGTGCTCTAGTCCCAGATTGATACTGATTTCTTTCTTTCTTTTTTTAGACAAGTTCTTGCTTTTAAGTTCACAGCAATCCTCCTGCCTCAGTCTCCCAAGTGCTGGGATTACAGGTGTATGCCACCACGCCCAGCTAATTCAGGATTTCTTTTCAAGTTTTATGTTTTAAAATTTTATTTATTTATTTATTTTTATCAGTACCGGGGATCGAACTCACGACTGCCTGCTTGTAAGGCAGGTGCTTATGCTGCTGAGCTAAATCCCCAGCCCTAAAATTTTATTTTAAAGAAAATAAAACCACACAAAACAAAACAGAATAAAGCCAATCAAAACAAAACAATAGAAGCGATACAGGACCTCAGAACAAGATAATAGGAACCAACAATGGCTACTATAATACTTCTTGTTATCTTCAAGACTGTAACACTTTTGACAGCTGGAGCCAGATGATTCTCTGGTGTGGGGGCTTTCCTGTGCACTGCAGAATGTTTGCAACATGCTTGGCCTCTACCCACTTCAGGCCAGCAGTACTCTCCCTCCAGGAAGATGGAACAAAGCAGGAAACAAAGATGTCTCAGATACTGTCAAATGTCCCCAGGAGGCAAAGACACCTTGGCAGAGGCCCGCTTGGCCATGCTCTCCTTTCCCCCATCCCCATACGTGACTCTCAGCTGTTAGCCCCTCTGCTAGTGAGGAAGCGTCCAAAGCACTCCAAAGCATTTATCCCTCTGCTGAAGCCAGCCAATGAACCAGCCTCTGCCCACAGTAAAATGGAAGAAGGCCAGAGGGCAGGGAGATGAGGTAAAAGGATGGCCTGATCTTTTCTCAGCAGTATGTTTTTCCTCTTCCTTTTCTATGTTGAGAGAGGACCTCGCTAAGTTGCCCAGCCTTGGCTCAGATTTGCAGTCCTCATGCCTCGCCTCTTACAGTGCTGAGATTACAAGCATGCCCACCATGCCTGGCCTCCACAGGTTTTTAGCTCACAAAACTAAACCATAAGGAAATTTGGGAATGGAGTTGGTTAAGGAATCATAGGATGAGGCCTTTCTCTCCCCACCCAATCCCCTCTCCAACACACACACCCCACACTCCTCTACAGCTCTGTGTATTGGCTGCATTGCTGAAGACTCGCTTTCTCCAGAAACGAAAGCCAGCTTAGCACAGGAGGAGAAACATAATGGATGGGCTGAGTTTCAGACCAAGATAATGGCAGGACAAACATAAGGGGTTATAAATAGCAATGAAGGAAGAGAGAAAGGGCCACATCATGAGGTCCAGACCAGAAAGGGAGTAAATGAAGCCATAATGGGCTGGTGTGTGGGGAAAAAGATGAAGCTGTTTGAAGGTTAGAGGCCTTCCTTGGGTTGAAAAGCAGGAAAGAAGGGAGCCAGACATCAGGGAAGCCCCGACATCTGACCCAGTTTCATTAATATATGTCATTCTGCTATTGAGGTAGATCCACTTAGACTTACAGAAGTGTGGAGGACTACAGTTTGGAGGAAAGTCAAGATCAGTAAGTCAATCTCTTCCACGCAGGCTCTCTCAGCCATTCATTAGAACTGGTCTTCTCTGTGCATGGGAGCAAATGAGAAGTAACATACAAAGCCCAAGCAGCTAAAAATTAAAATACATGTATGATAGAGCTGATTGGAGAGTACTGTTTAGGATACAATCAATTCTCCTAATTTTGTCCTAGAATCAACTGCACTGACCAACAGCTCAAAGACCTGTAAGCCACGCATCTCTCCTAACTGCAAGCCATGCATCTCTCCTGGGAAGCTGCCTCTGGAAGGAGGAAGAGAGGAAAGATGTGCAGGCTTTCTCTAGGAGAGTCGGTTCGTGAGGAGGAACCCAGAGGAACCTGGGACATGGCGCAGGCCTGCTGTATTCTATCAAATTTTCTAAGTGAATGGGCTGGTTATTCCCTCTTAGGTAGAGAAGTCTTCCTTTTCTTAATGCTCCAGTAGACACAGAAGCACCACATTACAGGGCGAGGTACAAGCTCTTGAAGGTTAGCTCCTAACAACCACCAATTCATAAGTGCAATTTCTACTGTGAAGAACACTGGAACCCAGAGAGGTGAAGCGATTTCGCGAAGATCCCGGAGCTCTGGAAACAGAATAATGTCCCCCAGTTTCCTAATGACAAAATTCTACCGTTTACCCATTTATCCACAGCAAGTCTCATGCATGCAGGGTAAACAGCAGGTTAGTGACGATGTTCTTCTATGACCTACGAAGACTTCTGCCTCCTCCCGCCTTCACCCCACCGCTCCGCTTTCTCAGTCTGTGCCTCCACCTCCGTCCACAGCAAACACTTCTGCCTACACCTGACATTCCCATCTGCCCCTTCGGCCTCCATTTACACCTGTACCATCTCACACCTCCGCCTACACCTGACCGCTTCCGGCTGTGTCTCTACTATCATCCTCCTTCCACTCATGTTTCCTAGGAAGGGATGAGTAGCTCTTGTACTTAGAGAATCTGGTGGAGTACAACGGGCCTGGGCCTGTGCCGTCACCCAGTGTCTTCTGGGTTTCCTCCTCCCAGAAAAGGCCCGCACATCCCTCCTTTTTTCTGCAGTTAACCCCTACGTGTCTACCATTTCCTCCATCCTCCCTTTTCTCAGCAGGAAACAAGCAGCTCCCTTGTTTGAGTAGAGAGGCAGGCAGGAACTGCACAGCTATCCACATGGCTCTAATCCAGACAGTTTTTCAAGGAGTTAGATCAAAATTGTGTCCAGTGTTTGATGTCATTTGAACTCTCCAAAAAGATGGACTTGGGTATTTTGTGAAAATTGGGATAGTGGTATCTAAACATAGGCACACGTTTATACAAACACATCAACTATCATACTGATTGCCGCAATACCTAGGCCATGCCCTAGTATGACAGCTGAATGTTTAGGTGCTTGCAATGTGATACATTGCAGTGGTTTTTAAATCTCTAACTATTTAATGCTGAAGACATTCAAATGAGTTGTAATTTTGAGCCAACTTGGTCAGCCTGGTATGTCACAATAGGTTCTTAGAAATGCTCTTGCCCTCTCTTGACCTTAGTTTTCCCCAGCATAAAATGGGCAACCTTGAAATGGAGCTAGATCTTCTCCAAATTTTCTTCCAGCTTGAATATCCTTCTAAGAATCCACCCCCCCCACCCCCCCCACCCAAAAAAAAAGTCTGGGATAGAAACCATGCAATGAGATAAACCAGCATTTCAAAATCAAGGCTGGAATATACCACTGTCACAGAAAGATCACCAAGTTAAAACCCAAGAAGAAATTTAGAACCAAGTCATAGAACCAAGTCATCTGCTTATGAATGTGGCCAGCTGTATTCAGACTGTGCTTTACTCTGATATATCAGCCGACTAGGCACCAGTCGCTGACCCTGCAGGAGTGTCCCTTCCCCCACCCTGATCACATGGCTAGCCACCACTGAGCCCCAGAAGTCAATCTCCAATGCCCCAAATACTGCTCAGCCTGGAAGCCACAGACAGCCCTTCCTGCCACCCAACAGGAGCAGAGCAAGTGGCTCTGGCTTCCCGGGATTTGGATCCTGCTTTCCGAAAAGCACTAATAACAGGAAGGTAAGTTTGCAGCTTGAAGCTTCAGAGACAATAGAGAATGCTAAAGGATAAGAGAAAATGTGCTTTCTGGTAGAAAGAGTACTTACGAGTGAGTTCCACACATACTGAGAAGAATACCAAGAAAGCTGGATAAATCCTCCAAATGAATGTTGGATGTTTGCCTTTCCTTTAAAAATTATACCATATTTGTCACCCTCGTGCCTTGAGCTCACTGTTCTGGGCGTAAATACTTGTTCCAAATTAACAGAGATGGCAGAAGACTCTTGTCCTCTCTGACACCTTGGTGCTTAGTTCTATCTTGTTCTTATCCAATAGAGCTGAAAATCTTTTCTCCTCTAGGCATGTAAATTTCTGTTGTCTTTGCCGAATTTGTGAGATTGGCCAAA
The DNA here is from genome assembly GCF_034190915.1 of Cavia porcellus. Lineage (NCBI taxonomy): Eukaryota > Metazoa > Chordata > Mammalia > Rodentia > Caviidae > Cavia > Cavia porcellus. The sequence goes on along the minus strand of NW_026947501.1, from coordinate 28,045,319 downwards.
AATACTGGCAAAGTATGTGAAAAGCCTAAGACCTGCCTCTTCTTCAAAAAACATGGGAAATAGATTATATTTATTAATATAACACCTTGGGATAGAAACAGAATAATAAGGAGCCCTTTCTATTGCATTTGTTTATTTCTAGGTTTTGGGTGTGGTATCATGTGCTGTTGCTCCTAGTGTTTTGGGTCATTTTCTTTGCTTGTTTAGTTTTTTTTTTCCTGAAGCGTACAGGGTGCTTGCTCTGCAGGCCCTGAAGTGATGCACAAGCTATTAGCTGCAAGGTGGCCATTCCCTGGTTTTTAGCTTGGTTTCCTAAAGCCCAGCATTATCCCATGTCATACTTATCAAGTCAATCCATGAAATAATCCCAGGTGAGCCCCTGGAAGAGTCCTTTCCTGAGATACTTCAGGCTAAAAGAGGGGGGATCACCAAACACCCTGCTGGCTGGTTTAGAGTTCTCAGACATAAAGGTCAAATGGTCTAAGAGAGGGAAAAAGGAAAAGCTAACCTGTAAACGAGACATGTGTTTTCTAGTTTTCTTCCAGAGACATGGTGTCTAATCCTGAGGATGTATTACCCACATTTGGCCTTTCTTCTCTAATAATTAAACTATTCTGTTTGTTTGTTCCATATCTGGAACAAAGTGGCTACTCACTAAGGACTTGTTGGGTAAAACTGATGTGTCCTCATGGGAAGGAATGGGTCTTCACGGACAGATGATTTCATCACCAAGGTTTTGATGCCTAACATGTGCTGTGCACCTTTAAAGGCTGGCTGTATAGCACATCTTTCCTGTACTGAACAGGAGGGTCGACCTGGGCAGGAATCCTCGAGCTGTTTGCCAGGAAGACACTCTGATCCTTAGCCTTCATGGCTTTCAGCGTTAATTTTGTCAGTAGAATTTTTGATTCTCAGGGATCTCAAATGGGACTTCAGGTTGGTGGCAGGGACGATGATATAGAAAGAACCTTTGAATGACTCAGGACAGAAGAGGGTTTTGTCTGACCCCATACTACAAAACCATGATCAAGACCAAGGCAATCTATGATCTAAAGATGGATGGGAGAATCATGGTGAGTTAGCTGAGCAACAGAGAGTCTAGGGGTAGAGAAAGCTACCTTTGCAGGTCATCATTTGCTACATGCCAGGCACTATTGCCACAGCTCTTCGGCAACATGTTACAGCGGATGACTATTACAGGCTAGTCCTTTTTGGATGCAAGTAACTCAAGCCAGCTGAAGCTGACTAAGGAGAAAAAGAGGGGCTTACTAGAAGGCACCTCAGCCAGACTTCAGAAATATCTGGGACCCAGAAGCGGACAGCTATGAGAAACCAGTACCGGACTTCCCTGTGTCTTCTATCTTTACTTGGCGTTCTCTTCTCTTTCTCCTTGTCTCCTTTCTTTCCTGACATTCATCCTTTCCTTCTTTATTTTCTGATTCTTGGGAATCAGAAAGTATCCAATCTGAAACCTGGCTGTGCCATGACTGATCCTGTGACCCAGGGCAACTACTTAATTCTTTTTGTCTCCATTTCCTGTCTGTAAATGTGGGTGGAAACTGTGTCCTCACTGAATTATAGTGAAGATTAAAGGGGATTATGGAAGCAAAATATCCAATAGTCAATTAGTATACATTGTATGAAATGCTGGAGGTAGAAATTGTGTTTCATGAATTAGGCCAGGGATTTCTCTGGTGGGCAGTGCAGCTGTGAGCCAAGAGGGAGCTACTACAAACGCTTTCCACATGCCCAACACTTGAAGATGCTCTGAGGTAGCCTGGGTTCTCCCCCTCCTTCAGCGTATTCCTGGGAGGGAGCGTCCCTCTGGCCCTGAGAATGTAGGAACCAGCTAGAGGAGGTGGGGTGTGTGGGATCGATGGTCTCAACTAGTCCAGAACTGTAACAAATGCATCTGCCTGAATATTAGCTATATGATGTCTATACTTCCAAAGTTTTATGCAGTTCTCATCTGTATTTGTATCTGTGTTATGATTTTGTATTCACTTCTGTTTGTTTTCTCAGTTGAGAATCCACAGTACTCCTAATGAGAAATAACACATTTTTAAAAACATGCTGGAAACGATTTCATCTGTATAATCAGGGACCCTTGATTGACAACATTAAAAAGTGAACTCAAATATGAGAAAAAGTAAGGTGAACAGCTCAGTGCTACTAAGGAGTCTGTTGTAAGATTATACAGCACAGGGAATCTCTTTGGGATCATTTTGCCGCTGGTCTTCTTGAATGGTTCTCTCCATGAGGCAGGCACAGTGGTGACTCCAAGCTTAGCAGCTTAGCAATGCCAGGGTGAACAGTGTTTGGGGATGGATCCAGCAGAAACGTCCTGAGAACTGTTCTGACTGGCCCAGCTTCGGGCAGGGGCTCTCTGCGACTAGGGCTGGGAAGTGTTTGGTTGGGCTTCCTGCTGGGATTTGGAGGACAGAGGGGGAGCCAGGCCCACTAAACCATTTGAAGGTGCTTCTGTGTGGGAAAGGGCATCTGTTACGCAGGTTTTCTGTACTCAGTACTGTGCCGGAGGAGGAAGCAATCAACTTCCACAGAACTGTCAAGTGACCCAATTCAATAGAAAATAAAAATTGGGAGTTATTCCCTTAAAACAGGCAATAGTCAATTCCAATTGCCATTTCCCAGGCAATGGTTTTAGCGTCTGGAAGGCTGAGGCAGGAGAATTGAAAGTTTCTTCCCAGTCTGAACAACTTATCAATTTAGTAAAACCCTGTCTCAAAAATAAAATTAAAAAAAAAGAGCTCAATGTGCAGGTCCTGGGATCAATCTCTAGTATCACAAAAATAAATTTTAAAAAATTAAATTAAAAAGTTAAATTTAAACCCCAGAAGTCTGTAAGTATAGGATCTGGATCAGCAGCCATTGCATCAAACAGGAAATGCAAATTTCCAGGCCCACCACAGATCTACTGGATCTACATGCCTGAGGGCATAACTGCAATCTTTCCCTTTTTGTGAAGATTGAGCCCAAGCCTTTGCACAAGCTGGGCAAGTGCTCTACCGCTAAGCTATATCTCTAATCCCAGCAACCTTCATTTGAACAAACCCTCAAGTGACTCTGATGCACACTTAACTTTGAAGACCACAGTCTTTTTTTTTAATGGAAAAAAGATAAAATAAATTTCACAACAAGGTAATAGGAAAATGACAATAGTTAATACGTTGCATATAGTTAACTTTAAAGTATTTACTCAGAGAACAAGGGTGAGGATAAAAATTTTTCAATCAATATTAGCATGACCTTCTTTTCTGTGAATTAAGAGACATTAATAGTATAACAAACTTGCATTTTTTTCTCTTTTCCTTTCCTTTCCCCATGCTGGTTTCTTTTTTCTTTTAAACAATTTCTTCCCATTTCACAATATTTATTGTACAGTTTAGACTTTACTTACTCTTCCAATTTCCCATATAAAGGAGACAATACGATGTTTACACATGTGAGTCTGATTTATTTCACTTCTGAGTATGGTCTCAAGTTGCATCCATTTACCTAGAAAAGTCTCCAGTTTATCCTTCTTTATGGCTAAGTAGTATTCTATTGTATAAAAAATACCACATATTTTTTATCTGTTCCTCAGTTGATGGGTACCTGGGTTGTTTCCAAGATTTAGATATTACAAATTATGTTGTTATAAATGTGACTGCACATACGTTCCTGTGATATAATGTTTTTAATTCTTCTGGGAAGATACAAAAGGGCAGAGAAATAGTTGGGTCAAATGGAGCTTCTAATATTAGTGTTTTGAGGAATCTCTATACTGATTTCCACAGTGGTTACACCAGTCTACACTCCCACCAACAGTGGAAAAGGATTTGTTTTTCCCCACATCCCCTCCAGCATTTGTTATCCTTTGGTTTCTTGATGATAGCCATTCTTTCTGGAGTGAAATGGAATCTCTATTGTTTTAATTTGCATCTCACAAATGACCAATGATGTTGAACATTTTTTCATATATGTATTTGCTATTTGTATTTCTTTGTCTGAGAAGTGTGTATTCATCTCAGATGCCCAGTTTTTGGATTGGATCTTTGAATTTGTGGAGAGGCTGAGTTTTTTCAATTCTCTATATGTTCTAGATATAAGTCTTTTGTCTAAGGGACAATTGGTTAAAATTTTTTCCCACTCTGTGTGTTGTCTTTTTACTCTGTTGATGATGTCCTTTGACGTGCAAAAGCTTTCCAATAAGATGAAATCCCAGTTGTTGATTCTTTGAAATATTTCCCATGCAATTGGTTTTGTTAAGCCCAGCGTCTTATAAGGTTCTTTGTTTTATAGTTCTGCTACTACTTCTGTTTGGTTGGTTGTTTTATATTTTGAGTCAGGGTTTTTCTAAATAGTCCAGGCTGGCCTTGCACTTTCTGTGTGGCCCAGCAGGCCTCAGACTCATTGTGACCCTCCTGCCTCAGCCTTCCAAATGCTGGGATTACAGGCATGCACTACCATGCCCAACCTAGTTGTGCTATATTTTTAAAACATCTTTCTCTTGAAACAAATAGAATTAACCTTGACTTTCAGGTATGTAATTATCACATAAAGAGGAAACGCATGTCATCGATATATGTGTCTTAAAATGTTTAAAATAAATGTAACATATACTTATTATTTAAAAATCATTTAATGTATGTAGGAATATGATAAAAAGCAGTAGAACGCTATCCTGGCTCCCCCTATACATTATAGCCCACTTTCCACAGACAACCACTAGGAATTCTTTTATGTTTTTCTTTGTTGGTTACTTGTGCCCGTCTAATAATGATGCTGATATATTGATAGTTTATCTATCTATGCAAAATATCAAAGATAATAGGTAAGATATCAGCATTAAATCTTATTCCTCCCCATAAGTAACCTAATTAGTGTGTATAATTCCTCTGCATGATTTTGTGTTTCAATTACTTATGAATGGAGCAATAACAAATACTGACAGTTTTATGTGTTTTAAAGCATTATATACCTTCACTTCAAGGGTGCTGAAAAAAAAGTTCTATATACCATAGTATTTATAACTTTTTACAAATTGCTTTTTAAAACTCATTATGGTTTTTAGATTTATTTATTTATTTATTTATTTGAGGCGGGGTCTCACTACACAGTTCACGCTGGCCTTGAGCTTACTTTGTAGCCCAGGCTGGTCTTGAACTTGTGACAGTCCTCCCGCCTCAGCCTCCAGAGTGCTGGGATTAGAGGTGTGCACCACCATGCCAGGCTTTTTTTTTTTTTTTTGAGAATTATACATGTTGACATAAAAATCTAGTTCATTTATTTTTAAAAGTAACATAAAACTTGGTTAACAGTTTATTTATTTATTTATTTATTTATTTTTGGTATCGAAGATGAACTTGTGGTTGCCAGGTAGCTAAACTGGGCTAAATCCCAGCCCAACAGTTTAAATGTGTAAGGCAGACATTTTCTCCTGCACCATGAAACCCAGAGATAACAGCCCAGAGCTCAGTTATATTTTCAGGACATCATGCTAGTTCTGTCCTGATTTATGCCTTTGGTCTTCATACCTGTTTCATGGTCTTTGTGTAAAATGACTGTTTCATTTCAAAAGGTTGTATCCAAGGTCTGTGTAGAAACAGGAGTGAAGTGTGTAAAAGATGAATTCCATTTCTGCTGTGCTTGTCACTTTTTATCAGGAAAATAAGCTTTCCTAAAAGCTCTCAGTGGACTTTCATTTAAATCTCATTGGCTAAAACAGGGTCACATGACAACGCCTGATGTCATGGACCATCAGCCCTCCATGCATGGTTTATACAGATCACAATCACACCTAGGGTTGGGGAAGATAGCTTCCAGTGTTCATGGTCCTGTGCCTCTACTTCAACAAAATAGGGTTCTGTACACAGGGAAGAAAAAAAGGGAATGAATGTCGGACCATGTAGTAAATACTCCTGCATGAGTCTCCTTTTCCTCTAACAGAAGAGTCTTTTTTTTCCTTTTTGGTCTTTTTGAGACAGAGCCTCTCTATGTAGTTCAGGCTGGCCTTGAACTCATTTTGTACCTCAGGCTAGTGTCAAATTTGCAGTAATCCACCTGCCTCAGCCTTTCAAATGCTGGGATTGCAGGTGTGTGCCACCACACCCAGCTCAGAGCAGTTTTATTAAATTATTACACTGTGTTTTCCCAGAGTTCTTTGTCATATGACTCAGGTGTGGTTGAGAAACAAAAGTTAATCATAGTAGTTTAAATAGGTAAGTGGTTTTATTGTTCTCCATAAGATGTTCAGGTATAGACCACCTAGCACCATTAGCATTAAGGACATAACTCTTTCTGCCCCCTCGTATCTATAATTAGTGTGTGATCTTCAACTTTATAATCATAAGATGGCTGCTACACTTCCAGGCATCACATCTATGCTCCAGAGATAGGGTTGCTAGATAAAATATTGTTTTTCCCAGTTGAATTTGAATTTCATGTATCACTGAATATATTTTGTTTGTATAAATATATGTGCATCAAATTATATGAGACATATATTAAACATTGTTATTTATTTGAAATTCAAATCTAAGTGGGCAAACATTATTTGCTAAATATGTAAGCCCTGCCTACAAAGGAAGAAAAAAGGAGAAGCCAAGGGCCTGTCTTCTCTAGCAGCTTTATCTAGGAAGGGACTCTGACCCCAGGTTTGTCCTCTCATCTCGTTAGCTAGAAATAGCAGAAGGGCCCCTGGGGAAGTGCTTATTTTTAGTTAGCTATAGTGCTGCCCTGAATCAAATCAACACAAAAAGAAGAATGGGTATCAGGCAGGAAGCTTGTAGCATCCTCCCCAAATGTTTTCTACCTGCCATTTCCCCCTCCAGAACAGTTACATCCATAGGTGACACATAAAAACGTTTTCCAACAGTAAACATAGTGTTGACTGACACAGTTACAAACAAACTGACCACAGGGAACAAGGCCAGCCATTAAAATCACCCAATCTAGCCACATTGGAGGAAACCAGCTCTGCTGATACCACTTTTTATGGCAACGATCCTCTTGCCTCAGTCTCCCAAGTGCACATATTTATACAATTTATAGAATTATAAATTAGTATTTATTCTGACTATACATAGCTGAGTGTGTGAGTGTGTGATGCCATGTTTACCTTTCCTTTCTATGAGTCTTTATTCTTCTAATTTATTAGCTTTTATTTGTTTGGTGGTGCTGGGGATTAAACCCAGGGCCACATTACATGGTCTACCACCGAGCTATTCCCCTGACCCACTATAACTCTACTCCTGACAGATTTAGATGTCTTTCCAAACACATCAAGATCGTTTTTCACACCCAGATGTTTTTCTTGAAGGCGTTGTGTCCAGAGCCTGCTCTAGGAGCCCCTCAGCCCTCTCCGGGCTGCTGCTTGGCTCTTTCCCAAGCACTGGACTGTCAGTCTTGTGTGGGGAAGTCCATTTTCCACATCCGATGTTCCTTTCTAATGCTCCCTCATCTTGCTGGGGTTCATCCTTTAATTCCTTCCTGAGGAGAACTGCATAAGAGGTTAGGTGTTGAGACATTTTCTGGCTGAAAAATGTCCTTATTCTGCTTTCACACTCAGTTGACGGGCTGGTTAGGAATTCTGTGTTGGGAATAATTTTTCTTACTTTTGCAGGCATGATTTCCGTTGTCTTGTAGCTTCCCCTGTAGCTGATGCCCATTCTTGTGACTTACTCTGTATAGGTGACTCAGTTCTTCCAGCAGCTTTTACGATCAGTTTATCCACGATGTTTTAACACTTCGTGCTGGTGTGAGTTGGCACAGATTTTCTTAAAATGCCTTTTTCCTGGGTTGCCAAAAACAGACTTTTTCGGTAAGAAAATGCAAGTCTTTTGGCTCCTGGAAATGCTCTTACGGTGTTCCCTTGGTAATTTATTCTTTTTTCAATCTCTTTTTTGGGAACATCTTTTGCTTTTGATGTTTGGGTTTGCTGGATTGATCTTTTTACTTTCTTGTCTTGACTTACTTCCCTTATTGTATCTTTTTGGTTTGTGTTTTGTCATCTGATATATTCCTTCAACTTTGTTCCTTTTTACTAAAATTTTTCTTCTAACATATTTTTAATTTCCAAGAGTTATTTTCTATTCTTTGAAGTTCCAGGTTTAAAATATTCTACATTTGGTCGTTGTGGAAAGAAAGTTTTTTCTTTGTTTTTATTTGTTTTCTTGTTTGTTTTTGAGACAGTCTCACTATGTGATCCAGACTGGTTTTGAACTTGGACTATGTAGCCCAGGCTGACCTCAAATTCATAGTGATCCTCCGGCCTCAGCCTCCCAGGGCTAGGATCACAGGTGTGGGCCGCCACGCCTGGCTCTTGTTTCTTTAGAAATGTGATTTGTATGGCTTTTATGGCTTATTTTGCTGCCTTTACTACTTTTGTCACCTTGGACTTCCTCTTTTCCTGTTTGTTTTTGTCTCTGCCATTCTGGACATTCCTATTTTGCAGTGGAGCTGCATTCCCGTTATTTTTGTAATAAAGAATCTTTTTATTAACCTTATGGCTCGGAGCTGTATTATGTAGACGGGCTGGATATGTGGCCCGAGGGACTCACAGTAAACGATTAGATGGAGCCCTGTCCATTTTGTTAAAAGTTCGAAAATGTAAAATCTATAAACCCTGCAGTCTCCAGCATGGAGAGTTTAAGTTTCATTCCTAATTTTTTTTAACCTCTTCAATTTCTGGAGAAGGAGGGCCATTCTAGGAGAATCTAAAATGGAGATCTGAGAATTTAACCTGCTGCTTAGGGAAATTAATACCAGCTTTTTTGTCTTCAGTCCTATTCTACATTCTGGTCTTTAGATGTACCTACTACTTCAGATTTCTTCTTCTTCTTCTTCTTCTTTTTTTTTTTTTTTGTCTTTTTCCTTTTCATCGGTACCGGGGATTGAACTCACGACTGCCTGCTTACAAGGCAGGTGCTTATGCCGCTGAGCTAAATCTCCAGCCCCTTCAGATTTCTTCTTTAAAAATTTTTTTGAGACCATTATACATAGGTAGAAGCTATCTAACCCTACAGGTTCAGATATAACTTTAAAAAAACCATCTGCTCCTAATGTTTGTTTATTTGGTGATGGTGGGGGTTTGACACAGGAGCCTCACACCTGCTAGGCAAGTGCTCTATCACTGGCTACCTCCCAAGAACTATTGACTTTTCACTGTAGAAAAATTTTCAAGAATAACAAGAATAGAAGAAATGCTGACTCTTTTGTATCTATAATTAATATTCATTGGTTTAGCTCAGTTTTTCTACTTCTTTTAAAATTAACTTTGACATTTTTAATATTTTTAAAGTATCTTTTTTATTAATCTTCTGGCTCAGAGCTATAGCTATAAAAACAGATTGTCTGGATTGGAATCTCTGCTTCTCTACTTGGACACTAATTAACCTTTCTGTGCCTCAGTTTCCTCCTTAAAATGGAAATAATAAGTCAAGGAAGGTAGCTCAGTGCTAGAGCACTTGACTGTCACTTGTAAGGCTGTGAATTCCAACCCTGTAACTGTAAAAAAGTAACAGTAATGTTATTTATCTCATAACATTATTGAAAAGATTTCAATTAAATCATACATGTAAACTACTTAAAACAGTGCCTGGCACATAATAATAGCACCAATTATTTTTTTAAGGTTTTTTTTTTTTTTTTATCGGTACCAGGGATCGAACTCAGGACCACGTGCTTGCAAGGCAGGCACTTATGCCGCTGAGCTAAATCCCCAGCCCCTATTTTTTAAGTTTTAACATTATTTGCATGAAGTTTTTCATGTCATTCTTTTATAATTTTAAATTATTATATTTTTATGTAAGTCTATTTTTTAGTGTTGTCATTTTTAGTGTTGTCTGCTTGTATTTTTTTTTCTTCTTGATTAATCCTCCAGTCCCTGCCTGTATCAGAGAGTGAGCATTTACATTAGGACATTTACACTAACATATGTCCCTAGCCCTTTTTATTTTTTATTTTCAGACAGGATCTCTCTAAGTCACTAAATTACCCAGTCCAGGCTTGAAGGTGTGACTCGCCTTCCTCAGCCTTCTGGCTTGCTGGGGTTGTAGGCATGGCCACCACTCTGGGCTTCTTGATTAACTTATATAGTTTGATTTTTTATTAGTCTTTCCAAATAATTGCCTTTGGATTTGTTAACCATCATTATGCTTAATTGTTTTGTTTCATTTTTTTCCTTGCTTTTATTTCTTATACGTACAGTGTTCTACTTTCTCAAGGTTTTATTTCTTGTTCTTTTTTTTTCTTTATTTGAATGCTTATCACATTTATGTTCTTCCTCCCTTCCTTCCTCTTTTCCTTATAACTTTGAATAAAACACTTGAATTTATGTATTTAATGAATATGCTTTGTGGAAAACAGTGCCCAGCCCATAGCAGAGAAAGATGAAAATACTAATCTGAAGCTACATAATAAACATTACATAGTTGCAGCTTTTAGCTAGCAATTGCCCAGCGAGGAAAAATGGAATGGTTCTTTTCTGCTTGGGTCTGGTTAAAATCATGTTTCCCATAAGAAAGAAAGGAATAAAAAGATGTCTAGTACCTATAGACAGGCCAGTAGGCAAATCCCAACAATTAATAGCTACTTTTTAATACTCTGCAAATCACAAAAAAATTAGACTATATAAAAATTAAACCTACCATCATATTACAAATATGCTTCACCTGCACCACATGCATCAAAATGGGAAGAAAAAAATTGTGTTAACTCACTTAAGAGAAAAAATATTACTTACTTATTAAAATTGTAACTATTCTTTCTTATTCTGAATGTGCTGCATTCCATGGATTTCCATACATAGTGACTACAAATATACTTAATTATTTCCACGTGGTTTCCTGTCAAATTCATGATTAAAAATTATTTTAATATATGTACATACCTTATAGAAGTATAATCAATTTCCTGAGGCTTTCTGTGCCTTACTAGGTATGCTCTTTGTAAATGTTCCATTCATGCTTGAAAAGACACACGTTCGGCATTTGTGTCTATATCCTTACCACCCTGTGCATGCCTGATCTCATCTGATCTCAGAAGATATTTTTCTGTGTCTGTTAGAAATATATACACTATATTATTATGTTATATTTCATATATATTTTTATTTTTTGTCTTTTTCCTTTTTATCAGTACCAGGGATCGAACTCACAACTGCCTGCTTGTAAGGCAGGCGCTTATGCCGCTGAGCTAAATTCACATACATTTTTAGATTTTTCTTTTACTCTATTTCTTCTTGAAATCCTGTCCTTTTTCATTGCATGCGTTTTGAAGCTGTGTTCATTTTTTCTTGGCAGACATGAAGGTGAAAGAGGAGAAGGCCGGTGTTGGAAAGCTGGACCCCACTAAGTACAGGAGGAGATACCTGGATCAAGGTAAAGACACTCAGAAGATTATGGAGTTCCCAGGAAGGTCTGAGACTTCTGGAATGCTAGGCTGTAAGACAGCGCTTGCAGCTGGAGACCGCAGAGCTCACCTGTTTCCATGGCTTGCTACAGACTGACCTTCACCGTGGCTTAAAAATGTAGTGGCAATAGTCTGGGTCCATGTCTCACAAAATGGAAGAATGAAGTTGAGGACCGAGGAGGTAGACAGGAAGAGTGTTCATTAAGAAGAGAGAAATCGGGGGCTGGGGATTTAGCTCAGCGGTGTAAGTGCCTTCTTTGCAAGCGCATGGTCGTGAGTTTGATCCCTGGTACTGATTTAAAAAAAAAAAAAGAGAGAGAGAGAGAGAGACAGAGAAATCGCTCCTAATATTTGGGAAAGGATCTGAAAGTGGGTTGCCATGGGGACTCCTTGTCTAGGAGATTTTATCCTAAAAATGACCAGGTTTCACCCACACTAAGAGCAACCTATAGGATTAAAACAAACTTGGTTAAACTAGAAATGGACTGAGGAGTTGTGGCACATAGCAAGTATGTGTCTGTAGGTGCCTATTGGCCTCTAGTTCATCTAAATAGTTTATTAAAAGAACCAAATAAGAAGGAAAAAGCATTTTCCAGATAGGTAAGAGCAGATGCTGTCACAGTGATCATCCATCACCTTGGTTGTTACCTCCCTGGAATTAATCGTCTATCTGGCTCTGAACTCTTGACTTCAGGATCCTGCTTCACTGACCAACATGTGGTCCTTCTGATTCTGTATTGGGCTCACTGCTTCTTTAGCATCATGCTGTCTTCCACCTAATTTACTTGTCCATAATAAAAGGACCACAGAATTGGGCAGGGGGCAGGAAATTGGCTTTTGCACCTGAATAGATTAGGGCATGGCTTTCCTAACGCAAACTCATCCAACTTTACCACATCTGCAAACCGTGATTAATACCAAATATCAACACACTGCAGATTCTGAAAACAGTAGCTCAGAGCCAGTGCAAGGCCATGAGGGAGGCATTTTATTGTTGTTGTTACAGTAGTGACCCAAAAGCTCCCAAGTCTCCTGTGCAGGTGGCCCCTGACATTTTGTTAATGGAGGCATGCTTTGAATTTTAATCTTTTCTGACCTAGCAGTATATTGTAAAATGCTCTCTTGTGATGTTGTGTAGCATCAGAGTCACAGCTCCCTGTCTGCCAGGACATCACTGATGTTCTCTAGGTAGGCTGCTCAGAATTTTCAATTAGGATGTTTTCAATTTACAATGAGTTTATTTACATGTGACTCCATCATATGTTGAGGAGCATCTATGCTTTACAAAGAAGCAGGTTCAAGGCTTGGGAAGAGGCAGCCGCAGGGCCTTCTGCCTCATCATTACCCCGCTTCAGTTGGAGGGAAGTACCGTGCTCTCCAGCTCGATGCTCGTGGAGCTGTGGATCATATGGGGCCCCCTGCTGCTGTGGACGGATCAATGGCACTGCGGTGAGGAGTCCACTGGAGGGTCTGGCATGTGTCCCGAGACAAGCAGTATACGATGCTCACAGTGAGAGAAGCAACCTGGCAGAGCCAGGAAAGAGAATTTATACTTGGAAGAGGATAACTCCCCTCCCCAGTTCACCAGTAAACATTCATGCACTGATGATTACGATAGGAGCCAGGAAAAGATGAGACAAGTCAGATCTGAAACAGAAAGAAAAATGTTTCCTTGTATTCTTTATTAAATATATTCCTTATGTATATAACCCTGCAATTATAATTGTCATAATCATGTTCCTAAACATGCTCCCATTCTATTGTGTCAAAAAAACTTTGCCAAGTCAATGAAGATTTTTATACCCATGTTATAGATGAGAACACAGAGTTCCAGAGAGGTAAGATGCTTATGGCCCCAGAGCAGGTGAAGAACAAGCCAGAGCAGCTGTTTAACATGCGGAGACCTTTCTGAGGTACCTGCTGCTTTTTGTTTCCTTTCCTGGCCCCAAGGAAGGAGAACAGGGAGCTAACATTGAAGACCCAAGTATGGGAAGCCCTTGGAATAGAATTGCTTAATGCTGGTATCCATGACTTACCCATAAACACAGCTAGCTTAGGAGATGTGGTATAGGGGCTGAGGTTGTGACTCAGTGGCAGAGTGAGCATGTGCAAGGTCCTGAGTTCAATCCTGAAACTGAAACACTAGAAATTTACCAAAGATAGAATATTATTTTAAAAAATAATCACTTTGAGTTTCCCCTTGGACATGTAAAGAGCTTCGAAGTCATCATTTCCATCCTTCTAGCAACAAGAGATCAATATTTTCTTAGCTACACAGAAGAATGAAGACTACAGGGGAAAACCCCCCCTGTAATCAGAGAGACAGAGAAATGTGGAGAATACAGATCATCTCATTTGAAACAGAAGTTGCCAGAGCCGGTGGCTGGTAGGGGTATTTACAAAGTAATTTCAACAAATTATTGAAGGCTGACTGTGGACTAGATGAAAATTTAAAACTCCCAGGAGCCCGTTCTAATGAGAATTATACCTCTAGAACCCCTACCTAGTTCTTTTAGTGAAATGGAAATTGTTCTTACGTTTGGGCAAGAAGAGGGGGAAAAGTAGTCATTTGAAATATTCCCGGAGCATTACCCACTACAAAGATCTATCTAACAAGGAAAAATCTACACTACAGCTTGCTACAACTTGGAGGAAAAGCTCGCTCTAGCTTTCCTATTTCAACTAGCTGAGGGTGAAGCCCTTTTGAAAAGTACAGTCTATGGTAGAGCCTTGCTAAAAGATTTTTACACATAGTGTGATTAATTTCACTTGTCAATATGGTCTTGAGTTACATCCATTTACCTATAAAAGTCTCTAGTTTATCCTTCTTTATGGCTGAGTTGTATTCCATTACATTAAAAAAACCCACCTCTTTTTTAAACCATTCCTCAGCTGATGGACATCTGGGTTGTTTCCAAAATTTATTATAAATTATAACTGCTATAAATATGGGTGCACGTATATCACTGTGGTATGACGTTTTTAATTCTTAAGGAAAGATGCCCAGTAGGGGAATAACTGGGTCAAATGGGACCTCTAATACTAGTTTTTAGAATCTCCATACTGATTTCCACAGCGGTTACAGCAGTCTACACTCTTACCAACAGTGGAGAAGGGTTCTTTTTTCCCTATAGCCCTGCCACCATTTGTCATTGGTTGGTTTCTTGATGATAGTCATTCTTTCTGGTGTAAGATGGAATCTCTGAGCTGTTTTAATTTGCATCTCACAAATGACCAATGATGTTGGACATTTTTTCATATATGTATTTGCCACTTGTATTTCTTCATCTGAGAAGCGTGTATTCATCTCAGGTACCCAATTTTTGGATCAGATCTTTGAATTTTGGGGGGAGTCTGAGTTTTTTCAATTTCTTTATATGTTCTCGATAAAAGTCCTTTGTGTGAGGGATAGTACTCAGGAGGCTGATGCCAGAGGATCACTGCAAGTTCAAAGTCAGTAGGGGCTACATAGTGAGTTCAAGGCCAGCCTCCACAACACAGAGACCCTATCTAAATAAATAAATGTCAATCACAAAATATGCTCAATGTTATATGTATCAGGAAATTGAAAATTAAAACAAAAATACTACACATTTGTTAGAATGGTTAAACTTAGAATTAACAAACAAACAAACAACCCTGAGAATACCAAATGCTGATGAGGATGCAGAATGACAGGAATGTTGTTTTGCTGATGGGAATGCAAATGATGTAATCGCACAAAGCTAAACATAGTCATACTATATGAACCACCAATCATGTTTCTAGATACGTATCCAATTGTGTTTAAAATTATATCTGTGTAGAAGCTGGCACAGGAATCTTTATGGCTACTTTATTTGTAATCACTAGAAACTGGAGGCTGCTGAAATGTCCTTGAGTAGGAGAGTGAATAAGCAAACTATGATACATCATACTATGGAATATTATTCGGGGTTAAAAATAAATGAGCTATTAAATCGTGAAAACATATGCATGAAATTTAAATGCATATTGCTAATTGACAGAGCCAGCATTTTGTACTATGTACTATTACTGACTCACTCCTGGACCATGTGTGAAAGTTATATTTGATCATCATTGCTGTGGAAAAGCAAGAATGTAGAGATGGGAACTTAGCTTATTCAAATAGAATTCTAAGTACAACACCTGGGGTACTGGGGCATTGCTGTGACTACCTGACCGTGTGGTTCAGAGGCCTTTAGAAGTGGCTTTCAGGAGGATTTTGGCAAGTTTTGGAGATGCTGGTTGGGGAAGCAGCTCTGGAATGCTGTATGCCAAACCTAATGGGAGATTCTTGTTGGGGCTTCAAAAACCAGAATGTTGAGAGTACTGAAACTGGTAAAGGCTAGGCTCAGGAGGTTTCCGTTACCACGGGTGATGAGATGCTGGATGCATTTCTAGATTCTTGTGCACAATGAAGAATTGGATGTGGCACACGATGGTAAGGTAAAAACAACAAAGTTTAATTAGTCAGTAGTATGCTCAGAGTGAGTGGGCTCATGTTGGTGGAAAAAAATGGCATGAGTGCTGAATGCATTGGGGTTAGGAAGTTAAAATGTTATATTAGATCTAAGGCAGCTCCCATTGGTCTTTTAGAGCATGACAACGTGATAGACAGAGTGCTGAATCATGTCAGCTGTATTTATTGCCCATGTCCTTTCTCCTAATTTCTTCTATTATAATTGAATGTATGAACTTCCATATACATGAACTTTCAGGGAACTCCAAGTGAATAAAGGTTATTACAAATTATGCTGGCGGCTCTGGCACACATGCATCCTGGTGTGGGATTCTGGAATTTTCTAGGGCAGGCTCAGTGTTGTTGTTGTTGCTGTTGTTGTTGTTGTTGTTGTTGTTGTTGTTGTTTTCTTCATCTCTGCTTCCAGGCAGGAAGCCTTAGGACAAAGGTAGGTGGTTGGCCCTGGGCTGTTGCCTAGGTTCAGGTGAATGGAGGAGAGCGGTCCTTTAGCTGTACTATCAATATTAATTGTACTATCTATATTCGTTGGACTCCAGACTATGTGTGTTATCCTCTAGCAGAAAATTTGTCTGCATTTTGTTTGTGTTCAGAGACTTAGTAGGAGACCAAGATTAGGATAGCAGACTAATTAACCTGTCAGAAGAAATTTCACAGCAGACCAACATTCAGGCAGTTAAATAGATATGGGTGGGGCTTTTTAGACAGTCCTACATTGAGAACATAGAACAAACAGCCCAGAAGAATTATTTTAAAATTTTTGAGTTTGGCCAGAAAGGAAGCTACTGGTATAGTGAGGGCCTGCAAAAATGGAGCAGAAGAGAATTTCACAGATGAAAAGATTAGTCTTAACAAGAAGCTAAATACTTTGGAAAAATGACCTGGGGGATGTAAGGAACCAGCATGGCCCCACTCTTTGAAGGCTCAAAATTACAAAAGTGAAAAACTTTGCCTTGTTAAAAGAACCCCAGGGCACTATGTTCCAGAATGGCAGCAGTCTAGGGAGGCAGCCTAGGGAATGGGAATTGATTTTGCAGGATTTTTCAGGATGCTCAGCCAACCAGGCACTTGGGTGCAGCCATGAGCAAGATGCAGAAGGATTTGGCTACAGCTGAAGCTGGTGGCAGATCTTGGTGTGGTGTTAGTTTTACTTGCATGCAAAATGAAAGAATTGTGGGATCATGGAGACTTCCACTCAGACTTCAGCAGGTCTGGGATGCCAGGCAGTGCATGAAGCTGTGAGAGTGAAGCTGGAGGTGCAGTGGAGACCCCAGAATACTGGAAAAGCCAGGAATGTGGGACATCTGAGGAAAGTTGCAAGGAGTGAGCAAAGCCAGCCCAGCAGAAAAGCCATGAGATTACAACTAATGGCAGCATCATAGGGGTGGGATGCCCAAGCCCTTTGGCACTTACTTCTCACTACAGATTGCCCTAGCTGTTAGGCAGGGAACTACAAGATTTAATGTTTGTCCTGTTGGGGTATCTCATTGCTTTCTATCACTGTATTCCTCCATTTTGGAATAAAAATGTTTATCCTGTGCCTTTGTATGTGAACAGTATTTAACTTTCTTTTGAACTTTAAGGGGGTCACAGCTAATAATTTTCCTTAACTTTCAGAGGAGACTTTGGGGTTGGACTTTTCAGCAATGCTAAAACTGTTATGTCTTTGGTAACTCTTAAAGATAGATGAATAGCATTTTTCATAAAGAGATGCCCATGAGTCTTTGGAGATCCAGGGAAAGAATGTTATGGTTCATGTGCTCATAAGGTGGGGCTTTGGTGATGTGATGATACTCATCTGTGCAGGTTAGTCCACTGGTGAGTTGACAGCTGAAAGTGATGCTGGTTGGTGAAGCCTGGTTGGAGGAGGTGGGGCACTGGAGGCGTGACGTGGAAGGATGGATTTCCTTTTCTCCTCCCTTTATCTCTCTTTGCTTCCTGCTGCAATGTCCTGAGCTGTTTCTCCTCTGTTGCACCCCTCTACCGTGCTACTCTGCCTTGGAGCCAGATGACTATGGACTGAAACCTCTACAAACTGTGAGCCAAAATAAGCTTTTTCTCCTTACAGTTGTGGTATTTAGTATTGTGTCTCAGCAACAAGAAAGTAACTAAGACAGTTTCCCTTCCAGCAACTGGAATCTGAGTTGGTTTAGAAATGGAATTCAGTCAAACTCAAGCCCTTGGCCTTTGGCCCTGTCCAGACACCTCCTATCTCACATTTTGCTTCTGTAGCCCCATCTCTTTGTTGGTGGATATTACCAAAAAAATGTCAATGTTTAGTAACTCTATTTCTCCCCTTTATGTGCTGTGTCCACAGACTGCCCTTCCATCCATATCGGACTTCCAGTTCCCAGTTATACTCAAAGAAAAGGTGACCAGAAGGGGCATCTCTCAGGCCTACAAAAAGTCCACTGGGACCATCAATCAGACAAGCCGCAACAGGAACTGACCAGCCCGGGGAGAGGAACTAGCAACAGGGACAGGAACATGGATCTTATCAGCAGGACTCGTGAGTTCCTTGAGGAGCATGTTCTGGGGAGCCATCCTGCTGGCGGGTTTAGGCAGGACGGCAGGGCAGGAGGATTCTCTGGAGAATGTGGATAATGCCCCACATGGCTTAGCCTGCCTCTCTGGCCACTCTGCTCAGCTGCCTGAATCTGCTGTCTTTCTCTGCTGGTTTGAGACCTCCCTTCTAACCCATTGTATGAGGATTTTATAGTTTAATTCTCAGAATTATTCTCATTATTTTTAAATTCCTAAGGGTTCCTAAGAACCAATAATAAACATGTGTTTGCCATGAGGCGTTGTGCTCAGGAAACCATATTCCTCGTTGCATACCTGCACCTTCTCCCTTTCCTTGAGAAGGGAGACAAAAGTGTGTGGTCACCCTGCATGGGAAGGGCCCTTCAGGAGACTTTCCCCAAGACAACAAACCTCCCCAGGCCTTGCAGAAATTACTGGTATGTTAATTAAGTATAAGCATTTTCCTGCTTCCTGTGGAAAGAAAATTATCAATCCTAAGAAGAGTAAACATGTGTGAGACTTTGGGTTAGACTCTAGTACTGGAAGAACACAGAAAAAAGACAAAAAGAACTGAAATCCTTAGAGGATGGCTGTGATATTTTATTTTTCTAGGTTTTAATAATGTATCTGAGGGTATGATTTCACTCTCAGTATACTTGAAATTTGCCTTAAAAAGTTTTTAATTGATTTATATTATATATTTCTACTGTCTTAAACATGGAAAAATGAGTTTATTTTACCATTAACACCTTCAAAAGAGTATCAGATTAGTGACTGCATCTTCTTGTCCCAATAGGAAACCTGATATACCGTCTTCTAAAGGTCATCATAGCCATCTCTAGCCTTCCAGAGCCATGTACATCCCCCTCACTGGCACCAAGTCTCTCAGGGGCTGTGTCTCTGTGAATCAGTGTGTCTTTGTGATAGGTGGAACAACAGGAAATTATTTTTGGGAGTCTGGTGTGGGAGATAAGCTCTGAGTAAATATACACATATATTCACACACAATCATGCGTATATATGTACAAGTGAACGCACACATGAATAGAAGCATTAGAGGCCAGAAGAAAGCAAGCCTGATGGAAGACCTGCTCCCCATGTGAATTCTGGATCCTCACACACACTGACATAGTCTCACCCTACTGCCCCCTTGATGTTCAGGGATGAGGTTGCCCCCTGAAGTGCAAGGTCTTATGTTCCTTCTGAACCAGTGAGGAAAGCACGTTAGAGTTGATACTCTCTGATCAAAAGGATTGGCAGAGGTGACATGACACATTGCAGAAATGGTTATGTACAGCGGATTTTTGGTTGCTTTGGTGGTTTCTGGTTCACTTAAGGGGATATAGGTTTTAAACTAAAAATCAAAGGAGAGAGAATGCAGATTCCTTTGGAATATTTGCACATGGGGCAATACAGTGTTATTCAGCTTTCTAGTGCTAAAAGATCATACCCCAAATCCACGGTTTGAAAGAAGAGAGGTTCAGTTTGCTCATGGTTTCAGTTCCATGGTGGCCTGGGAAACAGTGCAGAATGAGTGAGGGATCAGATATAGACCCCAAGGCTATGCCTCCATCATCTGCCCAGACACACCTACAACTGTGCTTCACCATCCCCAGGGGTGGATTCCAGAGCCAATCAAGTTGAAACTTCAACCCAGCGGCCACAGTTACTGACTTGTCCTAGGCATGGCTATGGGCCAGGGAAAGCCTGAGAGGACAGGAAATTTCAAGCCATGTCTATCAATCTGGAGTAAAGTAAGGCCCACTTTTAAAGGGAAAACAAATTCACACTGTCCCATCAAAAATGGAAGCATATTTGTAGAGCCCCAGGGAACCACCTACCCTAGTGTGAGAAACAGTATCTTAACTAACTAGAGTTTTTATTCCATGAAAGACATCTTACAATTACAAATTATCACCGAAGCAAAGTTTCACCTTTATATTTAATAAAAGAAATCTTTTTAAGATCATCAAAATAGAAACACCAAATTTAAAAGTTCAAGTAGAATCGACCTACCCCTGAAAATAACATGCCAAACCCCAGTGCCAGACATGTTGGTTTCAGGGAGCCACAAAGACTTCTAACAAAGTCGACAGCCATGGTGATGTTTCTGTGGTCCATGGGGGCTGATTTATTTTTTGTCATCCTCCACGGAGTGGCAGAAGGCTGAACCCTCAGCCATTTACTTATTCCAAGCAGAACAGGTGTCAGTGTGGATGCAGGGCTAAACTCTGCTCCTCCCTTCCTATAGCCAGTGCCCCACTGCAGGGGAAATAAGACAGTGCCAGAACAACCGGACTGGCAGCTTTGGATAATTGTCTGACTCTCCTTCCCACCTCCCACATTGTCTTTTTTCTGACCAGGTATGTTTTTATGTTTTTTTTTTTCTCTCTGAGTGTCTTCTTTTTATTTTGTCTTTTTTGAGACAGAATCTCACTATGCAGTTCAGACTAGCCTCACTTTGTAGCCCAGACTGGTCTTGAATTTGAAATGAATCTCGTGCCTCAGCCTCCCAACTGCTTGAATTATAGGCACGCACCACCACCACATCCAGTTTGAATTTTTTTGAGTGTCCCCCCCCTCTGTCTCTCTGTCTCTGTCTCTGTCTCTCTCTCTCTCGATCTCTCTTTTACTTTATCTCTCTCTTTCTTTTTTTCTTCCTTCCTTCTTTTTTTGGTGGGAGCAGGGTCTCACTATTTAGTGCAGACTGACTTTGAACCCATTTATGTATCCTAGACTGTTCTTGAACACATGGCTAGCCTCCTGTCTTAGCCTCCCAAGTGCTGGGGTTACAGGCATGCACCACGATGCCCAGCTGTCCTATATTTCCTACTAATTCATCCAGACAGTCTGGGTAAGGGTCCTAACTGGCCTGACCACATAGTCCTAGTGGGAACTCTCACTTCCGAGAAGGGTATCCTGCAGCATGTGGGTTGGAGGGGTGGATATTGCTGGGCCAAGACATCAGACAGACTATGTAGATGAAGGATTGAGAGAGTAACGGCAAGGATCCCACAGGACAATGTGTGAGCAGAGGCTTTGCACCTGTGAAAGCACCCTGCCATTGATTGTTTACTATAGTTCTGTTAACTAAATGTATAGTATCAATGGTGATAACTAGAAAGTTGGATAAAATGCCAGGTAACTCACTGTTATTCTTTTCAAAGAGACCCACAAAGGCACCTTTAATATACAGTCATACCTTGGTATTGACTGATTTGAGACTTATCAAACTTGATACTTAATGCATTTTGACTCCAAACTTTTGTCACAGTATCCATCGTTTGTTTAGTGCTGGACATGTAACCTAGAACTTATCAGTGATGATTGCCTTGTGACTCATTACCCTTTCCAGCCACAATATATTCAGCATTCCTCATTTTTGGTATTTGTTGCACCTTTCTGAATGAATTAATGACAAGTGCCCAGGTGGACTCAGTATGCTGTAGGGTTCCTGCCCACCAGAATGGTTTTGAAATATGCAGCCATCTGTCTGACAGGTTAGCTATGGTGCAGGCTTGCATTTCTATATTTTTCTATGAGATTCCAGTACATCTGGGTAAAAATTCTACTGTCCTAAAAGAAATTTGAGGCTTCCCTGAATCACATACAGACCTACAGAATCTTGTGAAATTCCTGCAATAGTTAAAGCCCAGGCAACTTCTAGCTCTTTTTTTTTATTTAAAGAGAGAAGAAAAAAAAAAAAAAAAGAAAGGACATTAAAAAAAACAATGCAGTAAAAGGGTACAAATAATACAGTATTTCAAGAAAAAAATATATACAGTACGAAATCACCAGTTAATAGGTTACATATTATCTTCCCAGAAACAGTTGTCCATATCACTAAATTAAAGCACATAAAGTAGACATTCATACAGTGAAATTGGAGACAGTTCAGTTCAATGATCCAACAAAAGCTCAGTTATATGGTTTTCCATCCTACACACTCGAACATACCCGCGGTTATATCCCTTAGTCCACCTTACTTTCCTCTCTTTTTTACAGTAACAATTAGACTTTTAGGGTTTATTACTCTCATGGTTCTTATTACTTTTTTGAAGAGAATAAAACCAAATGTTACTAAGCAAAACAGAGTCAGTTAGAACAGAAGGACGGGCATAGCACATGATGCAGAAACAGAATACCAGGTGATCAAAAGTGGTTACCATTGTGCCTCTTGCTATTTTTAAATTGAGTTGTCTATATCATCAGGTATAATAGAATTGATCAAAACAGTACAGAACAAAACCAATCAAGTTCTAGCTCTTGGTCCTCCAACAGGTAAAGGGTAGTTAAGAGACCAGTCCTGGGTTCCTGGTCATTCTTGTGATGACTCTGTGCCCTATGAATGGAAACCAACTACTTATTTCAGAATTGTACTCTGGATCATCACAGAGCCTCTAAGAGAAAACCACTTGCAGTTGGGGAAGGCAGAGCCACAAACAGATAAGCGTAAATCTGTGTGAGTACAGTGATGGGGGCTGCACAGGGAATGATGGGAGGAGCAATAAGAGGTTACACACAAGCCTAGGCAGGGAGGGTGATGGCGGGCACAACACAGTCTTCCCAGAGTGTGTGATACCTGTGAGTGTTGACTGATGAGTGAAGATTAGCTAACGAGGGTGGCTAGACCAATTAAAGAAAAGGAAATTCATACGTACCTCTTCTCTAGGGTTAGGATTGAGGTATAATTGACAAGTATAAATTGGATATTTAAGTACAAAATGTGATGATTTGGTGGATGTCTAACTTGTGAAAGGTAATTAACACATCCATCATCTCACATAGATAATTCTTTGTGTGTGTGGTAAGAGCACAGTAGATCTGACTTCACAGATTTCAAATACAGAGCGCAGTGTTATTACTCTGGTCATCATGCTGACATCTTGTGGTTTTGATTTGCAGCTCAGTGATGTTGAACAGATTTTCATATACCTATTGGCCATTCATATGATTTCTTTTGGAATAAAATGTCTATTGAGGTGTTTTGCCATTTTAAAATCAGATTGTTCATGGTTTTAACATTAAATTGTATATGCTGGGAAGTTAACTCAGTGGCACAGTGCCTGCCTGGCAAGTGCAAGGTCCAGTTAAAAAAAAACTTTAAATACTAAGGTGTATGAATTCCTTACATATTAGATACATGGTTTATTTCCTCTTATTTTGTAGAATAATTTTGTTAATTGTTACCTTTGCTAGGTAAAAACTTTTTAATTAGATGTAGAGCCCCTCTCTGCCACCTTGGTGACTGCCCTTTTTGTGTAAAATCCAACAAAACATTGCTAGGACTAATGTCAAGGAGGTTTTTCTGTTTTCTTTTTAGTTTTATGGTTTTGAGTCTTACATTTAAGTCTTTAATCCAGGTTGAGTTAATTTTTGTAAATGTCGTGAGAAATATGTCCAACTTCATTCGTTTTTTCTTTTACAAAAAAGTAAAACAAAATTTCATAACAATGATATGACAATAGTTAACACACTGTTTATTGTTATCTTCAAAGTAGTTACTCAGAGTACAAGACACAGACAAAAAAAGATTCTCTCTTATAAAGAATAAAGAAACAGATATTAGCACAACGGTCCTTTTCAGTGAACTAAGAGAAACTAGAAGAGTAAATGAGTTAAATTAGTGTATGCTTGGGGAACCACCTGAACCTTTCTTTACTTCATATTCATCTATCTTGTATTTTGCTCATTTGCATATATTTTTTCTCATATAAGAGAAACCTTTTGATTTTTAAGCTTGTGTGTCTGACTTAACATTATGTTTTCAAATTGCATCCACTTACTCTTCAAGTTTATCTTTCTGTAATCCCAGCATTCAAGAGGTTGAGGCAGGAGGATCACAATGAGTTCAAGGCCAAGCTAGGCTACATAGTGAACTCAAGGCCAGCCTAAACTACATAAGGAGGCCTCGTCTCAAGAAAACCAAAATGAAATTGTGCTGCTACAGACATGAGTATGCATTTATTCTTGTAATATAATGATTTTAGCTCTTTTGGAAAGATACTTAAAAGAGGATAGCTGGGTCAAATGGAACTTCTATTTCTAGTTTTTTGAGGTGTCCCCATCCTGATTTCCACAGTGGTTGCACTATTTTGCATTCCCATCAACAATGTAGAAGAGTTCCTTTTTCTCCACATCCTGGCCAGTATTTATCATTCTATTTTTTGATGATAGCAATTCTTTGTGGGGTAAAATGATGTTTCAAAGTAGTTTTAATTTGCATTTTTTGAATGGCTTGTGAGCAGTGTTGAACAGTTTTTCATACATTTATTGGTCATATGTACTTCTTCTTCTGAGAACTATTCATTTTGATTGTCCATTTTTTGATTGGGTCTTTTATTTTGGGAAATTTAAAATTTTTTTGTCTTTTTCATTTTTTATCGGTACAAGGGATCGAACTCACGACCACCTGATTGCAAGGCAGGTGCTTATGCCGTTGAGCTAAATTCCCAGCCCTGGGAAATTTAATTTTTTAAGTTCATTACATATTCTAGATGTTAGTCCTCTGTCCAAGGAATAGGTAGCAAAAAATTTTTCTCATTCTGTTTGTTGTCTCTTTACTCTGATTGTTGTTTCCTTTTCTGTGCAGAAGCTTTGTAATTTGATATTGTGATTTTCTGACACCCGATATTATTTATTTTTTCTTTTTTTTTTTTTTTGTCCCAGAGATTGAACTCATGACCTCATGCTTGCCAGGCAGGCACTTTTGTCACTGAGCTAAATCCCTGGCACGATATTATTTCTTATGTCATTGGAGTTCTATTAAAAAAGTCCTTGGCTATACATATGTCTATCAAGTTGTACTTTTGTCTTCAGCAGATTAAATGTTTATGTTTTAACATTCAGATCTCTTTTTAAAATTTTATTTAAGGAGAAAAAGAAAAAAAAAACAGAAAAAGGGTACAAGTTATACAGAATTTCAAAAAAGATAAACAGTAGGAAATCACTAGTTAATAGATTACATATTGTCATCTTAGAAATACTTGTTCAAGTTACAAAATTAAAGCATATAAAGTGGACTTTCAAACAGTGAGACTGAAAACAGTTCTGTTCAATGACCCAACAAAAACTGAGTAATATGGTTATGTTATACACTTATATATACATGCAATTATATCCTTTAGAGCATTTTCTTTTCCTCTCTTTTTTACAATGACAATTACATATTTTGGGTTTTATTACTCCCACAGTTCTTATTAATTTTTTTTGAAGAGAATAAAACCAAATGTGACATAACAAAACAGAGTCAGTCAAATCAAAAGGATGGACATAGTACATAATATAAAAGCAGAATACAAGGTGGTCAACGATAGTTACCATAATGCCTGTTGCTATCTTAAAAAGAATTGCCTATATTATCAGTTATAATAAAATTGAACAAAACAGTAAAGAACAAAACCAATAAAACCAAAACATTGGAGACATTACAGGTCTTCAAAAGAAGATAATAGTCAAGCCAGAATGGGCATCATAGTGAATCTTATTGTCTTCACAGTTGTTGCCTATACTCTCAAACTTGGTACTATCAAGCAAAACAGAATAGAGTAAAATCAGTCAAAACAAGATGGTAAGAGCAATACAGGATTTCAAATCAAGTTAATAGGAAATCGAAGTGGGTTTCTATAATATATCCTGATATTATTTATTTATTTTTTCCCTTAATTAAAGAGATTTTTTAAAAAAAGGAGATTGAGATAAAAGAGGACATAACAACAAAACAGCACAGGTCAGAACATAACCATTTAAGCAAAACAGTGTTTCACCACAAGATATCCTGACATAAAAGTAGTTACCATAGTGTCTCTTTCCTTGAAATCTTTGAGTATAACTTTGTATACTGTAGCATCAAACATATCAAGACAATGTAAAACCATTCAAGAGAATGACAGTATTACAGGGTATTTAGAACCAACTAACAGAAAATGAACAAAGGTTTCTGTATTATCTCCTTGTCTATAAAAGTTTTTGTTTATTATCACATATAATAAAATCCAATAAGATACAACCTGTTAAGACTGATGGAGACAGAAGAACAAAAGCTTGATGGGACTTCAAAACAAGATGATATTAAATCAGCCCTAGCCATTATGATGTCTTGTTTTCTCCAAAATAGCTGTTCCTACCATCCAACCTTCTCTGCCTCATTTCTGTTGAGTTCTTTTTCTGTCATTAGTTGTCAGTTTGTCTTCTTCATTTCACTTTCTGCTCCATTCATTGTGGCCTCTCTGCCACTGTTTCTGGAATCTTGGTATTTTTCTCTTTTAGAATGTCCTGCAGTATTCTCTGTAGAGTTGAATTGGTGGTTGCAAATTCCCCTAGTTTCTCTTTATCCTGGAAGCACCTTGTTTCTCCATTAATTTCTAGGGACAGTTGTGCAGGATATATCAATCTTGGCTGGAGGTTATTGTCTTTCAAAGCTTGAATTATTTCCCCCCACGCTCTTCGTGATTTGA
This sequence comes from Cavia porcellus, assembly GCF_034190915.1. Taxonomy (NCBI): domain Eukaryota; kingdom Metazoa; phylum Chordata; class Mammalia; order Rodentia; family Caviidae; genus Cavia; species Cavia porcellus. The sequence goes on along the minus strand of NW_026947501.1, from coordinate 28,018,448 downwards.
TGGTTTGTGCCAAGAAGTCTGCTGTAATTCTGATGGGTGTTCCCTTGTAAGTGATCTGTTTCTTGTCTCTGACAGCTTTTAATATTCTGTTCTTATATTGGATTTCTGGAATTTTGATTATTATATGCCTGGGTGTAGTTCTGTTTGGGTTGTAGGTAGCTGGGGTCCTTTATGCCTCATAGATCTGAGTATCTTTACCTTTTCCCATATTAGGGAAGTTCTCCTGGATTATTTCTGTCAATAGCCTTTGCAGTTCATTTGTTTGAATCCCTGCTTCTTCCTTTACATTCTTAATTCTTAAGTTATAGATCCTCTTATCATCTTCTAGTCTTTGTATTGTTACTGCTTGTTTCCTCATTATTTTTAAGAAGTTTTTCCTTTCACGCTCCCACTTTACAGTCTGTCCTCCAGTTCAGATAATCTATCCTTAGTTTCTTTCAAGCTGTTATGCCAGCTTTCGATAGAGTTTTTAGTTTCCTCGTAATCTCTTTGCATCTGCTTCATGCATTCTACGTTTTCTCTATTTTCTCCATCAAGCAATTCTCTCCTTTTTTTGTTCTTCCATTCCACCATCTGTTTTTTTTGGGGGGGTGCTTAGCATTTCTCTAACTATTCTACTTATATCTTGCTTTATTTCATTAAATACTTCACTTTTGAACTCGTCTATGAGGCTCTGGAGATATTGCTTTATGTCTATTGGTGCCATGTCTGATATTGCATGTTTTCTGTCCTCATTCTCCTTTGCATTTACCTTTCCTGGATCAGTGTTCTCAGGATTGGGGACTGAGGACCCTTTCTTTCTTTCTTTCTTTCTTTTTTTTTTTTTTTTTTTTTTTTGTCTTTTTCATTTTTATCGGTACCGGGGATCAAACTCATGACTTCCTGCTTGCAAGGCAGGCACTTATGCCACTGAGCTAAATCCCCAGTCCCTTAGGACCCTTTCTTGTTGCTCCCTCTTCCCATACTTTTTGTTCCTTCCTATAAGCATATATAGGAGGCCAAGTTTCTTGCTTTGTTGGTTACAGTTTGGTTGAATCAGTTCCCGCTCTCTGCAGTGTACTAGGGAGACACAGACCTGGGCAGCCTATGCTGGGCCCACCCCTCCAGGTCAGTCAACCTGCTGAAGGCTTCACTGCATTAGGGTGCACTGCCAGACATAGGGACCTGGTTTGGGCTAGCCTACTGGGTCTTAGTCCGTGGCATCACCCAGGTCAAGCACTCCCCACCAATCCCGCTTGGGAGGGGAATATGTGACTGAAGTCACTGCAGCATCCTGTTCTGGCTTGTCTGCCTGGTCCCACAATGTCCTCTGTTGGAGCCTCCTAGCCTATGGAAGGGTCCCCATTCCTCTCATTCACCACAGGTCGATACAGAGCTCCCCGCCAGCTTTGCTCTCAATTTGGTTCACGGATTCTGCTCTCAGAGCTTTTGCGTGTCTCTCTCCCTGCCCTGCCGATTCAGATGCAGCAGCGGCAGCAGGAAATTCAATTCATGGTTTCCAGAGGCACGGATTCCAGCTTTGGCACTGAGACTTTAGCTGTTCCAGTTGTAGCACTGAGATTGCATTTCCAGTAGGTTTCTCTTAGCTTTAGTTCGTTCCTGGGTCAGCAGGGTATATTTCACCCTGCTTAGAACTCCCCACAATGCACCATTCCTGGAATCTAAGCTGGCTATCTCAGAGAGCCTCCATAGCTGCTATCTATCCACCATGTTCTCCTGGAAGTCCAACATTTAGACCTTTGATTCATTTTGATTTTAGTTTAACACAGGATGAGATATAAGAGTCTAGACTCAGACTTCTGCATGTGGATATCCATTTTCCCCACCACCATTTATTAAAGAGGTTATCTTTTCTCTAGTGTACTTTTTTTGCCCCTTTATTAAAAATCAAATAACTGTATGTGCTGGCTTTGTTTCTGCTTCCTCTATTATGTTCCATTGATCCACATGCCTGTTTTTGTATCAGTACCATGCTGTTCATTTTATTTTCTCAAAGAAAATGATTCTATTGATACATATTGGGTGAAAATGATGATCACATTCATCATAGGGAGTTTGTACCTGTACATGCTGTAACTTGATTCTGTTTTTCCCTATCCACTACCCTCTCCTCAGCCCCTCTTCCACTCCTCATTTCCAAAGTTTTGTTTCAATTTTTTCTTCTTTTCACATTTTTTTTTTACTTTTGTCTTCCTTTCTTTCCCCTCCTCCCCACCTGTTCCCTTTCCCACTTGAAATTTTCTTCCTATTTCACAATATCTGTTATACTTTTTGGTCCTTATTTACACCCTCAGTTTCTCACACCAGAGAAACATTGTGGGAATTACCCATGTGTTTCCAATTTATTTCACTTATATGTATAATCTAAAGGTGCATCCATTTACCTAAAATATCTCAAGCTTATCCTTCTTTATGTTAGAGTAGTACTCTATTATATATATATATATATATATATCACATCTTTGAACAGGGATTTAGCTCAGTGGCATAAGTGCCTGCCTGGCAAGCGCAAGGTGTGAATTTAGTCCATCTCTGGTACCAAACAAAACAAAACAAAACAGCACATCTTTATCCACTCACAAGTTGATGGGCATTTGGGCTTTTTCCAAAATTTAGCTATTATAAACTCTACTTCTATAAGTGTAACTGTGCATATATCACTGTGGTATGATGCTTTTACTTCTTTTGGGAAGATACCGAGAAGGGGAACAGCTGGGTCAAATGAGACCTCTAGTCCTAGTTTTTTTGAGGAAACTTTACATTGATTTCCACAGTGGTTGCACCAGTCTACACAGTTACCAACAGCGGAAAAGTATTCTTTTTTCTCCACAGGCCTGCCAGCCTTTGTTCTTGGTTGACTTCATGATAATAACCATTCTTTCTGATGTGAGATGGCATCTCAGTGTTGTTTTAATTTGCATTCACAAATGACCAATGATATTGAACATTTTTTCATACATTTATTTTCATTTCTATTTCTTCATCTGAGAAGTGTCTGTTCATTTCAGATGCCCATTTTTGCATTGGGTCTTTAAATTGAGGGGTGGGGCTCTGATGTGTTTGTGTTTTTTGTAGATAGTAATCCTTTGTTTGAGGAACAGCTGGTAAAATGTTTCCAATACTGTAGGTTGTCTCTTCTCTCTGTTGGTAATTTCTCATGCTGTGTAAAAGCTTTTTCATACAGTGAGATCCCAGTTGTTATTTGTGATAATTCCTGTGTGATTGGAGTTTTGTTCAATAAGTCTTTGCCTACATCAATGTCTTCAAGAGTTCTACCTTTTCTATCTTCCAGCAGATTTAGTGTTTCTGTTTTAATATTTAGGACTTTGATACATTTCAATTTTAGTTTTGAGTATGGTAAAAGATACAGGTCTAATTTTAATCTTCAACATGTAGAGAGCCAGTTTTTCAGCACCGTTTTTTGTTATTGTTTTTGTTTCCTTTTTATTGGTACCGGGGATCGAACTCACGACTGCCTGCTTTCAAGGCCGGCGCTTATGCCGCTGAGCTAAACCCCCAGCCCCAGCACTGTTTTTTAAAGAGGCTTATCGTCCTTCCTGTAAATGTGCTTGGCACCTTTGTCAAAGATAAGGTGACTATGTCTAGAGTTGTTTCTGCATCTTCTAATCTGTCCCGCTGATCTATGGGTTTGTTTTTTGCCAGTACCATGCTGTTTTTCTTTTTTTTTTTTTTTTTTTCAAATCATAATAGCTTTGTAGTATAATTTCAATTCAGGGATTGTTATGACCCCAACTTGCCTTTGTTGTCCAGATTTTCTAGGTCTCTGCTAGTTTCAAATGAATTTTAAGATTGTTTTTTCTAATCCTATGAGATATGCTGTTGAAATTTTGATTTGGATTGCATTAAATCTAACAATTTTATAAATATGGCTATTTTCACTATATTTGATTCCTCCTACTCAAGAGCAAGGAATATCTTTTCATTTTCTGATATCCTTTTCAATCTCCTTTTTCAGAGTACTGTAGTCTTCAATGTAGAGGTCTTTTACTTCCTTTGTTAGATCAATTCCTAGGTATTCATTTTTTTGGATGTTATTTTGAAAGGTGTTGTTCCCCTAATTTCTCTCTCAGTGAGTTTTCTATTCATGTACAGGAAGGCTATTAATTTTTGAATGTTGATTTTGTATCCAGTTACTCTACTGAAATTAATTATTAAATCTAGAAGTCTTTTGATAGAGCTTTTGAGATCTTCTGTGTAAAATATCTTATCATCTGCAGATAATGGTAACATTTTCCTTTCCTATCATGTTTATTTCTTTTATTTCTTTCTCTTGTCTAATTGCTCTGGCAATTATAGTTTCCAGAACTATAAATAAGAGTGATGGCAGTGGACCACTGTTATTCAATATAGTTCCTGTCTTGTTTGATTTTAGAGTGAAAGCTCTCAGTTTTTGTCTGTTTAATATAATGTTGACTGTTGGTTGTCATAGATGACTTTTATTAGATTGAGATAAACACCCATCTATTCCAATTTTCTGTAAGGTTTTTTTTTTATCATGAATGGATGTTGGACTTTGTCAAATGCTTTTTATGAATCTATTGAGATGACAATATGATTTGGCTCTGTTAACATAATGTATTACATGTACTTATTTGAGTACATTGAACCGTCTCTGCATCCTCGGGTTGAATGCTACTTGGTCACAGTGCATAACCTTCTTGATGATTTGCTGCATTCTGTTTGCCAGTATGAGAGCTTTTGCATCTGTGTTCATTATGGACATTAGCCTGTAGTTCTTTCTTAACTGGGATCTTCTCTAGTTTTGGTATGAGGGTAATACTTGCTTCCAGTAATAAATTTGGGAATACTGTTTTCCTTTCAATTTCATTAAACAGTTTGAGAAGCAATGGCATTAGGTCTTCTCTAAATTTCTTGTAGAATTCAGAAGTGTATCCATCAGGGCGTGGGCTTTTATTTGTTGGCATGTTTTAATTATACCTTCAATTTTATTGACTACTTTGATTTATTTAGGTTTTTAAATATCTTTTTAATTCAGCTTTGGTAATTTATATGTATCCAGGAATCTGTCAATTTCTTCTCTGTACTCCATCTTATTGGAATACAAGTTCTTGAAGTAGGTGTGGATGATTTCTTTTATTTTTAAAGAATCTGCTGTAATTTTACCCTTTTCATTCCTAAATGCATGAATTGGAGTCTTTCCTTTTATTAATAAGGTTGACTGAGTTTGTCGATTTTATTTAATCTTTCTTTCTTTCTTTCTTTTTTTGAGACAGGGTCTTGCTATGTAGTTCAGGCTGGCCTTAAACTCATGGCAATCCTCCTGCCTCAGCTTCCTGAGAGATGGGACTACCAGCATGCACAACTGCATCCAACTATTTAATCTTTCAAAGAACCAACTCTCTAACTCATTGGATCTTTGTATTGTTTTCTTAGTTTTCTTAGTCACCAGTGCATTAGTTTCTACTTCAATCTTTGTAATTTTTTTCCTTGTATGAGTTTGGGTTTGACTTGCTCTTCTTTTTTCAAAAAACTTGAGGTTCAACATTAAATTGTTTCTTTGAGCTCACTGTTTTCCTGATATGGGCATTCAACACTATAATTTATTCTTTATAGAACGCTTTCATTGTGTCCCACACATCCCAGTATGTTGTACTGGCATTATCATTTGATTGTGGAGATTATCTTCTTTAATTTTATCTGTGGCCCACTTGTTATCAGGACAGTGTTATTTAATTTCCATGTGTTATGAAGTTCCTGTGATCTCTTTTCCCAGTGATTTCCAGTTTTATTGCACTACAGTCTGACAATATGCATGAGATAATTTCAATTCCTTTGCATTTACTTAAGCATGTTATGAGCTAGTATGTGTTCTATTTTGGAGAACATCCCATGTGCAGCTGAGAAGAAGGTATACTCTGGTGTTGTGGAGTGGAACACTGTAGACATCTACTAAGTCCGTTTGTTGAAAAGTTTGGTTCAGTCTTAATATTCCTTTGTTGATTTACACAAATGCATGAACTGGTATTTGTTGCATAGATATTTATGATTGCTATCTCTTTGTCTTTGATTGTTCCTTTTACAAGGATGTAGTAGCTTTCTTTGTCTCTCTTAATCAGTCTAGGCTTAAAATCCACTTTGCCTATGAATACAATAGCTGCCTCTGCTTTTTCCAGGTTCTTGTTGCATGGAATATTATTTTCTGGCCTTTAACTTTCAGCCTGTGAATTTCTTTTTGAATTAAATATGTTTCTGTATGCAGTATATTGTTGGTTCTTGATCCATTCTGCAAGTCTATTTCTTTTGATTGATGAATTGAGAGCATTAACATTGATGATTACAACTGATAAGTATTGATTCATCCTTGTCATATTATTTTCCTGTTATTGGTTCCCTTTTTTCCACCTGTTTACTTGTTTGTCTTGCCTGGTAGATTCATTTCTGCTGGAGTTTCTGGAGTTGTAGTGCCTGCTATCTCTTTCTAGAATGTCTTTTAGAACCTTTTTGGAGTGCTGGTCTGGTGGTCATGAATTTCGTCCTGTGCTCTTTATCATATAAGTATTTTATTTCTCCATAAATTTTGAAATAGTTTTGCAGGGTACATCAATCTCTGTTGAGGTTTCTTTCTTTTAGGGCTTGAAATACTTCACTCCAAGCTCTCCTTGACTTGATGGTTTGCTTTAAAAAGTCAACTATGATCCCTTTTTTTTTTTTTTTTTTTTTTTTTTTTGGTCCTTTTGAGACAGGGTCTCACTATGCAGTTCAGGCTAGCTCTGAGCTCACTTTGTACTCTTGAACTGGCAACAGTCCTCCTGCCTCAGCCTCCCAAGTGCAGGGTTACAGGCCTGTGCTACTATGCGCAGCTTGGAATCTTGACTGTTACATGCATTGCTGTAGATTTTTTTTTTCACTGTGACTAAATGGCACTCTGTATGCCTCACTTATCTGTATGTAAATTCCTTTTCCCTGCCAGGGAAATTTTCTGCTATGACATCTGTGAACAGCTTTCTTATGCCATTTGAGCTGTCTCTTGCTTTATTCTTCTTTGTAACATCTAGCAGCTGCTGCATTGATTTCTCATGGTCCTTTGCTATTTTCATGAGATCTTTCTTTTCATGGTTGCTAACTGCAATCCTGCCTTCTATATCTGAGATTCTGTCTTCATACTGCCTCATCCTGAGGTATGTACTTTCAATGGAATTTTTAATCTCCTAGATATCTGTTTGAATCTATTTTGTGGAATCCGCTTCTTTCCCTGTGTAAGGCATTCATGGTCTCCATCATTTTCCTAAGTTTCTTAATTTTTTGATTTGTGTCTGCTCCAGAGTCACTAACGATGTCTTTTATTGTGATCACTATTTGTAGTTATCTGAGAAATTATTTCTGACCTGATTTTTTCTACAGCCTCATTAATTTGCCTTGTTAATTCCACTATTACCACTTCAGAGAGAAACCAGATGGGCAGCTTTTGGATTATCTCACCCCAGTGCCCCCTAGATTTACCTCTGATGAACTGGGCATCTGGGGTTACATCTTGTTTAAGAGTTTTTTATTTTCTGTTGTTTTTTCAAAAAGGTCAGTCAAGCCCAAACTAGGTGCATGGACTGTAAAATCTTAGTATTTTCATCTATAAGATCAAAGATTGTGTAGGGTAGCTAAATCTTTTAGTCTTTGCAGAACAAAAGGCTTTCCCAGGATGAGGGGACAGAACTTTTAGTGCTACAACCAACCAGTTCCAGGCAAACTGAATGACTGATCTCACTAGACTGTCATGAGTTGCTATAGGAGAGATATTAAATACATACAGATATTAAATTATTTATATGATATATGAACTTGAGAGGCACTGAACATGTACTCTTTGTACACATTAACCCAGGTTAAGAGCAAGGAGCCCAAGTCTTTGTCCTTTGCAGGTGGGCATTTCAGTGGCTGCTCTCACTGAGCACTGTAAAATCTCTCACTGAGAAGCTCGTAAAATCCTTCTAATGTGAAAGGCGTGAAAAAACTATGAATGTCTTTTTTCTGTTTTCCTGTATTGAACTTCTCTAGGATCACTGAAGAATCCAAGCTACCCCAAGAAAACCATAAGGGAGAGAATGATTGATTTCTATTCAGACATTGGAGCTAAACATGGTTCCAACGCTTTAGGACCAAAAACATATTTCCTGTTGCCTTTCTTTCCCTAATTCAGATGAAAAAGGAGCAAGAAACAGGAAGAAGACTGCTTTCTCTCTAAAACATTCCTTCTACTAAGGAGTTGCAGAGGCCAGCTCTTCTTCAAACATAGGAACAAAATAATTGGGTTTCTTCTTGAGCTTGAAGCTTTAAATCAGGTGACTCCCTCTCCTTTGTTTACTTAACAATTTGAATCCTGGAGGGAAAGATGAAGAGAGAGAAGAAAAAAGGGAGAAAGAAAGAGAAGGGGGAGGGATGAGAATCACCCTAGACTGATCAAGTCCTCCCTCCCTGTGAGGAAAGCAGAAAGGCAAATTAAAATTGCCCAAACATGTCTATATTTACTATTTAATCTCTTCTTGACTTCTGAAACCTTATGCCCTGGATCTGCAGAAATTATCAACATATATGGCATTCCCCTTTCAATCACAGGGGCTATTCTCCTAAAAATAAACACAAACAAAAACCTTATTAGAAGAGAATCCTACTTATTCACCTTAACACTTTAAGAGACCCTCATCTGCAAGAGAAGCACTAAAAACCCTTAATAAATATAAAGTTTTCATAGCCTTATGCCCTGAGAGTTAGCTAAGATGGACTCCAGCCTCCCTGCCACGTTGGGGGAGGTTCTTGCCTTTTCCTAAATTACTGTGAATTTCTAAAGACTTCTCATCTCTCTATCTCTCTGGTTGCAAGCCCCTGCCTGGCGAATGCTCAGTCTTACATTTCGCCTTCTGTATTTGTTCACCGCTTTCCTCTCCAGTGTACAAGCATGGAGTTCTGTTCTTTGTTTCCTCAAGTAAGTCATCTAAGGCATATATGTGAGTAACAGATCTTGTTGAAGGTTTGGAACCATGTAGGGTTTTTACGTTGCAGAGATACACAATCTTTAAAGTGAGATACTAGATATCTCTATTCTTTAAAATTTTCTGTCCCGTGGAAACTTCCCCTCAGGCACCTTTCTCTGCAGTTTCGGCCTCCTAGCTTACTTTTGGCACCTCCTAACCCCCTGTCATTGGCCTCCGGGTTTCTTCACACTTCTTTGTTGCTCAGTTTCTGAACTCTCTCTTAGCTAAGAAGGGAGAAGCAGCAACTGTCTGTTTTACTTTTAATAATAATTTCTTCACTTTACTGTATCTATATTCACTAAACCAAAATGATAAGGGTAACACAAGAACAGAAGACTTTGAGTGGTTTCATACATCTTAAATTATAAATAATGGATATGGTACATTTATTTACCTCTTATCATTTTGGCACTCCAGGATGGGTGAGTGCCAGAGAGATGTTTAGCATCGCCTCTTTTCTTTGTGGGATCTTCTACAGATGCTTGAGGACTTCCCTGGCCTGGCACAGCAGAGTAATATGGGGCACTTGGAAGCAAAAGGCTGATTTTAATTTCTCAGTGAGTCTTTGTTGAGTTCCCTTACCTGCAATACAGAGATTTTTCTGCCTGGTACCGACTATGAATACACTGAGGAGTCACCCATGCATGAGCCAAGCTCTGCCAGCCCCTCTGACCCCACTGAGCTTCTTGCCTTCTCCAGGCCCAGGGTCACTGTGTCTTTCTTTGACTTCTTTTACTTCTTTCGTCTTCTCTAGCTCTATTTCACTCCACTCTATTTTCCTGATTCCCAGCACCTTGTTCTGTTACAGCAGTCAAGCCAGAGGCCTGGCTCTGGGATTCCCAACCAGACAGATCTGGCCACTCAACCCCCAAAAGCAAAGTAGGAAACGAATGTAATCCATACGGCCATATTGGAAAGACAAAGGTGGACCAGCTAACTCTAGCCCTGTCTTTAGGGTTACTGATCTAAGTTTTAGGTTTAAATAGAGAAAGAGGGCTGCAGATATATCTCAGTGGCATAAGCACTTGCCTGGCAAGCACAAGGTTGTGACTTTGATTCCTGGTACCAAAAAAAAGAGAAAGAATTAGAGCAAGGGAACAAGAGACATGTATAAACAGGCTCGGTCAGACTTTGCTCTAATTGATCATTATCTTAGTTCTGGTTCTATGAGGCGGTTCTGGAAAAGTCCTTGTTTATAGAAGGGGGAAACCCGGTTCTCTTAGCAGGTACAGGCCCCATTTCTCTCATGGAGCAATTGCTCCCACTTAGGGGGTGATCTCGTCATGGTGATCTGTCTGCAAAGCTGTACCTGGAATCCAAGGTGACTTTGGGTTTAGACCAATGACTGGATACTTCTAGGTGTTGCTACAGGGCATTTGGAATAGAACATTGTAAAAGATGACAATTGGATTTTCCTGAAAAATCTTGAAAATACCTTATTCTTATCTTGATGTTCTCAGATTTGAAAGAGGATGAGACAGGTTAGGTGAATTTAGGGCTAATAAACATTTTATCACTAGTTTTTATACAGACATTCTTTAGTTGATTGACATGCCTACATGGACCTAAAGCTTAGAGTGTAAAGGAAACAGATAGCAAATAGAACAGAGACACTAAGCTTTATACTGCTTTTAGTTACCCATTGTGCATCTGCAGGCCAAGTGAAGGGGCACTGCTTTTTAGCAAAACAGTTCCTGTTGTGTAAGTATCCTTTTCACAAGGACTCGGCATTCTTTTATAACCATTATACTTTCATTTTGAAGAAGGCATTCCATACCCTAGAATTTCATATATGGAGACTTACTATTGAGAAATTAATTTTTTTTTATGGTACCAGGGATCGAACTCACGAACGTGCATTTGCAAAGCAGGCGCTTATATCAGCTGAGCTAAATCTTTAGCCCCTGAGAAGTTAATTTTATCTCTGTTGAAAATCTTCACCTGGCTTGAGCAAGAGGACAGGGCATGGGAGAAAAGGAGGAAGGGAGGAAGAGAGAAGAGAGAGGACAGAGAAGAGAGAATTATAAAAGCAGAGGAGTTTCTCGCAGAGCCAGGCTCAGTGAGCGGATGAATGTCCTCTCTGTCCCCACTGCATGGCTTCTCCCCTGATTGTTGTCCACATCTTCTCATTCACTGCCCTTTTGTCTGAAATCAGTCTTTTCTGCCCGGCTGTGGCCCCAGCTTCCAGTTTGCATGATCTCCTCTCTCCAAAACATCGGCAAAGGCCCCCTTAACTCTGAGACTCAATCAAAGTATCCAGATTTGATCAAGGGTCCAACTAGCTGCTTCTGATGCTTAACTTTGGCCAGGAGCACAGGTCTTGGGTTATCCAAAGACACCTACAGGGGGACACCCTTATTGGGGTGGGCGGTGGGGGACTAGGCAGACATCTCCAGGATTCCCTAAGCACAAGTGGACAAATGCTTTCCTGTTCTTTGAGAAAGAACATTTGGAGTTTATGTACAGTTTCAGAGAAAAGAACTTATTGCTCATAAAACTAGAATTTGAGGCCTCCAAATCCACATTAGGCGCGAATACTTTTGGTGCCTTCAGATTCTGTCACCCTCCGCAGCTCTGCCAGCAGCTCCGCTCCACCCCCAGCCCAGCTCTGCTTCCTTGTTCTTGGTTTCTTTCTTGTTGCAGCTAATACCAGCCAGTGCGCTTATAAGTGCTGACACTCAGAGTTGCTCACCCAGCAAATATTTATCAAGTGTCCATGCTGTGTGAGCCCCACATCAGGGGCCAACCGTGTGATGTGAACAACACAGAACCTGACCTCACAAAGCTGACGGTGTAGTAATCCAGTGTGGAGCCTAAGAGAGAGGGAACTCCTGGAAGGGCATGTCAAAAGCTGAGGGCCATGAGACCATGTACAGGGCTGAGCTCCTTTTGTCATAAACGCCTCCTGAGTCTTTATCAGAGTCAAAGTCTACACTTCCTGCTGGGTGGCAGTACCTTGGATCATTTTGTACACTGCTCTGTGTACCTCTTTAGTATGCTCCCTGAAGCTCATCCCTGGGGTCTTATGGTTCTCCCCACAGCTGCTGGCTGAGTTCATTCCTGCTGTTGGGCCTGTGCTATGTGACTCCCACAGAAGGGCGATGACCTGTGGCATTTCTCATGACATGGATTAGCTTGTGACATGCTGCATGCACATGGGAACAGTGCATTAGAGAAACCCCATGCAGTAGCTCTGCATGTGGTAAGATAAACCTTCTGTGGGAAGGAGGGAGGGGCTTTGAGAGGGAAGAAACAAGGAAAGGAAAGGAAGGAGGAGTTAAGAGGCTGGAAAGGACTGAGTCCTTGCAATGTTTAGAGGGGGCAGGCTGGTGTCTGGTAACAAGAAAGGAAGAGTCACCTTTACAGGCGACAATAATAACAGTGACATCACTTAGGAGTGACTGGTGTGTGCCAAGCTCTGTGCCATATACCTTACATATAGCATCTCATTTAAACCCACCAGAACACAGGGAGGCAGGTGTGATTATTATTATTCCCACTTAATAGAGGGGAAAATTGAGTCTCAAAGAACTCAGTGCCTTGCCAAGAACCTACTTGTAGGAATTAGCAGAATCCAGGTCTGGACTCTTAAAAAATATTAATAGAAAGGTATCCTTAGCAACTCTTCTTTGGATATTGAAGTCACTCAAATCCCTGACCTGATGTGGACTGCAGCAGCTGCTCAACAGGCCTAGGAGGGCTTGGGCCATCCTCAGCCACAGTGCAATGCAGGCTGTAGCACTTGGGGTTCTCAGGGAGCCCAGCTCCCCACTGACCACAAGGCAGTAACTCCTGGCCACTCTGCCGCAGGGTATCTATGTGATGGTAGCTTTGCTTGGAGCCCAGCATTCTACACATGACTTTTTGTCGTGGTTGTTTTCAGCTTTATAATGGGCGTTCTCAAGCCTCAGGTACAAAATGTGGCCATTGGAGACAGCAAACAGGGCAGCGTGGAGTGGAGGAGGTCGGGAGACACTGGCTCTCCTCTGAGTCGAAGCCTAGAGATCTGTGATGAAACTAGATGTGAGTTTTTCTTATTTGTGAAATGAATTTGGACTCGAAGGTCACTAAGCTGTCTCTCAGCTCAAAGACTTAGCGAATTCAGGATTTGTAGCTCCTTGGAGCACCCGCCTGCTCAGTGACCTCTAATCAACCTTGGCACATTCTAAGTCCTCGGTAAGCACTTGCTGAACCAAACCCAGGAGATTAGAAGTTTCTTAAAGGAGCAAAATAATTTCCCAGTTCGGTTCACCACACACCTCAAAGTGACCAGTTCCCGCTGTGCCATGGGCCGGCCTTCAGAAAACCCTCACTGAGGGGTAAATTTGGCACTTTGTCTTGAAGGCACACAAACAGACTAGGAGTTTGGGGTTTAAGTCTGAAGAAGAAAGAAACCAGCTATTTGGAACACTGTAGACCAAACATTGTTTAATGTGAAATGTGAGACCCCACAGCAAACACTTCCTTCAGACAGCCCCACCTCAGCTCCCCCCACTTTCCCAGCTTCGGACAGCAACTGAGAAGAGGCCCTCCAGGCCACTCTCAGCCAGCTCACCTCCAGCCAGGCTCTTAAGGAGGCCCCCGGGAGTCTCAGGGCCAATCCTACCCGGCCTTTATAAAGGAGCCGGAGGAGAGGAGCTGACCGGGCTCTCCTAGAGCCTCCAGGCATGGGGGGGAGGCTCCCGGGGGGGAGGGGAGACAGGCAGGTCTGCCAGTCGGCTCTCAGGCCCTCAGCTGCCACCACCCCTGTTGCTGTGGAGAACAGGCTTCCTGCTTGAGCCCTCCTCGTAGCCACTGAGCCCTTCTCTTTGCAGTGCACCTGAGATACCTCTGTCTTCTGTCTTCTCTCTCTCTCTCTTTCTCTCTCTCTCTCTCTCTCTCTCTCTCTCTCTCTCTCTCTCTCTCCCTTTCCCCTCCACTCCCTCCTCCACGCCCTCCCTTGCTGCTTAACTGGAAACAAAAGTGAGCTTGAATTGTGAGGAATTAGGAGCGTGGAGGCAGTGGCGAAGGTGGCAGCAGCGGAAACAGGCTGGGGCCGGAGGCAGCACCTACAGCAGGGGACTCCAGTGCTCACCTATTCCAGGGAGCAGGTAACGCATCAGACGGCTTCTGGCCTGTCGGGCTCTGTTCTAGTCTCATTTCTCCATTATAGCTCCATTTATTCACCTTCTCTCCAGCCTTGAAAGGGCAAAAGGAGTCCAGAATGAAGACACAGAGGTCCCAGGGGTGGCAAGTCTTATTCTTTGTGTGCGGTACCACCTGGCTGGGCTTGCATAAGGCTGCAGACAGGGCAGCTGGGTGAAGGACACACTAGATCCTAGGAAGGGAGGCTAGGATCAGTTTCCAAGGCATGTTTCAAGCCATATCTCCAACCCTAAGTTTAGACAGTGGAGACCCACTGAAGGGTTTTCACCTGGACAAGCTGATCAAATCTCCATTTTAAAAAGACTAGTATTTGAAGGCTGGAGGTGTGGTTCAGTGGTAGAGCACTCAACTAGGATACTCAAGGCTCTCAGTTTGGTTCTCTGAAAAAAATAGTTATTGAACTGTGATCCTTCAGAGAATTGGTGAGGTTCATCAATCAGATATTTTCTGCTAGTAAAATTATTTGACTCATGTATCATATTTTATGGCACAGCCCAAAGAGCATCGAGAGTCCACTCAGGAACAAGTTTGAAATGTTTTTAAGGCAAGCTCTGCTGCTGTCTGCGGCTTGGGGCTGGATGGGGCAGTCAGAGCGGGACAAGGCTACAGCGGTGACAGGAGCAGGGGTAGGGCGAAGCGGGCAGGGAGGGATGAAACCAAGGCTCAGGGCAGAGGAAGGACTCGCTTTGGGGCAACATGGGTAGGGACAGAAGAACTAAAAGACAAGAATCTGTCTACAGGCCTGTGCTTTCTTGATGAAGTGGGGTAGGAGGTGGATCAAAAAACTTATCAGGAAGAGCAAAGGTTAGGAGTGGCATAGAGGGGCTGAATCGGGGCGGTGACCGGGCTGAGTGAAAGGTTGCTGCGCTTGAGATCCATTGAGGGCAGAAACCCTCTGTTTGCACCATTGAATGGCTTTCTACAGAGAGGCTTATGAGCTGGGTTCTGGGGTGGGTGACAAAGAGAGTTGAGGACCTGTTACATTCTAAGCCTTGTGTCAGGTGTTTCATTCTTCTTAACTGATTTATTCATCCCAATAACTCTGTTCACTCAGACTGAATTTACTCATGCCCAGGGCAGTTCTGAGATGCATATTTATATCTAGGTTAGAAGCCCATTGGGAACCTTGCTCTCCCCTAGAACCCTCAGACACACTTGCAGAGATGAAGACGGGGCCAGTGGATTCAGGTTTGGGCATTGCTTTTATTGGGAAAGCAGGAGATGATTTGATTCATGTGATGAGAGAGTACTTTAAATTACTGTCCGTTGGGGGTTCATTGTGAAATAAGTGAGGGGAGGAGGGATGGGTAAACTGAGGAAATATGAGGCTGGGAGTAAGGGGAAGCTAATGGGGCCCTGGAGACTGCTGATGAGAAAATGAAGCAGGTGGGGCAATGGGGTGGCTAAGGAGGGACTGCATTCTCGAACACTCTAATATGGAGTTAGAAGCCAGAGAACAGTGTGGTGACAACTACTGGAGTCCAGTCTGTGGGGTGGACAGGGATGCCTTTAGCCAAGTCATTGGTCACTCAGCATCAGATTGTGCTCTCCCCTTGGCTTGCCATGTCCCAGTCACACTGACCACCAAGCATATTGCCACCTCTGGATATTTTTAGCAGTTGAACCTCTTTTTTCCAGATGAGCTGACTCAAATTCTTTAAATCATGGCTCAAATGCCTTTTTCAGAGAGGCCTTCCTGACCTGCTACCTCCTGGAGCCCTGCTTTTCATGTGTTCTGTTCAGAGCACTTCCATTGCCTGAGATGGTGGTTCATAGATTTGTTTACTTCTTTGTTATCTATCTCTGGAACATAGGCATAGACCAAGCAAAGATGCCTGGGTTTTCCAACACTTAAAACAATGCCTGGCACACAGTAGGTATTCATTAAACACTGGAAAAGAGGGAGGGAAAGAGACAGGGAGGGCCTGAGAGATGGAAAAGGCATGTTCAAGGAAGGATACATGTGCAGTGCTGAGATGCTGGACTTTGGGGTGCCCAAAGGACATCCAGGAGGTGACTTCCGGTGGGCCATTGGAAAGTAGGCTGGGTCCTCAGCAGACCGGTGAAGAAAGTGGATCTAAGTGGTACTTTAGAGCAAACCTGTCCTCCTTCATGGACTTCTTCATATCCACTTTGTAGCTGACTCATTTGGAGCCTGTTGGGAGAAAAGACTCCTCTGGGTTTGGTGCTGAAGTTGGATCAGAGCGTTCTCACTTTACTTTTTCTGTTCTCTTTCTTGCTCTTGGTGCTATCCTACTTTGGACATTTTCCATTCTTCTTTGCTGTCAGCTATAAGACCTGTAGTTTAAATATAGTCCAAATCTTTTCCTCTCTTTATCTCAAAGACTATCTTGTCCACATTCAACCCAAAATGATGTGAATTCATCTTTGCCCAGAAGCTATGCTTGATTTAATGAATTACGAGATACTTTTCCTTGCCCGTGGCTCCTGTCCCACCTCGGTCAGCCTGTGGTCTCCTGTCTTCCACGGACACTTGGCCAACTATCACCTTCCTTTTGCAGGGTCCCCAGCTGCTGAGCAGCTCCAGGACATCCTGGGGGAGGAAGATGAGGCTCCCAACCCCACCCTCTTCACAGAGATGGACACACTGCAGCATGATGGAGACCAGATGGAATGGAAGGAGTCAGCCAGGTGAGGTGGAGCCCAGGAGGGAGGTAAAGGGAGGCCTTTTCATCACAGTGTTCCCTGGCAAGAAGTGCTTCCTCACATCTTGGGTTTTCTAGGGAGCTTGCTGGTCACAGAGACCTTCCTGTTTGCCTTTCTTGGTGTCCAGAACTTGTGGTACACTAAAGAGTAAAATAAACTTATGATTTTGTTTTTATTCTCAGAGAAACAAAAATCTAAGGAAAGGTAGAGAAGTCACCCATAGGAACCTGAAAACATAGCATAAGCATATATATTCTTTTTTTTTAAATTTTATTTTGAAAGTGGTAAAATACAACGCAACAAGACAGAATAAAGCCAACTAAGATCGTACAGTGAAACTGATACAGAACTTCACAGCAGGTTACCGGGATAACAGTATCACAGTATATTTCATTATCTTTATAATAGTTGTTCTTTCAATCACATATATCAAAATGAGATGAAATACAGAACATTATAGAACTAATCAAAACAGAATATTGAATAGAGCAGTACCATTAATCAGAATAGAGCAAAACAGTAATAAAAAATATTTGCCTTCAAAGAGATGGTAGGAGGAAGTCCCCCTTATTTGCTATAGTCAAGCTCCCAGGAGACTCTCAGATTTCTGTTTCCCATTTGCTAACGGGGGGGACAGGAGAAGGGGGATAGAGGAAGTGGGATGTTTGACTCTAGGCCGTGCATCAGTAGGTTCACTATTGCTTAGCAGAGAGGCAGCTGGTTGTTTGGTTTCACAGCATCCTAAGTTCCAACATGGAGTGGATCTCAGGAACTGCTGGTGGTTCTCCCCCTGGAAGGGCCGCAGTCTGTCACACCACCACCGCTTACCAGGGAGGGGAGGTCAAGCATATATATTCTTAACATCAAGTGACTTGAACTAAATGTTGTAGATGGGAAGTGGCACACATTCTGGGATAGACAGGGAGAGGTTTCTGGAGGAAGAAGAATGCCTTCCAGCTATACCAAGCTAAGTGGCAGGGAAAATTCACTGAAAAGTTCTAGGGGCCACTGAATAAAATGGAGTTAGCGGCAGAGTGTAGTGGGAGGCTGAACGAGCAGAATGAGCTGCAGAGGGGCAAACATGGAAGAAATCAGGGGGAGAACTATTCTCCCATTTTATAGACAGGATTCCAAGTTGTGAAGCCAAGGGTCAGAGCAAATGGGTAGCTGAATCTGGGTTCCAGTCCAGGCCTGTTTGACTCCCCTGGCTTCAGGGCTTACACACTTTGTCACACAGTCCTCGTTTTCCCAGGCATTTTGCTGGCCACTCTAGCTCTCAGGGATTATTTTTGCCTTCTAGAGGAGTACATGGGTCTGGGGACAGTTCTACTGGTGTTGGAGATAAACACTTCTAAGTAGTTGGGGTCTGAAGCTACTGTTTCGCCATGTATAGGTCTCTTCTGCCCAAGGTAGGTCAGTAGAGAGGAGGCATTTCCTCTCAAAGGCCCAGGAAAAAGAAAGTGCCTTCTCCCCATCCTGGGAATGTGGGAGAACCCCTGGCAATAACTGCCAAGACTAGACCCATTGTGCAGGCCCATCATGCATACCCGTGGAGCCCTTGCTGAGAAGGCTTCCAGCCCTCAGAGACTGGAAGTTACCCTATACAAAACATAGTTTCTGTTCTGCCTGCATGAATCTAAACAGCCTGTTGCACAGCTGTAAAACTGATAAAAAAAATACATCAAATGCTTTTGGGAAGAGGCTGCTCTTAAACTATAGAGGCTTCTGGCAGTTACCATCTGCCAGGCAATGGGTTTCCCTGTAAGGCAGGCTTTCTAAGCGGCAGAATAACTATCTTAGGCCCATATAAAAAGAAATAGATGTCCAAAAGGCTGAACCCAATTCCAGGCAGATCCCAAAAGGGGAGTGGCTAAGGTCCAATATGGGGGGCAGGAGTCAGTGGAGGAGAGCAGCTGAGGGCCTTCCCACTGCATCTCTCCTTTCCCACCCTCCTGTCCAACCTTTCTCCAAGTAAACCCGTCTAGTTTCCTTCTAACCTTTCAAGGTATGACAAGTAAGGCCCCAGTAAAGTCAGAAAGCCTCGGCCATTGACTGAGAAGTCTACTGTGGCCTGGACAGACCAGTTGGGTCCTCCTCCAGGTAAACTGCAAAAGTAGAGTTACTTAGGGGCCTGTCATCTCATCAAAAGAATGGAAAACATTTCCCCCAGCCAACAGGCTGTGGGACCTATCTCAGGAAAGTTGGAGGTTTCAGAAGGTTGCAGAATCTAAAAATCAGCAACTCCTTGTAGATTCTTGGCCTCTTTGAAGAAACAGAACAGAAATGCTGGGGAATAGGGGTCAGCCCCTCATGTAGACACTCAGGATGAGAGGTTATAGGTCCTACCATACCCCTATCAAAGAGAATGGGGGAAGGGACCCTTTAATGAACTATTTAATTCATTGCAGAGAGTGTTTTCTTTATTGAGTTAAAAGATTAAGAGAGTGAAAATCTCAAATCTGCAAGGAATTTTCCCTGGTGGTGCTTTGTCGGGAGTTATTAGCTTGGGGGATGTTCAGGCACTTGGAGGAGTCATACATGGATTTCAGTGGCTTTTTGAGCTCTGCTGAACCTTGTCCCATGCACGTAATGAGGAGTGTGTGTGTGTGTGTGTGTGTGTGTGTGGTGGTGTTTCTAATGTGATCAATGTTGGTAGGTCAAGCTGTTAATAAGATAGATTTTTATTAACTCTGTCTCTAGCATTCCCATGTGGGAATGCTGCTGGCTGTTTGCTGATAATGACCTTGCCTGAAGGGAATGTTGGATCAGGTGGGGAGGGAGCCGCCCTCTCATTGTAAACAGTTTGCCCAGGATTAAACTCTCTCTCAAGCCCACTTCTGGCTATCAGGGGAGGTATGGGGAAAAGAATCACCCAGGTTGGAACTGACCCAAGTGTTCCCAAGTAACCCCTTTGGGGTTACTCAGAAATGACCAGAGCTTAATGGCTTCCAAGAGTCTTGAAAGCAAATTCCAAATCCAAGCTCATGGGCTCAACTTAGAGCAGACCACGAGCATGAACTTTCCAGACACATATGCTCTGAGAACATTCCAGCAATGACAGGGAAAGGGCAGGAAGAGACCCCTAAGAAGCGGGTCACCTCTTCTAGGGTGCAGCTAGATCAGCACATTTTCAAAAGCCCTGAATGATTCTCCACGTGCAGGCAAGGACGCTGTCTCACTGCTGGCAGAAGAGAGGAGAAAGCTTCACCTTTCTGTATCAACCTTGAACCTGCTCCTGTTTAAGAGCCTGTACAATACCTTCTTTATGGGCGTCCCCCTCTTCAGAGATAGAATGCATTCCCATCCCTCTGGTCTCACCACCCATCTGGAGTCTACTTTTCAGAGTTGCTATGTATAAAGGAGAACGGGCAGCTCAGGGCAGTCAGTGTGAACATCAGCAAACCTCACTCTTTCATTCAGTTAGTATTTACTAAGTGATTTCTATCTGCAAGTCTTGAGCCAGGTGGTAGCGATTTTTAAATGAACTATGGCAAATGCCATCCTTGCTCAGCTGGGCTCTCAGTTTGTGATGTAAACACAAATAAACAGGCAATTAATAATGCGGTGCTGTGAATGCACAGCATAGGAGCATCCAACCCAGACAGGAGGGATCAAGGAAGGACTCCAGGAGGAAGAGGTGTTTACGTTGGAGGGTGTATTGGAATTAGCCAGAAGAGGGCGGGTAAGAGGCCAGAGCCTCCTGGACTAGGATAAACCATCACATAGAGGAACAAGCAGAAGATGCCTGTGGCTGGGGCAGGCATCAATCATGCAGGTCTTATGCAAGCCATGCCTTAGAGTCTGAACTTGTTTCTAAGAGCTTCTAAGGGCCACTGGTGGGCTGTAGGTAGAAAAGCAGCAGAATTGTACATGTGTATAAAATAGATCATCTAGCTTTAGTGTGGAGAAAGAATTTTTTAAAAACTTGGCCAGATAGGAAGCTGGTCCAAGGGTGAGACAAAGAGATCCTGGATCAAAATGTTGGCACTGGGGATAGAGAGGAGTAGTGTATTTCAAATGTACTTTTAAAATAGCATGTGAGGAAGAAGGTAGTCAGAGGAGTGTCCAGCTTCCCAGCCTGAGCAAGTGGGTACCAGTTTAGGAAACAGAAAGAGGGTGTCAAGGAAAAGTGTGTTAGGAATCGTGCTTTATTTTGGGGGTGTTGCTGATGACTTCCATTTCAGACAAGTCATGTTTGGGGAAACTCCAAGTGGAGACGTACAGTGGCTCATCATACTGGCATAGAGAATTTGGATTCAGTACAGAGGCGGAGGTCTGTAAGGTATCAGCACCCACATGGAAATCAAATCATAGACAAGAAGATGGTTGTCCCTGAGGACTGTGAAGCATGAGAGAGATCAGGACAGAGCCCAAATGTTCAAGAATGGGCAGAGGAAGAGGACATTGAAGGCTAAGGAAAAACTGGAGAGGTAGCAGAGGAATGAGAAGTCTGTATTTTATCCTGGAATCCAGGGACAGACAGAGGAAATATCCATAGGGCAGAGCCCCAGTCGGGGTAGGGTAGGAACAGAGGCCAGAAGACAGCGGGTCGAGAAGAGTCAGAAGAAGGTGGTTTTACTGCACAAGTGTACCAGGATGTTTGTCAGTGAGGAGCAGGAGCCAAAGAAATTTCTCGTAGAGAACATGTGCCCAAGAAGGACTCTGTTAATTGTTTTTTTTATTTGTTTGTTTGTTTGTTTACCATACCAGGGATCAAACTCATGACCACGTGCTTGCAAGGCAGGCGCTTATGCCACTGAGCTAAATCCCCAGCCCTTGTTAATTGTTTTTGAGGAGAGAAATGTGAACATCTTGAATGCTGGTAGGGAGGTGCCAGAAGAGAGTGCTTTAAAGGGGCAAAAAGCTGAGAGGGGCTTGTAGGTGGAGCCAGGCCCTAGGTGCAGCAGGGAGCAGAAAGAACTCATTCCAGACTCATCCCAGGTTGGGAAGAGAGGGAAGGGGAAGAGCGGGAGTGATGTGGGTTGCTGGTGTCCTGAGCCAGGGAGGCAGGGCTGGTCCCGTGGCCAGCCCTGGAGTCATGTGCGGAGAACTGCTGTCAGGTGGAAGTTTTTAAGGTTATTTGGCTTCTGCCTTCTGCCAATCTACTGGTTGGAATAATCTGATGACTTGTCATGATCAAGGTACTTATACATTCAGTATCTAACTCGGTTCCTTCCCTCTGTCTCTGCTAGTCAAACACCAGTCTTGGAGGCTTACACTATGCAAGCAGCAAAAAGGGAAGGTTTTTTTTTTTTGTTTCTTTTTAAAAAATGAACCACCAGAAGCAAGTCCCAGATAAAAGAGAGTAAGTTTCCCTAAGGCTCCAGCAAGTGCTCTCACCTGATAGCAAGGGGTCAGAGCAGAGGCCCTTGTTCCCGGGGACCTGGTGATGCTTAGTAGAGCCAGAGATGGGGCTATAGGATAGACCTTCAGAGGTCCTGCAGTCAGCCTAGGGAAGATTTGGTCCAACCTGAGGAGACGGCAAAGCAGCAAGACAAGGGTATTCCACGACTGATTTGGGATGGCAGCGCTGGATTCTTAGCAAGAAAGGGAGACAGAAAAGTTAATAAGTCAGGCGAGATGGCAGGGCTGCAGCACTCAGAGCTCCTCTCCGATGGGGTGATGGGGTACAACTGGCTGGGAGCTCCTCAGAACCCCTGGTGGGGAAGGTCAGCAGGAGGGATCTCTGTTCCCAACCAGAGACATCCTTGGATGGTTTCCCTCAGCTGCAGCTGTCACAAAAGGAGGACATCAGCCCACTGTCAAGCCAAGATCCTCACTTAATTTACCTACCTGTATTTTTATGAATCTATATCTGTGCATCTATGTATCTATACATAGCTATCTATATATCTATACATATATAAGTACTTTTTAATGGAACATTTCAAAGACAAAAAGTAGAGAGAATAGTATAATGAATCTTCATGTTCCTACTGTTCACCTTGGACCAGGGATGTGGTCCGCATCCACATCCATTAGCTCAGTGGCATAAGTGCCTGCCTGGCAAACATAAGGTTCTGAGTTCTATTCCTGGAACACACACACACAAAATCCTACAACTAAGCTTTATCAATGATTTACATTTTTCTATCTCTACCACTTTTTTGTTTTTATGAGTTTTGTTTTGTTTTTTGCTTTTGCTGGAGTATTTTAAAGATAACCCCAGACTCTATGAACATTTCAATACTTATCTCTATGAAATCAGACTTCTATTGTCTAATGGCCAAACTCATTTATTTTTCTTTTCAAAGATTTGTGTATTTCTTTTAAAAAATACTAATATCTGGTTCTCAGACCCTGAGATTCTGATGTAGTTAGACTGAGATTTAGTCTTAGAATTTTTAAAAAGCTCTCAGATGATCCTAACGCAGCTTAAGTTGAGACCTCCTGACACTTATTCTGGCCAGCGTATGAATAGGGCAGACTATCATTATCATCTTTAACAGAGGAGTTGAACTAGAACTCAGGCTTCTTGGTTTTCAGGCCTTTCCAGATCTTCCCTGAAGGGAACCTCTCTTCTCACATCCCATAGTTTGATGTTGGAAGCCTTGCCCATCCCTGTGGCAGCTCTGTGACTTAGTCTCCTGCTCTTGTTATTACTGTAACAGTGGTGACCTCTTATTGCATCTGACTGAACTACTAGGCACAGAAAAGGCCTCAGTTCAGGACCTCATCTACGTGACAGAGAGCTGCTTTCTGTGACATGTGACTTCCCCAGGTTCTGGTCAGCTTTATCCGAGCTGCAAAAAGGTCCACCCTGGCACGCACAGAGGCCAGAGGCTACACCACTACCCAAGCCTGGGAAAAACCCCTAAAAGTCTTTTTCCAATGTGGAGATTTTCTTTCCACTTGACCTGTTTCTCCAACTCTAATTCCCCACTTTTTGAAACCAACTGTGGTATAAACGTCATTTCGCAATGAGTTGTTTGGGATTACTTTAACCATTTTAGCTGCCATGAGTTGTTAAGCCTGGCTTTAGCCAGAGGCTTTTTAAAGAGCTCATTCTTCTTTTTCCACTTAGAAAATATATAAGCATTTTATTATGGAAGATTCACTTTTATGCAAAACAGGTATGTAATAGAATGCACCCCACATGCCCATCTCCTCACTTCAAAGGTTACCAGCTAACTCATGGCCATCTAGATGATGTTGACTCAAATCCCAAACACCATATCATTCCATCTGTAAAATTTTCAGGGTATATCTCTAAGGGAATAAGAGTTCTTTACTTTTAACATAATTACAATAACACTGTCATATCTAAAAAGAAATAGCTAGAATTCCTTAATTTCATCACATTATTCACGTGGTATCCATATTTCACACATATATATTCCTTTTTTCTTCTTTTTTAAAAAATAAAATTGTTTCACCCACTACATTTGGGAACCACATCTCTTAAATCATTGCTAGCCTACAATTTTCCTTCTTTTTTCTTGCAGTTTTTAAAAAAAAACTGCATAATTTTTCCTGCCTAGTTTTCCATTCTGGAGTTTCTTCATTCAGTCTTTGTGGTGGTAACACGCTCTTTTGTCCCCTATATTTCCTATAACCCGTAGTTCAATCCAGGCACATCTGACTTTTCTATACGACTTTGTAGTTGGCTGTGTGTACATCCACCAGAGGGCAGCTCTGGCCTTACTAATCTTTGTGCCTATGTGATGTTGCTGGGTTATAATGACCGTTACTTAGGCCACTCTGAGTATTTCAGAGTATATTAAATCAAATGGATTTCAAGTTCCTTTTCCCCCCAGTCATTTTCTCATAGTCAGACTCATCTGAATTGATCCATGAGGTCTCAGGACTCTCAAGCAAGAAGGAGCAAGAATTTAATCTGGAGGAGATCATGAGAGGACACCAGAGAGGAAATAATGGTTTCTTCCCTCAGAAGTTTGGTGTCTGTTTGGCATTTGTTATATACTGAAACAATTAAAAAGCAGAACTGACTACAATTAATGGTTATTTTAGGCCCTGAGTCTGAGAAATTGAGAACTTTACCTAAAATAGTCTGTAGCACAGTTTCCTGGCTTCCATCCCAATATGCCACTGTCATTTGGTACAGGATATGACCTAAACATCAAGATTTCAAAAGCATTTCTTGGTATTCTTGTGTGCAAACAGGTTTAAGAATCACCATCTTGGGACAGTCATTTTCAAAATGTAACCCCTTGCTAGGGATTTAGCTCAGTGGCTTAAGCGCCTGCCTGGCAAGCGCAAGGTCATGAGTTCGATTCCTGACACCAAAAAACAACAACAACAACAACAAAATGTAGCCCCTATATTAGCAGCATCACTGCCACCTGGTGACTTGTTAGAAATGTTCAAGTTCTTGACAACCCTCCCCTGGCCCCAGACTCACTGAATCAGAAACTCTAGAGTAGGGCAAAGCAATCTGTACTTTCAAAGGCCCTCCAGATAATCTCATCATGTGCTTCACTTTGAGAAGAGTGTTTGTTATAGGAGAGATAAGCAGAACACCTGGGAGAAGCCTTGTGGAAGGATGGCACATTGCTACACAATGGGATACAGGCGATAAGAGTACCCCAGACCATATTCAGAAGGGATCTTCACACCAGCAGTATCAGCAATCCAGGATCTTGTAGCAGTGTAGAATTTCAGACCTATCCCAGACCTGTAGATAAGACAAAATTCCCATGCACATTGAAAGTCTGAGTCACACTGATATAGGGTATATACTGTAAATACATTCCAGCAATAAAGCCAGGGAAACTAAAGCACAGAATGACCATGCCAGAAAGGAGCCTGTAGGGACCCCACTAGCCCTGCAGTTGGAATAGTCAGAGCCAATCCTAGAGGAAAGAGGCTGTGCACACTGTTGTATGAGGAGAATGTGATATGTGTGCCTGGGGTTATGTTTACCTGCACTGGGACAAGACAAGTCAAGCAACCCTCAGTCCCACCGCCCTATGTGGCTACAGAGTGGCACACTGTTGACTTATCTGGAAGCTTCCTTGGCCAGGCTGCTCTCCTGGTGGGGTAAATGTTCAGGTATCAGCATTTGTAAGAATATACCCAAGTAATGCCAACAGACAGTCAAGGTTGAAAACCACTGCTTTCAATCTTTCATCCTCCATGTTTCTTTGTTCCACTGAAGGTGAAAGTGAGCTGAATTTCTAGCTGTTGCCATTAAAGACACAAAACCAGCTGGGCATGATGGCACGGGCCTGTAATCCCATCACTTGGGAGGCTGAGGTAGGAGAATTGCCATGAGTTTGAGGCCAGCTTGGGCAACATAGTGTGTTGAAGGCCAGCCTGGACTATATGGAGAAACCTTGTCTCAAAGACAAAATAGAACAAGACACAAAACTAAGTTTAAGTCATAAGTTTATTAGTTTATTATTTATATTTACAAAATAGTTGCAAACTGAGTTTAAGTAATGTTTATTAGTTTATTATATATATATATATATATATTCCAAAACAGTTCCATAAAGATATGGACCTAGTGAAGTCATCTAGTATCCTAGAATTTTTCTAGTTTTTTTGCTTTTTTCTAGAAAAAATCTTGCTATGCAGTATGGGCAGGCCTGCCTCTTGAGTATTGAGATTGTGGGTATGTGATGTCCCAATGCACAAAATGTGGGTATGTAATGATGGGATTGTGGGATTACGGGTATGGTCGTGTCCTGGAACTTTTAAAAATACAGTTTTCAGGATTCTAATAGTAGGGTCTAGCTCTGTTATTGACTTGAACATGGACACAGTTGCCTACTTTTCTACAGACCATATTCAGATGGCTTGGTGCCCTTATCTGTCTGTATATGGAGCAAATGTTTGGTGTGTGCCTGATACTAAACAGTACAAATAGTTTGAGTCAAGGAGGAAGAAAAGATGATTTTTTTTTGCTATTTAGAGTTCAGAGAAGAGACCTCAACAAGGAGGTATTCTCTTAGTCAGCTCCTTCTAGGTTGAACTGTGTTTATACAGACAGAGCTGTCTTCCAAAAACATGTGTTTTAGTCACTTTCTTTTTGCTAAAAGAAAATACCTAGAGCTGGACATGGTGGCTCACGCCTGTAATCCCAGCACTCGGGAAGCTGAGGCAAGAGGATCATTACGAGTTCAGGAACAGCCTGGGCTACCAAGTGAGTTCAGGCCCTGTCTGAACTGCATAGCAAGATCTTGTCTCAAAAAGAAAAGAAAGAAAGAAAATACCTACAAAGAAAGAAAGAAAGAAAAGAAAGAAAGAAAATACCACAATTTAAAGGAGGAGAGGCTTATTTTGGCTCACAATTTAGTCCACAGTCAGCTGGCTCCAAAACAGACTTCCGTGGCAGAGGTGCAAAGATCTGGTCTCTGGCTCCAGCCCCCAAGTTTTAGGTTTTCACTTTCCAGGCCTCTTCTAATCACATCTACCCAATTTGTGCCCACCTCTGGCATGTCAGTTGCCTGGTTAACTTATCTCATATTTTTGCCAACAGGATCAAGTTAATCAAGAGTTAAACACAAAGTATCCACAATTCTGTGAAGAGGCAATCCAAAGAAAACATGTTCAGCCTCACTAGTAATCAAAAGAATGCAAATGTTGTATATTTTTTTCAATTACCAAATAAACAAAGGTGAAAATATCAAAATACTAGAGTTTGAGATACTTTAGGAAAATGTGAGAGGCGCATCATATACACTAGTGAGGGTGACCATCAACACAAGCTTTTGAGACAGCAGTTTGGTAATATCTGTCTATCAACCGCATAAAAATGTATAGAAAATCTACTTCTGAGAATGTATTCTAAGGAATTGATTGATTAGGAGCCAAGGATAGCCAAGCCAGTGTTGTTTATAGTAAAGAATAACTAGAAATAAACTAAATGTCTGCCAAGGACTGTTCATCTCAATTATAGTACATTCATATGATGGAAATATAAAAAAAGTCTTAAAATGATATGAACATTTATAGGCATAAAAGATATCCACTAGGCATTATGTCCTTAGGCTCTGTGGTGCCATTAATGTAAAGTTGATGCATACAAACACGCACGCGCACACACACACTCACACATACACACACACAAGTACTTACATGCATGGGGCCATCTGGAATGGCAGCCTTGGACATATCAGCCATGATGTTTTCTGGTTGTGGGGGGGGGGTCTTACTTTCTTCTTCCTTTTTTGTGTCTAAAATTGCAAAAGTTATATTCATTATTGTTAACGAATAGCTCACACTAACAGTATATCTTATGTGTCAGGTACTTCACTAATTGCTAACATCATTCTTCCTGAATAAGGTAATAAGAAATTAAAGAATGTCCTTAAGTCCACTCCAGAAAATGGCGGAGCTGGGATTCAAAACCTTATAGTCTTGCTCCTCAGACTTGGCTGTTGCTACACTAATGAGCCCAGTGGTCTACAGTCTCTGAAATCCTGGCCTCCTCAGCAGTCCTCCTTTTCTCAAAAGCAGCAACTGTTAGCTTCGCAGAAAACTGTTATCCCAGTACTCTGGGAGGCTGAGGCAGGAGGATTGAAAATTTGAATCCAAAGCGTGCAATTTAGTGGGACCCTGTTTCAGAAAGTACACAAAAGGGCAGGGCATGAAGCTTAGCACGAGGCCCTGGGTTCCATCGGCAGCACCGCACACATATGCACAAAAGAAAATAGCCAGCATTAGTCATTTGACATGCATTCTTCCAAAACTTTCCTCGGGAATTTTTCAGAAGTGTGTGTGTGTGTGTGTGTGTGTGTGTGTGTGTGTGCACGCACATGTGTGTGTGTATACATATACATGCATGTT
This sequence comes from Cavia porcellus, assembly GCF_034190915.1. Taxonomy (NCBI): domain Eukaryota; kingdom Metazoa; phylum Chordata; class Mammalia; order Rodentia; family Caviidae; genus Cavia; species Cavia porcellus. Next base: position 27,989,877 of record NW_026947501.1, on the reverse strand, counting down.
GTCTTTCTGTTTATAAAACAGGATGGTGCCCCCTCCCTTCAGTATGTAGGGTTCGCCCTCATACTTTGTATTTATCTCTGGAGAACATGAGATATGTGGAGCAGACGTAACCATTCTTTCACTGGAAACTGCTGTTTTTCAGTTCTTCCCCTTAACAGACAGCTGCAGGGAGCAGCCTGCACAAGGCTTTGGGTGTAGCAATGTGGTATATTCTCCGGATAAGCCCCTAAAAATGAAATCACTATGCTGAGAGGCATGCACACTAAACCAGAAAACGCCCTCATCAAACTGCTACGCCCCCCGCCCCACAGAACCTGAGCAGTCAGGGCCTCGTGTTCCTACGCACACAAGAAAGTGCCAATCTTTTCAATTTTTACCAACATGAGAAGTGAAGATTGCTGTTTGACTTGTAGTAATTTAAAGCCGTTGATTACCAGTAGAATTGAGCATCTTCTTATTTATTGGTCATGTTTCTGCTCAGAATCATTCACTTTTTACTGAATAATTTGAGTTTTTCTTATTAATTTGTAGGAGCTTTATTATAAATATTTGTCTCTTGATGCTCTGTTTTTCATCGGACATTACTTTTCTTTGCATTTGGTTAATGTCTTATTTTTGTATGAAGGTTTTTGTTTTATTTTTATGTAATCAAACTTGTCAGTTTTTTCCTTTATGGTTTTATATCTTGTTTAGGATATCCCTCTCCACAGTATTCTCCAAGAATATAATACTCTCCTGCATTCTTTTCTAGTACATTTACATTTTTGTTATAGGCTTGATTTTATGTTTATACTTTAATTCTAAAAGAATTTAGTATTTTTTAAAGACAAAAAGTAGAAAAACTAGAAATAAAGTTTTAAAACAGGCTAATAGGACAGTAACAATAACTAATAGACTGTGTATTGTTATCTTCACAGTAATTGCTCAGAGTACAAGATATAGACATGAAATACTGTCCAAACCATATTAGCACAAATCTTCCATTTCACCAAACTAAGAGAAACTCACTGTATAACTAACTGTCCTAACGATCTTGTGTATATATGTTTTCTTCCTTTCTCCTTTACTCTATCAGTTTCTCTTTCCTTTTGAACAGTTTCTTCTCACTTTACAATATCTATTGTATGTTTTGGATCTTACTTACTCTCTCAGGTTCTTACACTAGTGAGAGAATTCAATGTTTACACCTGTCTTATTTATTTCACTAATGAGTATGCTCTTGAATTGCATCCATTTACCTACAATAAAGAATTTAGTATTGCATTTGGTGAAAAGTAGGGATTTAAAACTTTCTAAATTTTTAGGCTTATCATCTTTTAAACAATACCTTTAACAAAACTCAACTTCCCATGGGTGCCCTGTGTATTTCTAGACTGCTCTGTTGGTCCCTTTGTGTATATCTTATCTGGAATCACTTTACTTTATTTACTTAAACATCTCAGCAGCAAGTTTTTATATCTGCTAAGATATATCCTATCCCTGTTTCTCTTCTCTTAAACTTTCTCTAATCCTCTCCAGAAATTTACTTTTTCAGAGGAACTTCAGAATTAGATCATCATGGCCCTAAAATATTCCCTTGAGATTTCAGTTAGGGCAGACAGAAGCTACTTACTAATTGGAGGTTAATATCTTACAAAGGTGGGCTCTAAACTCTGCTTGGGAGACTCAGGGAAGACCTGTCCTCAGGGCACTGGCCATGCTGAGCCCCATCCTTACCCCTTCCAGGTGGATAAAGTTTGAAGAAAAGGTAGAGGAAGGAGGCGAACGCTGGAGCAAGCCCCATGTGTCCACACTGTCCCTGCACAGCCTCTTCGAGCTCCGCACCTGCCTGCAGACAGGGACGGTGCTGCTGGATCTGGACCGTGGCTCCTTACCACAGATCATAGGTGAGGCAAGATCACCTCTGTATCTCTCTTGTGGTTCCCACAAACCAGGGCATCTCTCCTCGCTTCATCCCACCTGCAAGTCTGTGGGACTGTCCTGTCCTTGATACCTTCCTGATTCTACAGAAACCAGAGGGCTGATACTTCCCAGTCCACATCCCAGCAGCTCCAAGTTTCAGCACCGTTTAGAGCCCCATAGTGAGCAAACAAATTGTTCTCCGAATTGCTGTCCAGCAATGCAACAGAATGGGACAAAGGCCTCCTAGTGTGGTCAGAAATACCTATTGCCATGACAACCTATTTCTTTTCAGGATAAAATGAGTCATTAGGAAATTAACTCCCACTTAAAGGAGTGTCAGAGAGGAGGTGGCTTACCTTGATTGTCCCTAAGAATGTCTACAGTTTCATTCTAGCACATTTGGTCTTGCCAGGAGTATTTTACCTAAAATATCTTTCTAAAAATAATTCATTTTAGGATTAAACCCATGTAGTATGGTTCTTTTGTACTTCCTGGAGCACTCAAATGTATTACTTAACTAATTCCTCACAACATTGATAGAAGGAGCAGAAATTTCTGTATACACCTATACATACACACAGACACACATGTACCCAGAACGTGAAGAGACTGAAAGTTTCTACCTGGGTTTCTACCATTGGTGGCAAAGTCAGGAGTATTTCCATGTCCTTTGTCACCTTAGCTCACTTGCAGTCCCACTAATAACAGGTAAAACTGAAGACCCCCACACCCGGGTTCTACTCTGTCCCTCATGGACAAGACATGTTTGTTTCCCACCCAGATGATGTCATTGAGAAGCAGATTGAAGATGGCCTTCTGCGGCCAGAACTTCGGGAGAGGGTCAGCTATGTCCTTTTGAGGAAGCATCGCCACCAAACTAAGAAGCCCATCCACCGCTCCTTAGTGGACATCGGAAAATCAGTCTCCTCCACCTCAAGTGAGTTGGGCTATCTGTGGGTGTCCACTGGCTAAGGAGCAAGTCTCAGGCCCAGGCCCAGGGGAGCCTACCTTGGTGGCTGAGAATGTCTGACTTCATGATCCTGGACAAATTATGACAATTCCTCAGGCTCCTTCTCTGAAAGGCCCATGAGGTCCTCAGCAATACCCCAATGTTGTCCCCACCACCAGAATAGAGATTGCTGAGAAGAGCTGGTTCCCAGCCCAGGCCACACATTATTGTTCTTTGGGGTTTGACACCTGGAGAATTGGATTCAGTGGTCTGAGGTCTGGCCTCAGCTAGGGGCTCCTTGTACATACACTCTTTGAGGACCTATCAGGGATGGTATGCTTAGGAAGGGCCTGAGAGCTTTCCACAGGATCCCCAAAGAGACATCAAAAGCTCTGCAGAAAACAGAGCTTATGGAGGTGGTAGAGGGGCTGGGTTCGAAGATGCCAAGGCTTACACTTCTGGCCACAGAGCTCATTCTGAAAAGCAGAGCAAGGGACCATCTAGGGGGAGCAGTGCCCACCTCCAGCCCTCCACTCTCAGGATCTGAGTCAAGATGCCTGCAGACCCAGTCAAGGGTAGAGTCGACAGTTACTAAACAAAGACCTTAAGGAAATTCTTTACGTGAATTGTGTTAAAATGGGAAAGTGTTTAACATATCCAAATAAGAGCATACTCAGCACTTCGTGTTCCAGACACTGTTTGGAGTGCTATTCCTGAGTGAACTCACTTCATCCTCACAATAACCTCTAGTGTAGGTGCTGTTCCCGTTGTCCTCAATTTAGACGCCTGAGGCACAGAGAGGTTAAGTGACTGACCACACAGCTAGTAAGTGGTGGAATTAGAAACCAGCCCAGGCCGTCTCTCACTCCTAGTGCCAATATAAACAACTGTACCTATCTCACTTTAAACATTACAAATGTTTTCTCTGTAATCTTGTTCAGACTATAAACTTGGTTCCAAAAAACAAGTTCTTCCTGGAAGAGAAAGAGACACGTCTCACAACCCGGCTTTATTTAGTTAAATGACCATACAAGGATATCAGGCTAAGCCAAGAGGCTGCCCTGCACCAGCCCTGCCAGTGGTGCTCAGGGAGCCCAGTGGCCTCTGTTCCTCTCCCTAGGCCGGAGCCCTGCCCGGAGCCCTGCAGCTGGGCCAAGTCTGCGCCGCTCCACAGAGGACCTGAGGATACGGCAAAATACAAATTATGGACATCTGTGTGAGTGTGTGCTCTTCCACTGGGTGAGAGCTTTGTTCCTGGTGCGAAGGCTGTGAACTACATTTCCATGGATGGAGGAGGAGAGCCCAGGATCTGGCTAGGATTCTCAGGATGCGCCAAGGGAAAATCTAATGTTCACCTTGAATCCGGGCCATCCTCAGGGCCCGAGTCACAGTCATAAAGTCCAAATAATTGTTTGAAAAGTGAGGTCCTAAATCAGTTCCTGACATGATCAATAGCAACCCTATGTTCTGCTCATGTGGATCTTAGTCTCCACTTGGGTTTTCACTCAACAGATCATTTCCCTGTTTTCTGGTAAGAAATGTTTTCTAGAAATGAAACAAAAAGCCTTTCGGGTCCTTTTCCTCCTGAGCAGTAAGACAGCATTGCCATTCTTAGTAATAGTCTACCAGACAAAAGAAATGGGGGCAGAGCCATAGGATGGACGAGGAGACCTGGGCAGTGAAGGTCACAGGCAGGCCTTTTCCAGTGGCTCATGGCGGTGAACAGTCAGGTGAGCTGTGAGGAAAGAGAAGAGAGAGATTGGGAAATGAAGAAATAAGAAAAAGCAATGTGAAGGATTCTTTTCCTCTAGATAATTCTACTCAAATGTTGACATAGCAACAAGGGCATCCCAGGACTATGCTTCGAGCAGACTGGAGAGATGACTGGGTTTTTCTCACTGTCATAATGTCCAAATTCTCTTAGTCTCCTCTGACCTTATTATCCTACTTAGAGCTGCCATAGGCAGTGGTCAGTAGGCAGAAAGGGCTTAAGAAAGACTTACACTCAGACACCGTTGTGTGTGGTGTGCATCCCACCCACACACAACCCCATTAGGGCTTGTCCCAGGACTCAAACCCCAGTGGGGGAAGACTCAGAGAGGAGGAAACACATAACCAAGTCTTGGAGGATAATAGGAGTTTTCCAGGAACAAGGGACAAGAAGACAAAAAGACCTGTGAGCAGCTGCCTTCCCCTAACAAATCTTCTTCTCTCCTAGGTCACGCCCAAAGCAGAAGCATGAACGACATTTCTCACACTCCAAACACAGACCAGGTAGTAATGCCTCTGTACGTAGCTGCAGTGGAGGACCATGGCAGGGAGAAGCCTTTGGTTTTAGGGGCAGAGTCCTTTTGGGCAGAACTCACTCCTATGAAGGAGGGCAGTCCCCAGGAAGGATCCTGGTGGGAGCTTGGAGCTGCCTTGGTGACTCCATTCAGACCATCAGTGAGGCCCTCAGTCCTAGCTGTTGGCTCCAGTCAAGCCCTGGGAAGAGTGGGTGATGGAGAACATAATCAGATAAGGTGCCGGCTGTCCCTGAGTTTGGGATTTTGTTGAGAGAAAACCAGCACACGCAGCTACCTTTCTCCCATATCTCTCAAGTGCCTTTAACAGCAGCATAGTGATTGAGGCTGGCAGAGAGGAAAAAGTGAACCTCCCCGTGGAGAGAGCAGTGACGGCTAAGTAGTCGGATGCCCTGGAGTATGTCGTCTTCCTCAGATAGGACACTAGAACATGGGCCCTTGTCTCCCACTAGCACAGCTGAAATACCCTTGATGAGATCAGAATCCTTCAGACTCCAAGGCCTGCAGCCGAGAACCTGTGACTGCCTAGGAAGGCTGAGAAGGCTCCTAATTGTAACTCCTCCATACCTCAGGGGCCTAAGGCCCCGTAGTCCCCGGGTCTGTGCCTACAGGAGTAGGAAGAAAGGTGACCATGAAACCAAAACTCAAGGAGGGGTTTAAGGTAGGGGAATCAGAAACAAAAGAAGAAGCAAGATAAATCATATACAGGAACAAATTTGTTATGATGAATATGGTCATTATATATGGCTAAAATTACCAATAAAGTTTTTTTAAAACATAAACACAAAACATAAAGAAAGAAAAAGAAAGAAAGAAAGAAAGAAAGAAAGAAAGAAAGAAAGAAAGAAAGAAAGAAAGAAAGAAACCTGAAACTCAAAGAGAAGTCCTTGGAAGCTTGGGTGACCACCAATCCTTTAAGGAATCCCCAAGTTTGGTAGAAGGCAAAATAAAACCATCTCTTGTGTTAGTTTCAGGAAGTCCTTTGTGGCCAAAATATTATAAAAACAATCGCATTAACCAGCATTTAAGGCCCATGTACTGCATGTGCTGCTCTGTGCCGAGGTTGCCTGTGCACTCACAAAGGTGCTGTGTGTGTCCTTCCCATTCCACTGCTGAGAGATCACTGAGGCTTGAAGCAGTCCACTAACACACCCCACTTCATCCTGCTGCAAGGTGGCAGAACCTGGATTTCCCCCAGAGAGCCTGACTCTGGGACAGAACCCTATTTGGAACTAATTTAGGGATCTGTCAGTATTCTAAAGTATTATTTGGAGAAACACACCACTTTATTATGTACATAAACAGGAAAGCCATGATAACAAAGCATTATCTGATAGAGATATTTAATATCCTGTTTTAGTCAATGCATAAGTGGCAATAGCAATTGGCTGTCACCTTTACCAGGCAATGCTTCCTTGATATAAGGACTAGAATCCAGCCTGGTGCCAGGGTGTGTTTCTCCTGGCTGGCACCCAGATCTGCTTCTCAGCGTTTGTACATCTGCCTCGTACACCAGGATGCTCTTTCAATGCAAGCCCAGAAGCATCTGCCTTTCTTCACCATTGGTTTGTGTAGAGTTAAACTCCATGTCTACCCCAGTGAGTTCCTAGTGAGCACAGAGTGGGTCCACAGAGCACTGCTGTGTGTGCTGAGGAGCTGGGACAGTGTTCCCACAGGTCTGAGAGGTGGGCTCAGTGAAACCTTGGTTGGAAAAGCCCATATCAGGCTGTGGCAAATCAGGGTAGGAGAAACACCCCCATTTCTGGGATGCCACCACCCTGAGCTCCTAACCAAACATCAAACCTGCAAGGAAAGACCAAAGCCATCTTTTAATGCCTCTTCTGTCCTGGATTATAAGTGGGTTCACTGGGCCACTCCAAAGTGTTGCTTTCAAAGCCTTATTCTCTAGTGTGTACCGCCCACCTGTCCCTGGGCCCTCCCCATCCATTCAGAAACTGGCATGGGGAAGGTGGCTTCCCTGGCATACCAGCCCTCCATCCCAAAGATCTGCTTATTAATCTGTTGACTATGTCTGGGACAAAGGAATTATTTGAGTCTTGGACACTGGCTTTCCTGCATCTCTGCCCTTGGCTTAATCTTACTATATTATGATCCTTGAGGTTATTTCTGGTTGCCTGGGTAAGGAGTTTGGGGTTTCCTCACTGGATTTAAAACACTCCAACGGTGTGGCCCTTGCTCACATGCTATTTCTCATGTTTGCATGTGGCACAGTTCAGTGTAACACCCCCCACTCCAGCCAAGAGCCCAATCAAAAGGCAATCGTAGGCACAAAGAGGAACAACCAGTTGGAAGAGACACAAAGGACCTGTGTCTTCACTGAGTTGATGAGAAACAAGCATTCTTTGATCTTCCTGCGTTGGGCACATACTAGTCAGAGGGACCACAGGGAGGCTCCCTTGATTGTCAAAACGGGAAAGCCTCAGACAGTAGGAGATTTCCAACCAGTTCTCTGGAAGGGACCTGGGACCGTGGAAGTCTCCCATAGACTTAGAGACTGGGCCAGGGGTCCTGTAAGCCGGGAAGCTGGGGGCAAAGGGAAAAACAAACCTGTTCACCCTGACCTCAGGATAGGCCTCCTTCGTCTGCCACTACAGGTAGAGGCAGAGATTCTGGGAGCTGGGTTGTCAGTGCTAAGACTCCCGTCTGCTCAGGGAAAGGAGGCTGCAGGTGACGCCTGGGGCACGTCACACTCCAAGGTTCTTTCCTTCAACCCCTTAGCCCATATTTGAACACTTCTCACCCATTAAGGAATGCTCTAGGGGTCAGGTCATTGCGATTCTCTCCCATCTCCAATGGCTTAATAGGTCTCTGGGAGAGTATTGGGTTATTTCTTTCAGTTTCTTTTCTTCGTCAATACTGGGGATTGGACCCAGAGGGCTGACACTGAGTTACATCCCCAGCACTTTTTATCTTTTATTTTGAGGCAGTGTCTCATTAAGTGTCTATGTTGCCAAGGCTGAGCTTGAACCTGCCATCCTCCTGCCTCTCTCAAGAGCGCACGTGCCACCAGGCCCAGCCTCTTTCAGTCTCTCAAGGAGCATCTTTGGAAGTTAGGCCTCCAGTGCAGACCAAAGGGGCATGGGGGAGTAAGAGCATGCAGAGTATTCTGGGGTGTCTCCTTTCCCCCTCCCTAACAGAGGAAAAACAAGTTCATGAAGAAGATCCCCAAGGATTCAGAAGCCTCCAATGTGCTTGTGGGTGAGGTGGATTTTCTGGACCAGCCTTTCATTGCCTTTGTGCGTCTCATCCAGTCTGCCATGCTGGGAGGAGTAACCGAGGTGCCAGTTCCCACCAGGTAGGAGCCACTGAAACCCGAGGCCACACCTGTGGTGGGGAGCCAGCCTGATCCTAATGTGACATCAGCAAGCAGTGCTGTTAGGGACCTTTCTAAAGGAACAGAGGGACATCTTCTGACCAAGGATGCATTTTAGCTGGTTTATTTTAAATAATCATGAACAATAAAGAGGAACAAGCAGGAAGAGAAGCTGCTGGGTGAACTTGGGCAAAGAGCTTAGTGGAAACAAATGTCTTTCCAATGAATCTGAGATTCAAAGGAGGGAAACTGAGAAAGTTAACAATGCATACTGGTGAAGCCTGAAAAGTTCTTCTCTTCTGGTTTTCCTTCTCATTTTTATTCTCCTTGTTTGTGTTTGCAGATTTCTGTTCATACTGCTGGGACCTTCGGGAAGAGCAAAATCCTACAATGAAATTGGCCGTGCCATTGCAACTCTCATGGTGGATGATGTAAGTGGTGACAAGAAACACATGCGCCTGAAGGTCATGGCTTCTGCACCAGGGACTGCATTTGCATGCGCTGAGTTATCCCACAGGGACATTTGAGCACCTGCTGTGTCCTGGGCCCTGTGCAGGGTACTGAAGATACAGAGATTCAGGGAACAGTCACTGTCCTTTAGGAATACCTATCCAGCGAGAAGGACAGATCTGTAGTAAAAAAATTACCCATGTTAGCGGTTAAGGAGTTAAGGAGAGCTTCACAGAGGATGAGGCTTTACAGCTAAGGATGAGCAGGAGGCAGTAGGCCCAGCATGAGCTTGGGAGACAGGCATTCTAGACAAAGGGAGCAGAGCTTCCCTTTGACATGGTTCAAAGAAGCTGGATGCAAGTGAGGCTAGCTCAGTACAAGAGCTCCAAGGGCAGAAGGTGACTCCAGAGAGGTGAGCCAGAGACTACACAAAGCCTGTGGGCAGAGCCTAGCATTCACACTTTACCTCCAGAGTGATGGGGAGTTAGAGGACTGTAAACACAGGCATAACCCAGTCAAATCTGTGAGTCAGAAAACACGCTCTGGAGATGCCATGCACCCTGACCTCCTCCAAGTGGGGAGGGCAGGAAGTAACAGTGCATGTGAATTATCTGAGCCTCTCAAACTGGGCTCTGCAGAGGTTTTCTAATGTGCTTTCTCTGCAAGAAACTGAAGCAAGGAAGATCAGGTCACTCAAAGTCCTCCAAAAGGATTGTGGAGACCTGAGCTTTAGTTCCCAGGTCTTCCTTTGGTGCCAGCTCCTTCCTGTTGGGTCCTATCTTCCCTGTCAGGCCAGTTCTCATCCATCCCAGCTGGCAGCACACCAGCGGCTGGAGTGGCTCCTCTGAAACTAACTGTGCTGAGCTCCTGAGAGGTGAATACCTGGGCCATGAGAAACACAGCTGACCCGCTGTCCTCCCTTGTTTCCCGCCAGCTCTTCAGTGACGTGGCCTATAAAGCCCGAAATCGGGATGATCTGATTGCGGGAATTGATGAGTTCCTGGATGAGGTCATCGTGCTTCCTCCTGGAGAATGGGACCCAAATATTCGCATTGAACCACCCAAGAAGGTGCCCTCTGCTGACAAGAGGTGTGTGTGTGTGTGTGTGTGTGTGTGTGTGTGTGTGTGTGTGTGCCTGTGAGGGGTGGGGTGCTGAGGGGAAAGAGAGAGAGAGGCAGGAACAAAAAGGACTTCAATTTTATTGGTATCTTTTAATTTATATAAAATTTACATAAATTTATATTAAATTTATATATTATATAAATTTATATTAAATTTATATATTATATAAATTTATATTAAATTTATATAAATATGGTTAAATAGGACATGGGTAACAGTGACCATTTTCTGCATTTTCCCGTCTTTTAGGATATTTTGTGAATTTTTGGAGAGGTTAGGGGAGCACTGCAATCAGTCCTTGCGCGGCAGGACCCTTTCCTTCACCGGGAGCCCCACTCCTAACTCCTTCTCCTCCAGGAAATCCGTGTTCTCCCTGGCCGAGCTGGGACAGATGAACGGCGCGGCGGGAGGCGGCGGCGCCTCTGCAGGCGGAGGAGGCGGCGGCGGCGGAGCTGGCGGCGGCGGGGCTGGCGGGGCCGGGGGCGGGGACGACGCGGAGATGCCGGCCGCGCACGAAATTGGGGAGGAGCTCATCTGGACCGGAAGGTGCCCGCCGCAGCCCGACCGAGATCCCGCGGTGCTCCTGGCTTCTCTCCTTCCCAGCCCTGCTTCGGGGTCCTTCTCCTTCTGTGGGTCGCACCCACCCTGGTCCATGGGTCTGACCGCTGGGGCCTTTCCTTCCTTGCGCCCTCTTGGATCCTGGGAAGGGTTGCCTCATAAGAGGGGGCTGCGGGACCCAAATTTTTCTCTTTGCCTTTGATGCAAATATGCACTTCTTAGGTCTGCCAAAACACAATACGGAAAACGAGGTGGCACAAAACAGCCGAAAGTTGTTCTCACTCAGTTCTGGAGAACAAAAGTTCTAAATCGAGATGTCCACAGGGCCATGCTCCCTGGGAGGCTCTCGCCTCCTAGTTTCTGGCAATCAGCAGTTCTTGGCTTGCTGCAGCGGGGCACCAGTTTCCACCTGCGTCCTCACAGGGCCTCCTGCGTGCGTGTGTCTGCCTTTGTAAAGAGTCGTACTGGATTAGAGCCCACCCTAACAACTTCATTATAGTTTGATCATATCCACAAAGGCCCTATTTCCAAACAGTCACATGATATTCTGATGGAAAGATCCTTGTTCCCATCCACTCCTGATCAACTTGCCTTCCTCACCCCAGTTGCTGCAGGACCCTGTGAGTAGCCCTGTCCCTGCCCTGTCCCTGGGCTTGTAGTGAGAAAAATAGCTCCTGGGCCTGTCTCAAGCAGGTTCTTTGGCGGACTGTATCTGGATATCAAGAGGAAGCTACCCTGGTTCCTGAGTGACTTCTACGATGGCTTCCACATCCAGTCCATCTCTGCCATTCTGTTCATCTACCTCGGCTGTATCACCAATGCGATCACCTTTGGTGGGCTTCTGGGTGATGCCACCGACAATTATCAGGTGTGTGCGAGCTAGGGACTTAGGTGTGAATGCTGGAAAATCTGCTGCCACCTAGCGACGAGAAGCTTCATCCTGTAATCCCAACACCAAGCCTTAAGGCACCACCCAGGTCCAGGTCATCACTATATTTTGTTTGCTTGCTTGCGTTTTGAGAGAGAGTCTCACCATGTAGCTCAGGCTTGCTTGAACTCACTATGTCACTCAGACTGGCCTTGAATTTGAAGCGATCCTCCTGCCTCAGTTTCCTAAGCACTGGTATTACAGAAATACACCACCATACTCAGCTCAAAACCATCACTGTTTGTAACCCTTGATAATAACAGCAGTCATTACTAAGGACCAAATTTAAGGATGATATAAAAAGGTCATACTTTAAAGAAGAATCACCTGCTTTGTTATTTATTTGATACATTTCCCAGAAATACTTGAGTGAATTTAATCAGCACCATTATTCACATTGCTAATTGTGGCCTTCTCCCGTACTTGTTTTATTATTTATTTATTTTTGAGACACGGTCTTACTACGTAGTTCAGGCTGGCCTTTAACTCACTATGTAGTCCAGGCTGGCTTTGAGCTTCTAGCAATCCTCTTGTCTCAGTCTCCTAGTGCTGGGACCACAGGCATGTGCCACCATACCCGGCTTCCATGCTTTTTAAAAAACCAACTTTTATTAAGTTGGAGTTGAAACTTTTACAGAAAGAGAGTAAGTTACTATCATGACAACAACACAAGGAAAATTTTAACTCACCCGAGATGCCTGTCCATATCCTAGGTAGTCTTCTCCATCGGGTGCCTTTAGGGTAGAGCCGTTGGAAAGCTCAGAGCTCCAAGGAAAGGCCCATTATCTCAGATAATTTGAGATCAATGCCTATTGCCAGCTTGCTTCTCTCTCCTTAGCTTCATCTCGAGTGTCCAGCTGCCTCCTGGGCATGTCCATATGACTGCCCTGTGGACTCCCCCATTTCACAGGTGACATTGCCTCTATTCTGTTCTCTCCTGGTCTGCTACTCACAGGCCTCTCCCAGCATAGCAAATGACACTGCAGTTCACCCAGCTGTCCACAGCAAAAACTAAGCATCACCCTTAACTCAAAACCCAGCGTCCCCTGATGACTCTAACTCACCTCTCAGGCCTCATTCAGGATTCTCTTTCTCATATTTCTGCCCTGCTCACTCATTCCACAATCTGTTTCTCATCAATCTTGGTCATCTTTAAGTTCTTCAAAGACATGTACCTGTTTGCTCCAGACTTTGTACGCACTTTTCCCTCTTTGGGGTACTTTCTCTTCCTCCACTTTATTTCCCTGGCCAGTCCCTGCTTTCCACATGTGTATGTCTAGGGTGACCTTCCTGACTGTGCTTCTGTGCCACCCAACTTATCACACTCCCAGGTGGTGGCTCTCATTCAGGGGAAGTTTTGATCCCAGGTGACATCCAGAGATAGTTTTGGTTGTTATAATTAGGAGGGAAATGGCTACTGGCATCTAATGGGTAGAGATTGGGGTGCTGCTAAACATTGTACAATACATGGCACAGATCCCTAACAGAGAATTATCTAGCCTGAAACATTAGTAGTGCCAAGGTTGAGGAGCCCTACTGTGTGAAGGTTGGCTACTGGTCTGTATACCCCACCAGGCTGAAGATGTGCTATCTTGTTCACTGAAAGGTCTTCAGTGCCTGGTAGATGGCAGGCTCGAATAGATTGTGAATGACTGAATGATCAGACACCAAATATGTGCTTGTTGGAGGAATAATAGGTGAATGACCTGTCCTCTGGGAGTCGGATGGACACAGAACAAGCATATCTACTGTTTGCTCGGCCCTGAGCTACGAAAGGGAAGTGCCAAGTGATCTTTATCCAAACAAATAAAGTAGCGCTGGCCATGGTGGCAAGTTGCAGGGTAGACAGTGAAATTAGAGGAACAGAGGACACAGAACAAAGGATGGACGCTTGTCTGGGCCCTTGGAGAGCTGGCGAGGTTGCACCCTATGTGGGGAGACCCTTTCACCTCCCCTTACTGTGCCTCACGCTTCTTGCACCCCCAGGGAGTGATGGAGAGCTTCCTGGGCACTGCCATGGCCGGCTCCTTGTTCTGCCTCTTCTCGGGACAGCCTCTCATCATCCTCAGCAGCACCGGCCCCATCCTCATCTTCGAGAAGCTTCTGTTCGACTTCAGCAAGTAGGTGCCCCCTAGTGGCCCTCTGTGCTTGCTTTTGCATTTCAAACCACTGGGGCCAGGGCAGAGGAATAGGCCCAAAGGAGAGACAGGGGTAAGAGGTGTCAGTCCCATCCTTAGCTCTGAGAAGGGCTGTCAGTTACTCCTCCTGATTCCTGCTAGCTATTTGCTTTTGGTTATCTTAGCATAGCCGTTAGAGAGCAATTCAGGTAGGACAAGAGGAGAAAATTTACCTATTTAGCTCACGAGCAGTTATGATTTGAAAGCTAGGGTAGTATATTAGAAATCTATAGTGTTGGAGATCAGAATGCTGCACCCTGACCCAGGAAGTCCAGTCATCCCAGGGTCAGCTGCCTCAGCTACCACACAGAAGTTGGATCTAGCCCATCTCTAAATCCTCCAGCAGACTTACTTATCTTAAATCTTGTTTTTCACTCCCCTGTGAATGTCTCTTACCACCATGTGAGCACAGAGGTGTCTTCACACTTTCCTGCCACTCCCATTACATTCTTCCCACACCCATGAGCTCTTGCAGTCCCTAGAAGGGCGTCTGTGCCACGGAAGAGAGAAGTGAGCTGCTCAGGATGGGTGTAAGGAGCAGAGTAGAGGCAGGAGCCCCAGACTGGAGGCCCCCTGGTTCCCCTCTGCTTTCCAGAGGCAATGACCTGGACTACATGGAGTTCCGCCTCTGGATTGGCCTACACTCAGCCATCCAGTGCCTTATCCTGGTGGCCACAGATGCCAGCTTTATCATCAAGTATATCACCCGCTTCACTGAGGAGGGCTTCTCCACCCTCATCAGCTTTATCTTCATCTACGACGCCATTAAGAAGATGATCGGAGCCTTCAGGTACTACCCCATCAACACGGACTTCAAGCCCGACTCCATCACCACATACAAATGCGAGTGCGTCGCCCCTGATACAGGTGACCGGTAACCCCAGACACCCTGGGCCTCTACTCTCTCACTCCCCCTTGCCCCAGCTCTTCAAAATGCAGGAGAGTGAGCCTGTGCAGGAAGGGGCTGTTCAGCCAGGCAGTTACTGTGCCAAGGGAGCAGGGTTTTGAACTTAGTTTTTGGAAGGAAACCAAAGGAACAGTAACCTATTATAGTAAGAGACACAATAGGGTCTGAATCAGGAGAGTGTAGGGATAGCTCAGGAAGGAGTAAGGAATGGTTTGCCTGAGTGTAGGGTGGACAGCTGCCCACACCAGAGGTAGATGGTGCCTCAAGTTCCTCCAGCCCTAGCAGCCCTCCAACACACTACTGTCAAAGTGGTCACATATCTCATAGGGTGAGACCACAGCAAAGGGATGAATATCCCTACAAACTGAAACATGCCAGGGTAGAGGATGTGCCAGTCATTCTATATGAAAACAACTGGAGAATTTAGGGCTATTCCACCATTTCAAGGAGGGCATCTTTACCCTCTGTAACTACACGATGAAGGACGAGGGACAGGAGTTCCAGGGACCAGATGCTGGCTAGGTTTAGGGAAAAATTAACAAAGGAGGGGTCACCATCATGGATGGTATCAGCCCCTTTGGACTGATGCTAGATGTCCATATGCCAAGGGTGTTGTAGAAAGGATTCCCACACTGGGTGGGAGGAAGAATCTAAGTGGACTTCCTGTGGACTTTCTTTCTGGCTAGAAATCTGACATCCAGAAAGTTAAGGCTCCCCATATATCTGACCTGCTAGCCTTCTTCACTTGCGCCCCTAAGAGTCTTCAATAGGATACACCCACAAGGCCTAAGCTGCCATAGTGGAAGCCAGAGACCCCTTCACACTGCCTGACACACCAACTAGACTGGGCTCACAGAGAGCAACCTGAGGTCCAGAGACACCCAAGGTCACACCAAACCTGAGTTTCCCTAGTTGTAAAGGAGTGATATTAATGTTGGCCCTGCTTAAATCTATGCTCAGATTGGGTCAGAGGAAGTAAATAGGTATTAGATTGCTCAGTCCCTTAATATTACTATGGCTGAAAAACTGATCATCAGACAATCAAAAATATTTGCAACATAATTATCAGGGGTCCTACTTTAGGTTTTATGGAAAATAAAGTTGCTCTATCTGCAGGAAGTTTAGTTTTGCCAGTGCACTGATTTTGTAAAGAAGTCTAGACTTAATTTTTGTTTCTCAGTTTTTTCTGCCATTAATTTTGAGTTATCCTTACCCAGAACACTGAAAAGATCCTACCTTCAGGCTCTTATTATTCTTCCCCATAGCAGATGCTGCCTTGGTAGCCCAAGCCCCAGCTGGGACTCATGTTTTTCCTTGTGGTTTCCAGACTCTGAATTCATTGCATTGAGCACTGACTTTCCACAGGCACAGAAGCATATGTTCAGAAACATTCTAACTTCCAGGCCCATATGAGGAGCTTTAGCTACTCTGAGGATCATTTATCAGCTGGAAAATCCACAGCCAGGGGTGTCCTGGAAGAGGGGATGGAAGAGCATACACAGTCGGATAAAGGGGACATGATAGAGCCATTTGTTGTCAGGTACCTTCCCTCTGTGCTTACCCAGGTGCCTGATGTCACCTCATTCTTTTGGGTCACGCTGTTGTCCCAGGTCACGAAGTGTGATCCCCAGAGCAACATCACCAGGACCATCTGGAGGCTTGTCAGAAATGCAGATTCTGGGGCCTCACCCCAGAGGTACTGAATCAGCAACTCTGGATCCAAAATATAACAAGCTTTCCAGTGCTTCTGATGCACCCTCAAGTTTGAGAACCTCTGCCCTACTAAACTGTTAGTAATACTGTGCCATTTCTAGTTACCAGTCCATTGTATGAGACCTTTAGTTTCTTCACAGCATAAAGCAACTGCACAAGTTAGTTTTGATTATGAAACTGTGGAAAGTGAAGTCCTAGATATCTAGAAGACTAGGGAGTGGGAACTAGCTAGTTTCATCCTAGTCTGGGGACACCTACTTACTACATTCCTGGCTTTATACTGCAAAACCCAGTCTAGCTAGGGCATACTATCATTCTTTTGTCACTTTTCATCATAACATTTTGTTTGGGGGCTCTCTCTTTTTTTTTTTACTTACTTTTGTTTCCATTGTAACTGATTTGTATTCTGTTTATGAATGCTGCAAACACTGATTTGGCTGCTTTCAATCCCAAGTGAGTACCACTTTGTGAACACCAGAGCCTTTCTGGAATTTTCTGTGCTATATTTCTCCATCTTCATCTCAAGTGACTTAGCCCATCCCTGAGAAGCTCTCAGGTTGTCTGGCCCGAAGATGATGGATACTGGAAAATGTCTGGATTCCTGAGGTCAAGCATAGGCAGGAGGTCCTCTAGTGTTTGTGTGCGGAGCCCTGATTCAGCCTTCTTACCCAGCTTCTTGTCTGTGGCTTTAACTGTGCATGATGTTCTCTTGGTCAGTAATGTGAGGGAAAGTAACAGATGTCCCTGATTTCTAAGAAGTGAAGCTGTCTTCATAACAATACTAAGAATCCTTGGGTTTGTAGACTTCTAGGAACATTTTGTCCCGGTTTGAAACTGAGTTCTTTAGTAACCAGCCACAATGTACAGGATTGAGCAACATAGAGGAGACTTGTGACCATGTCCTGCCCTGTTGGTTTATTGGAGGTGTCAAGTGGAGTCTCAAGATTAAAATCTTCTCCCTGGGTTTCTAACCAAATGTGGATAGTGGCAGCAGCCAAATGGGGCTTGCAATGATTTTCAAGCTATTTGGCTGTACACTGGCCTGTGTACAGGCCACCCACCATCCCTGGGTCTGCTATAGAGAGACTACTTCCTCTGCCTTGCCTGGAGAACGGTGAGGAGGAGCTGGCTTTCGCTCCACCCTTAAGGTTGGCAGGAAGAAAGAAGACAGGCAGGGGTCTTACAGAAGACCTTTGTGAGAATGGCCACATCCCCTGGGGAGCTCTGCCTGTGAGTGATGTGCTGTCCCCAAAGGAAGCCGCAGGGAGACCAATGGAGAGTAGAAGTGGCAGTGGAAGAGTCCATGTGGAAAAGAGAGGATGCAGATTACGGTTCTTCTAATTGTCCTCATGGACTTGAAGGGACCCTTAGATGCACTTAAGCACATGGCCCAGTGGACAGCCATGCACGACAAGAGAGCAGCACCTTTGGGTTCCTGATGTTCCTCCAGGTCTCAGATGTTTTCCGATTAGAGAAGATACTATCATGGCAAATAAGTTAGGACAGGCCCAGCTGACCTTAAAAAGCACGTGTGCAGAGGGGCCGGAGTGAAGGGAAGTGTGGGTGCAGGGGAACAGGACAAGGAAGCCCAGTGTGCAGCGTGGGAGAGTCACGGCTCTGGGCCATGCTGCCGGGGTAGGTCGTAACTCTGAGTGTGAGCTGTGTGACCTTGGGCAATGGGCAAGTTAACTTCTCTGGGCCTCAGTTACCTCATCTGTAAAACAAGGAAACTTTGTAGAGATTTGGGAACTTAACAAATGAATACATATAAGTGTTTGGCATAAGTGCAGGGCATGGAATTAGTTCTTCAAAAAGTTTTTAAGTCTAACAGCACAGAAATGGGTCTAGTGGGCAGCAGGGATTCACAAGGCGCATCAGTCAAAGCTCTTCTCAGTACCAGTTTCTGTATGTTGATTTTGAAAGCCAGCTGTGCATCGTCAGGCCACAGCCATCCTAGACCCAGTGGACCCAACTGTTCTGGTTCAGCTGGGGCCTGGGCTCCCTCCCATCACCCTTCCCTCCCCAGGGTAAAGTGGGGAGGGAAAAGGGGCTGGGTATGAACTTATGTCACAGTGGAAGCCAGTCCTTGGCTCCAGGAACCAGAAAGATTCAGGAACGCAGGAAGGTCTGTGCCACTGCCCAGAAGCCACTGACCCTTCCCCATGTTGTGTGCTCATCCACAGTGAACACAACTGTCTTCAATGCCTCAGCCCCGCTGGCACCAAACACCAACAGTTCTCTGGTAAGTCCTTGCTCCTCAGACCATTAAAGTGCTTTTCCATGGTTTGTTTCAGATCGGGGTGGGTTGTATGTGAAAAAAAGAGTTGAGAGTTGGAGAAACTCCAACAGTTGAGAAACTGAGACCAAAGCACAACAGCCTAAACTCTCAGACGTTGACCCCATTTGCAGAGCTTTGCAAATGCATACCTAAGTATATACTGTAAACATCTCATTTAAGAACTATGCCTCATCCCATTAAATCCATATGCATAAATATGACACAGAAGGGAAGGAGAGGGAGGGGAGAATGATACACAAGGCTACACACATCCTTTCTTTTTCATCCTTCTTCCATGTCTTTCCCCCTCCATGAGGGCCCTCCCACTTCCCACCAGCAATGTCAGTTCCCGTGGTTAATCAGGGCCCCACCTCCAGTGACTCTGACCTGTCCTTTGCACTCCCCACTCCCCTTGATTTTCAGGTTTCATCTGCCTTTCCCAATAATGACAAGCGGTGGTCCATAGAAGCCTGAGTGGATTTAAGAGTAGGAAGTTCAAATTCAAGTGAAGAGTAGCACCTAGAAAGCCTGCAGACTGTTAGTGTTCCTGAGATTGCTTCATGAATTGCCTGATGGCTCTATCTCCGCATACCCCAGTTGGCAATTTGATCTAAAATTTCTCAAATATCAGATTTTGAGGGAAGAAGTATAAACTCATCAGTACCTGCTCCTCAAATGTGCAAGATACTATGTACACTGAGACCTAAAATGAAAAAAAAATCTGAGAAGCCAATGTGTGGTGTGTATATAATGGTAGCGAGTTTGTGTAGCATGCACGTGGGCCTTGGTTCTGTTGTCAGCATCGTGAAAAACAAACACATAAACTAAAACATTATCTTAGTTACTTTTCTCATTGGTAAGACAAAATACCCAATACCTGAAGTTAAAGGGGAAAGGTGTATTTAGTTCACAGTTTGTGGAAGTTTCAGTTCATTATCAGCTGGCTCCAAGGCAGAGTAGCACATGGCAGAGGGGCAACGGTTCATGGTGGTGGAAGACAGCAAAAGCAGCAATAGGGCAGAGACTGTCTCTTTCCGTCCCTTATATCACATTCAGTCTAATGAGATTAGAGCAATGCCCATCCAATCAAAGAATTAATCCAGCAATTATCCACCCTTAATCCCACTGTTGCACTACACATCAATCACATACTCTAGATTAAAAAGAAACTGTATGACTGCATGAGACTTTGGAGGAACATCTAGACACAAACCATAACAAATACCAGTGTGGCCTCTGTCCTCCAATTTGCTTTCCAACCTGAAAATCTATTAAATGACACAAGCAAAATGTGCCACACATCAAATACAGGCTGCACATGTACTTCTGATCTTGGTGTCAGGAGAGGAGCCGTGCTGGAGAAGCCAGGGGGAAAGCCTCATGGAGAGAGTGGAATGTACTTTAGTGTTCCAGGTTGAGAGGAGGTTGGCTCCGTAGAGAGGAGCATATTCCAAGCACAGGGAACATCACAGAGCAAGGGGAAAACACAAAAACTGTGCAGGGGGCAGTGGGTAGGCTAACACGGGTTGAGGGTACGAAATCGCATGGGGAAAACCACAGAGACAAACTGGAGAAGAGTCACTGAGGCCAGGTGAGTACAGGTGCATACAGTAGATGAAGCCCCAGGATACAAGACAGCGTGGGAGGGCTGCACCCCAAAGCTCCTCACTCCTATCAGCTCTTGCGTAACAAGCTGTGGTCAAAATCCGTGAATGAAGGCAGCAGCATTTATGATTCTCATGCTGCTGTAGGCTGGCCGGCTGTCCCGCTGGCCCCCCTCCTACAGGGCTGACTGAGCCAGCAAACCTGCTGAGGGGCCGGCCTCCTGCAGAACAGCTCCGAGGGCTCCTCAGTCCTTCGCACAGCATGATGGTCTCAGTTTCCAAGAGTGAGGGCAGAAGCTGCTAGGCCTCTTGAACTAACTCAAAGTCTCTTCCTCCTTAGTCTACGCAGTTTAAGGGCCAGTCCAGATTAAAAGGGGTGGAAAATTGATGTCTCCTTTGACAGGAATATCATCACTGTCACGCTGTGGACACTGTGTGGACGCAGGGAAGTACAGTCCCTTGAGGATCTTATTTGTAACGAGTTATTACACTTGTCTTAATCCAAACATTTATTATAACTAGTTTCAAGTATCTGTTTACTTCATTACATAGCTGTTCTAAACATTTCCACATTAAGAGTTTTTTTGCAACAAGGTCTCCCTCTGTAGTTCAGGCTGGCCTTGGGCTCACTTTGTAGTCCAGGCTGGTCTTGAACTTGCAATGATCCTCCTGCCTTAGTCTCCCCAGTGCTGGGATTACACTATACCCAGATTTTCCACATTAAGTTTAAAAAATATGTATTACTGTACAATCAGTGTGGAAATTCCTCAAAAAATTAGGATTGCAGGTCCCATTGGCCCAGTTATTCCTCTTCTGGCTATCTTCCCAGAAGAATTAAAAAACATTGTACCACAGCGATATATGCACATCTATGTTTATAGCATCACTATTTGTAATAGCTAAATCTTAGAAATAACTCAAATGCCCATCAACCAACAAATGGATAAAAAAGATGTAGTCTTTTAATACAATGGAGTATTACTCAGCTATAAAGAAGGAGAAACTTGAGACTTTTATAGGTAAATGGATGCAGCTTGAAACCACAATTATAAGTGAAATAAACCAGACTACATGTGTAAATAGCATATTGTTTCCCTAGTGTGAGAAGCTGAAAAAGTAAATAAAATTCAAGATGTACAATAAGTATTGTAAAATGGGAAGAAACCGTTCAAAAGGAAAGAGACACTGGGATGGGGGAAAGGAGAAAAAAAAAGGAAAAGCAAAAAATGTATTATATATAAATATTATATATAATGTATAAATTTATACAAAATAGTAAGATAGTTATATTAGTGATTTCTCTTAGTTCATTGAAAAGAAAGGTTTGTGCTAATGTTGGTTGGACAATTGAATGCCTATATCTTATACTCTGAGTAACTAATTTAAAGATAACCATATACAATGGATTAACCATTGTTACTCTCCTGTTATCTTGTTTTGAAACACTCTATAAGTGTTTAAAAAGTCTATTAAATTTTATTATAAATTACTCTCCTTTTCTTCATCTTATTATTCTTAGGAATATATGAACACAGTCATTCTTTAGAGATTGATTCCAGAATCCGCTAGGAATGCCAAAATTTGCAGATAATCAAGTCCTTTATATAAAGTGGTGTCTTACTTAAATATAACCTGTGCCCATCTTCCCATATAATTCAAATCATCTCTGGACTATTTATAATACATAATGCAATGTAAATAGTTATTGTATTATATAGTTCAGGGAATAGGAATAGGAGAAGGTCCATACATGCTCAGTCCAGAGACAATTTTTTAAAAATATTTTTGATCTGCAATGGGATCAATCCCATAGATACAAAGGATATGAATACAAAGTTCAAATCCTTTGTATTTATATATCTAATTTCCTTGTTTTGCGTGTCCTGGATTTTAAGATCTGGAACACTAAGGGAGGAAGTAACTGAAATGTCCCAAGAGGGACTAGTAAGGTTGTGATAGAGGGGAAGGAAAGGAGAGACTAAACCGTGAGACCCCAGGACAGAGGTGTCAGCAAGGCCACCCGAGGCTGTTCACCAAGCAGGAGCCTGGCCTGCCTGCCGAGGGACAGGGCTTCCCCTGCCCTCACACTACTCCTTGCTAGCAGAGCCTCGTGTCCTCTGGGTCAGCTCCTGATCGTCTCAGAGAACTGCCTGCTTGTCATTCCGTGAGCCAGCCTGTCCCTGGCATCCCACACTGGTGCTGAGGGTTCTACTGTGGAGGGCTGGGGCCCCTCAGAGCGTGGGCAGCAGTGTGGGCTGCCTGGACTATAGAGGGACGGACACAGCCGACCCACCAGGAAAGTCCTGACTCTTCGTCTCCTGTGCTTGCCCTCCCAGTACAACCCCCTTAACCTCACAGCACTGGACTGGTCTCTGCTGAGCAAGAAGGAGTGCCTGAGCTACGGAGGGCGCCTCCTCGGGAACTCCTGCCAGTTCATCCCAGACCTGGCGCTCATGTCCTTCATCCTTTTCTTTGGGACATACTCCATGACCTTGACTCTGAAGAAATTCAAGTTCAGCCGCTATTTCCCTACCAAGGTAAGTGCACTCTGCAGTTCTGAGGGACCTAAAGCCTGACAAGTAAGCAAGGCCCCTGCGGAGCCTCCTGAGAGGGACTGTGAGCTAACATAATGGACACCACATGGCGGGGCCCAGGCAGTTTAAGTTAGGGGCACAGACTTTGGAGTCATGGAGGACTGGGTCCTTTGTTTTCAAGCTCCCTTGACAACACTTGGTATTTTCAGGCTTTTATATTCAATTTTTCAGAGTAGTAGTAGTTTATTGTGTTTCTTAAATTTTTCATTGCCCTGATAACTAATAGAACTGAAAAGATTTTCATGTATTTACTGAATACATGGTCATTTGACTTTCTTCATGGAAGTATTTGTATAAATCTCCTACACATTTTCTTCTGGATTGTCTTTTTCTTTCTGATTTGTAAGAGTTTTTTATACATTGTTAAACCCTTTTATAATCATATGTGTTCTCAATATATTTCCTATTCTGTGACTTGCCATTTGCTTTTATAATGGGATCTTTTGATAAACAGAAACTCTTAGAGTGACTGTAACTTAATAGAGTAAAATTTTTCTCAAGGAAAATGCTGGACACAGGGCTAGGGATTTAGCTCAGTGGTGTAAGCGCCTGCCTGGCAAGCACAAGGTTGCAAGTTTGATCCCAGTACCAGAAAGAAAGAAAGAAAGAAAGAAAGAAAGAAAGAAAGAAAGAAAGAAAGAAAGAAAGAAAGAAAGAGAAAATACTGGACACAGATATCTTCTCTGTTATTTTTAGATGCTTCACTGGTTTTTGTTTTGTTTTGTTTTAATTTTTTTGTTGTTGTTGAGCTTTTTTGTTTGTTTTGTTGGTTGGCTTTTTGGAGATAGGGTCTCGCTATGCATTTTAGACTGGGCTGGACTCACTGTGTATCCCAGGCTGGCCTCAAACTCATGGCAATTCTCCTGGCTCAGCCCCCTGGGTGCTGGGATTATAGGCATGCACCACCATGTCCAGCTCGCTGTTTTTTTCTTCCATGTTAAATCTACATCCCAGAAAGACTGATTCTGATGTATATAGTATGAGATAGTGTTTCTTTGTGCTTTTATATAAATAGTCGATTGTTCCAGTATTTATGTAAGACCATTGATTCTCTGCTGTTTTGCAAGGCTTCCTCTGCTATATATCAAATGTTCCTATATGACACGGTCTGTCTGTGGGCTCTGCATTCTATTTCACTGGTTTATATGTAAACCAGTATCACAGTCTTTGTTTCTATAGCTTATAAGTATTTAAAAAATTTTATTCTTATTAGTACATGTGTGCAGTACAAAATAATTCCAGTCATTATTATGTGGGAAGTTGGCACAGGTACATAACTCATCCTAATTCTTCTGATGTCCCTCTCTCTCCCTCTTCATGCCTTCCATCTCTTAGAAAGCTTTGTATTGTACAGAGAAAACGTTTTCCTTGTCCTTATTCAATGGTATTATCTTAGACTTTACATGTCCACGTGAATTTTTTTGGAGTTCCAAAGATAACCTTTACTTTTTAAAAGTGAATGTGTGCATTACAGGAAACAAAACCACAAGGAGCAAAGAACAAAGTCATCTGCAGTCATAAGCAGCCTTCATACCCAGCATGCCATTTGGTGCGACTGAGATTGTACAGTGTGTGTCATGCTTTCCCACACACCATGAATATTCACCAATTCAAAATCCCAAAGCTAGAAGAGAGTTTTTAATACCCAAGAATGCACTTCATTAACTCAGTTTGGTAGAAAAAATTGTCATCCTGCCTTTCTTGGGAAGAAAAATTTCACTGAAGATGAAAATGACAACAGGCCTCTAGCTAGAAGTCTTTGCAGAGTTACAACTGAAATACTTCAGTCCCTTAATGCTCAATTTAAAATGAGATGTGAAGGGACAGAGTACACCAAACATGCTTTTGAGAGTTATCAGATGTCTGCTTTTTTTTTCCTGAGACAGAGTTTCATTCTATAGTTCAGGCTGCCCTTGAACTCATGATGTAGAACTGCTAGTATCTTTGCTAGTATCCTCATATCTAGATGATGGTTTGAGATTATAACTGTGGGCACACATGTGTGTGTGTTTGGTACAATACTTGCACTTATTGTATACAAAGTTCATACTCTGTTGCACAGCATCCCCAATAGTGAGTTTATAGGCATGCACACCTGGCGGGACTTCTACTCTTGAGATACTAGCAAGAAAGTATGTTCCCACAGAATTAATGCATCCCAATCACACAGCTAGGGGCTGGGGATTTAGCTCAGCAGTATAAGTACCTGCTTAACAAGCATGAGGTCCTGAATTTGATCTTGGTACCATAAAAATAAAAAAAAACATAGTCACACAGCTAGAAGATGCATGCACATCAGTGATTCTCACCAAAATGTAAATCTGAACACGCTGCACACATCTTTCCTCTATGCTTTCTTCTGCCCCTCTGCTCCAATCTCATGATAAGTCTGGATACACACTCCCTTGTAACAATTACAAGATGCATCTTTTCTATCAACCGTAACAAAAAATATTTAATCTACCTCTAATTTTTTGTCATACATTGTTATCTCAGGGACATCCATAAGGCTGAGACGCTGTGCAGTAGAGTATGAACTTTGTATACTGTAAGTCCAAGTACGGCACCAAAAATGCACATATATGTGCCTACGGTTATAATCTCAAGCCACTGCCTAGATATGAAGATACCAGCAAAGAGCTTTTGCGCACGCTGACCCTCTCTCCTTTTCCCTCCTCACACTTCAGTGACTAAATGACTACAGTGACCACATCTAGCTCCGAGAGGTGCTAGATGGTCACTTTCAGAAGACAGTTCTCCCTAAAAACTAACAAAATGACATTTATATAGGTATATTTTGCAGCCAAGTATGGTGGCACATGCCTGTAATCCCAGAACTCTGGAGAGTAAGGCAGGAGGATCATTCTCCATAAGTTAGAGGTCAGTCTGGGCTACATAGGGAGTCCAAGGACAGTCTGAACTACATAATGAGACCCTGTCTCAAAAAACTTAAACCTAATTTGGGTTTTAAGTTTTATCTTAACCTAATTTGGGTTCTAAGTTTTATCTTTTAATACCTTTCAATATTAACAAAATATACATAGAGAGCAATAGCTAGACAATCTGAACTTATTTAACAGGCAAAGAATACTTCCTTCTCTGCAAACCTCCCCTTCCCCACCCCATGAACTGTCAGCATATGCTCCACGATAGGGGCTATGGTTTCCTCTGAGTTCAAGTCTCGCCCCCACCACACCTGCTGGTGTGCACTATCCCAGAAAATGGCCATATGGATCACAACTCCCAGGATGACTACTCCATGCCAGGTACTTCAAATGCACTGTGGTTCCCTTGCTCTTGATGTGGGTACCATCATCATCTCCACCTCAGAGGAGCAAAGTGAGGCTAAGAAAGATACCATGTACCCCAAGGTCACACAGTTGCAAGGACCTGAGTGTAGGTGCTGGCTTCAACACAGCCTTTAACTATTCTCTTTGCTGCCAGAGGACTGGGGGAATATGGAATGAGTAGATATTTTGCTCACTTGCTCCTCTCCGTTCTGCAGGTCCGGGCCCTGGTCGCTGACTTTTCCATCATTTTCTCCATCCTGATGTTCTGTGGAATCGATGCCTGTTTTGGCCTGGAAACACCCAAGTTGCATGTACCCAGTGTTATCAAGGTTTGCCCCTTGCCCCTCCTCAGGACACTCGCCTGCCTGTGCACTAGTCCTAGCACTTGGTCCTCTGTGCTCCTCGAACTTTCTTCTCTCAACCTAAACCCCGTTGATTCTGTGTGTGCACCATCCCTTCCTCCCTGCGTAATTTTCCAGGCGCTTCTATTGAGAGGGGGTAGGGACATAATCACAGTGAAATCCTGCAAGGATTTCAAGGAGGAAGATGCCAGCTGAAGCCGAAGCCAGCTGGTGTTTCCAGTGCTCTAACCTTCTTCTGGGTGCTTCCAGTGCAGTCTACAAGTGGGATCAGCTGGGATCTGTTGAAAATGATCCCTTGGAGAAGTGATTCTCGGGGCTGGGGATTTAGCAGCATAAGCACTTGCCTTGCAAGCAGGCGGTCGTGAGTTCGATCCCTGGTACCGATAAAAAAAAAAAGTGATTCTCAAAGCATGGCCTCTGGACTAACGTCACATGGTCACTTGGGAACTTATTAGAAATGCAAATTCTCAATCCCTTACACCTATAAAATCTGAAAACAGGTGGGGGCAGCAATTTGCATTTTCACAAGTCTTGTGGGTGATTCTGGGCATACTGGAAGCTGAGACCCACTGCTTCAGAAAGTACCCATTAGTCTAAGTTGGTGCCATTTACCTGTGGCTGAGCTCAAGCTCAGTTCGCTCGCAGATGCACCAACCATGGAACCAGGGTCAAGAGTCCAGGTACTAATCTAGAACCACCCTCCTTGCTTTTGAGGTCTTGACTTTCAAGGTAATATTTCAGGGTCTGCTCCAGTAGTTTAAACACATAAAATTGTTTGCCTGAGAAGAACCTGTTTCTCTTAAATACAACAAAAGAAAATCATCAGCTCCTGTACAAATAACCTCTTATTCTCAAAGCGCACGTGTGAGTTGATTTTTTATTTTATTTTATAAATCTAGAATGCTTCTCAGACAGGGGACTCAGGAGAGGCGGGGCGTGTCGGCCCTTGGGGGTCCCATTCAAATGCTTTATTCTTGCCCAGTAGCGCCTCACTTCTGCTCTTTGTTGTTTTGTAATTAGTGACTGCGTGCTTCCTCCCAGCTGTCCTCTCTGATTGCCTTCCCATGTCCCAACAGACCCCAGGGAGCTGCAGCAAATTACCTCCTTAATTCTTCAGATCCCTGCTGTGTTCACACTCTTTTCCCTTGCCTGCTGCTTCTGTTCTGTCACCTAAAGTTGCAGGTGCCTAATGTCATATCTGTAAGGGAACATACTGTACTTAGAAGTACCTCCGGGTGAGGGAAAGGTAGCAACATGGGATAGTGGCCAGCGGACAAGGGCCAGAACTAGGGAGAAAGGAAAGGACCCTCTTCATTTGCTCTGCTCAGCCCACACGGCCTGACCGAGGCTGGTTCGTGGCCCCCTTTGGGAAGAACCCGTGGTGGGTGTACCTGGCAAGCATCCTGCCCGCGCTGCTGGTGACCATCCTGATCTTCATGGACCAGCAGATCACAGCCGTCATTGTCAACAGGAAAGAGAACAAACTCAAGGTGAGGTGGTGTTGGGCGCAAAGTCAGGAGGATTAAGGCGGGAGATGTTCTTTCAGTACCCTGAGCAGAAGACAAGTTCCCACTTTGTGTGCTGGGGGATGGTGTGACTTGATGTGGCTGAGACCAGTTGGGCCCCTGGGCACAGCCCTCTTGCCTCTCAGAGTAACCCTCCAGCTCTGTGCCTACTGAAAGTCAACTTGGGGGTCTAAGCAGATGCTGACAGAGAGATAAGCCTGGAATTATGATGCCAGGAAAGCTTCTTAGACCCCCTTGTCTCTGAAGCCCCCTGCTTCTCGATCTGAGAAGACTCAGGCTGCCCCCTCCCTGACCTCACTTTAGGCTACATGTGATGCCTGTCCCAGCTCAGGCTCCTCTTTCAGGAATTGCAGAGGCACTGTGGCCACTGGGCAAGAGCCCTTCTCCCCAAATTTGGGGCCTTTCATCTCCTCCTTTACCTGAACACTCCTCTCCTCTACCTGTGTCCCTTACCCAGCTGACCTTTTCAGATAATGTGGCAATAAGCCACCTCTGGGGATGGTGCGATCTGAACACCTCTGAAGTCCTCACAGGGAACAGTTCAGGATGACAGCGCCCTCACAGAGTAGCTCCCGAAGGGGGTTGGACTATGTTCCACAAAAGGGTTGCTTTACAGAAGAACAGACTCCCAGAAGCTTCTCTGTCCCTCTGCCCCTGCAGAAGGCCGCTGGCTACCACCTGGACCTGTTCTGGGTGGGCATCCTCATGGCCCTGTGCTCCTTCATGGGGCTCCCCTGGTACGTGGCTGCCACAGTCATCTCCATCGCCCACATTGACAGCCTCAAGATGGAGACGGAGACCAGTGCCCCTGGAGAGCAGCCCCAGTTCCTGGGGGTCAGGTACGAAGGGTCAGGCTCTAGATCACCTGAGTGGGAGAGGGGAAGTCTGCTTTTCATACCTGCAAAGAATGTTGGTAGAAAAGGCCCCTACTGTGACATCCCAGGAACCACAGGGCCAGGACATCACAACTGGAAATAAGGAGAGAGGAAAATTCATTTCTAAGTGGTACAGTTTTCTTTGTAATCTATGAGCAGCGCTCTGTCTCTGTCTCCGTCTCCATCTCTCTCTCTCTCTCTCTCTCTCTCTCTCTCTCTCTCTCTCTCTCTCTCTCTCTCTCTCATAAACACACATGCACACCCATGAGCCCCAGAAGCTCTCACTACCTAGGCAGTGTCCTGCCTTTGGACTCTCAAGACTCTCAGGGTGGGTTCAGGTCCTGCTTTATCTCCATTCCTCCTGAAAGACTTCCTGGGCCCACCGCTGCTGTCTGAACTATGGCCGTGGCCTGTAACTTCTGTTCTTCTCATTCCATGTCAGGCTCCCAGGTTCTTTCAGGCAGGGAAGCACGCCCTTCTTAGGGTTCCTTGGTCCACACCAGACCAAGGCATCTTCCTAAAGAACTGCCCTGTGGGCTTCGCCCCCACTGCCTTGGCACAAGTGGGTGCTGTGCAGCCCTGAGGGTGGCTTCTCTGCCTAACTACAAGGCCTGGGACCGGGTAGTCCCTCGCGCTCCTGGGTCTAAGCCACCTGTGTTGTTGCACAGGGACCTGGCACTCAGGGAAACCTGCCTACCTAACTACTGTGCCCTGTTCTGCCAGCAGTGGGGGATCTTTTCACCAGAGGGCAGGGTAACAGGTATATAGATCCATGTGATCTCTGTCCTACTTGGCTCAAGATCTCCAGGCCTTTGCCTGATGCCACATAATGAGTAGGTGGCAGAGCTAAGATTCAACCCCAGCCCATCCAGCTTGAGCAGCCCCATCATTAGACACTACTCTAAACAACCTTCCCGATGCCCCTGCCACATGTCCTGCCCTCTGTCAGAGGCACCTGTCTTCCCTGGGTGGGTCAGCTGGGCCTCAGGCTGATACAGAAGCCCTTTGAAGCCATGGTCTTGGACATAACCTTCAGGGCCCACAGAGGGGCAGGAGGCTGAGAATGATCACTGAATGTCTCAGAGGTCACCCCTGAAAATGTGCTCTTCTCTGCCAGGGAACAGAGAGTGACTGGCATCATTGTCTTCATCCTGACGGGAACCTCAGTCTTTCTGGCTCCCATCTTGAAGGTGAGACTCTGCACCCCACCAGGCTTCAACACCTGAGGAAGCACAGAGCTGAGGCCTTGGGGGTGGGAGGTCTACTGGCCTGTGGACCCCTAAATGACAAGACTTTATCATGCCATTCTACTGTGCCACTCCAATGCCATCATCGCTGTCTTGTATACGATTGCCAATCCTATCCACTGTCTCTCACGAGCCCAGGGTGCACTGTTGCCTTCCTGGAGAATTCTCCCCAGCCAGTTCTGCCAACTTCTGACCCTACGTAGCTCAGGAACTTCCCAAGCCAGGAGTGTCCATGCTGCTGTGATTTGAAGCATGCTCAAGGCCTTCTTGCTCATCCGTTTTCTGGTTTAAGCCTTGCGGGGTAGGGTTGGGGATGCTGAACTGTTCTCTGGCCTCTGCTCTGCTCCTCTATCTGGCATGTCTTGGCATGTAAGTGACTTGTTCCCACACAGTTTGAAGCTTCTCTTGCTTATGTCCCACCAGGCCAGCAGGAAGACACTAACACAACAGTGGTGCTGCATTAGAGGCGGGCAGGCGTCTGCTACTACCGTAGGAGGAGGTGTTTCACGGTCACTGCAACCAGTCTCTTACCAATGGTCCTTACCCCTGACGGGTACCCACATAAGACTTCCCTTTCTTGAATTATTTGTAGTTGCTCCAAACATTTGCAGCTTTTTTCCCCTCCCTTGAATGTCTCAAAACAACTCATTAGGGGGCGACCTGGTAAAAAGCAAAGGCCAAGAATCGTGGTTCTAATTAACTCACTTATAAAAAATGTTTCTGGCATGAGAATTAATGCTGGGCACACCACAGTAGTAGATTTGAGTTGGGTAGTTTTAACAAAATATTTAGGCAGGTGGCTATGTTGTTTATTTAAAATGTGTTTTAGGGATTGAGGGTATAGCTCAGTAATATAGTACTTATTTAGCAGGGGTGAGGCCCTGGGTTCAAACCACAACAGTGGAAAAAAAAAACAGGTGTACTTTATTTTATTAAAGTATATTTTAAACGGCCAGAAAATCTTTGTGGAAAGGGCTCTGAAGAACCACTGTGAATGTCAGTCCTGATACTGTTTGATAAGCATTTGTGTCAAAAGCTTCCTTTTGTGGGGCTGGGATTTAGCTCAGTGGCATAAGCACCTGCCTTACAAGCAGGCGGTCGTGAGTTTGATCCCCGGTACCGATACAAAGTTAAAAAAAAAAACAAAAAACTCCCTTTTGAGAACAGCATACTTTAGGGGCCAAAAATTCCCAGAAACATTTTGCAGATAGCCGTTCCCATGTGCCTGTGATATGAACTCAGAGCCTGGGCAGGCCAGCCGCCCCGCTGTTGTTCAGCAGTTCAGCCATCTCAACCAGCCTTTATGTGTATTTGAACAGAACGCAAAGCAGGCAGAAAATTCCACGACAGTTTCCTTTCTTGTTTCACTCATAACGTGATCAGTTCTTTTATGGACATATTACATTCTGTGTATAGATTTTCACATCTGATTTTGATAAATTTTGATAAATTTTTGTCCTTGCACTAATACTGTCTGTCTTCTGAATGTAGGTAACATGGATACAACAGTCTGATTAAAATAATTCAAGTGAAGGGTAAGGCTGTAACTCAGAGGCAGAGTACTTGCTTAGCGTACACAAGGCCCTGGCTTTGATCTCTACTGCTGAAAGGGAAAGGAAAGAAGCAGAGTTCTACACATAAGATTTGACATTGCCAAAGCTTTTGGTGGTCATGACCTTTCAGTGATGTACAGTCACATTGCTTACTCTTGGGTGGCATGTAATATTTCCACATTTTGAGTAACAGTGGAAATTCCCATCTACTGCATTGGTAGCCCAAATGGAACTCATTCAAACTGTGCAGTGTATCCCTGTATTAATTGATGTATTTTATAAAATAGGCTGTATACATAAAGCGGCAGATGCACAGAATTTTCAATTATTGTTCTGGTGGTCATGGAAATGTTTTTGGGGGTCTATGTAGTTCCAAATGCTTTTGTATTATCTTTGCATCCAACACAACAGGATTTGTAAACTTTGCTACATGTGTTCATTCACAATGAGTGGGAAAAAAGCTGTAATATGCTTTATTTTGCCAATAGTCTATTTGATAAATATACTTATCTAGATTTTTTATTGATCATAATATTTAAGATTTGATTATATCAAGGTCCATACCTTTTATAAAATAGACCTCTAACAATAGACCTTTTATAAAAATACACATTCAAAACTGTTAAGTGATTAAAGCATCATCACTAGCTGACACACCAGTATTAAATACTAGACTAAATCTATGCTAAGGAAAAGAAATTTGGTACAGCCAGTTCAAGTAAAATATAACTTAATATGTGAGATCCTAGACTTAATCTTATAATTTATTTTCTTTCTTTCTTGTGTGTGTGTGTGTGTGTTATCTTTTTGAGACAGGGTCTTACTGTGCAGTTCAGCCTGGCCTTGACCTAACTTTGTAGCCCAGGCTGGTCTTGAACTTGCAATGATCCTCCTACCTCAAAGGAAGAAATGAGTGCTGGGATTATAGGAGTGCACCACCATGCCCGGCTTTATAATTTATTTTCAATCAAGATAATTTTCCCATAAATATTGTTTAATTTTTTGCAACTGTAAGTTTGCATGGGCGAGTATTAGACGTGCAGAGTGCTTAACCTGAGGGATAGGAGGTGTATCTCGTGTTAGACTATTTCCCTAGCATGTATCAAGAATCAATGTTTGATCCCCAGCATGTCCAAAAAGAAAGAGGAAAAGAGGTAGAGAGAGAGTTAAGAAAGAAGGAGAAGAGGGAGGAGTTACACAGCACTGTTGTTTATTCAAGACCACACTTCAGTTAAAATCGTATTTACCAACAGAGGAGATAATCACAAATTTTGGAACAGGTAACTTGCATTCTACCTGCTGGCATCACCATTTTTATTGATGTTTCTATATCACCTATTAAATATACTTTTGTTTGTGTCAGTTCTTCCAATAGAGTTCTGTTTCAGGGTATCTCAGTCTTTTTATGGCATCAAGGCCTTCATTGAGCTACATCCCTAACCCTTTATTTTGTATTTTGAGATAAGGTCTCATAGTCACTAAGTTGCCCAGGATGGATAGATTTTAACTTTTCAGTCCTCCTGCCTCTGCATCCCAGAGTACTGGAATTACAGGTGTGAGCCACCATGCCCAGCTATGTCTCAAACTTTAATGTGTATAAAAATCAACTGGAGATCTTATTAAGCAGATGCTAATTCTAATTCAATAAGTTTTGGTGGGGGGCCAAATTTTGCAGTTTTAACGACCTCACAGGTGATGCTAAAGATCTTATTCCACTATACTTTGAGTATCAAATATCCCCTGTCCATAAGAATTAGTGAATGATCGTATTGATTTCACATTGTAATCAGTGATAACCTTCAGACTTTCCAGCACCAATTTGCAAATATTTGGTTATCTTATCAAACAAAGGTACAGAGGGATGCGGTTGCCACAGAGCTGATGAGCAGCATACGTGACTTACACACTCAATCTTGTAGATTTTCCACTCTCTTAAGGCTGTGAAGTTTTGTTTTGTTTTTTATTCGCACTTCATACAGTTCTTTGGGGCTGCCTCTGAGGAGCACCTGGCAGTGTCCCTACCCAGATCCCCTGTGAATCTCAGGGTCTCAGCCTCAAACTGCATGCGAAGGCTGTGATCATTTTTGACAGCTTTAACTCATGATATCAAAGCTGACATTGAAGATAATGTTTTGCCACTTTTTGTGCTTCTAATTGAAAAGAGCCTATTCTTGGAGATTCAAGGAAGATTTGTGCTGATTAATCTGAAATTCCAGGTCACTGCCTCATCACTGGGATGAGTGTGATTTCATAGCCTTTTGGGGTTTGCTGGAAGAGCTGCAAATGACAAGATGAGAGACAATTTTGTTTGCTTCCTAATGGAATGACTTAATGCTCAGTGGCTGGCAATTATAAATCATCTAACACTTCATCCAGCTGTCATATCTGATGTGGTTTTGTACTTATTAGCGCAAAAGGGAAATTTTAAATGACTTTAAATTTGTATTGCTCCGAGTTATAGCTACATTTTTTACTTAAGATTTAATTTCTCTCTCAATTGCTCCCACACTTTGAGATTTATTAGGACAGTGTTACTCACTGAAGTTTTTACCTCAGTTCATAATTAGGGAAAAATCTTATAAGGCATGTTCTAACGGACTGATAAAGGTCATATAGTTTCCTATAAAACTTTTACTTTAAAATATTGTACTGTAATTCATGGTAGAACACTTACCTAGTATGTTCAAGGATCCGGTTTCAATCCTCAGCACTCCCTAAATCAATAAATGAAGTTTTAGTTTATATGTCTTGGAGTGGGCTGGGAATATAGCTCAGCAGCATAAATGCTTGCCTGGCAAGTACAAGCTCCCAAGTTTGATTCCCAGTACCAAAAAAAAACTCCAAAAAATGTTTCGTGGATTGAAATTTACAGTGCACACGCCCAAATAATGCTTTGTGTTTGAAAATGAATGCAGTCTAACCTATCTTAGAAGAGAAGCTATTTACTTGGTTGGACTACTGACACTCATAAATGCCACCTACAAGTTGGGCAACCACATTGGCACTGTTCTTTATGGTTACCAATGTTCTTCCAGAGCCAGGCAGCCCCTGGGCATGGCAGTCAGTATCAGGTAACTGGCAAGGAAGAGAGAAAAAAAGGAGCAGAAAAACAACTTAGATAAAGGAGAAATGCCTCTGAAGGCTTTTAAGACTTGGAGTGATCATCGGAGGACAGCGTGAATGATACCCAATTTTTTAAAAAGCAAACTAACTGCTGGTGTGCATGTTTGGAAGGAAGGCTTGTTGATGATTATTGATAGTTTATATATTTCTAGTTTTACTTCTTTGTTATTTGATGTACGTGATGGATGATTTTAAGTGTCCTGGGTATTCCCTGCTCTGTAGGTCAGCTCACTAAAAGCCCCCAGCTCGCTACAGCTTTGGGGGCCTTGGGCTGAACCTGGAGGTGGGAAGGGGCTGGCAGGAATAAGTACAGCGCAGTCCATGGAGCTTTCCTGTCTTCCAAAAGGAAGCTCTTCAGCCAGATCGTGTGGCTCCCACAGGCCTGAGAGAGGGCCCAAGCTGGGAGCAGCTGCGTGAGCGCTAGCTCAGCTGTCCACCCCGCTGGAGGAGGGAGCAGTGCACTTGAGTGGTCCTCATTTCCCACCTTACCACTCACTGGCTCCAGAGCTGCTCTCAGGCCTCAGTCCCTCCCAATGTCCAGCTCCCCAGCTGCCTCTGTGGTTGACAAACACCTTTATACAGATCAGAGTGGGCAAGGTCCCTGCCCCTGGCAGAGACCCAATCCAGAACTCTGCTTCCATTTCAGTACATCCCCATGCCGGTTCTGTATGGAGTCTTCCTCTACATGGGTGTGGCCTCCCTGAATGGCATCCAGGTGAGGCTATCCCCTCCCCGGCTGCTGTGACCCTCAGTTGGCCCTCACATGTAGTTCTAACCAAGACCCTAAATGCTTGCTTTCCCAATTCAATAAATGAACCTTAATAATGATAGTATCACCATTTACTATGTGCCAGGCAAAGTAACAATCCTAGGCATCTTACAGGTGTTTAATCTCTATAGTTAGGTCCCCATTTTACCAGTGGGGAAGCTGAGGCTCAGAACTGAAAGCCCAAATCAAGCTAACTTCAAAGGGCATTTTGTCATACTTCCTAAGGCAACTCTGCAGAGGAAGTATTGTATTCTATACCCATCACAAAAATCCCAGAATTTCTTGGATAGTTTGTGTTCAGTTGCATTTGCCTTGAGTATGGACTATGTTCATTTTGAGACCATCTCCAAGGCCTCTCCACCTGGGGCTAAGGACCCTTTCTCCCGCATTATATGTCCACCTTGCTCGCTAGCTCCCTCTCCCTCTCCCTCCCCTCCCTCCTCTCCCCTTCCCCTTCCCTCCCCCTTCTCCTCCCCCTTCCCCTTCCCCTCCTCCTTTCCCTCCCCCTTCTTTTCTGCCTCCCCACACTGAGACCCTACCAAGGCACTCCTTCTAGTCCCAGGCCCCAGCAGGCCTGCCACCTCCTGGACCTGGCTGCCTAGCTGAAACCCACACTCTCCTCGCCAGTTCTGGGAGCGCTGCAAGCTCTTCCTGATGCCCGCCAAGCACCAGCCAGACCATGCCTTCCTGCGCCATGTGCCCCTGCGCCGCATCCACCTCTTCACCCTCGTGCAGATCCTCTGCCTGGCTGTCCTCTGGATCCTCAAGTCCACTGTGGCCGCCATCATTTTCCCAGTCATGGTAAGGCGGGGATGGGCCTCCCCTCCTGTTCAGCAGGGTGGTGTGGACAGGAGTCTTCTGGGAGGCCCAGTGGGCTAGCTTCATCTTCCACCCCCTTTGCCTTCTCGCCACTGATGACCTGGCTCTGTCTAATTGAAGAAACAGACACAGGGCAGGTTCTGAGGTATGGCCAGATGCTATGCAGTGGGAGTGAGCAGGAGGGCAAGGTAAAGAATTTCTGGGGAGCACATAGACTCTGCATGCAGGACCCAAATGCTGAGCTCAGGGCAAAACATCCAAACTGCTGGGCTGGGGCTGGGGATGTGAAGATGGGGCCAGCGACTCCCTAATACCAAAACTCACACAGACCTCAGAAGGAGATGCATATGAAATGTAATTCTTCTCACCATGCAGAATAGCTGAACTGGAAAAGATAAAGGGGATAGGGGTTAGGACCCCAGATCAAGAACCTCAAAAACTAATGACAATATGAAATTTGAGTTGGGGAAAGGTATAGGAGTGCTTACAATTATTGTGGAACCTTGAAATTTCGTAATTTTAAAAGGGTATAGTACCAAAATAAATAAATAGGTATAAAAAAGCCAAAACTGTGCTGCATTTGACTCTAAGTAATCCATGGGAAGGAAGTAGGCCCAGTCCATGCTAGAGGACCAGAGCATGGGGCCTAATGCTCCCGGATCACCTGCAGGCCTGGATGAGGACCACAGTAAGGTCCTCACATATGTGCTTTGGAGGTCCCTAATCAGCTGCTCTTGACCTAGCTGCTTGTTAGAATCAACACAGATCAGTTAAATCAGAATCTTTTGGGAAAGCACAGGCATTGGTATTTTAGTAAGTCTACAGGTAAATGTAAATATGCAGCCAGGGCTGAGAATCAGCACTCCATAGAAAGGGAAGTGGGTCCCCTCCAGTAGGGTCCTTATGGGCTTTAGAGAGGAGGAAGGGAAGGCTAATAATAGCTACCTTTTAGCGTTTACTGAGTGCTGTTCCACTTGGTCTACACCAGCTCCCAAAGTACTGATACTAACTACGTCTTGCAGATGAGAAGGATGAAGCTCAGAAAGATGAGTGAGTAACCAGGTTACAACCAGGACAGAGCAGAGCATTATCTGCACCTCCCCATTTATTTTTTAAAAAATAATGTTTACAGGTGGAGGCAAGAGGGTCTTGCAAATTTGAAGCCATGATGAACTACATAGCCAAAAAGAAAAAAATTGTTCTGAGAACCTGAGATGGGAGTGGGGGCTTCAGAATGGTGCCAAAGACACTGATCACAAGAGGACCTGCCATAGGGAAAAAAAATTATGCTGAGGAGAAAAAACCTTTCTAACCCACAATTTTCCCTGGACTCCCACAAAACCTTAGCTTGCTGTGTCTTCCCATCACAGATCCTGGGCCTCATCCTGGTTCGAAGGCTTCTGGACTTCATCTTCTCCCAGCATGATCTGGCTTGGATTGACAACATCCTCCCAGAGAAGGAGAAAAAGGAGGCAGATAAAAAGAAGAAAAGGAAAGGGGCCCATGAGGACAGTGATGAGGAGGTGGGGGAAGAAGTGAGGCTTGGACACAAGGGGAGATCAGGGGAGATTTCCTCCTCTTCCACCTGGGCAGGGAGACATGGCTTCTCAGGGGCCCCACAGCAACATGTGACTCCCGTCCAGGGTGGGCTGGGGCTTCTGCTGCTCTTGGTCTGAGCTGCTGAGCTCATCTGCTTCTGGGACTATCTTCAGGGTGGGCTTCCCTATCCAGGAATCAGTTGATTGGCCAAACCCACACTCTCATTCATATGAGTTCTTGGAGCCATTTTCAACAGTAGCACAGGTCAGTGAAGAAGTAGGACGGGAGATGGATCCAACATGGAAAGCAGATATAAAGACTACTTCCAAATAAGAGCAGGCCTGAGGGAGTGGTCTGATGGGGACTTATAGATAGATTGGATTGGAACAGGCGGGAAGGGCTGGGCTCAAACTTGGCTTGGGACTGTCTGGAAGATATTGTGGATAAAAATGGGAAGAGGCAAGTGTTCTCAGTGAAGGGAGAATGACTTTATTTTCCAGAAATGTGGGACTACCTGGTTACCCCATCTACTCCTTTCTTCTCCTATGCTTCTTTTGTATCCCACCCCCAAAACACTCAGTGAGTCAACAGACAATGAGCCAGTCCAGAAGCTTATCACAGAAGCTTCAAGTGATCATTACAAATGAAGACACTGATGTTGTGAAGAAAACTATCTCTGACCTTGACTCTTGATTTCCAGTATACTGAGCCACCCATACCATCTCCTAACACTGCACCTGGCTCCTACTTTCCCAATTTGATCCAGACTTATAACTCTCTGTCTACTTTGTCTTGTTCTTCTGGCAAGCTTGTCTTTTGCAAAAGAAGGCTGTTCACAGACTCACAGGGTTGGGACCCTTGCTGACTGGTTGGTGGTGATTAAGCTATCTTCTGATGGTGATTGGCCAAAATTCCTCTGGTCCTTAATTGCTGTCCTCTTCCAGGAAGGAGAGAGTACCATAATTCATTCATATATATTTTTTGTAAATAAGTTGCAAAGGCAGATTCTAAAACCATAGTCAGAGTCCTAATATTTTTGCAGATAAATACTTATTTTTTCACTGATTCATTTGGATGGCTCCCACATGCCTGAAACAAATTGCATGTTGGGAAAAAGTATCTCTTAGATTATATGATAAATTCAATAAAAAATGGGATTCAATTTACACAAATTCACTTTACATGTCTTCATAACAACACAGCTATTATGATGTTCATTCCCAAATCACTGACGTCATGATAGATGAAACTCTTGAGAGGAATGGCATTCCTAGCTGAGTGTCTAGAACTGTGGTTTCCTGTCTGCTGAGTGTCTAGAACTGTGGTTTAACTATTCCTACTTCCTCTCAATGGGCCCCAGAATGTTCGCAACAATCTACCCCTACTGTTTAGCCTGGAGGTGAAGAGGACAGTGGTTTACACACTCTGGATGTATGAATTTTCCATCTTGGCAAGAAAGCCAAAGTGGTTGCGTTGGTGTGTTCACCAGCTTTTCCCACTGTTTTTCTCCAGCCCCAGTTCCCTCCTCCCTCAGTTATAAAGATCCCCATGGAAAGTGTCCCATCAGATCCCCAAAATGGTATCCACTGCATTGCCAGTAAGTAAAACACATGGTGTCTCTCCCTTCCTCCTCACTGTCACTAACCCTCTGTCTGTTCCCTTAAGGAACTTCCATCTGTAACTCGGGGGCATTCTGTGCTAGACAGAGATCAAAGAGAACTGAGCCGCGTAGGTTGGGACTCTAACCATATGGAAACCCCAAAGCAACAGCCTATAGATTCTTCTCACTGATCTTCACTTTAATTTAGCCCAAACCTCTCACTTCTGCCCTTCCTCTGGTGGCATCCCCTGGCCCTCTGCTCCGTTGTTTCAGGCCATACCAAGCATGTCCCCCAGAGCCATCTGTATTTTCCAGGGGTTGTTAAAATGATTGTGAGCTCAGATGAGAGTCAAGCTTTACCTTGGGAAAAATGGGCATCTGGATGACAAGTTGGAACTGAAAGTCCTAGTCTTGTCTGTATGACTCACAAGCCCTCTGCAAATGCCAAATGGGAAGC
The DNA here is from genome assembly GCF_034190915.1 of Cavia porcellus. Taxonomy (NCBI): domain Eukaryota; kingdom Metazoa; phylum Chordata; class Mammalia; order Rodentia; family Caviidae; genus Cavia; species Cavia porcellus. The sequence continues at coordinate 27,949,898 of NW_026947501.1, read as the reverse complement.
TGCCTGCAGGAGTCACACATTGCTTATGACCCTGTGGGAGTCTGTGGCTGCCTCTAACTGCACGGTCTGTCCTGGAAGTCTTCAAAAAATCCCAACACAAGTCCAGGCCCTGATGTTCATGTTATAGGACTTTCCACTGTCCTCAAAGATGGAGATTAAAAATGGGTCACCAGGAGATCCCACCAGCACCATCAAGGGCCCCTGAGGACTTCCTGTCACCACCCTCTACCCTGATACATCATGATCTTTTGGAGTCCCTCATTCTCATGCCCTGCTCTCTCTAGTTTCCTTCCATCATTCTTTCTATCCCCTGACCCTTCCCACACCTCACTGACTCCCGACCCAGCTAAGAGCCCTTTGTGTGAAGGACTGAGCTCAAAGCCACACTGCCCCGAAGGCCCCTGCATTTCTCTTAGTGTTGCCAAAGGGTGAGAGAATAGAAGAGAAAGGAGATGGTGGGGAGATCCTGGAGAACTAGAACTCAGACCTGCTTCATCTCTGATATTTTAATTTTCCTGCCAGGAAAAAGATCTTCCAGTTGGAGTTACTCACTCTGATGCATCCTTCGGTGGCTCAGAACTGGATCGCAGGTAAAGGCTGTTAGGTTGACTTTGCAGTTTTACGTAAGAGGCTAAGCAATGACCAGAAGTGGAGTTCTCAGGCTAGCTATCTCAGTAGAAAGCCTTTGCTGCCCCACCACTGGGAGACAAAGGCTGACCAATCTGATCAGCAGAGTCAAGTCACAAGGAAGTCTCCTCCTTACTGACATCAACATACTTACAACACACAAAGGCATTCAACTTTAGAAAAAAAATTATTGCAAAATATTACAAAGAGGGGGGCTGGGCATTTAGCTGAGCAGCATAAGCACCTGCCTTGCAAGCAGGCACTTGTGAGTTCGATCCCTGGTACCGATAAAAAGGAAAAAAAGACAAAAAAAAAAAATTACAAAGAACATTGAAATCAAATATTTTAAAAAGAAAACCACATACAAGAAAACTATGTATGGCTTGAGTATATATTAGTGAAAACCAGAATGAATGCATGCTGAGGATCAAAACACCAGATACACTAATACTTAATGTACTACAATAACAATAGAGTTAATTATCAATGGTCAGAAAGGGCATTAAGGGAAATTAACTAAAAACCAGTGATTATGTAGGGTATGAAGGTTTCAAGTCCAGGTTCCAGGAGCCTTGAGGCCAATAACGTGATTTCTTGATGTTCTTAATGAGAAGCCACCCATGCAAAAAAAATGGCACTAGTTGATTACATAAAAGGACTCAAAAATTAAGAATTCCAGGACAAGAAAGCCCTTGCCTCCATTATCACTATGAAGCTGGTAGAGGCAATCCTGTACCTCACCATGTGCCCTAGAATAAACAAAAGTCAGTTGGTCCTAGATCCAAATTTGCAAGAGCACAGGCTACCCCAAGACTAGTGGCAGATAAGTCTACAGCATTTCCAAAAACCTATTAACTTACATAAATCTCTAGGACAAGATCAGAAATGCAGAAAACTTGGTAACTAGAAATGATACTACCAAACCACACTGAAATTTTGCCAAATCTATGAAAATACTAGATGGAAGTAAAAATCACCAACTAGCAGGATTTCATCTCTATGGACAGAAAGCCTCAGCAACATGATCTAGTTTAACAAAGACTAAGCATCCAGGACTCACCAGACCTCATGCATGATCCCTGGAGATGCAGAAGCACAGGTAAACAAAGACATGGAGCCCTGAATGCAAGGACAATAATGGGCACACATTAGAGAAAGGTGAGTGACCTTCGGGAGTGAGTCACCTTCTCTGGAGAATCTAGAGCAGATCAGTAGGATCCTGTCAGATGGGTAGAATGGGCAGAGCAGAGGAGGAAAGACATTTTAGGCAGGGAGAACAGGCCTGAAACAGAAACACACAGGGCAAAGAGCAAGGACAGGGATGCTGGGCATCAAACTAGGAGTATAGGCAGGAATTCAAGCAGAGAAAGTCCTCCTTGCTATGCTAAGGAGCTTGGGTTCTGTCCTTTGAACAAGGGGAAAACAATCTCATTCGTGATTTAGAAAGTTTGCTTTGGCAGTGATTTGAAAATAGGTTGAAACACAGCCAGGTCAGTTCAAGGACTGGCCAAAGCTTGTATGGCCAGACACTTTCGTCAAGGCAGAACTATTTGCACTAGAGTCCTGCCCTGGGCATGGTGTTTAAAACACTGAAAAAAAAAACAGTTAATCATTCCTCTTTCCTACTTCGCTCTTTCCAGCATCACCTTGCACTTCAAAATCTCCTGTCCAGCTTCACCTGCTTTCAATTACTCGCGGAACCCCCTCTTCATGGTGCCACAGGTGAAGATAGAGATGGAGTCGGACTATGACTTCACAGATGTGGATGAGTATGCAAGAGAGGCCGACGGTGAGACCACCCTCTAGGATGATGCAGCTTCTCAGACTGGGGAGAGGGTGAGGACCTGACAGAGCATCAGTTTTATATCTGGGTCAACCTTAACTTCTCTGTGTCTGTGTCCTTACTTACAAATGGAGCGAGTCCTTTTGGCTAATAGAAAACTGGAGACCTCTCAGTGAAAAGTCCTCCTTAGATGCAAAGTTCTCCCCTTCCCTGTGTTTCAAGTGCAGTGTAGCTAGAAATTATGCTTCTTTTTAAATAAAAAAATACACATTTGCCAAAGTCTTAAGTAACATAAATGGGCAATAGTTAACTTATATTTAAAACAAATATCAATTAAAAATTTTAAATTGAAATCCAGATGATTTGAAAGAACTCAAAACACTCCTACTGCCAAGTACAGTGGCGCCCACCTGTAATCCCAGCACTATGGTGTTGAGGCAGGAAGGCTGCAAGTTTGAGACCAGGCTGAGCTGTATAAATCAGATCGTGTCTCAAAACAAAAACAATGCCAAACAAATTCTTGTGTCAATGGACCAATGTTGAAACATTTGCTTTGTAAATTTGCATATTAAGAAAGGCTGAAGAGGTTACATCTTTTCTGTGCATCTCATTCTCATTCTGTTAAGTTTGAACCATCTATCTTATGGGGCCTTGACTAGAAATGGAACTAACGGTATTCCAAGATGAAAAGCCAGTCTTAAAAGTTTCTGAGTGTATCTTTTAGAATTAAAATCATCCTTTTTAAAGTCAAGTCTCAAACTTTATGTTAGATCAACATGTGGTTAAAATGACCCTAATTAATATCAAATTTTTAACACCTGGAATCGTATTTTTGCCTGCATTTGGGTAGGTCCTTTCTGCAAGTTTCCAGTGGCTGGTACCCAAAGTCAAACCTCCATTCACATGAACTTACATGTTAGACAGCTAACATTTTAGAAGATTGTAACTTTGCACTGTTAATCAACTAGTACTTTAAGGTAATAATTGGAAGCAATTTGGGTAATTAAAACCAGCTATTAAATAAGCAAGACTTGTCCCCATGAAACTGAAGATTAGACATTATTTTCAATCCACATTTAGTTAGTATGAACCATATTTATGTAACACCTATTATTGCCCAATAGCCACAAAACCTATTTCCTTTTTCTAAAACAGCTGTGGACTTGAGTCTTGAGTAAATCACATTAGTTACATTTACTCAAGACGATGAATACAGGTACTTTTTCATTTTTTTTAGAGACAAATGACACTAGCTCATTAATATCTTGGATTAAAAGATCAGGTAATTGACTCTGTAATCTTCAGAGCCTAACAGTTCCTGGTCCATAAAACATTCTCAGAAAGTTTCATGAAATTTAATTTCAGAGATCTATTCCAAGGGTTACTGTCAAGAGGTAAAGCTCTAAGCCTCTATTACTCCTGATAGCAGAATCACTTAACAGTCACTAACCCAAAACCTCTCAAATTTAAGTGTAAATTCTTTATCTTCCTTTGTAGCAATACAGGGAAAGCTAACAATCTCACCTGAACGTGTTTTAGTCTCACTGATTTGGAATGGGACTTTGTCCAGATTGTAGAAATGTTATATGGCTTCAGGAGTACGTGCTTAGATAAATCAAACAAACTGGAAAACTACGTTAGTTTTGTTGTTGTAAATTGATCTGTGTAATTTTTACCTTATATATCATTTGTATTTTGTATATACACAAGCCTTTCATTTTCAATGGCCATTAACAGGGTGACATATTGTTACTTCTCCGTGCAGTAAGCCAGTAATTTTTTCCATGTTTAATGTAACTATAATTCAATAAAACTTAATTCTGTCCACTCATCTTTTTGTTTAATAATGTAGCTTAGGGTTAGTAGGTGTGGCATATAGATACAAGCTATATCTTATAAAGTCCAGCAGACTTTCCAAAGAGTAAAGCCAGCTGGCACAGAAACAAGGAAGAAGCAGGTCAGCCTCCCAGTGTTTTTCTTCTTTCTGCCTCAAGCTGCCGAGAGCAGAAGCTACTTCCTTCTGTATGAAGCCCAGCTATACAGCTTTGGTTAAAAATACACACGGACCTCTCCCAGCCTCAAGATATGCGCGGCAAATACCCTCCAATCTGTCAGAGCAAACACATACTCTAAACACTCGTGTGCATACATACACAGGAGGATACAAAGTAGGATTTTTAAAAATTTATTACAGTAAGATACATTGCCATTAATGCCCCTCACAATTACCCCCCCCCCACACACACACACTGCAAACACAGATGTCCCATCATGTTTGCTACTTTCTAAAGTCCTTTTGGTTGTACTGTTGTGGCTGCTGGGTGTCGTGAGATTCAAAATGTTTCGGTTAATGATTATTTTGACTTTAAGAGCCAGAAGTTGCACACTGTACCCAATGAGTAAGGTGAATGAGGACACACCATGTTTTTATGGGCTGCCTTTCTGTTGAATATGGCAGCAGCACTCACCATATTTTGACTACAGTTTTATAAAGAGACACACAAAAAACGACCTTCCAGAACTGCTTCAGAAAGTGACAAGAACAATGGGATAAGTACGTTCAAAATGGGGGGATATGTTGGAGAAGGGTAATGCCAATGATCCTTTACTGTAATAAATTTTAATAAATATTCATCTATTTTGATCATACCTTGTACATATTCATTGTGGGGTGTGTGCATGTGTGTGTTGAGAACTTGGCAAGGGGGAAATCCTTTGTAAATCCCTTGTAGCAATGTATAAATTGAATGCATGTTTAAAAAATATTCAGGGCCAGGGACTTAGCTCAGTGATGCAGCACCTGCCTGGCAAGTGTGAGGTCCTGAGTTCAATTCCTGGTACCCACCCCCAAAAAATATTCCTTAAATACTAAAATAAATAAACCTTAAATACTAAGCTCCTGGCTTGGCACTTCCTATTGGGATTTGAAAGGACCCGGCTGATTTAAACATAGTTCTTTAAATCAATTTGTTGTAGGTTATAGGTTGGGTGTTACCAAATGTCTAGTAATAACTAGACTGATTATATCCAACAAGGAAAAAATTAGGTCACAAGTAAGATAACAGGCAGACACAGTATTTCAGAAACTCATTTCACACCAGACAAATATGTTTTATTTAAAAAACAAAACCAAAAAACAACCCTTTATCAGAAAGTCTAATTAAATTCAATATTAACTCAAGCTCTTAAAAATCTTTCAGGAAAGCCAACAGTTTATATGAAAGAAAAGCAGGCAGCTGCTGACAATTCTTTGGTGGAAAAGTACGTTGCATACTTATGATACAAGCTGCCCTAATGATTATCAAGCCCAAGTTTTGTTTTTCAAAAATAGATTTCAAAGTATACCAATGTATACTTTCAAAGTATACCCATAACAATACAAAAATTGAACAATGAATTTAAGGATATAGCAAAAGCCAAATATGACAATACACACAAATAATTTATAAAACCAGCCTTTCAATCCTAGAAAACTAAAATGGGGAGAACTCACTGAAGGGTAACATACATAAAATGGGGACAGCAGCAAATGGAACAAACCTAAACATTTCCCCAATGACTAAGTCACAGAAAGACAACCAGTGACATACAGTTTTTTCTTTTTCCCCAGCCAATTCAGTTCTCTTCAGATAAATTTGGTTACCAATCAATACGTACAAAGTTAGTCTTCTTCCTCTACTCAGTTACCACCGTTTCTTCCTTTCCACATTTTTTCTGGTTTTCCTCTAGCAACGTTTTTCCTTTGGTTTGACTAGTTGATCTCAAAAGGCTTAGAACCTAAGATGAGTATCAACTCTTATTGGAATAGCACTTGGGAAATGCAACTCTTGAAAAGGCAAATTTTTAACTTAAGCAACTTGACGGAGTTAAGCATCCATTCTCAATGTGACAGTGTCTCCCACGATAATCACTAAGTTAACGGCTTCTCTCAGCTGGATTACACAACCCAGCGTGAGCCTGGAAGAGCTCCTGGTGAATCCTGCAAAAGCCATGTACACGCACAACCACCCACTTAAGCTTTCAATAAATATGAAGCATATTTTAAACCATTTCAGCGAATAAATAAAAGTCTTGCATTTCTGTTGGCCTGCTTGCTTCTTGGCTGGCTTGGAGTACCGTTCGGGGCACAGCAGACACACAGTGAGTTAATTGGTGGCTACTCCGAGCTCTTTAGATTTCAGCACTTCCCGCTCTTCAGGCCGCAGCACTTTTTTTGCAGCAATAATGGTATTCTTCATGAGCATCGCCACCGTCATGGGACCAACGCCCCCAGGGACTGGAGTGATGTAACTGGCTTTCTTCTTCACTTCTACACAGAAACAAGAGAGTCTGCTTCACTGATAGCAAAGGACATGCACACGTATGTATTTTAGCATACTAAAAAAGAATCACGCAAAGAAAAAGCAATAAACAAGCACCTTCATTAACTCCAAACTCAGTTAAAAAAAATACATCTACTGCAATTTGAGACCATACTCATAAATGAAATAAATCAGATTCACATGCATAAACATTGTACTGTCTTCCTAGTGTAGCTGAAAGAGTAAATAAGATCCAAAATGCACAACAGATAATGTGAAATGGGAAGAAACTGTTCAAAAGGAAAGAGAAACTGGGATGAAGGAAAGGACAAAAGGAAGGGAAAAGAAAAAAAATACTTTATACACACACACAGACACACATACAAGACAGTTAAGATAGTTATATTACTAATTTCTTTTAGTTCATTGAAAAGGTTTTTATCTATATTGTTTGATCAATTTTCATTCCCATATCTCATAATATGAGCAACTACTTTGAAGATAATAATATGCAATGTATTACCTATTGTTACTCTCCTACAATCTTATTTTAAAATTTTGTATCACTGTTTTTACTCTTTAAAAAAAAACTCACATCTCCATAGTAGGAGTAAAGGTTTCTGAACACACTAATGAAACACACATATAATACACAGTTGTCAGTATTTACATATCTAATAACCTAATTGTTTACTAGCCATAATCTCCTACCACATTAAAGAAATTAAACTCAGCAGGTTAATTACATGGGAGGTACAACACTAATATAATAAGAATTACCTCCATACTTATCTATAACATTTAAAATTTTCACTAGGCAAAGTAAAACTTGATCTTTTTTTGGCCAGGCAGGCGCTGTGCCACTGAGCCACGCTCCTGGCCCTTAACCTGATCTTAAGAGGAAAATACTTGGACACCTAAAGTGCTTTAACAAAAAGCTGGAGATAAGATTTTAGTGCAAATTTAGATAAATATCTTAATTGAAAGCAGATCCTTCCTAAATATCCATTCAACGTAGTATTTACTAATATATTTTTAAACAATTACACCATTTACCTTCAAAATCCACATCTCCAACCAACTTAGGTTTAGAAGTTACAGGATCCTGAATTCTGTTTATTCCCACGTCGATGACTGCTGCTCCTTCCTTGATCATATCTGCTGTAATCAGATTTGGGATACCTGGCAAGAGAGACAGGAATGACCAATTTAATACTGAAAAGCTTCCAGCTGCATGTGGTGGCCATGCTTGTACCCGGCACTCTGTGAAGCTGAGACAGGACAGCAAGGTAAAGCCACCCTGGGTAACTCAGCAAGACTCAGTCTCAGAAAAAAAAAAACACACACACCAAAGGCTGGGGAAGCAGCTCAGGCTGAAATCCTGGGGTTCCATCTTTAGTACTTAAAAAAAGGAGAAAAAGCCAGGTGTGGAGATGCACATCTGTAATCCCAGCACTCCGGAAGCAGAGACTTTAGAAGGATCACTGTGAGGTGGAGGCCAGTGTAGACTATGCAGTGAGCTCGAGGCCAGTGTGAACCTACCTCAAAAATATAACACAAAATATCCACTGGTCATACAGTTGTCCTTCAATTTCCAGAGACCTGATAAAAACTAATTGTCATGTTTCATAAAAACCTACATGTGAGAGCGGTGGCACAGGCCTGCAATCCCAGCACGCTGGGAGGGTAAGGTAAGAGGAACTCAAGCTTGAGCCCGCCGTTGGCAACTTGGTCATTTAAAGAGACCCTGATTTAAAACATTAAACAGGGTTGGATGTAACTCGGTACAAAGGTTTAATCCCCAGAACTGAAAAAGGAAAAAAGAAAAAAAAAAAAAAAAAAAAACTATGACAGACATTAACCCAGGAACCATTTAAATTTCATGCGGCAAATGGAAGCGTCTTGAGGTGTCAGGAATAACCTGCACCTATGTAGTCTGTAATGCAACACCAGAACCAGTATTCCCACATCTTCATCCGCATGACAATGACAGCTCCAACAGTTATGAGGGGACAGACGCACGAATGGCACCAGAGAGGTACAACCTCATGCTTCTAAGTGAAGTCTTTCCGCTCCCATTTCCGAGTTCTTACCTGCAGCAGACACTACAATATCGGCAAGAATTGTGTGTTTCTTCAGTTGTTCTTTAGGAGTATAGCGATGAGATATTGTGACAGTGGCATCACCTATGAAGAAAAATAATGCACAATTTGGTTTCGAATCATGGTTGGGATTGAATTAGTTCTTAACCAGTTAAGTTATTACAGAAACTCAACATCTCTGAAAAACTGCTCATCCTGTATTTTCTGGATAGTTCACTGTCATTCTTTTGTAAGTTAATATTCAACATAGTTCTTACATATTGGTTCTACATGCATCCTTTGAAGTTGTTCATAATTAAGTTTATTTTTAACCACATTCCTCTTCCTATTTCATAGCCTGTCAAGAATTTTACTTTTTAATTTCAACGCTTGGGACACCGAGGCAGGAGGACTGCTTTGAGTTTGAGGCCAGACTGAGCTACATAACAAAACCTTGTCTCCAAAAAAAATTTACCTTTTACCTTTTTTAAGCAAAATACCGCTAGAATTACTCATGTTTTTCAAGCATGCCGCAAAATATTTAAAATAGTTTGTTATTGATATAATCATATAAGGCCATTATTAAAATAATTATGTGTTACGTGGCAAATCACAGTAACAGAACTTGATGTGCCAGCTGCAGTCATTAAGTTAACCCCCTGCATTTTTCTACCAAATGACACAGATCAGGACACTGACCTCAAATAAGAACTGCTTCTTAGCCTCAACCCACGCTTTACTCAAAACTCGAATTTTGGTTTTTTTCTTTTTTTGGTCTTTTTGAGACAGGGTCTCTCTATGCAGTTCAGGTTGGCCTTGAGCTCAATTTGTAGCCCAGGCTGATCTCGAACTCTCAACAATCCTCCTGCTTCAGCCCCCTGAGTACTGGGATTACAGGTGTGCGCCACCACACCCAGCTTCCAAATTTATTTCTGAGGCTAGTTCTGTAGCAAATGAACAGTAAATACTTTGAGAGGAGTAAATACTTCTGTACAAAGGTTACTCCCTGAGTAACTTAAGAATTACAACCAACAGAAAGCATCACCAAGTCACTGTGTATATAATTCCTCTACACAGGGAGAACATACTGTTCTGCAAGCAATTCCCTTACCTCCAGGACGTTCGTGTGCCCCATCTGTGTGCAGTAACATTGCGATGGGCATTCCAACGTTTTTTGACCTTCCAGCCACAACCACATTCTTTCCTAGGGTGGGAATACCTATGGAAAAAACAAACAAACAAAATACATACATGTACCTACACGTCCACACACACACACAGACAGGCGTGGGCGCAAAAAGCAGTGCCACTCTTATAATGAATATTAAAAGAAGTCAGATGACCCCAGTGGGGTGGGGTCCTACTCTTCAGTACTGTATACCTATTTTTACAACTTGTGAATATAGAGTGAATATTCCTTTCTGGAAGTACTTGGGACCAGAAGTGTTTTAGATTTCAGACTTTCAGATTTGGGGATATCTGTATAGACTCTACCAGTAAAGATCCTTAATTCAAAAATCAGTAAGGTTCACAAAGCTCCTCAGGGATGCTCAACTTGTACTGCTTTTGAAATAACAATCACAGACACAATGCTGGGATGCACCTACCAGTTCGCTTAATTATTTCCCATACGCCCCACGGGGTAGCTGGCAACATGGAATACTGGTCCAAACACATTCGCCCCACATTAATTACGTGAAAGCCATCAACATCCTTGTCTGGAGAAACGGCATTGCAGATCCTTCTTTCATCAATATGCTCTGAAAAAGAAAACAGAGCAGCGGCCTTAATCATGGTTACGCAGTCAGGAGTGCAGGACTCCAGCGCCTGTGGTGTGTTATGCAAATCCACTCCCCGTCCAGGCTTGCCTCCCTGGTGTACTTCTTCATTTGCACAGAAGGAACTCACATTAAGCAAAGCCCAATGCCAGTATCAAAGCCAATGTCCTCTTCCACTGCTGCTCTCCACTGTCCTTTGAATTCAGACCTCAATATTAAACCAAGGGTGAATAGGTAGTCAGAGGAGGTCTGTCCCATTTCTACTAAAACACTGCAGCTCTTGAGTTTGTCTTGCCTTTCAGCAAACCCTGCGGAAGGGTCAGGCGTAGAAAGCAGCGAGGTCCCCCGCTGCTCAGGAATCAGTGGAACTGGTGAAGACCAAGACTCACCCGGGAGAGGCAGCTGAACAAGAAGGCCATCTACGTTTTCATCATTATTGAGTTTATTGATCAAATTCAACAGCTCTTCTTCTGATATTGAAGCCGGTTTCACAATGGTCTCACTGTTGATTCCTGTTATTAAAAAATACCGAGGTACTGCATGAGTGCTGCTGGGTGGCCTGCTGAGTTCTGCTGCCAGAGGGGTTTTTATCCCTGCTCCCACTCTGACAGCTGAAAAACTGACCTGTCTGCAAGGAACCTAAAAACTAATTCACAAATAAAATACAGGAGACAAACTCAACACTTTCCATGCATTTTCTACACAATCCTGACTAACCTTGCTTTATAAACAAGGAAAGTAAGGCTAAGACAGACGGAAAAGCCAACCAGTGACACCATTTTTCTCGTTCCAAAGTTCATGCTCTTTGCACTGCACCATGCTAACACCCAAGGTCTTTGTTTAAAAAGGGTCGTGATTTGCTATTTTCCATAGGTTTCTAGAGGTTTTCAGCTATAAGAGCAGGGGGCACCAGTCCTCAGTGATCAACAAGAGAGTAAACCAAGGACTCAGGGGCCAGTAACTGTGAGCAGCCACAGCAGAAGGAAGGGGCACTGGTGCCCAGCTCACTGACCCACGCAATTGGGCAGAAGCACATCTAGACTGAAGTCACATGATTCTTTGCAATACTTTGAGACCTACAAACCTCCCATCACCCACACCCAACCAAACCACTTCTAACTGTATGTATGATTCGCTTTGGAAACAATCTATGTTGAAATCGGAAGCAATTTCCCAGAAGTCAGTCATTTCCTTCAGTTCTATGACTGCTTAACCACATCACTGACATCACCTAACATCCTATCCGTTAGACTTCCCTCACCCAGTCCTTTACTGCTTTAAACACCCAGTCAGAGACACATATTAATACTCAAGGAGAGCAAATGTGTTCAAGGCCACTTGTCCTCTTTCACTGCTACTCACTGTGAAAAGAATTCAGCCTATATTCCAGACGACACCAAGGATGCCATCCAGGTTCCTCCTGTCCCACTCTACGAGCCTCTCCAGCAGATAGGATCTAATTTCCTCATGACAGAGATTTGTACACAATTCAGTCACATTAGCCTCTTCTGCTAGGGTTTTCTCACCAGAAAAAAGTCAGAACTTACAGTGGAGTTGGCGCCAGGCTAACCTCAAATGAACAGCGGTGGGGGCTGACGGCGACACTTACCCACATCTGCAGCTGCCCTGGTTTTGTTGAGAACATACGAGTGGCTTGCAGGGTTCTCGCCAACCAGAACCACGCTCAGGTGTGGCCGCTTGTTGCCCGCGGCCACCCACTCTTCCACCTCCTGCCGCACCTCCTGCTTGATCTGCTGGGCCAGTTTCCTCCCAGAAATGACAACAGCTTCATTTCTGCAGAAGGCAAGAGGGTCACAAAACCAAACAGCATGAATTTCTGTAAAAAGTAAAGCTCAAACCACAAGTTATTATTAAACACCCAAAAATTTAAAGGTTAGATAAAAATACACAGCGCCTAATCTGAGGGACAACCGAAGGACAGACTGATTGACTGATTTTCAGTAATAGGGACTGAACCCAGGGCCTTTGCACTGAGCTGTAGTCCTGGTCCTTTCTTTTATTTATTCATTCATTCATTTACTCATTTTGAGACAAGGTCTCCTTAAGTCACTAATTTGCCTAAGCTGGGTTTGAACTTGTGATCCTCCTGCCTCAAGTCCTAGGGTACTGGGATTATAGGTGTGTGCCACATCTGGCCTGGGAGTGTTGCATTAGTCTAGGCTCTGAGTGGTACATTGGTGCCTGCTGATCATCGCCAAGTTTTCCATGTTTCAATCTGCATTTCTTTGACCCTTTAACACTATGAGGTGCCACTTGTAGTCTATGTTTTATCTGGGAGGTTTTCAAATAGTTTCACTGTTAGTCCACTGGCTTTTTATTTGCATGATGCTTTTAAATACAGTTGTCCTCAGTATCTGTAGGGCATAGGTCCCAAAATCCCCTCCTCACAATGCTCAAAGCCTCATATAAGATGAGGTAGCAGTGCATACAACCTATGTACATTTCTACCCACATTCTAAATCATCTCCAGATTACTTATACTATCTAATACAATGCCAATCTAGGTAAACTTGCTAAGTGATATTATTATGGAAAAAATGACAAGGTAAAAAAAGTCTGCACATGTAAACATATATATATGTATAGGTGCAATTTTCCCCAAAATATTTTCCACCTACAGTTGATTGTAGATCTGACTATATATAAATTACGTCACATAGTTGGAAAAATGAATACTACACTGTGAAGGTCAAACCTAAAGATGCCCGTGCTGCCAACAGCCCTGTGGGGAAGACGGTCCTGGTAAGAAGGGAGGTCCTCCCTCTCCCACGTGGCATGCTCTCTACCCCAGGACCCACAGTCCACCCCCAGCTCACAGATCAACAGCCCACACCTGTTGTGCCAAGGACAATTCCCAGGCTGGCCAGGAGTCCAGCTAGCACAAAAGCTTAGTCCACTAGGGGCAGTGGAGCTAAACTGACCAGTAAGAGATCCTCCCAGGGCGCTTCAAGCTAGAGCTGCGGAGGCTCTGCTGATGAGAGCAACAGAAGAAACAGCCAGGAAGAAACAGACATGGGAGAACGGCAATCACATCATGAGAGATGATCAGGGCAAAGGGTCAGGAGATGGCTGCTGCCAGTGGGGCAGCAAGGAAACCCAGGATCTAGGAACCTCCAGTTCCCACAACTTTGTTCCTGGTTTCGCAAGCTGTCTGTTCCCAGAGAACTGGTTAAGAAGCAATTTCTGGGTTCTACGAAGACAAAAATGTGAAGCTTCCCGGTTCTTGTTTCCACAGTGTCATTACCAAAAAGAATTCCTTGTTAGACAAAAAGGTCGGGGGAGAAAACCAACTTTTCCCCTTAGGCTTCTGTCATGTAGGCAAAACCAGTGAAATGTCCATGTCCCCTCACAGCACATGTTCAGTTCTCAGAGAGCACATCAAATACTAGGTACCTCAATGATCTGACAGGATTAATTCTAAAGATAATCTTATTTAACATGGAATTTCGAATTTCTAACCTTTAAGTCCTCAATGCGTCCTTTTTATTTGTAGTATGATCAAAATATCTACTTCAAACCAAATCTCAATGCCTTAAATATCATACAAAATTTCCTATCTAAAATTTATATTAATCTATAATGTACCTTGTGAGACATTAAAATATCATTTTTAGCAAACAAAATACCTTTATGCAGATTTTATATAGTGATATTAGCGAGGCACGACATATATAATAGCATTTAATGTCCACTAATACTACATTACAGAAATGAAAACATGTTAATATTTACAAATCCATTTGACAACTAGCATTGAAGAGGACTTCATTAAAAGGGCTTTGCTGATACAAACACCACTGGCAACATTCCTGGTCTATATTACTACCTGGAGTAGCCACTTTCAGTCAGAAATACAGTCCCAACTCCAAAATAATATGAAGTCAAAGAATGCTCAAAAAAAGGGCTTAAGAGAGTCACCTGTACTGATAAAGTAACAATATAAAGTGCCAGGTGAGTAAAATTAATTTCTCATTCTGCTTTTGGTTATTTATATGTGTATCCTTGATATGGATATTCTTACATTCAATAAGTGATAAACACACTCAGTGAGAAGAACTTAGCTTGCACTTCATTAAAAAGTTTCTTTTGAAAGCAGTAAACTCAGAGAAAATGGTAGCAGCCCACTTGGACTAAAATTTATAATACTAAAGGACAGAGGGTTCTGAGAGAAGCCAGTGTTCCAAGTTCCAATCTTTGCTTCCAGAGGCAGGTTCTGGATGTTATGCCAATTTGCTTTTTAAAAAGTCAAAGTGTAACACAAGCTAAAGACAAAATTACAATGTAATGAAGATTTTTCATACTGTATCTGGATTTTATCCCTCCTCTGTTTTCCACAACTTTACCAAAGTTGAAACCCATTAACTTCTTATCATCTCCTTTGCCAAACAGAAAATAAAGTCTATGCCACCCAAAAACAAACAGGGAAATGGGAAACTCAGCCTGGCCCCGTTGGAAATCCAAAAATTATAACTCTACTAAGACTTATTTAGGAATTAGATGACTTAGATGTTTAGAAAATTTTCCATTAAAATCATAAATCAACAGACTGGAAAGAAGTCAGGAGGTTTGTTCCAATAAAACTTGAAACTAAAATCCAAGACAGCAGATCTTCAAATTCCTCTAAACCCAACAGTTAAGTAATTTTCCATTAAAAACTTAACATCAGCCCGAGGATTTAGCTCAGTGGCATAAGCGCCTGCCTCGCAAGCACAAGGTCGTGAGTTCGATTCCTAGTATGAAGGGGGAAAAAAAAAACCTAACATCAGGGCATTTTACAACTTACAATTAACTTGTTTTGAAAGAGCCCTGATATCTACTAATTAATGGGGATCCGTAATGGGTGAAAAGATCCAAAGGGGAATGAAACTAACTTCTATTAAATAGGTCTTTTGCCTACACTACTCTGGGTTACTTTGGGCCATTATAATAATTCTGTGATACACATGAGGAAACTGAAGACAACAGAAATAAGAAAATAAGTCTCTCTGCCTCCAAAGTCCATTTACCTCTATTCTCCTCTGTCTCCTAGGCTACGTAAATATAAGGCATAAGCCTCATGTTCCTTCAACCCTGCAGGAGCAATGCATGGGCACTGTAAACACAGCACCACGTGTTCAGCCCAGATAAGGTGGATTGCCTGCAGAGAGGTGGAGCCCACCTGCAGGTTCAGAGAGACAGGTGAAAGAGCATTTGTATGTAAGTGAATTGGTCTAGTTCTTTAGGCAGTGAATTAGAGGTTCTCCATAAATATCTTTGCAATCAGAAAAGTCTATGAAAAGCCTTGTCCACAGGCACAAGCAGCCAGCACTCCAGGACCGGTGAGGGAAGACCATATGGTAAGAAAGATGAAGCTGGAAAAGCAGGCCAGGGCCAGACCAAGTAAAAGTCTTGAATGTTCCAAGTCTCAAGGAGCTCTTCTGAAACTCACTAGTAACACTTCAACAAGCAATGCCTCGGAATGGGGGGGGGGGGCTTACTGGTATTTGAACCCAGGGCCTTCACACTGAGCAGTATACTCATCCCTTTCATTTTTAGACGGGGTACCACTAAAGAGCTAAACAGCCTAGCACTGGACCTTGCAATGAAAAGAATTTAAAGGCTGACAGAAAAGATGGTGTATATGTGGTGGGGAAATCCTAGCCCTGCCTCCCTTCCCCGCCAAACCTCTTTAACCCAGGTTTAGAAATTAAAGTTTGAAGTTCAGAAAGACTATTAAAAATCAAATTACTTCCTTAAAGGAATCCAAACAGAGTTTCACCTGTCCTCCTCCCTTGTATGTTTTTAACCAATTTTTTAAAACTGTGGTAAGACGGACATAATATTAAATTTACCATCGTGACCACTTTGAAGTACACAGTATGATAATAAACACATTCATAATGTCGTGCACCCATCACCAGTATCCATCTCCAAGACTCATCTGGTAAAACCGTGACTATTTATGAAACAATGCTCTCACTCTCTTTCTTCCTCCAGTCCCCCGCAACCTAGGGTATTTATCACCTCAAATTACCCCGCCTGGCAATTACCCAGGGATCACTTTAAATTCATCCCCTGCGGGGAAGTAGCAACACTCAGCACTAGGCGACCCACACCCACCTCGGAAGGTGGAGGGAAGTGCGGTACCCGAGAGCAAGCCGGCGCGGAGATTTCATCAGACTGCACCAACCCGGGCCGCCGCTAGGGTCCCGGCAAAAGATGGCTAGCTGAAGGCTGCTCCCCTGGAATCCCTCCCGGAGCTCGCCAATGGGTCTCCCCGCTTTCCCCAAAACTCGGCATCACAGGTGGTGCGGCCCGCAGGCCCTGGCCCGTAACCTTCGTGCGTTCCCACGCAAACAAGCGAGCCCCGGAGCCCCGCTGAGTCTTCGCTCCGCGTGGTCAGCCGCCTGTGGTCGGCTGCGGCCGCGCTCGGCGACAGTTCGTCCCGCCACACCCCTCTCGGGGCCACCACCGTCCGGCAGATACTCGGGAAGGTCGTCCCTAGGCACCTTTCATTAGCCTAGGAGGCCCTCGCCCTCCGTTACCGGGACATTTTGAGCTGGTCAGCTTCCAGACTCACTTACCGAACTGAAGATAGATGGAAAGGGCGACGGCGAAGATGGCAGCTGTGCGATGGCCTGAACAGCCGGGCGGCCAAAGCGGACAGGGAAGAAGTTGCAGCCATTGCCCGCGCCGGTGCCCGCGCCCTGAGACAAACGAGCGCGCGGGCCGCGCGGTTATACCACCGCGGACTGGCAGGCCCCACCTGCCGCCGGCATCCATTGGTCCGTCCAGCTGTCTGTCGGTCCCGCCGGAACGGAAAAAGCCAATCGATTGTCTTCATTAAACGTAAGCGAAGCCCGGTAGAGCGCTTCTTGTGATTGGTGCAAGAAGAGCCAGCAGCGAGGCTGTGGAAGGCTCGAAAGCCTCAAATGCAAGTACTGATTGGCTGAGGCAGTCAAGCCCCTTTTTGACGTAGTTGGTGTCACGGAAGCCGGGCTGCAGGAGCCAGAGTTCATTCATTCATTAAACAAATATCTGAGCGCCTACTTTGTGCCGCGCAGTAAGAAGGCGCCCTAACAGGCAGAACACTAACGAAGAAATATAGAGTTAGAAAATCACCGTTTGGCAAAACCATGGTAAAAAATTAATTTCTGAGTCATCAATGAATGTGAAAACAATTCGGTGAAAGTTGGACAAAAAACAAAACAAAAAAATTTATATATGGATTTGCCAGCCCTCGCAAATAAAAATAGAAGATGCCCAATGTAATTAGAATATTTGTCGAATAGCTCTGGGAGATCATACTTTAAAACGTATTTATTATTTATCTGTAATTCAAATTCACCTAGGCTTCTTGTAGTTTATCTGACAGCTCTCTTGTCAAGGTATCTCGCTAGCAAAATACTTAACAATACAAACTAAGTGATAGAAGTAAATGCTATCAGCAAGAAGAAAAAATATTGATGCGTTGAAGAGAGAGCACATCACTTTGCAGCTTTAAACAACTTTGAAAACTCAGTGAAGCGATGTTGTTAAATCAATGGGTATCCCAAAAATTCTTTTCACATTGACAAGAGAGATTGCAGAGCTGATATATAACATTATCCAGAAGAAAAACATATTCCTGAAATTTCATAATATCCTAGAAGGTCTTAGTCTAATCTTGAGGAAATATCAGACAGGCTCAAACTGGGAGGCATTCTATGAAGTAAATCACTTGTACACTTTGAAAATGTTAAGATGATAAAAAGACAAAGAATAAAGAACTGTTCTAGGTTAAAGAAGTTTAGTATGACTGCTGGATGCAATATGTAATTCTGGACCTCACCCCACCCATATACGTACTTTTTTGTTTTTCTCTTTTGATATAAAATGGCATTGCGGGACAATTGCCAATAATGAATAAAGCCTGTAATTAGCTACTAACCTTATATTAATGTTACTTTCCCAATTCAGCTATTTAGCTAATTATATTGTGTAGTTAAGAGGAGTTACACTACTTGCTTTTAGAGATAGAGACCTAATGTTTGCACATTATGGTCCACAAAAATGGTCCCTAAAAAACAGATTTTCAAATGATCAATAAAAAAATGGGAGGAATACATATATAATCATTTGCTAGGGATATAGTGACAAGATACTACACAATAAATGGCTTAAACAACAGAAATGTTTCTCACAGATCAAGGTGTTGGTACAGTTGGTTTCTTCTGAGGCTCCTGTTCTTGATTTAAAGTTGGCTGCTGTGCTGTGAGCTTTTCTCTGGACCTGTCTGTCTGTCTGTCTGCCTGTCTGTTTTAATCTCCTCTGCTTATAAATCAGATTGTATTAGCGCTCACCTCAATGGCTTCATTTTAACTATTGTTTTAAGAGTTTGACTTTAAATACAGTCACCCAGACCAGGGATATAGCTCAGCAGCACAGCACCTGCCTGACAAGCACGAGGTCATGAGTTTGATTCCCGGTACCAAAAATAAAAATTAATACATACAATCACTCTAAGGTTAAAGCTTCAACAGTGAATTTTGCAGAGAACACAAGTCAGACTATAACAACATGTATACCTAACGAAATGCTGTCAACCAAATGGCAAATGTAAGATAGTAACTGTAGGAAAGGTGGAAGACTATACAAACATTCTTTGGGTCTTTCCGGCCACTTTTCTATTTTTGAAATGTAATATTTTTGTCCCCAGAGGGCTTGGGGTAAGGCAAATATACAGTGAACAGAAGAAAAGGAATATGCTGCTTATAATCCTCATGCTAACAGATTAGAAAAGGTTGTATGAGTTGGCACATGGCTCAAAGCTTATGTGACAAGGGAAAGTGATACCCGAACTAGTTCAGTTTTCAGCAAGCAGTATTAAGGAGGCATCTGAGGGTCACCTGAGCTTGTAGCCATGACTGTGAAGAAAGAAAGGATACAGACAAGCACTGCTTTCTACGTACCAATTTATTTATTCAGAAGCAGTCTCTTGCACTGTAGTTCAGACTGGCCTTGAACTCACAGCAATCCTTCTGCCTCAGACTCTCAAGTGCTAGGATATAGGCATGTACCACCATCCCTGTCTAGGCCCTGTTCTAAAGAAGACTAATCTTATCTCACTGTAAAGTTTTAGAAATTCTCTTTTCTCAAAATGTTAATTGTTTTATTTGTTTGTTTGTTTGGGGTTTTTTTGAGACAGGGAATCACTATGTACTTCAGGATTGCTTTGAACTTACTATGTAGCCCCCAGGCTGGCCCTTAAAGGCATAGCAATTCTCCTGCCTCAGCCTCCCAAGTTCTGGAATTACAGATGTGCGCCACCACTCCTGGCCCAAAACATCAACTCTTAAGAGTGAAACTATGTGCTGGGCGTGATGAACCTTAATCTCTGGACTCAGGAGGCTGAGGAAAGAGGATCACTTCAATTTTGAGGTCCGCACAGACTACACAGTGCCTTCTATAAAGACTCAAAAAGCAAAACAAATGAAAAAGTGAAACTATTGTGAACATTACCGTATTTTTTAATATGCTTATCAAAAGGGCTTGCCTCTATGCTCCCCATAGTATTATATTGAAATTACGTTTGTGCAAAATATCTCCCAAATTTTAATTCAAATTCTGTGGGTGGAAGAGCTCAGGCTCCTCTGGAGCAAGCTGCAATCAGCCTTTCTGCTTGCTCTTGCCTTGCCTACCACAGCGAACATCCGTCCTTCTCTGGTGTTTTGTTGCATTCTTTCCTCTGCCACTCCTCCCTCAAGGCTGTACCCAAGGCTGCCTGGCTTCTAGGCCTCCATACCCAGCTCTTCACTGCAATGTCAGTAATTTCTCTTCCAAATAGATCTCAGTTTTATCTACCTCACTCCTCCTTGACCTGGTCCTGGTGAACGCTACCTCCTACCCAGACAAATACAGTGATCTCTTAACTGCTTCAGTCCCCACCTCCTTTTGTTTACTTACTTATTTGGTCTTTCTGAGACAGGATCTCACTGTGTAGCTCAGGCCAGCCTTGAGCTGTTGGCTATGTTCTTGCTCTAGGCTCCCAAGTGCTGGGTTTACAAGTCTGTGCCGCCACCAGGCTACAAACTGACATGAGGAAGGAATGTGATCTGCACAGGACTATATTGCTACCCAGTATCCCTGCAGAGATTCCAAACCTTGGCATTTCAGTGACAGCATGTAAACTTGTGACCACGGCACCACAGTGTTCAGTGGTTTGATTTCTTTTTTGGTTTGATTTCTTTTTTATTGGTACCGGGGATCGAACTCACGACCGCCTGCTTGCAAGGCAGGTGCTTATGCCGCTGAGCTAAATCCCCAGCCCCAGTGGTTTGATTTCT
The DNA here is from genome assembly GCF_034190915.1 of Cavia porcellus. Taxonomy (NCBI): domain Eukaryota; kingdom Metazoa; phylum Chordata; class Mammalia; order Rodentia; family Caviidae; genus Cavia; species Cavia porcellus. Next base: position 27,929,003 of record NW_026947501.1, on the reverse strand, counting down.
TAAAGAGTGGATAGCATCATGCTTCTGAAGCCCTTCCAGTTGTTGACTACTTTCTTTCAAACAGGCCGAGATTCTTAATGGCTGGTTTCATCTCCCTTCACTTTACCCTTTGCCTGTTACACTCTGTCACACTAGTTTCTTTCAGTTCCTTAATCACAGCAAGTTCTTGCTTGCTTCAAATCCTTTGCACACTCTATTGACTCGGAGCAGGGATTCTCTCTCTTCATTTGGCTAACTGATGTTCTAGGGACCTAGCTTAGATGACATCTAAACTCAATCTCTGTGTGTGTGTGTCTGTCTGTGTCTGTTTCTCTCTTTTTGTCTCTCTCTTTGAGACAGGGTTTCACTATGTAATCTCGGCTGCCCTTGAATTCAGAACGATCCTCCTGTCTCAGCCTCCTGCATGCTAGGATTACAGGCATGCATCACTCAGCCTCAGTCTCTCTTTGATGACTCCTGTCACAATTCCCCTCTCCTGCTTTTTTGAGACAGGGTGTCATGCTATTGCTTTGGCTGTGCCTCAAACTCTCCATTCTCCTGACTCAGCCTCACAGAGTGCTGGGATTACAATTCTGTACCACCTCATTAGCTTTATGTTAGTTACTGGGAGTTGAGTTTGGGAGCTTTGCACTGAGCTACATCTCCAGCCTCTTTTTTTTTTTAATGAGATAGGGTCTTGCTGTGCCACTAAATTGTGTACAGGCTGGGCTCAGACTTGTACTTCTCCTGCCTCGACCTCCCAGAGTGCTGAGTTTACATGCTTTGCCATCATAGCCAGCCTGCCACATTCTCTTAATGCTCTTAGTGATTTTTGTGCTTTTCCTCACAGCAGCTACCACAATTTGTAATTAAACATCATCTACTGGTGTTTTGTAACTGGTGTAACTATCTGACTGGTGTAACTATCTGACTAATTGGCATCTTGTGCACCTGAATGTCAGCTCTAGGAGATCAGAGGCCATATATTTTGTTCATCAATGTATATGGCTAACAGGTATGATCTTGGATAAAAGATAGTTTCAAAGTGGAAACTGTCACATGGCTTCTTTCCTTGGGTTTTGGGTGTCAGATGCATTGAGATTTCTCTCTCATAGTCTGCAACCTGAATCCTGAGATAATGGGCAGGAACATCACAGAACTTTACTGTCTTTTTTCACTCACCTGTGACAGAGACTAAAACTTGAGCCCCTGAGAGTACCACCTGGCTGGGAGGCAGGAACTTACAGTGACCACAGTGAGAGGAACCTGAGCATGGGAGAGGTTGCTGGGGTAAAATGAATTTTGCAAATGATGGGGCAGAATACACTTACACAGAATAAAATACACTTACACAGAATAAAAATGCAAGGTTGCAAGTCCTGCTCAAGGAAGACTGAAAGGAAGTTGTGTGATGAGTAGGTCTGGGAGCTGGCAGAGAGCTACAGGAGAGTCGAGCCTGGAGGCTCTGTAATTTGCCGCATAGCTTCTGTTTTTAGCATCTGCTGTAAGCAGATGGTGTGCAGTGATCTCTTTCTGGCTGAGCCAAAGAGAGAATAAAACTTCCTCAGTCTTTGTATAGCCTCTGTCTGGTGGGGCACAATTCATAATTAGCAGTTTTCTCCTGTTCATCCTCTCTTTTACCAAGAAATCTTATCTTTGAGCCTGAAGTGGAATATATTGATATCCTGGTCAAATACTGAACTGGGAGTTTCCCTAACCCCTAAAGTTTCCTCCTTCTCTCCCTAAAACAAACTCTATCAAAAGTTTTTAAGTAATCAGTTTTCATGAACTTAATAATTCTCCAACTTGAAGAATAATCCCATTAAATAATGGGAAAAAATTCTCGAGTTTCTTTATTCTCATGGGAAATTCTGTTGCTTTTGTTTTGAGACAGGGTCTTGCTGTGTAGTTCAGGCTGGCCTTGAACTCCCCGTGGAGCCCAAGATGGCCCCAAATTCATGGTGACCCTCCTGCTTCAGCCTCCCAAGTGCTAGGTTTACAGATGTGCCACAACAAGCCGTTCATGTTATATTTTTATGATAACTATATTATATAAATAGTTACTATAAAAGCATGAGTCTGTGTCCTTATGTTTCTAGCTTCTGTCCAGCTATATCAAATTACAGTTTTAAATTACAAACAAAACTACAAAAGTTAAAATAAAAATTGACATCATTAATGATGATGTTTGCTATTAATTTAGGCATGACAGGTGATGTTTGCATGAAGTTAAAGCAATACGACTATCATGGTGACACCAAAAATTTTTACACTGGGCCTCCCCACATTATTGGCTGAGCTATTTGACCCAAGTCTCCCACCGTTTCCTTTGTTTTCTTCTTTCCACCAGGATGTTATTTAGCTGTGACTTAGTATTAGTGGATCCTTATCCCACACAAAAACCTGTCTGTGAATGTTCATGGTGGTGTTATTTGTAATTGCCACAAAGTGGAAACAATCCAAACGTCCATCGACAGATAAAATGTGGTATATTCCCTAGTTGAATACTATCCATTCATAAAAAAAGAATAAATTCATTTTAAAGGTCACTTAAACAATGAACTTTAAAATATCTTACAAAATGGAGTTGCAAAAGATCACTTATTGAATGTTTCCATTTACAGGAAGTGTCCAAATTCGGTAAGTTCATTGAAATATGAAATAGACTAGTGGTTGCCAGTAAAGCTAATGGGCATAGGATGAAAATGTTCTAGAATGAGATAACAGTGACAATGGTTATGTAACTTGATGGATACACACGCACACAAAAACTGGAAAGTACAGTTTATGTTATATTTATTTATTTAGTGATATGATAGGGAATGACCCCAGGGCCCTGTGCATGCTAGGTGGTGCGTACATTATAAAAAGGTGAATTTTTGCTATGAAAATTTTCCCCTTATTAAAATCAGATTTTTTTTTAATAGGAGAGCTGGACAGTTGTCACAGAGGCCTTTCCTCTGCCTAGAGAGAACAGACTGAACACAGTAGCACTAAACATGACCAAGAGCCATTCGTCCTTTCGGAGGGCTGTGGTCCGCACCACACCTCCCGGCAGAGGGAAGTCCCAGTTTGCGGAATGCTGATTGGCTGACTCCTAAAAGGAGGCGGGGAAATAGGGGGCCGCTGGTCCTCCTTGGCAGGCAGGGGCGGGGCGAAGTCTTGGCTCGCGAGATTTTGCTGTTCCGCATTTCAGGTCTGCGGGGTGGGGAAAGAAGGAGCGGCGGCAGCCTCGGTCTGCACCGTCTCGCAGCAGCTCTACACCGGCTGGGATCCCGGCTTCCGCGGTCTGAGAGCTGAGGGACCGTCCGCTGCCTCTCAGTTCCCGCGCAGGTTCCGAATCTTGCCCGGGGTGGGGGCCAGTGGCCCCTTCCCTGCCCTCCGAGGACCGAAGATGAGCTTCCTCTTGTGAGTGGGGCCGGGCCCGGGGCGCCAGACTGCGGGCTGAGGTCGGGGGTCTGGGTCGGGGTCGGGGGCGGTGGCGGTGGCGGTGGCCTGCGTCCGCCCTGTCCCTGTTCGGTTCCGGAAGGTGGGGAGGGGAGAGACGAAGCCGACGGTGGTGAAGGTCGAGGCGGAGGAAGTGGAGCGAGCGGTTGGGGAGTTGAAAGGCCCCGAGGCCGGCTGCGCCTCCAAACTTTTCCGCCCGAGCGCCCCTGAGGGCGGAGAGACGATCTGGGGCGGAGCGCCTGGCCCGGCTGCGAGCTCCCTGTTTCTCTCAAGTTTCGATCCTCTTTGGTAAACGATTCTTGCTGACTTAGCTCTTCGACTCTGTTATTACTATTTAGTTTCATTATTGTCAAGTGTTCATTTACCCGCGTCGAAAAATGCTGCCCCAGGAGAGTGTGAACGCCTTACTTGGAGGATCTTGAAGTTACATGTAGGCCTGCAGCCAAATCCTTCTGTCCTAGTCTGGTTCTGCCCACATTGATTTTGTGACCTTAAATACTGCTGTCCTTGGTAGAGTCTTGTTTGAAATAATACTTGGGCTCAAACGAGGCTTAATTGGACAAGTTTGTAAATTCGCTGATCACTGTTAGGTATGTGGGGGTTTAAGCTCTGGCACCTTATTCTCAGGTAGTGTTCTCCACCTTAAATATTATTAAACTGTTTTATGATCCAATATGTGATCATTTTTAGTTATGAATGGAATCCGCTAGCTTGACGTTTTGTTTTGCCGAATTACAGTGTTTCATAACCAGAACTACCTACTTCTTTAATGTGAGAAATGTGAATTCTTTCGAGTATATTGCTGTTATAAAATAGCATTACTAAAAGTTTCTGTCTGAATTTCATTTTTCCTGCCTTTAAATTATTTCCTGATGGGTATAGGCACCAAAAAATGGTCATCATGTCAAAAAGTCTTAATGATTTAAAGCCTGGCGCGGTGGTGCATGCTTGTACAGTTATTCCCGCTGCTTGGAGAACCCAGAGTTCAAGACCACTTCATCTCAAAAAATAGGTTAAATTACTGATGTCCATATTATCAGAAGTATTAGACTCGTAAGGCACATCCAAGTCTGAGTTGATATTTAGTTAGAAATTTGTCTGTGGATGCACCGTTGTTGCCTTTTGGACCTAAATATTTGGCTTTATTTCTTTGAAACTTTGTCGTTTTTATGAGCATTATGTTTTACACTTTCTGGCTAATTTGAATAATGCTGTCATGAACATTTTTGTACAGGTTTTTGTGTGGATATGTGTGTTCCTGTTTCTTGGATGTATACATTGGAGTGCAGTTGATTTGTATCGAACCTCTGTTTTACCTTTTGAGAAAATGCTAAACTTTTTCTAAAAAGCACCGTGCCATTTCATGTTTACAGCAGTGCTGTGTGAGGGTTGCAGCTTCCCCACACCCTCTGTAGCACTTGCTAATGGTAGCCATCTAAGTATGGAGTAGAAATTCTTAATTTTGATTTGTAATCCCCTGATGACCAATTATATTGAACATCTTTTTTGTTTATTGGCCATTTGTACATATTCTTTAAAGTCCGTTTAGATCCTCTCCTTTGCCCATTTTTAAATGGGATTGCCCTTTTGCTTTCAAGCTGTAAGAGTTTTTATTGGCCATAGTGCTTTTATCACATCTGAGATTTGCACATATTTTCTTCTATCCTGTAGATCATTCTCACGAGGTTGACAATGTCATTTGAAAGACAAAAGTTTTAATTTAGATGAAAATCATATTGAGTCTTAAGACGTGATTACTGTTTTCCATAGTCTCTTGTCATTTCTGTGTATCCAGGACTCGTCCTTCTAATTTAATACTTTCCTATTCAGTGTGACTTTTACCACATTAAAAAGAAACTGTCCATATTTGATTTTTAATATTTTCATATTCTTTTTAAAAATTTCTTACACTTATTTAAAATTCAATTAAGACATATTATGTAAATGTACCAACTCCCTATGATGAATATAATCCTTATATGGTACAAACATGTACTAATGAGATTTTTAAAAAATAGATGAAAATTTCTCAAGTAAAGTAAAGGTTCACAGTTCTTTCCTCTCCCTTTCCTAGAAGATCACCACCTTGTGTGCATTGTTCTGATACCTTCTGTGCATTCAAAGGGGTCTTGCTGTACATTTGGTTCTGTAATGTGTTTAGCTGTGTTTTGAATCTTTTTGTATGAATATATCTATTCTTTATCCTTCTTTGATACTATAATATCTTACATGCTATAAATGTGCCATCATAATTTAATCCTGTACTGGTAAACTTTAGGATGTTTCCTGTTTTTCACTATTAAAAACATTCTTGGAAAGCAAATCTTTATTCTCACATAGAAGAGATACCTAGAAATGGAATGGTTAGATTGAGAAATTACTTGAATGTTATGCACTTTACACTTCCAGACACTGGCCAAAGTATTAATTTCTCTGTTCTCTAGTCTATACTTAACCAATGTAGTCATTTTTTCTGTTCTAAGGGTTTTTTGCTTTTGGTGTTTGGTTTGCTTTGGTTTGGTACTGAGGACTGAACCCAGGGCCTTTGCACTGAGCTGTATACTCCAGTGCTTGTAAAAAAAAATACTTTATTTTGAACATGGTCTCCCTGAACTGTAGGATTAGGCTGGTGGAGCTCAGATTTACAGTCCACCTGCTTCAGCCTCCTTTTGTGCTAGGATTAAGGTGTGTGCCACCACATCCTGCATCATTCTAACTGTTGAGTCACAGAAAAATAAATCTTACTTTAATTAAACAGTTTTTCACATGTTCATTCATCATTGTACTTTTAAGTTGCCTTTTTCTCTCCTTAGTCTATTTTTCTGAAGAGTTCCTTTAAGGAGTTCTAGAAGTATTCTTTGTCCAGCTAATCTTTCAAAACATGTTTAATGTACTTTTTGTTACTTTTGTTTTTGCTCAGTTACAGGAATGTCAATTGTTAGGATTTGAAATCAGTTCTTTTTTTTTTTTTTTTAAGTTTCTAGGTTTTTTATCGTATTAGGAGCACCTTGTGAACGGTATGAAATAGCAATTAAAACCTAACTTTTCCCCAGTAATTGTGTTTATCTCATTTTCCTAGCTACACTTGAAGATGTTAATATTTCTTTTATCATGGTTTGCTTTGATGGCTTCACAAATATTTTGATATAGAACTGGATCCTGAAAATGAGGATGTTAGAGTGAGTGCCGTCCCTTTACCTTTTCTGTAGGTAATTGAGGATAGAGGAAAGTGAGGTTTTTCTTGTTAGTACAGAGTTAGTGACAGAGCAAGGACTAGAATCTGAGTGGGGTTTTTTTGTTTCTTTGGTCATTGTTTTTTGTTTGTTTGTTTTTATAAAAGTACCCTTTATGCCAGACTTCTTTATGGGTGTATCACATTTTACTTATTTGTGAAATTATGCTACTTACCCAGCTTTCATGTATGGTAATAAATTAGACACCCCCAACACCCCACCTCGATGCAGGGTAGGCAAGCACTGTACTACTGAACTATACCCGCAGTCCTAAAATTCTCTTGTTGTGATCATCATCTCCTTTTTCCATCCTGGGATCTTTCAGAGAATGTTTTCATTTCATTTCACAGATGAACTTCCGTACCTAAAATTACGCTGTTCTACTTTCAGTGCTAAAAATTCGTTTCTACTTTTAACCCAACAGTAGCAGCCGCTCTTCTAAAACATTCAAGCCCAAGAAGAATATTCCTGAAGGATCTCATCAGTATGAACTCTTGAAACATGCAGAAGCAACTTTAGGAAGTGGAAATCTCAGACAAGCAGTTATGTTACCGGAGGGAGAGGATCTCAATGAATGGATTGCTGTTAACAGTAAGTTTTTAACAATGTTCAGCTTCATTGGTTTGTAGAAACATTTTGCTGAAATCTTTATTTTGTTGTTGTTGTTGTTGTTTGTTTGTTTGTTTTTGAGACAGAGTCTCGCCACATAGTTCAGGTGGGCCTTGAACTCACTATATAGTCTGGGCTGGCCTCAAATTTGCAGTGATCCTCCTGAGAGCTGAAATTACAGGCGTGTGCCACCATGGCCAGCTAAAAGCTTGTTGTTGATGGATTTTCTCTAACAGGCATAACTGTTGTGATATGACAGATTAAAAAAACATAAATAGAAATACTTGGTAATTTATGTTCTTCAGAATACTTGGTAGCATCTTTGGTTGAGTAGTGAGGCCTGAGAAGTGATGAGTGCTTCAGGCCATTCCTGAGGAAAATACCATGAAGAACTGAATAAGGTCAAATAAAAGATTAACAAATGCAAGGACTCTCCTCCCGGGACCGTGTGTTTGTAGGAATCCATTGCACAGTTTTGCCCCCACTCCCGGCAGTACTGATTCACATTCACATTCACAAAAATCTATGGCAGTTCCAGTGGGCAGTCAGTTGTTTGTTGTGAGTGAAGAATCCTCAGAAAGGGCTGGGGATTTAGCTTAGTGGCATAAGCACCTGCCTGGCAAGTGTGAAGTCATGAGTTCAATCCCCAGCACCCAAAAAAAAATCCTCAGGAAGAGATTGAAAGACTGGGAGAAAGTGAAGGGATCCAGGAGCCGAGTTGAAGAGAACCAGGACTTGATGTGCTGAGGCTAAAGATTGGAATGTGTCAGCCTCTCATGCTGAGGTGGGATCCGTACTGGGACCTTTTTAATGGAAAATTTCGGACATAAGAAAGTAGAGAAACTAGGACAGAATTCTCAGGTACCCATCATCCCTCTTCAGTAAATATCAGTGTGTGGCTAATTGTGCTTCTTTATGCCCCCTATTTCAATGCAAACCCCAGACATATTATTTCATCTATAAGTATCTCTAAAGACAGGACTCCTTTTAAAGATAATGACACCCAGGCACAGTTGCATATGTAATTGCAGCTGTTTGAGAAGCTGAAGCAGGAAGATCACAATTTTGAGACCAGCCTAGGCAACCGAGCCTGGGATAGCCTGGGACCCTATTTCAAAATAAAATTTAGCAAGGGTTGGGGTATAATTCAGTGATAGAATGCTTGTCTAGCACGCTCAGAGTCCTAGGTTCAGTCCCCCATACAACACACACACACATAAGTCGTCTTTTAATGTTATTGAATTATCTATTTAGTGTTCACATTTCCCCGATTGTCCTATCTAATATTTTTTTTTTAATTGAATGTTGGTTTAAATCAGGATCCAGCAGGGCCTGTATATATGTTTTCTCATATCTCTTAATCGATAGGTTTCTCTTTATTGCAGTCTTTTTTTCCCTGCTCTTTATTTTTGAAGAAACCAGGTCACTTATTTTCCACAGTATGAATCCCCTAATTCTACCCCCAAGGCATCCATTATCATGTTCTGTTTCTCCTTTTATCTCCTGTAACATTAGATGTGGAGCAGCATTGTCCTATAGAACTTTCTGCAAAGATGAGAATGCTCTATACTTTTAGTGTGGTTATTTATCCCTTAACATGTGGCTAATGTGACAGAGGAACTGAATTTTTAATAGAACTCAATTTTAATGTAAATATGGTAACCAGATGTGGCTAGTGGTGACCATGCTAGTGGCTTGATTTTGTTTTATGTACAGTTACTTAATAGGTGGGGGTATATGTTTCTATATGTTTTTAATTACCCAAAATTCATAGTTTGCAGTAGAATTCACTTTTCTTATTGTATATTCTGCGGATTTGGACAAGTTTATAATGACAAGTTTATCATGTTCACCACTGTGACATTATCACAGAATGACTCAAAATCCTCTATCCTTTGCCTGTCTTCTCTCCCTTTGCCCCCGACTATTTTGGCAACCATTGGGGTTTTTTTGCCTTTTTTAGAATGTCTTCATATAGTTGGAGTCAGATAGAGTATATAGCTTTTCCATAGTGACTTTTCTTTGCTTAATAATATTTAAGTTTCTTCCATATCTTTTCATGGTTGACAACTCATTTATTTTAAGCCCAGAGTAGTCGGTTTACTAGATATATCACAACATATTTATCCATTCACCTACTGAATAATAGCTTGGGTGCTTCCAAGTTTAGGCAGTTAAGAATAAAGCCTTTGTAAACATCCATATGCAAGTTTCTGTGTGAACTTAAGTTTTCAATCCTTTGGGCAAATACCAAGCAGCATAGTGAGCAGATGTGGTAATTCTGGGTTTGTGAGAAACCGTTGGTCTCCCACAGTGGCTGGACCATTTGTTTCCCACTAGCAGTGAGTGAGAGCTCCTGTTGCTCTGCAGCCTTACCAGTTTTCAGTGTGGTCAGTATTCTGGATTTTCGCCATTCCAAATAAATAGGTAGTGGTGTCTCGTATTTTAATGTGCATTTCCCTGTTGATATTTGGTGTGAGGCATCTTTTCATATGCTTACTTGCTGTGTGTGTGTGTGTGTGTATCTGTTGAGATGTCTGTGAAGATCCGACTCATTTTTGAGTTTATTGTTACTGAGTTTTAAGTTTTTTGTATATTTTAGAACACATTCCTTTATCACCTATGTCTTTTGCAGATATTTTCTGCTAGCCTGCTGCTTAGCTTTTTCTCTCATGAGTTTCTTCTGCAGAGCAGAAAATTTTAATTTAATGAAGTTTGGCTTATTAGTGCTTTCATAAACTGTGTCTTTGATCTTAAAGGTTATTGCCAAGGTCACCTAGACTTTCTCCTCTGTTTCTCCCATGTCTCTTAGAGGTTGTATGCTTTTGCATTTTACATTGTGATCTATTATTAATTTTGAGTAGATTTTCATGAAGGGTTTAAGGTCTGTGTGTAGATTAATATGGGGGTTTTTGAGACAAGAGTTTTGCCCAGGCTGGCCTCAACCGTGCAGCCATTGGCTGCCTCAGCCTTCCAAATACTGGGTTTATAGGGATGCACCACTCTGCCCAGCTAGATTCATCTTTTTGCGGGTACCGGGAATCGAGCTCAGGACCTTGCCCTTGCCAGGCAGGCTCTGTGCTGCCAAGCTGTATCCCTGGCCCCTAGATTTCAAGTTTTTGCATATGGATGTCCAGGAGATGTACACTATTGCTGAAAACTGTCTTCTCCATTGTGTCAACTGTGTTCCTTTGTAAAGCCCGTGGGTCTGTTCTGCATTCTCTATGATAGTCCATTGAATTATTCATTGTGTTACCAATATCACACTGACTCAGTTACTATATTGAAACTGAGCAATGTCAGTCTTCCCACTTCGCTTTTTCATATAAAATTTAGAATCAGATTTTTGATACACTGAGGTTTTTATTGGTCAGTTGTCTTTTTATTGCTCTTAGCAACATTGATAATCAGTTTTTGTTTTGTTTTTTGAGACAAGATCTCACTATGTATTTTGTGCTAGCTTTGAATAATATTATCATCAGTGCATTTGGATAAAAACCTTGTGTGAGCTACATGTGTAATTTAAGTTTTCTCAATCACATTTAAAATTTTTTATTTTTCATGTTAAAAACTATTCACATTGCTTGAGAGAAGAAAAGGTGCAGAATTATGTGGTATGTTGTCTTTTTTTAAATTTTTATTTACTTATTTATTCTTTTCTGAGACAGGGTCTCACTATGCAGATCAGGTTGGCCTTGAGCTCACTTTGCAGCCCAGGCTGGTCTTGAACTTGCAGTGATCCTCCTGCCTCAGCCTCCTGAGTACTGGGATTACAGGCTTGCGCCACCATGCCCAGCTATACGTTACTTTTTGTATAAGAAATGATAAAGAAACTTAGTGGGCAGGAGACAGAAAATGAGTGGTTGCCTCTGTGTTGGAATTTAGAGTTTTTTAGTATTTTTCATATTGTTTTGATATTTGAGCCATATAAAGTATTATTCAAGATAAAACTTTTTTAAATTTTTATTTAAATGATCATTGCTTATTCCAGAGGCCTTAGATTTTTCTTTGAGACATTCTGCTATAAATCAGGCCAAACTTTTGTTTGTTTATTTGTTTGTTTTGAGACAGGGTCTACCTGTATAGCCCTTGAATCTGCCTCAGCTCCCTGAGTGCAGGGATTACAGACAGGCATGTGTCTCCATGACTGGCTCAAACCTTCTGGCCTCTTGTTCCCAATTTTCTCTTAAAAATTGCTGAGAACTTCAAAGAACTTCTAACTGTTATGTAGTTGGTTACTGTTACAAATTTTAAATATTCTTCTTATTAAGTTCATTTAAAAATAATAAATCCATTGCATGTTAATATATTTTTATTTAAAAGTGTTCTCCAAAACTGGTTTCAAAGAGAAATATAGCATTAATATTTTTGAAAATCTTACGTATTGCCTGGATTAATGAACATTTAGATTTTCAGATTTGCTTTTGCATTCAAGAGTCCTTGAAAAATTCTACTGTACCCTCTTGACAGAAGGAGAGTGAAAAGGGCAATTAAAGTGGTTTTGGCCCACAGATCCCGCTGTGGCCTCACAGGAAATCTCTACACCACCTTTGATACTGGGGCTTCCATGTCACTTTTGTAGAAACATGACTGATTAAGAGGAAGTAATTATGGATGAGGGAGTTTTATGTAAAATTCCTTTTGACAAGGTGAATTTTTTTAAGTCTGTTTTTTAAGAAGCTTGGAAAAACCCTACTTGATTTTCACATACTTCCATAGAGGACCAAAGTATTTATTTAAAACACTTTCCAAGTTTCATATGACTTTGCACAGAATAGTTACACTTTATTCATCCACTTCCGTTTTCTTCTATATCTAACTGAAGCTTATGTTGAAACTACCCACTAATTACCCCAGCTCTCTGCCTTTTGCCTGAACCTTTGCACTTTAGAGTTGCCTTTGGGTCCTCTTTGTTCTTTGTGTAAGGGTAGTGCTAGGTGTTAAACTTGGGACCTCACACATGCCAAGCAAGCACTGTACCCCTGAACTACATCACCAGCTATGTATGTAATAATTGACTGATTTATTGATTGATCATTTACAGAGTCATGCCATGTTGCCCAAGCTGGGCTCCAACTTGTGATTCTCCTTCCTCAGCTTCCCAAGTAGCTTGAGATCACAGGTGTGCACCACTGCACCTGGATGGATCCTGTCTTCTTATACTGTATCCTGTATTACTCATTTAAAAAAATTTTATCCCTTCTAGGGCTAGGGGTTTAGCTCAGCGGTACAAGCGCTTGCTTGGCAAACATGAGGTCATGAGTTCAATCCCCAGTACCAAAAAAAAAAAAAAAAAAAGAGGAAGAGGACAATTTTGGACTGGGGATTTAGCTCAGCGACATAAGGGCCTGCCTGGTAAGGGCATAGTTGTGAGTTTGATCCCTGGTACCAAAAAAAAAAAAAAGTGTAATATATCAAAAGTTAATGTTTAGTTGGCCATGGGAGGGAGCATGCACCTGTGGTCCTAGTTACACAGGCAGCTGAGGCAGGAGGATCCCTTCAGTTTGGAAGTCTAAGGCTAGCCTGGGCAAATATAGCAAGACCCCATCTCAAAAAAAAAATTCTTTTGTCCTTTTTTTTCTTCAGCTGAGAAGTCTGACATTTTTGTTATGTTTACTCAGACATTTAACACAATTCTGCCATTACCTCTGCAGCTGTGGATTTCTTCAACCAAATCAACATGTTGTATGGAACTATTACAGAATTCTGCACTGAAGCGAGCTGTCCAGTCATGTCTGCAGGCCCCAGGTGCGTCAGCCTGATACAGAGGTGTTGGCGTTACTTTTGCTTTATCACTAATGGATGTGTAATAATAGGTCTTTTTTATTATATGTTTGGTTACATAAAGTTGATTCCACTTTGTTCATGAATATTGACCTATAGCTGTTATTTCTAAATACTTGGACATGTGGTTATTCAGAGTTTGATTTTTATATTGCATCATAGTAACTTTGAGTATTATGTTGTAGGAAGAAGAATACAGAAATTTGAATTATGTTTATCTTGTATCCCAAAACTTTTTATCTGATTAATATTTATGGCTTCTGGCTAGCTTTTAAATGAGTTTTGGTAGTTTTTAATGGGCCTTTAAATATTTGATTATTTTTTCTTTCATTTATTTAGAATTAAGTGGGCAACACAGTTTAGAAATGATTAGCTGGATTAAAGATGCTAGGTTAACAAATATTTCAACTATAATAAACTTCAATGAAAAATCTAAAGAAGTATAGAATTCTTTATCACCTATAATATTAAGTCAGATTGTGATGGGATTAATGTTTTTATGTTTCTCAGTGTTTTTTTCTTATAATAAATTACAGATTTTATGTAACAATAAATAATATCAAGATGTTTGTCTCTTGTACTTTGACTTTTCTATAGGTATAAGGAAAAAAGATCCCCAATGAGTTTTGACCCTATTTTTGTTGCAGTTTAGGAAGGCTGTTATTTTATGTTTCATTAATCAAACTTTATTTATTTGTTTTTGTCTTTTTGAGATGGAGTTTCACTAAGCAGTTCAGGCTGGCCTTGAACTCACTTTTTAGCCAAGGCTGGTCTCAGACTCGCAGCAATCCTCTTGCCTCTGTCTCCCGAGTGCGGGGATTTCAGGTGTGCACCATCACGCCTAGCCCTACATTCATCAAACTATAAAAGAAATCAAAATGAATGGGAAATATAAATTTGTCTATGGTTTAAATGACTGGAGAAATTTTGCAAAGTCTTGTTGATTATTCTAGTTTAGCAAAAGTAAAAGGAAAAAATGTGCATGGCTAAAAATGTATTTGTCTAAGGTTGTCTCTGAGAAACAGGATTTGATCATCTTGGCACTGATGATAAGTTATGGCCAAGGGTCTCAGAACGCAGTGGATCATTTGCTCCTTACACTGCCCTCAGCATCTTCCTGCCCTGCACATAGGAGTACAGTTCCTTCGTCTGTCCTGGACTGTCTTATGAAACATCCTTTCTGGTACTGCCAGTTGCCACTGGCCGTGATCAGAGATGTCTCCCTGATCTCTTTAGTTATAACCATCACAGTTCATAGTAATTGTGTAGGAAATTTACAGTAATCCTCAGTAGAACCTTAGGTAATTTATTAAAGTTATGTAGTTCATATTAATAAAATGTGGAAGTAGCACATTTATTAATGTTTTTGAAAATCATCAGTAAAACATATTTCTCTTCAGGTATGAGTATCACTGGGCAGATGGCACTAATATTAAAAAGCCAATCAAATGTTCTGCACCAAAATACATCGACTATTTGATGACCTGGGTTCAGGATCAGCTTGATGATGAAACTCTCTTTCCTTCTAAGATTGGTGAGTTAATGAATATTGCAGAACTATTTTTCTTTCTGAATTATGTAGTCTTTTTTTACTGCTCTGTTACTTCAAAGTATTAGAGTGGGCCAGGACATAGCTCGGTGGCACTGTGCCTGCCTGGCAAGTACAAGGTCCTGAGTTCAATTCCTGGTATAAAAAATTAAGTAATAGAGGTAGGCATGATGATCCATACCTGTAGTCCTAGCCCTTAGGGGCTGAAGCAGGATTATTTGAATTCAAAGCCAACCTGAGCTACTTACTGAGAACTTACCTAAAAAAAACTTTCTTTTTTAATAGAGACTGCCATATTCTTCTCCAAAGAGTCTGTATCAGTATATATGCCCTCTAGAATGTTTGTGTCTGCCTATTTTTCTTTTTTTGAGGGGAAGGGGGAGCTTTTTTTGAGACACAAGTCTTGCTATATAGCCCAGGCTGGTCTTGAACTCGTGGCAATCCTGTTGCCTCAGCCTTCTGAGTGCTGGGATTACAGGCATATGACACCATGCCCAGCTCTGCCTGTTTCTTTACCATACCGATTATTACTCACTTTTTCTTTTTAGTCTTTTGTACATTAAGTGAATACATTTTTACTTCAGTGTACATTTAAAAAATATTGATATGATAGAGAATGTATTTTGTTTTGTTGATCATTGTAACTTTTCTGTTTATATCCTTTGTCTGTTTCCGTTAGGAATATTAGCTCTTTATATTTTTTCCCATATTGTCTTTTGTCTGATTTGTTGATGGACTGTTTTGCTCTGCATATCTCTCATTTTGTCTTACTAATCATTTCCTTGTGACTTGAGTTTTCCTTGGTGTTTTTTTTTTTTGTTGTTTTGTTTTTTGTTTTTGTCTTTTTGAGACAGGGTCTCCCTATGCAGTTCAGGCTGGCCTTGAGCTCATTTTGTAGCCTAGGCTAGTCTCGAACTCGAAACAATCCTCCTGCCTCAGCCTCCCAAGCTCTGGGATTACAGGCATGAACCACCACGGCTGGCTATGACTTGAGTTTTAATACACTAATGAAAAACTTTTTCCCTACTTCTGGATTATTTAAAAAAAAAAAACCTTACATTTGTGATTTTTTTTAATGTAATACTTTATTCTATCAGTTTTTCTTCTGAATGCTGCTTTCATTATTTTCCAAAAAGAAAATTTAGTCAGTTTTTCCCAGTTCACTTACTGAGTACATGTGTCTTTTCTGCCCTGATTATCTTATGTGTACAATGGATTACCGTATATTTGGAGGTCTTTTAATGTCTTTATCACTTCCTGTGGAAACTGCAATTTTCATTCACGTGGCCATGTATCTTTTACCATCTTACAAGGGCAAGCTCCTTTCCTTTCTCTTCTTTTTTAGAGTATTCACAGCTATCCTGAGGTATTTCCCAAGAATTTAGACATTTGCTCAAGGTAAAAAAACAAATAAAATCTTTAGATTGCATCTAATTTTTGTACACAGATATATTCTTATTCTCTTTATACTGAATCTTCTAGCCAAGAATAAGATCTTCATTTAGTCTTGTCATTTATTTAGTGAGCCTTCTTTCCTCTGTAAAATTCTATTTTATTTATTTTATGTTATGTTTTGGTACCGGGGATCAAACTCATGACTTTGCACTTGCCAGACAGGCACTTAGGCTGCTGAACTAAAATCCTCAGCCCCAAAATTTTATTTTTATTTATTTATTTAGACTTTTTGAGAGAGCATCTTGCTAAGCAGTTTAGGCTGGCCTCAAGCTTACTTTGTATGCTAGATTGGTCTCAAACTTGCCACAAACCTTCTGCCTCAGCCTCCCAAGTGCTGGGATCACAGGCCTGAGCCACCACACCCAGTTTATTCCTAGGCATTTTTTTCTTTTTATTAATACTTGGTTTCTTCTCTCTCTCTCTCTCTCTCTCTCTCTATCTTCTTTTCTCTCTCTGTCTCTCTGTCTGTCTGTCTGTCTGGCTGGCTGGCTGTCTCTCTCTCTCTCCCCCTTTCCTTTTCCTTTCCTTTTTGAGACAGGGTTTCACTGTGCAGTTCAGACTAGCCTTAAACTTCCTTGGTAGCCCAGGCTAGCCTCAAACTCACAACAATCCTCTTGCCGCCTCCTCTCGAGCACTGGGATTACAGCCATGTGCACTATGCCTGGCCGGATAATTGGTGTCTAATTATTATTTGATGTATATTGTCTGTTGATTTTTGTAACTGTTATACTCTATCTTGATAATTCTTCTTTCTCTTAAATTTCTGAAGTATGCAGCTTCATCAGATGAAGATGACATTAATTTGGCCTCTTTCTGATGTTTTCTTATTGTTTTATACTCTCCTAACTGCACTGACCAGTACTTCCAGAACAATGCTGAGTTAGAGTGATGATGCAGAAATGTACATCAAGTGTTGCACTTGATCTGCTTGATATTGGTCAGTTTTTCCATTCTGTTATTCAACCTTTTCCTTTCTTACAAATTCTTTATTATGTATTGCTTCTATTTGAATATCTGTTAAATATAGCTTGGAAAGTATTTAGATGAAAACAAATTAGTTATTCTTGAAGGTCTCCTCTTTATGGAGATAAAGAAATTTTTTTAGTTCATCCTTTTTTTTTTTTTTCCAGCTTCCTCTTCTGCATTAATTCACTCTCATGTTCTGGAGTCCCTTTGTCCCCATTAAGTTGTTGTCTGCATGTTATTTTTGCTAGTTATTTCATTAGACATAACTGTTTATTGCTAACTTTTTACTAATAGTTTCAAGTTGTTAATGTTATTAACAAGATACTTCTTGGTACATTCAGAGAAAAAGGGGTTTGGTTTTTAAAACATTTTTTCAGTACATGAATGCTCAGAGAAATATGTTTCTGCATAATATTCAAAAAATCAAGTTAGCCAGAACTTGGAGGAATAGACACAAAACCCAGTGATGTTTAACAAATTCCCAGCTGTTAAGGGCTGCCAAGAGAAAAAGAAAACAAAATTCAGGGAAATATTGTTTTAGTAAGTCCTTGTTTTTGAAAGGTTGAAAGGAGGTGTTTCAAGAGTTGTATCAAGGAATAGGCCTTTAAGGCCAATGAACCTCAGTTATTTTGGAAGCAGGTGCGCTTGTTTACTGCAGCCAGTACAGTTGAAATGACTTTATCCTGTCTCTGTTTTCTAAGAGACATTGATATTCTCAGCATAATTCTCAAGAACATAGCCAGTTGCAACCCTGAGATGACTTTACTGTTCAAGATAGTCCAACAAACCTTCCGGTTTACTAAAGAAATGTTTTATTTTCTTTGAAAAAATCAGGGGGTCCAACTCCCCTTTTTTTAGAAAGTACACTGTATTTTTAACCATCAGGAAAGTGGAAACTTAATTTCCAGGTAATTCAGAAAATAAAATAATAAAATTTATACTTGCTGCATTTAACCTGGGGAAGAAACCGTAATATTAAACCACTAAAGTTATGTTTATTTGAACTTTGATTCAGAGGCATCTTACATAATCTGATGTTCATGCTTACTGATCTAAGGCAATTAGAAAAACTGTGACCTTTGTCTCTTAAGTATACAGTAATAAGCTTATGAGTGTTTGCAGGTATGTTTGTGTGTTAAAGTTGGTCATGGAAGTATTGAAATTTGCTGCTGAATATTGGGTTAAAGGCTGGCACAGTCACTATAGAGATCAATATAGAGATTCTTCAGAAGCTTAAAAATGGAAATTCCATTTGACCCACCTGTGCCTCTTCTGGGTATATTCTTGAAAGAGTTAAAGGCATCCTACCATAATGATAGCTGAATATTCATCTATAGCTATGCAACTCACAGTAGTTTAGCTCAGGAAATGACCTGGATGTCTGGCCACATGCGCATGGATAAACATATGTGGTACACCATGGAATATTATTTCGCTATAAAGAACAAAGTTATGTCATTTGCTGGAAAATAAATGAAGTTTGAGACCATAGTGTTAACTGAAATAAACCAGACACAGAAAGTTAAATACTACATGGTTTCTCTTCTATGAGAAAGCTAATATATAAATGAGTAAAAGTGAAATAAATGAAAGATGGTTGGAAACAAACATGAACTTTTTGCAGATGGAGAAGAGGATGAAGGGAACTAGGAAGAGGAGGTAAGGGAATCAAAAATGGTCAAAAATTAT
Organism: Cavia porcellus; assembly: GCF_034190915.1. NCBI lineage: Eukaryota > Metazoa > Chordata > Mammalia > Rodentia > Caviidae > Cavia > Cavia porcellus. The sequence continues at coordinate 27,910,292 of NW_026947501.1, read as the reverse complement.
CTCTCCCAAAACAGATGTTCGCTGTTACATTAATTATTTAAAAAGACTGACTGATCTACTAATATACGTATGTGTGTATTTGACTACAGGTGTCCCATTTCCCAAAAACTTCATGTCTGTGGCCAAGACAATCCTCAAGCGTCTCTTCAGGGTCTATGCCCACATTTACCACCAGCACTTTGACTCCGTGATGCAGCTGCAGGAGGAGGCCCACCTCAACACCTCCTTTAAGCACTTTATTTTCTTTGTTCAGGTAAGGAGCCTGTGGGTTTCTGAGCAGTGTGTCTTACTTGTCCGCACAGAGAAGCTAAATACAAATAGTGTTTTCAGTTTTATTTTCCACATTGTTTTGTTGATCTGTGTGGCAGCATACAAAGATGTCGCTCAGCAGGCTATAATCCCACCCGTTTGGGAGGTGAGGGAGGAGGCTGGCAAGTTTGAGGCCAGCCTGAGTAACTTAGACCCTACTTCAACATGCAAATGAAAAGACTGGGAGTGTAGCACAGCGGTTAAACTTCTGTTTAGGATATATGAGACCTTGGGTTCAATCCCTAGCTTGGGTCAAACAAGGCCTTGGGCCCTCCACCTCTAGCCTCCCTGGAGCTCCAGTTAGGGTGTGTGTCATTTTAATACGTGCTCTGTTGTGAGCTAAGTCAAAATATGTAATGTAGAAGTTGTTTTTTCTAAACTAAAACCTCAGCATCCATTTTAATTGCAGAGTTGGCACTTGGTGATAAGTCAGTGAGTTTGGGTTGCAGTCAGGCACTTGGTCTCTCAGAGGTTCACCATCACTGCCCTACAGGTTGGCAGTGTAGAAGTAGAAGGTAGGCATGGAGGCAAAGTCCCCATACCTTAGTTGTCACGCCTTGGTCTTCCTCATGAGCAGCCCCGATCTGATGTTCTCCCAGGGCCCACAGCCACCAGCCATTGCATTAACACACAAAAGGCGCCTGTCTCTCCAGACATCCCACACTGTTAAGGAACTGTGTGTCAGGAAGCAGGGAGGAAAACTGGTACGTGTCACAAAGAGTATCTGTGTTTTTAAACGAGTAAAAAACGATTGTTATAAAATGTCCATAGAGCCAGGTATGGTGGCACACACCTGCAATCCCAACATTCAGGAGGCTGAAACAGGAGGATTGCTGCAAGTTCAAGGCCGGCCTGGGCTACAGAGTGAGCTGAAGGCCAACCTGAACTGCATAGCAAGACCATGTCTCAACAAGACAGGAAAAAATAAGTTCATAGAATTTCATAAAACTAGGATTGAGAATCTTTCAAAATCATTTAGTTTTAATTTAGGTTAGTTTTAAATTTTATTTCTCTTCTGTTTTTAGGAGTTTAATCTGATTGATAGGCGTGAACTGGCACCTCTTCAAGAATTAATTGAGAAGCTGGGCTCAAAAGACAGATAAATGTTTCTTCTAGAACAGTTGTCCTCTTGCTTCATCTCCTGCTAGAGCTATCTCATTGCTGTGTGTGTAGACTAGTGATACAGACTTTAAGAAGACAGGATAAAGGACATCTTGTGTGTGTCTGCAGGGAAACTGTCCCAAAGGTAGGTCGCCTAGTAGCTTCACAGGCAGGACAGAGTCAGAGGACACAGTCACATCAGAGATGCTGTGTGAACAGTCCTGTTACTGTCAGCATTGTACTCGGTTGTAACATGTGATGACTAACCTGTAGTTTATTAGTTCACTTATTTTTTTATTCACAAAAATTATTGCATCTGTTTCAGGTGTCAGCATAATGGATATTAAGAGTTTTTACCATTGATTTATTTGTAAGTTTTCAGAAAAAATTTCCTAATACAATCATATTGGTTTTACTCTGCTTTTATCTTATTAATAGAAAAGGTATTTTTAGGTTTCCTTAAGATTTAGAACTTCTAGACTGGGTGTGGTGGCGCATGCCTGTAATCCCAGCACTCGGGAAGCTGAGGCAGGAGGACTGCTACGAGTTTGAGCCTAGGCTAGACTACATAGCAAGACCCTGTTTCAAAAAAATATTTAGAACTTTTGTGTCACTTTGGATAGCCTTTTAGTTTCAAGTTTATATGCTCGTGTTTTTATAGATAAGAATATATATTTTTCAAAATTCATTATTGCAATTTAAATCATGTCATATGTGGAATGGGAGCAACCAAAGTTATTTTTAAATTAGTTTTATTTTTTAATTATTATTTGGGATTGTATTTACATCTATCTAAATTATTAGAAGTTTTCATGTATCAGAAATAATTTTAGGTTCTGAGGATGATCTTACAGGTTTTTATTTTAAAATGCTTTTTTAAAATTAGTATGAAGCTTTTGGCTGAGAAAAAACTAAATATACATGATAGACTTAGGTCTCACAGCCATTATTTTCATTCATATTGTTTTTCAGAGGCTTTGCAGTTTTGGTAAGAGTGAAATAAAGTATTTAGAGTATTTAATAGGTTCCTAAAAAACTTACCTCTGTGTTTCTGTTTTTTGGTACTGGGGATGGCAAGGTGAGGGCTGTGTCACAGAGCTGTGTTTTAGTCAGGGTCTGGGTTTCCCAGTCTGGCCTTGAATTTGGGATCCTTCTGCCTCAGCCTCGAGAGTAGTTGGGATTACAGGTGTGTGCCCCCAGCCTGGCTTTGTTTTTTATTGTGACTTGAGACTTAAGAGTAGTATGACAAAATGAAAGGCAAAATAAGTACAAATAAATAAGTAATCTTAATTTCATTCTGTTAATAAAGGATAGATTGAGCTTCCATAGGGAATTTAACCTGCTTTCATTATTTTTTATCAAAACTTGAAATTTTTCTTTTTATGGGGATAATATCATCTCCCTTTAGTGAAGAAAATGCGTTTTTTGTTGAGTTCCTTGGATTTAAATGTTTGACTATTTAAATGTACTGAGGCATAGTAGATATCCTGGAGACTTGCCAGACTGACAAAGCTTTACTTCATCTGAAGTCTGGATCAGAGCTGACCAACCTCATGGCTTTGATAAAGGTTACATTTGATAAGGGTTCTTTTGTTACTTATTTTTATTATTCCACTAGATTATAAAGAAAAGAATTGCTTAACACTCTACCCCACCCTCTTTGGGGTTTTTTTTTTGTTTTGTTTTTTTGGTACCAGGTATTGAACTCACAGCCTCAGGCTTGCCAGGGCAGGTGCTTAAGCCACTGAGCTAAATCCGCAACCCTGCCTTTGGTTTTTTGAAACAAGGTCTTGCTGTGTAGTCCAGGCTGAGCCTTGTACTCACTGTGTATCCCAGGCTGGCCTGAAACTTGCAGTGATACTCCTGTCTCAGCCCCCTGAGTGTGAGGATTACAGACATGTGTCACCATACCTGGCAGAAACTCCATTTTTAATAACCTAATTTCAGTAAATTCTTAAAGACACACAGATTTTAAAGGATTTCAAAGTGGGATAATCACCAATTAAAAAGAGAAAAGCCCTGTATAAAACATTACACAGCCCATGTTTTAAACTTACCCAGTGGACCAGCTATCAGCCATCTTGTCTACTTAATGTTGATTATTTAGAAATAAAACAAGTTTCTGGGTGCATCTCCATTGTAACTTCCTCATTGTATATTCATTTGTAATATTTCAAAGATTCTCAGAAGAGTTCTTGCTTCTCTCCATTCATTTTCACTGATAGAAATCCCCTCATGATGGAGCCCCTAAACCAACCAAAGACGGTCACATGCCAGGGAAGCAGTAAAGGCAGCTTATTAGTGGGACATAAATCAGAAATGTGTTGATAATTTTGAAACTTACAATAAATGCCCTTTTTAAAAACTTTATTTTTTTAACAAAACGAGTTTCCAGGGCAGTCTGGTTTAACCAGCAGCACATTACACTGAGGCGGGAGGAGAGCCAGAGAATGGGGGGTGAGCGGGAAGCAGAAGGCGCCCTCCCGACAGGGCGAGGGGCCACCCTGTATAGGGGTTGGAAGGAGCCAGTGAGTGTGGCTTCGCTCACTCTGCATTTTCTGCCCCAGCCCACGTCTCCTGTAGTCCCTCCACTTCCCCTGCTCCGCAGACGTCCTCTCCCGTCAGTGGCCGATGTCTGCTCCTCAGTGGTGATTACAGTCCTGGGTGGAGAGTGCTTGCCAAATGATGCAGGTCATCCTGTGGTGCTTTAGTTTTTAGGCCTTTTAAAAAACTTGGACAATGATGTACAGATACTTGTTTATTCAGACCTCTTTGAACTACTGTTTTTTATCTTGACAGCCAAATGTGTCCTTCCTTCTCCTTCATTTTGTGAATAAAGTGACTTTACAGGCCTGGCAACTAACAGGGTGTTCCGTCCATCCTAGACTTGCAGAGCTGTGGCTTATGTGCTGCTTCCTCAAGAAATGCAAATCTGTGTTCACCATGACTTTGATAACAGGCAGTTATTCTAGTAGTGCAGAGGAAGCGGAAGCTGACATCTCCAGTGTGATGCCTTACCTCATATGAATAAACAGAGCAGGCCCAAAGAGTGCAATGTCCTAGAAATGTGTTTCTAAGCAGCTCCAGTCATGGTGCTGGGGCTACCGCAGCCCCATTGCACCAGGCTGGCTCCTATCAGAGGGAACTGTGGCCTAGAAAATGCAAGCCTGCACCCCAAGCACTGAGCACCTTCCACATGGTGATTGGTTCGGTGTGGATTTGGTTTCTATTGTAGAATTCTGGCAAAGAGGAAAAATAGTTCTTTGCTCTTTCTCTTGCATTCAGTTTTACTGTTTCAGACTGTAAAAGGCTTTGGGTGATGATGTTCCATGTGGTAGCACTAATTTTATTAAAACACCTAATTCACTTGGATTTGGATTATGAGACAAACAAGTATTCTGTAAATCCAAAAGAATCACCAGTGTGCTATGGATTTACTATACAGCAATATTCAATATTTGGTCTACATTGAAAGTAGTTTGTATAAGTTAGCCTTAATTACCATCCAGAATATTTTTAAATGTTCTTTACATTCAAACTTATGTTGTATTTTTACATCTTTGGGGGGCTTTATCTATTTTTCTAAGTCAGTCAACTGTACTTTAAAAAAATGTATTTTGTATCTACTTTTGTAACTTCATCAAAATAAAATATATTGAAAGCAAGAAATGACTGATTTTATTTTAGTATGGGAACTTGAGATTTTTGCTGGTTCTGTGGGATCTGAGTACAGCTTAAATTTGGAAGGTTATCGTTGAATATAATTTAGTAGTTACAATTGTTTTTAGCCCTTAAAGATAAGTTCCAAAATAAAACAAAATACCAGAACCCCACTCCCAAGAAACAAACCATTTTATTGTTACCGAAACCCACCCAAGACAAAAATAATTAGTTCCAACACTAGCCAGCCGCTGGATCTCTTTTGCATATTCCTAATTGTGGTACCGGGAAAAGAGAATATGAGACTTAATAAACCTAATAAAGTTGAGTAATAGTGTATATCCTTAAACCTTTCCCTGCCCCAAACATCTGTTTTTCATTATTGTAGAAGAAATTCTAGGAGAATTAGTTTTAGACAAATTACTAGTGCATTCTAGGTTTAAAATAGTGCTGGAATTATTTTGACTTTTTTTTCAGTAGGGTTAAAAAATGAATGTGACATACATGAGTTAATGTTCAATTTGTATAAAACAAGCTGGCATTCGGTCGGGAATTTTTGTTTCAGACTTAAAAGCAATTGTAAAAGTGATGTTAAGAATACCTAATGGCTGGACTAGGGATTCAGCAGCATAAGCGCCTATCTGGCAAGCATGAGGTCGTGAGTTCAATCCCTGGTACAATATCTAATGGATAAGTCTTTGAAAGACTTAGTAGACTTTATTTTAAAAAACAAAACAAAAACAGTTGATTAACCCAGGTAATTATCTTTGGGCCAGAGCTGGGCTTTGAAGTGCCACAGCCAGGAACAATGTTTGAACAGATCTGCAGCCTTCAGCAAATCCCCTGGGTACCTTCTGTCCCTTAACGGTTACCTCAGCCTACACCCTTACTGCTGACCACTAGATATCAGTGTCCACTAGAGGCCTGACAGCTGTGCCTCTGTTTTGGCCCTGTTGTCACAGTCAGTATGCCTCTTGCTGGCAGACATGTGCCTCTGTCCTGGCTGCAGAAGGGGCTGGTTTTTACTTGGGGCTTGGAATTTGTACCAAAATTGTTTGAAAGATGGTAAAGTGATCCAGAACTTTGGACTGGCTGCCACTGATAGCTTTTTCTTCCTGTTGGGGGGGGGGTGAGTCTTCAGCAGAGTGTAAGTAATGTAACTGCTTAGCTCAGTTGATGTTTTTGTAGCAACTTTAAGTGGAGGGAGTAGACTACTGGTTTAGATTCTAGCCAAGCTCGTTATGGTATGTCCAACCTGTACTTTGAATAAACTTATTAGGGGAAATTAGCCTGTTTTACACCAAGTCCTCCAGTAGGTTCTCTCCATTTAATCCTTACAGCAGTTTGCAGAAACGGTAATTGAGAGCCAGCTGGTTTTTCAGTGTTTGTCACAAAAGCTCAGACAAGATCAAATAGCTGGTTCATAGTCAACTTCTCTAGATTTGCATGTGCAGAAATATGTTCCTGAATGGTAGGAGGCTCTTTTTAAAAAAACGACTACAATTTTAAAACCATCCTAGTGAGGAAAAAAGGAGCTTCATCCAAAGAGGCCCTACCTAAGAAGATTCCCGTGGTTAGCTCAAATGTAAATATCTTTTTTTTTTTAAATGTAAATATCTTTATGAAGAGTGGGAGTCATCATGGGCCAATATAAATAAAAGCATCTCAGTTCATAGCAAAAAATGAATTAATTGTTTATATCCTGGGAATAAAGGAATTTTAATCATAACAGAAAATATCGTAATTGCTTTTGCCATAAAAAATGAGACCTGAACTGTTAAGTTGGCACTAATTTGGAAGGCCAAGATCAGATTTTCCTGCATATCCTTCTTTAAAGATTCAATTCAAACTTGTAGCGCTCCAATTGTTCTTTTAGTTCTGTTCAGTGACCACTGTACGTGCACTTTTTGTCCTGTGCTGTGCTATGCTACGCTGTGCTGATGACGTAGATGACTAAAGCAAAGTCCTGACCATATGTGGCCTACATACTGGTGGGAGCCAGCACAGATATAAATCATTAGTTCTAGTAGCTGGATGTGGTGGTGCACACCTGTAATCCCAGCTCTTGGTAGACTGAGGCAGGAGATTGCCATGAGTTCAGGGCCAGCTTGGACTATATAAGGAATTCAAGGGCATAGCAAGATCCTGTCTCAAAACAAAACAAAACAAAAAAATCTAAAGGGCTGTAAAGACAATACAAATGTAGACATTTCAGGCGCTACACTTTCTTAGACTTATCAGAGGTGGTCCGTGGAGAAACAAGGCTGAACTGGCATAGAAGATGGGCAAATGTTACAGCATAGTGTGAGCAGTAAAGGTTCCAGGATTCTGAAGGTTAAACTGCACCTGAACGGGTAGATAGGGATTATTAAGTCATATGAAGATGCATTATTGCTGGCAGGTAATGAGGAATCTGCAGACTTTTAGGTAGTAACTATTTTCATTTTGGATCGCTTTGACAGCCTTGTGGAAACTAAGGGTATGGAGGTCACGGCAAGGCAGACAACCAGTAATTCAAAGTCAGAATTTTATGTGGGCAACTGTTAAATTATGGAGGAAGATGGTTGGTATATGCGATGTACCACTTTTAATAAAAGGAATTTCACAACTCCAATCAGTGAGTAACTGGGCTGCTTAGTTAAAACTAGGGAGTGACAGACTCAGCTGAACTGGACTTGGTGCTCATTTCCAGTGCTTTTGCTTCCGGTTGTATCAGTAGTCAGACATCTGTTTCCTCTTAGATCTGCTTTTTCTGTATGTGCTTCATTTCCAAAAAAGCTCTGTCCAGAGGATTTCAAAGATGACTGCCAGCGGCTCCAGGCTTTTAGCTTAACAACAACACAGTTGAAAAAAGATCATTTCTTTAGTTCCAGAGTCCCTGCACCAACGCTCATTGGTTTGGCTCAAATCATGTGGCTATTCCTAAACCAATTCCTGACTAGTTAGCCAGACAAGGTCATACGTCCACTCAGAGCTGTGGATGGTCTGCCTTATTTCAACCATAGTTTGAGTAACAAAGGGTGATTCACCACTACATGCTGGGAAAGCTTTTGTGTGTATGTGTATGACAGTTTTGTGTCCAAAAATGAGTGAATAAAACTTAACAAATTACCATACTAACAATTTTGAAGGAATCAAGCTAAAAATGTACTATTGCAAAGGAGAAATAAATGGTGAGGGCTGGTGCAAAGAAGTCACAGTATTAGAACGAATGTGTATTTTTAGTCAATCACTAAGCAACAAATGCAGGTGCGATGCAGGTTCAACGCTGGAGGTACTGATTGCACAGGCAAGTGTACAACGCAAAAAGCTGAGAAGTATCGCGGGTAGTGCTGTGCCACAAACGAACAAATTCATCTAATCTAAAGAGGACTTGGCTGCATTTCAGCCTTGACTTGTCTGACAGTACCCCAGAGGAGGGCCGGTTCACTACTAGTTCCTCAGGGCTTCAGGCTCAGGAATCCCCAGTTTGCGGCTCCAATCTAGTTCTCCATTAAGTAGTGGCCAGCAGGGCCTTAAACTTAGGCAAATCCAAAACAACTTCGTTGGCTTCCTTCACCAGTCATTCCTTTCGTTGTCCAAGACTAAAATTTGGGAGTCACCTCCTTCCTTCCTCATCTTCCATATCCATTCCCTATATTCCAGTAACTTCCGGGGTCACAGGCCCCCTGCCCCATCCTTTCTGCCGCTGGGTTAGATCAGGCCCCTGAGTTCTCACCTGGGCACTGCATTTCCCTGGGGACTGTGTCCCTCTCCACTTTTGGCCCTCACAGTCCCGTTATAGAAGCCAGGATGATCTTTCTATGACGCAAATCTAAAAACCACTTCTCTGTTTAAATGCTTCCTCGAGTCCCCTTACATGGGAAGAAACTCAAGCTCCTCGGATCAGGAGCCGGGCGAAGGATGGGGCGTGAGAAAGCAGAGGTTCCCAGGGACGCTGCCCGCTAGGGGCACTCGATGAAGGAAGTGCGACTGCGCGCCCGCAGCCGTGCAGGGCTTGTAGCTGCGGGCAGGAGGACCGCGCGGCGGAACCGGGCGCCGGAGGCGGAGGAGCTGAACCAGGGCGGAGAGCGGCCACCAGCTCTGCAGGTGCCACTGATCCGGAGCGGGCGGCCCGGGCCGGGCGGGTCAGCGGCCTCCGGGCGACAGGGGGCGGCCTCGCCCACCGCGACAGCTCGGGTCCTGGCACCCGCGCCCTTCGCGCGGCACGGCGACCTCGGCTGCGCGCCGCGTCGGCCGGGCATGGCGGCCTGGAGCCTGGCCGCGGGGCCGCCTGTGCTCCGCCGGAGCCGCAGGGTGAGCGGCGGGCGGGGACCCGGTCCTCCGCCTTCCTCCCAGACCTTCCCTCTGGCTGTGGGGGTGCGGGGAGCCCCGGGCCCTGGCGTGCTCCGGGGCGGGTGGGTGGAAGTGGGGGGCCGGCCAGGCGCACAGGCAAAGCACAGCTCGTAAGGGAGCGAGAAATGCTGTTTTGACACAGGACTCACAGTCCGGAGTCCAGGAGTGGGTGCAGGGCACTGCAGAGGGCTCGGGGCTGGGAACCTCTCACCTTGAGCCTCCAAAGCCCGCGGCCGCGAGCGGAGCCTGGCAGAGGGCACTGCCTCATCCTCCCCCACGGCCTCATCCTTCGCTTCGCTTCTTCCGCCTTCCTCCCCTCCTTCCCTGCTGGTCTGCAGCCTACCCCGACCCCTCGTGCCGAGGAGTTGCGTGGCGACTTTCAGTGTGGGCAGCGGTCATCTGAGGACTCGTGGGCCTGTCACTGTCGCTGCCCGACGGTTGGCTAGGATGATAGGCTCCCGTGGATTCTGCAGTCCTTCGTGATTGCCCACCCTGCCTGCTGTCTGGTTACCCTCTCCTACTCCCAGAAGCAGCACAGCCCCCCACTAGCCCCTCACCGCTTTGACTCCACCCAAGCTCACAGCCTGACATTTCTGTTCCTCTATACAGCGCTGAGACCTCTAAGCTCAGCCTTTTTTCCTGACCCATGTGTCACCTGCTCAGCAGGCTTCTTTGCCGAGCCAGTGAGCATGCCCCTTATCTGCTCATTCATGGCCCATCCATCCATGCCAAGTTCCCCAAGGCCCTCCCCAGGGTCAGCCCTGGAATGCTCCCAAAGCAGGACAGGCTCAATGTTGCCTTTAAGACCAGGAGAGAGGGCAAGTGGAGCCCAGGGATGACCAGTGCTAGCAGGATGAGTCTGTGGCAGGCTGCCTAACCTCTCCTGGCTCTGTGTCTTACTGGTACCTGCAGTCTTGGGCATGCTCCTAAGTGTTACCATTTCTTTGCCTGTCATCACAACAGTGTCTTTCTCATAGCACTGTCATAAGGAGTTAAACACCTGTTGAATAAGAGCTTTGGCTTTGTTTCTAGAGTCAGTGATGTTTGTAATTACACCTCACTCTTCTCGAAAAACAACAATCAGTTCTGTGTCCTGGAGAACTGAACGACCACCCAGCACTGAATAGTCCCTCTGACAGCCCACAGCTGTGCTGGTGGAATGGCTGTGGGGGCTTGCACAGTGGCCAGCCCTGGGGGCAGTGGCACCTTATGCTGCCATAGCCCTCTTCTCTGTTCTGTGGCAGCTTCCTCTTCTCTACTTTGTCCATCGGATGTTTGCTTCCCAGACGGAGGGGGAGCTCAAAGTGACTCAGGTTCTCAGAGAAAAGTTCCCTCAAGCTACAGCTATCAAGGTCACCGACATTTCAGGTAAGGCTTTCTCTTATCCTTCCTGGGAGCTTTGATAAGATTTTGCCCTGGGGAAGGTCAGAGGTGGGGGACGGGGAGGAGGGAACTAACTGCCTTTGAGGAGACAAACATCAGAGAGAACCTAGAGACAAGGCCCAGCTGGGGGGACCTGAGGTGCCAGCATGGCCCTACTCAGTCAAGGACTCTCACAGTCACCCCAGAACTCAGGTCTGTGGTCTCTTCTGTGACAGCAGGATGGACCTTACTTCCATTTCCCCACATCAGTCTGTCTCCTAGAATGACAGAGCTCAAATGGGCCCTGGTGGCAGGTTTTGTCAACTGCCTTACTTTTCTCAGGAGGAAATAAACCTCTCAAGGGTATGAATGACCTTTCTACCCCTCGAATCAGCTGGGCCCTGCCTTCCCCAGAAGTTCAGGCTAGCTATGTTGGGGGCTCTCCCGCTGTACCCGCAGGAGGGGAAAGATAGGCCCTTTATCCAGTCACATACGAGGACAGCATAGCTGGGACAGCTAGATAGGGGTCCGCCTGGGTTGCCACACCCAGAGAGCTCGGCCATTGTGCAGATCACTGGCTTCACTGAGAGCACGGCATTTACACAGATTGGCAGAACATTTAGAGTGGATTTTATTCATGCATCTGCGGGAGGCTCATCTAAAGATCTGTTGGAATGAAACATCAGGCGAGGGCTCTGCCAGTCCCCAGGCAATGCTCAGGCCTGATATTACCAGCTCTGTACCTGCCTCAGGTCCAGGGCAGACCTGGAACTTGACCCTCAGGCTAGCTGTGCCCATCCCTGGATGAAATGTGGAAAGGTCATTGTGATGCGATGATATATAGGTGTACATATGTTTTTTGGCAGTATGATCGTACTAGGAGTACACTGAGCTACATTCTCCCTCTTTGAGATAGTTTTGCTAAGTTGCCTAGGAACTTGTGATCCTCCTGCTTTAGCCTCCCAGCGTGCTGGGAGGCGTGTGCCCCGCAATGTGTGGTCTGTAACTGCATCCCTGAGGCAGACCAGGGAAAGAACGATTTTTCTTCCCTGGGGTGGGTGCATCATGGAAACTCTAACCTTCCCACATGGCTGTGTTGGGGGCGCCCCCGCTGTACCCACAGGAGGGGAAAGATAGGTCCTTTATCCAGCCACATACGAGGACAGCATAGCCAGGACAGCTAGATAGGGGTCCACCTTCTTAAGAGAAGGGGATGCTTCTTAAGAGAATGCCTTGTAGTACCTTTACCAATTTCAGAAGGTCCTTATCAGAGCAGAGCCAGGCTGACAACCTTGGATTCTCCCAGCTGGGCCTTGTCCAAGGGCTGCCCAGAGAGGTCATGAAGGATCTGAACAGACAGGTCGGGCTGAGTTGCCCCAGTTCCCATAAAAGCCCCAAAGGACAGGGTTTTGAGAGCTTCTGCACAGTTGAGCACAGGGAGTTTCCAAGAGTGGCAGCCTACAGAGGGCAGGGGAGCTCTGCATCCCTTACCATACCTCGCCCTGTGCATTTCTTCATTTGCACCCTTTGTGAGGCCCTTTACCATAAAGCAGTGTGTGTACCCAGGTCTGTGGGCCCCTAAAGCAAACTGATTAAGCTCAAGGGGGTTGGGGAAGCCCTGCTGATAGTGCTGGTCCAGATGCACGAATCAGGCAACCAAGGGTTTGTGCCCCCAGGTAGTTAATGTCAGAACTGAATTAGGTCAGTGGTGCCCGGGCATCTACTGCTGCAAGTGCTTGCTCACCGGCGTGGAGAGGCCCCCCACTACGTGGGTCATGGAAGTGTCTGTGTTTCGAGTGTGAGTGTGAGGTAGGACAAACAGTATGAGTGGGTTTCCCTGCTCTGTCTTCAGTCACCGGGGCCAGGAAGCTGTGTGCATCCAAAGTGTAGACTCCTACAACACACTATAAGGGGAGCAAAGTGAACCAAGCATGGGGGTTCATGCCTATAGTCCCAGTACTCAGTAGGATGAGGCAGGAGGATCACCATGAATTGAAGGTCAAGCAGGACTACATTGTAAGTTCAAGTCCAGCCGGAACTACATAGTGAGACCCTGTCTCCAAAAAGAGAAACAAAGCCTTTTGAATAGGATGCAGTTCTCATGTGGTGGCCTGGTGTTGTCGGCACAGCCCCACCTCTGTTTGGTGCCAGCACGGCACACATGTCATCTTCAGTAACTCTGCACTTGAGCTGGGCTTGGAGGGCTCACCTCAAAGGCCCCATCTAAAGCTCCATTCCAGCCAGCGGGTGCCAAGTCCTCCCGCCCAGTGAATTTGCCCTCCCTGGCTCTCATGCTTTTTTATTCTTGTCTTTTAGATGAGTTTACAGTTTTCACACCAAATAGTGCATTTGTATTAGCACTGATTTCAGGTCCTTTGGAAGTTGCAACACTGAAATGCAATCCTTCCCCCACCCTCTTCCATGGCGTTTGTTGGCCATGTTCCCTGCATTTTCCACACTTTGCACCTCAGCACAGTGACCTTATGAAACCAAGAACACATTTGAGTGGAGGCTGCCTGCCAGGAGGGTGCATGGTCAGCTGGGAAGCTGCGACCTTCCTTTACAGCTCTCAGTGACTTTCCTTTATGCTGAGTGGTAGTATTCAGGCCTTCTTCGGATTGCACAGTACTTCAAGGACACATGGGCCATGGCTGCCATACTTAATAATTGAAGCCCTTCTGACTCGTGTTTATTTTAGGAGGCTGCGGGGCGATGTATGAAATTAAAATCGAATCAGAAGAATTTAAGGAGAAGAGAACTGTCCAGCAGCACCAGATGGTTAATCAGGTCAGTGGCAGTAACAGCAGTCCTTTGCCTCTGGCCTTCGGCACCTTACAAGGTCTGCCGAGTGGGCGTGGTGGTTTTCAGTCAGTATTTGTTGAGTCTGCAGGCAGGGAGGAGAGCTGGCCTGTGTTTTCTGATTGACTTACAGAGAGTTAAACACTTAGCTCCTGAAAGGCATTCCTTTTGGGGAAATTCAGCCTAGCTTACTCCGGAGGTCGCTCCCTGTGCCCACCCCCCAGAACTGTCTTATCCCAGCAGACAGAGGTGGACCAGGAGGGAGGGACATCCCCTGCCCGACCTTCACAGCTGTGTGGTGGCCCTGAGAATCACAGTTGAGCACACTAATGTAAGTGTCTGAATGTACTGGTGTGGCCATAGGGACTTTTGGATGATTCGGTTTGAGGATTGTTGTGCTTTCACAGAATTGCATGATAGGAATAAAAATGAAACCCAGTGAAAAGCAGATCTGTTGCTCTGCTCAGGGCGCAGTGTTGTGAGTCAAAGTCCCCACTGCGGAGGAGGCAGAGCGGGAAGTGACCAGATGTCACTGCCTAGGGCCTGCACCCCGCGCCAAGGCCCCCGTGTGTGCAGTCTGCAGGAGCAGGGTGGGAGGGCTCGGACCCCTGTGCAGCACACTTGGGCCTGACCATCTGGTTGCAGGCTGGCCTGGGGATGAAGCTTACCTCTCTAACCTTGCCTGGTGCTTAGTAACGGTACCCTAGAATCAGAAGGCCATGAACAGGTTACCTGGCCTGGATCTTGCCACAGTCCCCTCCCCTGCTGACTCCCCAGGGACAGGGTGACCCTGTTCCCTAGGCTCTCTCAGTTTCCTCCAGGAGTGGACTATCATTCCTGGGGGGGACCTGCTGACATATGACATAGACCTTTGCCTCCACTGAGTCACTTGGGAAATACTCAGCATTAACTCAGGGCCAAGCCCCAGGGAGGCAGGCCAAGGAGTGGCTCCCGTGGAAGGAATGAGCTTAATAGCTGCTGTCCCTCCCCCACTCTGGCCTTTTTCCCTTGAGCTTCCCGGTCACCACCTCTGCCCTTGGCTTCCCCGGCTCACAGCCCTTCAGCAGTCCTGTTGCCCACAAAGTCCAGCCAAATTTCCCAGCCTGGGCCTTGCCTTCCTCAGCGCAGTCTGCCTCAGTCTGCCTCCTTGTGCCTGACTAGAGGCCGTGCTTCCCTCACAGGAGCCTCCCAGCCTCTGCTCCTGCACTCTGGCCCTGTCCTTTGAGCCTATTCCACTCCGGCTGGCAGCCCCAGGGCTGCCTGATCGCCAACTCCTCCCACCGGTGTGACAGGGATACCCTTTCCTGTGCATGAGTCACAGACTGACAGGCCGCCACTCTGGCCTCAGGTCTGCTTTGGTGGCTTTATGTGAGCAGGTTCAGTACTTTGTCACTTACCCATGCCTGTCTGTGTCCCCAGAACCCAGCTTAGTGCTATGGGCACAGTGTGTTTACTGAAGCTCCATTTTCTTACCCAGTGGTCTTCAGCCTGGTCACTTCCACTGTGGGCCTCAGCTTTAGCTGTGAAGTGATCCCAGTGATCTCCAAGGCCTTCCATAACCTAGAGCAGTGATGTGTGACATGTGATGCCACGGTGTGCTTGGGGGTCCATCCACGGGGGCTGCAGAGGGTGGGGAAAGGTGTTGGGAAGGGGAGTAAGCAAGGCCTGAGATGCCAAAGCCAAGAAGGTTCCTGAGGGTGTGACGGGGGCCCCCCTTAGAAGAAAGCTATGAGGAGGGAGGCTGGCTGTGGCCCAGGTGCAGACACAGGGGCAGCCTCTAGGGAGCAGCCTGGGCCTGCAGACAGCAGGTATCCTGTGGACCGTGCGATCTGCTCAGCTATGTTCTCAGGCTTTTTCCATGGACATTCCTTACTTCTCTGTAGAGCTGAACAACTTCCCTGTGAATGTGGAGATGGAGAGTTGTGTTGCAGGCCAAGTGGGGCCAGCAGGGCCACTCAGGTGTGGCCAGGACTTCCTGACACCTGCATATATATCCTGGTTCTGTTATTCACTTGCTTGCTGACTTTGTATTAGTGGTAGACTCTTGGTGATGGATGGATGGATGGATGGATGGATAGATTAGAAAGAAATAAAAAAAGAAAAAATAAGGTGATAAGACTAGCTTTTCTCTAAAGATCCTTCAGATGCTATAAACCTGCCTACAGTACAGGTATTAGAATTATTTTTGTTTTAATAATAGAGACTAGGTTAAAACTAACAATCAAGCCAAGGGAATTAATTGACCATGTAATGGAATCACCTGGTATCTGGCATGTCTACATTCAGAGTCTTAAACAAGTTTACCTGCCTGCTCTCTCGTTCTGTCTCTGCTTTCGGCCTGTCTCTCGGTGTTGCTGTGGTCTTCTCTAGTGAAGATGGGTTTTTCTCTCCTTAGCAGAGAACGTGGCTTCCTCCGGTTGCCATTATTCCAGCCTGGTAACCCCAGAGTCAAGGCTCCACTCTGAAAAATCCCAGGGGTATTCTTTTTTTAAAATTTTTTCCTTGTTTGTCTCTTTGAGACAGGATCTCATCATGCAGTTCAGGCTGGCCTTGAGCTCACTTTGTAGCCCAGGCTGGTCTCAAATTTGCCACGATCCTGCCTCAGCCTCCCAAGTGCCAGGATTACAGGCTTGCACCACAGCGCTTGAGATTCTTATTGTACCAGTTTGGGTCATGTGCCTCCCCTGAGCCAGTCACAGGCTGGTCAGTCAGGCTACTTGATAACCCCCCTGGGAGGGTGGACTTAGAGTGTGAAAGGAACCATTTCCAAAGAGAAGGGAGACTGCTGAGCTGGGAACAAAGCGTCCACCCACCTTGATGATCAGGTGTTAGCCTAGTGAAGGAAGCCGTCCCCTCTGCACTGACCATGTGCTCCAGCACTCCAAGCCCCCTGCAGTCCTGTGGCCTCTCTCTCCCAACACTGTGGGGGTTCTGATCACTTTGACTCTGGTGGTTTGTTTAGATTTCGGTTCTGACAATGTAGCAAGTCTCATAATTTCCTGTGTGACTTTATTTTCTGCCCTAAAGTAAAATTGGAGAATTTATGGCAATTGGTAGAATATTAGAGGACAACTGCTCATTTCTTAAAATAGCAAATCATGGGAAACAGCTTTAAAGTTCATTAGGGGCAGGTTGGAAAGTTACACTCCATCCATGTCTGGGGTACACACTTTGTCTGTGAAGACTGAGGGTACACTTTATGCCAGATGGGACAGAGCACCAAGATAGAGGGCTAGGGAAAAAGCAAGGTAGAAACAATGTGTTTGGAATGTTAAGCATTTGTGTTTGTAACACATGGGTGGAATATATATTCATATTGGCTCAAATATGCATTTTTAAAGCCCTGCAACAATCCACAAGAGACAAACAATAATAGCTCTGTGTTTGGAAACAGAGGTGGGAACTGAGAGAGAACATCTGTGGGAGGGAGATTTCACTATATGTCTTTTTATACATTCTAATTTTTAAGCCATGCTAGATTTTGTTTGTTTGCTTTGGGTTTGAGAGTCTCACTATATTGCCCAGGCTAGCTTTGAGCTCCTGAGCTCAAGGGATCCTCCTCCTTCAGCGTCCCAGTGCTGGGAATGTAGTTTGCACCTCTGTGCCTGGTTCAGACAAAAATTTATAAAGGAAAAGTTGCTGAGTCAGAACATGTAAAAAGTCTCCTTCACGGGCTGGGGATTTAGCTCAGCGGCATAAGTGCCTGCCTTACAAGCAGGGAGTCGTGAGTTCGATCCCTGGTACCGATAAAAAGGAAAAAGACAAAAAAAAAAAAAAAAGTCTCCTTCACATACAGAGCTTTATAACAATACAGTGAGACCTTGGTTTACAAACTTAATTTGTTGTATGATTTTGGGGACAATGGCTGTATTGTGTTTGTGTACAGAAGATGGCCATGGTCGTGTTTGCCACCTGATGTGAGCAGAAGCAAAATTTTGCTGAATGCTTTTGTGTGTGAATCAGAATATAATTGTACTCTGTAATAATTGTCAAAAACACAAAAAAATGATGATGCTCTTTTACTTAGGCACTAAAAGAAGAAATCAAAGGGATGCACGGACTGCGGATATTTACCTCTGTCCCCAAACACTGACTCTGCCCTAGCTGTGTAGATGCTGCTGCCTAAAGCCCTGGATGACTTCACCTACAGCATTCTTCGCTGAAAAATTTGTCTATTTTTGTTCACAGAGATTTCTATATTATAATTATAGAAGATATATTATCTACATAGATGTTCATTAAAAGCCATAGACCACTGACAGTTTCCAAGAGTCATCAGTAATGCTTTAAGTCCTTTTATTTCAGAAGACATGTCAGTGTCCAAAGTGCTTTGTCCCTGGACAGTTCTGTCCACCACAAGAATCAGGACGAGTGCCAGCTTGTCGTGTTGTGAAAAAGAGTCTGTGTTTCTTCTCCTCTGTCTTTGTCACTTGCCTCAGCACTGGGACAACATACCTGACATTTGCAACTTAAAGAAAGTTTATTTCAGCACACGGTTCAGAAGTGTTAGTCCTTGTTTGCAGGGTGAGACACAGAAGCCGCGTGGCAGAAAGGTCTGGGCAGAGGAAAGCTGCTCAGTACATGTTGGGCAGGAAGCGGAGAAAGAGAGCAGAGCTGGGGAGGGAGGTTTGCCCTTCCAGGTCACACCCCTAGTGACCTGCTCCCCTGACCTGGACCTGCCTCCTAAGAGCAAGTCAGCTAAAGTGCCCCATGGTCTAATCCTCTTCCAAAAGCCCGCCTCTGAGTGCATGACATTCAGGAGATATTCGAGATCTAAAGGAGTAACTCCCTCTATTAAACTGCTCAGTACCCTTAGTTGTGGCATAAATGAGAAAAGAGCCTTAGCTTTGGCTGTTCCCTTAGTTGATCCCTTTTGCCCTTCCCTTCCAAACTTCCTTCAAGAGTGACCGTTCCCCCTCAGTTTCTCACATTCTTGAGTAGACTCAAAGATTGGAGGTGCCTGAACCTGGGTCCTCCACCTGGCTTTGAAGGTCCTTGCCCTCTGCATCTTGACAGGAGGCTGAGCCCACCTCCCAGAACTGGAGCCCAGAGGACATGCTTTCTCAGCCTTCTCCACTCAGCCATTCAGGAGGACAGCCCTGGACTCTGGGGGCAAGTGACAAGAAGTGAGGGCATGGGGCAGTCACTCCAAGCATGCTGGCTGCACTACCTGGTGTTCTGGGTGCGAGCTGTAGTGGTCACAGAGCCCATGTCATATGCTGGTGGCTCTAGATCCTTGGTGTCTTACTTTTTTCACTGTTGAAACATACCAGCCACCCAAAGTTAAAGAAAGAAAGGTATATTTAGCTCACAGTTTGTAGAGGTTTTAGTTTACAGTTGGGTGGCTCCAAGGCAGGGTGGCATGGCAGAGGAGTATCAAAGAGGAGAGAGAGCCCATGGCAAGCAAGCAGGGGAGAGCACGGGAGGGACCATCACAGTTTTTAAAATCCCTTTCATCTTACCCAGGCTACTTAGCATGGTAGCATTAATATCCTGAATCCTGGTGCCCTTGATTTTAACGTTGCACCATGAATCAATTTCAGCATCATACACTCTAGATCCAGCCACCACTGAAAAATCCCCACCAATGACCACATGAGGCTTTGGATGGACATCGAGACAAGCCATCACATGGAGTCATGCCAGTGTTGCTCTATAGCTTGATTTGGGCTTCAGCCACAAAAGTCTGTCTTAATCTTGCCCATTTACAAAAGCTGGCTAACTAGCATTCCCAGAAATTCTGTGACTGCCCCAAATCCTTGCATTAAACTTTCCTGCTCGCGTAAGTCTAGTGTTTGTTACATACAGCTAGAAGCCGTTATGGGTTGACCAGCTTCTTGCTATGTGACTGCTGCCCTCCTGTCCTCACCTCCCTACTAAACAGCATCCTGATAGGTCCATGTCCACCGCGAACCTGTCATCTTTCCCCAGTCACCATGGCGGGTAGGAGGCTGACTATCCGCTCCTCCCTCAAACTCTTCCTTGTAATACATGGATCTGGCTACCCGGTAAGTCAGTGGACGCTGTCTGTTCTAAAGGTGCCTCCCTGAGAAAACAAGGGTAGTACAACCTCAAGCCCCAGATTTCTGGGCAGCACAAACTTCAAACGCTGTTCACACAACTGCACTCCCATTTTCTGGTTTAAAAATACTCTCTGTATTATGGAGTTAGGAGGGTCCTTGCACATGGAATAGACATTTAGTTCCATCACAGCTAAGAAAGGACAAGACTAAAAGAAGTGTGCTGAGGGCCCGTGGTGCCTCTGAAAAGGCTAAGCTGCCCTGGGGACAATTTTAGGGACTCCCTGGGACTGCTCGCTCTGGGGAAAGCTTACCCGCTGCGTGGGGGACACACAGGCAATCTGAAGCACCTCATTTCAGGGACTTGCGCACATTTCTCAGGTTGTGCCCCTAGAAATGCAGAAGAGCCCCGATGTACTTTGGAAAATACATTTCTAGAGAGAAAGATGAGAAGTCAGAACTGGAGGATGCCAGGCAGTCTTTTCTTCTACAGTGAAACTAGAGGAAGCAGCCACATTGACACTTAGTGCACAGCACAGCTGTCTCACTTGGCTGGGAGTTGAGTAGACAGCAAGGAGCCAGCTGGGAGGTGACTGTCTTGTCCCTCCTCCACTGTGTGGAAAACAGGTCCTCGGGAAGCAGAAAAACAAAGACAGAGAGCAAAAAGTTAAAACAACTACTGATGTTCATGTAATGCTTTTAGTGTTTTCTTTCATAATAGTCTTTATTGTCAGAACAGTTTTATTTATTTATTTATTTTTGGTACTGGGGATCGAACTCAGGACCTTGCCCTTGCCAGGCAGGCGCTTGTTCTGCTGAGCTCCTTTCCTGGCCCCAGAACAGTTTCAGATTTAAGAAAAATTTGGAGACGGGACAGAGTTCACTCATAGCCTGCACCCAGCTTCCCTGATAATGAACATCTTATTTTAGCCTGTCATTCCCTGTGTGCAACCTCGTTGTCCTCTTAAGGGTGCATTGATTATAATTAATGAACCAGCACTGATACATGAAAGCCCTTCATTCCGACCTCCAGGTTTTCCAGGTCTGCTGCCCACAGCTCCACTGCATTTAGTTATCGTGCCTCTGTGACTTCACAGGGCTGTGACAGTTTCTCACACTCTCCCTGTCTTTGGTGACCATTCGGTGCTTCCCTAGCACTACCTTTAAATACACTTGGAGAAACTTGGGATATGTTAGGTGGACAGCAGTTCTAAAAACAAAAAACCAGAAGTGATCCATTGACCAATTTAAAGTTACCCAATTCCAAGCATTTCTGCAAACTGCATAACCAAATTTAGCCATCACACCAAAAAAACTACACTGACGTTAAATAAACATAAAACCACTACCAAGTTAAGGACGTTGGGAAATAGCAGCTTTGCCCAAAGAGAGCAGGTATAAGGTGGGCAGTGCTTGCCATCAAGTTAACAAGGTTAATGAAAAAAAGGCTTTTCCACAGGCTGCTTTTGTTGTTGTTTTGTTTTGTTTTTTGGGTGTTTTGAGACAGGGTCTGACGATGTAGTTCAGGCTGACCTTGAATTCGCCATGCAGCCCAAGTGGGCTGGAGCTCACCTTGATTCTCCTGCCTCAGCCTCCCAAGGAGTGCACCATCATGGCTGGCTCTCCAAAGGCATTATTAACCGGAAAGTATACTTCAAAAGTTTGGGAAGAAAACCATTCTTTTCTTCTCTTTAATAGAGCACTGTTGGAAGAAAACAAAGAATATCCTGGATGGAAACAGACATTTTCAGTACTTTTTTCTGGTAGTTCAGGCATTGACCAGGGACCGTGACATTGCCTGTTCAGTTAGTGTCACGTAGCATCATCTCTTCCTGGTCCTGAGACGTACAACTTAAATTTTTCACCATAGATTTATGCATGCAACCCTGTCCCCTTGCTCCCTACAAAATGAACTATTTTCTGAATCAAATTTGTGCAAGTAAAAAAAAAAATCTTCCCAGAATGACATGTTTTTCAAGATGACCATTTTAAAAACTAACGATGATTTGCCCCAGACTTTTTCAGTGTTTAATTTGCCTTCTTAGGTAGTTTGGAAATGAATTCATCAACTGGAATAAGAAAGGTCAGATTGTAATACCTTCATTATCCCATTTGCTTGATTAAATTCCTTTTTTTTTTAAATTTTATTTGAGGAGAAAAGAAAAAAAAACAGTGAAAGGGTACAAGTTATACAGATTTACAGAAGAAAAAAATGAACAGTAGGAAATCACTAGTTAATGGATTACATATTGCCATCTTAGAAATAATTGTTCAAGTCACAAAGTTAAAGCTTGTAGAGTGGACATTCCAACAATGATACTGCAAACAGTTCTGTTCAATGATCCAATAAAACTCTGTGATATCATTTTCTATCTTATACACTTAAATATACATGCAGTTATATAGTTTAGAGCACTTTCTTTTCCTCTCTTTTGTATAATGACTATTACACATTTTGGGTTTCATTGCTCCCACGGTTCTTATTGCTTTTTTGGAAGAGAGTAAAACCAAGTGTGACATAACAGACCAGAATCGGTCAAGTCAAAAGGGTGGACATAATAGATAATATAAAAACATAATACAAGGTGATCAACAATGGTTACCATAATGCCTCCCGCTATCTCTAATAGAATTGCCTATATCATTAGTTATAATACAATTGAACAAAACAGTAAAGAACAAAACCGACAAAACCAAACCATTGGAGACATTGTAGGTGTTCAAAAGTTGATTAAATTCCTAAAGCGGAGAATTTACCTTGTGCCAAAGAAAATGGGGGAAGCATTTATGGTTCATTAAAACTGATACCCAGATCCCTTTACCATAAACCTCCCCAAGTAGGACCAAGGGGCTGAGAAGCTGATGTTTTCTGTTTTTATTTAGCCACTCTATGCAGGGTCAGAACGTCAGAGCTATTATCTCCTTCTGGTAGCGGGACAATTAGCTGGTGTCACATATAACAATCAACAGGCTAATTGACCAAATGTTTCCAGAGTTCAACAGACTCTTTCGGGTCAAATAGCTATTATAGGACAATCATGATGAAAGCAGTCAGATAACTAGGTTTATGGAAAAATACAAACTTTTAGTAATGGCATAAATACCTGTTTATTTCTTTACCCAAAAAGAGTGAAGTTTTGTTTATGGTTTGTTCTAAGTAAACACTGGTAAAATGTAACAAGCTAGCTTTATTTGTTTGTTTGTTTTTGTTTTGATTTTTTTGCATCAGGGTCTTGCTGTACAGTCCAGGTTAACCTTAAACTTGTGATCCACCTACATCAGCCTCCTCCTGAGTGCTGGGTCACAGGTGTGTGCCACCAACTCTGACTACACTTCAGGTTATTAAGCTACAAAATGTAACATATTCTCAATATATTTCAGTTTTTGGCAGGCACTATATGAAAGCTGAAATCTGCACCCTCGGGAATACTATACTTTTTTTATTCAGAATGACTGGAAGCTAGAATCCAGTGTTAATGTACAGATGCTGCTAAAAGAAGAAATGCTTGTCAGATTTCAAATGACACAATTGTGAATTGGCAGTTGGCACCTTTCTGTGTAAAATGTCATTTGAGTGAGTGAAACTTGATTAAAGACACCATTAGTCCAGGAAAATGATGTGTGTGATGTCTGAGTACCCACTGTGGGGCTCTGCAGACCTGTGCTGTATCATCACGCCATCATCCACCTATCCATCCATCTGCCTATCCATCCATCCACCCATCTGCCCATTCACCCATCTACCCATCCACCCATCCATCCATCCACCCATCCATTCATCCATTCATCCACCCATCCACCCATCCACCCATCCATCCATCCACCCATCCGCCCATCCGCCCATCTGCCCATCCATCCATCCACCCATCCGCCCATCTGCCCATTCATCCATCCACCCATCGACCCATCTGCCCATCCATCCATCCACCCATCCGCCCATCCGCCCATCCATCCATCCACCCATCCGCCCATCTGCCCATCCATCCATCCACCCATCCACCCATCCGCCCATCTGCCCATCCATCCATCCACCCATCCACCCATCCGCCCATCTGCCCATCCATCCATCCACCCATCCACCCATCCGCCCATCCATCGATCCACCCATCCACCCATCCACCTACCCACCCTTCCACCCATTCCATCTTTTGAAGAACTACCTGTAACAGACTAGAGAGACAACTCTACAACTTTTAAAAATATAAGTGATATTAAATACATCTTAGCACCTTTGGCACTTTTGTCTAAATATATTTGGACAAATAACCCTTTCATTTTCATTTCTCCAAATGCAGATTCACCCATCACCTGCATTTCCCTTATGCAACGTTTCTGTCTCAACCACAGACCTTCAAATACATGGTGTCTTCCAGGTCCTTCTGTGATAGAGTGTGTGCCTAGAATGTTCAAGGCCTTGAGCCTAACAGCCACTTGAAGACCCAACACAAAAAATAGTAATTCTGGCCCAATTCCTAAGCACACTCTCCTGCCTTTCTTCTTGGTGTAACTGTATCCTCCCATATCCTCCCAGGCTTTTTTTTTTTTTTTTTTTTTTTTGTCTTTTTCGTTTTTATCGGTACCAGGGATTGAACTCACAACTGCCTGCTTGCAAGGCAGGCGCGTATGCCGCTGAGCTAAATCCCCAGCCCCATATTCTCCCAGTCTTATGCATAGTACTTTGGAATTTGGGATTTTTGTATATTCCACCTTGCTCAGTTGGTGACAGTAAATTCTCCCCAACTTCAGTGAACCAGACTTCAAATTCTGGGCCTTTTTATATTTTGTTCAGATTTTATCAATTTGTGACCCAAATTATCTAGGTCTCCCATTCTTTGAGACAGTCTTGTTATGTAGTTTAGTCTTTGAATTCATTAGGGAAGCCCAAGCTGAATTCAGACTCATAGTGATCTTCTTGCCTCAGCCTCCCAAGAGCTGGAATTGCAGGCATGAGCAACCATTCTTGGTTTAAGGATTTTTTTTAAAGTAGATGTTCTTCATTTTCTAAAGACATTGTTTAAAAGACATCTACTTATATGTTTAAAGATTTCTACTGGCCCTGAATCAAGCCCAGCAGCTTCCTGATGATGTTGGTTTCAAGCAGGAGCCTAAAGAGATGCCCTTCTATGATCTGTTGGCCATTTCAGAATTTGGGCAGTGAAATGGTCAATTAATTAGAAAGAAACAGCTTGAAGCACCCCCCCCCACACACACACACACCCGTGAGCGACTGTGAGTGTGGCAGGCTCCGGAGGCCCAAGACTGTAGCCTCCTGGTATTTACTGGGACCCGCACCAAGCTGGGACCTGGAGCGCAGGGAAACCAAGCAACCCCTCACCCCACCCACCTGTTTTGTTTTGTTGAACTTCAACATTCATGAAAGTATGGACAGCTATTTTGAAGAGAATGAGAGACTCTACAGCAGCCATTGGTTACTTTCCTATTGTCTGGTTTTGAAAACCTAAAACACCTTCCTCATTCTGTTCGGATCAGTTTTATACTATGCGGTTTTATATGAATTCTCTGTATGCAAAGACATGGACAACTATTTGGAAGAAAACAAGACAATATGATAGACTGAAGATCTCAGGTTGTCTAGCTTTGAAATTTATATCTCTTACATTGCTTTCTTATGTCCTATTTTATTCTGTTTTGTTGTGTTTAATTGTATCCCCCTTAAAATAAAAATAAAAAAAAGATTTCTAAACATCGTGACAATACTTCATAGGCCACTCTATATAACAAAACAGGCAATTAATAACATGTAGATTTTACAAACATAACCACTGGTATAGTGTAGTCATCTGAAAGCCTATGAAGGACAATCTAAATCTCCTGAGGAAGTGGAAAGTACAGTGAGTCAGCACACATGAAGTTGCTTACAGAGATCAAGACAGCCCCCAGCCCTTTGGTGGTCCTGGGAATTAAGCCCAGGGAAACTTGAGCTACATCCCCAGCTCTCTGTAAAAAAATTTTGCAACAGGGTCTTACTAAGTTGCTCAGGCTAGCACTGAACTTTCAGTCCTCCTGTTTCAGACTCTCAAGTAGCTGGGAGTGCAGGTGTGCACCACCATATCTGGCAAGAAATTTTCTCTTTCACAAATCAGGCAAACCAAAAGGACATCTCTTCATTTATTGAGGAAGTTGCAATGATTTTATGTACAAACACAGTGCTTGCTAAGTCAATGTTGTGATGCACTTTTGCAGAATCAAATTTGCAACCATACATAAAACAATTAAGAATTCTCTAAAAGTGCACAGTTTATTCCTCTGCTACTGAAGGTGATGCAAAGATGAACTACACATCCAGCAAAGCATAAAAAAGGCAGCCTGAGGTGTACACTTCAGGGGGAGAATGCTTGATTCCCATGTGTAAGGCCCTGGCTCCAATCACCAGCATCACCCATACAAAAATAATGCTGATGATTTTAAATAGCAGGAAAAAGAACTAAAAGAAAAATTCAACATACAAAAAAATATTTAATACAGGGATAAATTATATACAATTTCATGGAGGTAGTTCATAAATACTGACCAACTTTCAAGCTCATTAATGGTATTTTGAAGTTTCACATTAAGATGAATTGGTTCTTTTTTGTAAGGTATGGCTCTCCTCGGAAAATACATTCACATTCTATGTGCTCCTCTTCTTGAAATTCTTCTATACTTGAACATATAGTGACATAAGCGTTTCCTACTCAGATATTTCCTCCCATTTTGTGTACAAGTTCCTTTCACACAGAAATCCATTCTGCACATGTGCAAATGCAGACCACAAGTTTGCCAGAAACGACACTGGCTAGGGGACAGTAACACCATTGCACTATTGCCTCCCATCATGCAAATAATTTTTTGCAAACAAGTCAGTAACTTCACTGGCTTATTCAGACAACCATAACATTTTTTTTTGGAGATAGAATCCAAAAAAAAAAAAATCCAATTTTTAGTCAGGGCTAGGCCAAGAATTCAGTGTATAGTCAGGTGACCTTGAATCATGATCCTCCTACCCAGGCCTTCTGAGTGCTGAAATTACAGATGTGCACCATCACACCTGGCTCTGACTCTAATTTATTAAAATTTCTTGGAATGTCATCAGGTGCAAGGAACACTAACATAGACAAATGACACAAATGACACAACTGAAGTTTTCACCATTGCCTTCTCACATGACCAATATTTGTGTGCATTTTCTGTCAAATACATTGGGCTAAATGGAAAAATTTTATTGGTAACACCTAGAAATTCACTTTTAGAAGTTTTTTTAAGAGTAGGAGAATTTATTGGGGAAAAGGGATGGGGAATGGGAATAGGTCCTGGGAGACAGGAGGGGTCCCAAATGGGTTCCCACTTTTAGAAGTTTTGATCACACTTAATTCCAATCTCTCATGACTTGGGAATTCAACTGAAACCCATTCACCAAATCTTCAAATATGCTTTTGGAAAGCATTACAGTTTTTCCCAGTCATTAATGCATAAGAAAGCAGAGACATTGTAGAATTTTCAGATCTAACAAGGGCATGGATGGAATGTATTTGAGTTAAAAAAAAAAATTGGGGACAGTTTTGAAAGTGTCATCCATTAGCCAAAGTGAGGCATGCTCTAATTTTTCAATGTTAGCCTTAGTGGTAAATATAAGAAGTTTGTCTTCTTCAACTGTCAAATCCTAAACCCATTTAATGTGCTAACACTGAAGGAATCTCTCTATCTTCAAGTGCCTTTGGTTTAGAAGGTAGAAAGAAACTTGTCAAATTCTTTTGTTTTCAAGTCTATATATATAGAAAGACCAATGAGATGCATATGCAGATATATGACAGAGGACCTGTTGGGGGAATTGGCTCACACATACAGTGCCTGAGAAGTCCCATGACAGACTCTCCGCAGGCTGGAGTCCTTGGAGGGCAGGAGAATGGCTTAGTCTAAGCCCAGAGACCTCAGAAACAGAGAAACCAGTGCTGCAACTCTCAGTTCAGGCCAAAAGGCCAAATATCAGTAGCCATGGTGTAAGTCCTAGAGTCGAAAGGCCCTGAGAGACTGGTTTGCCTTCCATACTTGTTCACCAGGCCTCAGGCCTACTGGATTATGGCCTCCCACATCAAGGGGGATATTCTCACATCTTCTACTCAGACTCAGACATCCACCTCCGCTGGTCACACCTCACAGACACACATGACATAAGCTTGGGCAGGGTCTTGATAACATTCTACTTAACAGGATGCAACTCTCATGCATACAGCTGAAAGTCCCTTCCTCATGATCCTGCTTTTTACCTCCCGTCCTCCTTTTCTTTCTGTGGGAATTGTGATTTTCAAGACTTGGCTTCCAGGATTTCAACATTTGGGATTGTAATTTTTCAGGACTGTGATTTCTCAGGCTTTTGGACTTTAGGGATGTTGACCTTTTGGGATAGCAACATTTGGAATCACGTGTTTTGCAGGGTTAGGACTGCAGCGCTCCTCCAGTGCTTTCTCACAACCTGCACGGTCTGCCTTTCATGTCATGTGTCTTCTTGACATGTATGGCCACTTTACATTTAGATGCTTAACATCAATTGCAAGAGTTTTTAGAAATCTCACTTAAAATGTGGATCAAACACATGAAGATTAAAAGTGCCAACAAGGTCAGCCAGAAAAACACCCTGTCCAATTCTAATACCAAGCACTGAAGCATCCAGTGGAATCTTGTGTTTCTGTGTCCGCCTTATTATTTTTATTATTTTTTTGTCTTTTTCTTTTCTTTCTTTTTTTATGGGTACCGGGGATCGAACTCACGACTGCCTGCTTGCAAGGCAGGAGCTTACACCACTGAGCTAAATCCCTAGCCCCCATCTGCCTTATTATTTGAGTGACACTCTCCTCCCTAAATCAGATTTCTCCTACATCTCCTCATTCTTGGAACATTTGTGGTTCTGCCCTGCAGACAGCATTCCCATGTTCTCGGTCCCCAGCACCTCGGAGCCTTCCTCCACAGGGTCACCCCCTCTGACTGACGGTGCCACTGTGGTACAGCTGCTGCCACCTTTAGCTCTGCTACCTGGTTGACTGGCCTGGTGTCCTGTTGGGGCCGCCAGCTGTTTATGTTTTTAAGCCAGTTCTGATCCGTCTCCATTTGGATTTATACAATTCATTCCTCTCTCTAGTACCTTTCTCCTCTGTTGAGATGGACGATTTCTGAAACCCCCCAGGCTTTAACCTTTGAAGCAGTGGATTTAGCATTTGAAGAGCTCCCTTTGTTGCTTGGGAGACTTATTTTTATGAACAGCTGTAACTTGCCTTTGGATTTGTCCCCAGATGTGACCTATGGTTGGCCTTCTCCTCTCGAATCTGAAAGACTATTCTAACGTGCTGTCTTGACATCCTCAGATGTCTCCAGGAGGTGCAAACGCTGACTTATCACTGCATTTCCCAGCTGGGACCCTCTCTGAGCCCTGATTCAGCCACCTCCACATTCCCTCCGCACCGCTCTCATTGACTGCACCAATGTCAGTCAGCCTCTGCCACAGCTCTCTGGATTCTCCTTGCCTTCTTCTTTCCCCATCACTTGTATTTTCTCAAAGAGGTTGGGCTAAGAGGAAGGTGACAGTCATGCAGTTCACGGTCCAGCTTTGTCCACTGATAGGTAATCTGCTTTGCTGTCCTCTGCTGTTGGGGGCACCTGCTTGTTGGTGCCACCTCAGCTACTTTTTAAAATGCATCCATCAGCATCACTTTCTCAAAAGTATGTCTGTGCTCTGCTGCTTTTTTTTGCAGTTCCCTTTTACTTGATTTGAACTGCTCCCAGCAGGGCTCCAGGGGCTGACTAGAATGCAAGCGAAATTTTCTGCTTGGGGTCTTGAAGGAGGCAGGCGGATGGGGAAGGTCAGGTTCATTACCTGAGGCTGGGCGTGGTGACTCATTTCCTTCTATGGGCCAGAAGGAAAGATCTGCACGATGATTCCTGTAAACCGAGTTCCTTTTAGGTTGGTTCTTCAAAAGATTCATGAGTTGCTTGCATAGTTAAGTTTAATATCTGTCCCTTGACGAATGGGATGAATTTCTCTAGAATATCAGCTGTGTCTGTCTAAGCTCGCAGTCTGCTCCCCGGCCAGCTTTGCTCCTGGAGCAAGGACACGGTGCAGCTGCAGGGCTGGGCTCCCGTGGCCCCTCCTGCTGGTCCCCTGCTCGTCAAGGCTCTCCTCCGGGGTGCTCCACACCTACACCACGGTGGCTGAGGAAGGGGATGCCGCAGTCCTAAGTGCTCTTAAGTGGGAGGGACCAGGTGTTAGCGGGGGCCAGCAGAGCGCAGAGTGCCAGGGTGTGGCCAGAGCCCATGCACGGGAGCAGAAAGAGCAGGGTGGAAGCCTAAAGTCTGCTCCTAGGCTCCAGCAGAGAGCTGCCGCGAGGTCACCAGGCCTCGGCCCAGGCCTTGGCTCAGGCTCGCAGGTGGAGAGTCCTGGGGCTGGAGCAACGCGGAGGCCCTGGAGCAGCACACTGCTAACTGGGCAGAGAAAGGAGGCTGCAGAGTGCTGTGGTCTCCCCTGCCAACACCCCAGACCCGACTGTCTGTCCCCTCCTTCCCTCTTGGCCACCCCCAGTCCGACAGCACCCTCTGACCTCACTCTTGCTCTGGGTGAAGTGGACCAATCACATTCAGGCTATAGTGCAAAAGTAAATATTAGACCAAAGTCAGGAATTAAAGGGAACACCAGCATGGAGAATTACACCTAAGATTCAGCAATTGTGACATTTTACACTTAAAAATTAACTGAAACGATAGAAAGTATACTACAGAGCCAAGATCTCAGCAGCGTCAGAGGCTGCCTGGTGTTGTGGCACACAATTGTTATCCCAGCAATCTGGAGGCTGAGGCAGGAGGATTGCAAATTCAAACACAGCCTTTTAGCCTGCAATTTAGCCAGACCTTCTGTCAGAGGTTTTTTTTTTTTTTTTTTTTTTTTTAAAAAGCTGGGGATGTTGGTCAGTGCAAAGGCCTTCACTCCTTTTCCAGCAACACACATACACACTGTCAGAAGTAGACGGCTCCTGGGGTCTACAGGCTGCACGTTTGCCTCAAGGAGCAAATATTCATGTTTACAAGGCGTATTAATTATATCACTAATCTTAATTCAAGAGATTTTTCAGAAAGGAATATTTCTTTTTCTTAGGAGTCAATACTTGAATGCAAATAAAAACCTTTTGTTTTGACTCAAATAGTTGACAAGCAATAGCCTTCTTGTTCATTTACATTTTTAGCTTCCTCAAAAAGCTAGAAAATAAACTGGGCGTGGTAGTGCATGCCTATAATGTCAGTACTCAGGAGACTAACGCAGGAGGATTACTGAATTTGAAGCCAGTCTAGGAAATATAGTGAGTTCAAGGTTAGCCTGAACTACACAGCAAGAGCCTGTCTTTAAAAAAAAAAAAAAAAAAAAAGACAGGGTTAACAACAAAAAAGAAAATAAAATATACATTACTGAGAAAGCGACATAGAAATAAAAATGGTAGTTCTTTGGGGAGAATTAACAACACAAACTGATAGCTAATAGCTAAACTGATTTTTTTAAAAAAGGGAAGGAAGCACAAAACTATAAAACAAGAAGTGTTAAAAGGGAAATAACTATTGGAATAGAGAAACTTTTTTTTTATCGGTACCAGGGATTGAATTGATGACTGCCTGCTTGCAAGGCAGGCGCTTATGCTGCTGAGCATAATCCCCAGCCCCTCTTTCGGTTTTTCTTTTTTTGAGTAGAGAAACTTTTAAAAATATGTGCAACTACCAACATTTTGTATAATTTTATGCAAATAAAGCTTGAAAGCAAAAAATGGGTAATTTCAGAAGAAAATAAAATTTACCAAAATTGACCCTGTAGAGATAGAAAGAATTAGAAGAGTGATCTCTATAAAATAATAAATTTAAACTGGGCATAGTGCTACACACGTGTAATTCCAGCATTCAGGAGGCCAAGGCAAGAGGATTGCAGTGAGTTTCTGAGCAGCCTGAGCTACAGTGAGTTCAAAACCAGCCTCAACTAACTATACAGCCTGTTTCAAAAGAAAAAAAGATAAAAAGTAATAAATTTATCAAATATAGCATATGTAGGAAAATTTTACTAAGCCTTTAAATGCCCAATAATACTAATACTGCATAAATTTTTCAGAGTAGAAAATGCAATAAAACCACCAAAATCTTCTGTAAATATAAAATTTGTACCTACATCTGATATAGCTAGCACAAAAAATAATCAATCAATCTCACCTAAGAATTAAACAAAATTTACACTCCTAATGCAATACATCATTAAAGAAGTGAATCTTCATGACCATCAATACAAAAGAAAGTAGATAGTTCATATTTGGAAATCTATTAATATATCATCATATTTTTTCCAGGTTCTGTAGTATGCTGCAAAGGCCTGATAAAACCTATTCTTGAAAAAAACTAGCAAAAGTAATTAGAATTTTAGAAACAATGATATGCACACATACCTTTTAAAACCCGCATCTTATGTAATGGGGGAAAGAAACAGGGATACTTGTTATTCCACTGTCATTTAATTAACCAATTAGATGAGAAAATAAACAAGTATGAGAATTAGAAAAGGAAAAGTTATTTTCATATACAGAATATGTATTTTGAGTTCTATTTTTAAAAAATTCACAATAAATAGCAATGTATAAAATTAATACAAAGTAATAGCCTTCATATGTAAAAATACCCAGTTAGAAGACAGCATAAAAGAAAAACTAACTTCTGGCATGGTAGTGCGTGCCTGTAATCCCAGCACTCGGGAGGCTGAGGCAGAAGGATCACTATGAGTTTGAGCCCAGCCTGGGCTACAAAGTGAGTCCAAATCCAGCCCCAACTGCATACTGAAAACCCTGTCTCAAAAAGATAAAAAAATTAACTTACAATGTCAAAGTAAAAGATAAGCACCTAGGAATAAATCAGAGATGTGTAAATTCTGCATATGGAAAACTTTAACATCCTAAAAAGATACAGAAGAGACTTGAGCAAGTGGAAAATGTGAACTTTTTCTAGATGGAATGGTGCAACAGCATGAAAGTGTCATTGCCCCTTTAGTCAATTTATAAATTTAATGTGATTCAAATAAAAATATCAACAGTTCTTTTTCTGGCACTAAATAAGCTTGTTTAAAAGCCCATAGAGAGTCCCAGTACTCAGCAGGCTGAGTCAGGAGGATTGTCATGAGTTCGAGGGCAGTGTTCCAGGAAGGACATAAGCCTCACTGACACTCGGGTGGCCGCTCTCCAGGGACCCACGGAGGCCCTGCCCAGGAGCCCTGGGTGGATCTGGAGACAGAGTCAACGCAAAGGCGGAGGAGGAAGAGGATGAGGGAAGTTTTGACTTCTAACTTGTGTTTATGTTTACATTTTCAAGAAATGGATGAATGAGGGTGGGGGGAAATATTTAAATTCTAATTTTAGAATGAACCTAGCTATAAGTCAGTTGATAACATAATCCTTAAAAAGACAAAATAGAATCAGATGGATTAACTTTGAACAAATTGCACTCACCTAGACATATTCCAAGGATGCTAAAAACTTGTAAAGAAATCTTGAACTATATTTGCTAGGATTGTGATGCAGGTCCAAGGCCAGCACTTCAGAAATGACTCGTGCGTGTGTGTGTGTGTGTGTGTGTGTGTGTGTGTGTGTGTGTGTCTGTCTGTGTGTCTGTTAGGAGCGAGCAAGTGATTAAATATACTGACCTTGTTGGGAGCTAAGGGTTTCCTGAGGAAAATGGAGGAAATGAGACAAGGTGCCCCTGAGGCGGGGTGCTGGTGTGACCCCACAAGTCGAGCTTGGTTTTGCTTGGAACCAGCCGGTCTGTGGAGTCAAGGCCAGGGAGTTCTGTTCAGCGTAAACAGCTCCATCATCAGATACCATGACTGACAGATCAAGACAAAAACCAGGCCTCTTCATGATCAAGTGCAAACACAAGTAACACTGAAGAGTTTCCAAGCTACGAAAATGATCAAAACATCTCAATATCTTATATCAATTTTCTAGATGTAATAGTTGTATAATGATGATAAAGGAAAGTTACTTGGACACAGAGCAGCTGTGGACCAGAGTACTTACTGGGGAAATGTCTTGACAGACTCCCAAATGATATATATGTATTTAGAGAGAGAAAGGTAAATATAATAAAATGCTCAAACTTGGTAAGTTTAGAGGAAAGGTATGTGGGTTAGTGCTCACTGTAGTAATGCGCTGAACTTCCCTAATTTTGACATTTTTCAAAACAACAAATTTTAACTTTTGTAGATTTTAAATCATAAAATTCCTTTTTTTGTGGTACCAGGGCTCGAACTCACAACCTTGCGCTTGCCAGGCAAGCACTTACGCCACTGAGCTAAATCCCCAGCCCCATAAAATTCTTTTAAAAATAGTATTCTTGTAAAAGTTGTTGTCTGGGGGCTGAGGATTTAGCTCAGTGGCATAAGCGCCTGCCTTGCAAGCAGGCAGTCGTGAGTTTGATCCCTGGTTCTGATAAAAACAAAAAAGACCAAAAAAAAAAAAAAAAAAAGTTGTTGTCTGGAAGTTAGTGAAAATAACATGAGTGCCTAGATTTTTCTAATTTCTTTTTTTCCTCGTTATATTCCTTATTATGTCTGGATCAAAGTTCACTTAGCCTGGACATTTTTGTACATATTTATGGAGTTTTTTCTCTTTGTTTTGAGATGGAAAAGGCACACTGATAATGTTTTAATTTGTTTTCCTGTGACGTGCAGAATTCCCAACTAGTCTCTTGAAAGCCTCCTAGTCTAAGTGGAACTAAATAACTAAAAAAGATCATTGTATTCAAAATTATGAATGCTAGCACCTACAAATATTAGAGTTAATAACAGCTCATTATTTTGCTTCACCTTATTTGAAAATGCATAAACATTTGTTGACCCAAAAAGAATATATTATCTTTCTTAGGTTGTCTACTTAACATGCTATTGGTCAGTCTTTGTATTAATTATCTACCTGTTTCTAGGGCTTGGGATTTAGCTCAGTGGCATAAGCACCTGCCTGACAAGTGGAAGGTCATGAGTTTGATCCCTGGTACTGGAAAAAAAAAAATATATATATATATATATACATACATATACCTGTTTCTCTGTGCATCAAACCTATAACTATTTGTAAATGCTAAATCATATTTTTGTATAATTTGAAACTTTCACAATTGTCATTAATTAGTGTGGCATATTATTCTTATAGTAATAAATGTAAATTATTAAACCAATTGCTACAACTTCAATATATAAATTTATAGAGGGAGAACTTCTCATATTTACAAGATAATATAAAAATACAAAATTGAAGTTATTGCTGGATGTGGTGTAATGCCTATAATCCCAGCACTCAGGAGGTTGAGGCAGGAGGATCATGGCAAATTCGAGACCAGCCTGGGTTACAAAGTAAACTCAAGGCCAGCTTGAGTTGCATAGCAAGACCCTGTCTCAAATAGACCAAAAAATAAAAATTAAAAAATTAAAAGTTGGAGTCATTTAAGTTCTATTTCTTTACCCTCATAATTTCTGAGCTACCATAGTTGTTTCCAATGTGCTGTTAAAAGCGGGGTGTGGGTGGGTGACATAACCTGCCAGGTTTAGTGGAGACATAAACTGCACTTGAAGCAAAAACCTAAGATTCAGAACCTTTTTTCATTCTTAAAAGCAGGTGACTAACAAATGTGGCACATATATTTGATGAAATATTAATTTGGTCTTAAAAGGGAAAGAAATTCTGACACAGGGAGAATCTCTGAAGACATACTAAATAAAATAGGCCAGACACAAAAACACAAATACCATGTGATTCACCGGGTGAGGTTGCTAAGCAGTCAGACAATAGAGACAGAGGTAGCCCAGGCTGGCAGAGTCTGGAGGAGGCACAGGGAGTTGTTAATGAGTGTGAAGATTTGGGGATGAGGAGAAAGTTCTGGAGACAGAAGGCTTTGGTGCCCAACAATGTGACAGTGATTAGTACCACTAAGTCATATTTGAAAACTTAACTTGAATATAGTTATAATGGTGAATTCTATGGTATGCTTAATTTACAACAATAAAATTAAAAATATGGAAATTAAAAGCCAAAGGAAAAAACTCACTTCAAGCCACGTGATAACAATGTCTGAAAGCAGGTCATCAAGCCCACACGTCAGGAATTGAGTTGGGATTAACTTGCTTATAGGATTTAATGTTTATTAAAGGGCAAATGATTTTAAAAGATGCAAATCCGAAAGTTACATTTTGCTAAAACCCAGCAGTGCCCATGGCAACTGTTGGGGCTTAGACAGACAAGGACACCTTTCTGAGTATTCTGCTAAAACAGAGCTTGGGCTTTGCATCAGACCCCTCCTGTGCGCTAACCCAGCAGCAAGAGCATTGCTGTTAAAACACAAAGCCTGTCAGGTTATTCCTTGACCCAGGATCTCTCCTGTCTCTTAGGATTTACAACTTGTCCTCTGGGATCTGGGCCTCTTTACCTGGGCCAAATGCTATACTCAGGATTGGATACTCTGCTCTGTCCACACAAGGTGCTCTTCCCCAATTGCCCTCTCTTCAAAGCACACCAGAAGGCACTTAACAGCATCTGGGTGAGGTAGTGCATGCTTGTAATCTCAGCATTCAGCTGAGGCAGGAGGATCTCTACAAGTTCAGGGCCAGCCTGGGCTGCATAGTGATTTCAAGACTAGCCTAAACTAGTGAGACCCTGTCTAAAAACATAAATAAATAAAAATTTAAAAATAAGGAAGAAAAGATTAAAAAAAAGTTAACCCCAGCAGTAAAAAAAAAAGGGGGGGGGGCTATCAAACTACAAGAAGGCAGAAGAACTTGAAAAGTGTCTTGGTGAATGAAAGAAGCCAACATGGGGACATGTACAGTATTGCTCCAATCAGGTGACACCATGGTAAGGCAAAATTCTGGAGACAGTAAAAGAGATCCATGGTGGCCAGGGCCAGGAACAGGCAGGATACCTCGGTGGAAGGAGAGGGTTTTAGAGAAGTTGAACTGCTCGGTGGAGACCATTACGCACTTGTCAGCGTCCTTAGATTATTCAACACCAGCTGTGAACCTGATGTGAACCAGGGACCTTAGTTAATCACTGATCAAGACTGGGTCAGGAGGGAGGTCGGTCACCAATAACATCCCCAATAACCGGAGCAATGGGCAAGAGGCAGCTGTGAGGCGCTGTGAAGGCAGAGCTCTCAGTAATAACAGACCGGCTCGGCTCACCTGCCACAGGTGAGGGACTGGTGGGGGACGCTGCACTTCCTGCTCAATTTTCCTATACACCTGCGACTGCTCTAAAAATAAAGTCTATGCATTTTTTTTTTTTTTTTTGTCTTTTTCGTTTTTATCGGTACCGGGGACCGAACTCACGACCGTCTGCTTGCAAGGCAGGTGCTTATGCCGCTGAGCTAAATCCCCAGCCCCCAAAGTCTATGCATTTTAAAAACAAGAAAATGTTAATTCAATTAATCTTTGCCTTTCCGAACCATGATACGTACCGTGCAGTGCTGCTGGTGCCCAGGGATAATGAAAAGCAGCCGCCCTCCATGGAAGTCTGAGCATCTCGGGATCCCCGCACCAAGCCTCCCACAGCGCTCCTCTCAGTTAACAGCAAGTCTTGCTTCCAGTTGTTCAGACCCAAGTCTGTGGTCCGACTTCTTTTTCCCATCATTCATGTCTAACCCCAAACAAAGCCTGAATTATCCACTTTCAACACACACACACACACACACACACACACACACACACACACACACATACAGGGTGACCACTTCTCCCCTCTTCTACTCCAACTGCGGGCTCTTCACTGCCTCCCATGCCCTTCCGAGAGTTGTTTCTCTGAGGCTGGTCACCCATCTCTCTCCTGGCTTCTCGTCCTGCTGGGCCTCAGTGTGTGAGCTCCCAAGGGCCCCTGATCAGCCACTCTCTCCTGGGAGCATCTCAGGCACAGCCTAGGCTCTGTCACCGTGCACTGCCAATAGCTCCCACAGTGGCACCCAGAACAAGCCCCTGCCCTGGACTGGTCCCCTGCTGGGTGGCTGCTCGGCCATGCCAGAGGGGCTCAAGCCCTTTGCAGCCTCTTTACCTACACACTGGCCTCATTTGCTCCCTGTCCTGGGGAATGAGTGCTGCCCAGTTCATCCCAACTCCTCCCTCTGCCCCTCACACACAGTCACCACATCCCGGGCCCCCTGCTCAGTGAGCTCTCTCCAAATGCTTTCCCTTCCCCTGCCCCTCCACCTCGGGTCACACCACAGCCATCTCCCTGCCCACCACAGTCTGTGGCCTCCTGCTTGCCCCACTAGTCCGCCCTTCTCACTTGTCAAACCAGGCAGGCCTGGCCTGCTTGGCTGTGCTCCCACTGCCCTCCACGGGGCCCCAGCTCAGGGCCTTCACCTGCCCCCACTTTGTCCCCCACTGAGGGCCTGACTCTGCGGGTGCTGAGCACAGTACTGCTGAGAGCAAGGTGCTCAATATGAGTTGGGCAGTGGAGGCCCCGGTGCCATGGGACTGCAGCTTCCACCCAGGTTTCTGCAAGGGACTCTATGGCTGAAGGGTCAAGATACCCTTTGAGAAATGGCTCTGCAGCTAATGAGGAGGCTCAGAGTTTCTTGTTTGTTTATTGTTTAGTACTGGGAATCGAACTCATGACCTCATGCTTGCCAGGCAGGTGCTCATGCCACTGAGCTAAACCCCCAGCCCCAGCGGATGAGGAGGAAGTTAATTTCTAGGATGCTTACTTGTTGATGGATGGAGCCATGATCTACAAAGCCTTGGAGGCTCCTGTTCCCATCTGGCCTTACTGAGACCATTTTTCTTCCTAGAGAAGCCTTCAGTTATGAATTCTGAACCATGTACTATCCTTTACTGTGATCTCCCAGTACCCTCGAGAGGCATTTCAGCACTTGATTCTCACGCTTGTTCATGGGTTTGTGGTGCTGGGGATCAAACCCAAAACCTCAAATCTGCTAAGCAAGTGCTCTGGCCCTGAGCCACATACTCACCCTTCACTGCATGGCCATTTCCTAACACTCTATTTTGCTTATCCTATTGTCAGCAGCATCAACTGTGCTTTTAATTCAGTAAATACTTCTTCATCTGTTGTCTAGGAATCTTTTTTTTTTTTTTTTTGTCTTTTTTCCTTTTTATCGGTACCGGGGATCGAACTCACGACTGCCTGCTTGCAAAGCAGGCGCTTATGCCGCTGAGCTAAATCTCCAGCCCCGTCTAGGAATCTTGAGTGCCGTTTCCCAGTTAGATGGTTTTGAACAAGCTGCTTGATCTTTTTGAAGGGTCTTACTTTTTGATCAGAGTATGATAAGCCTCTGTCCTGGGCCCTAGTTTTAGAGGCTCTGCTGTGGTCTCCTACAGCATCCCTGCCCACAGGGGGAAGAGCCTGTCAGAGATCAAGATTCATATAGTAGTTTGGTTTCCTGCAGAATTAGTGAACACCCTGCACAACTGTACAATGCGGGCTACTAATATTAGTGGCAAGGTGAGTCAAGGTTGAGGATACTGTGGGAGCAGATCTGGTGAATATTAGAATGTGATCAGGAGAAAAATGGGGAATTTGGTGGAGAGTTAAAAGGTCAGTGTTAGTTATGTTTAAAGCTTTGGGTCTCCAAAATAGACACCTGGGCCAGGGATTTAGCTCAGTGGCATAAATACCTGGCAAGTGCAAGGTTGTCAGTTTGATTCCCAGTACCAAAAAAACCCCAAAACGACAACAACAAAAGCAAAAACAAAATAGACACCCAGAACTACTCAGCAACCCCAAATCACCAGGAAGTCCTTGGCACTGAGGTCGAAGTCAAGGCCTGATGGCTGAGTCTGGCCATGGAGGAAAGCCTGCAGGTTGCGGAGACTGAGTTGATTTTCTTGGTATTAGTATTTAAGAGACATGAAGGCACAAAAGGATGTAGGGGGCAGAAGACTTCAGGGTCAGACAACAGAATGTTCCCAGCCACGGAGTCCAGGAGCACGGGGTCTTCAGGAGGTGGGGACACAGTGCCTGTGACCTGCA
Source organism: Cavia porcellus (assembly GCF_034190915.1). NCBI lineage: Eukaryota > Metazoa > Chordata > Mammalia > Rodentia > Caviidae > Cavia > Cavia porcellus. Next base: position 27,870,679 of record NW_026947501.1, on the reverse strand, counting down.
GAGATCTGAGAACCCGGAGCCTGCGGATGGAAGACAGCTCCTCCACAGCCAGAACAAGGGCTACACATTCAAGCTAAGAGGTCATCTACACCCACAGAACATGGTGGTGATTGGGTGGGATGGGATGGCATGACCTGAGGGGCAGCAGGGTGGGTTGCAAGCAGTTGCAGAAAAGGGGCACTCAGACCAGTGTGTCCCTGGGGCGCAGCAAAAGGTGCCAATCAAGTGTGTGGGTGGTGGGGTGCAGTGCAGGGATTAGAGTATGTGCAGAGAAAAGGGGAGGGACACAGGAAGCTGCCCCCTCACTGTGGAGGATCAGAGTAAGGCAAAGTCCCTGGGGTTGGGATGGGGCTTCTCGGCAGAAGTATGAGCCATCTGCCAAGACGTCCGTAGTGGGCCAGAGGCAGGGTCAGAGAGATCTGGAATGTGTCAAAGCTCCGCCTCTCATATCTTTGGTGTCTGTGTGGCTCTCACAGGAACATGCACTGGAGTACATGGGTTGAACACATTGTCAGGGACCCTTTCCTCCCCAGATGGCAAATGCCTGTTATTTGCATGGTAAGGCCCAAACATGACTAATGACTCTCCAAGGTCAGGAAGCCTACAGGATATCAGTAGAACTTTTATAAGGTATTTATTGAGTTGTGTAGTGAGGTGGGAACAGCAAATACTCTGACAGAGTGAAGATTTGAAATGGCGGGGAGGATGAATTAGACTGTCCATTAAAGCGCCAGGTGTGATGGCACACGTCTGTAACCCCAGATATTCAGGGGCTGAGGCAGGGGGATCGAAATTTTAAGGACAGGCTGGGAAATTTAGTGAGATTCTGTCTCAAAGTAAAATAAAAAAGATTAGGGATATAGCTAAATGGTAGAGCATCCCTATTTGGTCCCCGGCATCACATACACACACAGAGGTTAAACTTTAAGTGCTGTGTGAAGGGCATAAGGGTGGCATAACGGGCAGCAGGGAGAGCTGGTTTGCAGTGGCTCACGTCGGCGGTCACCGTACTGTCTGACACTAGCCTTGGTCCTTGGTCAACTGTGACTGGAAGCTTTGAGTACCTTAAAACAAATGATGGTGCCTATTACCTGCCAGGTCCAGCATGCTTGGCATTCTTACTCTGTACTTTTTTTGATCCTAGGATCAATCTTATATGGCATCATCAGCCTTTTTAAATAAGAGAAAATGGCACAGGGAGATGGAACTGCTCAGTTTACACATGCAGCTGGACAAAGAGGGAGCCATGTTCTTTCCAGAGCTCTCACTATGGCTTAGCTGCTTAAAACCCTAATGCACTGTGGTGTGCATTTATACAAATGCCGTTTGCGGATCATGGGGCTTCTTGCTGTTTCTGTGCTTGGTTTGAAACAGCCAGGTCCCATCTGCAACAAGGTGGTCCTGTCTGGAGAGGCCAACATGAAGAACGGTGGGCCAGCTGGGGCACCGTGGCAGGACCTGTGACTTGTGAGGAGGGTATGGGAATTAAGGGTACGGGCATGTGGTGGAGGAGGATGGCTGTGATGCTTATAGAAATGATCTGTGTATGTGTGTCTTACAAAGAAGCAGATTTGGGTGAATTCATTTTGTAATTCCAACAAATGGGGTCTTAAAGAGCTTGATAATATAGTGATGATCAAATGCTTGTTTAGCCATACACTGAAATACTATAGGCACCTATTAACAAAGATATGGCTCTGGATCACTGATATTTAGATGTATTGTGAAAAATGTCAACATTTTAACCTATTTAAAAAATATACATAAACATGTGATCATAATTATCCATTCTGAAAATTTGCAACCAATGTGGTTCTCTCATGTAGGACTGCAGGTAACTTTTAAAACCTTGCCTTCAAATTCTTTTATTTACATAAGCTTTGTGTAAGAAGAAATGAAAGCCTACCTATATCCAGAGGTGAAATCAGCCTCTGCCGAAGCAGGACTCTCCTGCCCCACTCCTCCTAACACGGGCCAACATGCTAGGGATGCAGGAAGGGGCAGAATTGGTCTCTTTTAATCCAAAAAGGAAACAGCAGGTACAGAACAGTATGATGCTACTGTAGGAAAATAGAGGTGTGTGGGGGCCTCTGGATTGCTGTGTGCACCAGGAAAACTGTCACGACTGTAGGGATCCGCTCAGACGCTCTGAGATGAGCGTTCCTGTGTCTGGAGTGGTCCAGGGGTGATGGGATGGTGCATGAGGCTTTATGGACAGCCGAGTTGCTTGTCTCAGATCCTGGACTGACTTAAGTAGGATATTTCAAGCAGGAAGAAGGGGAAAAAGAGGACGGCTTCCCTCTCCATTTACCACTCTCTCTTCTTCCTCAGTGCACAGGAAGTGCACTTATTCCCTGGTACCCAGGACCTCACACATGTTAGGCAAATGCTCTACCTCTAAGTGCCACGCTTGCCTGTCTCCTTCCTCAATGACAGTTCCCTTCCTAGGAATTTTAGAATTGGTGATCTGAATTAAAGACAAGAGTTCCAGGCATAGGACCTTTTGGGAACTGGGACAGCAAAACCTAGGGTTCCACCTCTGTAGCTCCTTAACAGATTCATGTCCAAACCATCAGAACCAGACAGTATTTAAAAGTTCTTGGCAATTATAAGATCAGAAGATAAAACTTTTAAGAGGACAGCATTCCCAATTTGAATGAAAAAGGAGGACAAAAAGGGAAAGAAAACAAAAAGAAAGGTCCTCTGCTCCCCCCCTCGCCCCAGGTTTAACCGCGCAGACTCTTGAAAATCACTTCATGCAGGTGGCAGGTGGACCAGGAAACGCTGTCACTGCCATTAGCTCTATTTGTGCACCTATACATGATGGAAGGGTGACACTGTAAGGTACCTCAATGTCAATTTAATTCTGATTCAAGAGGAGAAAAAAGAACCCACACTGAATTTGAGTGCAAAAAATAAATATAAAATTTATTAAAACACCCACAATATTTTAAAGATACCAGGAGTAATACAGTTCACAAACCCAGTTGTTTGTGTAAATTATAATAAAATACAAATCAAAAGAGGATACATACTTGCAATTTCTAGGCACCCTAAATTAAATTTACTGAAACACTGGGGGAAAAGGGAGGGGTAAGGAGGGGTAGCTCAGGAGGCAAACCAATAAAGTAGAAGAAAAAATATTAACAAAAAGATAAAAATTATACAAAATAAAATTATCAGCATAAATTTACTGTACTAAGAATATCTACAGTTTAATACACATCCTATTGCCTTGAGACATTGCAAAAATCTATCATTCATCCATCAACCCCAAATAAACTTCATTTCAAGTAGCCACAGTTTACAAAGTCAAGACGGAATATTCAAGTATGGTTGTTAAATTCACCTCCATTGGAAGCCAAGTAACCAAACAGGAATTCAAAGAGATAAGAAATAAAACACACCAGAAAGCTACAGGGGTTCTAGATTAAGTCTAATGCATTAGTATGCCACAAGACAACCAGTCCTTGTTTCTTTAATTAAATACATGAAAAAGAAATGACATCACTCCTGTTTTTCTCCCCTTTTCCCCTAAAAAAAAAAAAAGAAAGAAAGAAAAACAGAAAAGGTATTGGAACTAAGAAAATTTGGAATGTTCAGATGAGCCAATTCATATTTTAAGTCCCCATGTGAAGAGTGATGAGTTCCCCCTGAACGACAGGTTAGTCAAAATGAGGAGAGCACAAACGATACCACTACAAAAATCATCCCTGATATCAGAATAGAAGCAAATGAGGAAGTAGGCCAAATAGCTCGCTGATTCTTAGGCAAAAATCATCTTGAGACCTGGCGTTTCTGCCTGAGGTCTCTGCTCAGGGGAGAAGCCTATTGCTTTGCTCTTGCTGGCAGCTCTGTGGGAGGAAGCGCTGGGCGTGCCAGGCGGGCCCGCACTTGTGGAGAAAGCTATGCATGTGTAGGTGTGGGACTGTATAACCCAGGCTGAGGTATGCACCTCAAAAATGTTAGTTTGGTCCAGGACATGTTGCAGTTGGCCATGTACTACAGCAGATGCAGCTGGCTAACAGACTAGCTCTTGAGGGAGTCATTGCGAATGACAGCAACGGTGACTGAGAAAGCTCAATGAGATGGGCATAGGAAATTCACATTTTATTCAAAAGCAAAACTTAAAAAGGAAACAGAGTCAACCACATTCCATCCTTTAAGCCGTCTGCCATTTTCACTAAGCATGAAAACCAAAATGACCCCAGATTCTTCAAGGTCAAGTATGTCATCGAATACAGAACCTGCAGGTATCAAACCCTCGTGTAATCTAAGTTGTCACAATGTCCTGTTTTTGAGGTATTTTAAAAAAAATTGTGACAGTGGATGATGCAGAAATGGAGCTTCCTTTGAGTTCTTAAAAATATCAACTTCTGTGGACCCAAGGAGAAATTTAGCACCAACTAAAAGCAGTCTGAGTGACATCAAGGGACAAAGAAAGCTCCTGCCTTTAGTCTCAACATGAGGGGCCACTGACAAGCAGTGGAAGCTACGTTGGGGCCACGGCTGGGAGGAGCAAAGAACAAACCCCTTGCCACCATGGTCCCAACCCCTCTGCACCCACTCCATGGCCCACCCTTGAGACTCCCAGGGACAGATCTGCTCAGCACCTGGGCCGCAGGAGAAAGATGTGCAGCTCGGGCTCAGACACAGGCTGTGCTAGACAAGGCAGGAGCACCCGAATCCCCTTCCTCAGAGAAATCCCCGCGTGTCTTTGCCTTCCCATTGGGCCTGAGAAGACAGGCGAGAAACCAAAGCACCAGCCAAGCCAGGCAGGCCCCTCAGCAAGGGGCCTGGGCCTTCTTGACTTGCCTTTCTTTGTTTGGCCACCAAGGGAAGAACAATAAAACAAAACTAAAACTGCTCAGAGCAGATTATAGCATGGTAAACAGAGGTGTAAGAAGACAGCACCAAACGAGGAGGAACAAAAAAAGCTGAGAGAGACTGGAGCCCACCTTGTTTTTGGTTGGTTGTGGTTTCAGAACGTTGATAGCACCTCAGCGAGACAGGATCAGGGACAGTCACATTAAAACACCATAGCACCATTTTATTTAGACTATTTCAACTCATAAAAATGCTTCCTAGTCCATAAAACACACTTCAGTAACAAAAGGAAAGAGATATTGGTTGAGGCACGTCAAGGATATATCAGAGTTTTCCACCAGCTTTGCCTTGGTTGGGATCACGGGGTGGTTAAACATCAAGATCAAAGTCTGGCTGGGTTTCTCTCAGAGAAGTCAGGTCACCATCTACTCACTGCCAACCACTCTCACTCATCTGCTGCTGTCTGCTGCAAAGCAATTAAGCTCTGCGACTTCTTTCCTTTCTATAGTGCTTTAAAAATCCCTTGCTCTGCAAACGACTGTTTCCAAAAGAGGCAGGGAAAGGATCAGAAGGGGCAGGTGGAAAACCTTTCCGTACACACCAGTGTCCACCTCAGGGAGAAGGCAAAGCAGCACCCAGGAAGCCAGGTGTGGGGAACCGAGGCCCTGCAAAAACCAGACCCCAAACAAAACCTCCCAAATCTGTGCAACACCATTAGTCCAGCTTTCTGATGGTAAGATGATGGTTTCTTGAGCTAGCACCAGTTATTGGGTGAGAACCTGCTGCGAAGTGATTTTGACTTAAAAAAACAAAAAACAATCTCTTAGCACAGAACTTTGCAAGTACTTCCCTTGCATACAACAGGCAGGGGAAACGAAACAAAGCGGAAAAAAGGAACCAAACATTTGCACTACATGTGGCTGGTATCTGTGGACAGGGCACAGTGGGGCGATGACTACAGGACTCCGTCGTTTTCTGTTGCTATGTTATCCTTAAAACTTGGTCATGCTGTTAGGTTCTTTAGTTGCAATGGCTTTATTTTTCTTCTTGTGATAAAAATGTTTGTCAACCATCTTTAGGACTTAAAAAATGATAATGCCAGTAAAAAATAAAAATTTGATTTTTTTTTAAAGAAGCCTTCAGCAGCAAGGGGGGATAAAGAGCTGTGCATAGTTACTTTTTAAATATTATGTCTAAAGCATGCTAATTTCAATGACTGAGATTTGAGGTAGGTTATACATGTAGTGTGTAAAAATCAGCATGGGTTTGAGCATGGCAACAGCACCAGCTAATTCTCAGGACCCTGCTCAGAGGGGCGTGGGTGCATTCCACGGAGCCCGCCTCTTGACTCACTTCTTAACAGCCTGGTTCCAGCCTTGAAGCTAATGACCCCAGGCTGTGTGGGCTGGGGGACAGACATCACATGCTAGTAGCTTGTATTGGTTTCTCCTTTCATCTAATGGCTTTGCTACCAAAGGGTGACAAGGGGAAGAGCATAGTTAACAAACATCAGAGATCCACACATGCCAAGCGTCAGAATCATCTAGGTTACACTCGGGACCTTCCAAACCAACAGCCAACCTGGGGCTTCCATGGGTCAGACAGACGGTCACATTCTCCACATTTTGTAAAATATCGTATTTCTTGCTTAAGATCATTTAAAATGAAGTTTTCAAGGCACCCCCGCATCTATCTAAGCACGGAGTCAAATGAGACCTGCATAAAAGTACTGATGCGATAAGCAAAATAGCATTTAAAGGACCCAACTTTTCCTCAAAACTAGAAAATTAGCATGCTCATTAAAGACTCTGCTTCCTTTAGCTTGTCAGACTGAAGGTCAGAGGTTTTCCTATAAATCTGAGTTCTGAATAATTCTAAATCCTGATAAGCTCTTGGGTATTTATTTCAAAAGCAATAATATTTCATTTTTGTCCTGTAAAATAAATGCAACTTTACAGATTATGGTAAAAGTGGAGGATAGACAAAGCTTGTTAAATATTCAGCTACTATTTACAATTTCTCCCACAATTACATGTTAAAACGTACTTTTTTTTTTCAAGTTGCTGTTTAAATCTAGGCAAAAGTGCTTAAAAAAATCTTTTCACTATTTACAGTTAAAACCAGACCACATAAATGCTCAGGACATCTTACAGCGACTCTCCGCCAGTGCTTCCGAAAAGTTACAGTAAACACTCAGCGGATTGGTCTCAGCTCTTACACAAGGCACCTGGAGGCTCAGGAGCTTGCCTTTAGTACTGTCATCTGATTGTTAAACTCACTTTACGATGACCCACATCTAAATAAAACTGCTTAATAAATATCTGCTTGGCCATCACATGCTGTGTAGCCACACCCCCTGTGTGTCCGGATGAAGCCCCCACTCACCACACATGTTCGTTCACACGGGTAGCTTGAGATCATTTCCTCCAATACCACAGGAAAAACAAGCACTCCGAGAAGTCTGACTGGCTGTAGATGAGTGTTGCTTCCAACTGTCTGCCCCAACCTCTCTCAACAATGACACAAAAATTAAGCACCACATTCTCTTCTCAAAGAACTAAACGAATGCACCAGAATTTTAGAATGGGTGTGATACAAGGGATGGAAAGGGGAGGGAGGAAAAAAAAAAAAGAGAATGATCCAATGGAGAACTGGCACCAATAGGGGAGGAAAATCATAGCAACCTGTTGAAAACGTTTGACTCTTGCACTTTAAGTGTAGGCCCTGCCTCCACGGAGAGCAGGAGGGGCTGGGCCAGGGGAGGCATGCACCATTATCCAAGGTGGAGATCCAGGAAAAAGACAGATGTGTTAACTGCTGTTACACTGGTTTGCTGAGCTCCCGCAGGACGCAACCTGCCCAAGAGTCAAAGTCCCAGCACAACACTACAGCACCAGGCTCTGCACAGCTCCACGCACAGAGCCAGCGAGGCTCTTCACAGCTTGGGTTCAACTTCTGTGTTAAGAGATACAGTAGCCCTTTTTCGGTATCAGCATAGACTTCTGGGCGATTTTTAAAAAATTGCCACTAAGACAAATTCCTTCGGCCAGTATTCATTGCCTTATCAACGTGGTGGAGAGGGTTCTAGGAGCCTCTCAACTCCAGCTTCAGCGTGAGGTGCTGCTGCCTAGTGAACTATGACATCCTGTGGACTTGATAAATAACGGACACAGAGGATTCAGTGTGGAGACTAGCAAGCTTGAAGCTGTCTACTTTCAACCTGGTTTCTGGGGAGATCTATGCCAGTGTACCCTGGGTTGGGCCTGGCGTGCCTCTGCCCAACTGCTGACTGAGAAGGGGCCCCAGGTGGTTTTCTGCAGCTTCTCCCATCCTCCAGCAGAGGACAGAAGCTGGTCTGGGGGCTCCCTGCCCATGGGGAGGGAGGGGTACACTGGGGCTACACGCTGCACTTGGCTCACCGGGGCAGATGGCCGAGAGAACCTATCAGTTCCTAAGAGGCTGGGCTTGCCGGTGGGAACAGCACTGCTGGCCTTTCCTGCCCATCCGTTACCATTACTATTGTCGCTTTTAAAAAATCCAATAAATACACATTTTAAATGGAATTTAAAACTACTCCTTTGTGAAAGGACACTATAAACTTTCTTTCCATTATTGTGATATACAAGGATAGAGTTTTAAAAACAAAGGAAATAAAAGCCCCTCCAACAAGGGGAAAAATAAAACAATGTGGAGATATAAATATTAAGATCACGGAAAAAATCACCCGACAGCCGTAGTTTCTTCTTCAAAGTGCTGGGGACGAGGGGGGGGGGAGGGAGAGGCGGGTCAGTTCTGAGGTTTGGACCATAAATACATATATATGATAGGCATATCCATATATGTATATATAGATAGAAAGACTTCTGCACCCCCAACCCGCCCCCAGGTGTGAGGGCAAAAGCACCACAGAGGCAGCTCGGGCTGGGCCCGACGCTGAGGTACGCTGGCTCCCTGGCACCTAGATCCAGCGGCTGTAGGGGCCAGTGACCTTCGTGTAGGCGTAAGAGGACACGGTGACCGCTGAGTCTGTGGGCACGGCCAGCGCCTGCCGGGTGGGGACCATCCCCTTCTTCTCCTTGTGCTGGGGCTCGGTGACCATAGCGCCCCCCCACTTGCGCTTCTTCCCGTAGAGCCTGGCCTCCTGCTGGCCCAGGCCTAGCCGCGCGGCCTCCTCCTGCCGTGCCCGCGCCCGCTCCGCCAGCTGCTTCATCTTGGCCTCCCAGAGGGCCAGCCCGTGGTTGGGCTGGTTGAGATTCTTGTGCTGGTAGAAGACCAGCGAGATGCGGGTGGGGTGGCAGCGATTGGGCTTCTTGAGTGGCGTGGTGGCATGCAGCTCCCGCCGGGCACACTCAATGAGGATGGAGCCGTGCGCAGGGGCCACAGCGACGCCCCCGATGTTCTCGTCCAGGAAGTTGTGTTCACTGTCCGACCACAGCTCTTCTTCCTCCTCCTCCACACTGGCCTTCTCCTCCTTCACTGCCCCCTTGGTGGGGGCCTCCTCAGCCGTCCCCTCCTCTAGGCTGAAGGGATCCCACAGCTTCTCTTCAGACTTCAGGGCCCCGAACAGCTTCTCACTGGAGCCCAGGGGCATCCCGAAGGCCTGCCAGGCCTTGTCCAGATGGCTTGCCCCCGGCGTGGGAATTCTTCCATCCTCCCCTTTCACTGGATTCCACAACTTGTCTTGGAACCCAGGACCACCTTTCAGGGCAGAGCTGAAATCCCCTACCCCTACCCCCCAGGGCTTTTCAGTCAGGCTGGACCCAGCCAAGGCTGAGGTGCTGTTCCCAAACTTGCAGGGGCTCCATGATTTGCCTCGCAGCCGTCCTCCAGGATGGGGAGCCAGCTGCTGCCCCTCACCGCCAAACAGACCCCACTGGCCATCTGGGAAGTGAGAAGGGGTTAGGCAGCTGGTTCCAAAAGAACTGAGCTTATCAGGGACAACGGCAGGGCTCTCCCCGGAAGGGAACACACCCCAGCTGCCGCCCATACTGTTAGTCCTCTTCGGGGACATGCTTGGGCCTCCTGAGTACTGTCCCCATAGATGACTGGTTCCCCCATTCTGAGATGCTTCGGGCAAGGGTGTTTTGCCTATCTTGCCAGGGTCTCTGGGTACAGATTCGGTCTGGACCAGTGGGTCTACTGGCTCTTGCTTGATGGATCTATTGTAGCAGTTGGTGCTCTGAGCAAAGGGAGAGGGGTCCCTGGACACTGGGTGGAGCGGGGGGGCCTTGGGAATGAGATACTCCTTGGGGCCTGGGTAAGCAGGCTGCTGGTGGTGAGGAGTGGGGTGGTGGGTGTCCGTGGGAACAGCCTGGCCAGGCAGCTCAGCAAACTCAGCACCACTGTAGGCCGGGCTCAGGCTGTTGTGCAGAGCATGGAGGTCTGGCTTCTTCTCAAAACTGCCACTGCTGCCACTGTGCCCCCAGGCACCGGGACCCAGGAACTGGGAGGGGAAGACGGGGTTGCTGGATGGAAAGCCATAGTAGCCAAACGACGGAAGAGCGTACTTGGAGTGGAACCCGTTGACGGAGGTCAGGCTGGGCTGTGCATAGTAGGAGTGGTAGGAGTACACACTGTTCATGCTGTAGGGGTCAGAGGGCCGGCAACTGCCCAGCACCGAGTAGCTCTCCACCACTGCGTTGCCACTGTACTTGAAGGAGCTGAAGTGGTTCTGCGGCTCCACCTTGAGGGAGGGCTTCAGGCTTTGTTGGGACAATCCACCTTTCAGGGACAGGCCTGGGGAAGCAGAAGGCAAGGTGAAAAAGCAGCCAACCAACCACCCCACAGCCTAGCAAGGTCTGAGGTAGAGGACTGGGGATGGAACCGCTCTCATTCCGAGATGTTTCCTTTTTCTTGAGAAGCAGGACATGTTGGACATGCCCAAGGTGGGATCCCACCCTGACCCCTAGGCCACCCCTAAGTACAGACCCCAGCTCCACTTCAGGTGGAAGGAAACAACTTGCTCAAAGTCCACGGCCCTTCTACATCAGTCCTATTACCCTACTGATGCTGAAGTTACCCCTGAAGTACAACCGCCTGCAGGCACCAAGGCCGGGAGAAATGACAACTCGGCCCCGGCCCCAGCCCCGGCCCCAGAGCCATGTTCTCCTCAAGATCCCAAGCTTCCCCTCCACCAAGCACAGCTCCCTGAAGACAGTGCATCCTCCCTGCACTTACTTCCCCTTCCTGGTGCTTCCTGTCAGGTACCTTAATACCACGAAAGCAGAGGCCCAAGGACTCCGTCTTGAACTGTCAGCATGATGCAGCAAGGTGGGCGGTGGGGCTCAGTGAGGGGATACCGTGAAGGAGGGTGCCCATGCCAGCCCTGGTGGTACCCTCTCCACACACCTGGGTCTGTGGGGATCCCGGCCAGCTCCAGGGCCTCTTGCTTGATCTTTTCAGGGGTGCTCAGCTTCTCCTTCTGAATCATCTTCTTCTTCTCCGCTGCTGCCCTCCTGGCTTCCAGCTGTCGCTGGCGGCAGGACTTGGCAGGTTCAGGCAGGCGCCGGACCTCTCGAGGGAAGGCGGTGAGCACCTGGATGGCCCCACTGCTCACCTTGGCATTCTGGTTCTCCTCACTGCCAAACTCATCCGTGCTGGCCATCTTGTACAGGGGGAGCACGTGCAGCTGCTCATCCTCGGGAATCTGGCCCACACACCGATTGTCTTCCTTGGTCAGGGTGCACACCTGCCTCACACAGTGGGGAGAGAAGACATGGGGCTGGGGACCAAGCACCGGGAGGAGGCAGGGGTCCAAGTTTGAAAATGTGACCTCATTCCCCAAGCGGTCCCACTGCCAGCCATCTACATGAGCCGCCCATCCTCAACTGCTTCTCAGAGTCTAAAACGCACCTTCACTGTGGCCCACAGAATAACAGCACCAGTACTGTGTAGAATATGTGCTACAGCTCTCAAAGCAGGTCTGCTCAGTTACTACCTATGTCCCTGACACAGCTCTGAGGGGATGGGATGACCGGCACAGGGTCACACAGCTGATGAGGGCGGGCGCCATGGCCAGGAGACCCACTGCCCGTCCCCCCAACCTTGCTGCCGCCACACATCACCTGGCTGAGCCTCAGACCTTCCACCCCCATCCGCCTCATCTTGAACACTCAATTTCTTTTGTTCTTAAAATAATTTTTTTTTTAAATTAAGAAAACTATGTTCTGGTTGTGTAAAATTTGGGCAAGCAACCAGGGAATAACAACTATCTCTATAAAATCACTACTCAGAAATAGTCATTGTAAACATTCAGGTCATTTATATATACACGTGCACACAATTATTTTTTGGTCATTAAGTAGGACACTATGTACGAAGTATTAACTTCATTTTTCTTAACATTCTTTCTTATGTGTTATTAAATATCCTTCCCTGATAGTTTTTAAGAGCTCCACAGTATTACTCTACTTTATCAATGTGTTACTTAGTTCCTTTATTATCAAACATTTCAACTTCTTTCCAGTTTTTCCTGACCGAAACAATACTTTTCGAAATTGTTCAGCTACATTTTCTAAGATGCCTAATTCCTTGGAATAAATGCTGTGAAGCAGGCCTGCCACATATAGCACTGCCAGTGCTCTCCAAAATGATTTTCACTCACACCAAAACCCGAGTTTTAATTTCTCCATTTTTGTCAATAATTTAAGCATTGCATTCTTAGTTTATAATTCTCAATGAGGCTCTTCCCCCCACCCCACCCAATTTTCCTTTCTTCTACTTTATTTTCTGTATTCTTGATGCTCTGGCTTTTGGGCCTTGTTCCTGGAAAGACAGGCCTTCCTAGACTAGCCAACTCCTAGAGATAGCAAATGACCCTGTGAATGCACCTTTGATACACAAACCAACCAATATGGAAGTCCAGCTACCTCCTCATCACACTCACACAGCAAGCCAGTATTTTCCATGCCCTAAATCACCCTTGGGCCAGGTGCCTACAGGTATCTGGGACCACCTCGCATACCCCAAAACCTGCTGAAATTATCTATACTATTTAGTCCTAAACTTTTTCAGTGTACCTACCCTGCCCTGCTCATTGCTTCCTGTAGAACACAGTAAAGGCTCCAGCCCCCATTTCCCTGGCTCTCTGTGCCTCCTGGTGATCCCTAGTTATCTCCGTATGGCCCCTGCATGGCATGTAATGTGAACACAAACTTCTTCTTTGATCACAGTCATTTCTGTATCTGAAGACACCTGATTAAAACAAATCCTGGATATATTTAAACACAACTCTTCTGCCTTTTATGAGCTTTACGCCTTTTGCTTTTTTTTTTTTTTTTTTTTTTTTTTGAGACAGGGTCTTGCTTTTGTTTTATTCAGGCTGGCTTTGAACTCACTATATAGTCCAGGCTGGCACCAAACCTGCCTCAGCCTCCCTAGTGCTGGGATTACAGGTGTGCACCACCACACATGGCTGGCCTTTACATTTTCATTGTGGTGCTTTATTTATTGAAAAGAGACTTCATTTTCATGGTAGCAACTTTATGAATCCTTGCATTTTGACTTCCTACTTTAGGTCATGCTCCACACAGGCTGTTTCTCCCCAGGGCACAGAGCTCTCCAGACCTCAGCTGGAGGAACAGCCTGAAGACACAACATGACCTCACTGGTGTAAAGTTTTATATAGCTGTGTACACACACACACACACACACACACACACACACACCTGAATAGTCATCAAATGCTAACAGCTGTCATCTCTACAAGATTTCAGGCAAATCTTTTTTATATTATTTAAAAGTCTTACAGTGATGGTGATTATTAGGGAAAATACTTTTAAGTTTGAAAAAAATAGTCTTTTGGTTCACCTGAATTCTAGAAGCTCTGCTTGCCTATCTCCAGTGCTCTCTCCTGTACCTCTCCCTGAACCCCAAAAAGCCTGTCCTTCCTGTTTCAGCTAAGCATCCTGATGCTAAGGGGAGACAGCAACTGGCACACAGGGTCAGAAGATGGGGTGGAGATGTGAAATTCTGAAACGGGACTATCATTTCTCACATGGTTAAGAGCTACAACCAGTCTAGAAGCCTCTGCACCTTCCACAGCTCCCAGGAGCTCCTCACATAGGACCTGGTTGAAAAGCAGAGTAAACACTGGCTGCACCCCTCTGAGCCCAAGCCTCTGTCTGCTCTGTCCACACTCTCTCCCCTGGGGAGCTACCCGCCTCTCAGCTGTACCGTGCTCTCCAAAGCCTCCCTCTGCCCTGCCTGCTCCATATTTCACCTGTACATCTGACACGCATCTCCAAAAAGGATGCTGGATTTTCTCTGGTCTCTCCCTATTATTCTACTCCAAGGTTAATGGCACCAACATACTTGGCTGTTTAAGCATCTCTTATCACTTTATCCCTTGCTTACTTCATTTTTTCTCTCTTACGTTCTTCATTGCTACACAATGCATCACACACTTGGGTGAGGACTTAGTCCATTTTATTCCCCAGGCCCTAGCCAGTGCTGGAAACCAGAGCTGACGCTCAATGCAAATTTATTCTGTAAATGAACTAAGGTTTAGATTTAAATGCAAGTGTTCCGAAACCCGGAACTATACAGATAACTGGGGACTTCAGACCCCTATGCAGCATCTACCTAAGACACAGCACCCATGCCCAGCACTGTTCACTCATCCCAGTGAGGGCTTCTCTGAGGAGATGGCAGGAGCAAGTAGTTCTGAAAATCCTGTTTCCAGGTCCCTCCATATCCTGAGCTCACTTTCTGCACAGAACAGCTAGGCTCTCTCTCAGGGTAACCATGCAGCTGGGGTTGGGGCAGGACACAAGTTTCCTTACCACAGTGCACCCGTTATAGAGGTTATGCTGGTCCTTGTGGGCGTGAGCGCAGAAGTCCATGCATGCTGTGACTCCCGAGAAAGGCCTCCCTTCCTTTAGCCCCAGGCGGCAGTCAATCGCTATTTCCTCATTGGTCACCTGTGAATGGTCCAGGAGAGCTGCTTATGGGACCTGAGGTGAATGGCCCTGACTCTGTATCGGAGGAACCTTGAATTTATACTAGGGAGGGAAGTTTTCTGACTAAGTCCTCAGCTCCAAAACAGTTCTTTTTTCTTTTTCTTTTTTCTGAGACAGGGTCTCACTATGTAGCTCAAGCTGGCCTTGAACTCACTGTGTAGGCCAGGATGGCCTTTATCTGGCCATAGTCCTCCTACCTCGGTCTCCAGAGAGCTGAGATTACAGGTGTGTGCTATCACACCTGGCCCAAAACAATTAGTTTCAGGCCCTATGGGAATTGTCTCCTTTGGGGTTACCTCAGTTAACTCCAGCCTCATCTGGAAGATGCAAGACTATGGAAGGAGCTCCTGTTTCAGCACTAGAAACCAGACCAGACGGGGTGGATGATTGTAGGCAGAGGAGCTGTAGACCAGGGGCTTTGGAGACACAATGTAGGGAGTGGCATAAAAAAGAATATCAAAGAACCACATCTTTGCTTAACATGTGAACTGGGCTCCTTCTGTAAGAGTTCAAAGAGGCCCACATTCCCATATCCCAACTTGAGGGAACCTTAACCTCCCCTCTGGGCAGAGGAATGGATGCCATGTGGGTAGGAAAAGGCCCAGGTCTAATACCTGGTTCTGATAAGCCTGGGGGGCCAGCCGCTTGTACAGGGGAGCAACTTCAGTGGCCAGGTCCTGGAAACTCTTCCGGAGCACCTCTTCCTACAGAGAGAAGAACAGTCGTCACACATCCAGAGTTCATATGGCAGGCATGAAAACCATGAGCGGCTGGTACACAGGGGTCTGCCCTCCAAGCTGGAAGCTGTTCGTGCATCCTGGGCCTAACTGGAGCGGTAACTCAGCAGCCAGTGTGCAGTGACTTTTCCTGTAAGCCTCAGACCCTCATCTTTTGCTTTCAGTTCCCATTTTTATTTTTATTTATTTATTTTTTTTGTCTTTTTCCTTTTTATCAGTACCGGGGATTGAACCCAGGACTGCCTGCTTGCAAGGCAGGTGCTTATGCCGCTGAGCTAAATCCCCAGCCCTCAGTTCCCATTTTTAAAGTGGACACGGCATAGACTATAGAGCGTTAGCTTAGGGGGAGTACCTGCCTAAACCACTGAGGCCCTGGGTTCAATATCTAGTACCATAATAAAATGATATAAAAAATTTAAAAATTGACAAAACGGGCACGACAGAGGGAACACTGTAAAACCCCCATGGCACTTGACTTTCCACTCATTGATGCCCTGGGATGGTCTACATGGTGGTTCACTTCCAGTGTGCAGTTTACTCAGCTGGGCTACTCCTGTACAAGTATTCCTACCAAACCACAGGATTCTGTACCAGAAATCCCACGGCTGGTGGGATCCAGAGCCTGTCACAAGCCAGGTATTCAAATAGCTCCAAAGCACAGTAGCCACCATACCCGTATCACCTAATTAATGTATTGTTTACAAACCACATGTGGCTAATGAAATGTAAAATAATCTTAAATAAAATTATAGCTTCAGTCCTTCAGCGATCCCCATCACATTTTTTTTGTTTGTTTATTTATTTATTTATTTTTTTGGTACCAGGATTGAAGTCACGACCTTGTGCTTGCCAGGCAGACACTTATGCCACTGAACTAAATCCCTGGCCCTTCCCACCACATTTTGAGTGCTCAGTAGCTTCATGTTTCTCCTTGACTGGACAGCAGAGAACATTTCCATCATCAGAAAAAGTTCCACTGGATGGCACCACTTTAGACAAGGCAGAACCACCCAGTTACGATTAGGAGAGTCAGACAGATACAGTTTCTCTCCGGCCTTACACAGTAGCAAGCAGGGCTTGCTGGAAGGCTTTGAACACAGGCAAGAGTTCACGAAGAATTAAGCAGGCAGAAGTGGGGAGAGGAAAAAAACCAAGAATACAGGATTAGAAATGGAAATTAAGAGCAGTGGCTCAGCTGTCTCTTTAGTGGAGTGGCCAGGGCCTAGCCACCTTCCTGGCTGTGCAGCACAGTGGACCTCAAGCCAGCAGAGCAGAGATGAGGATGAGTCTGGAGATATGGGCAGGTTTGGCACTGAAGCCTGGCTTCCACATCAGCTGGCCATAGGGCCTTACTCAAGACACTGGCGTCCCTATGAACTGAGGGAGCAGTG
Organism: Cavia porcellus; assembly: GCF_034190915.1. NCBI lineage: Eukaryota > Metazoa > Chordata > Mammalia > Rodentia > Caviidae > Cavia > Cavia porcellus. The sequence goes on along the minus strand of NW_026947501.1, from coordinate 27,853,765 downwards.
CCCAGATCAATGCTAAGTCCTGAAGTTAACAGAACTCTGTGAGGTGGTCACCATAGTACTGAGCATGTTCACCAATAACAATGCAGTAACAAATGCATTTATTGCTTTAGAGAATAGTAGATTCCACCTTAAATAAAAGTCCAGTATCACTTTAAGGGAGCTATTTTAAGCTCACAATATAATCTAAAAGCTAAGTTTGGGATGGGGAATAAAAGAGTTGAAAATGCTTTCTTTTGTCTATGGAGAGGAAAGTTTGGAGGTGAGAGCATACATTTTTATAGCGGCTATGGTGCAGAGAAGAGGTGCCCAGTGACTGCCTGTCATATGGGACACAAGGAAGGTCTTCTAGCACTCAGTGCTTGAGAGCTGGAAGGTTCAGATGGGATCAAGATGCTGTTTAGATCTTAGCAATGGGAGCCAGCAATAAGACCCAGTATGTGCCACTCCTCAGGAGCTCAGGCAAGAGGGGAGAGTCTGGAGATGAAATGATGTGAGTCCAAAGGGTCAGAGGGCCTGAGCCATCTTTGCTTTTGGAATTCTGAGTGGAGACTTATCTCTTTCTCTTGATAAGGCTGTTAAGGCATGGGTCACAGAAGAAATGGCAAAATGAAGCAATTTGAGCTGATAGTCATGGCTTCCACATCCTCAGTAGGACCAGCAATAGAGACACAAGGACCCTGTCCTGTGGTCCATGAGATGAGGGAGAGGCCCTGTGGGTGGGGCCCTGGTGAGGAGACTGCAGAGAGGAGCTGTATTGTGAGAATGCCAACCCAGAGTCCAAGAACAAAGTCCCCAGTATGGAGGCAGTGGGGCCTGGACAACTACCCAGAGTGTCTGTCAGCAGCCAGGCAGGACAAGGGATGCCTCGGAAGTCCAGCAAAGGCTCAGAGGGGCTCACACACTGAAGCCCCTGTTCCTCTGCCACCCAAAGACATGTAACTGGGAAGAAGAAATGACCCTTTGAGAGGATCAAATTCGGATGAGGAATCTGAATATGTATTTTAAATATTTACTTTAAAGCAACTTACTTAATTTCAAGAGTCGGAGGCACCTGTACCTGGGAAGTCTAACTTTCAGGCTGCCTGCCCTGCACACAGCTTGTTTCACAGCAAGAGAAGGTCATTTAAAACACCAAACGCAAGCAGGTTACATTTTCTACACACCTGTATTGTGGCTGCCCATCCTACCCCCATGTGACTTAATGCCCTCAGGTGGGAAAGGTAGAGAGGGTCGGTCTTTGTGCTCCTGCACAGCTCTGCTCACCTCCTTGGGATTGTCTCCTGCGAGGCGGAACTTGCGAGGTGTCTTGCTCCGAGCATATTTGCAGCCGTTGAAGTACATGCTCCAGGAACAGCCAAAGGAGAAGGAGGCACCACAGGTGTTAGGATCTTTGCCTTGGCAAGCGCAGGTCCGGCTGAAATATACAAAGATGGGTTGTGCATATACATGCATTATCTGTGTTCTGGAATCTTCTTCTGCCCCCGAGGGGAGGCCTTGCTGAAGCCTGGCAACCAGAAACTTCCCAGTGACTGAGGCTCATCCTTCCCTGCCCCTTCCTTCCTCAAATTTCCTGGAGCACAAAGTTAGCTCCCAGAAGCCAACTCTGTGACAGTCCTGAGCTGTAATGTCTAACCAGAGTCTGCCATTGGGGGAAGCATGTGAGTTAAGACAGAAGGACGAATCAATAAAAGCCTCATGGGGGCCACATTTTGCCTTAACTCCAATATCCTGACCAGCTCTAAAGTTAGACCCTCCAAAAGTGAATGCAGTATGTGAGCCTCAGGGTTGGCTTCCTACAGCTCAGATGCTGGCAGGCCGTGAAATGCACACACACTAACATTCAAACTCAATGCTTAATAAAATCTGGAAACAACCCAAACTCTCCTCAACTGGGGAATGGGTAAACAAATGTGATGCCTCCACACAGTGGAATACCACTCAGTGAGAAAAGGAAGGCACGCCTGACACACGTCAGCACAGATCAGCTTCAGAAACATCATGGTTGGTGCAACAAGCTGGGCTCAAAAGGCTGCACACTGTGTCATCCACCCATGTCACACTTTCACAGAGGCAAGTCCACAGGAACAGGAAATGAGGCGTGGTTGCCAGGCAGTAGGAGAAAGAGCTGCTGCTAACAGCCATAAGGGAATTTGGGGGGTGATGCAAATGTTCTGCATCTTCACTGTGGTGGTGGCAGACGTGTCAAAACTCTCCAAACTATATACGGAGAAGGATGAATGTCATTGAAAGTAAATACACTTTAGCCAAAAAAGAGGAAAAAGCACCAATAAAGGTCGGCTTTGTAAAGATCAATACCTTATGTCTGTCACATACACAAACCCTTTTCCACCCTTGTTAACAACAGTATTAGGGTGTCTGTATTTAACAGTGAAGCTAGGCCAAGTCAACCGGCTTTCTCTGGACCCAGGTCAGGGTCTGAGGGGAAACAGTCCTCAGCCCGGTCCCAGCTCTGCAGACAAATGACCCAGAGGAGAGAAAACTTAGCCAGGACTGCCCAGAACCTGTGTACCTGCCACCCAGGGCCCTGCCAGGGCCCCTTCGCCCCACCTCCCCTGCCTCCATCCTCTGAACCCTACCACATACTCATCATTGAGGCCGCATCTCCGGCTGGTGGGGTTCCCGTACTTCCGGAGGGTATCAGTGAGTTCTTGGTAGAGGGTGTCTCCCAGGCTGCGGGGGATGCCTTCCCAGGCCAGGATGAGGATGACGATCACGGCGTTCTGGCAGTGGTGGCCTGCTCGGTGCCGCACCAGGCAGAGTAGCTTCTCCTCCAGCGTGTGCCTGCGGATCACCTGCAGGGACATTGGGCTACACTGTTATCTGCTGCAGACACAACCCTCCACTGCTACACAGACCTGGGAGCGAAAGTCTTTAGGGAGTGTTCCACAGGTGTCATTCTAGTGACAGCAATCACATGTGCTAAGCGATTATTATAACTAAGGAGTGAAAAAAACAAAAATTTTAGTAACAACAAAAATATCCATCCTACTCTAAAGTCTAAGATATTTGGTGCCTTACATACATTTAGGGGTTAAAAAAATACAGATAAAATTGTAAGCCAAAATACAGGCAGAGATTTTATGCTGTCCTAAAATATTTGCAGAGAAAATGTGGCATATTTATGTGTTGTTAATTTAAAAAAAGAAAAGGGCCTGGCATTGTGGGAGATAGTTTGTGGTTCCTTAGAAAGCTAAATGTACAGTTAACATATGAGGTGAGACTGGAAGCTATGGTGGACATTTAAGTAAATAATTTATTACAGTAAAAAACACACTGCCATTAATCCTCTTTGAAATCCTCCCCCTTACTTTAAATACACTTGTCCCATCCCTCTTGCCACTTTCTGAAGCAGTTACAGAAGTCCTCTTTCATGATGGTCCTTAGTTGTGCTATCATGGCTGCGGCAATGTCCTGAACGGATTCAAAACATTAATTCTCAAGGTCATTTTGACTGAGGAAGAGCCAAAAGTCCACAGCACTGGATCCCATGAGTAAGCACCTTTTCCTCTCAGACCTGGGGACTGAACCTATGGCCACTGCACCAAGTTACAACACATCCTTTTTTTTTTAAATTTTGAGACAGGGTCTTGGTAAGTCACTAAGCAAGCCAGGCTAGGCTTAAATTTGCCTGCCTCCCAGCGTGCTGGGGTAACAGGTGTGTACCACCATGCCCAACCCATACCACAGTGTTTTTATGAGCATTTCTGTTTTATGAGCATTTATGAGTTTTCTGCTGGATGTCACGTCGCAGCAGCATTCCCTGTATATTTGATCATATAAAAAAAAAAGACTTCTAGCACTGCTGGAATGGTAAGAATGATGAGATAAAAGTAAGGGGGAATACTTTACAGGCACCAATGACAACTGTCTTTTAGTGTAAAAAAAAGTAAAAAAAAACCATTTACCACATATTTTAATCACTCCTTGTATGATTCAGCAATTCTAATACTTGCAATGTACACTCAAAAGAGAACTCTATCTCAGATAACTGCACACACGTCATGTGCATTGATTCACAAGAGGCAGAAATGACTCAAGTGTCTATCAGATGATAAACAGGTAAAAATACAGTATCTATGCACAACACAATATTATTTGGCCATAAAAAGAAATGAAATTCTGACACATGAAAGATAGATGAACCCTGAAAGCATTAAGCTAAGGGAAGTAAGTCAGACACAAAGGACAAATATTTTATGATTTCACTAATATGAAGTCCCTAGGATAGAGTCACAGAGACAGAAGGAGATTAGAGGCCATCAGGGGCTGGGAAGGAGGAAATAAGGAGTTACTATTAATGGGTAGTGTCTCACTTGGGGATAAGGCTGAAGTTTTGGGAACAGCCTATCATGACACTTGGGTAACAATATGGACATGTTTGATACTATTCACCTGGACACTTAAAATTTTATTATATATGTCAATTATGACACACACATACATACCACAATTTTAAAAAATGATATATAAAAACTGCTGAACTGTGCACTTCAAGTGATTAAACTATAAAGTCTGTAAATTATTTCAATTAATTATCTTAATAAAGGTTTTTTAAAAAATGGCTCTGGATACAGCACTGCTCTGCTGCTCAGCCCCTGGCCCTTCCCTCATTTAGGTTCGAATTCCCTCCCATATAAAAAGATGCCTGGGGACAAAGGTCCTGGGAACCAGGGAGGGAGGTGACTGAATCCCCCGCAATAACTGTGACCATATGCAAGAAGGGAGTCTGCGAGCAGGGGTGGGCGGAAGATGGAGGAGAGAGGAGAGGCAGGCAGAAGGACAGGCATGGGATCCATAAAGGCATGTAAGCAAGGTCTTACCAAACAGTCTCACACCCTAGGAAAGCGGGGAACGTGCCAGGAAATGAAGACAGAGAGACCAGCTGGGAGATCACTGACGTGCCATAAGGAAACATGGATAAAGTTCTAAACTATGGCAGTGGGTAAAGAGGGATTCCAGAGACATCTGGGAGAGAAGTGACTTTGGGACCAGCGCCTACAGGGCTGAGGGATGGGAAAAGTCTTAGTGACGTGCACATTCTAGGCTTAAGAGACTGGTGCAGTGGTGTTGAATGCCATCCTGGGGTCAGGCGACTCTGCAACACCTGATTAGCTATTTCTACTAGGTCTCAGCAGAGTGGGCTTGGAGCTCAGCAGACGCCTGCACTGCAGACAGATGTGGTCACAAGTATTCCTGGGCAGGAGCCGTGCTAAAAAAGAGTAGCCAAGCAAGCCATACTAATGAGGAAGTGGACCTGGGCCATGCCAGGGAGTGATGTGGACTGACAAAATGAAGATATTCACTAATCTAAAGGGGCAGGAATAATACAGGAAAAAACCAGAAATACAGAATTTTACATGAAAGTTCCCCTTTTAAAAATGTGAAGCTGGGCAAGGTGGCACATGCCTGTAATTTCAGTACTCAGGAGACTGAGGCAGGAGGATTGTTATAAGTTCAAAGCCAGCCTGGGCTACAAAGTGATCTCAAGGCCAGCCTGAACTGCACAGCGAGACCCTGACTCAAAAAAAAAAAAAAAAAACAAAGAGTAATCGCATTCATTTTTTGTTGTGGTGATGAAATACATACCACATAAAATGCACCACTTAAGTGTACACTTCAGGGGAAGTTCCACTGTCATGCAACCACCACTATCTCTAGAACTTTTTCACCTTGCAAAACTGGAATTTTATTTGTGAAAGAACTAACTCTCCATTCTTCCCTCCTGATAGCCTATGGCAACTACCAGTCTACAGTCTGTGTCTATGAATTTAATTCCTCTGGGTACCTCTGAAATCCTATAAAATTTGTCCTTTCTGTGCCTGGCTCATTTTGCTAAGAGTAGTGTCCTTAAGGTTCATCTGTGTCATATAGCATGTTTTGGAACTTCCTTCAAACTTTTAAAGGATTGTTTGCACACTAAACGAAACACGTATCTGACCAGGAGTTTTAGCTCTGAGGCAATATCATGCCATGGTGCCTCCTTACTGAAGCATTAATTGTATTATGTTTAAAGTTGTATTTTGGAAATCAATAAAACACTACATCATGAGTCCGTCATCATCTGGCTCCCCAAAGGCTGAACTCAGCATGTCATGGGTATCAACACATGCATGTGGACACTGATACGACGACGGTGGTCCTGTGGCTAGGGTTTTCAAAACACTACGGTCAATCTTTGTTCATTGCCTGGGGTACTTGCTGACTAAATGTGCTCATGGGACACAGGTTCACAGCACACAATAACCCAACCAGCCAAAGCTGGACCTGAAGCTATGTCATTTTGGCTTCCCAAGTGGTAAATGCACAAATGTCACTAGGCACAAGTGAATAGCTTCTTGAGGCCGCTGGAGTGAGTCTATGCTTACATTCAAAACTTGAAGAAAGCAAGCTGGTTCATGGCCACATTGCTCTGAAGGAGCCCCGCAGGGTAGAATGCACAAAAATGTAAAATCAAAGGCCAAGGAAAGGCACAAACACACCAACTCCTGAGCGCTGCAACTTGGACGGTTCACATCTTGTGGGAGAACTGTAAAGGCTCTGAGCAGGAATTCCCTGAGCATGAACCAAGGGCAGTACGACACCTCACAAAAAGGAAAGCCTGTTTTCCCATTAAAGGGCTTGGTTTTAGCCACAGGGGTTTCCTGAGTCCTCTCCACCATGTCATGATTGGTCTTCAAATACCTGCTGCCTTCTTTTTTTTTTTTTTTTTTTTTTTTTGATACCAGGGATTGAACTCATGATCTCACACTTGCCATGTAGGTGCTTATACTGCTGAGCTAAATCCCTGGCCAAATGCCTGCCTTCCACTGCTCCACTCATTCTGAGCTTCTGAATGTTCCCTGAATATTTTGCACAGGTCATCTTAACAGCAAGCATTACCTAAGGGTTCTCTTTGGTTCACCCATTGTGTTCCCAGATCATTTTGCAATATTCTTCTTGGGCACCCATGGTGTGCCTTGACTATTTCCCCCAAGTTCAGTCTAGAATTTGTTAGGCACACTGCTTCTCACTGAAGGTACTGAGGTACTGGTTGTAGGGTGGGAGCAGGAGGAAGATGTGCTCTTCTACAAAGTTCTACCTTCTTTGCAAGTTGGAGAGAAGACAAATACTCTCCTTCAAGCTACAAACATGGAGGTGAAGCCTTGCTGGAAAACAAAACCCAGGCTCTAGACACAGGACCAGACAGAGTGAAGAGGCCTACAGGAGATGACACTCACCCACTTTGCAATGGGGCACCCGCGGGAGCTCTTCCCCTCCTTCCCAGTGTAGATGACCTTCTCGATCCGGATGGCTTTCCCCTTCTCTCCATACCTAGCAGGAAACAGAAGCCCTCATGAGCACAGTGGAACCTCAAAGAACAGCTTATCATAGGAAGGCAGGCTCTGGTGTGCTTTAGTTAGAGTTTCTGGCTACTATGGGGTCAACAGAGAAGAAAAATGTTTAAATGGTTATTCTCTGCTTAGAAGCTCCGGGAACACAGTGGCTGCTTCCAGGTTCCCGGGCCTTGGTAGGGCTCACCTACCCCTTGTCTACTTCTGTCCATCTGGCTCATCTCTGTCTCAAGGCAGAGGGGCAGTCAGGGAGAATGTCCCTCATTATTGCCTGAGCCTCCAGGAAGAGTTCTGAAGCCAAAGGCTAAATATAGACATTTGTCCCCAGTGTTGTTATTTGAGTCACCCTGAGAGCTAGTCACATATTCAATACACAGGAGAAAATAAACAGGAGAAAACCACATTTTTCTCTTTTAATCACCCAAGTTGACCTTTGAACATGACAAACAGCTAAGGGGAGGGAGGGACACTATCACACACAAACACTGATGCCCATGCACTGGAGGATAGTAGACACTTCTGGTTCCTGCACACACCTCTTCTCTGGCCCAAATACTTAGTGCTGCACCTCAGGCCTCTAGGACCGTCTCATTAGCTACATCATGTGGTGTAATTATGAAATTATGGCCCCAGACATAAACCAATTTACCCAAGATCACACAACTACATGAGGGCTATTGTGATCACACACAGCATGGGAGGTAGACAGACTAGGTTTAATTGCCAGTCTAGCCACTTTCTTGATATATAACCAGCCAAACTGCTGAACTTTTCAAAGCCTCAGTTTTTCCATCTCTAAAATGTAAATAAAATTTTTTTATCTCCTTGGCTTGGTAAAGATCAAATGATAATCTACACGGAGTACATTATTTACAGTGCTTCGAAATTCTTAGCATGCAGGAGTCTAATAAATATTTATAATAATATAAAAGTCACCTTACTGAACCATCCTAATCTAATAATTTTCATTTCAGGAGCACTATTATATCACACCTGCAGACAATGGTCATTTGCTACTTCCACTTTTCCATTCTTTACACCTCTGTTCAGCCTCCTGCTTCTCTGAGCTGGCCTAGTGCTTCTGACATGCTAGGAGGACTCTCTGCTTGTTTCTCAACTTCACTGAAAGTGTTCCCAGTTAATTTATCACCGAGCACGAAGCTGGCTGGGCTGGAAGAAAGACTTTCTTACTTTGAAAAATGCTATTAAGGGTTTCTATCCTAATGATTTAAATCAAGCACTAAAACTTGTATGAATTATACTTTTCTCGTCTCAGCAGACAGGTGATTGAATGGTTTTTCTTCTTTGATCAGTTAACATGGTATACTTACTAACAGATCATCTAAATCATAAATAAATTTGATTATTGCATATTTTAATATACTATGTAATGCAGCATGATGTTATTATAACTATTACAGTTTAAAATGGACATAGTCTTAATCTGATCTATTCCACTTGTGGGAATTATTACCTCAAAAATAAGTGCACATGGTATGCCACCCCCTCCCACTGCTAAATTTGACTGGCTTAAAAAAAAAATAAGTGCACAAATATATCGGGCTGGGAACAACAGTGGGAGGAGTGATTATACTTGGTTCAGTATTTCTCTATACACATATCTACATCTTTGTAAGTGCTTAGAAAGGCTGGGGTAAACATCAAACTTTGAGAAAGTTACTCCTAGGAAGAATGATTGTTAGAGAGATAGATTCACTCTGTACTTGACTTTTTCTTTAAAAAAAAAAAAGTTTCATTTTTGTAGTTAAGATAGAGAACAAAGATTTTTAAAAAATGTTGATCTAAGGCTTCCATACGATCTATTGCTCAAAAGCTCAGTGAAGGGGTAAGAAGTTCCTGGGATCATTACAACATTAAAATGTGAAGGTTTTGTTAATCTCTTACAAAAGTATTTGGAGACAGGGCCCAGAGTTTCTGTAGCGTGATCTGCATCATGAAAAAAAGATCACACACTGCTGCTTTCTGCCTGCTTCCTGGTCACTCAGTTTAGCACACATTTATCAGGCAGTCACCCAGTAGCACAGGCCTGGCGTGCCTGTCCGAGGGCAGCCTGAGGTGACCACATAACTCTCACCGAGACAGGGGACTATCAAGTTCCTCACAGTAGGGTGAGCTGAGGACACGGATGCCGGCCTTCCCACCAGGTCCTCCCCTCCCATTCTGTCCTTGGGAGAAACACGTTCTGCAGCAAGCTTCACATCAGACAGCATTTAAATAAAAGGGCTAGTCACCACCTAATCTGCTACACTTTTTTTTAAACAAAACTATTTTTGTTTAAAGACAACCAGTCAACTCATCTTTCTTCTTAAACGCTTTAATTTCTAGCTTATCATGAAAAAGCCCTTCTAGTATATAAATTCTGAGGTCCTAAACTAAGTCTGCAAGGGTAGGCTGAAATCTTTCTTTAAAGCTGGGCATGGTGGTCCACATCTGTAATTCTAGCATTCTGGGAGGCTGAGTGTTGACAGCTTAAACCCGACCTAGCAACTTATAAGATGTCTCAAAAACCAACCCAGGGCTGAGGATTTAGCTTGGTGGCATAAGCGCCTGCCTTGCAAGCAGGCAGTCGTGAGTTTGATCCTCAGTACCGATAAAAAGGAAAAAGACAACAAACAAACAAACACACAAAAAAACAACCCAATCCAACCCAAAAAACAAAAACACAATACTCCAAAGAGTGGGGATGCAGCTCAATATGAAGGTATCAGGTTTGATTTCCAGTACTCCCCCACAACAAAGTAACTAATACTCTTAACCAGGAACTCTTCAAGGATGGTACCAAGACCAGCAGCACTGGCTTCATCTCAGAACAAGGAAAGAGAGTTCAGCTCTTGGGTCCCATCCCATACTCACTGGATCAGCTAGGTAGGCCCAGTGATCTATGCATTCACAGTCCCCAGGAGCTTCTGAGGCCTGCCCAGGATTAAGAACTACTGCTTTAAAGCTGTGGCTCTCCCACCCTGCCTTGGTACTGGAGAATGAACCCACAGCCTTCACACTGAGTTACGTCTTCAGTCCCCGCAACCTTTCTTTTTGTTTTGAGACAGGTCTTGCTAAGCTGCCCAGGCTAGTCTCAAACTTTGGATCTTCCTGCGTTAACCTCCAGAGTGCTGGAATTACAGGCATGTGCCACCACGCCTTGCTGGAAACTGTGCTTCTTCAGAGTTAGCTCCACCAAAGAAAGAGGTCAGGTACCCCAAAGCACTGGTTCTTTGGTTCTATAACAAGCATTTAATGAACTCCTAGGCTGCAGAGAATCCTGTTCCCAGACACACACAAAGCTCTAGGCACCACACCATCCTCAGATATGAACTTGACAACTGATTCCAATTATCTATGACAATGAGGACACCCTGAGTACCCGAGAGGTTTGAAGCCCATAAATAAATGGGGTTATTTTAGGATGCATTTTTGTTCTCCCCCTCCTGTCTTCAAATCTGTACCACAGAAGCTGTAAGCACCAATGTCTGCTTGATTTCAGTTTATTTCTTCTCCCTGACTTTGGCCAACTCCTGACAGTAGAGTGGGCCTGCAGAGAAAGTAAGGGAAAGGTCTAGAGAAAGAGAGCCAGGCCCATTCAAACTGAGCCCCCAGACAGGGGAGTTCCCTCATTCCCACATTCTGCTCCTGGATCCAGAAAGGATCTTAGGAGGTCTATAAAATAAAAAGAATAGGTGGAGAAATCAGAGAAAAGGGGGTGGGGAGACAGATTTGTTGGTATAGAAAATATGATTGTGTGTGTGTGTGTGTGTGTGTGTGTGTGTGTGTTACTCAGGGTTGAACCCAGGCCTTCACACTGAGCTATATTTCCAGCCCCTTAGTTTTAGACAGTGTCTTGCTGGATCACTAAGTTGCCCAGGATGAACTCAAACTAGTGATCCTGCTTTGGCCTCCCAGTGTTGGGATTATAGATGTCCACTGCTTTGGCCTCCCAGTGTTGGGATTATAGATGTCCACTGCCATGCCAGACCATGTTTCTGAGAGGTGAGCCTGGAGTATTTTGTCATCCAGGAAATCAAAACTATTAAGGTCTCCCTGTCAGACGTACTCACAAGTGACCTGAAGAGGTCTCCATGGCCAAAGGTCAGGCACCACATTCTGGGGGTGGGAGTGGGGGTGGGCACGAACTCTGGTTCTAAAGTTGTTAGTGGCCAAAATAAATATGGAAATGCAATCTGTTTATGACTTACAAGGTCTTTAGGATAAAAATAAACCAGTTGCTGAGAAAAAGCACAAATATTCCTGGTCTTGAGAGGAATTCCTCCTTTGGACCAATTTTTGAAGACTTTACAGTTGGCTGTTACAATTTTTAAAGCAATGGGGGGGGCTCCACAAATCTCAACTTTATCATTATGTCTTGATCCTTGTTTCAAAATGTACTGTTCTATAATTGAAGTGGTTAGAGGTATCTATAAATCTTATAAATTACCCTCCAAAAAAGCAAAATCAAAAAATAAACACTGATCCCAGATCAAATGTAAACATTGAACTCCTCTGCAGCAACCAATCATGTTGACTTTCCTTATAAAAATGACGGGCAAATGCTGCCTGGCTCAGTTTGGAAACTGCAGCACACACATGTGGACATGCAGCAAACGCTGTTTGACCCAGTTTTGTCCTCAAGGGCTCAGAAGTGTCCCTTAAATCAGGATGGGATTCACAGAATGGGCCTTTGGTCAGATACTTTTATGATTGGTTACTCTGAATTTGAATGTCAATATATACTTAGGATATATTTAACCACTAACAACAACAAAATATAAATGTTTTCAGATGCTATCGGAAATTAAGAAGACTATGATAGACCAGTGACCTCCACCCACTGTACTTCTCAGGTACTCAGTTCAAAATCACGTTCCCTCTGTACCAGCAGGACTGGTTTGGCTCCCCTCGTCAGACAAACTCTGGTTCCCAAATCTGTAGAAATCAGTCTTCCCATATTACCTTTACACATATAACCAACGTGTTTGTGTCTGTATCACTATTGCTATTGTTTTATTTAAAATACCACTGTTTTCTATGTAACAAATGCAATCAGTGTATGAAGTATATGAGGTAGACAAAGTCTGCCCACCCCTTACATGGTATTTGCGACAAATACTAACTATGCCTCGTGAATCCGCTCAGTCTACCCTAGAACCCTCCCACAAGTGTATTTCTGCAGTTTATTCCCACAGTGCTTCCGTAATGTGTGTGCTTTTATCATCATTTCTATTTGTACATAAGAAAGCTGAGTCACAGAGGAATATACCAATTATCTAAAGACTCGGCAGTACACGGCAGGGCTAGCACTAGACCCCCGTCTAGCACCAGCATCTACGTTCTCACCCACCAAGCTGTATTACCTCTGAACAGACCAAAACTCAAGAATATCTACTGCCTGCTGTGGACATGCACATCAATTTGGGCTCTTAGCCGTAAGAACAACTAAATCATAAGTGTGACATAAAAACTTTAGGTTTTTTTTCTTTTTCTTTTTGGTACTGGGAATTGAAGGCAAGACCTTGTACTTGCTAGGCAGGCACTTATACCACTGAGCTATAAACCTGGCCCCTAAACTCTCCAGTTTTGAATTTGAATGCCAATATAAACTTATGACATATTTAACCACTAACAACGACAAAAATTAAAACTGTACACAACAATTAAAGTTGTATTAGGTATAATTTAGGTCTTTCTACTGAAACTAGGAAAACAATAAACAACTCACTGTCACAGTGAGTACCCTTTGTACCCAGAGTCTGTTTTCTAAATACTTTTTCTGCCACTAAAAGGAATCAAGACTTTTTGGGTAAATGTACATGAGCCCAGAAGATTTTGACATACTAGAAACAAAGACATGACAGTACCTATGAAGTATTTCTGTGGGAGGGAGCGGGGAGGGACTGAGGAGGAGACAGAGGGTGACAGGGTGGGAGGGAGGGGAGGGAATGAGAGAGGGGGAGAGAGAGAGGGAGGGGGATGGGGAGAAGGGGAGAGGGAGGTGAGGGGGAGGGGGGAGGGGAGGGGGAGGGGAGGCGGAGGAGACAGAGAAGAGGCAGGAGGAGAAGGAAGAAAGAGAGGGAAGGGAGGAGAAACAAAAACAACCTGATTCCAATCAGGCCTTTAGCTCTACCTACCAGTTTATAGGACTTAGAGCAAGAAGAGCATGTTAAATAACACTATAAGCAAAACTCAGCAACTGTGGGAAGCTCACACTGCAGGACATATAACCACACAGCCCTGTTCATCAATAAAAATATTTCAGGAAGAAGGAAAAGGGGGCTTGTGGAGGACTAACATACACAAGTAGACTGAACGAAACCTAGAAAGACTGAAAGCGAGCTTCCCACATTCGCCCTGTCACAGTATGGAGAAGGGGACTTCCTTTTTGTGTACAAGGCAATGAAAATGACAGGTGCTTGAAATCCACATCCCTGTAACCCCACCCTTCGTCCTGGAGTATCTGTAATACTCACCGCTCCTCCATGAGTTCCCGGATAGAAGCTACTGTGGGGCCAGATCCCAGGTGAGTATAATATGGACCTTCATCTTTCTCCACTATTTGCTCTGCAAAAACAACAAGAGTATTATTTGAAGATATTCAGTAGGAGTATTAATAGGCATGTTATAAAGCAGGAAACTCAAGTGGTTCATAATTATGTGAAACATATTCCAATCCTTCAGAAACCAGGAAATACAATAAAATTGTAATAAAACAACATCATTACATGTCCCCATTAATGGATAAAGATTTAGAAATTTGAAAATGCCAAGTGTTGTCAAGACTGTATTCTAACCACTGTGCAATTCATCTCACCAGTTACCCAGTAAAGCTAAACTGTTGCATACGTTTGATCCCGCAGGTCCACTTCTAAATGCTCACTCTAGAGCAGCATCAGCAAGCTAGTCAGAGTAAACTACAAAAGGGACTCAATGTAGATGCTCACAGTAGCATCATTTACAACCAAGGGATGTAAACACCACAACTGCCCATCAACGGATGGAAACATTAAATGTTGTGTATTCATACAATGGCATATTATTCACTCTGAAAAAAGAAAGGAAGTTCTCGTAAATGCCATTATATGGATGAACCTTGAAATATAAAGTAAAATACATCAAACACTAAAGGACAATTGAGCACAGTGGTGCACGCCAGTAATCCCAGCACTCGAGAGGCTGAGGTAGGAAGACGGCTACAAATTCAAGGCCAGCCTGGGCTACATAGTGAGTCCGGGACCAGTTTGAACTAGTGAGACCCAAAACAAAAACACAAAAAATTCTCACACAAAGGGACAAATACTATTCACTTACACTTACACTAATTATCTAGAAGAGGAAAATTCATAAAGACAAAAAGTAGACTAGAGGTTATCAGGGACTGAAATGAGGAACAGAGTTATTGCTCAACAGAGTTTCTGTTTAGGGTGATGAAAAAGTTTTGGAAATAGTGGTGACAGTTGCACAATATTTTGAATGTCACTACATGATATCCACACTTAAATATGATTAAAGAGGCCAATGTTATATTTTATATATTTTAGCATAATTAAACAAATAAGTACTAACACATACTGTAATATACATAAGCCTTGAAAACGTTATCAGCGAAATCTTGTATCAGCAAGATACAAGAAGATCCACTGATTTGAAATACTTGAGACAGATAAATATATAAAACCAAAAAGCAGATGATAGCTGCAGGGACTTAGGTGCAGGAGGAGGAGACAGAGTGTGACTGTTTAACCAGCGGATTGAATTTTGGAGCAATGTAAATGTTTTGTAACTTGACAAGTGGTGCTCATGCAACACTGAAAATACCCCACCCTGCTGAAGGGTTCACTTTAAAATGGTTAATTTCATAGTATGTGAAGTTCAGGTCAATTTTAAAAAATGAACACACTATTGATTCAAGTAAAAACATGTGGTACCATCAACTGAACACTGAGTTACATCCCCAGCCCTTATTTTTTATGAGACGGGGTCTTGCTGAGTCACTAAATTTCCAAGAAGTGAGGTCCCAAGTTGTGAATTTGCTGCCTCAGGCTCCCTGAGATTACAGGCATACAGCATGTCTGGATTTTTCTTGGGGGGGGGGTGGCACACTGAGGATGGAAGCCAGGGCCTCTGCACTGAGTTACACCCCCGGGACTTCCCACTTCTTTAAGACAGAGTCTTGCAAAGTCACCATGTTGCTCAAACTTGCAGTCATCCTGTCTCTGTCTCCCAGAGGACTGAGGTTTCAGGCCTGTGCTACCATGCTCAGCCCATGAGTGAGTTTTAAATGAATTTTTCTAAGTGAAGAAAATAAGACTCCAAAGGCTACATAATAGTAACTTTGAAAAAAGGGTTCTGATTAAATACTACAAGGCTAAAAGCAAGAACAACTATACACATATTAGTATGCATACTACACCTCAGTTGATACGTTTCATACCTAAGAAAATATGACAATTAAATGCAACACAGTCTCCTACATTGAATTCTAGAACACAAAAAGGATATTAGTGGGAAAATCTGTTAAAAATTTAAAAATCTGTCTTTAATAGCACTGTACCAACATTAAGGTCTTAGTTTTATATATATGTAAGACATATATATTACAGAAAACAAGTAAAGGTATACAGAAATACTCTACCAACTTTGCAACCTCCTATAAACAAAATTATTTCAAAATAGAAAAGGTTTGTTGTTTTTTGTGAAAGGGTCTCACTGTATAGTTCAAATTGGCCTCAAATTCATGACAATTCTCCTGCCTCAGCCTCCTTGAGATTACAGGCATGTGGCACCACATCTGGCTGTAAGTTAATCTGCCATCTTGTACTATAAGAAATTCTCATCACACACAGCAAAACACATATAAAAGAGTTCTCATAGTTGCAGTATTTGCAATTCAAATCAAAACTGGAAACAAACTGCTTTGGGTGATTGGTATACTGTGACCTCCCAAAGTCATTTGCTGAAGCCTAACCCCCAGGGGGATAGTAACAGGAAGTGAGGCTTTGAGAGCCAGATCAAGAGAGTGTGGCCTTGGTGAATAAAATTAATGCTCTTTACAAGTAGAGACATAGGGTGAATACACCCTCACCTCAAAACCCTCAGGCCAAATGAGGACACAGAGAAAATGTGGCTGTCTGCAAGCCAGAAAGTGGGCTCTCACCAGATACTGGATCTGTTGGCACTTGGACTTTGGAATTCCCAGTCTTCAGGATTGTGGAAAATACACCAGCATATGGTATTTTTGTTACAGCAGCACAAACTAAACACCATCCATAATCCAGCAACAGTGGAATGGATAAATAAAACACAGTAGTCACACAATGGAATAAATCCATCTAGCAATGAGAATCAACAACTTGTATCCCGATGGCTGACTTCTACAACATAGTCAAAGATCCCCAAAAGAGTACAAAAAAATGCCATAAGTCAATAAAATATATTTAAAGCAGCTCAGCGAAGTTACACTGTTTAAAGATTCAGAGGTAAAATTATGAGGCTGAAAAATGAACCTACAGATATTCAATGATTTGTTACTTATAAAAATGGCAATTTTCATATCATTCAACCTCGAGACAAAGAAAGGCAGAGTAATGTCATGAAAGCCAACAGTATGATGGTCCCTGAGGAGTGGGACAGGAACGTAACTAAGAGAATACAGAGAACCCTGGAGAGTTAGAGATGGTATATTTCTCGATCTAGGTTCCTGGTGGCAAACCTACAGCATGCATGATGCCGCCAGCTGTTTGTTATCCTTGAAAGTCCTAGAAGGGCTTCCTGATCTACGTGGCTATCCAAGTGTTCATTTTATAAATTGTCACTGAACTGTACATAAATGTTTTACGTACCGTCATGTATAAAACTCAAGATCTTTAAAACCTAAGAAACTTTGTTTTTCAGTACTGAGGAATAGGCCTTCATACTGAGCCACACACTTAGTCTTTTTTATTTTGAGTCAGGGTGTTGATAAATTGCTGAGGTGCCCAAGTTGGCTCAGATCTGCAATCCTCCTGTTTTGACTTTCCAGATTGCTGAGATTACAGGTATACACTGCCGATTTCTACCTGTCTTTGCAGAATATTATGCTCAGTTTTATGGAGGACGTAAGACTGGATAATACTCAATTACTATCTTTAAAAGTGTATGACTTAGCTGGTTAGAGAAGATCCACACGTAAGCACTTAATGTGCTGCATATCAACAAGGAAAAGATAAAATCTCAGAGCACAGTCTTGGGATAAGTGGGGGCCAAAATGATCCATATTTGAAAGAGTCAAAAAATATGCCAGTGCTGGAAAAAAAACAGGAAGATGTTTTAAAAATAATCTTTGATAAGGTACAACATGAAAAAACCCTGAAAAATTTAACTAAAGAAAACTTTATAGTAATAACATCAAAAGTCAAGCTGAATACAGACAGCATGCTGGAAAGAAGTATCTAGAATTTGCACCAAACAAATACCTGATTAAGATCACTAATGTAAAAAAAATGAGAAAAAAAGATAAAAATGAATTTGAGAGACATGTAAATGGCTCAATCACACATAAAGCTACACTAAGATACCATCCTCCTCCTTTCATATGAGTCATTAAAAATCCTGATAGTTCATTTTGTTGTTGAGGGTACCAGAAATAAACAATATGAGAAGCATTTAACAATATAGTAAAAGTACAAATGCATAATCTATTTGATCCAGCAATTTCAAAAGAATTTATTTCTAGGAATTTGGTTACACTTGCATATGTTTCAAATAAGTACACATGAATATTCATTGTATCATTATAATGGAAAAAATCAGAAACTTAAATGTCTATCATTAAGAACTGGCTAAACAGATTATGTCACATCCCTATAATGAGATCATAAATAGCTAGAATTAGGCAGCTGCAGATTTACTGACAGAAAATTATTTCCAAGGTATTTGGTGGGGTGCAGATTTTCAGTATAACAAGTATAGCATGCTGGAGTTAGCATATATATACAATCACACATACACTAAAAATAGCAGAGTAACATGCAAATATAAACTGAGCTCAGCAGTGCTCCTGGTATTTTTTTTTTAAAGGTTAGCCCAGGTGTAGTGGCATACACCTTAAATCTCAGCTCTGAGGCTCAGGCAGAAAGACTGCTGCAAGTTCAAGGCCAGCCTGAACTACATACCAAGACTCTACCTCAAAAAACAAGACAGCCAGGAATTTAGCTCAGTGGCATAAGCGCCTGCTTGGCAAGCGCAAGGTCATGAGTTCAATCCCTGGTATAGAAAAAGAAAGAAAAAAAAAAGAGCAACATTATGTGCAGCCCATCAGATGAATGGATCAAAGTTGCCTCCCACTTACATCCCTTGCTCATGAAGGCTGTCACTCATCCCTCCCCATCCTGGTCAGGCTCTTGCCTGAATTATCATCATGGTCTCCTAACTGGTCTCCTTTCTTCTACATCATCCTATCCAGTAAACACCAGTTATGTTTCCAAAACAGAAATCTCACACTATTTTTCACTGAATGACTCCACACTAGACAGAAAACAGAACCGAAGTTCCACAGCACTGTCCTTAGCTCCCTTCGCACAACTTGCACCCTGCTCAAAGACTCCTGCCACACTGTAAAGTACCCCTGTGTCTTTAAACTTTTTTCAATAACAGCAATGTCTTCCTTTATTTCTCCCTTTGGGAACAACTCATCTCTTAAGGCCTACTTTAAGTGCCACTTTTCCTACAAAGCCTTGCTGGACTTTCTCAGATGTTGTATACAATAGCAATATCAGGGCATGGATCCCAACCCATTATGTAACTGTTAATGGGGCACAGAACAACAAACACAGGTCTTGTAGAAAGAGACCTGTGGAACCAGGATGCATTATGTTCCCAATTTCTCTAATCCCCATGCCTTCACCAGGAAAATACATAAAGGGCTTAGCACAGTTGTTGGCACACAATATGAACTCAATGGGTTGCCATGGTCCAGGTTCTGCCAAACAATTGTGTCAGTGTGGGCAAATTACATAACCCTTGCAAGCCTTAAAGTAGTTAAAAATATTTATATGTTACAGAATTGCTAAGGATTAGATGAGATATGAAGTACCAGGCTTAAACATTTCACAAGTGGATGATTTTGATTAAAGAGTTAGAAACTACCTACACCAAATATACTCTATTTTGAACCATAAATAGAGAAGACTACAGAAGAATGCAGGTGATGGGGGGAGGAGGGGAGGAGGGAAGGAGGCCAGGGGAGAAGGAGAATATGAGAGTCTGAGAATGTGGGTGTTGGAGGTAGTGGCCTGGAAGCTCTTTATAGATCCTAGAAGACCACATGATACACAGAAAATAGAATCCAAGAACATGCCAGAATTTCTGGACTCTGTCCCAGTTTCTATTGTCTGGAGAAAAGTCAAAGTAATGAATTGGCTATAGGGTCTTAGAATGGAACTGGAGCATAATGTAGCTTTTGGTGACTACATTTTGCCCCAAATCTGAACAGCTCAAAACTCATATAGTTAAGGACAAAAAAAGATTTTCAAGAAGAAGATGGAAACTAAATCTTGGCAACCCCATTCTAGCAGTTGGGACAGAAGATAGAGAGCTCTGAACAAAGCCAACCTGGAAACTGGCTGGTCAGGTTCCTCTGGGAGGCCACTGAACTACCCAGGGCAGATGTGATCCAGCAGCCAAACGAAACCAAAGCCACTTTGAGCAGTTTACAAGGCAACCCAAGGAGCATCATAAAAGCACTGTTCCTTTAATTGCGTACCTTTCCCTAAATGTGTGTCTGCATGGGGAGACGATATTCTATGAGAAGAAATCTGAAAACAAAGCATGTTTAGTAATAAAACTAACATATGTACACACCCCCCCCAGCACTACCAATATCTTATTATGTAAATGTCTCCTAACCAGGAAAGGTGGTACACATCTGTAATCCCAGCACTGGGGGGCTGAGGCAGGAAGATCGCCGTGAGGTTGAGGACAACATGGGCTACATGGCAAGACTGTGTCTCCAACAACAAAAAAATCTTATTTTCATATAACTTTTGCTTTATGTGTTTAATATTTTACATGGTAAAAGATTCCTGAGTTAAGAACAAAATAATAGACTTAAGTATAAAAATTTTAAAAAATTAAATAGAAACCTTGTACTGTTATATTTGAATTATAATTTTTATTCAGCTGTCACTGTGACAAAATACTTGGGATAATCAACTTACAAAATTTTGGCTCACTGTTTCAGAGATGCCTTGCTGCTTTGAGCCTGTGATGCCACAGTATGTCACAGCAAAACTTGTAGTACAGATGTCCTGTTTGCCTCATGGTGACCCGGAAGCAAAAAAGAGAAGGGTTCCCATATCCCTTCAAGGGCACACCCCATATTTCTTCAAGAGCACACCTCTCCATGACCTAACTCCTAAAGGTTCCACCACAGTGCCTCAGGCAGGAGATCATGCCTTCAACACACAGCCCTTTGAGGGTATTTAAGATCCAAACTATACCAGTTACTATTCACTTGGGTTTAATTCACTAAATGTTCATAAAAGCAATAATATTCCACTAGCTGTGAGTGCTCTAAGCTCTATGATTTTGACTTTTTTTTTTTTTTCTTTTGTCTTTTTGACACAGGGTCTCTCTATGCAGTTCAGGCTGGCCTTGAGCTCACTTTGTAGCCCAGGCTGGTCTCAAACTCGCAACGATCCTCCTGCCTCAGCCTCCCGAGTGCTGGGATTACAGGCATGAGCCACCACACCCGGCTTATGATTTTGATTTCTAAATACCATTATTTGCAAAGGAATTATATATCCTCAGATAAATAATCAAGGAAGGTTGAGGCAGGAAAAGTAGGAAAAGTACAATGTGTGCTCTGGACATCTTGTGGAAAAGCAAAGAAGTGTTTAAAGAACGAACACTGGGGTGGGGGTGTGTTCAAAGAACACTGAAACTAGACTGAAGGGGTTTCCTGTTGGTTAAACTTGAGACGTTCTGAGCAAAAAGAATGAAACTATCATTTAAACACAATAAATACATAAATATCTATGGATACAAAATCAACAATGTTCAAAAAAGAAAAAGACAAAAAATAAACCTTCATTTACTCCCACTGGCAGTAACTAGTCATTTTATTTGCGGTAACATGTAATTTATTATTAGGTACTATGAAATTCCAAATTCCTGCTATTTAAACTACGATAATGCTTCAAGTATCATTTCAAAAATTCACCTTTTAATGAACAAGCTTTTAGACTTGTTTAAACAGATGTGACTTATACATCAAAAATAGAGAAAAACATGAGATAAATGGGTTTTTTTTACAAAAATATGTAAAATACATAACTTGATTTACTACAAAATTTTGCTTTAACATAAAATTTATGCTCTAAGGCTTATTTACATTTTTCTGTATTCAGAGTAACATTTTGTTTCACTGCTGAATCACAGCGTACTCCTTTTGAAGACATTTTAAATAGCATTTAAATCCAATATTTTTAATACTAACAATGTTCACAACTCAATTAAAAAGATAACAAAGTGAAAAACTATGACCCAATTCACATGTGTAACAGTACCATAATGATTGCCTGGCCAAAAACTTGCATGCGACATAATTGGTTACAAGTGCTATTCTTACTTAAGGCTTGCTTCGGCAGCATAGATACTAAAATATCCTGACTTCAAAGACGTTTTTAGAAAACACACATACAATTCAAGGGAAAAGTATATGTTATTCTAGCATTCTGGTAGAAATAAGTAAATGATGAACAGAAAAATGTTTTTGGTAAGAATATATTACTATGATCTACACTTTAAACAAATTTTTAAGTGCTAATAAGGTCATTGCTAACTATACACCTATTATGGTATACAGTAGTTCTCTAGAACTTGCTTCTGCTTGGTTTCATTTTTGAGACAGAGTCTTGTTATGTAGTTCAGATGTGCCTTGAACTATGTAGTCCACACTAGCCTTGAACTCACAGCAGTCCTGCGTTAGCCTCCTGAGCGCTGAGATTACAGGTGTACACCACCACACCTGGCTTCTCCAGAATTTATTCACTGTGTGTAACTGTAACTTTTATCTCCACCTTTCTTAGCCCCTTTCTGATTGTTGAGACATAGTACCTGACACTCACAACTTAAAGGAGGCAAGGTTTATTCTGGCTCACATCTTGAGCCCATAATTACTGGTTCCAAGGCAGGAAGGCATGGTGGAAGGGTCCAGGTGGAGGAAAGCTACTCACATCATGATCCAGAAACAGAGACAGAAGCAAGGATCTAGGCAGGAAGATACACCCTTCCAGGTCACACCCCCAGCTGGCCACCTCTTCCAACCGGACCACACCTCCTAACCACAAGTCCTTAGATCACCCCCATGATTCAGTCACCTTCCACAAGCCCTAAGAGTGCACGGGGCGGGGGGTGGGGGCCACGGGGGCTTGAGGGACTTTTCTGACCTAAACCCTGACACCACTGAACAACTTCCCGTTTCTCTCCCCCCAACCCCCAGCCACTACCATTTTATATTCTACTTCTGCAAATTTGCCTATTTTTACATGCCTCGGTAAGTATGTATCTTATGACTGACTTAGCTCACTCAGCATAATGTTTCCTAGACCTATGTTTAGAAAAATGCCAGATATTAAACATCAGTAGAAAATAATCACTTTAATGAAAAATTATTTAAGAATCATGGGGCTCTGGATAATCATATGACAACAAACTACTGCTCCACTGATCCCTTGTTGGATGCACAAGGAGAATAGCAAACTTACAATGGCAGGATATGGCTTTCACTACCGTAACCTACTAATCAACTTGGCATCACTAATCATGGGGAAATCACACCTCTGGATGTGATAAAATAAAAGGAGCATAGTACCATGCATTTATAACAAGTTTCACTGGAGCCTAATCACATTTGTAGATCTAATGTTCAGTACACAGGAAATATAGGGCTGTGGGAGGAAGTTAAGCAATACGACAAATCCAGAATGGTGAAGGAAAATGTATAGGACAATTAGCCTTCATCTCAGCAATATACTTAGATATGAATTTCCCTTCTCTTGTTGCAGTGCTTCTGTCAAAACCACTACCTGTGGACTTTTACAAGGCTGTGTCTACCACCACAGCAACTTGCAATTGGAGGTAATATAACCCAAACTCTGTAGCTAACAGAATGTGCCTGTGCTCAGTTATGAGACCAGTAGAGGAGACAGTATTTACCAGGCTAGAATAATGTTTTATACACAATACATGCTCTGAATCAGCAACTCATGTACGGTACTTCCCATATACTTCCAACATATGGTATTCCCCATAGCAAAACTGGTTTATGAATGCTCTTGTTTGAAGTTTAATTCAATAAGTAAATTTATTCTATTCACATTTATTGTTATCTTTGGTCTCTGGTCATTTTATGTTTTCCACCTTTGTGTGTGTGTGTTTCCTTGTTTTCTTTCTTTCCTACCTTTCATATTTCCTTCCCTGCTAGTAAACTGGAAAACCTGTGGTATGCTTTCAGTAATGCTAAAGGACTTTTAGACACAAAGTAGCACCTTACAATCTCTACCACTTCCTCCTTTACATTGCCATCTGCTTTTGCTTGCATCTTGTGAATATATTTTCCCCTCTATAAGATTTTTAACAAAAACCAAATTCATTTCAAGTAGAATTTAAATAACTTTTGTTTTAGAAGAATTATTAGTTCTTCAAATTTAGACTTCATAATTGAGCAGACCTAGTATTGCCAGCTGCTTCATACCAAAACTTCACCATTTATTATTTATTTTGATGTAGCTCCAGAAAAATCTGAGTTCATAACATATTTGGTAATGTTTTAATGGAGGCTTGGAGGCGGGGTGAGACAAGATCTCACTATGTAGTCCAGGCTAGCCTCAAACTGGTGGCAATCCTCCTCTATGCCTCAGCCTTCCAAGTACTGGGATTACAGGCATATACCACACCTGGCAGCTTTACACATATTAATGGCAATTTAATCAAGTATATAATTCTTGGATTGAACTTTTTACTATTTTTATTTTCTATTAGTACATGTTTATAGTATGTGATTGTGGGGAGTCAGTACACACATAACACAACTATTTATTTTTTATTTCCTTTTCCCTCTCTCCATCCCCTCTCTCCATCTCTTGGTCCTCTTCCCATCTGCAAAAGAGCTATCTCCCTATTTCCAATTACCTTTTGTTTTGCCTTTTGTTTACATTTTTAGGCTTTTCATGTAAGAGAAACCTTACAATATTTAAGCTCATTTGTCTGATTTGTTTCATTTAATATTATAGCCACAAGGTGCATCTACTTTTGTACAAATGACTCAAGTTTGTCCTTCCTTATGGCAGAGTAGCACTTCACTGTGTGTGAATACAGCATTTTCTTTATCCATCCATCCGCTGGTGAGCATATAGGCCTCTTCCAAGGTTTAGTTATTGTGAATTGTGCTGTTATAAACATGGGCATGTAAGCATCACTGTAATACAATGTCTTTAAATCCTTAGAGAAGACACCTAGAAGGGGAAGAGCCAGATTAAGTGGAATTTCTAGTTTTAGTTTTCTGAGGAATGTCTACACTAATTTTCGTAGTAGTTGTACTAGTTTACATTCCTGACAGCAATGCAGAAGGGTTCTTTTTTCCCTGCAGCCTTGCCAGCATGTTATTGTTTGATATCTTGATGATAGCCATTCTTTCTAGAGAAAGATGGCATCTTAAAGTTGTTTTAATTTGCATTTCTTTAGTGGCCAGACATGCTGAGCATTTTTCATGTATTTATTGGTCATTTGTGCTTCTGAGAAGTATCTACTCTTTTTTTTGGTACTGGGAATCTGAACACACGACCTCATGTTTGCCAGCCATGTGCTGGGCCCTGAGCTTATCCCTGGCCTCAGGCCAATTTTTAACTGAGTCTTATTTTAAGGGGGTCTAATTTTTTTGAGTTTTTTTGAATTCTTGATATTCAAGATATTAATTCTCCGTCCAAGGAAAACCTGACAAAAAATTCTGTAAGCTGTCTCTTCACTCTGTTGTTTCCTTCCTGTGCTGTGAAAAGGCTTTTTAATTTGATATGATCCCATTTTGATTCTTGATGCTATTTCTTGTGCAACTACGTTCAGTTCAGACCCTTGCCTATGTCTAGGTCTTTAAAAGTTTTACCTATTTTATCTCCCAACAGATCACACATTTATATTCTAACATTTAGATATTTGATCCAGTTTGATTTTAGATTAATATGTGGTAAGATGGCCAGTTTTCCCAGAATCCTTTATTAAAGAGGTTATTTTTCCTCTAATGTGTATTTTTGGCCCCTCTATCAAAGATCAGATAGCTGAATGTGCCTCAGGGTGTTTCTGTGTCCTCTATTGGTTCACATACCTGGGTTTGTGCCTGTAGCATGTTTTTATTGCTAGCTTTATAACAGAACTTGAAATGCAGGCTTATGATGACTCCTGCTTTGCTCTTGTTACCCAGGACTGTTGTTTGCTATTCTGAGTCTCTTCTGGATCCACCTTTTTGGACTGCTGTGAGGAATACTGTTGGTACTTTGATTGAGATTGCATTAGATCTGTGTATCAGTTTTGGAAGTGTGGCCATTTTGACAATATTGTTTTTGCCTATCCAGGAATAGGAGATATTTTTCTACCCTCTAACATTCTATTTGATTTCCTTTTTCTGAGTACTGTAACTTTTGTAGAGGTATTTCACTTCCTAGGTTAATTCCTAAGTATATCATTCTTCTTAAAAGTTGTGAATTGTTATTCTAATTTCTTTTCCACTAAGTCTGTTAACAGTGGACATGAATGCTATTAATTTTTGTGTGCTGATTTTGTGGCTTGGATCAAACTTTTTATTTCAACACTATATTCTGAGAACAACACAAATATGCAACAAAAGATTCATGTCCAAAATAAAGACAACTTCCCAAATGGCAAGAAAATGACAAAAAAAACCCACAACAGATAAATGAGCAAATAGATTTGCACAGGCAGTCTACAAGAGAGGGCATATGAAAAAGTGCTCAACCTCATCAGTCATTAGGACAATGTAAAAGCCACAGGGAGATACTATTATATACCTACTACAAAGGCAAAGAGACTGATGGCACTATTTGCTGGTGAGGATTTGGAGCAATGCTGGTGGGAGTTTAAATTGTTTCAACCACTTTGGAAAACTGATGGCATCTATTCCAGCGGAGCACACACAATTTCAGTCCAAGAAATCAACTTAGCAAATTATTAAGATGTATACATAAAGGTATCAAAATACACATAAAAATATCTTATATCAGCATGATTCATAACGACCCCAAATTAGGAATAAATCAAAAGATCACTTGGGAGCTAGTGGTTATACAACGGCATATTCACAAAATGGAATACTGTATGATAAGAATGAACAGCAGATACTAATACATAAAACAGATGAATCTCACAAACACACCAGTAAATGAAAACCAGAATACAGAAGAGTACAAATACATGTGTGCATGACTCCATATACATGAGGTTTAAGAACAGGACAAAATGATCACTGTAGTTAGAAGTTAGAATAGAAATAGTTACCTTATGACAAGGGTCAGCAAGTTTTTGCTCTTAATGGTCAGAAAAGTAAACCTAGGCTTTGCAAGGCATGCAGTCTCAGTGGTAATTAAACTTTGCCATAGTAGTGCAAAAGCAGCTTTATATGACACATGAAAAGGAAAGGCTGTGGCTATGTTTGAATGGAACTTCTTTTATGAATCCTGACATTTTAATTTGACACAGTTTTTATGAGTCACAAAATACTCTTTGGAATTTTTCCTCACAATTCAAAAACATGAAGAGCACTTTTAGTCATGGATATGAGCCACATTTCGTCTGAAGATCATAGTTTGCCAACCCATACTCTAGGGGACCGAGTGGCAAGTGCCTGGGTGGGGAGATGTGGGGTAATCTGGGTGCTGGCAAAGTTTTGCTCTGGTTACACAAGGCTGTGCCTTCTGCAAAACTGTATTGAGCCATATACTTAAGATTTAAATACCTCTCCATGTGTGTACTATAATAAAAAGAATATTTTTTATGCAGCTGGCACATGCACACAGCATATATCAATTTCTTTTTTCATCTCCTCCTGTCCCCTCCACCTCTAATGCAGTTTTTAAGTGCCTCACAACAGCAGAGGTCTTTTGGAACTTAATCTGTAACTCTTGTCACTTTGTGACTTTAGCACTTCGACTTTTATTTCTAATCTCACGGGGATCATTTTCTTCAGCTTCCCTTTAAGCAAAACGTGGTTGTTTAAATAATTCTTACTATTTTCTAAAGTAAATTTTCCTCTTACATGTTACATTAAATTGTCCACTTTCTCGGAGTTTGAATGGGTGCCATGTTAGATTTCACTTGTTTTGATTGTTGTTCTTTGATAGGGAAAACTTATTTCCAGGGCTTCTCTTCTCCAGCACAAATAACATACTGCAGTGGATAATCCTTTGCTGTGGGAGCTGTTCTGTGAGGGGAGGATTTGGCAATATCCATGGTCTCTGGATGCCTGCAGTATCACACCTATTAAAATGGCCAAAAATGTCCTGAAATATTACCAAATGGCATCTATGAGGACAAGAACAAAACTGCCCTCTTGAAAGCCACTGATCTTACACTTATTTGCCAAAAATTAGAATTTTACTCTGGTGGTCACTGCTCAACTTCTTTCCTTAGAAATTAAGCTAGAAAACTGAATCTTGTAGACGTTTCAATTATTAGTTTAAAAGTTCAGCAGTTTAAGAGGGGATGGGAGGAAATGGGGCTGGCTGTGGACAGTTACAACTGGGAAATTTCACCTCCAAGCACTCTGTTTGCTAGACTTAATCCTAAATTTGTATGTGTTTATGTGTTGAGGGTTCTAGCCTGCTCTAGATTTTGGTTTAGCTTCTCAGAAAGTTATGCACTAGTGACTCTGATAAAGCATCAAGATTTAAAAAATAAATAAAGGCCCACATTTGGCAGGATTTTACCCCACCAGAAGCTGGAGTACAGGAAAAAAGTCACCTGCTTTCACTTTTAGCTTTCCACAGAACATGCTTCTAAGTGGGTGGTCTCCAACCCTTTTCTCTAACTTATGCCATCCCTCTGAGTCTCCACAACTGATTTCCCAACACAGAATTGTACACCCTACTGTACACCCTTTATTTTAACATGACCTGTTCTGGCAGACAGCCTGTGGGACTCATGGTTTATGATTGTCACTATCCCCCCAATTTCAGTTGATGAAACTTTCTCCTCTGATTTTGTTTCTTCTGGTTTCTATCATGAGGCTTTAAGAAAGAAGTATTCTACTATCTTGCTATCTAATCACCATTTTTTCCTTTTGGTCCCCAGTGTGATATTTCTTCTTCATAAAGGTAACGTGACAACAGAAAAATGGCTTAACTTTTCTTAAAGGAAAATATGCCTACTTTAAGCAGTAAGACAAGTAAAGTATTTTTCCTTAAAATATGTAATAGAGAGCTCTGGGAGAGCGAGAGCTCAGGAGAGCAAATTCAATCTTTGAGAAAATGCTCATTATATAGCTCTAGGTATTTTTTTCTTAACCCTGTGCACTTAACTTCATGCTCATTAAGATGGAAAATACACTCTGTTCTACTTCTGCACCAGACTGAAGAGAGAATGAAATGTATCTTTTCTGTTATCACCAAGAGATACTAAACATAAGAAACTACTCATTACTAACACAAAGAGGGATCCTCAGTTTCTAAATGAATCTTCCATTTTTCCTGGCCTGTCTAGCCTGTTAGGAACTAGACTGCAAGGCACAAGGTGAGCAGTGGACTACGGAGCAAAAGCTTCATCTGTATTTGCAGCTGGTCTCCACTGCTTGCATTACTGCCTGAGCTCAGGGGCCTGTAGGGTCAGCAGCAGCAACAGATTCTCATAGGACTGTGAACCTTCCTGCAAAGTGTGTGTGCCCGTCCATGTAAGGGAAGTAGGCTGTGTGCTCCTTTGAGTCATCCTGAACTCCCACTCCCATCCCATCCATAGGAAGACTATCTTCTAAGAAACCAGTCCATGGTGTCAAAAGGGTTGGGGACCACTGGACTAGGACACCTACACCTTCCCTACAGGCCAGAAATACACATAGGTGCAGAGCTGAGGCACTTTTTCTTTTATGGCACTGGTTCTGAGAGACAGTGAAAAATTAATGCATAGGTGTCAAATTTACATCCGGGTTTTATTTGCACCCACCTTTTCTTTGCAAACAATCTCTATAATGCTTCAGTTTTCTACTACAATGTTAGTGGACTTACACCTAAACAGCTTACAAGTATACAGCTAATTAGATTCCACTTCCTCAACAGCCAATAACTGTCTGCCTCTTGATAGTCATAAAGCCACAGTGATGGGCAGGTAGACGGTTAGGACTTACTGTGAATCAAGTGTGTTTTATGCTAAAACCTCAGGTCAGCTGCCTAAAAGTCTATGGGCATACATGCTGGGTTTACTGGTAACGGATAAAAATATCATTATAATAGTGGGCCCATGTGCTACTAAGATTAAAGATAAGGCGATCATGCTGCAAACTGATCTGACATCTTTGTAGAGCTGAAATAACGGATAGAATAAGATTGACCAATTAACCAAAAAATACATAGGCACTTTCCATATGCTCAGCACCAGTGTAAGTGCTTTTGAAATACAACAGACAATCCATGTTCAGAAACCCGGTTTAAGTGCAAAGACTAGTACACATAGAACAAATAAAGTCAAAGAACCCAATATTAAATCCTGACTCCTTTCCAGCACTGATCCTGTTTGATCAAGTTTGAGGAAAACTTGAAATTATAGATTAGTTCTTTACCCTTCCCGAAGGGTTTTCCACCTTCCTCTGGGTGTTACAGCCTCCTATTTGAGTATCTCTCTTCCCAAATGTTGGTCTTCTCTATTCTCAGGCTTCTTCCTGGCATATCCAGCCTGATGAAATGATCAAGATTGAAACTTCAAGTACAGTACTATCAGTTTGTCAAAGAACCTCCGATTCACAGATTTGACCAGACAGACACCACAGGTGCATCCACAGGTGTCTCCACAGCTGGCGGCTGAACAGGCTCTCCTTCAGAATCTCTAACCTTGGGGAACGGCAACTCGTCTACCCAGCTGCCCAACCCGGAACCTCAGTTTCTGAGACTGCTTCTTCTCCTCCCTTACTCCTCCATCCGTTACCAACTCAGTTCATTCTTTTTACTTTCTTTCATCCTCTGCTCTGCTCCTTCCTACTCAGCGTCATCCTCTCAGTGCAGTTACCCATTACTTCTTGCTTGAAAGACATCCAAGTCTGCAAACTGGTTTCTCTGCCGTTGCTATCATGAAACTCTGCTCTTCCGCCACTCCCAGTCCTGCCTCGGCACAGTAGTCACACCAGGACTGCTTGTATTTCCCTGTGTGCTTTCATCTCCATATTTTCATGTGATTTTTCATCTCCAAATCCCTCTGCCTGCCACATGCCACCTTCTCTCTGTTAATCAATTACACTTCTGATAATCTCTTATAACTCAACAGATATCACATCCTCCAGGAAGCTCCTTCTGATACCCTCCTGCCAAGCATCAGATTCACCATCTTCATCTTGGTATCCAGATAATGTATGGTCTTGAAAAATATTTACAGGATATGAGGTTATTCTTCATCTCAAACTGAATGTAAGGGAGATAAATTCTCATTAAAATAAAAACTATAGAAAGCAGATTTTACATGATTTTGAGCAGGTGACTTAGTGTCCCCGGGTCAGGACTGTGGTCCCTACTGAAATGACCTGACAGTGCAATCAGTCACATTCACTTTCACTATGCTCTAAGCAAAGGAGATGCTTTCTTAGGACTATTTCTTTAGGGTAGGAAAATCACCTGGTTATAAAGGCAACATTTCAATGATGGTGACTCCTAAAATCCACATCTCCTAACTTCCTGCTCTGCCTTCGTCTGGTTTAGTCTCTGCAGCTTCCTGTCAGCTGCTCCTAAGAGACACCAAGACAACACTTAAAAGCTAACACAGACTGTTTCCTCATCTATACAATGATGGCTAGGTCTCGGGACGTTTTTTCTAAGAAGTCACTTTGACTCATTTTTTGTCTTAACCTGGTTCCTCTGGGGAATTCCCCCGTCACTGAGCAGGGACACGGCAAGGTCTGTGCCGACAATCTGTAGTTATCATCCTGCCTCTGACAAGGGTGCTACAGGGAGGGCAGCGGACTTCAATGGATGCTTCAAAATGGGAGGACTATAGTGACACCCACACGTTCCCTGCAATGATAAAATGCAGAACTTCAACTTGTGAAATTTGCTCAAATAAGTATCACACTACCTTCTGGAGAAAGACATTCTTTCGTATGTCTTCTAAATTTACTTACCTGAAGCTTTAATTCTAATATTTCAAGATTCAGAAAAAAACTCATATAGAACCATTTAGCCCCTTAGAAACTCATAATTTTTGTAAAAGGTTAAAACAACTCTCTTGATGTTTAGGGTCTTGGTTACTTGATAACAACAACATGGGCCAAAATTCCATATTTGGCAAGATTTACCAAGAAACTTTAATAGTTTTTTTTTTGTTTTTTGTTTTTTGTTTTTTTGCTGTGCTATAGGAACTATCTGTGCTTTTATAAAGTTGTTCCCATAATTTTTCAATTGTTTACTCTAAGTGCTTATAGAGTCTTCAAATTTTACTATCACATCTATGAAAAATACTTCCTTCTATGAATCACCACCTACCAGGGTTCTGGAATATGAGGTTCTGGAATATGAGATGGTTTCCATCTCTTATTAATCCCAGCATGAGCACCTTCATTTTAAGCCTTGTCCGCAGCCTGAACTCACAAAGATACTTTCCACTGCGCCACTTGACAAAGCACCTGTCCCTGACACCAGGGGCTCTAGATGCTTCTGGAATACAGGGTAGCCTTTTGCAACATGAACAGCAGGGTCCTTCATAAACTGTTTCGGGGCAAATCCCTTCTTTCGTGATCCTTTTCATTCTACTGCCACCGTTCTAGTTAGGGCTTGTTTCTCAACTAACCAATTTCAATCACAATATGGCATGCTGGTTAGGAGTTAGGTTCAAGCTTCATACCATTTCCAAGGCCCTGGAAAATTATTTAACCTGGCTTTTGTTTCCTCCTTGTTAAACTGGAGTCACCAACAGTCCTCACCTTGAACAACTGTTATAAGGATTAAATGAGGTGGTTCCTATAAAGTACCTGGCACAGTGCCTCGGACAAAGCAAGTCTTACATAAATACTATTATTGTTGTCATTTTCAGTAGCTTCCTAACTGGTCTTCTGCCAGTCACTACTCTCTAGTAATCTGTATTCTATGATACTCCTACTTCCATGCAACTCCTAGGACAGTCTATCTTGATTATAAAATACACCTCCACCACAGAACATTTCAGAAAACGTGAAGGAAAAGTCACCCATAGACTGACCACAGAAACAATCAGCTAACATAGTCGCTTCTATTTTCCCAATTTTTAAAATTAGCTAAGATAATCATTGATACTCTACTCATTTCTGTTTCCACCCAGCCTTTCCCTATAATTTAAACACTTACCATACACTAGATTTGTTTCTAGTTCTGCATTTAGAATAAGATGTAGATGAACTAAACCTGGAGTAGTAAATGACCTGCAGTGATGGCGCTCTCGGCCCCCCCACTCTTGCCCACTGCCTGCCCTCCTCCCACTGCTGAGATGGCACCTGCTGTGTCGCCACTCTCGGGTATCTTGAACATTGACTGTCTATAGCTTGCACTTCTGTTCACTGGCATTGAGCTGGGAAGTGTCCTCCTGGGGATTCTTAGGTTCAAGGAACACAAAAGAACACTGTACAGTGGGCCCTTCATCCACACACGAACTTCCTGCTACCCACACCCTCTGTGCATGCCTTCCTGGGTCTGGAGAAGCCACCTGCTCACCTCTCTTCATCTGTGTTCACTGATGTCTTCAATACCCAGCTCTGAACAAGAGTTTCTGAAATAAAGTGTCACTCTGCATGATGACAACCAAAACTGGTTTTACACAGCTCTTAGAATGTAGCTACTTCCCATGTAACAATGCAGAGAGGTGGCACATGGTATGGGTCACTGAACATTTTATCACCTATCCAGTTTCAAATAAGCCACTAAGTTCTGCAGCATTGAACCATTTCTCTTAATATTCCTCTTGTAGTTACACGAGGGTTATATTGATAAAGAAACAGTCAATCCTTTTTCTTAAGACTTTTTCTTTATAACATATGGTATTCTTTTCTTCTTTCAATACAATACCAGCTGACACTCCTCTAAGCATCATTATGTAACAAAGGTAGCCCTAAGTGCTTGTTCAGATGAACTAACCTAACCCTCAGGCAGCCTAGTGTATGGTCAGGCAGCCGGTTGTCGTTATCATTTTCAGTGAACCCTGGAGGAAACCAACACTGAAAGTTGCATAAAGCACCCCAACTCTCTTCTCTAGAGAGCAATGGAGTTCAAATTAAAATTAAAATACTAATTTAACTAACCCTAAAGTCTATGTAGTTTTGAACTCAAAAATTAAAACATTAAAGAGCATTACCTAGTCCGAAGCCCTAGGTAAAGAAAGACATTTCAAACCTGCAAGGGGGAGAAACACCAAACAGAATGAAACAAGCAGTGGGACAAATACACACAGTGGTGTGTGTGTGAGATCACGGTGAGCACAGCAAGCTTCTCCCAAACACTGGGAAGTAAGGGGGCCACAGAAGGCACACCATTACCAGTCATGGGAAGAAGCAGGCTGAGTGGCAGGCACAGTCCTGGAGCGTGTCTGCCAACACTCAGCAGGACCTGCCGTATCTCTTCTCCCACTGAAGCGTGGGTCCAGCTGCCCAGGCTCTCATGTGATTCCTTGTCACCACGCTCTTTGCCTCATACCCAGGAGTCAGGGGAAGCTGAAGCATAGCCTAGTCTTTCCTCACTGACCCAATGCAGCATTCCAACAAAATCACACAATTTACTTGCTATTTAGACATATCAACAAGTCAAGAAGACAACCTTTCCCTAACACCCATCTGTGCACCATAAAGTCACAAGATGCAACATGCTTATCACTAGCATCCAAGTTTTTCTGTCAACACCCGAAATGCACACATCTTTCACAGAATACTCTATAAATAGCAGAGTACAGGAGCCCAGTGAACCTGGTGTTTACCACAACTCCCAAAACCTTGGTGACATAGTCACGTACATAAAAGCTTTCTCAGAGGCCCTGTGGCCCTTTTGTGCCTGAAGGCAAGGTCTAAAGGTTGATTTAACTCCTCAATACTGACCCACAGCACAGCTGCACATACCACTCAAAAGTAACCTCATGGGCCTGAGATTTAGCTCAGTGGCTCAAGGGCTTGCCTGGTAAGTCCAAGGTCGAGGGTTCAATTCCTGGTACCAAAAAAATTAAATAAATAAATAAATAAATAAATAAATAAATAACCTCATTAAAACTCCTAATTCAGAGCTCCATGTCTAGCCTTTCAGCAACTTAAAGACAGGCTATACAAAGAGAATTTGTTGCCTCTCCCATTAAACCTATGTCCTCAGTGAACACCATCAAAGTTGAGACCAAAGTTGGCCTGAATCCTAAGAGGCTTCTAAAATCCTCAGTATGCTCCCACCACCACCTACTCTTCCAGGCAATCATTTCCATTTCTTTTATGACTCCTAACAACTTTCTTACAGTTTCCCCACCAATCTTTTCTCCCCACAAGCCAGAACAGTCTTTCCTAAGAATAAGGTGACAGGGGCTGGGGATTTAGCTCAGCGGCATAAGCGCCTGCCTTGGAAGCAGGCAGTCGTGAGTTCGATCCCTGGTACCCATAAAAACGAAAAAGACGAAAAAAAAAAAGAATAAGGTGACAAGGTTTCACTAGCTTTAAAATTCTGAGGTGCTCACTACTTTCCATGGGATCAAATCTAATTCCTGACCTTGGCTCCCGGGCCCTGCTCTATCTGACTCCTGCCTACCCTTTTTTTAAAAATCCCCTTTACTCTTGCCAGACCAAGAACAGTCCAAACAAGTCTCACCTTCCTATGGCTCGCGCCGCTCCTTCTTCCTAGAATGTCTTTCTACCTGACACCCCGCACGGCTCAGCACAGGTGCCACTTTCCACAGGAAAGCCTCCATGGTGCCTTCAGCTAGATCTGTGCCTTACAGCAGCTGTCCCCACCTGCACTGCTACGGCACACATCACAGCACGTCATGCCGACAGTTTCCTTCAGTGTCTTTTCCGCTAACCTACCAGCTCATTTCTGAGCCCCCAGGGCCCAGGGAAAGGGTCAGCACACAGTGAATATTTGTCACATGACAGACAGAGCTTAGATTCCAAGTCCACCAGGCTGCAGCTCTTTGCCCTACCCAATACCCAGTGACTTACCAACACAATCGCAAGTGGGGAACTCGGCCTGGGCCCTCTTGGCAGGTGTGTCCAGCAGGCTCTTGGTAGGTGTGTCCAGGTACTTAAGAGGTGACTCCAAGAAGCCACTAAGGGTAGGTGTGAGTGGATTCTCGGCCTTGGTGGGTGTGGCCTCCTGGCCTCCTTCTTCTGAATGGAAGCAGGTGGTTGAGAGTACAGTCACAGCTCCTGAAGACTCAATCTTGATTTGCTTGGGGGAACGGGTAGCAAATGGGCTCTCCGGGGCTGGGAGACATGTCGGCTGGTTCTCGGGGTCCTGAATGGGCACAGAAGAGGGGCCAGGAAGCCCAAAGCTATCCCCAAATTCAGCCTCAAACTGCCGGATGAGCTCTTCCAGCTTGTCATCAGCAGGGGGAAGGGGGCCAGCGGAGCCTGGCTGCAGGGTGGCCATAGGGCTGGGGGACCTCATTTCCTGAGTAGGGGGCAGCAGGCTGTCCCCGGAGGGACTAGGTGCAAATAGCGCAAGAGAAGGTTCTGTGGGCAACGGGACAGCAGAGCCTTGTGAGGCGGGGAGAGGGAGAGGGATTGGGGCAGGGGCAGGGGCAGGGGCAGGGGCAGCTGCATGCGTCTGCCCTTCCTCAGAGGCGGGGGGCCTCAGCCCTTCCAGGACAATCTGTCGGAGAGGCAAGAAGAGGGGTTGCGCTTCCCGTGGCCTGGACTTCTTAATCTGAATGGGCTTTCGGACACTGGGCTTGATCCCAGGGGCAGCTTTGTCTGTTCCCACAAGACTTCCAGCTGGTGGGAGGGGCTTCTTCTTCTTCTCCTTGGGTGGTCTATCTGGAGGCCTTGGAGCAGGTGAGCTTGGTGGGGCCCACCAGCCAGGAGCAGGAGGCTCCCCAGGAGGACAAGAGGCATCACGGGACTGTTCTAGGAAGAGACTACGCTTATGGTGGAGGTGCTGCTGCAGAGCGGTCTGGGCCTTCTGGTGGGTGTCAGGCTCCGAGGCTGGTGTGGGAGTCTCCCTCTGGAGAATGGGGGATGAGGACGGGGCTGGGGAAGAGGAGGGTGCCTCAACTTTAATCTTGGGTTTCGTGGGCAGGGCCTCAGGCCTCTTAAATACTGACTGGATGTAATCACTGGCACTGCCCAATAACTGCTCCAGTTCAGCCATGGGGTCAGGGCTTGGGCGGGGCACTGGCCAGGAGTTTCGAGGTGTCGCTGGTGGGGTGTCAGTGCCCCAGGCTTCAGGAAACTCAGTTCTAGGAGGTGCTGAAGGGAAGGAAGGACTATCAGGAGGAAAAGATGGGTGCTCCTCAGAGGGAACCACAGGCCATGAAGGAGCCCGGAGGTAGGACTGGGGAGACCTGAAAGGGGCAGGAGGGGACAAAGCCTCAGGGAGGGGGCACGAAGCCTGGGAGGTGGAATGAGAAGGCTGGGGCAGTGTGGAGGAGAGCTGTGTGAGGGCCTCAATGGCAATAGCAGTCTGCAGGCTGATGTTCTTTTCCTTGGCGATGCTCAGGGCACTCTGGGACAGGGGCAGGTTCTCCAGGGGAGGTATCTGGGGGACCTCAGAGCTAAGAAGTGGCCTGGTACTTGGTGCTGGGAGGCCAGTCTCCCCAGAGGGCAGAGTCCCTGGGACCCTGGGCCGCTCCTGCCCTCCTTCCATGACCACAGACTTGATCTTCCCCTCCAGCCACTCGAGGTAGTCAGGGCATTCTGGGCCATCGCAGTTGCAGTTGGGTGGTTTCATGCCATGCCGTGCAAGGGCCAGGGCCGTCTGCAGCGTGTCAAGATCTTCACTGCCAGCAGAACAGCTCTCAGGCCCTGGCCGGGGGCCCCTGCTGTTATTCCCAGCCTCACGACTCATCTCACGGTTGAAGGTTTCATAGAGCCGGGTGCTAAGGGCCCCATAAGAGGACACAGCTTCGGCCACAGCCGAAAAGGCCACCAGATCGTGAGCATCTTCCAGGCGAGCAGTGTGAGCTGGGCCTGGGGCAGCGTCCCAGTCGGGCTTCTGGTCTACCCGCCAAGGACCTGCAGCCCCCAGCAGACTGGGTCCAGCGGGCTCTCTAGCACCATTGACCGGCGCCCCTGAGGTGCTTAGCTGCCGTGAGTCCCCATGGTACACTGGCCCTGAGTCCATCTGACCTGGAATAGGTCCATCAACTGGGCTGAGCTCTGAGCCTGTCTGGAGAGAGAGGGGAGAGGAAATAAATGGGGAAAAATGAACCACATTATTTGAAAAGCATCATCTTGCTTCACACCACTCTAAACCCTGTTTTTCTTGCAAATCTTCTCCCTGGTACTTTTTGAGCCTCTGCATTTTCCTGTGTCTCTATTCCTTAGCTAGCTTCACTAGCAAAAATGAAGAGACAGCTTCAAGATATCCTAATGTGGAGTTCTCAGTGTTGCTCAAGCCTCAAGAACTGCTGATCAATTACACTGACACAGCTCCACCAAAACCAACGACACCAAAAAGTGGGGGCGGGTGAGAGGGGTCCTTAACTCACTGTGAGTTCATAGTGACCAAAGTCACACTAGAACTATGTTTATCCAAGCCCAGCACATAACCATGTGCTGTAAGTGGGAAGTCTATGCGTGCAGGGGTCAAGAATGCTGCTTTCACAAACTCAACCTGGGACAGGTTCCCTTCTCTCCCCATTATTGGCCCTCTTTAGCCCAAACTAAGTGAGCTCAGAAAGGTGGTGACAGGTCACAAACCCCCACACAACCCTAGGCCTGAGGGAAACACTGATGATCCTACACAGTGCACGGTCAGCCTCATGCTGAGCCCGTAATGCTGACGATAAGCAAACTGCTTCTGGAGAAAAGATTTAGACCTTTACCCAAGCCCAGGACGCCCCATCACACACGTGAACTACAGAAGCACACGAAAGGGCAAGTATGACAGAAAGAGGCCAGGGAGGCCCCGCCTAGTAAGGCTAAGGCAAAGATATGACACTGAATTTATAAAACTCATCCTTCAGAAGCAATGACAGGTTTCAGAAGTCACAGTAGATGCTGCAAGCACTAGATGAAAGCCTCAAAGCATCTCCTATAGATTACTTTCAGTAAAAAGTTATAGTGGGAAAATCTAGCAGGGACCTCCTTA
The DNA here is from genome assembly GCF_034190915.1 of Cavia porcellus. NCBI lineage: Eukaryota > Metazoa > Chordata > Mammalia > Rodentia > Caviidae > Cavia > Cavia porcellus. Next base: position 27,814,929 of record NW_026947501.1, on the reverse strand, counting down.
AATGAATGGCCAAAGTTATCACCAGTATTGGGACAAACCAACATCATATGGTCCTTGATATGATACACTACGTATGATATATACGGACTAGAATCTATTCATGAGGAAATGTCAGATAAACCCAAATTGCAGGGTATTCTAAGAAAGTGCCCAAAATGTTCTCAAAACCTCTTATATCTTATGAGACAAATGCTCAGAAGTCACATCATACACTAGGGGGAAAACAGCAATAAAGTGTATTATTGGGACAATTGGTGAAATTTCAGTATGGATGTGGACAAGATAATACTATGTCAATCTTTTTCTAGTTTTTTTGAGACGAGGTTTTGCTATGTAGTTCAGGCTGGCCTGGACTCACCATGCTGCCCAGGCTGGCCTCAAACACACAGTGATCCCCTTGTCTCAGCTTCCTGAGTGCTGGGGTGACAGGTGTACACTACCACTCCTGGCTTACTTAATCTGGACTTAAGTCATTAGATTATTGTTATATAACTGAATGTCCCTGCTCTATGACACACACAATGAAGTGTTTAAGGGCGAAAGGATTTATCGTCCCGGTGTCTTTTTAAACAGTTCTAAAAGAAATATGCGTATAGAAAAAATACAATATATGAGAAAATGATAAAGCAAATGAAGCAAAAACATAAACATTTGGGATAAAAAGAAGCTATTTCCTTTGACAAAGAATTTTAAACAGAGGCTAAAATGATGCTAGCCCCATAACTGTCAGCCATGGCCATCATGGGCTCCCAAAGCAGCAGTCAACATTGGACATGGGATCGGAGCGGTAGGAAATGAAGGTTCAGCTGCCAGGTCCTGCCTTATCCTCATCATTGCTCCTGTTTCAGACACAAAAGACCTTTATGCTTATCTAACAGGTCAAATTCTCCAACGTTACCAAGCTTTGTACATGCAGTTACCAGCCTTCCTAGCCACTGAGAGGGATCACTCTGCCTTATCCTTCAATCACCAGCTTAGTGTCACTTCCTCTTACCCAGGTGGCAAAGTTACCTACAGCTCCTTCTCTTGGATACTCATGGCACCTTTTACACCACAGTTCCTCCTCCCAGGTTCCCTGGCCCTTAGCACATGCCACAACTATTTCATATTCAAGTTACTACCTCTCTCACTAGGTACTAATTCCTGCAAAGTAATGTCCAAATCATAATGACTTCCATGCCTCCTGCCCATTGCTAGTGCAGTAACACACTCCGAGGACAATGTAAGGCCTCCAGTTCCCCACTGCCCATGGAATCATCCAGCCTCTCCCCACCCTTGTGGAAGACGACCTTTTAGACGCTTAGAAATACAGCTAATGACCCAACATTCCCTCCTTAAAAGCATACACTAAAGTGCCTAACAAAGATCACCAAATCTGAAGTGATCAAAATTTACATGCATGTGTAAAAGACAGAAAGGGCACGCATAACTAAGATGAAACATGAGAGTAGCATAAATTTACGAAAACAGTCTCAGAAAGACTAACGTTTCATGTGCTGAGGCTTCCCCAAAATGGTCAAAACAATTAAAAGGGATTTTTAAAGTTATTGGGTGTGTGAATAAGAGCAAGGAAGGGCTAGGCCAGCTTTGTGCCTGTGGATTCTCTGGGAAGGAAAATGCTTTCTGAAATCAATACAGAAGGGAGGCTGGGGATTTAGCTCAGCGGCATAAGCACCTGCCTTGCAAGCGCGTGGTTGTGAGTTCGATCCCTGGTACTGGTTTAAAAAAAAAAAAAGAAAGAAATACAGAAGGGAAAAGTAGATAGGGGTACATGAGGAAGGAAGCAAAACCAGCCTTGTACACCAAGAGATTTTAAGAAACCCTAGATTCCGGTTTTCCAGCAAAGGGATCCTACTGATACATTTCTCAACAGCTGCCAGTAATCCTAAAGTAAACTGGCCAGCAGGAGAAGCCCGAGGGCAAGCACCATCCCCAAACGTAGGGCTACAGCCCCAGTTAGGATTCCTGAAAGGACAGAGGAACCACAAGAAGTCAGGCTGACCATCAACCTGTCAACATCCAACCAGTCTCACTGATTTGCATCATGCGGTCAAGTCGACCAGCAGACAGAGACACCCTAGCTGACAGGTACAGGCCAAATCTGCCACAGATCTGTTTTGTTTGGCCTACACGGTGTTAATGCCTGATTTCCCAACATTCAAAAATAAAACTGCCTGTGAAATCTTGGTATTCTTGAAGGTTCTCTATTTCCATCTGGCAAATTTGTCTGTGACAGAGCAGTGGCTACCACTTATCCAGAACATAACTTTTCAAATTCATTTCCCAGTTCCGCCACTCCACTCTGCCTTCTTGAAATCAAATCTAGGAGTCAGAGATTACTTATTAATTGCTTGAATTAATTATCACTTCATTCACTTGTGTTACCTACCAAACCCCTGCAGGCCTTTTAGTTTGCAACTCAGTATGTAGATGTTCAAGTTTCATAAGATCTGCTATGACCTCTCTGAGGCCAGCCCCAGAGAATTCCAGGCTGTCAGGGCTGGCTGCCCACCCGGTAGGTGACCAGGCTCAAAAAGCACAAGTGGTGTTCCAAGTCCTGGGGGGAAAACTCTCTAGTGCTCTGCCGCTGGGCTTTGGTCTCACAACTATCCTGGTCAACGTATTTACAGAGAAGGGATACTTGTTAAATAGACAGTTTAAAAATAGTGATAAGACTATGCTGAGTGACAGCAGCAGGTGCTTCAAGGTCACACAGGCTGGATCGGGTGCCAAAAGATCAACCGGCTAGAAATGAAAAAAGTAACAGAGCAAACTGGGTCCCATACTAAGACCTCAAACTATGTCTGTGCAAATTAAAGATAGGAAAGGACCTAACAATGGCAGCAGTGGGCGTTTAAATTTTCAGGAATTAGATGGGATAGCGATAGGCAACTAACGGACAGTACATCCAGTATGATATGGTGTGACTGTTTCAAACTTTCTGACTACAATCCAAATTAAGAAGTACATTTTCCACTGTGTACTTCTAAATGACATTTAAAAAAATACTTCCTCTTACCAAATGAATATATTTTTCTTCTTTCCTTCCTTTCTTTATAAATGCAGGTTGCAGTCTTTCAAGATGATGTTGTTCTCAACTAAAGGGTCTCATAGTTGGACACATACAGCTATGACCTAAGCTGAACAGGACCCACAGCACAGGCAGCGACAGCACTGCTCTACCCAGACATCTCGCCTGAACACAGGCTTCCCCTTGGGGCCACATCTTTAGGGCACAATGAAAGCAGGTCAGCTTCAAACTTTAGAAGGGTGGCCCATAAATGTATACAAGAATAATTTGTCAACAGAAACAAACACTTCATACAAGAATTAGACTTGAATGACCCTTGAGATGAAATTAGAAAATGGGTAAAGCTGTAGACACTTGTAGTTTACTTAAGGGGAGAAAATTCTCTCTCTCTCTCTCTCTCTCTCTCTCTCTCTCTCTCTCTCTCTCTCTCTCTCTTTCAGTGACACTATATGACTCTAAAGGCTACATTAAAAAGCACAATACAACCTCCACCTGGTTCTCTTGGGAACATTCACTCACTGTAACCGTGCTGTGAAGGAGCCCAGGCCATGGGCAGCCTCCACGTAAGGAGCCAGCCAACATTCCCAACTTCGGTCCCAACCAACAGCTGCCATTATCTACCAAATATGTGGGTGAGGAGCCCTTTGAGGGTCTCAGCTCGGGCATCAAGTTACTTGGAGCTCTTAAGCCTTACCAGCTGACACCTTAAAGATCAAGTAATACAGACAAGTTACTCATCCTATGAAATTTCTGACTTGTTAATCCACAGACCACAATAAAATGGCTGGTGTTTTATGTCATTATAAATTGGGCTAGTTTATTACCCAGCAATAGTCCAGACTCTCTACTTCTTTTTTTGAAAGTTTATTAGTACATGCGTGTAGTACACCATGTTTACATTCCTTATGTGGAGCTGGTACATGTACATGACACATCTTAATTCCTGTTTTCATCCCTTTTTCCTTCCCCTCCTCCCTTCTCCCCTTTTTGGTCTATACTATACCCCTCGTGTGGAGCTGATCCATGTGTGTAACACACTCCAGTTCCTTTTTTTGGTCCCCTTCTTTCCCACTTCTCTACTAGCTCCCTCCATCTCTTGATTCTCTTTCCCTTTGAGAATGTGCGATCTTCCTAATTCCTATTATCTCTCTCTTATATGAAAAATGAAGACTCTATTTCAAGAACCTCAAGAAGATAAAGAAAGGGAAGGCAGTCTATAAACAAATGTCCTAAAGCGCATCAGTGCTGTGAAAGCAGGGCACACACGGGTGCGCCCATGGAACACAGGAGGAGTGTTAGTTCTCTCTGGACAAGTGCATAATTGGGTACATAGGTATCCAGAAACATTTCATGTCAAAGTTACCTGTAAGATGAGGCTGGAAAGACAGGTATTTGGAAGAGGAAAAAGAAGGAAGAATTCCACATGTAAAGGGCGCAAAATCATGGAAGGCTTGGGATGGGTAAACCTGGAGTGTTTCCTGATTCTGAAGTAGGACAAGGCAGGTGTGTGTGACCACAGCAAGACCAGAGTATTTTTACAGCCCAGGAGCAGCACTCAGGTATCCCTGCACTGCAGGCTGCAAGAGGGATTAGTGGAAGATTGAAAGGAAGTAAAACAATAAGGCAGAAAATATCCTCAGATTTAAGAAAAGATCTAACCCCTCTATTTTGAGCCGGTGAGATGTACATACGAACTGCCACTTGTGGTCAGAGTTCTTGCCTTCATAATACTTTACATTTCCTCCAGGGCTACAAGGACAGCTGCTGGAATCTGGCCCCGCACATTACCTCATCAGAACCTGTCAAGGTCCCATTGCTACCTCCTCTATAGCAAAATCTGTTGGCTCCCAAATCCCCATCACTAGTCCTCAGACACCTACAGGTATTCAACAGAGGCACATCCGTGAGGCTTGAGAATCCCCAAATGCACACAAGACTAGGAAAGCATGGAAATTCACCCTCAGACACTTCATTTCATCAACAACACAGGAAAAAGTGCAAAAATGACACCTGTTTTCCGAGTCTTTTCTGACTCTTAAGAGTATCAACTCATTGAAATCTACTAAAGGCAAACAGCTGAACACAGTGACACACACCCATAACCTCACCCACTTGGAAGCTTGAGGCAGGAAGACTGCAAGTTGAGGCCAGCCTGAGAAACTTAGCAAGAGTTGGTCTCAAACTAAAAAGAGGTGTGGATACAGATAAGAAGAGCACTTACGAGTACATGTGAGTGCCCTGAGTTCAAGCCTCAGCACCGTGGAGGGGAAAAAAAATAGGAGAAGATTAACAACATTATAGCAAATTCTTTGTTGACTATAGCTTCTTAGGGGCTCAATAAAAGGTCAATTTAGAAGAAGAATGGAGTCCAGAGAGCTGACTTGCTGACTGTCAACAGTTACACACCATCTGAAGAAACTTATTCAAGAAGATGTTTCCTGCCATAATGCAGTCTGTAGTCAGACTCTACCAGGCCAGTACCCTGTTCTCCTCAGTGGACTCTGCAGGACAGTGGTGGCTGCTTCCCTGCCAGCTGGCCAGTAAGTCCCACCTAGTACTTCTCAACCCTACACACTAGGTCTGTTCCACCAGCAGACATCTGAGGGCTTGAACTTTCCAGTTCCACAGTTCAGCATCCACCTCCAAGTGAAGCTAAAGTCTTCTTCCCTGCCCCAAAGGAATGGCCCTCCTCCCTCTGATCACACATGATGGGTATTTATGGCATGTTCTGTCTAGAGCTGATCAATTATTCATCTCTTAAGAGGATTCTATCCTCCTGGGATTTCCTTATGAAACCAATCTGTGAGTGAAGAGAAAGAGAGAGAGACTTTTTAGGAAGCCCTGACAGAGGATGGCACATGTGCCTGTTTTTGGAGACTAGGGCCTGTGTGTGTGTGCACATGTGCACACTGGCTAGCCCAACCCCACATGTGCATCCTCCACATCCCAACTGGCACTCAGCACACAAAAACCCCAAAGCTTCATGTCTAATTTCCTGAAACTGTATGTGTTGGCAGAGGGGGTTCTTGTGTGAGTTTGGGGGAAGAAGTGATTCTCAGAGCAATTGTATATGTATCAGTGGAACACTTAAAAATCTTACGTATTTTTTCCTATTACAAAGTAGATAAAACAGCTCTTAAAGTCGCTGGGTGATGCTCAGGAAAGTGCTAAAATGGGTCTAATTCCCTGAGGCCATCATACCCAGCAAAAGTACAGAACTATGACTATTTGTGCTCTCTGACCTAACAGTAATTAACGTAACTCCAAAGAAGAAAGGAAAAGAGGAGGAGGCACCAGGAAGTCTACACCACTCTGACAGAACACTGCGATAGCTGCCTGTTGTGCTAATTGTTCCATTTTCATTTATTTCATAACCATGAACTTCTACAAAACAGGTACCGTGGAGCTGGGTGTGGCAGCTCAGGCCTGCAATTCCAGTAGGTGGGAGGCTGAGGCAAGAGTCTGCAGCAAGGTCGGGGACAGCCTACGCTACACAGTGAGCTCAAGGCCAAGTGGACTGCACACTGGACCCTGTCTCAACCCCTCCTCCATTAGAACAAAAACAAAAACAAAAGACAGGAGCCACAGAGATTAATCAGATGAACACAGAGGTTAATCAGGATCCCCAAGATCACACGGCAATTCAGAAGAACACAACCATTTTTAACTACTAAATTCTCTAAATCTCACCTCAGGAAATTAAAAAATAAATACAGAAGAAATTAAAAAGCTACTGTGCCAAAGATTTTTCCTGAAGCATTAATAGAGAAGAACTATAAATAACCCAAGTATCTCAACAATAAGGAAGTTATTTTCAAGTGTTACACTTCATGAAAAGAAAACTGGGAATAAACATGAAAAATACTCAACTTCATTAGTAATCAAAGAAATACAAAATAAGACCACTTCATACTTATCAAACAGAACTTAAGAAGAACACCTAGTTTGAATCTTGTCCCCACCCCTTACAGTTGTGTATCATATTAAGCAAATTAGTTAATTTATGTCTCTATTTCTTCATTTGCAAATCAGAGATTAATGACAGCACAGGGACCACTCCTAACAATACTAGGTACTTACACGCACCCTGAAAAAGTATTTTACTTCAGCACCAAGTGCTGAGAAGGTTTAGCAGTAACTCTTCCTTATACATGGCGATAGTGTAAGTGCTCAACAGAATGGACAGTAGAGTATTGCACAGCAGTTAGAATGAATGAATTACGGGATCGTTAATCTCATACATTACTATGAGTTTTTAAAAAAAACACTTGTTCTGCTTATTCTAAAAAGCTCTAATGAACAAGCAAAATTAAATATATTAGGACTACAAGCATACATAATGAAAATTTTAAAAAGGAAAGATAAAAACAAATTCAAGACAATAGTTATCCCTGGAAGTGAAGTGGGAGAGTTGGCAGAAATTATCCCTGTGGTTTTAGTGATGTTGCCACATTCTAGTTAACTTGGGTAGAGTTTGTTTTTTAAAAAAAACTGTTATGCTTTAACTGTTTAAATGTCTAAAACACCAGAGCTAGTATACTTACGCACACATAAGAAAAACAATACAGTATTTCATTAGTAGATACACAATTGTTTAAAATTATAAAACAACAGGGACATAAAAATACAGGGAAATATATTAAATGAAAAAAGAAACAAGAATATACTTGTTGAGGTTTCCATAATGGGGGAAGTGAACACTATTTGAAACGGAGGAGAAAGGTTAAAAAATACTGCTCAGTTTAACAATTCCATTAATACACATCTAAGTGACACACATAAACACCACCGGAAACACAGAATGTGGCCAATACTTACCTCTGAGTAGTTGAGTATGGGTATATGTTCGAAGTCTCCACAATTTATTGTATTTCATTTTTATTCAGGGATAGGGTTTGAAAAGAACAGAGTACCTACAACCCAACTGAAACTTTGTGCAAACCGTGTGTGCCTGTGAACAAGACCAGCAGGGAACTTCTGGGCAGGAATGTGTGAGTTTTTTCCTTGCTATTTCTGTTGCTACAGAGTTGTTAGCTTTCCGACAAATGAGGCCACAGGCAGAGAGTAGGAAAATTGAGAAAATGTCTAAAAGACGAGGAGCATTCAGGAAGGGAAACAGCCGGGGTGAAGGAGCCTGAAATGCGCCACTCATTAAAGATCTGTGCAACTTGCTGTGCTAGCATCAGTCTCCCAAAGGCAAGCGCTCGCAGAACGGCCAGCTCCCGGCCGCAGAGCGCGGTGCACGGTCGGGCGGGGCCAGGGCGCACCCCGCAGAGCAGCTCCGCTCGCGGGGTCCCAGCCAGCCTCTGCGTCTGCAGCCAGCGCGCAGGATCCAGCTCTGCTGACGGAAGCCCCTGCCCGAAGCGTCGGTGGCAGCCGGGCCAGAGGCTAGCAGGGAGGAAATGGAGCCCGACCACATCTGAGGCCTGGCAAAATGCAGCAGCGGCTGCCTCTGAAGCCGCCAGCACCCGAGAACCAGGTCGTGACGCGCAGGCGGCTCCCCCGCCAGCCGCGACTCCCCCGACACGCGCGCGCGTGCACGCGGCCCGGCGGCCGCCGGGGCCCTGCGCCCAGCCACGCTGCGCACGTCCCGCTCAGCCGGGGCGGCCGGCGGCGGCTCGCGGGTGGCCCGCAGCCCCGCCCACTCGCTCTCACACCCTGCGCTCCCCGGCCCCTGCCCCCATCGGAAAGGCCAAGGAAACAAGCAAGCAAACACTGGAGCACCGCAGGCCCCTGACGGCCGGCCAGCCAGCCAGCCCTTGGCTAAAGGCCTCGTCCACTTTCCCTGAAGGGCCCCAAATCCCTCAAAGCCCAAGGGCAGCTCAGGTGTGTCACCGGGGCAGGGAGAGGAATGGGGAAGGCAGCAGCGGCGAGTTTTGAGTGCTGGCTGCAAACTCTGGCTTCAGAGAGCACCTCTGGGTTTAAATACGCCTTTCAACGCTTCCAACAACTCCACTTGCGTTTTATAGCACATGAGCAAATGAGGCACAGACAGGATAACCAATTCCAAGGCACGAAGATGGCCAGCGGCTGATGCCCATCATCAGGAGCCTGAAGTAGATACCGCGGTTTACCAGTTACCAAGGTTTTAATCTTTCCGTCTGCAGAGGGGCCCAATAATTACTAATAGATCGCAGCCTCTCCCTGGAACCCATCAAGTGAGGGTGCCCCCTGCTTATTACTTTCACAAGAGCACAAGGGTACGTAATTTTTTTTATTCCAAAATAGACACACACAAATCTTTAGCCAACTACTCAAAAATCTGGAGAAAAATTAATTTTTGGCAAAGAAGCATCCATTTATCAACCATAAGACTAACTTTACACACCGGGCTAAGAAAAGGGGCATAGCTGTCACTTGGAGAACCCTACTGCTGTCAGAAGCAGGAAATTAGGGAATATGATCCAGTTGTCTTATCCTAAACCTAAAGTCTTAAAAAAAAAATCACACATCTCATTGTAAAGCTACACTATCCATAGCCGTTGCTGGTAGACCAGATAACTAACTATAAGACATCAGTAGTTAAGGTCATGACTGCAATCACCTGAAAGTCCTGCCTGAAACAATGGAGAAAAAAGCAACAGAAACCTCAGTCCACCTCATGTGTTCTCTGATCTGGGGGTCTGGGGTGATAAGACCAGGGAATCCTGTCCCTCTGGCCTTGTGACAGATCATCCATGATCCAGACCACTGCCATGCCTCCTTCCCAGGGTTTCTGTGATCCTGCTAGATTCTGGTCCTCTGTTCACCTTCTCCATGCTCGCAAGAAGCTACTCTCCACCCTCTACCTCTCAGAGCTCCACACACCCTTTGGAAACCTCACATCATCCAACTTGCTGCTGCTCAGCCTATACAGTAACCCAAAAGCTTCCTCTTCCCTTAACTGCCCTCTAGCTACCTAATAGGATTTCACCCAGATGCAACTTAAGCCCACACATTTAAAACATATCTCAGCCCCTTCTCCCCTTTCCCTAGCAACTCCTCCTCTGGATATCCTTTAAAAACAAAAAGTCAAGAGCCATTGTTCTTGGCATGCGGGTTCAAACTTCCATCACTTTTTTTTTTTTTTTGTGGTACTGGGGATTGAACTCATGACCTCGTGCTTGCCAGGCAGGCACTTATGCCACTGAGTTAAATCCCCAGCCCTTCCATCACTTTCTATATCCGCCTCTTTATGTCTCCACAAAAAAAAAAAGGGTCCTATACCTGCTAAGTGCTCCTCTTGAGAGCATTTTAGATGTACCTTCTTTCAATTGGCTTTATCTCTTAATCTCTAGGACAACCACAGGAGAAGGTTCCATGACTGGTCACCCCACCTCTGTCTTCACCCCAGCACACCACCGGTAGACTGACACTCAATCTGCTGAGCCTAGAAACCATATCCCCAAGTCCCAGGCCAAGGTGCCCTCTAACGCTTAACTTCAACCTTCTCTTTTGATTCAGACAGTAAAAAATAAATGAACAGATCGATAAACAAATAAATGAACACATATATCAGAGACAATAAAGTCATTTCCATTCAATAGTGCTGTTCCTAGGAATCTAAGCTAATAGATTTACATTTATAAAAACTCTCCTACACATTAGTGCAAACCAAAAACTCAAATGTGAGGGGACTGTTTTGGTAGACTATGCTACAACTCAATGCAATATTATATACATATCAAAATCTTTAATTATAAGCACCAAGGAAAAAAGTATGTATGTTTACTTATTCATCCATTTACATATTCAACATTATTTTTGGCACTGGGGATGCAATGAGAAGGGAGCAGAGTCCTTGCCTCCTGATCAGGGACTTGCTAGGTGTTTAAATTAGTCTTAAATCTCACTGTAAAGTAAGTTCCTTTAACAATCTTACATCTTACCACCTTCACTAGAATGTTCGCAGCAGTATAAGCTTATGTCACATACTCTGCGGCTTTGAACATACAATGAAAGCAATGGAAACCCACACTAACTGTTAATTTATCTCAAGTGAAGTTGTCTTTTGTGTACTTACTGATAGAATATCAAAGGCATACTATAAACTCATTGCGGAGCCAGGGACACCCCAGGTGGGTGACCTAAGAAAATAAGGGAAGATCCTAAAAACAGAAAGATAAGGAAGAAAATGAACAGTTTCAGTAAAAGCTTCTCAGAGAGAAAGGAAAATAGAAGGCTCTTTTCACTGTAAAGTTAAAAATAAAGAAGTAAAAACAGTGTAAGACACCCACTGTCCACAGATGACTAATTTGTATTTGGCACTTTCTAAAAAACTTTGAACCATGCACTGACATGGCCACCCCACCTCTGAATATGAGTATGTTCAGTGGGTTTTTATATGATAATTTCTTCCCTTACTGTATCATAAGCATGTCCCCCTTTGTTAATTTTCAAGAATTTCATATTTAATAGCTGGCACTGTTCTCCCTGTGGTACACACAGCACACACAGAGACCAAGGTTGAATCTCTAGATTCTTTCATGGTTTGCTACATTTTCCTGGCACACACAGCCTGTCCACAGATCACCAGTTTGGTCATAATGTGGTTTCTTAGGTCCTGTGACATCTGTCTGGGCTTATGACTCTCCTATGGAAAGGGATAAACTAAGACAAACCTGAATGGATGGACTCTACTAGCCCCAAATGCTGTAGGATGACAACCTTGATAATAACAGTAGGAGTTTCACTCAGATTAACACAAGGGTTTCATGCTACTTGGGTGACAATTTTGAGGGCATGTCTCCAGAAAGCCCTGAGGACACCTGCCCCTCCGAGACTGTAGGAAAATAATGGTATCACCCATATCTGCTATTCCAGTGCCTCAGGCAACAGTAATGAGGCCTCCAAGGCCACTGTTTAAGAGACACCAGTCTAAGACATGCCAGTAGGGGACAGATAAGTAGACTAAGCACGGTCAGCAAGGTCTTGACCAATACTGCTAGACTCAAGGACCAGTGCTGCTCTGTAATCCCCATCAGTTTACCATAAGATAAGTATAAAGCTGAGAATAAGTATTAATTTTAGAACTTACACTACAGTTTGACATTGCCATGGTGTCTAAGCATGTGATCATTTTTCCAGTAATTCATTTTTACTGTATTTTACACAATGATCAGCCCCATGATGGATTAGAAATTTTAAAAACTGGAGAGGATGGTTAATGAGTATAGAAGTGCAACTGAACAGGAGTAATTTCTAATGTTCTATAACATAATAAGGTAACTGTGTACAGCCATTCATTGTACATTTCAAAATGGCTAGTAGAGATTCTCCCAACACAAAGGAAAAATAAATGTTAGCCAGGAACAATAGCTCAGATCTATAATCCCAGCACTATGGAAGGCTGAGGCAAGAGGATCACAAGTTTGGATTCAACACGTGCAACTCAATGACTTAGCAAATCCCTGTCTCAAAATAAAAATACAAAAGGGCAGTGGTAATATGGCTTAGTGTGAAAAGCTGGGTTCAGTCCTTATCCCCCAAAAAGATAGGTGATGGCTATCCTAACAATTCTGTTATTATTATACACTTTGCACATGTGCTGAAATGTCATACTCTGCCCCATGAATATGTACAATTATGTGTTAGCTAAAAATAAGAAAAACCTAATCCCTTACTGCAAATTCTTAAGAGCACAGATCATTTAAATATTAATATTAGCTAATTAATATAAATAATAAAAAGTTCTAGTAATCAAACTAGCTATCTTATTTAGTAAAACCATCTCAAAAACCTTACTAGGTTTTTGAGGAGAACCTTCAATATACTTCAGTAGAAGAGAACACACATTTTAGAAAATGCTACTTGGAAAACTACAGCAATATGCAACAGAATGAATTTGGATACCTGCTTTACCACACATAAAAATTTAGTCAAAATGGATCTAAGACCTAAACGTAAGAAGTAAAACTATGAAACTCTTAAAAACACAGGAATATACATTTTATATCTTATATCATCTAATACCGTATATTAGGTGCCAGTTTTTTAGTGTGGTGCCAGCAGAACAAAAGATAAACCATAGTTTACCAAAATTAAAAACACTTGCATTCCAAAGAACACTACCAACAAAGGAGACAACAAAAAACCCTGTATCTGGAAAAAGTATTTGCAAACTATGTAACTGTTAAGGGACTCCTGTCTGCATAGCAAACATAATTCAACAGTAAAAAGACAAGCCTATTTTAAAAATGGCTATGTTCACAAAAAAGAAAAAACTAGTATATGATCATTCCTGCCAGCATTATTCACATAACCAAAAAGTGTAAACAATCCAACTGCCCATCAACTGAATGAATACACAAAACATTTTCTGTTCACATAATGAAATATTAGGTAGGTATTAAAAGGAATGAAATATCGACACATGCTACATGGATGAACATTGAAAATATTGCAACGCTTAATAAATCAGACACAAAAAGCAACACACTATACAATTCCATAAACGAAAAGTTCAGATTAGGAAAATACATTGAAAAAGTTAATTAGTGGTTGCTAGGGGCTAAACGCTTTGGGGGAACCTAAGAGAGATGAATGTTATTTGCCATAAAGTTTCTTTTGGGGGTGATGTACATTTTACGAAATAGTGGTCTTGGTTATACAAAGATACACTGAATACACTAAAAATCACTGAACTGTACACTTTAAATGGGTGAATTATTAGTAACTTATATCTCAAGAATGTGATTTGAAAAGCTCTAAGGCAAACGCGGAAGCTGAATACTGCTCAAGGAGGGAGCGGCTGCGCTGGTGAGCTCGCTCTCAACAGCGGTAAAAGGAAAAGGACGAAGCAAAATCTAGAGCGGCAGGAAAAGCCGGTCTTTTGCTTTCTTCACAGACTCTCCTGGATTTCCCCCATTAAGTCATCAATGAAAGTGAAAACCGGAGTCCTATCCCAGGTGGTTCTTCTCCCATCAAAGACAAGGAGAGTCCCTCCCACACCTCTAGGCCAGGCTCTGAAAGGCAGAACACCCTGGGGTGCAGGGGGCGGCCCAGCAAGAATGTGTGTTAGGCAATAAGCTTGCCCTTTGGCAGTTGAATACAAATCATTTGTTGAAAACAACAATCTATGTCTTTAACGCCCACAATACTAGCAGGGTCTAGTACTCTAAGATAACCTAACAGTCAATTATCTGTTAGGCAACCCCCCAGATAATTGCAAACAACCACTCCTACTACCGCTGCTGTTGCTGGAGCAAGGACTCAGAGCGGGTGAGCTGGTGACCTGCTTGTTCTAGTCCTGCCTTGGAGGTATAGTTTAGCTGGAATACCTCAGAAGCCATCTGGCTGGAAATGAACAAGCTCCAGTCAAAGACCCCAAAGCTGTGGTAGGGTAGTTGTGTAGCCTGAGGACGTTACTCTTCAGAAAGCAACAGCTGTGCCACACCCTGGGTAGTGAGCACTCCCCCTGAACTGTTTTCTGGAAAGGCAGTGCAAAGCCCACTTTTAAACTCCTCTCTCTAGCTATGGTCTTGATCCAAGGCCAACACAAAACCAGCAGTGAAGGGGTGAGGTAGGGGCAATGCTGGACATTGCAAAGTGGAGGGGCAAAAGTGTGCCCAGAGAAGGCAGCTGCCTCAGGAGCTGGCCCTGATGCACCTCTCTGCCTGTGAACGAGTGACATAGACCTGGGTACTCTGGGTGCCCACAGGTCAGCCCTAATGGAGAGTATAGGTATCTATCCCCGTTTCTCTAGAACTGTCTTGCTACGTGCCCTAGGCAAGTTATTTTACCTATCGGGGACCAAATTCCTCATTAGCTTATTTTTTAATGTCCTTAAAAGCACTGACTCAGGGGAAAAAATGATAACCTGCCACAAATCAAAGGAGTCTTTTAAAAAAAACAAAGAACCACACCTCTAAATAGAGTAGGTAAATGAGTGTTTTCTCCCACAATAGTTGACAGCTGGTAAAATCTGCATGAAGGTCTGTCTGAAGATTTGTAAATTAGACTCCTACCCATATCTACATTGTACCCTGATTTTGATTATTACTCTGTGGTCACTTATGTAGTTTTAGAAAAATAAACACACCAAACTGTTTAAAAGTAAAGGGCATCGGACCTCCTAGTTTGCTGCCATGTGAATTACAAAAATTACAGAAAAATAAGGCTGGAGGGTGTAGTAGTAGGGGCACATTTCAATCTCAAGCCCCACCACCAAAAACTATGTACATATAAATATAAAATTAATTAATTTTGTATTTATCCCAGAAAGATTTTTTTTTAAAGGCAAATGTAGCAAAATGTTAACATTTGGGAATGTGGGTGAAAAGAATTTTTTGAAATAGTTTTCCTGGACATTCACTAAATCTTCCAGTTTCTGTGAAAGGCAACATCCCACACTCAGAGGATGAGGACGCAGGATAAAGCAGTCCCTGTCAGACGCTGTCAACGGCAGCGGGAGGACTCTGAAGGCAGGTCCTCTGAAGTCCCTGCTTAGACACTGAGGAACCCTCCTACTCCCACTGTTTGGAGTTCAGGGCACATTCAAAAGGATAGTGCCAGCAGTGCCACCAGGAGAAGCCTGGGGATTGGGACCTTCGCCCTCCTTCCCCTCTGCATTTTGTGTGCACCCCACATCCCTAACCTGAAGCTCGGGAGCAAGTACCCATGCACATACACATGCACACAGATGTTCCAGCCACAGACAAACAGGCCCACACAGAGCACAAGACTCACAGTGCCAAGCAACAGAGTCTGAGACAAGCAGGCCTCATCCTACTCTAATAGAGGCAGTAAGACATCTGGAAATCTTAAGCCTGTCTCCTAAACACAAGTAACTATAGCAATGGGGCAGAGGAGGGGATATCAAATGCACAACTATAGATCTAAAGATGAATTAGTATCAATGAGATCAACAGTTACAGAAAAGTTTATAATTTCATAAACTCTTGCTAAATAAAAAGGCAACTAAACTTTATATTGAGAGAATTAAAAAGAAAAGGAAAAAATGAATTATTTAAAGACAAAAATAGTCAATTACAAAACAAAATGTAGTAGCACTTATAAATGGAACCAGGAGATAGATCTCCAAAAGCCCAATAAAATAAACCTCTGACAGGATTAAAAAAAAAAAAAAAAGCAAAGCAAGCTGGGCATGGTAGTGGCCATCTGTAATTCCACCATTCTAGGAAGTTGGGCACAAAGATCACAAGTTCAAGCCCAGTCTGGGCAACTTAGCAAATCAGCCACATAAAACTTTGAAAAAATGAATGGATTACATTTTATGAAATTTTAAAATGAGATAGAAATAGCAAAAATATAAACCACCAGAAAAGAAACCTGCCAGAGAAGTAGCCACAAGCCTAACAGTTGAGTACACCTCTTTAGTTCTCCCAGGCCCCTCTGAGGTAAGCACTATGGTCTCCATCATATGTACAGACGAGGAGCCAGTGGCTCAGGACTCCTCCGCCAGACAGCCTGAGACTCAGGTAAGCAGCCTGACATAGCCAGAATGCCCAGAAAACTGAGTTCCAAAATGCTCAGCAGGCAGCTATGATGATCAGGCAAGTTTGCACACTTCTGGCTCCTTGCAACTCACAAAACAAACAAACAACACAAACTGCCAGCAGTATCCCCTAAGAACCTGTGAGGAGCAAAAATTTTTCTCAGGCCCCACCCCAGACCTAAACTAGAAAATGCACTGAACTTCTTCACGTTATTTGGGTAAAGAAAATGTGAAGAGAATACATCTGGCTCACACTTTCCCAGGTTCCCTTCAGTAGTTTCTCTTAAAATTTGCTACTATAATAGCTCATGTTCTATCTGGCACAACTGAGACAAAACAAAACAAGACAAAAACCTAACTGATCAACTGCTGAAGTGAAATGTGATCATCTGACCACATCTTAAAAGTTTGGCAAAATATAACCAAATAGTTAAAAGAACTTGCAATATCTGCCTAAATGTGACAACTGAAACCACTAATAAATGAAACTCTCACAAATGCTTAAGAAAATGCACATAAGAAAAAGAAAATCTGTGGATCATAACTAGTATAGCAATAAAAGATTTGTAGAGCAAGACCTTTTACACCATTTTTATCCCAATTAGAAAGTGGGTTGTTTTGTTTTGTTTTTGTTCTTCTGCCTCAGCCTCCTGAGTGCTGAGATTACAGGTGTGAGCCACCATGCCTGGCTAGAAAATATTTTTATAATAAATGCATTATTTTGATAAGTGAGTAAAAAAGACAGCAAAATGAAAATAATAATGTTAGAGACCAAAACATTAACAGGAGTTCTAAGTGAAAAAATTAAAGACTTTTAGAGTTTTCTGTTTGCTTAGCTGAATTTTCTGATTTTTCTGCAATTCACAGAATTTATAGTGGACAACAGCAAAAGTTTTATTGGAAATAGCCTAGTGTGGTGGTGCATGCCTGTAACCCCAGCACTGGGAGGCCAGCCTGGGCTATGTAGTGAGTTCAAGCCACACTAGACTGCGTAGCAAGTCCCTGTCTCAAAAAAAAAAAAAAGTTTGTTGAAATCAACAGCTTTTACATGTAATCTCCCTTGTTTTTTTATAAGCGTTTGCCTAACATCTGGCCTTTTCACAACCATCACAGCAATTAAAGACACAGCTTTTCAGTCCTGATTGTTTTTTGGGGAGCCCAAAGCAGCACAGCCCTCTTTTCCCAGACCAGTGGTTCTCAAACTGCAGCCAACACGGAACTCACCCTCAAGAAGCTGGTACAGGTGCGTTGCCAGGTCCCGCTGTCAGGCCCCGTTTGAGGGGACTGAATTCTAACACAATTGACCCTGTTAACTATCCTTTGAGCTCCCACCCAAACCCTGCTGGAGAGAAGGCAGGTGCAGACAAGAGGGAGAGGTGGGGGGGGGGGAGCCCCAAGTCGCTCAGAAGGTGGGTGATCCAGGATCTTAAAGGCACAGGATCTTGGAACCTCCCAGTGCACACATGAGCCTGTCAGGTCAGTGGTCAATGCCTCTGTCTTCAAAAGAGGACAACACATGGACAAGGCAGGTAGAGATAGGAACAGGTTCTGTCCAACACATGAGCTAAAGTCCTGAGCAACCCCTCACGGCAGCCTCACTGCTGGAATGCACTCGCTCCAGAAGAAGCACTTGGAATGACTCCAGGGGTTCATGGAGGTCCATCTGTCTTGGCACCCTGAGAAAGCAGCTCCTGCAGAGCTGGCAGGGCTACAGCCGTGGCTGCCAGGAGGGGCCCCTCTCTCAGCCCTGAAGCCACCTGGCACAAAGTGCTGCTCCCACCCCAGGTGGGCATTCTGGTCCAAGGAGATGCTGATGAGATGGAGTAGGGGCCCAGAGCAGTGTTTTCACTTCACTTCTCAACTTTTCTTGGCTGCACTCCTATTGTCTCTATACTCCTATTAAAACAAACCAGCAAAGGAGCTGGAAGAGTGGTTTCATCTCCTCCGCTGGCCTGAGCGTGAGGGATGAGTGAGACGGAGGGAGGGCGAGCCCAGACCACTAGCTAAATGCGTAACAGTTCACTGCACCAGTGAAGCAAAACAGGTGACATGCGACACACACCCTGACAGAAACTGGCTCTCGCTCACATTCTCCACTCCCACCTTCATTCTGTGCAAGTGTATAGACAGAAACCCTGACCCTGTTTAGGGACAGCGAGGATTCCCACTTCTCCAGGTCATTAGTACGCCTCCCTGACTGCCCGCTACAGGGAAGAGGATTCCCTCGCTTGTGTGTGCTAGTGAACCCAACCCTCCTAAACAGGCAGACGTCTCTATCCCCACCGTAGATTTTAGGGCAGCACAGCCTGAATGCCTGAGGGTCAGGGGAGAGGGAGCAGCGGCAAGCCCTGACAGCCTCCTCGAGAAACAGAGCCTTTTATCCCTAATTACTAATAAAAGCTTAACACACAAACATCATGGGAAGGACTAGCACCCTGATAGAAATAAACCTGGCCTAAGAAACATGCAAGGGACACAGACTCTAAAGGAGGACAGCAGCAGGAAGAAGAATGATACCTTGGTGCAAATGGAGACTGGGCTTGCAGGTCTGGAGCCAGCTTCACTGGTGATCTTTATAAGCTCTACTTCTAGAGCTTACTGAGTCCTCCTCCCCAAAGAGAACTTGCAGGTATGTTTGTTTGGTGCTATCTTCAGGTGTTTTGGGAACCAAAAAAAAGCAGCTCCCCTTCCCAGTTAATACTAATGAGGGTTAATGACAAGTGGGTTGTTAGTTCCAGGGTAATTATGAGGTGTGGGCTCCTCCCTGACATCTGCATGTGGGAAAATGGCCCAGGACTCCTTCCTGTGGGGGCAGGGAGAGTGCCCCATCTGTCATACAGATCGCAGCCTGCAGGCTTGGAGCCAGGGCTGTGTTGGGCTCCGCTTCTTATCTTGGCCCAAACTAGCACATAAAGCCTACTGTCCCTCTCACCAACATGATTCCACAAGTGTTTATTAAGAGGATTTACTGCATGTCAAGTTTTTGTGTCAGGTACTGATAAGACAATAAGATGATTAGATGAGCACCCCACCACTAGAAATCCATACCCAAGCACTACAGCACTACCACAGAGGCTCAAACAATGTGGCATGGGTACAGGACAGAGGGATAGGAGATGTCAGAGATGCTAGCATAGAGCAGATGACAAAAAAATAGCACTTCTAATGTGCACCCAGTAATTAAAAAATGCAATGGTCCAAGGTGTCACTGGTGCTGCAGCACTCGCCTGGCAAGCCAAGGACCTTGGTTCCATCTCCAGCAGCGGGTTTTAAGGGTGAGGGGTAGTGCAACAGAAACCCCATTCACAACTACAGAAACAAATATGACATGCCTGGGGATAAACTTAAAAGAGATGTGTAAACAAGCATATAAAAACACTGAACACTGATGGTCATCCAAAAAGGCTACAATAAATGGTAAGACATAGTTCTCTTTCTCTGAGTGGGAAGACTATATAAAGCTGTCCATCTCCCTTCCAGATCTATCCGATTTCAACTAAAAACACCCAACATTTCCCACAGAACTTGACAATTTATTCATAAGCACACTTGGAAAAAAAATGCAAAAACACAGCAAACAAATGTTGTACAGAAAAAATTAAGAAACTGGTATATGTATACTGTGGTAATTTAAAAAATGAAAAATTAGGCAAAAAAATTTATCCAAAGTAAAGAGAGGCCCTAGAACACCAATGAATATATAAGTCCTAATGAAATATTTAAAATAGAGTTCAAAACCACTAACGAAGCTATAAACATTAAATAGACGGTGACAATAGATTTTCTATTTGGGAAAAGTTCAATTCTTATCTTCTACCGTTTAAAAAAATATATACTCATGTTAGAGATCTGAATATATTAAATGAAACTATAAAATTTCAGAAGCCAAAATACAGATAATTCTGATTGTACAAAAATCAAATCTCTAAATGGTAAGACACACTGAAGAACAAACTAGAGACCAAACTATTTTCAAAATAAAACAGAAAGGGGAAGTAAAAAGAATTAAAATGTATTATGTACATGGACTAACTTCCCTCAATGAATACAATCATTATATACTGCTAATATGTATTTAAAAAAATTTTTAAAGCATTAGCTACAGGTATATACACGCATATACAAGGACCTGGGCCAAAAATACAGCAGAAAAAATACATATAACAGAAATCAATATCAATGTAGTAAGAATTTCTGTGAATCAATAAACTTAAGTAATAGATAATAGGTAATACACAGAATACAATGGCTAACATTTTAAAACATTCTCAACCTTACTAATTAGATAAATTAAAATGAGATTTATTACCTATCAAAATAGTAAAAATTAAGGGCTGATAATCATTCAGTGTTGGTGGGACAGTAAGCTTGGGTTTTTTATTTTGGTTTGGTTTTTTGAGACAGGGTCTCACTATGTAGTTTAGGCTGGCCTTGAACTCACTCTGGAGCCCTTGAACTCATGGTGATCCTGGTCCCTCAGCCTCCAGTGCTGGGACTACAAGACATGGACCACCATGCCCTGTGGGAGAGTTAATTTGAAAGGAATCAAACTACCTTTAGCAAGGGTAACAATATGATTTCAATTGCATGATTTTGTTCTGTTAAAGCATTTGGACAAATAACAAAAAACCTATTTACAACTAGGCTCATCATCTCATGATTTATAACTGCAAAAAAATTAGAACTATGAACATTCATCAATGAAGATTTTTTTAAGTTATAATATATCTATTAGCTACTCTACAGCCATCTAAAGACTAAGACAGACATACTGACATGGAAAGACATCTTTGACATATTAATAAGTGAATAAAAAGTTCATGTATTCATTTTAAAGTCTGGAAAGATAGGTATAAATTGTTAGTATTTATACAGTACTGGACTAAAAAAAATTCAGTTTCCACCTAAGTACTTTTGTATAATTTGATTTAAAAATATTACTTTTAAAATTCAAAAGTATTCTCATTTTGGAATCACAAAGAACAGTATGTGTATAGATTTCTAGGCTGAACTCAAAAGTCCATCCATTCTCCATCCCCTTTCTCTAACCTCCTCTGCCCTCTATGGTTACTCCTTAGAGAGTCAGGATAAAAGGCAAGGAAAATCTGTCCCCAAGGTATTATACCTTCTTCCTTGGCCAAGTCATTTTTCCTGTTCAAGAAAAATTCAGGATCATAATAGGCCCTGATGGACCCAGAGAGAGGAGACAACCTTTACACTGTGGGTCACCTGCCTGGTAGCCTGGGCTCTAGGACAGGAATATAGAAATGGATCTGCAGTAAAACTGGGGGTGGTACCCAAGAGGTGTCCACCTTGTTTTCTATGGTCCTCAAGAAAGTGTCCTAGGATACCGATTGTATCGTATTTTCTAGAGGTTTATGAAGGAAGCAGGGAGCAAGACCACCCTGCAGCCTAGTCCATCTCAGACATGAGCTCTAGGTCAAATTATTTTGTTTTCCCTCTTTCCTTCTTAACTGCTACGTTCATTACCTCTAAACCTAATAGATAAGGCTTTTCTAAATGCTGTCACCAAAACATTCCCATGGGTTTAGGATATGCACTAGTTCTAGGCATTAAATTGAAGCAGATTTTGCTTTGGTTAACAAGATCTCTACAGGTCCTAGTTACAGAGCTGGCAAGCTACTACTAGGGTCCTCACCTGGAGGTTTGAGACAAATCAATAGCTACACTGTCTGGGCTGCCACTGTTCCAACTACAGGGATTCTCCGCAAGCTCCCACTGGGACGAGGTGGTCAGGCTGAACAGGGACTTGGTATTCACACACTGATCTCTCTCCAAAACTCCAACAGGCATAAATTATTAAAGATCTAATGAAGGAGACCACAGTCAGACTAAATGTGTTTGTTATTTAAAAAAAAATGCAAAAAGTGTCCAAGAATCAAACTGAAAATCTAGAAAAAAAGACATACTGAATAAACCGAAGGAAAAGACTATTTAAAACTAAAGGAGAGGCCTGGGATTTAGCTCAGTGGCATAAGTGCCTGCTTGGCAAATGTGAGGTCATGAGTTCAATCCCCAGCACAAAAAAAAAAAAAAAAAATGCTTATAAAACTAAAGGAGAAATACTTTAGAAAATAGCAAAACTGACAAATTTATGTACTTTTAAATAATGTATAATAGAAATGCAGAAAGTAACAATCACAATATTGAAGGAATTGAAAAGCAATTAACTGCATATACATTAACTAATAATTTGAAAACGGACCACTTTCATGGAAAATACAAAGTAAACATTTTATACCAATAGCTATAGGAAGGGTGAAAAAAAACAGAAAGATGCAAAGATCCATCCCTCAAAAAGATACCAGGCTCAGATAGTTCTGTCAGATGGAATTATCAGTTAAACTACATTGCTTATATTGCACCAGGGCATGAAGAACAAAAGTTTCACAACCTATTATATGAAGTTACTATTTTTCTGATACCAACATCTGACAATAAAACACAACAGGAAAAATCACAAGCCAATTTCACTCACAAATACAAATGGAAAGTTCACATGTTAATAAGTCAAATAGTATGTAAGAAAAAAACCATTACTATATGTTACACTCAAAGAAAGTTCAATATTAAGAAATACTAACACAATTTTATTTTATCAACAGGCAAAGGAGAGAAACGCTATTTGATCTTCAAACCATGCTAAATACATGGGACAAAATGAAACACTGTTTACACAAAAAAACACTTCCTACTAAAATGGAATGATATAATTTAACATAATATACAAGAAATCAAACAGCAATCACAAAAGCTCAATCAGCAACACCATGTTTAAGAATAAAATGCCAAGTCGTTCACATTAAAGTGGAAAAAAAAAAAATCACTGAAGAGAAAGATGTTCTCTACCCATTAAATACGTGGCAAATACACTTAACAGGGAAAGACAGACATCCCTCACCTCAACCCCAACTCCAGGGGCACTTGGTCAAGCACCTGCCTGATTCTCAGCCTCCTTATCTGAATGAAAGTAGGGGTACCACCACCTGCCCAGAGCTGTCATGAGAACTAAGGGAGAGAACTATGCAAACATTCCTCACATGTCCACCTTGCTCAATAAATAAATGACACTGACTAGTTGCGATATAGGTTAAGTGTGCTATACTATAGCAAAACTATTTTTATAAACAACATTACACAGGTATACAGTAGTGCAGAGAATAAAGTCTAGACAAGTTCTTTAGCTAACAGTGACTAATTGGATTGTGAAATTCTGGGCAAATTTCCTCGCTTCCATCTATGCCTATTTTCTATCTTTTTTTTTTCAAACAATATATATTACCTGTATCATCAAGGAAGAGAAAAAAGGCAGAAAAAAGGAAAAAGGATTGATTTTGGATTTATTCAGGACTGGAAACACACGCCTATGGGCCGAGGCAGGAAAGGATCTAAAAGGGATAATAAAGAGGCCAGTACAGAAGAGGGGTTTGCAGAGTACCCACTGCCCGCCCCACCCTGGGTCCTACCACAGTGACACCCGCTCCTTCTAGGAGACCCATATAGGTGTGTGAAGTGTTTAAATGTATGGGCAAAGCTCAGTCTAGCACTCTCCAGACCCAAAGCCATCCTACATTGCTGTAGCTAACCTGATTTCAAATGCCATAGAAATTCTGGGCACCAGGAACAGGGTAAGCGCCTAAGAGCTGGTCACACAGCTGTGCTTATGAAAATTCACCGTATTGTACACTGGATGTGCTTCTCCACCATCTATATTCTATTCTTCAATTTAAAGTCTTTCCAAATTAAAAGCTGAGAGGAGAAAAATAAAGTTTCTACCATCAGCTACAGAATTTGCCTCTGGAATTCAGTTTTAATTAATTAGGAACTCATGCGTTAGTCTCATGGAACAGAACATGAATCCATGTGAGATATCTGTCTTAACTTTTCTAGACATTGTATTATCACTAAGCTAAGAAGACGCAGCAAGAGCCAAACTAGACAAGCCAGCTGCTTTCAACCCTGACTGCATGTTCTAATTAACTGGGGAGCCTTGAAAAATGTTGGGGGTGCAGCTCTACTACCGACCAATGACAATTGGCTCTACGGGCTGGGCCCAGGCACTGATGCTCTTTTTTGGGGGTCGGGGGGTAGATAACTGAGGAAGTGAATCCCAGGCCTTCACATTGAGCTATAGCCTTTTTAAAAATTTTTTATTTTGGGACACCTGGCTGGTATTTTCTTCTTTAAAAAGCTCCTCAGATGTGTCCAATATGCACCGGGGGCTGAGAATCACTAAACTAGTTGAACCAGAGGGACTGGTCACTGGAAATTCTCAGGCAAGTTGAAGCATAGTTCCTGCTCGTCCTGGTGGAAGCTGTGGGGTGGGAATATTTAGGGTTGAAGTGCTCTGGCATCCACCCAGATCCTCCTCCACATCCCTCTTCCTCCAGATCTGAGGCAGAGGCCCATTGGAAAGCAATGCCCCTCACATGGAGGGCATAGCATCTGCAAAGTGAAGGGGAAGAGTTCTCTCAGACTGGAAACAAACTCTGGGTTCTGGCTCTTTGCCGTGCTGTTCAGATTGCTCTGGACCACTTGCCAGGACAGTCCCAAGACACACGCCACTCCAACCACACAACCCCAGAACTAAGCCCTAAATACTACCCAGGGTCCAAATGACACCTCTGGGAACCCACAGCTGGAAAACAGGAAACCAAGGACAAATAATAGCAGAAGGAAAGGGCACAGTGCAAAGGTTAGCACAGAACTCAACTATCATGCAGGATTCTGCTCAGGGACAAATGGCAGGCCAGGCAAGAAGGGAACACCACATGGCCCAACCGTCCAGAGCTCTTAGCACTGATATCTGGGGCTCCTGCATCACATCTGGTGTCTGTTCTACCTAACTGTACCACAGGAGCCCACGGTTTGGACCCAGCAGATGGCCATCTTGCCCAAGCAGTCCCATAACATTTTACAAACTCCTTACATGATCCTGATCCAAGAAACTTCACAAGTATGTTCCCAGAGGCCCTCTCTGCTCTAGCACTAGGACCAGGACTTAGAGCCAAGTTCAAAGCACAAGAGGCTAAAGTGGGGATAGGCCAAATAGGGCATCTCAGGGTGAAGAGGACAGTGGAAGAAAGAGTAACATCACAATAATCACACTGGGCACATCTTGGGCCCCACCTCCAGGTGCACCAAAAATCCATTTCCCTAGAACTCAAAAGTGCAGAGCAACAATGATCCAAATTGTGAAGGCCATGTCTTCACTCTGAGCCCAGCAGGGCCTCCCACAGTCAGTGAGCACCCTCTGTTCCCCAATCCAAACCTGTTAGGCAGCACAGAAATGCTTTGGTCCAAGAGGCACTGCCAAATGACAAGGTGCAGCAAAGGGATCCAGACCAAGTTTCTAGCCCACAACCCTTCCCGTGGTCTCTCTGTACTTCTGACAGGTGTTACTGGTCCTTCCCCTTCTGCAGTCACCACCAGAGTCAGAGATGGAACCTTCCTGAGGGATAGGAAGGTGGACTAGCAGGAAATACCACCTTCTATAAACTCCATCTGCTTAGCAGAGCTAGGAATAAAAAGCTGAAGGCTTGAAAGAAAGACTCCTGGAGATGGGGCATGTTGGGGGCAGGTAGTAGATGCTGCAGAGATGGCAAAGCTCAGGAGCTTGTAGTTAGGGACAAATTACAAACCTTTTCAATGCCTTTGTTTCCTTGCAAAGCTCATGAGGTTAGGATTACACATGAAAATGCTTGGAGGCGGGGTTGAGAAACCCAATTACTAAAACATCAAGGACATGAGCATTCTAGGCCACAGATGTAACTAGGATTTCCTTAGACCCTAATCCTCCTTTCCTTGACATGTTTATCTCTTCAGGGATATTTTTCTGGAAGACTGTGTTACCCACCACTTAGCTCCACCTTTTCTATAGCATGATTAGGCTGGGAGAGAAGAAAATTAGTTTTTTTAAAAAATCTAATCTTGACTATCCCAAACAAAAAGGTCAAAAATCTTTGGTTTAAAGAAATAGGGCTAAGATGCTTAAACTCAAGCATCAAAAAGATGAAGATGTCCATCCATACATAAATCAGGGCAGAGTTTATTACCAGCCCCCAAAGGAAGGGGCTACACTTGTAAGTTATTAAGAGTCATCAAACAGAAAGAGGGCAGAAGTCAAAATGCTTTGCCTACAGCAATATGCCTTTAGTTTTTGCAGGGCCAAGGCCACACCAGCATCTACAAGCTCACTGTGACTGTTCCCTTCCTCTAAGTCATGCGATCTGCACACACAATCCTGCCCTTCGGGGGGCTCCTTGGGTTCTGATGTTCTGTCATCAGACTCCTAGACTTGCAGAGTTGAAAGGAAAGGCAAGAAACATCCTTATCTATAGAAGGTGAAACACAAGTAAATCTTTTGAGGCATGCAGGATTTCTGGGACAAAAATTTCTCCATTCTCCCAAGTAGTGATTCTATCTCCTTGATGGACAGAAGACCAGGAAATCATGTCCAGCAAGGCTGGAGAAGCAGCCAAGGAAAGAGACCCCTGTACTTTCCCAGAAGCAAAGTTCAAAACCAATGCTGCCCAGGGTATGGCACGTAAACTGTTCATCACCTGTTTAGCAAAACATAAACACAGGAGCCTTTGGAAACTCTTCCCGTAATTTGAGGTCATCAGGATACTCAAGAGAATGATCACAGGACTTGCCCTATCAAGTAGTCACAGACCAGTCTAGATAGTAGTGAACGCCAAAGGAAAACCACACATGCTATACATGTGAAGTAGCTGTAAAAAAGAGGATCATGTTTTAGTTCTATAGCGTTTTGGAAATTAAAACAAAAACTAGAGTACTTCCCCAGATTTAGTTTGAGAAAAGCTAACTTTAGAAAACAAGCCCCTTCAGTTTGTATGAACATTAAATGACCCCCCATGGCTAACGTCAAGAGTAATAACAGAGTGGGAAATAGGAAAGAGACTAGACAACTGTGTTTCTTGCCCCTTTCTTCTCACTGGAGCCCCTACAACAGTAAGGGATACTGGATGCACACTTCAAATGTGTTGAAGGCAATTTCAGGTTTAGGGTTCACGGTCTGGGCAGAATATTTCCACCCACCTTTTTCCAGATGTCAATCCAACACATCTAAAGCCCAGATTAAGTTCTCCTTTCAAAAATAAGTCTCTGCCAGGCAAGGTAGTACACACCTATAATCCCACCTATGTGACTGTACAGGAGGACTGTAAGTTTGAGGACAGCATGGGTAGCTTAGTGAGACCTTATCTCAAAATAAAATTCAAAAATGACTGGGGATGTAGCTCAGTGGTAGAACATTTACCTAGCGTGTGGCAAGGTCCTAGGTTTGATCCCCAGTACCAAAATAAAACAAAACTAAGCTCCCTTTCCACCTGGTCCATTTCTGATAGCACTATCCTGATACATCATCCCTAGATTTTAGAAACAATAACTTCTTGAAAACAAGGTTGGCATATTGATTCTTACTTCAAAATTCCTTGAGGTTTATGGAGCCAAAAAGAAAGCAAAGGTAAAAAGCTGGGTGTATATGGTATGAGGGATTTTGTCTGCTGCGTGCAAGTTCACAGGCCAGAACATAAGATCAAAGGTTTTTCCTGCATGAAAACAAAAAGTATCAATGCTGGTTTTCCCACTTAAGAGTTAATGATTTTAGCAGGCCTCATGGCCAGCACTTGGGACACTGAGGCAGGAGAATCACCATGAATTCTAGACCAACCTGGACTACATAGTTGAATTCAAAGCCAACCTAAATTATATATGAGACTCTCAAAAGAAAAAAAAAAAAAAAAAGAGTTAGCTATGATTTTAGATCAAATAGTCATCACTTCCAACTCTTTGTGAGGTTCAAGTAATGATTTCTACTCTTTCCTGTACCTAGTGCTGAACTAGACAGTAATACTCAGTAAATGTTGAAAAAGGGATGAAGAAAGGGAAATAATTAAGATAGGGATGGGGTCACAGTCCTGGTTGAAACAACAGTCTATATGTTTTACTCATTCACGCCACCCTGTGCCATTTGCTGAAGGTTTTCTAAACGAATCTGTAGGAAAGCTACCTCCTTCTCCAAAGTTGCAGAGATGCTGGGAACAAGGGGAGTCCTCAGCTGACTGCCAGATGTCTGGGTGTGAGAGGAAATGAGGCCAAAAGCCCAAGAGGTCAGCAGTGGGAAAGAAAGGACTTAAGAGGATTGGGAGACCCAAAAGCTAAGCCAAACCAAAGCCCCTCCCCATCCTCTCTACCTCCCACCCCTAGGCAGCCAAGCCATTTGCTCCAGCCCCCAGGGTATGGGAGGGGACTTGGCAAGATCACAAAGCTCATTTCTAGCAAAAATGTCCATCTGCAGCTGGAGGAGCACAGTGCCCAGGCCCTCCTCACCAGCCCAGCATGAGAACTACAGAGCCATCAGGATGGTCCTTGAACACCTCCAGAGCCCCTGTAACATCAAGAGAAGGAAGACTCTCTTCAGCTCACTTTTCTGTCTAGCATGCCAAGCTCTATTCTTCCCTGACAGTGAGAAAGGGCTGAAGTCACCAAGGAGGTGGAATCGAGCCCTGGGATTTATTTAACTCCTGTTCTTATTATGCACAGGGAAGCCTTCTACTCGCTATCCTCAAACTCAACTCTGAAACCCTCTTGATTGGTTACCCTCCTGCTCCATTTCTCCAGGGCTCCTCCTGGCCCTTCATAAGCAAGAAAGAAGTAGGAGGAGTGTGTGGAAGGATGATGAGCAGAGATTGTTGACAACAGGGCATTTCTGCAGTGGTCAAAGGAGAGACAGAAGGCAGTGACCCTGGGCACAGACTCGAAATAGTTTCCAGACATCCTTAGCCAATGGAGTCTTCCCATGGGGTGAGTGTGGGAGTGTGGGAACCCAAAAGCAAGGATGCCTGGTGCTCTTGGCAATTGGCACTAGCTCCTGGGCAACGAGCATGTACAAAGGCCTGTCCATTGGGACATCATGGGTAGACACAGAACACACTAGACAGTAAAATGACAACTTATATCATGCTCAGCCCTATGCCTATGCTAGGCACTGTGTACACTCATACTGAACATATGGCTAATTCCTGGCTGGACTTAGCACACAAGGGACATGCATATTCCCTCCAGCTGCTGGACACTATTCACCATGGGGTTTATTTCTCCTGTACTAACACCATAAAAACATTGCTAAAGATACCTGCGTTGTCCTGTGTCTGTCTCAGCATCTTCACAAGCTCTCAGAACAAGCTCACATCCAGACAATCTGATGATGAAAAAGGGTTTGGCAAACTTGCCTCAGCCAGGGTATGTTGGGATGCTGCACCCAACTGCCCACCTGAGACATCCTATGTGGAAGGAAAGCAGAACCAGGGATGGACATGAAAAGCTTAACTATGAAAGTTTGCTGGCAGCTACAATTCTCAGACAGAAAACTCCATAATAAAAATATGCACAGACAGCCTCAGAGCTGTAAGAACACAGCCAGATATAACTACTGAGAAGAGGAAAGGGGAACGATCTATTTGGAGGGCTTCTGCAGAGTTTCAAGCAGTCTTTTCCACATACCCACAAGGGTACTCCACAAGGACTAGGCACTGGCCTGGGAACCTCCAGCAGGTCTACAGAAAACTGGCCTTATCCCAGACCAGCAGAATGGAGGCCAGAGAACTGGAGAGAGGAGCAGAAAGAAGACTTGAAAACTGGACAGAAAGCAGGTCTACCAAGGACAGCCATCACTGAGGGAGGGAGGACAGGAGCTTTTGGAGTCAACAGACTCATCAGCAGTGCCTTCCTTCAGCAGAGAAGCTCTGCTGACAAGGCTGGAGATAGGGAGGAGGAACCTGCCCCCTCTGAGCCCATCTGTTCCCAACCCCTGGTCAGCAGTGGGGAAGCCAGGGAGGAAGCAGAAGTGAAACCTGGGAATGCTCTGAAGAAAGGGAGGGACAGCCAGGAGTGAGCGAGGTGAGCTCACAGCCCTCTCCTCCGCACCCTGGCATCCCTCGTACACACTACCCTCTGCCTGCCTCGGGGCCTCCCAAGTCTCATCCCAGGTGATCGCCCACTGCTCTTGGCCTCATCAAGGCATGTGAACTCCCCCGGGAGCCCACAGCGCAACCTGGCCATCTCCTTCCCCCAGAAGCTGCTCTGGAAGCAAAATCCTTGCCCTCCCACCAGCACTTCCTGGCCTCAAGTCCCTTGGAAGGAAGCCAAGGAAACACCCTGGCCTCCAATGCACACTGCAGTCTTGCTCAGGAGCCCCCATCCCATGAGGAGAGCTAGAGCCCTTCCCTGTCAATGTCCCCACTCAGGCAGTGAGGTGGCAGGATGCCACTTACGCACCTTCAAGGAGCTTCCCACAGCTTTCCCAGGAAGTGGGAGGAGAATTTCCAGGGAGGAGAGACTAAGAGCATGTGGGGACACGAGCAGCTTCCCAACCTGCTACCCATACATCAGGCTCTTCCAGCTTCCTGTTCGGAAGAGTCCCACACTGGCATCCCCTGCCCACCTGTCCCCCTAACTCTCCTTCAGTCTCTCTGCTTCTTGAGAGACAACCACACCAAGCTGTCTCCTATTCTGTTTTCTCTGCCCTGGGCCAGTACATGATACTGCTGACTAATCCCAAACTCACAGTGGGCCCCCAGCCCTTAAAAAATGGGGCAACACCCAAAGAAACCTACAGAGCTGGGCCCTGCCAAACTGAAAGGATTATCCGTAGTTTCCTAGTAATGACAGATACCCTAGCAGATTCTCCGTTCCCGTGTCCCACATACGCCAGCCCCCGCCCTCAGTCAACCACCTGGAGCAGCAGTGCCCCTCTCTACTTCCCACACACCTGGGAACTCTCTCTTCCCAGTCTCCAGATACCAAGCCACAGAGAGTAACATCAGACACCCGCCAGCTTCTCAGTCATGATGTTGCATCAGCCCCCACCCTACCCAAAATATCCTCACCCCCACCACCTCCTCTCCTCTCCAGCCATCTCCATGGTGACAGCAGCATGACTAATGACACCCTATCAGCTTCAGACTCAGGAGCGCAATTCCCCCTCCCCCTCTCTAACACCCCCCCACGGGAGGGGGGGTCCTGCAGACTGGATGCAAACCAACAGTGCCAGGGACATTCTCCAGAGATTTCCAGGGGTGGGGAGTGGGTTGCGTGTCTTTAAAAATAAAAAATAAAAACTGTTCAACAAACCAAACCCTAACTGCACCCAAACCATCCAGCTGAGAAAGCAAAAAGAATCCAAACAAAACCCACACAGGCCTGAGAATTCATTGGCCGCCCACAATCCCACCGCCCCTCCCCCTCAGCTGCTGCTACACACAGTGGGAGATTAAGGGATCACCAGAGGAGACCCTTTATTTTTATCCAATCCAGTCAAACACTTCGCCCCCACCACACACACACACACACACACACACACACACACACACGCACACGAGGTACCTTGACAGCCGCCCCTTGTGTCCACGGCCCGGCTCCTTCACCAACCTTTATTTCCACCTGCAAAACAAGCCAGAGAGACTGATGAGCCAAGCTGGTACCAGAAAAGAAGCAAAGTCCTTCCGCTGCACCCCCCAGCACACTGAAGGGGAAGGAAGGAGGAGAGGAGGAAGGAGGAAGCGAAAGGAAGGGGCCTCGGGAAGAAAGGCTAGCAGGACCATCTTCCTGCCTCCAGCTGCTGCCCAGACCCGCGCTGATGGGTTCCTTCGCCTTCCGTGTGTTTTTGTTTTCTTTTCTCCCTTCTGAGCCCTCCCGAGATCCGAGAGGGCACTGGTCCCTCGCCCCTCGCCAGCGTCCGGCCTGCCCGTCCCTCCCGGCCCCGTGCGCGCTACCTCTGTCGGCCTCCCCTGGTGCATCGGCCGCCGCCGGGCCTCCCATTATCCCCGCCGGAGGGAGCGCACGGAGGGAGGCACTGCAGAGGCGGCGGCGGCCAGCTGCCGTGAGCGCCCGCCCGCCCGCCCGCCCTCCCCGCGCCAGGCTGGGGCGGCGCACGAGCCAGCCAATCCCGCACCCGGCCCTGCCCCCGCCGGGAGACCTGCCCAGCCGGGAGGCGGGGGCACCGCTGGGGCGCACCGAGCCGCCAGGGCTGCTTCTCGGGCCTGCCGCCGCCGCTCCCTCGCAGGCTGGGGATCCTGGGACACCCCCGGTCTTCTCCTGAGGCCACCCCGCAGGAAATCTGCACAAAGCGTCCTCCGTGCCTCCGGGGCCAAAGATGACACACTGCGCCTGGGGTAGGGCAGACGCCGGTGGGATTCCCGTCCCCGCCGCTCTAGCCAGCCTTATCCTGGCAGCCACTAGGACTCGAGAGTGGGTTGCAACAGCCTTCAGCCTTCAGTCCTCCAAGAAGAAAAAGCCGGGGCGGCACGAACCTTTACCCCATTTTGCAGATAAGGAAACACGGCAGACTAGTGGAGTAACTTACCCAAGGTGACACCTCTAGAACACAGCAGAGCCGGGACTCCATGCCAGGTCTGTGCACTCTAAAAACCATTCTGCAGTTTCACTTCTGCCCTCCAGCACCCACCTCAGAAAACAGGCTGCTTTGGGGAGCCCACAATGTCCAAGTGACTCAGCCTCCCTAAGTCAGCTCCGTTCTCTGGGGACATTCAAACGCCCACTTTATCCTACTAGGCTCACTCAAGGCTGCTGCCAGAACACACCCCACCCCACCATGGTTTCCCTCTCAGAGGTGCCCCACCCCCGAGAAGCCCCAGGGCTCAGGGCTTTGCATATCCAGAAGAGAAAGGGAGGATGGTGGTCTAAACCCCTAAAGCTCTAACCTTCTAGTTCCCAGACTCAAAGCCTCTAAAAGCTGCAATGCTTTAAAACTGAAAGGCAGACAGGATGGGCAAGAACGGGAGAAAAAAAGGGATCACCCTGCAGTCCACGCTTGGATTCAATTCCACAGCACCCCCAGCAGCTGAGCACCCCAGAGCGTCCACATCCTACATACTCCAGTGTCCACAACTCTGAGTTCAATCCCAGGCTTCAGCACACTGGAAGGGAAGGAAGGAGGGGAGGGGAGGAAGAAGAGGAGAGGAGAGGAGAGGAAGGGGCCATCATCCTGCCTCCAGCTGCCCCCCAGCACCTGACCAGGGCTAACTTACCTCTTGGCTCATCTGTAAGGTGGAGCTACCAGCTACTTCATACAGGTGTGGGGCTCGCATGAAGAAATGCAGCATGACATTTGCCACTCTGTCTGGGCTGCCAGCTACCAGCACTCTTCATTTCTGGAAGAGCTCACTGAGGCCAGAGAGAAGTGACTCATGGGGCTAGGTAGGATGTATGACAGCCCCTGAGCCTGTGATTCGCTCTATTACCCATTTGACCACAGATGCCTAACTGCTGTTCTCCCTCCCCCGGATCCCAGGGGGGCACTCCACACAGAATGAGCCACCTTAGGAGAGACTGGTCACTGGTGACAAAGCTGGTCACTGGTGACAAGACTCCAGGAGGCACCAGGGCCCACACCTGCCTTCCTCTGGGGACAAAAGGCAGCCCAATTGGGCTTCTCACAATAGAAAAGGAAACAGTTTACAACGCAGAGTAAAGAACAATCTTGTAAGTCTTAGCTCTGGATGGAAAACTTGGCTTCTTGTGCCTTTTAGCTCTTACTCTGAGCAGGCCAAGTAGAAGTCCTCCTTAATCCTGGTCTCCAAAATGCTGTCCCACTCCTTTATCCTAGTCTTCTGGCAGATAAAACAGACCACTGATTGGACCGTATCAGTACTGTTGCTGCTACAGTTTATCAAGCCCCTGCTACATACAAGGCTTTGTGCCAACCACATTGTAGGATCATCTCATTTGACTTGTTCCAGATTCAACCTTGTCTATTACAGGGAAATGGAGGGGCTCAGAGATGTGAACTTACTTACTGTCAACACAACTGGCAAGTGGGGGGCTGGAATTCAAATCTCAGCCTGTCTAGTTCCAGTTCTTTAACACTCCCTCTCTCCCGCCCCCACCAACCCCAGAGAGATGCAAAAATGACAGGTTACTCAAACTGACTACTTCTCTTCAAGATGCAGGTCTGAGAATAGTAACGTTTTCATGCTTGGAGACTTCCCGGTGCTGCCCCTTCTGCCTGGGTGCCCCTCCTCTTCCTAACAAACTAATGTAGGACAAGGCTGAATGCAAACAGTGCCTTTCCTCTGCCAGTTTCTCAGCCATCAAGTCTCCACGAGTAGCCCAGGCTCCTCCAGTGTTCTCCAGTACTGCTTGTCTAAGGGCACTAGTCACAACAAAGTGTAGTTATTTATTTACACAGCAGTCTTCCCCACGTAGGCAAGGGCCTTGGCTTCCCCCTCCGCTAGGCTCTGCACGACTTGGAATGTGCTGAGCTGAGTTTCTACACGAAGAGGGTGGAGAGGCAGGAGGCTGGGCACTGAGGTGGAGAAATCCCTTTTCTGGGTGGTCTTCTCACTGAGGTCCCCAAGGAGCCAGGGAGACATCTACTCCCCTGGAAGGGCAGAAGCTACCATAACAGTGGCTGAATCCCAGATTTCAGCCAGCCATGGATTCATCACTAGCTTGCAGGAACACAGAACCACATTTTTTTTTTTTTTTTTGTACCAGGGATCGAACTCACGACCTCACGCTTGCCAGGCAGGCACTTATACCACTGAGCTAAATCCCTGGCTCCAGAACCACATTCTTACCCAACTGCCTGTTCAAACCAATCTCCCTGCTGCCCATGCAGCAGGTCTCTATCCTGCTCTCTACTATCCCAAAGGACCCTCTAGTTCCCAAGACGTCAGCTTGTTCCCATCTTCATTCCACCCTGGCCTCCTCCTCTGCCATCCCGAGGTTCAGCAGTCACAGAGATGATGCCAGGGCCACTCTGCCTCCAGGAAACTTCACTACACACTTGACCCTCCTTCTGTCTCTATAAACCCACTTTCTACATTAGAAAGCTCACAGTGACAAGCCCAGAGGTGCGTGGGACTCCCACAGCAGAAGGATGGGGTCCAGACCTCCACACTGGCAAGAGATGAATGGATCACCCACTTTCAGGACACACACCAAGAACCGCAAGAACATGGTCACCCACAGGTAAAACTCCGCAAAGACAAGGCAATGTGAACACCTCCTGACACATATTGGGGGGTGTGGGAAGGGCTGCAGGGCAGCTACCAAGCACTAATCCTGTGGAGGCCCCACCTTGGAGGACAATACACAGACTCCTATTTAACCTTCAAAACAAACCAATGAGATGGGACTTATTCATGCCCACTAATGACAAAACTGGAATCCAGAGAGGCTAAGCACCTTGCCCAAGGTCACAAAGCTAGAAAATGTGCAGGACTCACTTTCCCTCATTTTGTCAGAGCTCATCAGTAGCTGTGATTTTCAAGCCCACCTACCTCTTTGAGAGCTGGCAGGGGATACAAAGAAACAGGCTTCCCTGCCTTGCCATGACTGTATGCTAAATGAGGTCACTCTCCACAGGGATTCGTTTAAAACTGGTTCTAGCCCTGCTTCCTCCAGGAAGCCTTCTCAGGTTACCCCAGCCCTCTGCTTGCCTACAAGACTTCTAATGTTTCTCATTTGACACTTGGAATTTGTCTGTGTGTCCTGCCTCCCCAACCAGAACTGGAACAGTTATGCTTCTCCAAAGCTATTGTGCCTTTTCAAAGCACCCTGGGGTTTCTGTCCAATGTTCCACATGCTGACGGCACCTGCAATCCACTGTGAGGAAAGTCTGACTTCCGTGCCTCTCTATCACACAAAGGATCCTGCCAAAGAAACCTAACACCCCCTCCACCTTCAGAGCCTATGTTTGAAGTCCCCGGTGTCCACGCATCAATTTCCACCCAAGTAATTGCAGCCCATCACACACACATCATTCCCTATATTTGAAACTCTTTGCGGTTGTCATGGGAACTGCCTTTGCCTTCATTCACTGATCAGGCCTCACAATTAGCTTTGGCAGCGGAAGTCTGTGTCAACTGCAATCGCGGGAGGAGGAAGCCGAGGAGGAGCAGCAGCAATAACAAGAAAGAAGGTGCCTCTCCTTGAAGATGCAGCAGACCCAGACTGAACCAAGGCACCCGCTGATGTCTGAGGGAAAACAGTGAAAAGCAGCTAACTGTACTTGTCACTTCAACAAAACAGACAGAATGCAGCCAGAATCTCTGTTAGCTGTCACTCGGACCCAGCCACACTCTGCCTATACCCACATGGTCTCCTAGATGCTTGTAGAGGACACAGTCTATGAACTTCCTCGAAGTCTCCTTATTCCAAATTCAGAAGCTGAGGACCACTAAACGTGGTAGGACCTAAGCATATAACAAGGGACCATACAACACTATGGAGAACGCAGGATACAAACACCAAGGAGTTTAGAAACCTAGAGGCAGCCTCAGAGGAAGACTTCCAAGAATTAACACAAAGCATCTAATCTTCCACTTCTAAGATCCATGAACACCCAGCCACCTGCCTGTATCCTTCTCCACCCCTGCCGCCAGCCACGAGTATTCCAGTAGCATCTCTGCACTTGGCAAGGTCAGGGGGAGGCACCATTCTCTTCATCCCTCACAGATCCCTATGCTAAAGCTCTCAGGACCCTGGGCCACAAGGGGTGCAGAGGTAATGAAGGCTCATCTCTGCCCTCAAGGCATCCCTGCCTTACAGCCCTACCAGAATGTGCTGTAATTATTTGTTTCCACACAGTCTCCCTCCCTAGACTTGAAGCTCATTAAGGACAGAGTTAATGATGCCTCCCCCTTACTCAGGCTCTGAGCACAGCCTTGTCCACACCCAGTACCGGGCAAGGCTTGCTCAGTGGGCTAGGAAGGCGACCTGCCTGTCCACAGATCAAAACAGATAATGCTCTGTCTCTGGAAACTGAAGCACAACAGAGAAAGAAGCTGCCTGGTGTTAGCTCAAGTGACACTCGGCGGTCCTGTGGCCCACGAAACACACCACTATGCTGAATCCCTTCCTAGTCTTCCAGCAGCAGCTCTTCTCTTCCCACCACCTCCCAAGCATGCACTGCTGCCCATCCTGCAGCAGAAATACCACAGGCAGGACCAGCCTTCACAGGAAGAATCTGCCGTTTTTTTCTCCTGGGACTCCAGAACCATTTCCAGTATCACTGGGGGAATCTGAGCACCCAAAGCTCACTTGGAAAGGGCAGACAATAAAACAAAAAATGAGGAGAGCAGCCCCAAGTCCTCCCAACAAGAATAGTTCATACTCTGTCCATTGTTTTTGACTCAACTGTTCCACGCTCCCTTCCTGAGGCTTCCTCTGGCAGCAGTCAGGAGGGGCAAAGAGCTATGTGGGGACACCCACAGGTTGGCTATACCCTCAGATGACTTCATCCAATGAAACGTCCATCCTAGGGCTGATGCTCTAATGGCAGTGGAAGATGTGTTATTTGTCCGCTAACTCCCCGGGTAGGCTTGGAGGTGGGACACAAGGGAGTTGGAACCTGCACAGCAGGAAGAGTCACCTGAAAGAGCCTGGGACTGCTACTTGTGCTACCTAAAGCAATCAAGCAATCCCCAGCGCTGTGGTCCTCTGAAGGACCACCAAGTTATCTCACACTGGACAGTTGGTTTGCTTTTCACCCCCGTCTCAGTGATTAATAAAAATACAGGTTACTGGATTTCTTGTGCAAGTGACAGGAGTTAAGGCCACCAAGGGATTTAAGCACTGCAAGAGTGACAGCAGCTCAGCCCTATACAGATGCACCCAGGCAGAGGCCTACATCAACCCTAAAGTACTGTCCCCCTCCACAAACATCACCACTTCCCTGGGGAAGGGGCCTTCATCTTACACCAAAATAATCATCTGAGAGTGGCCAACCCAGACAGCTACTTCCCCAAGCTACAAAGAGGCTATGGTGAGGGTCCAGGGACCACACTGGGACATGTAATATCTAGCTCACAACACTGCCCAACAAAACGTTTCTGTGGTGATAAGAACATTCTTTATCTGTACAACATGAGCCACTAGCCATGTATTTAGTACATGAAAGGCAGCTACCGTGACTGAGTTATTAAATGTAATTTTAATTAAATTTAAATAGTTACTGGTGGTGGACAACTATCACAGTGGACAGCTGAGGCTAAGCATGCTTTTTTAAATTTGAGAAGGTCATAAATATTTTTGAAAATCTGCTAAAAACTATAGACTCACTCCTGAGAAAATATACTTATGACTGAGTCTTTCAGAAAGTTTCCAAGCCGTACCCAAAACCAAGATTAGGTGTAGGTATTAGATTAGGTCTAGGACTGGGGTGTAGTACAGCATTTGCCTATCATGATGGAGGTCCCCGGGTTTCATTTCCAGCATTAAAGAATAAATCAATACGGGGCCAGGGATTTAGCTCAGGGGCACAGTGCCTGCCTGGCAAGCCCAAGGTCGTGAATTCGATTCCCCATACCCAAAAATCAATCAATCAATCAATCAATCAATCAATCAAGGTCTAGAACTTGACCTGAAATGTCCTTCCATAATGCAGTTGTCTAAGGAATAGCAAAACAGACCTGATATTATACTTTAAATAGTCCTAGAAAAGAGCCCACAAAATGATAGAGAATATCCTTATACTAACCTCCCTACTGGCCAGCACCCAGCTTCTACCCAGACCCATGCAAGTATAAGAAACTCAGCACCTCTGAGGGTTAGCTCCTCAATGTAGGAACAGCTATAAAATGTTACACACTCTTTTAATATGGGTTTGGTCACTCTGCTTGTAGCTTTCACCCATTAATAAAAGTTGTTCTATGTACTCCACTTTCTGAAGGCGGTGACTCCTCTCCCTCATAAGACTCGCCTTAGCCTGTCAGTTTTACTCATTTGCAAGTTGAACAGCTGTTTCCTTTAACATGACCACTCCAACAGATCTCAAGATAGGCTATCAACGTTCCTTAGAGTTTCAACTCTTCGTACTTGCTAGGAAACCAAGATTCCTTACTCATGCAATTCTTTTCACATATATGTACGTATATACATAAGTACATACTTTGAGACAGTCTCACCAAGTCACTATGTAGCCTAGGTTAGGCTCCAACTTACAGTCCTGCTGCCTCAACTTTCCCAGAATGCTGGGTTTACAGGCATGTTCCACTATTCTTGGCTTTCCTCTTATAAAACTTTGCATTTATCCTGGTTAAATCCCATCTAGTCTGGGTAGGACTCATTGTTTAGTCTGCCCCAATCTCCTTAGCCCCTTAGTTCCATCATTCAAATTAATAGCTTCATCTACACCACAAGCACACTCACAGATCTGACACACCTATTCTTATATTTTGTTTTTTGTTTTTTTTAAAAGACACATACTGCTTCTGCCTCATAACCCTTCAGACCCTTTGTGGAGCTCAAGATTTCAGACATAGCCCTCCTCTGCATGAACCACTACCATCTACTACTCTTGTGGGGCTCCAAGTTGCTGAATCAGGTCACTAAGCAGCAAACATCTGAGTTTCCTTACTGTTCTCAGAACACACAACACAGGCATACAAGTTCTTAGAGTGTTACTGGTAACTCAAAACTAAAAGACTCCAGAAGTGCAAGAATAAATATGAAGTAAATCTCAAAGAGTTTCTAACCACCCTGGTTTACAGGGTAAAAAAATGGACTGAGTCTTGCTCCTTACCCTAGGAAGCAACAGGAATTCTTTTTCTGTTCATGACTTATTTCTGCCCCCTTCTCCTGTCTCACATCCTCCCCCTAGTCTAGAAGTCATACTGACTAGCTCCTCAAATTCTTCTGGAATACAAATCACCTAGGGATCTTCAAGTACAGATTTTGATTCAGAAGATCTAGGATGAGGCCAGAAACTATTTGTACTGTCCCAGGTGACCCTGATGCTGCCGGTCCAATGAGTAACAAAGTGAAAGTGGCTGTGAATCATGCAGGTACCTTAAGACTCGCAGAAGAGTATAAAAAGAAGCCCATAACTTCAGTCTCTCATCTGCATCAGAAGGTCTCTATGCTAGCTACACATTAGATACACTTACAGACCTCAGTCCACTTGGGACCACTGCAAACCGATTAAGTCAGAATCCCTGAGAGTTAGGACCCAGATGCTGACTTTCTTGTTAATTCTTTCAGGTGATCCTAATGGGGAACCCTTAATCTACATGGTTAATAAACAATGGAAACAAGGTAGTTAGATCAATGTCCTCCCTTTTGCATGACATTATGTCAAACACTGGATCTCCGATCTGTCCAAAAAGCTGGACAAAGATACTGTCATTTCCTTTCCGAAATCCAGATCTCAGCTTCTCCAGGCTGCTTCATAAAGAACTACACAGGGACCCTACAATTCACCACTTGCCTTTCTAAAGACTCTCAACTTCCTTTTTAATAATGATGGCTTTGGGGCTGGAGATTTAGCTCAGTGGCATAAGCGCCTGCCTTGCAAGCAGGCACTCGTGAGTTCGATCCCCAGTACCGATAAAAAAGCAAAAAGACAATAATAATAATAATTATTATTATTATTATGGCTTTAGAACAGAACAGACTAGTTCCAGAACTATCCCACTTAGATATATATTTATAATTTATCAAATCTCTGAAAAATTGGACTTCTTGCCAGGCTCTGGTTTTTGGGCCTTCTTTTGCGCTCTATAAGTCTGTAGACTGTGATTCTGTGAGCACACGTGAAGGTATTCAGTAGAGAGCAAGGGGCTCTGGCAGACAGCTGACTGGCTCTGCTCTCCCCAGTTTACACCTTGTAGCAAAGCCAGGACTCGGTGTTGGCTCCCTGTCCCTAGCTATACTCCCAGCGTGGTTAGCCTGCCTCTTCCTTCTCATTCTTGCTAGGAAAATACTGATGACTTGTTATCAAGAGCATTTTCCACCAGATTCAGCATATTTTGATCCCTGGACTTCCTGATATCCCTATAGGAAGCTCAGACAACTCCTGAGTCTGCTTTCAGTGCCACAGACCCCAGTAAGAATGGACTTTCACCATCAGCTCTTACTGGACAGCAGCCCACACAGCTACACTGATGCTCCAGTCCTTCCTCCATGTCCCCACCTGTCTTAGGCAACCATTCATGATTGCTTTATCAGCAATTCCTTTTAAAAAAGCAATCGTATCCCTCCAGCTGACCTGTCTTTTAGAGTCTATGGTTATATGGTTAAAAACTGCTTGCCTTTGAACAATAATTTTCTTCTTATCCAGCCTTCTCTCAGGCCTCACAAACACCCAGATAGTGTCTTTCCTTAAAGATTCTTCTCGCTTCTACTTCACTAATCAATTTTCCCTTTGTTTCTGAGAGCATCTTTCTGCACAGCCTCCCTCTGACTTTGGAAGAACCAAGCTACCAAGCAGGCTGGGCAAGAATTCATTCAGTGGTTCTAATCCTATTGAACCACCACCAGTGCCGACTTATCTTGTCTCAAATATGGCAAAAGATGCATTCACCTGTTAACCCATTTGGCTGAGCCTAGGACCTAAAAAGTGTTCTCAAATCATTCCTCTGTGTACTTCTCTAATTTTCACCCTTGATCATACTCAGCCATG
This sequence comes from Cavia porcellus, assembly GCF_034190915.1. Taxonomy (NCBI): domain Eukaryota; kingdom Metazoa; phylum Chordata; class Mammalia; order Rodentia; family Caviidae; genus Cavia; species Cavia porcellus. The sequence continues at coordinate 27,772,992 of NW_026947501.1, read as the reverse complement.
CTCCAAACTGATACATGTATTTTTCTATGCAAGTTTTTTCATAAATGATCATTTTCCTATGGTACTCAATTAAGCCTTTATTTCCCTCACCTATGAGTAATTTTTCAGTCAAGCCTGGACCATGGTGACTTCTTGCTCCTCCCCCCACACCCCCCTGGCCTGGCCCCAAGATTCTGCTCCACAGTTCTTTTAGCAAGTCAGGGGATGTCTTGAGATAAACATTTAATTTGTATTGCTTGTTTCCAACTCAGACAAATGCACCATTGTTTATGCATAAAGATTAACTCTTTTCTATTTGTTCTAAGAATGATTTGTCAGAGTGAGCTGGTTACCTACTATGTACCAGTCACTATGCAATTTTATCTCATTCAGCCCTTACAACAATCCTGCAAGGAATGGTTACCCTTATCTTTCAACTGAGAAAACTGATGCTCAAGAAATTAACTAATAACTTTTTTAATCATTTGTCTTCACTATGCTACAAAGTTACCACTCAGATAAAAAAAAATAAAATAAAATGTGAATCAAAAAGCCTGACATGAGCCTAGGATCTAAATCCTTCTTGGAACTAGGAAGAAAGACTATGGTACAGAAATGAACCCCTTTAGATTTGTTATCTACAGATTCTATCAACTTCATGTTAAAACCCACAATAGTCACTTACCCCTAGGGAGCTGGGAAAATCCTAAACTACATTTCTGCATTTCTTTGTAGAGGGTTCTCCACCCTCTACAAAGTCCACTGGGAAAAAGAACAGGAGCTGGGAGGAAGACAATAAACCCATGATAAGCTTCCACCCTTACATGACACAAAATGGCTATTAGCAGGCAGCTCAAAGGACACCCCAAAGGCAGCTGGGAGAAAGAGAGCCAAGGTGGAAAAAAAAGAGCACCTAGAGCACCACTCTAACAGAGTGGAGGAAATGCCAGGGAGCAAAGTTACAAGTAGGTTTCTGAGGCTCCTGCCCCACCTGAAGAACCAGGGCACAAACAACCTTCCTGACCCAGGCAGGAATTCCTTCAGCTTTGCACTACTAGATCTAATGGTTAGGCTCCCAGCGGTCCCCAGGGTCTGCTAAACATTTTGCTCAGGCAGAGTCTCTCAGTTCTGAGACTGTGCCAGAGAGACATGCCCATTAAATGTAATGCTGCCTGGGCAGTTGTTCCCAGGCTTTCAGCCTTCACAAGCCAACAAAAAGAAAGAGAGAAAAGAAAAGAGAAGTGATCCACTAGTTACTATTTTGTACTACATCAAGCAAAGACTTTAAATTTTTTTCTTTCTATATACCTCTTCACATAAGAAAGCATATTTTAAATATTGATAAGTAGAAAAGATTTTTCCTTAGAACAAAGTACTACTCTTTAAATCAACCAAAGTTAGCTTTAAGAAAAAGACTCACTCCACTGTGCCCACTGCACTGTTTCCCCAGAAACTAAACCCTCTGTCCTGGGATGACTGGCCACGAAGCCAGGTTCCACCAGATTCTGGGGGCCTAGACGGGAGCAGCCAGTCACAGCGAAGACCACAGCGGTGCAGACATCTCTCAGCAGCTTTGTCTCTAAGCCTCAGCCAACCCAGATGCAAGGTATCTTCCCCATGACCACCCGGCAGCCTGGGCTAGCAGCTTAGGAACAAGGATAACAAGGCCCTGGAATCGCTCCCAGCCCCTCTCACTCAGGTATGCCCAATCACTGCCAAAAGCAGCACTTCACATCATTCATGAGGGCCAGTGGTTCCAAGAACCTCCTCCGAAGCTCAGCCTCCTCACCCCTCAGGTTTGCTTATGGGATAGAATGGAGTGAGATACTGCAATTGAGGAAGAAAATAAGTGCTAAGAGGAAAGAAGCCAAGAAATCAAGCTTTACAGAGTACACTGGGCAGGTTCTCCTTACACCGAAACACCAGAGCTCATGCCTAGAACTGAAGCCTATACCTGACCCCCTCCCCTGTCAAAGAGGACCTACAGGGCACCAGGGCAGCAGGATGCTGACTCTCCCTTCTTCCCAATACCAGCAACACAAAGGGACTTGACACTGTCTCTGGGGTGGGGAGCTGCAGATGTGTTCTAGATGCTATTATACCAGAGATAGTATAAATAAGGCACTAAATCTGAGGTCCCCGGGCATGACATGCAGTGGATAAAGGAAAGTGAGAAGAACAGAAACATCCCAGCAACACCCACTTCCCCGCCCCCAAGGCTTGGATCTTTTTTCTAGCCACAGGACCACAGCCCCACCAGCTCCGCTGCACAGCTCAGCACTCAGCGGTCAGGGAAATCCCAAGTACATGCCGCCAGCCCGCACAGCCACAGGTGCCCCAGCCTTCAGAATTACAGTGGATCTCCGCCCAGCTTGGGGCTTCAAAGGCCATCAAGCACAACTCCTTCATTTCCCCAAGGAAAACATAGACCTAGAGAAGCCTGAGTTGTCTGGGCTCTAGAACAAATCAGTGGCAGAGCTGGGGGAGCCCTGGAGACCGAGCAGTCCGCTGGCTCTGTCCAGCGCCAGTTGCACTGCCTGTAGCAACCTCAGCCGCTACACCACTCTGCGTAAACTGCTCAACTTCGCTTGTCCCTACGTCTGCCAACTCTGCTTTCGTAGCTACCACCAACCTCAAGCCAGGAGAATGGAAAGGAAAGATGTAAAATGCAGGTCACAGCCCCTCCACTTCTCCCCCAACTCTGGTGTTCTCATCCCAACTACTCCGTTCCTCCTCTACTCCAAATAAAGAGGGTATTCGTTGGGGCTGCCAGTGCCTCAAAACCACATCATTCATTCATGAACTAATATCTTGGTGCCTACCACCTGCCAGATAGTACAACTTGGTGCCATGACTGTGCCAGGTTCTGCAAACATTTAAAAAGTCTTTGACCTCAAGGAGTACTCAGTACCACACCAGAACCAAAATCACTGTTTCTCATTAAACTCCCAGTTTCAACTGGCTCTTGCCATCTAAGAGAAAAGATGATGCCCAAGAAAAGGTTTAAGAAACATCTTCACTTCCATGCAAAAAGCATAAAACCTCCCAGTTGTACAAGAGCTTTCTCTCCGAGTCCATCAGCAGCCCCCACCCCTTACCTGACACCATTGTCACTCATGTTTCCCAGACATTAGTGTGACCTAAACCTAAAATACAATATCTAAATCTTCAAGCAAAAACAATAAACTTATAGAAATTAAGCTAGACATCACTGTCTTGCATCAAATGCCAAGATTCAAGATTTAGGGTCTACCTCAGCATTCTCTGGGACTCAGTTATTCCAAAACAAACTTGTCAGCCCTACAAAGTAGTCTATTGCAGTTTTCAAGGTCAATTACACTCCTAATCATGGGCTCAAAGTTGGACTAAGAAACCAGAAGGGGAAAAATAGGCTTAACTGGATGAATCTTTTAACACAACCCTCGTGATTAAACATTTCTGAAGGAAGGGACGGGGAGCCTAGCAAGAGCCAGCTTACCTCCTTGAGAAGCCCCACTTTTTTCTTCAGCACCTCACACTTTCGGAGTTTGCAGATCTGGTGTGTGCGGCGGTTGGTACAGCTGGTGCAAGCCCCACAGTTTTCCAGCCTCCGGCAGGGCTCACAAGTACCACACCGTTTCCGTTTCTTTCGCCCATCTCCATTCCCTCTCAGTTGGGCCTCACTCCCAGGCACAGGAAGCCCATGTCCCTGGCAGCCCCCTACAATCACCTGGCCCTGAGGGAAGTCGTAAAGACCTGGCAGGTCCGGCTGGACGGCCAGGGGCACCTGAAACTGGCTCATGATGCTGACACTGCCAGAGAGGAGAGCATAGGTCCTGTGCAGAACCACAATCCAGTTTCCAGCAGTTTCCTGCTGCTTGCAAAAGGCCACCAACAGGTTCTCCTCTCCTAAAACAGTCAATAATCTACAAGGGTGGAAGGCAAGGAGCTCCCGTCTCCAGAGTGGACGCTTCTTCACCTCCTCTGCAGCAGTCTGACAGGGCTTCCAGGGACACTTTCCCACCTGCTGGGGCCCAGGATCTGGGGGAGGACAGCAGCAGCAGCCCTCAAGGAAGAGATCATCTTGGCAGGGTGGGTTCTTCACCCTCACCCAGCCAGGACCCGGGCATGAGGTGAGCAGGTGGGTGTGCGGTGGGGCAGAGCAGGGTGGAGTCTCCCCCAGGTAGTTCTCCTCTGGGGGTCAGGATGGTGTGGAAGGCAGCGCTGCCTGAAAAAGAGACAGAAAGGGGATGCGCATCACTCCAAGCTCAGGGACAACTTTCATGTGTTACCGCTTCCTGATTCTTGGAAAAAAGAAAATGGGGGAAAAGAGGGGCCAGCTCAAATGAAGCAGGGGCAGGACTCAGGAGGGAGGTGGACTAGAGCTAGACTTGGCACTGAGGAAGTCAAGGCGATGAGTTCAAGGCGGGTGGACCAAGCGGGACTTCTGAAAAAGTTGTCCGCTGCCAACCCCCCACGCGCTTGTGAGTTTCTCCAAAATTCCCCTACACTGCCTCCCCGGAGGCCGCAGGGCCCCGCGCCAGGGCGCAGAGCGTTCAGAATAAAGTTTGCAGCGAGCCCTGCTCCGCCGGGCTGCCCGGCGCCCCCAGCACCAAGGCGGCCTGGAAGCGGGGGCGCGCCTGCGGGGAGCCGCGCGCCGAGGGGAGGGGGCGCGCTCGGGGCGCGGGCCGGGCTGTGCGCGCGCCGCCGCCCGGTCCTTTGTTCTGGGGCCTCGGCCGCTCGGCTCCCGCGGCTCCGCAGCCCCCGCCCCGCCGCCCCCGCTCGGCCCCGCCAGCTGTGAGCCGCAGACCCCCGCGAGGCCCCCCAGCGACCGAGAAGCGGCCCTCGGCGGCCCCGACCGGCCCCGCGCGCCTCCCCTCCCCCACCCCGGAGCCGGAAAGGCACCGACTGCACCGACCTGCCCGCCGCCTCCGGGGCGGAGCGCACAAAGGGGCAAAGTTTCTCGGCCGCCGCCACCGTCGCGGCCGCCGCCGCCGCCGCCTGGGGCGCCCGCCTCCCGGAGCGCCCGACCCAGCAGGCTCGACGCCCGGAGCCCCCGCCCGGGCCGAGGAGGAGACGGCGCAGGAGGAAGGAAGAGGCAGCGGCGGCCGCGGCGGCAGCAGCAATGAAGGCGGCCGCGGGACTCCCCGCCCCCCGCGCGCCGCGGCACGTGCTCGCCGGGGACTCCCCCGCCCGGGAGGGCGCGCACGTGCGGCCCGCCGAGCCCCGCCGCCGGCCCGGGGCCGCGCGAGGGGGCGCCCGCGACGGAGGGTCCGGGCGGGCGGCCGGCGGGCGGCGGGGCAGGGCGGCGCCGCGCCTCTGCACCTGCAGGACCGCGCTGCCCGCCGGCCGCCGGGCTCCGCCGCTGCCCTCCGCCGGCCGGCCTGCCCTCCGGCGGGGCTGCAGCGCGGGCCGGCGGCGGGCGGGCTCACGGACCTTCCAGCCTCGGCGGCGGCCGAGCGAGCCCGGGGGCCCCCTTCCTGCCACTCGCGGGGCCCGAGCGGCCCGGGGCAGCCCGGCGCCCCAGGAACCCTGAGCTCGGGCCCGCCTGCGCCCTTGTCCCCCGCCGGCCGCTCACTCATCCCGGGGCAGGACAATGGGGGACATCGCGCGTGTGCGTACCGGGTCAGCCTGGCCGGTAAGAACGGGGTGCCCGCAGGCAGAGGCCTCGGGCCGGCTGCAGGGCACCCTGGCGGGGGTCACGGCCGAGCGCCCTGCCCGGGCGGACCCCGAGGCCCTGCCATCGCGAGCCTCCCCCGCGCGGCGCTCGGCTTTTCGCGTCGAAAACAAAGACTAATCCGATACCCCCGCCCTGCCTCCCGGAGGAGGGGAGGGCACCCGCGGAGGGCAGCCGAGGAGGGCAGCGCGCAGGAGGGGCGCGCACAGCCTCCGAGCCCCGGATCCCGTGCAGGCACGGGAAAAGTCACCCCGGGGTACGTTCCAGGCAGGGGGTGAGGGACAAGGCGCGAGAATATTGCTAAGTGGCCAAACTCCTGGTTCTCGTGCTGCTTTTCTCCCTCACCTGTTGTGCCGGCAGTTCAAGTTCAAATTCCAGGTTAGATTAATTCAGCACCACCCATCTGGCCTGACTGCCAGGCTGGTGCCCAGAGCTGCCTTTCCACCTACCTGGGTTGCCGTGGAGAAGGGTGGGTCTCTAACACTCCCGGGCAAGTCCTGGCAGAAACAGCCACAGGGCAGACTAGCCTGACCAGTTTGGGCGGTGCTCACCGAACCAGGTACCTGGCAGGCATCCTCGCCGGCTGAAGCCGACGATTCAGCCAGAACTGGAAAAAGAGCATTCGGCTGGCTATTCAGAAGGAGGGGGGAGTCACCGAGCTCAAGGAGCGCTGTCCAAAAAGCCCGAGGCGGTGGGGGTAGCCCGGATTCTGCCTGGAACTTCCCTGTCGCAGGCCTGATTTTGACAGCCCGTCTGGCGGTCAGGTTGTCAGCTGTCAGGTGGGTGGGGAACATGGCTGCGGTACCTCTTCCTACCCTGGCCTTTGAGAGGGCTGAAGAGTTTCCGTTCAGGGAAGTACGAAAGAACACTAGAGTGTCATTTTCAAACGTGAGAAGTGGTTGACTCATAATTATTTTCAACTTGATAGATACTATGGTAGCTTTTAATAAAATGTGTATTTTAAAAATGTAGTATAGGTGATTAGAAAAGACACCCAAATACTATTTTATCTAGCGATTGGCTACATTTTGTTAACTTTTTCTATTAATGGATTAGTGACACACACACAGTGGTACGCACACTGATTACTGGAATTTGCTGACTCTTCATTTAACATGCGGTAAGCACGATTCTATTTGCTATACAATCTCTGGAAAGACGGTGTGACAATGAGGTGAAGAGGACAGCTAAGATAACAGGCCTGGGTTCCAGACCTGGCTCTGCCACTTGCTAGCTGTATGTGTGACCTTGAACTAGGTACTCAACACCTCAAAGAATCCAGGTAAAGCATTTAACGTTGGACTCAATAAACGACAGTCATAAAACAGTTTTGTAGATGCTACCATCAAACCCATTTCAGAGGCTAACAAAACAAAACAAAAACAAGTAACTTGCCCATGTTACAACCGACAAGTTGTGGACTCAGCATTTGCGCCCAGCATCTTTTCTCCTGTATTCTTAGTAAATGATCTCAGCAATTTACTGTACCAATTTACTCTTCACCTCTGAGGGGGTCTTAAAACCCTGTCTCTTGGTAACTAGATAGGTGTTAATGTCATTTAGTGGGACAGGAGGAAAGATACCAACCCCTTCCCACCCCACCTCACCACTACCTCTTCTGCCTGCCCAATTCCCACAAGTCCTACAGGTCTTGCCATTAAACGCCAGTTCTTCAGTGAAACCTCCAGCTCCTCTGAGTGCATAGCTTTACCCACCCTGCACTGAAGTTAGCTGCTCCCTCAACAGAACAGTTAACAAGCAGTTAACAGGTTGTAATTGTTTGCATATGTCCCTGAGGCACTTAGAATATGGGGAGGGGGTGGTTTGCCGAGCTCATCCATTGAGGCTGGGAGAAAATCCTCTTGTAGGCCAGCTTGCTGCTGCCCCAGGGGCTGGAAAGGAAGTGTCCTGTCCACAGTCTGTAGCTTAAAAAAACTACAAAGACCACAGAGATAGCAGGGAACACTTCCCTGGATAAGGGTGAGGGAAGAGGTGGCGTTGAGCAATAGAGGGCTGCCTCCTCCACTGATGAGCTGAAATTGATTCGGCACTTCGCTGAGAGAGGGTAGAGGGCACCATTGCCTGAGTGTTTCTTTAGGAAATGATGGCGTGAAACCAGTGCTGCTAGATGTTTACTGAACCTGAAAATGATTGAATGTGACTTAGCCTCTAAGATACTTGTCCCCACCTGATAAGTAATGTGTCCTGTTTGAAGGAGATTTGGATGTGGTGTATGTTACTCCTCCCCCAGAAATTAAACATAAACCTGGGCTAGATTTAAAGATCTGACAACATTTGGTGGGTTGTTTGATTTTGAATGTGTTACTTCTTTGGTTATGTGTTAGTTTTTGAGGTGTTTGTTTTTTGTATTTGTTAAAAATGTAATCAGCTAATATTTGCACGGAGCTTTCCCATTTCAGAGCACCTCACACATATTTTTGTTCTCTCTGCAGAGCAGCTCATCCAGCAAGTTGCTACTCTTCTATGGCATAGTTTTTATTATCACCACCATTTTACAGCTAAAGGAAATGAGGCTTAGAGGTATAATTTGTCCAGTGCCATCCACTCCTAAATAGCAGAATCAAGCCTACAATCCAGGATCATGAAGTTGGCCTGCCATTTCACTAGGCCTGATTACAGGGCAGAGCCTGACATCTTGTCTTAGGGAAAGAGATTCATTAGTGGCTTGCTTTTGGATAAGTGTGAGCACATGGGACATGTATAAGATATCTAGACTATGTCTTTAAATAGCTCAGCAAATGCCTTGTGTCTTGTAACTAGTTTTGTGACTATATTTTGAACTTAAACTGAATCAAATAGGCTATATTACTTGCAAGGAGAGTGTAAGACCATCATGATGAGAAAGTTGACTCACTCAGGTTACTAAATACTCAACAGAGGTGCTGTCACACTTTGCTTGACAAAATGTGTCAGGTTTGGTTAGGTTAGGTTTGGTTATGCAGTAGCAAAGGATCCACAGATCTGTGTCTCAATCATGTGATGTGTCTATTGTGGATCAAGAGGAGCTTTTTCCTGCAGTTAGAGACCCAAGCTGCTGTGAGTGGACATGTATCAGGCAAAACAAACACTTCCACAGAGCTTTTACCTGGTGGTGATGTCCATCACTTCTGCTCTTATTTCACTGGCCAAAGCAAGTCACTGGGGGGGGGGGGCGCACGGGGAGGAGATTACAGTAAAGTCAGTCTTGCTATGTGCCTGAAGGACAGGTGAAAGCATTTGGTTAACAGCATTAATAACAAATACAAGAGAACATATATGTGTGGTTGATGTGCACATCTGAGGATGTGTAAACACAATTAGTTATGCCCATTTCCGGGGTTTTTCTCCCTCCTGAGGACACATAGTAGAGATTCTCACTCTAACAGATTGCCCTAGAACAGGCTCTAAGATTTAGGCTATGGCAAAAGAAATCTGAGCTGAGGGAAGCATGACAGAAACTGTAAATGGCTACAGAAAAACTCAGGAGTAATAATTTGTAGACAGAGAAAAAAGCCTAGCAGAGGAAAAGACTCAATACATGTGCAGTAGGGAAGGGATTTTGCTGAGACTTCTAAAACCGTGTGGCATTGGCAGAGGCGTTTCCTGCCTTCCTGCCATTAACTCCTACTCATCCTTTCTTAGTTAAACTCAGGTGCTACTTCAGGAGGCTTTGATGATCTCTGGAGACAGCTGAGGGGCTTGCCCATCGCGTCATGGAAGTGTCTGACTTGTCTCATCCACTAGGGGATAGACAGGAACCACATCTTGGCCTTTACTGGCTGCTGTATGGTTCCACATTTCCTGTTCCATCTGCTGTGCAAAAACTTGCTTGCCCATTGGAGACTTGAATATATCAACCCCTTTTACAGGTAAGGCTCCCCTTCCACATCCTTTTAAGCCTCACTTGCAGGGCCTTCAAATTTCAAGAACACCAGTTCTCAGGGCCCCTTTTGACGATCCTGTTCATCCCACCCATACCCCAGGCATCTCTCCTTTTTCTGCACACTGAGATGCTTCCTCCAGTGCCCAAGTTCTAATTTCAGCTCCTGTGTGTACTAGTTTGTGACTGTGGACGAGGTTAAGTTACCCCTTCTGGCCTCCTTCCTATTTGTAAAGAGGAGACTAGTGACTGCTCCACCCGAAGGCAAAGTCCTACCTCAGACCTTAGTATACAGTTGGTGCTCAAACTGTCTCAAACTCCTATTTGACCCACCTGCAATTATGCCCTCTCTTGGGCTGTCTGTTTTCCTCACTCTCACCTGCCTTCCTCCCTTCCCCTTACTCTGTGGCCTCCTTTCTCACAGACATATACTAGCCTTTGATCTGAGCTCCTGGGCATGGAAGAACTAATTAGAACCTTGAAAGCAACTTGACATGGCTCCTGAATCATGGTGTATCCATGGAGTTACAGTTTTAGACTCCTGTTGCTCAAGATTGGAGGCCATGGACTTGCAGTCCCAGTACCACACAGAGCCTGTACAAGTGCAGGATCCAGGGCTACTGCACAGAAGCTACCCTTCAATAAGACCTCCAGGTGAATCGTAAGCCACCTGGTGTGAAGGAGCTTTGCTTCAGAAGGTGGTGGTGGTGGTGTGCTACTTAGCATAGAGAAGCAGGGCCAGAAAAGTAACGCAGTGGAAAATTGGTTACCTGATATGTGTAAAGCCCCGGGTTAGATTCCTGGCACTGGGAAGATGAGGGGTGGGAGGGATGGGGGTCCCGGTGCAGGGCAGTTTGGAGAAGGGCAGGACAGGGATATTTCACTGAGCTGGGAAAGGTTTTCCTAGAAAGGCCTGCACCAAAGATGGCTGATACCTTATAGGGGGTCATTCTAGCATTTTGTTTTTCTTGGGAAGATACATTGTAGTCAGACCTCTTGCAGGGTCATTCTAGGTGTTCTTGGGAAAATACATTGTATCCTTTTCTTCTACTGCTGGAGGTTGAACCCAGGGCCTTGTGTATGCTAAGTGCTCCACTTCTGACTTGAATTTCAACCCCCCTCCCCCGCCCTGCAATCCTAGGGATCAAATCAAGGGTCTCACACACACTAGACAAATACTCTACTGATGAGCTACCTTTCTAGCTCTTTTTATTTTATTTTTAAAGAGGGTAAAATTAAACATAACAAAACCAAACAAAACAGATAATAAGATAAACAATGTAAGAGACACAGATTTCAAATCAAGGCAACCGGAGATCCTCACTATCATATTGTCTATTGTTTTCTTCCAAATAGTTGTCCATATTTCACATACAGTAAATTCATATAAAACAACATAGTATAAAACTGATCAGAACAGGATGATGAAGGTATTTTAGGTCTTCAAGACCAGACAATAGGGAAGTCAGCAGTGGCTGCCATAATGTCTCTCATTCTCTTCAAAATAGCTATCCATACCTTTTTTTTTTTTTTTTTTTTGTCTTTTTCCTTTTTATTGTATCCATACCTTCTTGTACGTTGAAACAAAACAAAACAGATTAAAATCACTCTGAACAAAGAATAATAGTATTGCTGGATTTCACATCATGATGCTACAGAATCAGCACTGGGTACCTTAGTTCTTTTTAAATTTTAAGACAGAGTTTTTCTAATTGCCCAGGCTAGGCTTACACTCACAATCCTCCTGCCTCAGCCTCTTAAGTAGCTGAGATTACAGGTATTTGTCTGCATACCTGGTTTAACATTGTACTATATCTGCTAATACAGGTAGCTATCATGCCATAGGACTATCTTCATGGTGACACTCTAACCCATATCTATCTGTCACTCAGCCATCTCAGAACTTGAATTTTAATCTGAAACTCTGAAAAATAACCCAATTATTAGTGAAGTGTGTGTGTGTGTGTGTGTGTGTGTGTGTGTGTGTGTGTCTGCAACACAGAAAAGACAAAGGCAGAAAGAGGTCAGAGCGGGGATAATGAACCACTTACACGGATACAGACAGTACAGCTGAAGGTATCTGAGCCAGACACTGGCTGACACTCAGCAGGGCTTGCCCTGATCCACGGGTCCACAAGGAGACTCACGGGTCCTGGGAAAGGAGGGAGAAAGTGCAGAAAGCCCAGCATGCATGAGGGAAAGTTTAGTTTATGAGCAGGAATAGGTAAGACAGTGATTTTGTTTAGATTTGGCTTTTGGGTTGTTACTGAGGATTAAACCAAAAGGGTTCACACTGAGCTACATTTCCAACTCTTTTTATTTATTTATTTTTAAAATTTTGATACAAGGTTTCTCTAAGTCACTAAATTGCCCAGGTTGGGCTTGAGTTTTTGACCCTTCTGCCTCAGCCTCCCAGGGGGCTGAGAACAGGCATGTGCTACAATACCTGGCTGCAATGAGGGGTTTTAGACCTGTTTCTGAGGCACAAGGAAGAGACTGCCTCTTGGGAGCAGAGTCATCTTTGGAAGCAAGTAAGAAAGTTTCTTTATGCGAGATGCCAGTAGATACTGGCACTCCCTGCGGGCACTTCTGAGACGTGGACACCAACATTGACATTAAGAGAAAATGTCAGGATTAGTGTTGCCAAATTTAGTAAATAAAAACACTAGGCTTCCAGTTAAATTTGAATATCAGATACAAATAATTTGATATACATATATGCCAAATATGACATGCCAGGGTCAGCCTACCTCAGAACTAGAGCCTGTCCCCAAGACATTGGGCCAGGGAAAATTCAAGCCTGTTGGGGCTGGGAAGCCAAGCCTAGCCCTAAGAGCCACCTGGTTTTTTAATTTAGCATGAAAATAGGGCAGGCAATGTTAGTTTAGGGGTAGGGGAGTCTTATGTGAAACATTGTACTGTATTGTTCACTTTGAAGTATGTTTTGTCCTACAAAGGTAGAAACTATCAACACATTGTCTACATTAGCCTGCATTAGTGGGGGTAGTTTAAGGACTGTATAACAGTAATGTAGCTTTTTGTGCAATGGTAGTGCATTCCTACAATCCTAGCTCTGCAGGCGGCTGAAGCAGGAGGATCACAGGTTCAGTGGGCAACTTAGTGAGACTCCTGTCTCCAAATAAAAAAGGGACAGGAATGTACCTCAATGACAGAACATCCATGGATTGAAGCACCCCTACCATAAAAATGTGATGTCGCCTTGATAACTCCAAATGGGGCTCCTGCAGGAGATGAACTGTTTCTTAGTCTAAAACAATATAATTCTGCTTTACTCAATAAATGGCTCCTATGTAAGCAGGCATTTATTCATAGGGACCTGTGGAAGAAAATCTATCAGTTATTTACTGAATCCAGGAATATTTCTAAGCATAAAATCAAATCCTTTATGTTGACAAAACAAATTGAAATATTCATAAGCCAATGAAGAGAAAATGTGTTTATACTTAACATATAAGAAAGGAAACACCAAAAAGCACACCTGTGATCCCAGCACTTGGGAGGCTGAGGCAGGAGTACCATGAATTCAAGGCCAGCGTAGTAAATTCAAGACCAGCCTAAACTACACAGCAAGACCCTGTCACAAGACAAAACAACACAACACTGGCCCAGAAGTTGAACATTCACCAAAAAAGAAATACCAACAAACAATAAAGATAGAAAACATCCAACTTCATTAATTACCCTTGAGGCATAAGCCTGGGTCCATCCCTTTCTTTTCTACTGTAAATTTGTACTTCAGCATTACAGTGGGTGACTATGTTTCAGTACCTTTCCCTGAGGAATACAGGAAGCAATCTATGTGTTTACCCACTTGGCAAGGAGTGTGCACACGTACAAAAGTGCCAAAATGAGATTTGGACCCACTTTTGTGCTCCACCTAACTGGTTTTGCATGTGTTTACCTAGGCATCACAGAGGGTCCACTAGACCCACACCACTCCAGGATTTGTTTTTTATTAAAAAATTTCTTTTGATTTTTCTGGTAGAAATAGCTAATTCAGTATAATGGCACATGAAAAACCAGATCTGCAAGTTTTAGAGGAGGTCAAAAGTGAATCATCAAGTTACTCATGCATGAATGATGAAAATGATCCATTACAGTAAAATACATGCTTTTATGACAGAAGAGTGGTGTGGGTGGATGATGATGATGATGACTTTGACACTGGCCATGTGAGCCAAAGTTCCTGTGACAGTAAAATGGAGCAACAATTGACTGATAGAGACACAGGGAATACAGACCTCCTTGACTCAGATAAAGCAATGTGAGTACACATTTGACTAATAGAAATATTACGAAATGGCCATACAACCAAATGTAATGATGCAAAGTTAGAACTAGGTCCAAAAATAGAGTGAAGGTCTTGATGGGGGGAAAGGTATCAGATAAAAGGCCCGCGCTGCCCTTCAGTGTTGGAAGTTATAACAGATGAAATGCTACAAGATGCTGTGAAATACACAAAGGCTGAAATGCAAGTAAAACATTCTGTATGCACCAATAGCCATATTCAAAAATGTACTTATTATGACACTTCACTAGCTGAACTGAAAACATTCATAGGTCTGTTACATTTAGCAGAGATCTCTCATGGTGATCGCAGGACTATAAAAGACTAATATGACATGAAAATTTATGCCCTTTTAAAAAGTTTTTTTGCTTTTCTTTTTGAGACAAGGTTTCACTATACAGTTCAGGCTGGCCTTGAGCTCACTTTGTCGCCTAGGGTGGTCTCAAATTTGCAATGAGCCTCTTGCCTCAGCCTCTCAAGTGCTGGGATTACAGACATGTACCACTACGGCTTTTATGCCCTTGAAGATGCAAAGATTTGTTAGGCTTTCAATTTAGACATTTATCCTGGAACTCAGCAATCAGGTCCTTATTCATAAAGCTGAATGATGTTATGAACAGACTTGTTGCTCCCACCTCCCAAACTAATCAGAATGTGACATTTGACAATTGGCTTACTGGTTTCCAATTGATGTGACATTTGGTAACAGAGCACAAGATGACCAGTGCAGGAACTGTACATAGGAACAAAGCAGAAATTCCAAATGGAATGTTGTAATTTTGAAACAGAGAATTGTACAGTATAATCTTTGGATTTCAGAAAGATATATTGGCCTCCTATATGCTAAAGAAAAGCAAACTGTTACTGCTGACGTCAGCATTTCACCATGATGGAAATATTGATAGGGAAACCCTGACAAAATGGAAACCTGAGATGGAAATTCAAAAAAAAAACAAAAACAAACATTGAGTACATGCCGCTGATGAGACATGTAGCAACAATGATGTCACTTGAAACACAAAGCATTGACCATGGTTGCATTTTATTTGATCCTAAATAAGTGTGGCATAAACAATTTGGTAGTTTACAAAGAACATAACAAGTGCAAAATATCACTGAGACATCTTCTTAGAGGATTGGGATGGGAGCTCATAAGAGCTCGTTTACATCAGAGGAAAAGCAAAATGTTTCTGTCCATGGAACTGTGCAAAAAAATTATGGAACACACTGTTGAGCTGACAGGTGACTAGGCAGGCACAGCATCTCAAAGACCTATTATGACAATAGGAAAACAAAAAAGATGTCAACTGTGCCCTACAAGAAAATACAGGAAAACAATAAACGTGTTATCAGTGTGATACTTCTGTGTGGAAATGCAGTTGTCATGTTTGAAGACTGCCTTGGGTGTGACAGTTGAGGCAAAGCCTATTTTTGTGGTAGAGTTCTACAAGTATTTTCATTGTAGTTAACTTAGGAATTATTTCTGATGTTATCACTCATGTTTGATAAGGAAGTATACAGTTTCTGTGTATTCTAAACACACAATACATATTAAGAATTTAATAGATTATATTTTATTGACATTTTATGTTCCTTTTAACTACACACGGTATACTGCAAAAATAACCTTCTGACAAAACAGCAAGATCACTGAGATGTCAAGTATGTCCTACAAAAACACCAGGAAAGCAAAAGACATGCTGTCACTGTAAGCAATGTGTGTGCATGGAATATACTGTTGTCGTGTGTGCAGACTGCCTTAGGTGTGATAATTGAAGTAAAGGGTTTTTTTGTAAGTGGTATTGGTGTTTTCATTATAGTTCATATGGGAATTTATTTCTGATGTTCTTTTCTAGACTTTGAATGTCAAACCACCTAATGCTGAAAATTTTGATGCTCTTGATAAATATTGCAAACCTGCTTCCCAGAAAAATATGCAAGTTTATGATCCCATCTGTGGCATATCTGGGGAAAGAAAAATGTTAGTTTTTGCAAAACTGTATTTCTTTTATGATCTATAGCCCTTGGAGCATAACACTGATTTTTTTTTATTGGTACTGGGGATCAAACTCATGACCACCTGCTTGCAAGGCAGGTGCTTATGCTGCTGAGCTAAATCCCCAGCCCCCATAACACTGATTTTTATCATCAAGGCCCATAAAGGGTCCATGTACCTTGAAGACAAAATTAGACTCACATTTATTCTTTAGAATATTGCTATTGGTGAATTGTTAATTTTAATTTTATGAGTTTTGTTATATTAAACAGTGAATATTGTAAAAATCACAAAAATTAAGTATTGAGTTTTCCTTTTATTTCCTTTTCTTTTGGTACTGGGGATGGAACTCATGGCCTCACACTTGCCAGGCAGGTGCTTGTGCCACTGAGCTAAACCCCCGGCCTGAGTTTTTAACATTTATTGCAAAGTGGGCTGGAGAATTAGCTCAGTGGCGTAAGTGCCTGCCTGGCAAGTGTGAGGTTGCAAGTTTGCAATATTTATCAAGAGCCTTAAAATATTTTATACTCTTATTAATTGAATTCCCTTAAAGGTGGTACACAAAAATCTAGACACAAAGATTCTCATGGAAGACTTATTTATAAAGCAAAAAAGAAGTAAAAATCTAAATGTTCAACATTAAAAATAATGTATGGAATATGAGTACATTGGAATATGATGTAGCCGTTACAATGATTTTCTAATTAAGAAAAGAAGGGCTGGGGAATGTAACTCAGAAGTAGAACACTTGCCTAGCACACATGAGGCTGTGGATTCAATCACCATCACTGCAAAAAAAAAGTCACTTAAACAAGTTAAATACTGACCCATTATACAAAAATAAGAATACACAAATGAGGGGAAAAACTAAGAAAAATCTGCAGTCCAGTGATACTTGTTGTTTGTTGTAGACCATACTATATGAAGAACACTTCATTTCAGGAGAATGAAACAGGAAGAGCCTAAGTTTAAGGCAGCTGGGGCTACTTAAACCATCTAAAAATAAGTTAAAAAGGGGCTGCATATGGAGGTGCAGACCTGAATCCCACTCCTTGGGAGGCTGACTAAGGAAAATCACAAGTTCAAGGTGAGTCTGAGGCACATAATAAGACCTTGTTGCAAATAAAATGTAAAAAGGGCTGGGGGTATAGCTCAGTGGTAGAATGCCCCTGGATTGAATCCCCAGTACCACACACACATGGAACATTTCATATGTTTTAATATTCAAATATTTTAGAAAACATTTAGTAACATTAGAAAATAATGCATGAAGTGAAGTGAAAAAAAATCACCAAAGCATTATCAAATTTGTGAAATGAAATATTCACAGGCTGAAAAAGAATACATTGAAATATAAGTAGTGGGTTTCCAGATAAGTTGTTTTTTTTCATACCATTTGAAAAAAAATTCTAAAATAAATAGGTATTAATATTCCTACAATTGAGATATAGAAATATTTTTGAAAAAGACATGGGATATCAATACCTTTATGTAAATCCTTGAATGAGAGGGCAGCAAAATTCTGGTTGTTGTTGAACAGGATTATGGAGTCTTTGCACATAAGAATCTCCTGGGAACTTGATGAATTCTGATGCTCAGGCCCCCACACCAAAGCTGAAAAGAATGGGGTACCCTGCCCCATTGTAGCCTTGGCAGCTTCCAGTCATGCCCTAGGTTCTAATATGCAATCAAGCTGGGAAACACTGCTTGCAAGAGTGACCAAGAGTAGAGACAGGTGTTTGGGCCATAGTGATCTGGGGCAGAGGAAAGATCCCTGGAGGTTCAGTGGCAAGATTTAGTTTCCAGCACTGTAGGCAGTCCTCTCTGAGTGTGTAAATGAGTCACTTCGCCTTAGTTTGTATATCTATAAAATGGGAATACTTAATGTCTACTGCCAGAGTTGCAGCTCCAAGGAGAGGATAAATGAGGCAGCACTAGGTAACAGAAGAAGCATATAGAAATGTATTCTGTTTGATTCTGGAAACTCAGATGACAGTAGTTATCTCTGATCAATGGAGTATCATTGGCAACATGGAAACTCATGCAAATAAGCTGCATTTATCTTACAATTTGATTTGGAGCTTCTGTGTGCAGGTGCTATGAAATATGGATGCCCGGAGCTATCCTAGCCAGAGCGATCATGGTAGAGGACAACAGCCAATAGGTCTGTGTTGATCCAGACCCTTTGGTCAGTTCTGCTTTGAGAGGTGGCTGGCCTCCGGGAGCTAAAACCTTGTTCCGTGAATGTGGGCCTTGGCATTTTTAACAAGCACACAATAATGTCTGCTTCTGAATAAATACTCTTATCTAAATTGTCTCCTTCAGCAATTGTCTTTTCATTGTATACAATGGCTTGGGAATTCTCTTTTGAAATTGCCTTTGTCTAAGCTATAATTTTTCTGAATATTTTTAATCAGTGGATTTATGCTTCATCCTTCAAAAAGAAGCTTAATTTTAGAAGGTAGCCAAAAATATCTTTCAGAACAAAATCTGATGATTAAGGTGGTTTTTAAACCTGTAAGTAAGACATTTTATTTTTTTTAGGGTGAAGAGGTTACTTGTAAGGTACTTGTGCAGGTTTGTCTTGGTATCCATTGGTATTCCTGCCCAGCCCACAGACACTCAACGTGAACAAAGTCTTGTTCTACTGGAACCCACAAACTGGCTCTAGAGGTAACTCTAAAAAGAGCTCTGGGCAACAGCAGCATAGGCAAAACTAATATATTTAGCTGATATGCTGGTTAAAAATCAGTCACTCTCCTTCATAAATATGCTATGTCTATACTTTACACATTGACCAAGGAGAAAATGTTGCTTTCCCTTCTAGCTTATTAAGGCTGCTATTGGATCAAGTCTCCTAAAGTAACCACTAATCAGTGACACTGGACAAATCCAGGCATTTGGGGAATTATTTTGCATGCCAATGCAACCTACAGAACATCCAAACTAGTACTGTTTGTTAATAAGGACAACACTTGAAACATAACTTACCTTTCCAACAAAGATTTCAATACATTCATGTTAATTTAGACTTGCAAATTAGCCAAGGTACAAAATGTCCACACCTTAATATGGTTGAGTTAAGCAGCTCCCAGCTGGGACATGTAGCACCTGGTCTGAGAGTTGGACTGTTGGGTTGTTGTGGTTCTGTTAACTACCTGTGTGACCTTGGAGAGAACACATCAACCTTCTTGCTTGGTCTTTATTTCCTTATCTATACAGTGACCTAGCACCCTTAAAGTCATCCATTCTAAACTAAGAAAAGGCAAAGAGAGCAAATTGCTAACAGTTGGCACGCTGCTGGCAAGCACTGAACTAATGTCCTGCCAAGGAGAGGGGAGACTTAGAGCAGAAGCAGCCAGTTTGAGCTGAATTTTGTTCAAAGGACAAAAAAAGCTGAAGATGAAGCCTGACTGCTCCTGGTCATGGAATGGTTTCCAACACATGGGTCATCTGAGGTCAAGTCCAGGGCATGCAGCCAGCCACCAGGCAGGAAGGAAGCCGCAGTGAATGCCTGCCTACTCACCCGGCCTCCCTCCAACTTCTGAGCAGAAGTCCCGCACCCAGCCCTTAGCCTGGTCACCCGCACAGTCTCATTCCCACCCCAGGCATTCTGCGTTAGCCTCAAAAACAGCCTGTTGAGTGCTGCTTAAAGAAGCAGGTAAGAGAGCAGTCACAGAGCCTTGCCCAGCCACGCTCCCCTTTGGCCATGCTCTATGTAAAACATCTGAACATTTCTCTTCCATAACAGCCCTTTCTATGCGCACAGCTTTCAGGTCTCCAGCTGTCCAGGCCCTTTTCTTAGCTCCTCAGCTTTGCTGACGGTGTCTACAGCTAACCATGTAACCTCCTGCACCCCAACTCTTGCTCTAGAAGTCCTACAATCACTTGATGCCAGTGCAAATGCCACGTAACCCATGATGCTCCCTTAGCTGGAGGCAGCACGTGTTCCAGTCTGCCTGTAGAGACATGTTGTCTCCCCACTCAGGGCCAGTGTCCTTGCTCTTTAGCTTGTCATGTGAATCCCCTTTGCCCATCATGCTACTTACCTGCCTGGAACGTCCTTCCCATCACCTACCAAAACAGATCTCACCTTTTTTTTTTTTTTTTTTTTTTGTCTTTTTCCTTTTTATCGGTACCGGGGATCGAACTCACGACTGCCTGCTTGCAGGGCAGGCACTTATGCCGCTGAGCTAAATCTCCAGCCCCAGATCTCACCTTTTAAGGCTCAGCTCAGTGAAAATGTTTAGAGCTGCCTAACTCCTCAGTCATTCTACCTAACCACATCTATCAACTCTGTTTATTGAATAACTACTTTGTACCCAGAAATTTGTCTGCACTATTGTCTACAATATTGGAGTATAGTGCTGGAGATTAAATTCAGTGACTCAAGTATATAAACACACTACCACTGAGCTATAACCCCAGCCTCTGTGTATATTTCTAATTCTTGCTGCAGCCCTGAAAATTTGGTCCAAAATTAGTTTCACTTTCAGCTTTAAGAAAACAGAAGCTCAAAGAGGTTAAGGGATTTGTCCAACTTGTACTGCTGGCCAGTAGCCCAGCCATGATTTGTGATCAGGTTTGTCTGATACTCAAGTCCTCCATATATTCCATGCTTATTCATTTATAAAGAATATATTTTGAGTATAAGACAGTAAGGACCCTGAAAACTGTCTTGATTTCAAACCAAGGAACCTAAGCTCTACAGAGGCTCTGTGCCTTACCTAAGGCAATACAGCTTCCCCCAATTCTTTCCCACATGCTAGTTCCAGTGGCACAGGAACACTTTCTTTCTTTCTTTCTTTCTTTCTTTCTTTCTTTCTTTCTTTTTTTTTTTTTTTTTTGTATTTTTACCAGTACCAGGGATCGAACTCATGACTTCCTGCTTGCAAGGAAGGCGCTTATGCCGCTGAGCTAAATCCCCAGCCCCGGCACAGGAACACTTATGCAGAGGTTCCCCAGGATGGGGTTCCAAGTGGTAAGCCATCTGGCACCCACATGTACTTGCAAGTGGGGCCCCAAATTAAGCAACAAAGAATATTGCTAGAAGCTCAGTCACAGGCTAAATTTGTTCAGCTGTATGTAATGACAATATGTTAAACAATGGTGACTTAGTTTAGAGCTTTCTCATGCAAAAGAAGTCTGAGGTGGTCAGTCTAGGGCTGATGCTGAAATTCTAGGGAGTCCAGGCAAGAGGATTCTTGTCTTCTTCAATTCCCTCCTTATGAGGTATTTCACGGTCCACATTATTTGGAAAAGATGTGTCTGAGAGCAAAATCAAAGTGCTCACTGCCTCTTCAGTTTCTACCACTGTAAGGATATCATAATCACATAATCTAGTTCAGGGGCAGAGGCTACATGGAAGCCCAAGGGACTCGGGCATGGGACTCAGCAAGTCTGTAGCATGTTGCTGGCATCATAAAAGCATAAGGCTGTGGGGAATATTTCATTGCTTAGAACAAGCAGGCCTTCTCAGGCTCAGCCTACTTTCCTTTTTCTCCTTTTTCTTTCTTCTATTTCTCTAGTGCTTATTGGATTACTCATTTCCACGTGCCAGGTACCTGGAGCTACAAACAGGATTAAATGTATTCTGCGCTTTAATAGAGACAGGGAAAAAGATGCCTTCAGTGTTAAGCAGTCAGTGAGTGCAACAGTAGGATGATTGCATTCCACTGGAGCACCAAGTAGGGAAACTGAGTCAGCTGGATGGAGTTAGGGAGGCTTCCTGCAGATGGCAACTGCTGATGAAGGCAGGCTAAGAGGATGAAGAGCATCCCAGGAGGGTGACAGGAGAAATGCAATGAGTAGCAAGTAATGCAGGGAAAAGATGATGGTCTGATGTAAACCTCAGCAGTGTTCTGGAGGCACCTGTGTTCTGTTGCCCCATTAGATTTGTGTGTTAAAGAGCTGTGTGTCTGTTCCATAGCAATGGGCTTTGGGAGAATCACAAAAGGTACAGAGACTAAGTGAGAGCCTGGTTTAGGAGAAGAGGCAGGAGAGCAGACAGTTCTGATAAATATTAGGGGAAATGGTAACACCAGACGATTACTCAAAAGTCAGGGATGACAGACTCCTAGGTGGGGAGGCCATAGGGATGATGGGTTCACCGGTGGCATAGAGAACACAGGATTTTCCTCCAGCCACCCAATACTTCTTGGGAATAGTCCCACTATCAGGGCGTAACTGTCCCACGTTGTTTGCATAACTGCTCGAAATGTGTGCACATGGTCCTTTTCATTTTCAAGAGGAAATGAAATGATCCTGACCTAGTGCACCCAAGACATGGACACAGTCCAAACCAACTGGAGCTCATCACCTGGACCTAATGGTTCCAAAACCACCTGCAGTGAGCACTTGCCATTCTTTGTAGCGAACCAGTGAATGAAGCCCCTTCCTGTGCTTGGGGACTGACTCACCTTGGTTGGAGGTGGAGCCCACCTCCCACAGGGAAGATGCAGTCAGATTCTGCCCCTCCCAGACTCTTACGGTTACCTGGCAACTCAAGGGCATGTGGCCAAGGCTTGGTAAGTCAGATTTATCTGCCAGGGTGTTGGTCAGAACAAACCTGTGACAGCAGCAGTAGTCTCAGCAAGATCAAATTCTCAGGACTGCCATGGTGGACCCTCTTGGGGCTTACAAATGACAAGCCCTGAAACTTAGGCTTCATTATTAACTTGCTGTTTGCAGTGAAGGACCATGGCTAGCTTGTCCATGGCTTATCAATCCAGCAGGGTACACAGCCAGGCACATGCAGAAACTAAGAGATCACAGACTGTATTCACAGGACAGAAGTAGAACCACGTAGAAGCATTTCTCATAGGAAGGGAAAGACAGGGCTGGAGAGCCCCAAAAGCCCAGGTAATGAAGGAGCCTGTACATTATTTTGTAAAACACAAGTTTAAAAATGAATTTTTATTTTGAGGAAATTTGAGATTTACTTGCAAAGAAATTTGAGAAATGTTGCAAAGATAGCAGTTTCACATACCTTAGTTTTCCCGAAAGTCAATATTTTATATTACGCAGTACACTTGTCAAAACTAATCCCACACTGGTATGTTACGATTAACTAAATTCCTGATTTAGTTTGGATTTCATTAGTTTTTCTACAAACATCCTTTTTCTGTTCCAGGATCCAATCCAGGATGCTAATTTTATTTGGACACTGAACTTTTAAAGAAGAATAGCATGATTAAAGGTGCTTTGGGAGAATCATCTGATGTAAAGGGTAGGCTGGGAAGTGAGGTGGGAAGCACTTGTGAAGGCATTCCAGAACTTTCTAGTATGTTCCAGTATGCAGTGCCTCAGGGACCTAAAAAGATGTAGATGCCGAGAAGAGAGAATCTGGGCCACTAGAAGCCTCTCTGTGCCGGCTGGGATCCCAGTGGTCAAAAGCATATCCTGCATGTGTCTTGTGGTTTCCAGCTAGCTGGCAAATCAGAAGGTATTCCTCTTGCTCAGGCTGGCAAATCCAGACAGCAGCCAAGAAATACATTCAGCCTTTTCCCCCTCAATAACCTGGTCTTTTCACCCTTCCCCAGAAGTTTGGTACTGTGCAGACAGGCTTTGGGGTCATGACTGTCCTGGGTTGGAGTCCCAGCTCCATCACCTATAGTGCAGTTCCATGTGAATGAATTACTGAATTCTCTGAGCTTCAGTTTCCTCACTGGTAAACACTAGGATCTTAACTCTTCTTGCCAGGATTGTTGAGGAAATTAATACTTACAGTGTTCAGTAGCATAGTAGGCAACAGCAGGAATCAACTGTCATCAGCTGTCTTTTCAACTTGAGGGTCAGGTCTGGGTCCCTTAACTTTTTCGCACATCCTCATAGCACTTAACACAGAGAAAGTACTTCATAAATTAGTTATTAGAATGTGGAGCTCACAATCCAGTGACATTAGGTGGCCACATGTTTCTCCATTCACATCCCTCTTTTACGTAGCAAATCTATCTTATGGATTCACTAAATATTAAAATAAATGGCACTGTGTTAAGTGAACAAAACATGTTCTCTGGTAAAGTCAAAGCCAAAGACATTGAAGAGATGTCTCCAAACAACTATACTCAGGAATGATACACCTGACAGATGTCTAATAACCAGGGTTCCCAAGAGCAGATTAGTATTTCCTTGTGGGGTAACAAAAGGGTTTCCCAGAGAGGAACAGTAGACTTGGTACTGGCAGCATGAGAGTTCTTCCAGGATAAAATTGTGTGGGAGAGGAGTGGGGGACAGAGAAACATTTCATCAAGTGGGAAGTATATGATGTATTCTGGAATCGTGGGTAGTCTTATGACAGGAGTGGTGGAAGATGTGGTTCTAAAAACATGGTAGCTCTAGTCCCTCCACACAGGATTCCCGACTTGAAGCTGTTCCTGTGCATAGCAGCCACAGTTTTCATGTATACTGCTCAGCTGAAGTGGCTTGGGGAAAAGATTTAGTAATCATATGGTGATGGTGAAGTGGGGGCAGAAGGTAAAGGACATTCCAGCCACTCTTGGGCATGGTCATTACTGCAAAGGGAACCATGTAACTATTATGAAAAAGGAGAAACAGCTGGGCATGCTGGCACATGCTTGAAATTCTAGTACTTGGGAGGCTGAGGCAGGAATGTACCAAGAGTTTGAGGCCAGCCTGGCATGCATAGTGAGATTCTGTCTGAAATTTAAAAGACAGACAGACAGACAGACAGACAGAGACAGAGAGACAGAGAGAGGGGGACAAAGAGACAGCAGAGACAGTGAGAGAGAGAGACAGACAGACAGATACATGAATGTTGGGGAGTCAATTATAATGTCTATACATCTTTAATTACAGAAGACTTTAGGGACCAAAAATACTTAAGGGATTTCAGAGATAAACAGGCAGAGTTTGGTGAGAAGGGGTATAAGGGAGCAGGAATGGTAAAAAAGAGGGGGTAAAGAGTGCTCCAAGCTGCTGATGTGGCCACCTGGGTAGACTGAAAATCAGGGTAAATGCATTTTGTTGGCTGGGGTGAGGTACGGGTGGTGGTGGGCATATGAGGGGACAAGAACTGCTTTGTACCTCCCGAGCATTAAGAGATCCAAGCAACACACACAGTTCTGCAAGTCTCTAGCTTTAAAGGTTATCCTCCACTTTGGGACTTACTTCAAAATTATCAGCGTGGGAGGTAGGCTGTAGATGAATCAAGACTGGTTATGAGTAGATAACTGAAGTGGGTGAAAAACTAAGAATCAGCTCCTACTAACAAAGGTAAAATCTGCCCTGCCATTCAGGCAGGCGTTGTGTGCCTGGCACACAGTTGCTGTGAAGTGTCATAATCACCCATTCTTTGTGTGACTACCTCTTTCTCACTCACTGGAAGACCTTGTCCTCTAACTTCACAGACTATCAAACTTGCTGTTTGAAATTTTATCAGTTAAAATGAACATTAAGAGAGGACCCATGTCACTTTGACACAGAGAAGTGTCTTGACTTTCAACCCAGTTCAGAGCCTTGGAGAAGGGGCTTCAGGACACAATATTCCACTTTTTGCTTTTCAAGACAGGGTCTTGCCCTGTAGTTTAGGCTGGCTTTAAACTCATGAGACAGCCCAGGCTGACCTCAAACGCAGTAATCCTCCTGCTTTAGCCTCCCAAGTCTTGAGATTATAAGTATATGCCACCATACTTGGCACAATATTTAACCTTTGACCTAATTTTATTCTTTCTAAGGAAATGAACCTGGGCTAGGGCTAGAATGTGAATGTTCAGAAGTGGGGCCTTTGGAAGATGGTAGTATCATAAGGGTTCTGACTGCATCAATGCAGTAACCAACCCATGAGTGGCTAACGATACGCTGTTAGGAGGCAGGGCCTAGCTGAAGGGAGTAGGTCCTTGGAAGAATGGCCTTGAAGGCTACATCCTGCTCATCATCTCTTTTTCTTGCTTCTTAGCTGCCATGAGGTGGGCAGTTTTCCTCCTCCATGTGCTCTGCCCGGATGCTCTTCCTTCTGCAGGCCAAAAAACAATGGCACTGAAACCAGGATTCAAAACAAACCTTTTCTTCTTTTAAATTGTTTCTCTCTCTCTCTCTTTTTATTTTTGGTCTTTTTCTTTTTTATCGGTACTGGGGATCGAACTCATGACCACCTGCTTTCAAGGCAGGTGCTTATGCCGCTGAGCTAAATCTCCAGCCCCTGTTTCCCTCATTCTGTCAGAGACAGAAAGGTGACAGAAGCACCCAGAGGTACTAGTATGGAAGACAGAAATGAGCCAAGGATGCCAGGGGATACCAGCACAAAAAGAGAGGAGAAAAAGGTGTCAGCCTAGGAGACAGAAAGGGAGGCATCAAGTGGTGAAGGGTCTAAGGAGAAAATGGGTCAGAGAACTTAAAGTGATTACCAATTACAGGCTGAAGGAGGTTAAACAGAATCTACATTTTAAAAAAAGTGATGTATTTCCTTGTTTCATTTTCCCCAGCAAGTCTAGTATTTGCATTTAACAGTCTCTTTCAGCTGAAACTATCACCTTCTCCCTTGCTTAGAACTTTCATAACCTTGACCCATGCTATAAACCCATAAAGTTTATATTCAGGTTCTAGAACAGCAGGTTTTAGGTCATAAACCAGAAAGACATGCAGCTATTTTTACATGTTAATCCACGTTATTTGACTCTAGGGGACTGCCCAAACCAAGAGTGAGGGTAACCACCAGAGCTGATATGACAGAGTGAGACCATTTTAGGCAAAGTATTTGCAGATCCTGTCACTTCTGGAGTGACTTCCAGTCACTAGGGTTCCTTTTTAATCTTCCAGGGGCCCAGAGGCTTTAGCCTGAAGCACTAATCCCTGTATCTAAAGGTTCCACTGAGATCTTCCCCCATCCTCCATGCTTAAGGTTCAAAATAATTGCTCCTTATTAAGATGTTACTCTAGGAGACAAGAAGAGCCAACATGTCCCCTCCTCCTGTAAGTGACTGGCTAATCCAGAGAAACACAGGCCGTGACGATAGCAAATGAGGTAAAATACGGCTTAATGCTTGTAGTATTTCCCTGGCTTTGCAGGCCTGAAGCCAGTAGTCTGGTCATCTATCCAGAGAATATTGGTCCACAGGGTGGCATCTATTGGGGATCTCCTTCTGAAGGTGGTGGCCATTGTTAATTCTCTATTATCTTGTTTCAAAACCCTGTATCACTTATTATTTGTTTGGTTGGGTTTTATTCTGTTTTACCTTGTTTAATTTTATTGTATCCGATGGCATGGGCAGCTATTTCAAAAATAACAAACTATATTATGGTAGCCATCTTGGATTTACTATTTTCTTGAAGTCCTGTATTGCATTAATTGTTTTGTTTTGTTTTTATTGGTTCTATTCTGTTAGAATAGAACCAATAATAGAATATTAATTGAATATTAATTGTTAATAGAATATTAATTGTTTTGTTTTTATTGGTTCTATTCTGTTTCTGTTTTGTTTGATTTTGCTGTGTCTGATGGTATGGGCAGCTATTTTGTTAGTTTTGTAGTGAAATCCTCCACTCTTTTTTTTTTTAGTACTGGAGACTGAACTCATGATCTTGGGCTTGCCAGGCAGGCGTTTATGCCGCTGAGCTAAATCCCCAGCCCTGGGCAGCTATTTTGAAGACAACAAGAGACATTAAAGTAGCCATTGTTGACTTCCTGTTATCCTGCTTTGAAACCCTGTGTCACTTGTATTGTCCTGTTTTGACTGGCTTTATTGTTTTATTTTGCTTGGTTTTATTCTCTTTAAAATTTAAAAAAACAGAAAAAATAAAATAAAATAAAATGTTATTCTGCAGATGATCTCAGCAACCAGTCTGCAACACAGTGAATTATTTTACAGAGGTAAGAGCTGTTGGTTCTGTTAAATTGGGTGTGATGGTACACATCTACAATTCCAGCACTCACGAGGCTGAGGCAGGGAGACTGCTGTGAGTTTGAGGCCAGCCTGAGCTACATAGGAGTTCAGGGGCAGCCTGAGCTACGAAGCAAGATCCTGTCTTTGAAAAAAAAAAATACTGTTTATAGATGGAAAGAAATGCTGACTTTATAGATTTACATAATGAAAATGTAAGGGGAGCATACTCTAAAATTATAAATTTCTCCTGTGTGCCTGCCACCATTGGGGGAAGCCCCAGTGTAGCTGCATGGAGCTGAGCAGCTTGCCCCATGTCCTGCTATCTCCCTGGAAACCTGCAGTCAGAGAAACCCAGGTGCCTGTCCCATTCCTCTACACTGGTGGAGGGGCAGCCAACGTGGTAAGTGCCTGGGACCCCACAATCAGCATGTTGGGAGGAACCACGGAGAATGTCAAGACAAAGGAGCAAAAGGCAGTATCAGACCTCCAGCTTACACAGAACAAGTCTGGGAGATACAGTCAAAGCAAATGGAAGTGACACACCTGAAATCTGCAAGGGGATAGCAACTAACGTAAGGAAACAACTTCATGAGACTGTAAAAGTAATCAGATCAGAAGTAATGTCTCAGGTAAAAGAAGAAATCACAAGCATAATGAAAGAATTGCTGAACATATCTCAAGAAGACACAGATTTAAAAAAAAAAGAGGAGCATAGGAAAATGATGGAAACCTTGAATGCACAATACAGGATGGAATTACAATGCATGAAACAGATTCAAGGAGATAACCAGGAAATTAAAAACTCGATCAAAAGCTGGCAAAATTGCTTGAAAGAGACTGAAAATAAGACTTTTGAGATCTTGAAGAAAGGATCACAGCTGGCGATTGTGAAAGGAAAGATCTCTTAAAAGTAACAAGGAACCAGGAAATAACAATTCAATGGCTGAAAGACGATGCAAAGAAAAATAATTTGAGTGATAGGTATCAGCAAAGCAGCAGGGGTCAACACAAGTGAAATAAAAAGGCTATTTACAGAATAATTAAAAGAAAACTTCCCGAATGATGGTAACCACTGTTAATATCTTACTGTCTTATCTTGAACTCATGTATTGTTTTTATAATTTTGTTTTTTGTTCTGTCTTGTTTTGTTAGATTTTACTGTGTCTGATGATATGGGCAGCTATTTTGAAGATAATGGGATGTATTATGATAACCATGGTTGGTTTCCTATTTTGAAGTCCTATAATGCTTACATTCTTTTGTTTAGATTGGTTTTATTCTGTTCTGTTTGACTTTATTTATTTATTTTGTATTTTTACTGGTACCAGGGATCGAACTCACGACCACAGGCTTACAAGACAGGCACTTATGCCACTGAGCTAAATCCCCAGCCCGTTTGACTTTAAAATGTGTGATGGTATGAACAGCTATTTTGAAGAAAATGAGACATTATAGTAGCCACTGCTGATTTCCCATCATCTTGCTTTGAAGTCCTATCATGCTTTTGTTCTTTTGTTTGGATTGGTTTTATTCTGTTGTGTTTTGATTTTATTATGTATGAATACGGCTATTTTGAAGAAAACAGGAGATATTATTGTAGCCATTATTCATTTCCTGTTATCTTGTTTTGAAGTCCCGTAATGCTTTTACCCTCATTTTGATTGGTTTTGGTCTGTTTTCTATTGTTTGATTTTATTATGTGTGAAGGTATGGAAAGCTATCTTGAAGAAAACAAGAGACATTAAAGAAGGCACTTTTCTATTGTCTTGTTTTGAGGTTCTGTAATGCTTTCATTCTTTTGTTTTGACTGATTTTATTCTATTTTGTTGTTTGATTTTATTGTGTGTAAAGGTATGGACAACTATTTTGAAGAAAATGAGAGACATTATGGTAGCCATTGTTGATTTCCTGTTGTCTTGTTTTGAAGTCCTGTGTTGCTTGCATTGTTGTTCTGATCTGCTTTGTTCTTTGTTTTACTCTCTTTAAAATAAAAAAAAATTACAAATTTAGCATCAGCACCTGCTTTCACAATCTGGGCCTAATGCTTCACTTTCCTATGAGGACTATACCTGAATATTTTATCCCATTTATTCTTTTTTTTTTTTCTAGAGATCAAACTCATGACCTCATGCTTGCCAGGCAAGTGCGTGCTAGTGCTACTGAGCTAAATCCCGGGCCTTCATTTATTCTTTAGAATTAAGAATAGCTGTCATTTTCTTGATGTCTGTGTGGGGAGATGTTCCAGGTTACACTGCCGCCTCTTATTATTTATCTTCTGTCCCCCTATAGTTCTTTTGAAATGCTAATACCTGCAACTTTTTGTTTGGTGTCTATCACTCTGTCCAAGAATGCCAAGTTCGAACAGAGAAAAAGGCCAGCCTTGTGTCAGGAGGAGGAAAGAGAGGAAGAAGGGAGAAAAGATAACGCACAAGGGAGAAATAACCATAAATCCCATATGTATCTGATAAGGGATGCATCAGAATGTATAAAGAACCCTCATAACTCAACAGTAAAAAGGCAAATAACCCAACTGAAAAAGGGGCAAAGGAGTTGACTTTTTCAAATAAGGTACACAACTGATCAATAAATAAATATGTTCAACATCATTCCCCATCAAAAGAATGTATATCAAAACCACAATGAGATAACATCCCATATCCATTAGAAAGGATGTAATAAAAATAACAGATACTAATGAGTGGACTGCAAAATGTGGCATGCCCATAAGATATTAGTCATAAAAGTGAATGAAATACTGATACATATTATAATCTAGATGACCCTTGAAGATATTATGCTAAATAAGCCAATCACAGAAGACTACTTATTATACAATTTCATTTATATGAAATGTCCAGTTTAGATAAATGTCCAGTTTAGGAAGAGAGAAAAATTAGATTTGTGGTCGTGTACGGTTGAGAGTAGGGGAGGACAGGGTATGGGTCTTATTTGTGGAGTGATGTAAATTGTTCTAAAGTTTGATATAGTTTGTAAAGCTCTATGACTATACGAATATAGGACTGTATACTTTAAATGAATGAGTTAGTGTAGTATATGAATTCTATATCAATCAAGTCATAAACATTTTTTTCAAGTGGGGAAAAATTGCTGAACTTTCCCAAGTTTACTGGTTTGTTAGGAAGCAGTCTCACACTACGTTCCCAAAGTATGAATGGCAGAAACAGGTTTCTTTTGTCTTTTAGTGCATGCTAAGTCCCAAATTCTTTTTCCTGTGTACCTGTAGAGCTATCAAGGATGCAGTGGAAATCCACTCGTGGGCCTGCGGGCTTCCTGCAATGGTGCACTTCAACTCCATGGACCCACGTACTTTTTCTCCTGAACAAAATGAATTGCTCTTGAAGCTTGACAAGCAGCACAAAAATTATTTTCTTTTTGTCTTACAGAAATACTCACTCCATAAAGGTCACCTGAAATCCAATGGGTAAAGCAAGCCAGAGTGCCAGAATGACCAACCTTAAATGTCAGATGCTGAACTTTTAGGCTCTTGATGTTTTGTCCCTTTCTTTCTTTTGGCCAAGCTCTTTAGCGCCACAGTAAAGGATAAATTCTTTACCTCTATCCCCTGCACCACTTCCTGGAGGCTGGGTCCTTTTCCCAGTTTTAGGAGCTCACACTTGCATGTCTGCCCACTCCTGAGCTGCTTCAGCTCCCTGCTTCATGCATATCAGGGCTCGGCTCAGGGCTCTCGGGAGCAATTCTTGCCCTGGCAGGTCAGAGGAGACAAGTGAACACAAGGGAAGTTGGGCTGGTAAGGACTCCACAGGAGAAAGGCTAAGACTTTTCTCCTGAAAATTCCTATTCTACTGGGGAGTTCAGAGCAGGCACCAATAGCTACATACTGAAATAAATCAACAACTAGATTAGAAAAATAAGGAAAATTTAAGACAGCTTTATTTTCAAAGTCCTTGACATATATAATATAAAAAAGACAACTGCAAAGTCTAAAGATAGCAGGAACTATACCCCTGAGTGCCTTTCAGGGTACTTTCAGGGTAAAAGGAAGGGGACGGAAAGGTGGGTGGAATAGTCAACGTTTTCTAGCTTCAGAAAGCAGAGAGCCTGGATCACCGCTAAAACATGTAGTACTGGTTACAGATTCTTTACAAAGGTGTTCACCTGCAGGGAAGAGAAAATCCCAGTTAAATTTCACATTTTCAGTGGTTCACCCATGTCAGACAGACAGACAGATACATATATCCCGTTCCAAGAGCTTTTGTTAGGAAAGGAAAATGGGCCGGAGAAGAAATGTGAACTGCCTAGAGCCAGATAGCACCAGGTAGCAGAGCTGGGAAAAGAATCCGAAAGTCTCATTTCCCTAATTTTAGAATACCTTAGAGGAGGAAGTCAGCTGGCAATCACATGTTACAAGTCAATTATTCAACAATTATTAATTCAACATACTTTGGAGACTAGGGACTATATTTGTAACTTAAAAAGGAACCCGCAGGTTTTGGAGTGTAAAATACAATTTGAGATGCAAAGCACAAGACCTAATATACTGAACATGGAAGCAAGGACCAGAGAGATAAAAGTACAACACAGGAAAACGATGAGAAAGCAGGAGCTAAGGTTTTTCCTACCTTTCTGACGAGTTCTTCTTGTTTGGTTACTTCTTTAGAGAAGTCTTCGTTGACATCCAATACCAGCACTGGGATGTTCCGTAGAGCCTCAAAGTGGAGCCTGTAAGAATTATAAACATTTGGGTAATGAGAAAAAAATTTGAGCCATGCTTCACACACTCACCAAATTTTAGTAATTCAGAGAAATAATCTCAATTCACGTAGTTTCTCAATGAAATTACATATAAGCAGCATTTTTTAAAAAATTCAATAAAGTTGGCTTGAAAGAGGAAGGTTGAGATTTTTCTTCAGTTGAGACTAATAATTGAAGGTCAGCGCTCCACACATTTTTAAAGGACAACATGTCAAACCTGAAGAGAGGACAGGAAGAAGCTAGGAACGTCAACTTAGTAAAGCTGATGTTTTCCAAAAGTTTTTTTACCCTTCGTTCTGAGCCAGCTATTGCAATCATCAACCATGATGTTCAATCTAAGGAAATTTTACCAAAAAGGCTAGAGAAATAAAATCTAATATTTAGTATGAAGTTACTGAGTTGGAAAATTTTGAACATTTCCAACCAACCATTTCCTTCCAGGGCTGCATATTGAACTTCTCATTCTGAACAACTGAAAAGCAGGTGTGTCTAATACTGCTCTTTTTTCCGCTTACTTGGTTGTCTTGTGAATAAGCCAGGCTTCGTGCTGATTATGAAGTTGCTCCAGATAGGCCAGCTCAATTCTTTCCTCTTCCTTCCTGGCTCTCTGGTACAATCTCTTCAAACAAACCTAAAAGATAATCAATTCTGAGACTTTGCTGAGTTCACATGCTGTTCTGACTGTCACAATGTAGACGGAGGGGGAGGGGGGGGCTAGTTACTCATACATCTGTCTGTCTACCTGGGTTACCACAGCCATCACCTTGCTTCTGCTGCTTTGTTCTGTTATTCAATCAGAATGTCTACATCATTCTCTCTACTTCCACCTTAAACCTGCTCCTCTGGAACATCCTTAGCTGGCCAGGGGCAGACACCGTCCACCCAGTCAGCCAAGCTAGGACCCTGGAAGGGGCCTTCTTTCCTCTCTTCCCAACCACAGCAGCCCTACAACTCTTTCTTCTCGCTCTGGTCAGTTTTTTCACGTCTGCCCTAATCAGATGCTCACCACCCACATCTGGCAAGGGCATTCTAAATGGAAAGAGGGCAGAAAAGCCCAGGAGCCAACCAGTCGACTGCACTAGTGGTGTGATCTTGGTACATTTTTGTTTCCCACCTCAACCCACCCCGCAGGTCCTGTCAGTTCTGCTGAGGTACAGCAAGAAAACACCTGGCAAAAGCTGTTGTCTCCTTCCAGTGTGTCCCTTCAGTCCGCCTTCCATAGTGCTGCAATATAATGGCATTACCTATTCTGCTTAACATACAGATACAACTACTGCTTACAGATAGAACCACAAGTTCAAGGAAATATAAGAGGCATTATATTTATAAAATGGCAAGTAATTTGAAACATCTTTCATATGATATGTGATCCTTACTCTGGAATGGAATGTGAAATCTGCACAGGCCCACCATAAAACAAAGAGTCGAGGGAGAAAAAGTGAGCCCTGACACTATTTCTCCCGTCCCTCTACTCTGCAGTATGTGCACAATTCTCTTCTCCTGTGTGGGAGAAAGTCTGAAGCACGCTGGCCCAGAGGTGGTGGTGTCCCCTGTTCACCGGTCACACAAGGCTGTCCCTCCTGTCTCCTCAGTGGCCTCAGCTCCTCCCCTGCCTCACGGCTTCAGCCAGATTTGACCTCCTTCCTGTGCACAGGCCAAGCTCCTTCACACCTCAGGACTTTTTCTCCAAATGTTTTTTTTCCTGAATTGCCCTTGATCCTCTCTCTGCGGGGCAAAACACTTCATTAGTTGCCTGTCTTGGAAATGCAGATGGCTTAACCTAATGACTTAGGACTTCCCTCTTTCAAACACTATAAAAATGTAAATTTTATTCTCTAGTATAGTACACAATACTTCCAAAAACATTAGAACGTTACTGTTTTCCTCTTACCTGTAAAATCACATAAGCAAATTTCATTTAGGACTTTATGTGCAGCTTTCCAAACTGAGGAATGCAGTTAAGTCCAGATAAGTCTGGTGGGTTAATACTTCAATTTTTCTTGTCTCTGCGTTTCTTCTAATCAATTTATAATTACCCCAACTCAGATATAGTCCCCATAGTTTGAATTTCATAATTTAGATGATAATTAAAACATATGTAAATCAAGTGCTGAACTGTAGGTGCCTGGGTCCTAAGTGCAGCAATCAGATAAAGGAGTGGGTGACAGGGTCTCACGCGAGCGCAGCGGGTACTCTAATTCCTACTTCTGCAGAGCTGCCCTTTCCTTTAGGGCCTGGCTTACTGAGCACCGCTCTGAGAGGGCAAGTGCTCACAGCCCCGGGAAAGAGATGAACTGGAAGACTGAAGAAGGTTTGCATAGGACACTAGGAAGGCTCAGTGACGTGCTCACCTAACATTTTCATTTCTGATTCCTAGTCTTTCCGTGTCCATCGATCCTTATATTCATTTTTTCTATTTCTGCTTTCCTTCTCTCTGAACTTGCCTTTTTCTTTCCATCTTTCTATTCCTGCATCCTCACCCTCACTTCTGATTGCTTTGAGACTTTCCTCTTATTCCTCTCCTTCTCTAATCAGTTTTTCTTTTTTTTTTTAATCGGTACCGGGGATCGAACTCACAACTGCCTGCTTGCAAGGCAGGTGCTTATGCCGCTGAGCTAAATCCCCAGCCCCTCTAATCAGTTTTTCACTGTGTCCAACTACCCAGTTTTCTTCTCACACAACAACTTAAAAACTTTTTATACATACGCATTCCTTCTATCACCTTTTTAAAAAAGTGTATGAAAGTGTTTCACCAAGCACCTGGGAGACAGAGGCAAGAGGGTAACAGTAAATTCAAGGTCAGCTAGCCTACAGGGTGAGGAAAGGCCAGCTTGAAGTGAAGCATAGTAAGAACCCTGGAGGGACAGGGAGAGAGCAGAGGTGAAGGGTGGGGAGAGGAAAGGAGGAAAGGAGGGACAGGGAGGGGAGAGAGGGAGATACCATACACTCTGTCCTTGTTTTTGTTCACTTAAGAGTATGTCTCAGGGAATGGGGACATGGCTCAGTGTGGTGCAGTGCATGCCTCGCAAGTGCAAGGCCCTGAGTTTGAGTCCTGGTATCACAAAAAAAGTAAGAATACATCTTAGACACTGTTACGTATCAGTACAAAAAGAACTTTCTCATTCAGAGAAAGTTTCAGAGCTTTTTAATTCGTGGTCAGAGCATAATATATTCAACAACTCCTACTAATAAACTCTTGGGCATTTCTACTAATTTGCTATTATAAACAATATTACCTCATACACAGGTTATTTTGTACATGAGTGAATCAATGGAATACTTTTGTTTTGTTTTGTTTGCGACAGGGCCTCACTAGGCAGCTCAAAACCGGCCTGAAAGTCACAGTAATTTTTTTGCCTCATCCTCCTGGGATTACAGGCATGCATCATCATACCTGGCCCCTCAACGGAGTGAACTGCAAGTATTATGGTTAACAGGTCAAAGGTATGAGCACTAAAAACTGTCAAACTGCGCCGTTGGAGGTTTACAAGCAAGTAGTAGGATGTCCAAAAATAACCAAACTACTTAGTTTTCCTCTCAAAGAGAAAAACATTATCTGAATTAGTTAAAATAAGTGCCCTTTACAATATGGCCTTGTTTTCAAGTACACATAAAGATAGAGCAATTTTACATCAATCTATTAAGAAATGTGCGTATTTGTTTTACGATTACTTTAACAGAGCAAACACCCTCCACCTCCAATTAGGTAAACTCCTATTTTGAGCATTTGGCATAATTCTCACTTCATTGGCATAGCTATGACAGATTCTTTAAAAACGTTCTGTGCACACAGTGCAGGAGCCTGGCCCCATTTCACCTTGGTCCGCATAGGGAAGACATGCCTGAAAGGGAACAGCAAGGCTAGTGGAGGTGCAACGGCGGGGGAAGGACTCTACAGCTGCTTTTCTGACCTGCTTGACCCAGGAGGAAGAACTGCTCTTAACTGCTTGGCATCAGAGACAGCAACCGGACTACGACAGCTGGTGGGTCTGGTTACTAGGCATCCCAAGACCCAGTCCCAGATGCCATTTGTTCCCAGGCACCTCCTACATCTGTCTCCATGATTAACAGTCCTATGCAGGTTTTCTTGAGTCACACTGACCAGCTGTGCTTTCCTTGATTCCAAAGGGGTGCAACACTGACACATCTAACTTTTTTTCTTTTTTTTGAGACACAGTGTCACTATGTAGTTCACGATGGCCTTGAACTCACCATGTAGCCTAGACTGGTCTTGAATTTGAGGCATTCCTCCTGCCTCAGCTTCCTGAGTGCTGGGATTATAGACATGTGCCACCATATCTTTTAATAATTTTGAAATTGCAGGCTGGCTCTTCAGAATTGAGGGGACAACTGGTAGAAATGAGCCGAAGGCCCTACTAAGGCCCTTCTCACATACTCTAAACTTACTATTTGCCTGGGCTCCGTGCTGGAATATCAGGCACTGATAAATTTTATGGAGAGATATTTTTACTTCTTTTCTTCCTTTAGGAAGAAAAGAATCTCAAAGAAGAGGTCCATGGCACTTCAGGGAAGGATATGGGCATTCTTGGGTCTAATGCCATCAAAATAGCACAAAAGTCTTTAATCCCAAAGTGAATCAACTGATTTTCATTTCTGCAGTTAAGATCCTCACCCTCCCTTCTTTTTATACCACCTGAAATACTTCAGTTGGTCTCTCCAAGATGACACACCAACCCCCCAATGACAACCCTCATCCTCCTTATCACCACCGCTGCCCCTTTCTCATCAGTCATGTGATGTGCACCAATAAACACAAAGAACACTTGCTTGCTTGCCTTGTGGGTCCCTGCCCAGTCCCAGAAACAAGAGCCTGTGAGTTGGCTATGCAGTCATGTTTTGCTCTCAGCAGCGAGTCAGCTCATCTTTTCCCTGGCTCTTCCCAGCATGGTTTCCTGGTACCAAGCTGGGGCTAATTCCCTCTCTCTTGGAACAGATTAGGTCAGCACTGTCTCCTCCTTCTCTTTCTCTCTCTTGGGGTGGGACTCTGCATTTATTTTTTAAAATTTTTTATTAAATGTGTATTAGTACCCATCTGCAGTATGGAATGTTTATATTCTTGAAGTAGAGTTGATACATGTATATAACACATTTTAATTCCTTTTTTAAATCCCTTTCCTTCCCCACTTGCCCTCTTCCATCTCTTGATCCCCTTCCCATTGGAGAAAGATCTAGCTTCCTACTTCCTATTATCTGTCTTTTACTTTGTTCTTTATTTATAATACATGTTTCTCATATAAAAGAAACCATGCAATAGTTAAGCTTGTGTCTGATTTGTTTCATATAACATTATGGTCTAGAGGGGCATCTATTTTCCTAAAATGATTCATTTTACTTTCTTTAGGGCAGAGCAGCACTGCACTGTGTGTGAATACTGTCCCTTCTCCTACTCCAGCAATCTCTTACTTCTTTCAGCGCAGACATCCCATGATTCCCACTGGAAACCTGACATCTCTTCAAATTCCAACCGAAGCTGTCGTTCTGCTCAGCTCCACAGCACTCTTTCTCCTCCTTGGTCCAGGCCATTAGCCTTCCTGGGAGCAGTCTCTGATATACATCCGGAGTGATGGAGACGATGCCCAATCTGCTTTGGCTTGTTTATTGCTCCACAAGGCAGATCCTTCTATGCACAATCAACAGCTCGACTATACTGCAGCATGTAGGAAATATGGTGCTCAGTGCTAGAATGGAGGTATCTGCCCATTGCTTTCTGCAGTCTGGTAATGTCTGCTCTCTAACTTCTCCGACCAGAAAATTAAGGGCTTGCAGAATGTCTCTTAAAAGGATTTCCTACTGTCCTTAAGTCTAACCCCTTACGTTCAAAGTTACCTGGGGAGCAGCCTGTAGATAGATGAAGCCATGTAAGGAGAGCCGGCTGGCAAACTCCCACAGGAGAAAAGAATGCCAGTCCTGATAGATATGCCATTCAACATCACTGAGGGAACCATTTTCAAAAAGGTTCTTTGCAAAGATGTACCTGGTTAGAAATGTAAGTGGGATGGGGTGGCAGCGGGGAGAGTGGAGGAAGAATGGGAAATGGAATGAAAAGCACAAGAGAGAGAGAGAGAGAAACAGAAAAATCAATAACCAACTTGTTCCATGTTTGTTCAGACCACTTAACCTTTCTAGCTCCTCATCAATCCTTAAGCAATCTGAATTCTTAACCCTCAGCTCCCTCCCTCTTCAACAGTTTGATGGGTAATGGCACCTAGAATTAAAGGCTGAAACCACAGCTTTTGAGATGGAGCAATTCACTGGGGAAGAAAAAAAATAAAAAGACAGACAGACAGACAGATACTGGACGAGGACCACCTTGACCCATGACAAATTTCCCTGCTAGAAACCAGTCAGAGGATATAGCAGATGGGGCACATAAACTTGAACTTCTGAGATTTCCTTATTATTCTGGCAAGGCTCCTCCACAAAACCACCTACAACATTTCATTTAAGTACCAAATTCTTTCAAATCTCCAAGCTTCCTTCTCTCTAGCTAAGAAGTGGAAAAGCACTGTCTTTATGTGGTGTCACTTATAGAGGAGGAAATGCGTTTTCCACTGACCTCAGTGTTACCAAGAAAGCAGACTGTCCTCCAGGACTCTTACTAGCTTGCTTCTGCTGCTGAGCTTCTGAGTCAGACAAAAGAAAGCAAAAGGTAAAAATCAAACCTGCCTTTTCTCTTGCTTACTTTCACAAAAAAAGGAGGATCTGATAAGTAAGAAATCAAAGCTAAACAGAAACCATGGCTTCAGGTACCTTGATACAAAATGACAATTTCTCTTTAAGAGTGACCTCCAGTTTGTAAGGCAATACCCAGCAACTGGCCACTTGTGGGAAAATGAAATTCAAAATCCTTGTGTAGGAATCGATCAGAGAAGTACAGAGTTAAGGCTGTGAGTGCCATCCTTGAGAGCAGGTCTCAGTGTAACTCTGCAGGATCTAATCCTGACTCTAACATTCACTAGCTATGTTACCTTAGGAAGTGACCTGAACTCACTCTCAGTTCACTGCCTTAACTGTGTATTTTACTCATAAAGTCCTTTGAAGAATGTTCTGGTTTATATCTACATGTCCTCCCAAAGCCTCATATGCTAATATATGGGTGTGTGATCATGGGCTCATGGGTATGTGATACTAGATTAGTCCACTGGTTTTTGTTTTGTTTTTTGAAAGAAAAAAAAAGCAATAAAAACAATGGTACAAAATTTCAAAATATGATTATAGGAGAGTAGCAATGGTTAGTACATTGTATATTATTATCTTCAAAGTAGTTGTCCATATTACAAAGTACAGGCATGAAAAATTGATCAAACAATATAGGCACAAATATTTCTTTTCAATGAACTAATAGCAACTATTAGTATAACTATCTTAACTATTTTGTGAATATATGTATTTTTTTTATTTTTTCTTTTCCCTTCTTTCCTTTCCCCCATACCAGTTTCTCTTTCCTTTTGAACAGTTTCTTCTCATTTTGCAAAATATCTACTATATATTTTGGATCTTACTTTTTCAGCTTCTTACAATAGAGGAAACAACATGATATTTACGTATGCACGTGTGATTTCACTTATGAGTATGGTCTCAAGTTGCATCCATTTCCCCATAAATATCTCAAGTTTATCTTTCTTTATAGCTGAGTAATACCACATCTTTTAAATCTGTGCCTCAGTTTATGGGCATTCGGGTTGTTTCCAAGATTTAGCTATTACAAATTATGCTGCTATAAACATGGGTACACATATATCACTGTGGTATGATGTTTTCATTCTTCTGGGAAGATACCCAGAAGGTATGGGTCAAATGGGACCTTTAATCCTAGTGTTTTGAGGAATCTCCACACCAATTTCCAAAGTGGCATACACTCAACCAACAGTGGAGAAGGGTTCCTTTTTCCCCACAGCCCCTCCAGCATTTCTTATTGATTGATTTTATGATGATAGCCATTCTTTCTGGGGTGAGATTAAATCTCAGTGTTATTTTAATTTGCATCTCTTAAATGAACATTTTCTCATGTATTTATTTGCTATTTGTATTTATTTACCTGAGAAGTGTGTGTTCACACTGATAGGTTTATAGTTGGGAGGTGAAGCCTGGTGGGAAGAGATGGGTCACTGTGGGTGTGACCATGGAAGATATACATATATACATATACATATATATAATACGTATATATTCCCTCCTGTCTTGATGGCTGCTGCTCCCTGCCTGCCATGCTGCCCTGCCTTGAACTGGCTGGCTATGAACTGAATCTTCCACAAACTGAGTTAAAATAAAATTTTCTTGTTTTAAAATGTGGGTGTTAGGTACTTTGTCCCAGCGATGAGAAAGTAACTAAGACAAAGAGCAACTTGCACAGCACCCAAGGTATCTTTTAGTTATAATTAAAATGCTTTTT
Organism: Cavia porcellus; assembly: GCF_034190915.1. Taxonomy (NCBI): domain Eukaryota; kingdom Metazoa; phylum Chordata; class Mammalia; order Rodentia; family Caviidae; genus Cavia; species Cavia porcellus. The sequence goes on along the minus strand of NW_026947501.1, from coordinate 27,732,185 downwards.
GCTAGGCTATGAAAAGGCTAATTTGGAAATACTAAAAGTAAACTCATCCAGTTTGGTATCATCTAGCTATAGTCTAGTTGAAGACAATGAACTCAAGTTCTGAAAAATGTTCAGCTTCTTCAAAGAAAAATAGATGAAATTTCCATCTTATATAGAAAAATTAATAAGTCCTATAAAAAGGGCCTTGCTGCTCCCCAGAATGAGCACTTCACCTACGCCCCCCAAGCTAATCCTGATGGGTGATGAGGGGACAGGAGGGGGAGGTGCTAAGCACTAGGGGAAGGAAGCTTCTGCAGTCCATATTCAGGTCCTGTGGAGAACAAAGCTTAAGTACCTAACAGCTGAGGCTTCTGTTCTAAAACCACATGTTCGACTTCCCTTTAACGCAATCCAAAAAGTCTTAGATTTCTTCATCCTTGTACTCCACTCTCCCAAATAATGCTCCATGCTCCCCTTTTGGGACACAGACCACACCACATAAGCATGAGTCCAGTCCCTGCTGAGCTATGATATTTATGACCAGGAATAGGTCTGCCTTCTCTGTTGCAACCCCAGGATCAAGCCTAGTACCCAATAAATCTGTGTTGAGTAAACAAATAAAAAGATGTTCCCCCTACCCTGACCATCTCACACTGCACTACTGAGACACAACCCCAACCCCTAGAATGAATGTTTAAAATAATGAAAAAGGTCTAAATTGGCCTCCAGGATTAGAATTTGTGATTATCCTTTTTAATCTCAAAAATGCCCTCTCTGATGAAAGCATCTGAAATGCTATAGCTCCCCATAGTGTCATCAATTCTTACCTCTTTCTTTATAAGTAAACATTAAGATTTAGGTAGCTTCTTAACAAAGCATTTCTAATTAACAAAATATTTCTATTTCTGTTTTCCTCTCAGAATAATCTTGCATGCTACCTCACTAAGGGTTTAGAATTCAAAAGATCAACTTTGTATGTTTCCAAGCAACCCAGGTGATTATATGTAATTCAGCTTCCTAGTCCAAGAGACAAGGCTTCGCAAAGAGAAGCAAACAGGCAGCAGCATAGCTAAAAGTGGAGAAAGAACTACAACTCAAGAGCACATCCATCATGATGCACACATTCAGCTTTCATAAAGTGTAGGTTCCCAGGGCCTAGAAAGAAGGAATGTGTACTCCCCAGAGTTTTGTTTCACATCTTAACATGATTCTGAGGCTAAGTCAGAACAAGCACAGTGAACCCTCTTATTTCTTTTTTCCAGAAGGCTTTATGAGAGCCCCAAGAAGCAGAACTAGTTTATCTAATTTAGAATTAAATGGGTAAGTGACTGAATGTCTTCAGCAGTGAATGGACAATGAAAATGCAGTCCTTTTCATTCTGATAGATCAACAGGGCTTAAGTAAGATAGAATTTTGCTCAAAAGGACCATTTCACTGACAAAAGTCATTTACAAACCTTCAAATACAAAAAACCTGGCAAGTGTCCTGACCAACCACCTGCCTCCATCTCCAGGAGTCCTAACCCAAGTCACTCTCTGGGCTCTGAGGCAGAGCCAGGAATTCAGCATGGCTAGACTACTTCTTCTAGGACAGATGGGCTTGGCTCCCATGCTAGCGGCTGGTCTCACTAAATGTGACCTCACATTTCACTCTTCCAACGTGGTCAGGATGAGCCCTTCCCTTGAAGTGAAACATGTACTTGTTTTTAACTCTACACTCTAGAGAACAGCGATCCCTGTCACAAAGAGTTAAAAACAAAACAAGACAAAACAAAAGGCTAAACTGAGACAGAAACTAATTTCATGATATGCTATTTTTGCCTAGACATTCTTTCTCGATGAATAAAAAAAGACAAATAGATATTTTGTGATCATTTTAGGAATACAAATTTTAAATCCATCCACTTTTTTCTTAAAGGTAATAACCAACCATCTGGTTTCTGAGAACATGCACTACTACTACCTGATCTATTCTGTGCCTTTTAGCATGTAATGGTTATAGTAGGCCTCTGTGCAGTAAAATAAGGAAACATAAGGCAATTAGTGGCTCTGTGGGAAATTCAATGCCTTTAGTTTATGAAAAACATAATCTCTTTTTGACATATACAAATATGATAGCTCAGCAGAACTACAACTCTGGACAAATCTGTATAAAGCTGCCTTTACAAAGAAGAAAAGTTTTCAAAGCACAATCTTCAATAACTAAAATAACACATGGGCTGTGAAGGAAGAGAAAACACAGACCTGGACAAGGGGCATGTGACTGCAGCGGGCCTGGCATCCTACCTGTCACTGTACACAGACCTCTCAAAGATCTGTACGGGCTGCTTGGCCTGTAAAAGCTTCTCAGGGAAGAGCTCCAGCTGTACCTTCAGGCGGCTCATAAAGGAACATGTCTGGAATGTGTAGGACCATCGTGCTGGCTGCTGGTACATCATGTCCAGCAAGTTTCCCAGGCTTCGGGTAGTTTGGCCCTAGAGAGGATTAAAAAAGGGGAGAATTTCCTGTAAGGTATATAGGAAATGAGAAAATTTAATACTCAATGCAAGAAGAAATTATGCATCTTCTTCCACTAAAGAAATATAATTAGATCCTTCTGCTTGGCTGAAATCATAAAATCAAGGAAGAGATTTTCCTACCTCATTAGAGAATAATCTGATTGAGGAAGACGATATGCTATACACAGAATTAACACATTCACTGATAGATGGATTTGTGGAGTCTGTCTGGAGAGGAGTTAATGATCAATAATCATCTAAAATTCTACTTTGATCAAACTTTTCTATTGTAACACTATAGTGTTTCTTTTTTGAGATTCCATCTGTGGCTATTTCTTTCTAAAACTTTAAAGCAGACAAGAAAGCAATTGCTTATTTGAAAATCTAACCAACCAAACAAAAACAAAATCTTCTAGAGAGTGAACTGTAATTTGAAGTTTCACTTATTTAGTATATGCAGGTAGGAACAAGGCGGGGATACTCAGGATCCCCAGATTCTTTTCTGGACTCTGCACTGATTTAATGCAAAACTGAGTTTTGTGCAAAGCACTTTGGATCTGCATTTATTCATGCGAAGCATTCACTGAATCATTAACTAACGGCCTGCATAGATGAAGTGCAATGTGGGTTAGGGGTACACAAGGGGTATAGAAAAAGGAAGTAACACATGTCAATGTTCACTGTGTGATATTATCTCATTTAATCTTCAAAACAACTTCATGAGGAAAAGTTACTGTGTCCATTTTCCAGAGGGGAAAGCCTAACTTATTTCCTAAGGTCTCATGGAGTTAAGTAAGTGTTGAATTTCTCCAATTCCTTCATTTTAGTACCTCTCAGTAAAAGTAAAAGACATGGTTTCTAGACTCAAAGAACTCATCATACAAATGGGAAGGTGACGATTAAGATATAAATAGCTCGAATATAAGGCAGATCACACGATAAAGAGACAAATCATAAAAGGTAGAGGGAATCCCAGGTTTCAGAAAAAAAAGAGGAAAAGGCCTTAAACTGCAAAGTAAATGATGTGTGGAATTTTCATTGATGGAAATGGAGATTAAGGAGACAGCATTTTGCTGGGCATAATGGTTTATATGCTTATAATTCCAAAATACAGGAGGCTGAGGTAGGAGTACTTCTGTGAGCTCCAGGCCAGCTTAGGCTACATAGTCAGTTCAAGACAAGCCTGAATTATACATGGATACCCTGTCTCAAAACAAAACAAAGCAAAACAAAACTACATAGCATTTCTGGTGAAGACAAACATCTGGATTGCAGGAGGCAAGGTTAAACTAGAAGTGGTCCAAGCTGCCTAAAAAGCATTCTTGGATTACACAGAAGGGTTGTAGCCCTTTAAAAGGCTTTAGTAGAAAGCAATGTGTATAAAGGTGAGTGGATCTATGAACTATTTAACTCAGAGGTATGTTCAAGATTTCTCTCCTTCCAAAGCTTTAGTGAACAAACACATACCACCCTCACAAATGGCCCCTAAAAGCTGCACATTGGAGAAAAATTGGACTCTCAAGTCTCTGATGCTATGCATTACTGGAGAAGACAGGAATAGCCATGGTGTCACACAGTTCCGTACCAAGAGGTAGACTAGGTGTGGGCTATGAATCAGTGGGTTTAGGGCTATTAGAAGAATGGCCTGGAAGAAAAATCACTTACATAATTTCCTATAGAATTCATCTCAGCTACAGTCCAAATAAAAACATCTCCTCAAATGTATAAGCAAATAAAATGATAATAACTGAATATAAAAATAATCTGCAACTCAAAAGGAGAGAGGATCAGTCTGTAGGCTTAGGCAGAAAGAAATGTCTGAAACAGGAAGAAAATCAAAAATATTTCAATGGAATCTAAATAAGAAAATAAGCCAAAAAATATACAAAAAGAAAAAAAAGGAACACTATGAAGACATTGTTGGAAATGAAGAGACACAACTGCCAAAGAAAACACTCCAGAAATACAGTGACTAGAAAACTATGCACTATAGCAAACACAATTAGCAAATCCAGCCAGGTATGGCGGCACATGCCTGTCATCCCAGCACTTGGGAGGCTGAGACAGAAGAATTGCTGTGATTCTGAGGCCAGCCTGGGCTCCATAGTGAGTTCAAGACCAGCCTGAACTACACAGCAAGTCTCTGTCTTAAAAAACAAAAAATCAAAACAAATTAGTAAGTCCATACTAAATCCAATCAGTAGATCCAATTTGATCCATACTGAATAGCAACTTAAATTCTCCCTGCACTAACAGAAAAAGGGCATACAATTATGAAAAAAAAAGACATGTTATGATATCCAATATACAGGATAATGGAGCTATAAGGTATTTTTTTTTAATCTGTATTTTTTTTCTTTCCTCTAGAGAGGTACTTCAAGATGTAATGTCAGTTGTGTTCTACCTGCCAGCACTTAGGACAAATTATTCTTTTTTGAGGCAGTCCTGCTATTCAGTTCAGGTTGGCCTTAACCTCATAGCAATCTTCCTGCCTCAATCTCCTGAGAGCTGGAAGTATAGGTGTGTGTCACCACACCCTAATCACAACAATTTTGTATCAAACAATTGACAAAGGGTGCTAGATTATCTCTTACGACTTTAATATACAGTTGGCCCTTCATGATCTACAGTTCTGCCTCTGCAGATTCAACCAATAGACTGAAACTATCTAAAAAAACAAAAATTATGTTTTTACAGAACACATATACTTTACTCCTATCCTTATTTCTTTTTTTTTTTTTTGTCTTTTTCCTTTTTATCAGTACCAGGGATCGAACTCACGACTACCTGCTTGCAAGGCAGGCGCTTATGCCGCTGAGCTAAATCCCCAGGCCCCCCCCTTTTTTTTGTCTTTTTTCTTCTTATTTCTTAATATAGCATACATTCTTACATAGCATGTACTTTGTATTATGTATTACAAACAATCTAGAGGTGACTTAGAGTATACCAGGGGAAGTCCTCCAATTAATCCCCTGCAGATACTGAGGGACTACTGGACTCCTGGCTCAGACAAAGCCACCTAATCAAGCAGACAATTTTCCTTCTCAAGAGAGCAGAGTTCAGAGTATTAGACAAAAAAGGAATAGATGAAAACTTCTACCCATAAGGTACACATCTCTGTCACTACTGAAAATCACTAGCTGTTTAACAGATATATATGTTTTCTTGAGATGTTTGGGAATGAGGAAAAAGTTCCATGGTACAACTAGGAGACCTAATTAAGAGTACACCTGATGAACAGAAACTATTATCAAGAAAAAAAATTAAGGAAAGTATTGAATGCCACTAGAAAAATTCACTGAGTACTAAGAAAGACTATTGTACATACATACATACATATGCACAGATGTACCAGTGCACAACATGGACACACAGGGGACCTACTGCAGCAAAAAGTAAAAGTTCATTAAAAATAAAACAAACAACCCCCCAAAAAACTTCAGGAAGGGGAAAAAGAGACAAATTACTTACAAAGAAAAAAGGATTCCAAGAATATAACACATTCCTGCAACAGAAGCTACTAAAGATGATTTTAGACAAGCGACCACTCAGAAATTATTTATAGCACTTGCCTAGGTAGTATTCCTTCTGGGAAAAACAAAATAAAAAAAAAAGCAAAACTCTAGAATGTATCCCCAACCAACTGGAAAATAAGTCAAAATGAAGAAAAGCAGCAGTCAAGGAGCAAACACTTCACTACAAATTAAGGTAGTTGTGTGTATTAATGCCAGTTTAACAGTTATTTAATAGTTAAGAGAAATTCTATTAATCAAAACATTCAGTTTGTAACATCTCACCTGATTTCAATACACCTGAGGATGGAGTCTGGAAAAGAAAGCAATAGAAAAGGTCTACAGATATGTCCACAGATACGCCATTAACATTTTGGTAGATCTAAATATGTATATTTAACTGTTCTCTGAATGGAGAGAAAAATGAAAAAAAATGAAAAAAAATTTACGAGAAGGAGAAAGAAAAAAAAGAGGTGAAGAAGGAGAAAAGGAGGAACAGGAGGAGAAAAATGAAAAGGAAAAGAAAGTACAGAATAAGATGTCAGACATAATCACAATAAAAGAAAAAATTCTCAATAAAGGCAAACTGTCATAAAAGAAACACCTAGAACAAAATATTACTTGAAAACAAAGGGAAAGTGAAATCTATCATGTAGATATAAATAGAAAGAATGCATATGTTGTATATTAAGGAAAAAGCATTAAGTGCTATAAAGGCTTTTTAGAAAATACTGTAAAATAAAAAAGATTTAACAAAGAAGTCATGACTCTTTACACAGGGAATACTAAAGTGATAAAACATAATATAAAGTGAAGCCAATTCAAAATACAAGAAAATGTTTTTATGTTTATCACTTCTATATAGGTTATGTGAGTATAATCTGTAGCTATCACATATTTTTAAATCAAGTTATTTTCATTGGATAGAACCGAACACAGGTGACTAAGAATAGGGTGTCCTCTATTTCTTCTACCTATCTCTCATTCATTCATTCTTCATTCCTGCCTACTTCTGGAATTTTTTTTTTTTTTTTTTTGAGACAGGATCTCGCTGTGTAGTTTTAGGATGATCTTGAACTCATGGAGATCCTCCTGCCTCAGTCTCCCAAGTGCTGGGATTACAGTTGTGTACCACCATGTCAAGCTCAATTTCTAGAATACTCAAGCAACTCCTTGTTGTCAGACTTCCTCAAGGGACAATGATGATGACAACAACAGTAACAGCAACAAAAAGGAGACTGTAGATATGCAGACTTGAAGTAATTTTTTAAAATATTATTTTGGGTTCTGTGACATTGTTGTGGAAATTTAAAGGTATGCAATATTTAATTCAGGCATGTACCACAAGTTTATGGTAGACTACACCCCGGGGTAGGGTCAAGGCATCCTGCTTCTGTCAGCAAACTCCTTAGCTCCTAAGTCTACTATGTCTGAACTGTGGTTTCTTGTTTATCCTTTTTTCCTTAGTTGGATTGTAAGCTATGACCTGTCAACCTGAGAATCTTTAAAGTATGATTCAAGTATTGTTGTACTCTTTACCATGTATTTAAAAAGTTTTAAAAATACAAAGAAAAGAAATAGGATCTAAAGTTAAAAACACAAACAAAGACAAAACACAAATTTCAATACATCTGTCAAAATTTAACAGAAGAAGAGCCCCAAAAGGACAAGTCAGGGAACTAAATGATTAGTTTTTCCACCTATCTGAATTCAGGATACATCTTCAACAATTATTAAATTTAGATGTTTCCACTATTCCTTAGAATCCTCTTATAAACAATGGCACCTTAAACTGGGTGTGGTGGTGCACTCAGCACTCAGGAGGCTGAGGCAGGAAATTCATTGCAAATTCAAGACCAACCTGGGCTACAAAGTGAAGTCAAAGCCAGCTCAAACTGTGTAGCAAGACCTTATCTCAAAAAGACCATACAAACCAACCAACCAACCAACCAACCAACCAACCAAAAACCAGACTACTAATTACTATCCATAAATACAAATATTTAAAAAACAAAACAAAGGCATCTTAACACTGAAGTTCATAGTGCACTTACCAAAATTGATTATTCATAAACCATAAAGAAAATCTTAAAAGTTACCCAACCTAGGAATTATTAAGCCACATTGTCTAACTATAACAAAAATCAAAGTACAAACAACAGACTAGCGCACAAAGATCTACTAAAAAGTGCAAGATGCTTTAACTACTGAGCAAAGAATAAATCAAAAGTACAATTATAAACTCTTCAGAAATTTCAGTCAAAACTTTATCAAAATCTCAAAATAGGGCCTACGCTTGCCCAGTGTGGTGGCGCATTCCTGTAACCCCAGCACTTGGGAGGCTGAGTCAGGAGGACCATCAAGTTCACAGCCAGCCTGGGCGACGTAGTGAGTTCAAGGCCAATGTGCTCTACAAAGCAAGACTCTGTCTCAAAAACGAAAACAAAATGGATCAAAGCTTACTCTATAAAGACAATTTCTAGTTGCAGCTGCTTTTACTATTAAACTGGTAGAGGGACACAAAAACTAATCATTTAGCTGCAAAAGGTTTATAAAGTGCAAAGAAAATTTGAGGAAAAAAATGAATAAACTCAAAGGCAAAAATTAATGATTCAGAATGCAAGTCCCAATAGAATTAAAAACAAAAATCCACTAATTGGAATTTTTTAAAGGAGAAAAACTAGATAATCATCTATCAAATCTGTTTCTTCCCGAAATATTCATGCAAATAGGAAACATTAGACAGAAAAATATAATAATTCTAGACACAGAAGACTACAAATATAAAGTACTAATTTTATAACATTAAATTTGAAAATCTCACTAAAAGTACAATTTTCTTGGAAAACAAATTACCAAAATTGACCCAAGAGGGAATAAAAACGAACAAAAAAGAAACAACCCTTGAGGAATAATCACTGAGGGAAAAAACAGCTGCTAATAACTATGCTCCTAAGTATCACTTAATCCATATAACTTTAAAGATGATTTCTATTATATCTTCAAGAAATGGTAATTCTTATGCTAAAAATGATGCAAAACTTAATTTGCTTTTGAAACCCCAGTGGTAAAACTTGTTAAGAACTGTCCACACAAACAGTAATACCAATTAAACGTAGATGCAAAATTGCAACAATATATTAAAAAATTAATGGAACAATACTACAATGACAAAAGTTTATTCTAGAAATTTAAGGATGGTAACTATCAAAACTATGACTAAGAGATTAAAAAAGAAAACCCTGGGGGCTGAGGGTGTGACTCAGTGGCAGGGAGCCTGCCTAGCACGTTTGAGGAACTGGGTTCAATCCCTAGCACCCATGATAATCTCACTAGATGCTGAAGAGGCTTTTAATGAAAATTCAACTTTTGATTCTGATAAAAACAGTTAACATCCTAGTAAAAAGAAGGGCTTTTCCTCTGCATGCCCTATTGAAATGAATAACCAACAGAGGAACTTAAAACTAACAAACTAGAAGTAACTTCATTGAAGACAGAACAAAATAAGGGTAACTACTCTCACACTCTTAATTAATATTATTCTTGAAGTTTTACCTAGAAGAAGAAAATAGAGATGAGGTTTGGAAAACTCTTCCTAATGATTACTACTTAGAGACAACTATCATTTTATAAAATTCCAAGCACACATAATCCGAGTACTTGGGAGTCATACAAGTCAAATATATAACAATCTGCTGTTTTCCTTCAAATCTGTGACAATCAATTTGAAAAGATAATGGGGGAAAATACAAGTCACCATAACAATAGCATATATATTCCTCTCAGGGATAAACTAAACAAGAAAACTATGCAGACAAGTAGCTAACCATTTGTGAAAAAATAAACAGTTCTACCACTTTTAAAGTCATCTAAAGCATAAGCAACAGAAAGACATATAGGTGGGTGCTTTTAAAATCTTGGATTTTGAAAGATTTTTTTAACACTTTAGTATCAAAGACACTAACTATAAAGAAACAGATGCACAGATCTGACTACAAAATTAAACTATTAAATTTCAAAATGTATCACATATAAAGACAAAAGAAGGGCCCCGGGATTTAGCTCAGCAGGATAAGTACCTACCGGGAAAGCGCGAAGTCATGCGTTCAATCCCCGGTACCAAAAAAAAAGATAAAAGAAAAATGACACATTGGGCAAAATTATAAATAATATGTGTAAGAGTTAATTATTATACACATACTGAGCTCTCACGAGGCTACTGCAAAAAGATCTCAATAAGGAAAAAAGCAGCAAGAGGTGAACAGACAATACACTGAAGGATAATAAATGGATAAGAATACGTTCAACTCATTGGTAATCAAAAACATAAGATTTTCTTCTTGTTCACATTAACAAGGATAAAAGGAATAGTATCTAGTATTGCTGAGAGTATAAAGAAATCGGTACAATTTTTCTGTAGGGAAATTTTGTAAAACAATATAAATCTCAATAATGTAGACTAATTTCTGGATATCATAATTTCAGTTCTAACTTACTCTAAGAAAATACACAAGTTGAAAGGTTCTTGCCCTAGTATAAATCACTATACAATTATGCTGGTGGTCTAACGTGCCCCAAGGCCAACGCAGGAACACTTACCACTTCCTGCTTCTTCTTCAGCCCAAATTGCAACTCCCTTCCTGTCTGCACGCACAGAGAATTCCAATCAGTTCCTCACGCGTCATCAATGCTGCCCCATGCACCACTTCTGATCAGAGGTCATATAACCCTCTGCCTCTCGGTATCTGGTTGAAAAAGACAGCCCAACCACCATGGGTTGTGTGCGCCTTTCCACATCGTCAACTCAACAAACCTTTCATTTTGTACTTTTTGCTTCTCTATTGCGTATTGCGCCAGAATACTTTTAACATAAGTACACAAAATTTGGCTATTAATAAAAAAAGATCCGGGCTGGGGATTCAACTCAGCGACATAACCACCTGCTACAAGGGATATTTGTCATTGAAACATTGTTAATAATGTGCAGAAATTAGAAAACTAAATAAACCAGTTCACAAAGGACTGGATAAATGATAATTCCATATTATGAAGAGTACTATAGCCAACAGCCATTAAAATGACATTACTACTAGAGTTTACCTGGTAAGCGACATGTAGGTGACAATCACTTTTTGTTTGAGACAGGCTCTTACTAAATTGCCCAGACTAGCCTTGAATTCTTGATCCTCCTATTTCAGTCTCCCAAGGTACTGAGATCACCGGTATGCACCATCACACACATCTGGTGCTACACAATTTTTGTTTAACTATCTATATATAGTTGAACATAAATATATATATATATATATATGTATGTATTTATGTATTTACAACTATGTAAATATGTGAATATATACACCTCCTTTAGAAAAAAGTATTAAAGGACAAAAATAACCATTCTAATGGATAATAGTATGATAGGAACATCAGTTATCTGCCGAACAAATGATGCCAAAATTTAGTGGCTTAAACAAAAACCACTCATTATCAGTTTCTTGGAATTCGAAAAGCAGCTCAGCTAGGTAGTTCCGTTTCATGGATCTCAAGAAATTTCAGTCAAGATGGTGGCCAAGGCTGCCAGCTTCCAAAGATGGCTGGTATTAAGGAACTCGCCCTCCAGGAGATCCATTCACACAGCTGCCGACAGGATGCCTCAATCTTTGCCTTACAGACCTTCTGATGTGGCTTCTTGCCATGGTAGCGGGTTTCCTCCAAGCATGACAGAGGCTATAACATCTTTATGACCTATCCTAAAAAGCCACACTGTCATTTCTGACACATACCAGGCATTAAAAACAAGTGTTACCAGGCACAGTGGTACATGACTGATAATTCAGCTACTTGGGAAGCTGGGGCAGGAAGACAAGTTCAAGACCAGTGTTATAGTCAAGGCTTTACAAGAACCGATTTAATACAGGACACATAATTTATAAATTATTTTATAATATTCACCCAAAAAGTCAAATGCAGAAGAGTTCAAGAGATCTGTCAGTGCGGTAGAGACTTGAAGAATCCAGTCGAGGGTCTGGATCCCACGGCAATATCCCAATGGGTCTGGTCGGAGGCCTAGGCCTAGGTACCATGGATCTGCACCCAGAAGGCCCAAAGGCCAGTGGTGAAAGCTAGAAAGTCTGTGCTGGAAGGCTGAGGGATCTGCAGTGGAGCCAACAAGTGAAGCTCAAGGTGAAGACCCAGAGCTCCCCCAAAGATAATAGCAGCTATCCCTGGTACAGGGAGGACCTAAGCTTCAACACCACCACCAAGTTTGCTATCAGGAAAACCAGCCACAGCAAGCTTCTCCAGGAGAATCAACAGCATACAACCTTCCCTTCCAATTCACCTTTTATGCTGTTCAGGCAGTATTCCTCACATGGATCTTTATGTCCAGAACCACACTCAGTTCAGCTGGGTGTTTGCGTTTAAGTTGACCATTAATTAATCCATCACAGCCAACGGGGACAATTTTGTTAAAACTATCTCAAAAAATAAGTTTTGTGTGGTGGCATGTGCCTGTAACCTCAGCACTCAGGAGGCTAAGGCAGGAGGATCTCCACCAGTTCAAAGTCATCCTGGGTTACATACTGAGTTCAAGACCACCCTGAACTACAAGACGAGACCCTGTATCAATTATCACTCACTCACTCACTCACTCAGTCAACCAACCAGGCTGGCTCAGTATACACAACGCCACAGGTTCAGTCTCTAGTACTGCAAAAAATGAAAAACAAAACAGAACAGTAAGTCCAGCTCTTACTCAAAGGGGAAAAAAATAAGTTATACCTTTTGAAGCAGTAAGCAATCAGTTTGTGGACGATTTTGAAACCCCAAAAATTGGTAGTATATCCAGAAAAAGTATACATTTATAAATGAAAAAGTTAATTTCATAAATACATGAACATACAAAGGTATAAAGAGACAACTTAAAAATCCTCAATAAGCATATGGTACCTTCCCACAAAAGCTAACATAATCCCACTCTGACTAGGAGAAAAATGGCATCCAGAACAAGTTCTGTGATCCTCTACCATTAAGACCACATCTAGAATATCCTGTTCGGCTCTGAGTACCACAATTAGTAAATCTGGTATGGAAGGTGAACAAATTGGAGCTGACCATTTAGATGAGTTACTTCAGGAATGAAGAACAATCTGGGGAGCAACTGGAGGTGTCTGCCTTAACGCAGTTAGACTTCAGAGGGAGAGAAAAGAGTAGGGCATATCATAGCCTTCCCTGTATACACATGGAGAAGTTAAGAGGTGAGAGGCAGAACCTGAACCAATGAGTCAGGTAACAGGTGTTCAATCACCTCAACATGATGAACTGTTTAACAATTAGAGTTGGTAAAATAAACCTTGAGCCATTCAATGAATTTTCCAAGTGGCTACAGGAGAAATATACAGAGCCAGGGGGGCATGCAGCTCAGTTACTCTGAAGTTCATGTCCAAACTGGTCTTTCCCTATTCATACCAGTGTGGCTAATGTTGAAACCAACCCTATGGCCCTTGCCAAAGCAGTAGACCTGACAACAGGGCCTAAGCCAAGAGGTGTAAATGAAATGTGTGATAGTTTGTACAGTATAGGGCCTGGCACATAATGCAGTAAGTGCCTGACTTGGAAACATCCAAGATGCAAACTTTTACAAGTGCATTGTATGATTTACAGGTGTAGTAAGATTCACTTTGTTGGATTTTGAAGGAATGTGACTTACAAATGTTCTCCTAGAACAGAACTTGTTCATAAGTTAGGAACTCACTGTTAAGTATGTGCTTTATGGATTTCAACTATAACCTGTGTTGACTCAGAGTATGATGGAATGCTCTGCAAGGTTCCTTCCAATTTCTAAGACTACAAAAAGTTTTAAGTCATGTCACTATTAATCCTGATAGTCAGCTTCAGAAATAATATAAATACTTAAGTGACAAAATTTATCTTCAAAGGTAGAATGGTTGGAAATGCTTTGGGAAATCACACAGAATAGAGGTAGACATACTGCACAGACATATAAAAACCACAAAACCCAAAATTAAACATATCAAACACGTCATAGCCTCATTGGTGGATATGACCTGCTTTCTAGAATCGTGTTATTTTTAAAAATTAATCAATTGATAATTTTTTTGGAGGCCATGTTTGCTATGCAGTTAAGGCTGGACTTGAAATTCACTATGTAACCCAGACTGGCCTCGAACTTGTAGCAATCCAACTGCCTCATCCTCCCCAGTCCTGGGACTACAGGTGTGGGCCTGGCATGAAGTTATTTTAAAAAGGAGATTTAAACAGGGCTATTTCATTTCCTTAGCACAAATTAAATTACTACAATTAGATTATTCACCCATGCCTGCCAACTACCCACCACAACTGAAAACTTACTTTTTGGGTGCCAGCAGCCTGGATATTCTGCCATGTTGCTATAGGTTCTGTAGCTACGTGCCACTCTGGGTAAGTTTTCATGAGTAACTTCACAAAGGTAGACTTTCCCACAGCTGTAATGTAAACAGCATATATTGGGATTGTTCTCAAATCAGGATGAAGAAAGCTACTACACTCTACTATGAATGAATGCTCTAGTCAAAGGGCACCAGTACCAGCAGCCATACTATTGTCGGACTCATGGTGGATCTGGCCATACCATCTAGAGTCATTATAATGAATATAGGCAACAGAAGAAAACTCCTTTCAAGGTTTGATTGGCAATTCCAAAGTCCCCCAGCTTCCAGAGACAAAGTGGTTATCAGCATTGAAAATTTAACAGAGCCATCAAAAGTTGGTGAAATCAACTACGTAAAGCTTAAAGCACGGCTCAGGAGGTCAGAGCATTCTCTTCTGAAAAAACATCATTTGGGCTAAGACCTGAAAAATGAACAGTTAGCCTGGCCAAGATTAGGAGAAGGATAATCTGTATAGAGGGTAGCATGAACGAAGGCCTCAGAGGAGAAAGAACTCTGCACGTGACAAAACAGAAGAGGCTCCGGAATAAGCCAGCAACACTACAGCATGAGTGGATGAGGAAGAAGAGTGGTTTGAGACGGGGCAGCCAAACAGACAGGGAGTCCAGTGCCAAGGTCACATGTGATCTGGTAGCCCATGTAAGAAGGACTCATTTTTATTTTAAGGGAAAAGGGGAGTCACTGACAATGGGTTTTAGGCAGAGAAATTGGAGATTCCTTCCCATTTGTAAATGATCCCTCTGCCAGCTGTATAAGAATGAGCTGAAGCTAAAATAGGCAGATATCAGCATATAATAGTAGCTCAACCAATGTGATGCAGGGAGATACAAAGTAGTGGTTGCTTTGAAAAATATTTGAGAATGTAACCAACCTAGTACCAATCACTTATCTTTTGCCACTTCACTAATGTCTGGCTCATACCTTCCCTGAGCTCCAGAGACACAGAACCCTCCAGACATCCCACAAACACTTCACAGTCAATATATCCCTCAAATGAGCTTGTCATCTTTCTCTCAAACTGAGCTTCCTCCTGTATCCCAGACCTTGGGTTTTGGCAATATCATCCACCTATTGTCAGAATATCTTCCTCCTCTGCCAAACCTCAAATAGTCATTAGTCCTTGGCTTCCAGCTTTCCCCATCTGTTCTTTTCTCTCCACTTAGACCTCTATGCCCAAGATGAAGTTCTCCTCAGCCCTTGCATCTCCAATTCCAACCTCATTCTCTTTATCCCAACCTCCACACTGCAGCCATATTGCACATAAAACACTGCTTCAAATCCTCTGACAGCTCCCTGTTGCCTTCATGATAAAAATCAGAATGATTAGCACAATACTAGACACAAGATCTGGTTCCTATTTATGCCTCTCCAGCCCCAGCTTTCCTGGATTCCTGCTGGACCAAAGTCTTTGCAACTCCAACCACACCGTGTTCTTGCTTGCAAGTATGACTTGGCATTTCTCTCTCCTCACCTGGCCAACTCCCACTCAGTTGTCAAGGTTCTACTTAGAAGGACTGCCTGTGTAAGGCTCTTACGACCTTGATGCCTCTCAACTGGATTCCTTTGTGCTTGGCCTGCTTTCTGTGGGTGACTACATCACTGGAATTGTAACTGTATTTCTCCAGGTAGAAGATAGGGTTCCTGCAGGGTAGAAAACAAAGACTTTCCATTTTGTTCAGTCTCTGCTCTTCTCACACATCAGTGAAGAAGTGCTTCCCTGCTCTTCCAAATCTACATCTAAACCCTTTTCCCTACTAAAGCCAAGGTTTTCTCTTATCCATGAAGCTCGGGAATTCTCTAGCTCACACCGAATTCCTACCATGCTGGTCAGTTATCAATTGGTTGAGTTTGTATATTTTCAGATAGGCCCTAGGTTAAAATTCTTTAGTCCAGTGGTTAATATTTGAGTTGCAAATTGTTCAATAATATGAAACATGGCCCCTGTTACCAGCTAAAAAAGTACTTTAAATAAGGTAGAAAGTGAAAGATACTTGATTTGTTGAATGGTTAGGACTGAATGTTGAATTACTGGCATCTTTTAACTGACATTTTTAAAACATGAAAAGTGATTACCCAAAAAATCGTTGGCGATGGTATGGAAGGACTCTGAGGGTAAGGCAGTACCAATTTCATCTATGAGATCAGACTAGTTCATCAAGGGCAATCCGGACTCAGAATCCAACTCATGCCATTTAAACACATAAAGCCTGGAATGCCAACAAATTAGATATAATGGGAATACGAAATACATGGTTGATTCCTGGAACAATCACTTCTGATACCCAAGGCAGTCGATATCATTCCCCATTCTGGAAAACCAAGTAAGTAATCAAAAGCTAGCTTCAGCACACAATGACAGTAAGCAGCAGTGGAAGGTCACGGGAGATGGCCATCCATGTTGCAAGGACTGGGAAAACCGAGGTAATTCACCATAGGGCAGAACAGTACTTCCTAAATGAATTCTGCTGGGATTGAGCTGTGCTACCCAGAGATATGGCTAAAAATAACTCAAAGTCAGCCATTTATAGTAGCATCTGGGATGACATACTTTTTCAGTGTTGTGATATCTGAAAAGTTTTTCCCTTCTTGCTTGGGTGTCTTTGTTTCATTTAAAGACACATGACTTAATGTGTCCCCACCCTAAAGGGGCTTTGTAAGAGTGGTGGCATTTGTTTCTCTACTGGCACAAAGGGCTCTTCCTAGTGGCCCATGTGCACAG
This sequence comes from Cavia porcellus, assembly GCF_034190915.1. Lineage (NCBI taxonomy): Eukaryota > Metazoa > Chordata > Mammalia > Rodentia > Caviidae > Cavia > Cavia porcellus. The sequence continues at coordinate 27,715,031 of NW_026947501.1, read as the reverse complement.
AAAGTTTCACTTCCTCAGGCAATACCAGCTGCTTATGACACTCAATTTAGGTAGATGCCAGCTCTTATTATTTTTCTATATGCAGCAGAGGTTTAAAGTTTTGATGAAGTTTGTGAAGTAGAATGACCTCACAATAAGAATTAAACCTTCCCTTGGGCCTTCCCTTTTATTTTATTTTTAAAAATGTTGGCAGTATTTTCTTAAGTATATTACTTCAACACTGAGCTTCACTAGCTCCTGGAATGTCACTCCATAAGCTCAACCAAGGAGTTCCACTGTCGACATTCATCTTTTCTCAATCCATGGCTTTTTCTTTCAGCAAGTTTTTCTATGCACTACAGTGCTATGGCTATCAATACACTATGCTAAAATCTAGCAGTAAGAAGTATCTGATGTAATACCCAAAATAATGTAATTATAGCCATAGCTACATTATGCTAAAAATCCAATACCAAGACAGTATCTGATATAATATCCCAAAGTATATATTCTAGTATTTTAACATAGTTGCAATTAATGGCAATTTCTTTAATATACTGTCGTTTCTAGACATTTTCTTTTCCAGAACAAGATGGAAAACATGAGAACAAAATCTAATGCTGAAATCCTTTACCAAAGTAAAAATAAAACTAGTATCTTTTTTTTCTTTTAAATCTCTCAAACAACATTTAGTGTTCCAGGGACCGTATCTGATGCTGCGTCCAGTCAGTCAATAGATATTTATAGAGGAGTGGAGGTACTACAACCAAACTGATGATCCAAGCTCAGATCCTGCCCTCAAGGAACTTATTTTTCTCCAACTCTGAGACCAAGTACCCAGTATCAAATAGGCTCTGAGTCTAGAAGAATCTTAGGCAAATAAATTAGTCAGCATTCTTTAAAAAAACTTAGTTCCTTTTATTTTCTTCTCATAGGAAACTATTTACTGGGGGGAAAAAGGTTCTTCATGGCTTCCAGAGTATGATGCAAACTTACTCGTTCAGCACCAAAGAGCCTCACTGCTCTAACACCCCTCCTCCCTCAGGCTGCCTGCCGACCCGACCCAGTGATTCATCTTTCCATTGTCACCTTCTCTGTGAAGCCTCCTTGAACTCCGTCCAGGTCCACTTCAGCCACAGGCAGAGTTAATTAGTGCCTGCTCTGGCTTACCAAGGTACTACACTGTAATTATTTGTTCACTCATCACTCTCCAGTTAGACTGAGACACTGCTTTCTGAAGATACAGGCTGTGCCTTACTCCCTCTATACCCTGAATATGTAGCCAAGAGCTAAGAATATAGATGAATGGATATAATGAGGTCAAGCACAGAAACAAAAAATTCAGTACAGTGTTTCAAATAAATAAGTTCTTCCCTCCTCCCATATACCCAATTCTTTGCTCAATTTACTTATTCAATAAAAACAAAAGACATATTCATGATGGTGATATCTAATTTCAAGTTCTGTAAGAATAGGAAAGCCTTCTATTGCTTTAAGTACAAGTTTCTAGACTAAAAAGAACAAAACAATTTTCTCTTCTCTGGTTGGGTCTTTGAGAATAGTCTCATGATTCACTGACATTTAAACCTTATACAATAGTCTTTCAATTTAGGTTTGTATTCATCGCATAACTGGCTTTGGATGATGATAATACACTTCAACGATGAATCATATTAAAAGTTAGGTTAGTTATTCTAATTTTTAGGGTTCTAGAAACCAAGATTTTCACTTTCAGTATTTACTGCATATGGCTTCATAGATCACACGTATGTCATGAATCACTACTTCACTGATCCATTTTCATCCATGCTGCTGGCTGTAATTTCAGGGTCAGAGTAACTAGACTAAGACTGGCCGGACTATAGGAAATGTCCCTTTAACATATCTAACTTCTTCTAGGACCAAGGTTCACCTTTCCTTATTAAGGTTTCCCAAATGGTAGTCTCATTCTGATTTGTTTCAGAATACCAACTGTGACTACAGGAAAAGTTAACTCATGACTTAAAAAACAGAACAGAGCTGAGGGTGGTGTTTGCACCTCTAGCCCCAATTAGGTTGGAGGCTGAGGCAGAAGGATCACTTGAGCCAAGAGCTCAAGACTGATCTAGGTAACATTGCAAGAACAACATATAAACTTCCATCTAAAAACAGTTTAGTATACTCCCTCTGTGCATACCAATGACTACCACATGGAGATCACAGAACAGGACCCCAAAGGTGGTAAGAATCAAATGAGTACAATGCGCCAGGCGGGGATCAGATGCCTGGGATACAGAGATGAACAGGACACTAGGAGAGTCCAACCTAAGGAAGGTGTCCAATGTGCAAGCAAGCTCAAAAGGACTCCAGTGCAGCCATAGCTCTAGATACGAAATATCATGACATCCCACAGAGAAGGAGTTACTAATTCTGCCATTTGGGGGTGTGAGGTAACGGGGAATAGTGGGAGATGAAAGTAAAGAGAGTCCTATCGAGGCCCTGATCCTCTGCATCACCCTTCTCTTGTCAGCTGCATTCACTTCCAAGGCGTCAGCAGCCACCCCCACTAGTCAACCCATTCCACATATGAAATCTCAGCCTCCATCTCCAGTCTCTATGGACTTGTGCCACGTTCCAATAGGCCTCAGGATATGTCTCACGGGCACCTCACACACCATGAGCCATGCTGATCGCCCCCAGACCACCTCTTCCTTTATTTCCTCCTCTGATTTTAGAGTTAGTATCCAAATTATAAACCTTCTTCTATGTCCTCCTTTACTTACCTTTACCCATCACTTCCAAGAAGCCACTAAATCCTTTCAATTCCACTTCGAAAATCTCTCCCAAATCTTCACTTCTCTGGTCCCCTTGTTCTTCTACTCAGGCCTACATCTTTTCTCTCTTCAATTATTGCAATAGCCACAAAAATTAGTCTATCTACTCACTGTCCCAATTTATTTATTCATTCATCAAATGATGCAAGGCATTATGGGTACTGCAGAAAACAGACAAAGAAAATGTCTGCTTTATGGAGCTTTCTATTCACTCATTACAGCCAATTTCCTTTTTAAAAACAATGTGCTCAGGGGCTGGGGAGTTAGCTCAGTGGCATAAGCACCTGCCTTGCAAGCAGGTCGTGAGTTCAATCCCTGGTACCAATTAAAAAAAAAAATAATCATAATAATGTGCTCATCATACATACTGACTTCAAGTCTTCAACTGCCTCCTACTGCCCACAGAATAAATTTCTAGCATAGTCTACAGACTCTTCAACTTTTAGCAACCCTACCCTTTCAATCTTTTGCTCTGCTACCTTTTAAACTCCAAGCATTCAGCCATTTCCCTTTTATCCAAACTGTATGTATTTCTTCAGTCTTCACCATGTTCACAAATGCTACTTCCTAAGCCTGGAACATTTTTTCCTCTTCTCTCTGGGTGGACTCAGGCAGGGAAATTGGGATTGCACAGTTTACTGACAACCAAAGCACCTATCTGTGAAGTCCTCTGGGGTCTGAGGCCAGAGCTTTGTTAGGGGTGTCTCAAAATATGGCACAGAACATTTGTAAGTAACACTACCCGGCAGGTTGCAGGACCTTCCTTCTCATTCCTTTCAATGTTTCTGATCTGACTGAAAAAAAATAAAAGCCACACAGCTGGGGGTGACTAGTCTCAATTTATATTTATGACCATTAACTTCAAGTGAGTCCTTAAAGCTGCCCTGCAATTTGACATTTCTCTTCCTCAAATACAGTACTAGACTGTTTCATACCTCCCCCTTTTTCCTGGAATTCACTTAAAACTTTTCTTATTTCCTGTTAAAACAAAAAACAGAAAACAAAAAACCTGACACAAAGACTTCCAAGTTCCCAGCACTCCCACCCAAGTCAGCAGGAATGCTCTGTCTTCATCTTACCTCAGACAAACTGTGTCCTGCCAAGGTTAAACTCCATTTGGGCAGCAAATCCCATTGTTTCTTGCTTAAACACTCCAGAAATTCCATCCTCTTTCCTGCTTCTCCCCATTTATCCTAGACTACAGTATTTCCATCAACTTACGAACATGTACTAATGCTCTTGTGAAAAGAAAAACAGAATTTAAAAATTCTCAAACTCTCTTCCAGCAAAATCATGACTCCTCTTTTTTTTTTTTTTTTTTTCCGTTTTTATCGGTACCAGGGATCCAACTCACAACTGCCTGCTTGCAAGGCAGGCGCCATGACACCTCTTTCTAGGAAATATTCCAGTTATTTAACAGACTGTCTCCAATTCCTCACCTGCCATTCTCTTTGAATCTATACAATCAGGCTTTTACTCTGACCACTGTTTTTTCAAATGTTTTTTATTAGTGTATATTGGTCACATAGATTAATGGGTTTAATTTTATCAATTTGAACCTGCACACAACACACTTTAATCACTTCCCCATCACTTGCTTGCCCCATCCTCTCTTATTTTCACATTTTGGGGGGGGGATCAACAGGTATAGTATATAATATTTTTTGTCTTTTTCCTTTTTACCGGTACCAGGGATTGAATTCACGACCGCCTGCTTGCAAGGCAGGCACTTATGCCGCTGAGCTAAATCCCCAGCCCCTGGTATAGTATATTTTTGAAAGTTTTTTGGTTATATATATATATATATATATATATCATAGGGAGTTTGTACCTGTACATGATATATTCTGATTCCTCTCTTTTACCCATCTCTTCTCTTCCCTTCCCTTCAACTCCTCTTCCCCTTCTTGATACATTTTATCCTTTAAAAAAAAATTTCCCCCTTTTCCCTTCTTTCCTTTTCCCCTTCCCGCACCATAGATCCTCTTTCCTTCGCAACAATTTCTTCCCATTTCACAATATCTTCTATATGTCTTGGTCCTTATTTATTTTTTTAGTTACTCCTCCCTTTGAAACTGTTCTTTTCAACCTTACTTACAACCTTCACTTACTTAAAACAGTATTATACTGGGGGCTGGGGATTTAGCTCAGTGGCATAAGCGCCTGCCTTGCAAGCAGGCAGTCGTGAGTTCAATCCCTGGTACCGATAAAAAGGAAAAAGACAAAAAAAAAAAAAAAAACAGTATTATACAATTGATCATCCCCATTCGATCATCTCTGAATACCTTCCTTACTTGGCTTCCAGAATATTATTCTCTTTTTTTTTCCTTCCTGTCATCATAGTCTGTACTTTTCAGTTTCCTCTGCTAGTTCCTTCCATCTTCCCACACTCAACATCTGTAAGTCCTAGCTCTCAGTCCCTTCCATCAACACCATCTTGGTTCTAAGCATTGTCTACATGCACACCTCTAATCCAGGAATTCTCTGAATTCTGACCTCCTTCAACTGCCTATTCAACACATTGGGGTATCTAACGGGCTTAACACCAAAATCTTGATAGCACCCCTCCAATCTGTTCTTCTCAGTCTTCTCCATTTAATAACACCTGAATTCTGTCTTGCAAGTTGTTTAAGCCAAAACTTGAGGCCGCTGATCCCTCTTTATCTCACATTACACACTCAGTCTGTCACCAATTCCACTGCCCCTATCTTAAAACGTAACTTTCATCTTGGTCCAACTTACCATACTTTATCACCACAATGTTCTCCTAACACCTTCCCCTTTCAAACATCAGCCAGGAGATTCTGCCATTCTTAAACCATCCAGGGACTTCTTGTCTCAAACACATGAAAAAGCTCACGATGGACACTAAGGCCTAACCTGGTCATCCCTTACACATCTGACCTCGTCCCCCTCCACTCTCTTCCTGTCTACTCTGGCCACAATGGGTTCCTTTCTATTTCCTGAACACATTTTTCCATCACTTTTCTACTTACTCCTCACCCTGTTTGAAAGATTTTTCTGGTTATCCATATGGTTCACTCTTCATGTTTGGTTTTGTTTTAATCACATGGCACTTTCTCTGTGAGGCCTTTCTTAACTACTCTAAGTGACAACTTCCTCACCCCTGATTTTTCTCCATCACTCATTACTATCTAACATACCGTGTACCTTAATATATGTCATTTATTGTCTGTCTCTTCTCCTGAAGAGTTCCAGGAGAGCAGATTTTTATTTGTGCTATTCACAGTTGTATCTTCAGAACCAACAACAGTGCTAGCATATGTAAGTTGCTCAGACGGTGGTTTGTTGAACGAATAAAATGAAAATTCTACTTGCTCCGAGAATGTCTTCAGTATTCAACTGTGTTTTATGGCTCAGTACTTTGTTAGTCAAAGAATCAAGTTAGAATTCAGTAACATTAAATTGAAATGTCTTGCTTTCGTTTGCTTTTTATTACTTCTAAACTACTGGATGCTTGCAACAAAATTCTTACATACGTATTTTTAAATTTAAGAAGGCAGTTCCTTAAGAAATTACAGTGCAACTAGGACAAGAATATGGCAAAAACAGTAAACGTGGTAACTGAACGACTTAAGTTCAGGAACTTTCAGAGTTAGAGTTGTCAAGTAAATATACACAGGGCATCTAGTTAACAGGCAAACTACGACTCGTCGCTTCTATTTCCATCTTCTGATAGAACCACCAGTAGAATCTGTCCTGTCTACATACAGCCTGCGTGGCTTTTACACCTCGCCAAAATGTGTTCCTACAGGCAAGGACTGAAGTTAGGCTCCAAGTCTAAGCCGCAAAGCTCCACGGTGTTCTATGGGCAGAGAAAAACCCTGTGGGCTCAGAATGAGCAGCCCGCTCAGTCTCTACAGATCAGGGATGAAGGGAGGATTTCGAGCCCAACAGCCTTCCCCCGACTCTCAAACACCGGCTTAGCGGAGCCAAGGCTTGGCAGCCACACTCTGGCCCTTACCAATGTTGCCTTCGATGGAGAGCCTTCGGGGCTCGCGCCCCGCGTGCAGAGCCCGGAAGGAGGGCGCGCCCCCGAGCGACTTCGGAGCCATTGCGCAGAAGGGCGTTCCAAGCCGGCCTAGAAAGAGCCGCACAGTCGCCATCCCACCCACGCGCAGCGAGCTCTCACTTCCGCCGCAAGCACTTCCGCCCTCGGCGCCGCAGCTCGCCCGCCCAGGCTCGCCTCTGACGTCAGGCGACCTCCAGCAGGAAGTGGGTGGGGCTGAGCGCGCGGAGGAGGAGGGGGCCCGAGGGACCAGTCTGTTCTCGCGATGTTTATAGAACAGGCTTAAAGAAGGAAGTGGTGTGTAGGGGTGCGCGAGAGTTCGCTGATAAGGAGTTGCGTGGATGGTAGCAACCGGCCCTCTGTTCTTTGCTGGGCAAATAACATTGTAAGCGCGAGATAATCTTCATCCTCCTCATTTTTGCGTTTTTGTAGACAAAAATAATGGTAATTTAAAAAGAAGATTCTTTTTACCCAGGGGTTTGTTGTCTATATTTTATTCGACATGGGAAGAAACTGGAGGATTATAAGCAGGAAAATAACACGATCTGATGACAAAGTTACGTTTTCCGATTCCCTGTAACTCAAAGCACAATCCTGGCATATTACTGAATAAATTAAATTCGTTCATCGATTACTCCCCAACTTTTGCTTCCTGAATAAATAAATGTTCGCTCAATTGATTTACATAATAACCAAAGAATCCCACCCAGAAAAGGCGGCGGAGGCTCAGGATGTGACTGGAACTCTTTAAAACCTGACATTTTGGGTTCTGTGGGTGTGAACAATGGGCGGGGTGCGGTGCCGGACGAGGAGGGGGGTGGGGGCGTTCTGAATGAGCTTTGTAGAAGGTTGAGAAGAGCTTGGATTAGATTTACAGGTACACAAAATCCGAATTCTGCTGTCGGTGAGTTGTGCGCTGCGGAGAGACAGGGACTTGAGCTGCACACCCATCGTCAAAACAAACTGAAGTAATGATTTACAAAGTATTATCAGAAATTCATTTCTAATTCCCATAGCTTAAATCGCAGCAGTCAAACCCGGAGAAGCCAAAACAACTTTCAAGCAGCACTTGCACGTGGACAGTTTTTGGAGACTGGACTCTGGTTTCAGGGTGGGTAGGGAGGGGCTAGGGCCTGTGACACCTGTCTTGAAACCGTTTGCATGGAAACATGTTTTTTTTTTTTTTTTTATTGATGTTATATGGAATGACTCAAGTCACATCTGTATATTAAGTATGTTGTTTTTAAAAAACACCCTGAAAATTTCTTTAGGGTGGGTGGGGCACTGGTGGAGATTAGAGTAGCCAAAGTCCAGCCATCCTCATCCCTACTCCTGCAGCCACTTTATGTAAAATTACTGCTTATATTTCTTTGCTTGTGTAAATTCAAACTTGGAAGTGTTCATGGGGAAAAAAAGGCTGTCTGCATGCTCAGATTCTAGCTTCCTGGAGGGACGTGAAGGTCAAATGAAGAAGTTGTAGACTAAAGGGTAGACAAGCAACTAATCTTCCCCTAAAAAAGCTCCAGCCGGGGATGTAGCTCAGCAGCACAGTGTCTGGTTTGCAAGTGTGAGACCCTGATAGCGATTCCTAGTACAAAAAAAAAAAAAGCCGCTAAAAGCTATTTTTAAAACTTTATGATGAAGGGTATATGTGGGGGGGCATGTTTGTAAATGCATGGTTCAATGAAATGTTCACAAACTGAAAACTTGCATTCACCTGGATTCCAATGAAGAAATAGAGCATTACCAGCATCTTCAGAAACCTCCACCTCCCTGCCAGTTACTATAGCTCAAGGGCAACTGCTAGCCTGTTTCTAACAGTAAAAATCAATTTCGCCTCTTCTGTACATGAATGAAATCATCTACTATGTATTTTACCTTAAAATTATCTGTAAGATTCATCTGTGTTCTATGTAGTAGTTGTAGTTCATTCATTCTCACTACTACAGAGTATACTACTGTGTTGTTATAGTCCAATGCATTTTATCCATTCCACTACTGATAAACATTTGGGAGTTTCTAGATGTGAGCCATTATAACAGTGTTGTTATGAGTATTCTTGTATATGTTTTTGGTAAACAAAAGTATCTACTTCCCCTGTTATATACCTGGAGATGGAACTATTGTGTGATAAATTATATGTATGCTCAGTTTAAGTCAATATTCTCAAACAGCTCAACAGTTTCACAGTGTCTGACTATACCAACTGACAGCGCCACCATCAGCGATTGAGAGTTCTGGTTGCTCCACAACCAACAGATGGTTTTGTCAACTTTTTTTCTCATTTTATCCATTCTTCTCCATGTAATGATGCCTTGTAGGTTTAATGTGCATTTTTCCTAATAATTAATTACTAGCCATTACAGAACCCTTTGTTGTGAAAGACCTGTTCAAATATTTTACCCATTTTTCTATTCGCTGTCTTTTGTTTTATTGTTTATATATTTTAGATATGGCTCCTTTGTATTTTTTGGTCCTTTGGATTGCTTCTAAAAAGTTTTTAGTCCTTGTTTTTATATAAGTATAAGTTAATAAGCTAAAATATTGTTTGCCTAATTGCTTGCAAATTATCCATATGTCATTATTAATAATGATTCTTTTTGGTGGGGTTACTGGGAATTGAACTCAAGGACCTCACACTTGCAGGGCAGGTGCTGTGTCACTGAGCCAAATCCTCAGCCCTGGGCAATGATTCATCTATCCTCCTTTACTTACTCATGCTTACTTGATTTTTTTCATTATACCATGCATAAAGATTTAGTATACTTCCATATTCCTGGGAGAGTTGGGCTGGCCCAGCTGGGGTCAGGCATTTAACATTAGTCTATCAGCTGTGGCCAAGAGATAAGCCTCTAATGGAACAAACATAGGCGTTGGGGCTCCACCTCTATGCATGACGTGCAATTAAAGAAAACATGAGCAAGAAAGATACAAAGAAAAATAAAAAAGTTTGGGATCAGTTTTTACTGGCAGTGGAAAATAGTGTTGTTGTCCTAGCTCAAGATAGCAAGAAGACAGGAGTAATGGCACATTGGTGAAAGAATTGCCTTGCACTTAAGTGGGAAAATGAGATACTTTCTGCACCTGGTGGGTGAGAGTAGGAGGGGTGCTGTCAGATACTTGTCAGAGTTTGATGCTGAAACATGTTTCTTGCAGGGATTCAACATCTACTCATTCGTCCAGTATTTGCTGAGTATCTACTAGGTGCCCTGTACTCTGGAAGGAGTTACCTATACCTTGGAAGGAGTTAATATTTTTCAAATGTTTATAAATACTACTGTGATAAATAAAAGGCTGACTAATATTACATAAAACAACATGCAACCATTAAAATGGGAGACAGACAATAATATGACTTTCTTCCACTGCTTAGAGTTTTGGTCAACTACGTCTCATTAACATCAAAGATTTTCTAAACCAGGTGTGGTGGCACATGCACTCAGGAGGCTGAAGCAGGGGGATTGCTGCGAGTTTTAGGCTGGCCTGTTCTACAAAATGAGCTTACGGCCAGTCTGAACTTCATGGTGAGACCCTGTCTCAAACAGGCACACACAGACACACACAGACACACACACACACACACACACACACACACACACACACACGATTTTCTAATGTGCTGGATTGTGCTAAGAAGTATATTTCCTGGATGCCATGCCAACAAGGCTCTTACTAGAGTTGGCCAAAAGAGGATCTAGTGTGGAATTTGAAATGCAGTTGTCTGCTAGGGAGATCAATGCAGTCCATAGAATGACAGATAGATGAGCCCAGCAGGCATGTCCCATTTAGTCTTAGCAGTGACCCCTCTCTACCCTACAATTCCTTGAAGATCTTCCATTTCCTAGCTTCCGCTATCTTTATTCCCATAATATCCATGATAATTCTGTTCTTCTGAATGAACTCTGACTGCCACATTTAATCATAAAGGGAAGCACATAAGGAGGTGGTTAACAATGTAGGCTTTAGCTGAATGCGGTGACACATGGCTATAATCCCAGAACTCTGGGATGAGGCAGGAGGATTCCAAGTTCAAGCCCAAGTTCAATACCTTGGTGAGACCTTGCCTCACAATAAAAATTAAAAAAGAAAAGAGGTCTGGGATGTAGCTCAATGCCAACACCCTGTGTCAATCCCCAATCCTGGGGTAGGGACAGGGACAGGGAGAATATGGCTTTGAGGGCTGGGAATGTGGTTCAGTTGTAGCACTCTCACCTAGCATGTGCAAGGCTCTGGATTTCATATCCAGCACTGCAAAAAAGGGGGAAAAAGCCCTGTGGATTCTAATGTCTTGGAGTTGAGAATTAAGAAAGTGCATCCACTTGGAGCACGTGCTTTTCACTTTCTTTAAGCAACTGTCCTTCTGTCTTAGCAGTTGATATCCTAATATCTACAGGATAATCTAGAACATAACTGTTTTTTCTTTAAGCAGGTTAGGAGTTGGGGTGACTTGGGGTGGAAGGAGTCAAATGGGTATGGGGAGAAGTGGAAGTATGATCTGATCACCTTGCCCACCTTCCCCCTTATGTGAAAATTCCAATGTACCTCTAGAGCAGGTAGTACCAGTGCTCCACCTATCATCAGAGCCTCTGTGTGTGTGTGTGTGTGTGTGTGTGTGTGTGTGTGTGTGTCCCTGCCTCCAGCCTCCTTCCTGTGCTTTCACTTCCAGCACCCAGCTTCTCCAGAGGTCTGCCTTCAGCCTGTGGGTGCACATACGGAAAGCTAAGGATTTTACATCACAATCCCTGGCAAGCGTGGGACTGTGAAAGTCAGAGGACCTTGGTGGGGCTCAGCTAACGCTGCCTTCTGAGGGGCTTTGCCTGAGAGCACCTCTGTGCTGCTCTTCTTCCCATTTCCTTTTCTGCCTCTCTCTGTCTTAGTAAGTCACTTGCAAGTAACTCATTTTAGGACCTACTTCTAGAAAAACTTTCCTAAGACTGAAATCCTCTACAGACTTCTGAAAACATAGTTCTCATCCAAGCTCATCCTCAGAAGGCAAGTGAGGTGATGACGAGAGAGGAAAGTTTGACACTAAAGTCCCCTGTGCTTAACCACTGGACCCCACTTTCTTCAAGTAGTTATTCGGGATAGCTCAGGGACCAGTTAGGACGTGATCAGGAGCACAGAGCCTGGGTTTGGCTAGGTGAAGAAGGGAAAGAGGCACCAGACAGAAGTGAGGACCTAGCTCTGCCACTAACTGAGTGGTCTAATAATTAATAATTTTTTTTATTGTACCGGGGATCAAACTCACGACCTCATGCTTGCCAAGCAAGCACTTGTGCCACTCAGCTAAATCCCCAGCCCCTAATAAATTAGTTTAAAAGGATGCTAATGTCTGCTTCATGAGGAGGAAATCCATATGTAGCTCCTAACTCTGTCCTTAGCATATTGTAAGCACTCAGTGTTAGGTATTATTATTATTATTATTATACTGTTTTTTCTTTATAGTGATTTGTGGGTGCTTCTATTTCTCCTCATATCATTGCCTTGTGTGAACAGTATGTGTGTGTCTCTGCCTTTATTCCATAAGTTCTTCACTGGCAGGAATCATTTTTGTGGGAAACAAATATCAGTTGGCTTTAGTTAGGAATTCTGCATATGAAAATTTCAGTAAATATTTGTAAAACTAAACAAATTAAACAAAACTGACCAATGAGGGGGGGAGTAAATAAGGGGAGAGACAGACAGACAGAGAGCCAGAGACAGAGCAGGAGGAAGAGGAGGGGCAGAGGGAAAGGGAAAGAAAGTGTTCTTAAGGGTACTACTATTTCCTTGATTAGTTTAGGGGCAAAATACGACCTGATCTTCAGTGACAAAGAACCTCAGAGAGCTCTTAAGCCTATTATGACCTAAGTACTTTGCCTAAGTACTATTGTATTTGAGCCACTTATGTTGCATCTTGTGAGCCTTGAGTTCATGTGCTTTTTCTTTTTCTTTTTTTTTAGTACTGGGAATCAAACTTAGGACCTTGCACTTTCCAGGCAGGTGCTTATGCTTCCGAGCTATATCCCCAGACTGATTTCATGTTCTTTAGGGTATCACCCTTACATCTGTGAAAGTCTAGATTGCTTAACTCCCTAAGAGTTATCTAGTTGTCATCTTTTATTACTCATGTTCAAGAAAAAAAGACAAACTGGTAAAGTAAAAGAAGTACTAGCATTGGTATCAGGTACACTTGAATTTTAATCTTGCTTCTCTGAGATCTTCAAGACCTAAACTTCCCTGAGCCTCATTTTCCTCATTTGTAATATGGGGATAATAGAGTTACTATCCCAAAGGGACACTGTATGAATTAGAAATAACGTGTGAAAAGCTCGTAGCATTGTGTGCATAAAAGCCTGGGAAAAGAAGACCTCAACAGAGAAGTAAGTCTTGCAGATTTTAATGCTTCATGACTGGTAATAGCGGCCTCAAAGGGATCCTCAGAGAACTCATTCTGACTTTAGAAGCACTTCCTGTGGACAATGGAGGGGCCTGCTTCATCGTACTCAGGCTTGCTGATCCACATTTGCTGGAAGGTGGAGAGAGAGGCCAGAATGGAGCCTCCAATCCAGACTGAGTACTTCCGCTCTGGGGGAGCAATAATCTGCAAAGAGCAAATGTACAAGATGATCATCAGTCTCCAAGAGTATAGGCAGAGAACGTGGGTGCCATGTATTCACCCTCTCCCCTAAAAAAGAATAAAGAAGTAGGACCAGAAATAATTTTATCCTCTTGTCAGACTGTTTCAAGAAAGGGCAGTCACCATGGTCAGAAATGAACAGCATAAACATTGTGGCAGACTAGATTACTGTCCAAAAATCATCATCCTCTCGCCCTTCCTTCACTCTTCCCTGGGAAGAACATATTACTTGTGATCAAAGTTTTTGGCTAGGCCATGTGTTATTCTTGTCCATTGCGATGTTGGTGGCCATGACACAAACTAGGGCTTGAAATGTGCTTATGTAGTCAGGCATGTTGTCTTGCACCTTTGTGTTGAGCTGTCTTGAGCTGAACCTTTAAAAATTGGTTATCATGTCCAGTAACATTAGATGTTATTTAAATGGAATCCTTGACGCTTCAACTAATTTCCTATATATTTTTTGCAAGATAAGGTCTCAATATGTAGTTCAGGCTCTTGAACTCACTATGTAGCTCAGGTTGGCCTTGAACTCATAGCAATCCTCCTGTCTTAACCTCCTGAGCACTGGGATTACAGGCATGTGCCACCATGTTCAACATTCCTAGTTTCTGAAGAGCTTAAGAATCCAGTGCTAGAGCAAACCAGAGACTAACTCGATTGTCTGTAGTCTTCTTAAAATCTTTACATAGTCCCTAAATTGCAGGGATCATGGAATTGTAGAATAAGTAGAATGTTTAAAAGATATCTTATTATTCAGGTTTTTCAAGGACTGGGAATGCACAGTCACTAAGAAAAGGACTGGTTTAACTTCTGGGAAGTCTAAATTGTACAACTGTGGCTTGTCTTAGACTGATGATCCTAAATCTCCACTCCAACCCTACCCCAAATCTCTTCTTCCATGCCCTCAAAGCTTGCCTCCTCTTCTCTAATTCCTGCCCTAAATTTTGCTGTCCAATTTGGCTAGGGGTCTTAATACCTCTGCTCACTCTATTTCTCCTGCCTGGAGTGCTTTTCCTCTTCCTCATTCCATGAATGCTGGTACAGGGCAGAAGCTGATGGATTCAGAAATGTATCCAGTCATTGGTGATTGTTTATCAGTGTAGGTGAAGGGGTAACCTCAGATCTATTGAACCAGATCTGAAGGTGAGGCTAGGTATGGTATCTTAACATGTGGTCCTGGTAAAAAGCTCTCGCCCCACGCTTGGCACTGTGCTTCCATGAGCAGCCTTGCTAAGTAGGCTATTTCTCTAGGTTAGAAAAACTTGTAGGCTTTCACTAGTTTTCTGATAGTACACTCTGCTATCCTGTGACACACAACGTATGCTCGGCAGGAGGAAAGCCTGGGTCAGCCTTCCTTTCTGAAAAGTCTCAGAACACTGATGGAGTATGCATCTTCACACAGGCCTAATCCTCAGAGACCAGCTTTGTTGTGAAACTTTGTAACTTTCTACTAATGTTTTATTTATAGTCTTAACTCTTGTCATGGAAGTTGGCAAGAAGATTCCCAGAAGCCCCAAGAAGTTTTCATAATTACTTGAAAACCAAAGGCACAGCAGAAGTTGTAGGCAGGTATCCGGCTATAGCCCATGAGACAATGGACCCTGTTAAAACACAGTGTGGGGAAGGCTGCAGTTAAGTTGAACAGCAGATCTGAGGCTGTACAGTGATCAAAAAATGTCTCTGGGAGTTTGAAATGGCAGCTGGCCTTCTGGTCACCCATTCAATTTCCTCTTTGGAACTGTCACTGTCTTACTCTGGAGTAACCGCAGGGTTCTTTCTAAAGGGTAAAAACCCTGTAGTGTTGCCTCCTTCTTTTCTTTCTACCTATGGTATTTCCCTCCTTCGGCTTTCTGCATCAACCCCTTCAATATTCTTTCATCCCCTTCTTATATAACATCCATGTGGCTACATCTCTAGCCATCAGTACCTGAACACTAATCCTCCAAGATGAAATTGACTGCAGACCTGGCTGAAGCTAAAACCCAGAAACCACCAAAATACCAGGCCCAGGAGCATCCCTGGGTAGGCAGGTGTTTGACTTCTGTCTAGATGTCCCCCCAAAGCCTCATGCAGTCATAGGTAGGGATTTTTCAGAGGTTGCCACATCTAGAGTGCTGGGATAGATTCTTGGTGCAATGTTAGGATCAAGGGCACAACAATTAAGGGCATGAGTGCTACCCATCCTAAGTAACCTGGATAAAATATAAGGGATCGAAAGACTTGTGGCTGACCCTTGTTGCTTTGCTACTTCTGCTCACCATGAACTGTTTCTCCTCTGCGATGCCTATCTGTCATGCCACCCTGCCTCAGAGTCAGTCACCTTTGGGCTGAAACCTCTGTAAACTGTGAGCTAAATAAATCTTTCCTCCTTTCACTTTGGGCATTGGTGTCTGTGTCAGCAATGAGAAAAATAACTAAGGCAGCAGGTCTTTGAACAAAGAACAGGAAAAGGAAACTAGGGCTCAGAGTCACCTTGATCTTCATGGTACTGGGGGCCAGGGCTGTGATCTCCTTTTGCATCCTGTCGGCAATGCCAGGGTACATGGTGGTGCCCCCAGAGAGGACATTATTGGCATACAAATCCTTACGGATGTCAATGTCACATTTCATGATAGAATTGTAGGTTGTCTCATGAATTCCAGCAGACTCCATGCCTAGTGGAGATTACAGTAACTGGTCAACACCCATCTACTTCATAAATACACATAGCTTTACACCTTCATGTGATCCCTCTTCTCTTATTGCAAGTGCCTTATTTCAGATCCTTAATCAGCCTCTCAACTAGATCATAAAATCAGACCCCCTAACTGGTCATGGCCCTGTCTTTGGTCCACTTCCCCCGCCTCTAATCTTTCACACCATTCCTCAAAGCATGTTTCTAATGAAACATTTTTATCTATCTATATCTTCTTTTCACAGATTTGAGATATAATTCATGTAACATAAAAGTAGCTTCAGTAGTTTATAGTATATCCAGAGTTGTGTGGCCATTACCACAATGCATTTTAGAACATTTTTAATGCTCCCAAACAAACACCACACCCATGAGCAGCCATTCCCCATTTTCTTCTCATTGAAATATAGGTAGATTTAATACTATCTGGTAGGTACTATCATTATCTCTGTTTTATAGATGAGAAAACAACAGTTTGAACAAGATAACAAGTCCAAGAAGACAGGGCTTGAAAGGACAAAATCAAGAGTTAAAGCCAAGTCTGAAAGCCAGGTACGATGGTATACACCTGTACTTCCGGAGATTAAGGAAGGAGGAATGCAAGTTTGAACCCAGGCTCAGAAACTTAGCAATTTAGCAAGCCCTCACTTGAAATTAAGAAATAAAAAAGGGTTGGGACTATGGCTCAGTGGAAAGACCTTGGATTCCATCTCTAGTACCACAAAACAAAACAAGTGTGACCCCCAAACCAACCTTCTTTATTACTATATGTGTGATCTCTATGACCTAAATTCTAAATGATTCCATGTAGTGGATCAACCATAATCTTGGTTCCATGTTATATTCTCTATCTTTTACCTTGGTTTTCTCACTCATTTAAAGTAGAGTTCATCTCATTGTATTGTTTGGTATATAGTTTTATCCCTTCCTGGTAAAATATGGGATATATCACTATAAGCAAAGTGTTCATGATGCCTGGTGTTTCTTTCTATAACTCACCACCCCCTAACTACCCTCCACCCCCTAGACCCATCCCCAGGTCTTGCGGGCCACAGCTCACCAATGAAAGAAGGCTGGAAAAGGGTCTCGGGGCAGCGGAAGCGCTCATTGCCAATGGTGATGACCTGCCCGTCTGGCAGCTCATAGCTCTTCTCCAGGGAGGAAGAGGAGGCTGCTGTGGCCATCTCATTCTCAAAATCCAGGGCCACATAGCACAACTTCTCCTTGATGTCTCGCACAATTTCTCGCTCAGCTGGAAGGAGCAGAAATGACAAAGTGGATATTCAGCTCCCTAGTTTGGTTGTACTGTTGTTATCTCCATGAAACCTTTCTTTTCTTTACATTTTTTTTTTACAACTACTTTGGCTGCAGTCTTAAGATGATGACAGAACTGCCCTGAAGAGGGGCAAGGGTCACTCTATCCCATGCTAATTTTCTACTTTTCTTTCTAAAGCAGGAGTTAAAAGGCTTGATTCCCAAGTAAAACTTTGCATTTCTCTTGCTTTCCCTTCTCAGTCCCAACAAATTCCCATGGGCTAACAGCTCACATTTTTAGACACAGTCTCAGACTTTGTAACTCTAACAGATTCTAAAAGCATCTTCCTAAAAACTTCTCTTGCATGGTGGGCCACATGATCCTCTCTGCTCAGAATTTCAGTTGTGTTTTATTCCATTTGTTCTTGTGGAGGACCACCAGGATGGCTCTCCATGAAAGAGTATTTGTCTCCATTTTCACTAAACCTAGACTGTTTCCATGTATTGATATCTACAGAGCTGGCTAGGATATTTCTTTATCCCCTCAGTTGGCTTTAAGCAATGCAAATGGGTTTAATCCAAGTGCTGATGTATAGTCTTTAAAGCAATACAACAGGTCAGTGATACCTCACCTACAGCTCCCAAGTAGCACGTATAAACTAGGCCAGGTGACAGAGACACCATTTTGTTGGCTAGATTGAAGCTAGACTAAGGCTCAAGAAAGAATTTATGATGTCGTAAGGCATGAAGATTGAACATCAAAGCTAAAGCCCACCCGACCCCAAAACACAAGATACTCCTTCAAACTGTGTTATGTAGATTATTATATCTGCATATCTCTCTCTGAGTATTACCGAGGTGCTATTTTGCCTCCTGCTTAGCTCATCTCACAGCATTCATGTACTGCCTACCATTCTTACAGTCACTCATCCCTAAACCACAACTCTCTTCATAAATTAATAAAAACTGAGTTCAGACCTGGGTCGAGGCCTTTGTTCCAGATAGTCATTATTCTAACTGGACTTAGGATTCTCTTGGCTCTCCACCATTATAGATATGTATTTGTGTCTTTATTTGCACCATGAGTTGCACTGGAAGTGGTAGATTGGACTTAAGACACTAGAATGCAATAACTTTTCCACGGGATTACAAATATAAACTCCAATGGCATGCAACAAGGCCCAGAGAAAGCCTTTCTATACATCCTCAGACACAAAAGAGGCACCCTTAGGTAATGCAATGCACCAGATCTTTATTCCCATTTAGCCTTGTCAAAACTACTGGTCCCGGAGGGATGAACAGAGGCAGCAGCAGACCTCTGGGCAAGGAGGGAACTCTCCTCTGGATAAGGAGAGAAAGGGCTAAAGGAGGGGTCAGTCAAGTGCTGCTTAGAGCAACTAGATCTCACCTTTGTCCCTCTCTCTGGGGTGACTTGGGCACTTTCCTGCTTCAGTAAGGCTTCCCTTACTGGTCTTATCCAAACACACAGCTCTAGCTGTGGTCTCTCAGTCTACCCTAAGACAGTTTGAGAATACAGGATCAGGGAATTCCATCAGTTCTGACATTTTCTTTGTTTCTAGGCCAGATCTGGCTCTGAGTTCAAGTAAGAATCAAGACAGGGGCTGAATACCTGTGGTCACAAAGGAATAGCCTCTCTCTGTGAGGATCTTCATGAGGTAGTCCGTGAGATCGCGGCCAGCCAGGTCAAGGCGCATGATGGCATGGGGCAGAGCATAGCCCTCATAGATGGGGACATTGTGGGTGACACCATCCCCTGAATCCAGGACAATGCCTATAGGCAGAGAGCAAAAAGTCTTCAAAAACTTCATTTTGACTTTCACTTGTTTCTAGGATTAGTAGTTAAGAAGTATTAGTCAAGTAGTTAAGTAGTTTAGTAGTTAGTACATTGAGGTTGCCAATGTACCAAGACAATATACTAAAAAATTTGTATGTTTAGTAGTTAAGATAATTAGGTAGTTAAGATAATTTACTCGGCATGACAATCATCATAGTGTGAATGTGTGTGTGTAGTGTGTGTGTGTGTGTGTGTGTGTGTGTGTGTGAAAAATCTTTTCATCCCAGGTGAGACTGTAAACTTCTGAAAGGCAAGAAAATGTCTCCTTTTCTTAGATTCCTTGAAACACATTCATGGTAATGTACATTTGTCAATTTGTATTAAATCCAGACTGTACATTCTTTTAAGTGAGACTGGATAGACCTGGAGATTTAGCTCAAGGGCTGAAGTGCTTACGTGGTAAGTATGAGGTTGTATGTTTGATTCCTGGTGTCAAAAAACAAAACAAAACAGAAAAAAAAAGTGAGACTGGATATTTTAAAAACCTGTTAGGAGTCAAACTAACATGTATGGAATGTTGAGTCTAAAATAGCTATGAAAAATAGCCAATTTGAAAAAGATTATTACTATCTACTCAAAATTTTCTGTAGCTGGGTGCAGCGGCATGACCTATAGTCCCAGAATCTGGGAGGCTGAGGGAGGGAGATTGCTGTGAGTGCTGTGAGTTGGAGACCAGGCTAGATTACATAGTAGTTCAAAGCTGGACTACAAAACAAAACAGAGCCAAAAAACCAAATTTTTAGTAAACCATGAAAAGAAGTAAGATTTCTCAACTTAAGAAATCCCTGTTGATTCAATAATCACATCATAATTAGTAAGGAAACATTAAAATATCACCATTGTGATTGAATAGTGTCCGTATGATCTAGCCAACATACTAAGACAGAAAAGAAAAATAATAAGAATTATTACCAAAAGAAAGCAGAATTACCATCACTTGCAGATGATATGGCTTTATATTTAGAAGATTCAGAGGAATCAACTAAGAAAGCTTTAGACATGAACTGGTTCAGATGCAAAATACATACTCAGAAGCCAGTAAATTAACTGTATAAGAATTGTCATCATAGCATATTTTATAACAAAAAGCAGAGATAATCTAAGTGTCTATCAACAGACAAATGGTAGAATAAGTAAATAATGAAACCATCACCCAGTGACTATCAGGTGTCCGGGAAGCATGTTTACACCATGAAATCAAGCACAAAGCTCAGGATAGAACACTGTGTATGCCATATGTTTCCTTCTCTCTGTCTTTACCACCTGTGGTGAGATAATTTTTTATTTTTGTCTCTCCCCCACCAAACTGTTAGCTGCAAAATGGCAGGATCTATTTTGTCAGTGTATGCCCATGGCCTGGTACGGGGTTTGGCATATCATAGAGAGCAATGGAAAGTATTTGATGGATGAAATGAATGGGTAAGTCAAGAAATACATGATGAATGAATGTTTGAACAGTGTTTATGGAAGCTGTTGAGTCCCTATTAAGGATCGTTTTACGCTGAGGTTCTGTTTCCTGAGCATCCTTCTGTGTGTAGCAAGGCTGTCTGCTGGCACATCCATTATCACAGGATCTACTGTTGCTGATTTGTGAGGCAGAAACATTGTAGTATCATAGGGTATGTATATAAGATCCTGGAAAGACTAGTGTGAGGGAATAACCCTGGCCAGTGGAAGGAGGATAAAGGCTATACTAGATGTGCTTTGTTCAGATCAATTCTTCCAACCATATGAAGTAGTCTCAAAGCCAGCATTCCCCATAAGCATCCACCTTTGTCATCCCTAAGCAAGATTTTCCCCTGAGCTTTTATTTGTGGGGGAGGGTGTTTGTTAGTTTTAGTCATGTGTGCAGCACATAACAATTCCCCTGTACTTGCCCTTTGATTCTTCTGGGCAGAAAACTGTGCAGAAGCCCAGCTTGTCCCTACTTCCCCTGAAGTCAGAAAAGGAATGAATTCCAGGGTCCCTCACCTGTGGTGCGGCCAGAGGCATAGAGGGAGAGCACAGCTTGAATGGCAACATACATAGCAGGAACGTTGAAAGTTTCAAACATGATCTGAAAAGAATGAAGAACAAAGGGTGGTGTGGCAAAGACCACAGTACCTCTTGGCCTACAGAATGGTTTGTAATCTTACTAAGAGCGGGGACTATGCCAATCTGGAACTTGTTTCTCTTATTCCCACTTCCCATAGGGCCTGGCGTGACCATGTATATAACAGGTCCTGAAAAATTCTGTTTCATTGACACACGATGGGCAGACAGTGTCTGGCTGGGCATCCATGCTGCATTCTCGGGCCAGTGCTGAAGTCTTCCTGGATCTTACCTGGGTCATCTTCTCCCTGTTGGCCTTGGGATTTAGTGGGGCCTCCGTGAGCAGGGTGGGGTGTTCTTCTGGTGCTACCCGCAGCTCATTGTAGAAGGAGTGGTGCCAGATCTGGTTGAGACAAAAGCCAGAAGAACCCTGTAGGCTCCCAGTGGGCTGGGAGACTCTGCCTGACCTGCCCATGCTGGGGGAGTGCAGCCCCACCTGCACAGAATGGGGCTGGGTCTGAAGAACACAACGGTCAGCCCTGGATAGTTTTGGTTGACATTTAGAGGGTATATTCTTTCCCAAAAGGGCCTCAACCAGGCCAGACCTGGGGCTAATATTTTCTCTATGTTGATTATTTCCATCTGACCTTCCCTCTTCTTTCTCTTTTTCCTGCAGCTTTGTGCTCAAGGGGAACCAGGTGTATTTCATCGTTGCTTTCTGGCTTCTGGCTATGGTTGGTGGATGGACAATATCAGCAGAGAACACATACAGGGAGACCAAAAGAGATCAGGGCATTTCTGGCAGTGGAACAGTCCTCCCTGAACACAGATCCTGTGGGGTGCTTTTTCTTCTAGAGCTCCAGTTCTCCAAGAGCTCCAGCAATACTTCACCCTCCCCTGCCTCCTATGTTTGGTATTAGGGATGTAAGAGCTCCCATTTAATCACTATTAAAAAAAAAAGTGAATGTACTCTCTCCTGCTGGGAATCCGACAGATACAGTATGCTTGGGTTCCATTTTTCACTATTTACTAACCAAGCTGGTACTTGGGAGCTTCGTAAGCTCAGTCCTGGAGCATTTTAGGCTGGATAATGCCATGTTGCAGGGGGCAGACCTGTGCATTATAAAACATTTAGCAATCCTGGGCTCCACTCACTACATGTTAGTAGTACCTGTCCCACTGTGATGATCAAAAATGTCTCCAGAATTATCAAATGTTCCCCGGGAGGACAAACCATCGCCGTTGAGAACTAGTGCTTTAAGGAGATTATTTCTCTCTCCTGTATCCATTTCCCTCTTTAGTGATTCAGGAAAACCAAACAAGAGTCTTCATTTCAGAGGAATTTGGCAAAGTGTCCGAGACATGGGGTGCGGGTTGCTTCAGAGGTGGAGCTCAAAGTCATTCGAGCCCATCAGACCCTTATATTTTATGGACTTTGGGCTGGTGCTGAGAATGATAAAGGTAAATGAGAATTAGACCTGACACTCAGATTTAGTTTCAAAGTCTAGAGGAATGAGAGTCACAAAGACAAATACAAAGACACGAGCCACACTGTGAGTGAATCATCTAGGGAATCTGAATGAGCCTAAAAACAAAGATCTCCAGGGGCTGGAAGAACATGAGGCAGAGGAAATGGTACAAGCAGAGTCTCTGGACTGTAAAGTTTCACAGGAGAATGAAAGAGGAACCTGGCCTGAATGAGATGGTAGAATGTTCCTTAAAATGTGCTTCCCATGGTGCATTCCCGTAATCCCAGAACTCAGGGAGGCTGAGGCAGGAGGATTGTTGTGAGTTTGAGGTCCGTCTGGGCTATAAAGTGAGTTCAGGGCCAGCCTGAACTGCATAGTGAAATCCTGTCTCAAAAAGACAAGAAAAAAAAGTGCTTCCCAGTGTTTTACTTTGACTTTTAAAATCTGTTTTTAGCACTTTTTAAATTTCCATTTGGCAGTTATATGTATATGTCCTATGTTTTTTGTAGAATACTTTGTATTTTTTATTATCAATTTATATTGACTTGTTATATTAATCATTAAATACACTTTTAACATTTTTACAGTATGCTGCTTGACTTTATTATTATTATTTTTTGGTGGCACTGCTAATGAACCCAAGGGCACTCTACTGAGCTACATCTCCAGCCTCTCTTATTTTTTATTTTGACATACGGTCTCACTAAGATGTTCGGACTGGATCAAACTTGTGATCTTCCTGCCTCAACCTCCTGCGTAGTGGAAATTTACAGGTGTGTGCCACTGTGCCTGGCTAAATTTATTTTAGACATAATAGAAGTTCTGATTTTTAAGTCAAATATTACTTTTTTCTTAATACTACTTTAACCAGAAGTCTGATTAACTGCTTGCATTTATTTTATTATATTTTTGAATCTTTATATTTAATTGATGTGAAATAGTATGAGAGAAGTAGTGGAAATTTCCTCTCCCAACACATACCAAATAACTAATCAGCTATTTAGAATAATTCATTGAAATAATCCTTTTCCCCTCAAGTGTTAAAAGTTCCATTCATCATATACTTCCTTGTTATCTTTGTGTTGATAGGAGATTGTTTTAATTTTTATGACTTATACTGTAGGGTCTGTTTTTGTTTTGTTTTGGTTTGGTGTTTTTTTTTTTTTTTTGAGATAGGGTCTTACTATGTAGTGTAGGCTGGCCTTGAACTCACTCTGTAGCCCACGATGGCCTTGAATTCTCAGTGATGCTCCTGCCTCAGCCTCTCAGGCTCTTATTACAGGCCTGTACCACCATACCCAGCAATATTTTAGCATTTGGATATAGCAAGCCTTTCTTCATAATTTTTCTTACTCATTTTCTCATAATTTTGCTATTTCTCTGAGCATACTTATTGGTTATTTTGCATAATTTTTATTGGAATGGCAATTAGTGTTAGTTATTTGGAGGAGATCTGACACCTTTACCCTATTCAGTTTTTCTTTAAAGAGTTGACATATTGCTACTATGGTGAAAAACTATTGTTTCTTATGTATCATATTGTTATGGTTGATACATTGCATCAACTTGAGAAGTTCAGAAGTTTAAGGCACTCAACAGGAGCCAGGGCCCTTGCTTTGTAAACATCCTCATCCTGTGCAGGAGGAGGCAGGGAGATTTTGTGAGAGCTACACTAGCCCTGGAGTGGGAGTGGTGGCCTGTGTAGGATATAAGGAAGGAAAAGAGGCTCTCTTCCCTCCTTTTGCTCTGGCTATTGTTGTCTTCTTGAAGTGTTGCCCCTGTGCCAAGCCACCCTGCCTTGGAGCCAGCTGATTATGGGCTGAAACCTTGACAAACTGTGAGCTAAATAAACCTTTTCTTCTTTGATTTGAGGCATCAGGTATTTTGTCGCAGCAATGAGAGAAAAATAACCAAGACAAACATGTATCATTTTTGAGCACTAATTCACACTTTGAGATTATACTAATTATTTACCTAACTCAATCTCCAAAGAAACCTAATGAAGAAAATATTTTTATCTCCACTTCCTAAATGAGGAAACTAAGACTTACAGCATGGGATTTGCACCCAGACCTCTCTTCTGACTTTAGTGCCTGTGATCCTTCCCACTCCATTGTGTGAATAGTGTGAAAGCTATCGTATCTTTTACGCTAATCTTCCATCCACCATTTATATTTTGAGAAAACTGTAAGTGAATTACAGATCTAAACTCAACACTCTTCATTTCCAATTGTAGTCTGCTCAATAAGCTCTCTATTATATTTCAGAAAATAGTCATACTAGAAACAAGAACTCTTGGTCAGCTATCAGGAGAATTTATCAGAACTTTGTTAGCATTTTGTGCAAATGACTTTGAAAGCACAAATGCTTCCATTTAACCTTCCCCCTACACACACACACATTTTATTACACAAAAAAGCTTTTAGAAAGTCAGGCATGACTATACACACCTATAATCCCAGGGCTCAGGTCAGAGGATCCCAAGTTTATGCTCAGCCTGGGAAGCTTAGAGACTTAGCAAGACCCTGTTACAAAATTTTCTTTTAAAAAAGTGTTTTTAAACAGTCAGGCATGTAGCTCAGTACAAATGTGTTGGGATTACTGAAAAAAGAAAGAGAAAAGAAGAAGAAGAAGAAGAAGAAGAGGAAGAAAAAGAAGAAGAAAAAAGCTTCATTAGAGAATCATCATCATAATATAGCATCAGTGCATCTAGCTGAAGCTATAACAGGGAAATGAAAAGGGTTGTTCATCTCTCTGGAGGCAGTGTTAGCATTTTAAATGAGCGTGAGCACCAGCCAGAGTGAATGCTGGGTGAGAGGAGGAAGCTAGGTACAAAGCATGGCCAGGTCCCCAGATGCCACTACAGAAAGGTAGGAACCTATGTTGTCAGTGAGGGTCTACTAAAGGTGCCAGAGTGTGTGAGGGACATGAGCAGATGTTTTTAGAAAGTGAAGTTTTGTAGCAGGATCGAGAATTAACTGGGTAAGTGAGAGCAAAAGATAAAGAAACCAGCAGAAACCACGGCAATGTAGTTCGGGAGAGAGGCTGGAAGCCTAGGTCGGAGCAGTGGTTCTGGAGAGAGGAAGGAAACATACGAGAAATATTTTTGAGGAAGAGTTGACAGGACAAAGGGATACAAGGGTCATGACGATGTATTAGCACTACAATGAGATGGTGGGGGTTTCCAGTACCTTCTCCATGTCATCCCAGTTGGTGATGATGCCATGTTCAATGGGATACTTGAGAGTTAGGATCCCTCGCTTGCTCTGGGCCTCATCCCCCACGTAGCTGTCCTTCTGGCCCATTCCCACCATTACACCCTGCAAAGCAAGAGAGAGCAAAGAGGAGTGAATGGACCTTAAGGCTCCGCACGGAGGGATTCACACATTGGAATTCTCTGATGGAGGAAGAGGAAGGGGAGAGGAACCTTCCTGATGCAAAAACAAGAAAGCAGGTATAAGGGTGGGTAGACACGGGTGAGAATGGAAATGGCAGGAAGAGGAAGTGGAAGACTGCTTGTGGGCTGCTCTGTCTCCTAAGACAACGTTGTTTTCTGAAAGAAATCAAAACCCATCACTTTTCCTCCTCACCTTATTTTACACACACACACACACACACACACACACACACACACACACTCACACACAGAGTGAGAGAGAGACAGAAACATAGAGACAGAGAGAGAGAAACAGAGACAGAGAGAGAGAGAGAGAGAGAGAGAGAGAGAGAGAGAGAATGGACTTCTACTTGACCGCCTTAAATTCTCTTTGCTTATACTAACCCAACTCCCAATCCTGATTGTGCTATTTTCTCACATGCTGAAGCCCTCTGCGCTACAGGTCTCTGTTTTCCCATGATATTTTCCCTTTCCCAAACCCCATTCACATCTAACCCTTCCATCTGTTGTGTTCCTGTGAAAAATTTTGGGTCTATCGTGGCCTATGATCTTAAGTTGTATGTGTATTTTCACAAAATGCAAATTTCTTAAAGGCCAGGGTATTTTAAAATTGCAAGTATATTAATTCTTCCAAACCTAGCAACACTCAAATATAATCCAGACATCATAATACATTGTTGGATGCCTGCTGGATATTGGTTTTGGCCTGAGATGTTTCTATTTTTAAAATCCTGCTTTATCAGTTAATCAGAAAACAACAGTAAAAAAGAAAAGAAAAGAAAAAGAAAACAGCATCCTTTGCCCCAGAATAAATACATACAGACAGACATGCATGGAGAGAGACAGAGACAGAAAGACAGAGACAGAGACCTATCCACACAGTTTCTGCAAGGTGGCTCCTAGTGTCAAAACTCAGGGCCAGATGAGCACACACCTGGTGGCGAGGGCGGCCTACGATGGAGGGAAAGACAGCCCGGGGGGCATCATCTCCTGCGAAGCCTGCCTTGCACAGGCCAGAGCCATTGTCACACACAAGTGCAGTGGTTTCTTCTTCACACATGATGAGTGTGGCTGAGTGAACTGGGGGCTGGAGCACCTTGGGAAATAGAAAAGAGAACTAGTCAGCGACTTCTCCAATCAAGCCGGGTACAGTCTTCTTGACTTTGGGGCCCGACCTCCCCTGCAACCATGTTCTAGTTCCAGAAGGGACAGTGTAACCTAGCTTCCCACTCCCTGAAAGCTGGCCTCTTTCCTCTACCCTGCTGTTATGGATTGAATTGTGACCACCTGTCAAATGCATATATGTAAATCCTAACCTCCAGTATCTCAGAATATGATTGTATTTGGAGATATGGTCTTGAAAGTGGATAATCAAATTAAAATGAGGTCGTTAGTTCAATATAGCTGGTATTCAATATAACCACTTCCACAGGACACAGATCCACTGCAGGGTGAGCCATATGAAGACACAATAAGAATGAGCTATCTATAAGCCAAGGAGACAGGCTCAGGACACTTTGATCTTGGATTTCTACTCTGCAGAACTACAAGAACATAAGTTTCTTTTATTAAAGGACCCAGTCTGTGATATGGTAGTTCTGCCAAGCTAATACCTCCTTTCAAAGAGTTGAGATGGATATAAAGTTTTCATCCAATGGAAAGAATCCCTAAAAGACTCGAGGGTTAGGAGTTGAGAAATTTGCAGTATAACTAACAAAGGATTATTATTTTAAAAACTCTTACAGATCACAAGAAAGTAAGTAGCTGAGCTGGATATATTAGCACACATCTGTAATCTCTGCAATGGAGAGGCCTAGGTAGGGAAGTTGTGAGTTCAAGGTCAGCCTGGACTACATAGTGAGAATCATCTCAAATAAATAAATAAATAAAAGGAAAGGAAAATAAAGACTTTGGGAGTAGAGGAAAGGAAATGAAAATACTCAACAAAAGGTGCTTAGCTTCACTAGTTATCAGAGGAAAGCAAATTATATGACAGTACCTTCCACCTATCATATTGTTCAGATTCAAAGCTTTGTAATAGGTGTTGGTGAATGTGTGGGGAAACTGATTCTCTTTAGGGAAACACACATGCACAATTCGGAACTACCCAAATCTCCAAATAACAGGATACTGTGCTGTCGCTATGTGAAGAGCAAGATGGGGACTATATGGATAAACATGGGTAGATTTTTAGACCATTCTGTTGAGTGAGAGCAGCAAATTGCAGAACAGAATGTACCAGCATAAAACCACTTATGTGACTGCTTTTAAAAGCATGAAACATTATCAGGTGCTTTTCATGATTTTCAACTTGTGGGTATAATTGCAGAACAAGAACTTCTGAAAGGACACCTTATGGACTGGTCACCATGAGTATTTCAGGGCGTGGGGAGGGACTGGGGGAAGAGCTGCTGGGTTAGCTCTGTAATGGTCTCACCTTTCACAAGGAGACTGTACTCACCTATAGTTCATAGAATAAAACATCAACGGCAAAAAAAGAAACGACACAGGAGTTATTGATGAACTACAGTACAGGGAAAGGCACCTCGAAGAGGAAAGGGTAGCAGAGAAGACCAGAAAGGAGGGAATGTGAAGATGGGCTCGCTAAGCCTCTGCCTTGACAAATGCAAAACATGGAGAGTTCTCCCTTCCAATGCTGAGAGCTGAACCAGGCGGGACGCAGTATAATGAAGGAATTAAGTTTTTCAATATCTGCTGTACTCCTCCCTCCCCTCCCTTTCTTTTCTTGTGAGTTATAGACAGCATCTGGCAATTCTCAACCCTTGGTGATGAAGCAGAAGCCGTGGAACCTCAGGAGGTCTCCTAGATGGGACCCCCCGGTAGGACTCAGGGGAAGTGGGATCAGGCAGAGAGACTGAGAAAAGAGAGATGTGAGACAGGAAAGAGAAGGCGTCTGGGAAGGCTAAGGCAGCGTCACGCATGCTCCACGGCCTGAGCCACTGGGCACCCTGAGAAATGTCATTCAGAACATGGTTTTGCCTTGAAGAGGAGGAAAAATGCTATGAAAACCCAGATGGCCTTCTGCTGCAGCTAGACAGCAAAGGAGACAGTGACAGGCCTGCAAATACACGCTCAGCAAGACAAAGCCTTGGTGGGCAGAGGCTTGTTAGCTCTAAAAAGAAGCGCCTCCCAGTTATATTTAAAGCAAGGCTCACAGTAGGAGAGAAACTTGCTGAAACTTCTTAAACTCAGCTTTTCTTCTGTCCTGTTGGTCCTCAGAATATCCCACAGCTTAGGAAATTGGTTCTATCTCTCTAACCTGGCCCACAGGGGCTCAGAACAGAGTGTCTCTATGGATAAACACATAGCTAAGCAATAACACCTGAAGGCATACTTGTAACTGGATAAATTAGTGTCACCAAAAGGTGTTAATTAACGCATGAGTGTCATCCTGTCATGAGTAGGCAACCTGGAAGATGAGTCATAAAATAATGGAAATGAAATGACCAAGAGCATCTTTACCGTAATTTTGTTTAAAATGACCAAAATTGGGCCGGGTATGGCAGGGCATGCCTGTAATCCCAGCACTCACTAAGCTGAGGCAGGAGAATTACTAAGAATTTGAGGCCAGCCTGGGCTACACAGTGAATTGAAAACCAGCCTAGACTACAAAGTGAGACCCTGTCTCAAAAAGCTAAAAATAAAACAAAAAAAAAAATGATCAAAATTGAAGCTGGACATGGGGACACATAATTGTAATCCCAGTATTTGGGAGCTGAGGCAGGAGGATCGCTACAAATCTGATAACAGCTTGGGCTACATAATGAGTTCAAGGTCAGCCTGGACTACGTGAGTTACATAAAGAGACTTTGTCTCAACAAACAAACAAACAACCAGACCAAAACAATAAAACAAGTTACCAAAATTGGAAAGAATCTTAATATCAAGAAGGACACTGAATGAGTATGTTGATCCCTCTGTACAATGGAAAAGGCAAAATATATAACGGGATAAAAACGGTGCAACTCACTTTGCTGCAACTTATGTTCATAGTTTGTTCAGTGTTTGTAGAAATGTATTTTTAATTTTAAAAACTGTAGTCTTTCACATATATAGTGGCATCTGTTTAATCCTCACAACAGCCCTGAAAGAAGCTGTTTGGAATTCTGTATTATATATTATGGAACTAAGTCTCAAAGAAATTGAAGGACTCAGCCAGAGACCTCCTTGCCTGACAAGGCTGGGAGCCAGGCGTGGCACAGACCCAGGACAGGTCCAAATCTCGAGCTTGCTTGTGCCTTCCTCATCATTCAGTGAAACTGTCATAACTTCTCCATGTTTGGTATTTTTGCTACTGCCTGTTTCTCTGGAGCTGTTGGCAGCAAAAAGCCTAAAACAAAAGGGTCTGTGTCCTTTCCTTTCCGTGCAACTCTGAGCTCCAACTTTGCCAGGACCCTGTCTGAATGGACATTGACAGCATTAGCACTTAACCCAGTGCTTAGCACCCATTAGGTGCTCAGTAAACATCAGGTGACAGTCCCGCCACCTAGCGGCCCCTCCCAGACCTGGGCCTCCCAATGCTTGATTTGCATCTGCACAGGCACAGTCTCACAAGGAGGACAGCAAACCCTGTTCTAGCAGGTGGTCTGCCTCCCGAGCAGGCAGCCAGGAGGCAAAGTTGCATGCCTGTGGCTCTCCTGTTCTGGGTCCCCTTAGCAGGCCTCTCTCAGCTGTGATTCACAGTCCAAGCCCCTCTGGCTTTTCAGTGAACCCCCTGGTGTCCCTCCTGATATTGCCCTACACAGAAAGATTCAGAGGCTTGGACTTTGTTTCCCAAACGGCACGGCTGCTTAGACAAGCTGCACAGTGACCTCACGCTGTCAACATCACCCTTCCGTGGCACTTCAGGTGCTTCAGACATGCTTCTCTGAAGCAGAACCAAAAGAGGAGCGGGGGCAGGGAAAGCAGGTGAGAGCTGGCAGCCTGGAGCCACCGTGGCCCTGCTGGCCCAGGGAGAGGGGCTCTGTCATGCACTCAGACTCCTGCAGTGTGTCTGCCAGGAGAAACTCTAAACCATCCTCAGCTCTTTCTGGTAATTTGTGGCTAGTCTCAAAGCAAGTCAGCTGAACTGGAGCCAAAGTCACTGTGGTTTCCTGGGGTCACAACCGCTTTGCACTCATGGGAAGCTGAGGAATTTTTCTGGCACTTCCAGCATGTACCACATCTGGGCTTCATTGAGGATCTCATGGAGTTAGAAACGCAGCTTTGATTATTTCTCCGCCAGAGGTAGCCAGAAACCAGACATAATGAGTGCAAATAATTTGCTCACTCAACCATCTCCCTGGCCACCCTCAAGCCAGTGGGAAGACAGAGGTGCAACGTCTCACCCTCTCCCCTATCCTCATGGGACAAATTTGCCTACAGATGTCCCCCCACTTTTCCTTTCTTCGCCTTTACCCTCCCTCCTGGCACACCTTTCCTGCAGCACTTCCTCGCCTGCTTGGCTATAAAATGGGATACAGCCATCTCACGAGAGAGTGGGTCAAATGAAATAATGGATATGAAAATGCTGTATAAATTGTAAATCAAAGTAGGCAAACTCAGGCCTATTTTTGTGAAACCTACAAACTAAGGATGATTTTTAAAGGGTTGGGGAAAAAAAGCAGTAGAGAAGGAATAGCCTATGGCCGCTGAAAGCTAAAGGAAATTCAGCTTTAGTGTCTACAAGTATAAGGTATATTGGAACACAGAAATGCCATACATTTCCATATTGTTTATGGCTACTTCTGTTACAATAGCAAATTTGAAAGTAATTGTGACAGATCTTCAGGCTTGCAAGACCTATAAAATTTACTGTCTGAGCCTCTACAGAAAATATTTGTCAACCACTGTTGTAAAGGACTACAAAAAACTACTTACTAATATTTTTCTTTTCTGTTAAATCTTATTCCCAGGATGGAGCTTGTTAGGTTGGAAGACGTTACATGATCTGTTTCACAAAATCAAGAGCTACTAAAGTTTGAATTACTGCCAGTTCCCAAACATATTTCATTTTAGTAGAAAGTTTTAGCTCTAAAAGGAAAGCCTCTGGATGGTGGAATTTCTAACACTAGTTAAGGATGTAATATTGGGCAAGAGCTTTGAATGACATAAAACACCTGTTTATCTGCTTACTATTTTGTCTTGTTTTGTTTTTTGGTACTGGGAATAAAACTCACAAACTTGCACTTGCCAAGCAGGTTCTTAAACCACTGAGCTGAATCCTCAACCCTATCTGCCTGTTATCTGCAATATCCATCTGTCTGTCTTTCTGTCTGTCTGTCTGTCTCTGGGACATCGAATGTTCCCCAAAGGCCTATGTGTTAAAGGTTTGGTCCCCAGAGGGGTATAATGAGGAGGAGGCAGGACTTTAGAAGGTGGGCCTAGGAGGAAATCTCTAGGTTATTAGAGGTGTGCTCTTGACGGAGAATGTGGACCTCTGGCCTCTCTTTTGAACCCTGGCTTGTGAGGTGAGCAATTTTGCTCTGCATATGCTCTTGCCATAATTTGCTATGACAAGCCCAAAGCAATATGCCCAAGTGATCATGGCCTGGAAACTCCAAAACTGAGAGGTAAAATAAACCTTTCTCTTTATAAGTTACTTATCTCAGGTATTTTGTTATAGTGGTGGAAAGCTAATACACATATGATCAGAAAAGCTGGGAAAGAGAAGTTATTTCATGCAAAACAACACAGTGGAAAATTCTAATCCCACTCTAGTTGAGTTTTTCAGACTTACATAGCCAACCACCTGTTGTGTGTTTATGTGCACCTCTGCTCCCCTCACCTCCTAATCTCAAAGCATACTACTAGAACTGTCATCCTCATCCCTGGCTTCTACCTGAGATTATCCTCGGACAATCACCACACCCACACCCTCCCTCCCGGCCCTGCATAATCCTGCCTCTGTGCTACTGACGCTCAAGGCTCCTGCACACTGCAGTCCTGCTCTCACCTCACAGCTGCCAAGGCAGCATCTTCACAATACACATCTCTCGCTGCCACCCTGTAGGTTAAACTTTTCCAAGGTGCCCCATTACTCAGTCAGGATTTTAGCACACAAATAGTAAGGGACGGTTCCTACCTGTACCTCTGAACTTGGCTCTTCCTGCTTCTTGTTTGTGATCTAAATTCCATGGAGCTAAGCCACTTATAGTCCTGAAGAACTTGCTTCCTCTTCACTGGACTACCCTCCTCTAAGAGGTGACTCAGGTACCCCTTATTTCAGGAAACCTTCCCAGGTAATAGCCAGCTTTTCCTGGTTTTTTCCCTTTCACACAATCCATGGTTCTTATCCCTGTCTTTCAGTGGTGGCAGAAGCTCCTACACCTTCTCCCAGGAACAATGCCTTACATAGAGTAAGTGCTCAGTAAATGCGGGGGGGGGGGGCAGCGGGGAGGACAAAGGGAAGGAAGAGAGGTCCTGATGTCAAACTGCCCATGCCAGTTTCGCAAGCCTTATGTGTCGTCTCACCTGTTCATAGGTTCTCCAGCACTATCCATCTCTGCCTCTTTTCAACTCAAAAGCTAGTCTCGAAGTAACACATACATTCAATAGTATGCAATGTGTGTTCCCAGGCCAGCAGCCTCAGCCTCATCTGATCCTCTAAGACTTCTAAGGAATGCAAATTATTGTCTCCTCCCCCAGCCTACTGAATTAGAATGTGGGTTGGGTATAGGTATAAGGCCATCTGCATTTTAGCAAGCCTTCAAGGTGATTCTTAAAGGTTTTTTTTGTTTTTGTTTTTTTTTTTTTTTTTTGTCTTTTTTCGTTTTTATCAGTACCAGGGATCGAACTCACAACTGCACACTTGCAAGGCAGGTGCTTATGCCACTGAGCTAAATCCCCAGCCCCGATTCTTAAAGCTTGATAACTCAGGCCTAGGCCCTGGCCACATGAGATAATTGCTGTATTTCATATATTTGATCTTTACAACAGAGCTACCAGTAGATCCTGTTAAAATTATTCCATTTTAGAGATGAGAAAATTGAGTTCATTCTATAGTTTCCGTAGCCAGGCTATTTTCCTCTAAGGTCCTGTACCATGACACCAGCCTGCTTCAACTGTTAAGAGACACTAGTGGATTCTGATCATGAAAGTGGAAGTGGCTCTTCTGTCTCAATTCCTCTTGATTCTTGGTACATGGCTTGCCTACATGTGTGT
The DNA here is from genome assembly GCF_034190915.1 of Cavia porcellus. Classification (NCBI taxonomy): domain Eukaryota; kingdom Metazoa; phylum Chordata; class Mammalia; order Rodentia; family Caviidae; genus Cavia; species Cavia porcellus. The sequence goes on along the minus strand of NW_026947501.1, from coordinate 27,680,747 downwards.
GTTTTGGGGAGCCAGGGATGATAACCTTGGCAGGTGATTTCACAGCTGGATCTAAGTCTTATGAATAAGTTGCTCCATTATTCTGGGCTTTACTGTCCTTACCAAAGGACAATCAATTAGCTGTCTCCCAAATTCCTCATAGTCCAAAAACTTAATGATGTTACAGGACTGTTGTCTCTACCTCAGTCCTTTTCCTCATCCTATAGTAACTCTAGAGCATTTGTAGACTGAGAAAATTCTCCATTCACTTCAGCTAAGCACAAGTCAGAGGACAGAGAAATCCAATGGGAACTGAAGCAAATGCCATCCTATTGCCAGCACGAACATCTCACAAACACCAGGATTGCCAGTGGTTTTGCTCATGTAGTTTGAGAAGCTGTTTTTCTGCCAAATATCTCCTCCCCTAAGATAGCGTCCCAGATATTCTAACCATGACACAGGACAGCTGAGTGAGCAGGGCAATAGAGATCGTAGGCACCACATCCCAGTTACCTTCTGGCCTGAGAGGAGGGAGCATGATTTTAAACTGTTCCTGCCCCAGGATGCTCCCTGGCCAGAAAGGCTTTTTCCAGGCAGGCAGCAATGTGCTTGCAGGCTCTGCTGCCGCCAAGGGCCTTGACACATGACTTGGGCCAGCATCACAGAAGCCAGGCCAATCTGGAGGCGTCCCCAACACCCAGGAGGCCAGGCAGCCCCAGAAAGGAAGAAGTCGCAGAAGGCATGTAGTACTCACCAAGGGTATGAGAGGTCCTCCTCTCGGGGACTGAGGGCTGCTATGTCTTCGGCAGAAATACCAGAGCAATATAAAACCCCAGAGGCGGATCTTCTTTAAACAGAGTCCCTAAAAAGGCCAGCTGACGGTGTGTTAGCAATATTACCATATAAGGTGGTTTTTTCAATAAATTGACCTTGGGGGGGTGTGGAAGGAAGGGTGGGCAGGGTGAATTATCATTTGAAAAATGTATGCAAAAGGATTCGAGTGGCAACAGCCCCGGTGCTGGTGGATTTGTTCCTTTTATGCTGCACTTGCATAAACAAAACTTACACCAGGCCTTATAAGTTGCCCAGAGTGAGTTCAGACGCAACTCTGCTCTTGGAGAGAGAACCATACCAAGAATGGCAGTGGGCCTCTGCCGCTTACACCTCCTTCCTTGGGCCTGCTGCCCACTGCTCTGGGGTCTGCCTGGGACACTCATGCTGTGCCCTCAGTATGGGTGCCATTGTGCTTTTTCTGATGCAAGCTTGACAGCCAAAAGTTGAAAGGAAATGCCATCTGTACTGTGAAAGAAATCCCATGTCCCTTGTCACTTGCTACCTTGGCCTCCCGGGTTACCCTAAAGCTCTTCTGGAATTTTATTCTCTGCTGTTGCTTTCCCTTATTGGATTCCCTTTGTCACTGACCAACTATTGGGAATTACAGACCAAGGATCTGCCTTGGGCTGAGACATACCCAACAAGACTAGTAAATCTGTAGAAATTTCCAGAGTCCTGTTCAGCTTGCTTGTCTTTTTGTAACTTGTAAATTCTCCCTGCGTAACTGATATTGTAGGGCATATGCCAGAGTCTCAACACCTCACATGTGGTCCCTACTCAAATTATCAGTTGTATCTTAGAGATCCCCATCCAAGTGACTGGCAGCTCTTTAAGCTCAACTGTCCAAACTCACCAAGTCTCCCTTAACTGCAAAGCTGCTGTGCCTTGGGGATTCTTGCTGTCTCTCCAAGTCCTTTCTTTCAGTCCTTCAAGCTAGAAGACAGTCTCTCAAGAAGCCTCTCTCTTTCTTGTACCCTAATAGCCAATGGAACAGTCTTCCTGGTTGGTCCTGAAGGTTGTTTCTTCTGGGTCCTCCTCTGGGCTTAGACCCTGGACATGTCTGACCTGTGGGCTTTCTTGATTCTGCTCCACCTTCAGACCTGTTTCCAAAGTCTGGGGCCACTACTAGCATGCAGTATGAAGCATTACCATGATGTGGGCATGTGTCAGAAATGCAGTTTCCAGGCTTCATGTAGAACTATTGAGTCAGAAACTGCAAGAAGCTCAGTTACCAGGGTTTTACAGGTTCCAGCCCCAGCCAACACCATGTGCTCTGGAAATCCACCCTTCAATAGCAGAATTAATGCACTGAACAGCAGTCATGGGCAAGGCATTCTAGGTAGTTCTGACACACAAGAGCCAATGGATAGTGGGTTCCTAAACCAGATGTCCAAGGTACTCACTTCTTTCCTAGTATAAAGAACCCCACCCTTAACATTTCTTTCTTATCATTCTTTTCTTTTTTTTTTTCTGATTTCAAAAATTCAGGGCAAAACATTCAAAGAATACAAAAATGTGTATTTTAGAAGACAAATCTCCCCTGTACTCTCACACAGATCTGAGTCAGAGAAGATCACTGTTAACAGGATGTGTACTGTTTCAAATTTATTTTGCAAAAATTTGATTATTATCACATATATTTTTTTACCACCATTCTGAAAATTGTCACATTCTCTTAATACTCTTGGATATCTTTCCAAATCAGCCCATTTAATCTTTAAAAAAAATTTTTTAGGGGCTTTTTTTTTTTGGTACCAGGGATCAAACTCAGGGCCCTGTGCTTGCCAGACAGGTGCTGTTCCCCTGAGCTCTTATCATCTCTCTTTAATTTTGCTCTTTAAATCACTTATATTTGAGGTTCCTCACATAAGAAAAACTATGCAATATTTAGCTGTGTTGGATTATGTATTTCACTTAGCAATATGGTCTCAAGATCCATCCATTTTCCTTTGAAAGACTCACATATATTGTTATGGTTTGTGTCTGGATGTCCCTCCAAAACCTCATGCAGTTTTAGGTGAGGTTTCTCCAGAGGTAACTGAATCTATGTCTGATTCATAGTGCAATGGTAGGATTATGAGTGCTACTCCTGCCCTAGGGTAGATAGTCCTTGCATACAATATAAGGGACAGGAAGAGACTTTCTCTCTCTCTCTCTCATCTTTATCTCCTTGATTATTGCTTTTGCTGTTTTCTACCACCATGAATGGTTGCCCCTCTGGCGTTTTCCATCTTGCCTTGGAGCTAGTTGATTATGGACTGAAACTTCTACAAACTGTGAGCTAAATAAACTTTTCTCTTTCTACCTTTGGGTGTCAGGGTATTTTGTCACAGAAACCAGAAAACTAGCTAAGGCATACATCCTTCTGTATGGCTAAGTAGATGCCACTGAGATCTCTCTCTCTGTATTGCTCAGCCTGGTCTAGACCTCATGGGCTCAGGTACCCTTCTACCTCAGCCTCCCAATTAGCTGGAATTACAGATGTGCTGGCTTTATGGTAAGGTTCTAAAAGTAAAATTGTATCATCAAGAAAGAAAATGTGAAATAATGATGGACACCACCAACTTGTCTTCCAAAGTACCAGTTTATGCTCCTGCCAGGAGTATAAGAAATCACTTTTTCACCTGCTTTCAAACTCTCAGAATTAATGCTTTTTTTCTAACATTTGCTTATTACATTTAGAATCATACTAATTTTCATCTGAGCCACCATCTTAGATTTAGCTTTTCCTTAACTATAAAATAATATATGATAGTTTAATAAAAGAAAGAAAGAAAAGAAAGGAAAGGAAAATACGAGAATGAGGTGTGTACTTCTGGAGTGATTCCTTCAGTGGGCAGTCAGTTGTATCCATGGCTCTGGTCATCTGTCTCTCCTTGTGCCCAAGGAAACGTGTGAAATATTGGCAATCATTCATTTTAAGAAAAGATTTTTTTCCTAATCTGAAAGAGAAACTTAACATTTTCTTTTTTAAAACTATATGATAAATATTGTAATATGAGTAAACATTCATTCACTAACTTAAAAACTATGAATTCCTGATTTATGCTTTTGTCAATTTTCCTATTGGATTGTTTATCTTTTGTGGGGTTATAGTCTTATTTTACATCACATTAGTGATAAGATGACTTATGTCTTCTACAAATGTTGCAAATACTTTCCTCCCAGTTTAACATTTAACTTTTGATATTGTCTGGTAGCATTTGTCTTAATGAAGTTCAGTCAAACATGTTTCTTTTTTGAACTTTTTTTCATAAGATTCTTAGGAAGATTAAACACTTTTTTTAATTAAAAGAATTTAAATTATGGTAAAACAACATAATATTTACTATCTTTAAAAGAAATGTATTATCGTGACCATTTTAAAATTTATAGTTGTTATTTAATATATTCACATTGTATACAACTAATCTCTGAAACATTTCACCTTCTCAAGTTGAAATTCTATATTCATTAAATAATAACTCCCCATTCTCCCTTTCCTCTTCAGTCAGTGGCAACCACCATTCTATTTTCTTCTTTGTACTGATATGTGTTTGTAATACATAATTGTACATTCACCTTAGGGAGTTGGTATATATACCATGTTTTAAAATTCCTTTTAAAATCCCCTTTCCCAGGGGCTAGGGATTTAGCTCAGCGGTATAAGCACCTGCCTTTGCAAGCAGGCGGTCGTGAGTTTGATCCCTGGTACCAATAAAAAGGAAAAAAGACAAAAAAAATTTTTTTTAAAAATCTCCTTTTCCTCGCTATGCATCTCTTGGACCCCTATACATGTTTGTATTACATAGTGACAACACTCCTCATAGGAACTTGGTGCATGCACACAACACTTCACAATGTACTCTGCTTTTAAATCTCATTTCCTTCCCCTCACCTCTGTCTGTTGGTTTTTTTCCCATATGCTAAAGATCCATCTTTCTATTTCCAACTGCACTTTATTTTGCACTTTATTTATATTTTGTGTATTTCATACTAGAGAAACTATGAGGTGTTTAAGCTCATGTGTCTGATTTATTCACATACCATTCTATTTTTTGTCTATGAATCTGGAACCTGAAAACCTCATATATGTGGCCATACAGTATCTTTTTGTCCCTGGTAAGCACAAGGCAAGCACAAGGTCATGAGTTTGATTTCTTGTACACCTCCAAAAGAGAAGCATATTTATTAATGAGGGTATGGTTATTTGTAAGAAATTTCCAAATTGTCTTCTAAAATAGTTGTATCATTTAGCATTCCCACCAGTAATGATTAAGTATTTGTGTTGCTCAATTGCTTCTTTTTTGTCTTTTTCCTTTTTATTGGTACCAGGGATTGATCTCACGACTGCCTGCTTGCAAGGCAGGCGCTTATGCCGCTGAGCTAAATCCCCAGCCCCCAACTGCTTCTTTTTTTAACATAGATAAATTTCTTCCACTTGACAGTTGTTGATTTTTCAATTCCTTTATGGGAAGAAAACAGCGAATATTTATTTAAATCCTCTATACAATAAATTTTGTTGTTTAATTTTTGTCTAAATAAAATGTGCTATTTTATTTTGATTTAAAAGGAATATACATTCAAAAACTTCAGGAAATAAAAGTATTAAGTATAAAAGAAAAATCTTCAATATTCATATAATCACTGCTAACTAAAATTTTTCCAGACATTATCAATATATTTAGAAAAATGGTGCCACGCTGTGCACACAGTGCTTTATATGGCATATAATTTATTTTACTTTTTATTATTTTTTATTTGCCACTAGACTATCAGCTCCAAGAAGGCAATAATTTCTTTCTTTGTCACTGTGGTATCATTGTAACTAGCAGTAGTGTTTGACACATGCAGGCACTCAGTTATCTCCTAAATGAATAAATTCTACTTTCATGACATATCAAAATGTCTTAGAATTTATTTTTTATGGGTCCATAAGTGTAGATTTTCACCCTCATATGTTTTATTGACTGTGTATATTTTCAGTGTATCTATTGACTCAGTCCTTTATTATTGGCTATGTACATGATTTCCACTATTATAAACAATACTGTGACGATGTGCTTTCCTTTGTTTGCATACATGTGGGTCCATCTACTCGAGCCAACTCAAAGAAATAAATTTCTTCATCAAGTATAATGAACATTTTAACTGTAAATCATTTTGATATGTAGATCTCCAGGAAATGGTTGCACTTTACTTTCATACTCAGTTATGAGAGTGTTCACTTCCACTTTCTACAACTAAACTGGAACGAATCAAAACTTTTAATCTTTGCAAATTGATAGGTAAAAAGTAGTGCTGCTCTGCATTTTAAATTGCATTTATTTACTAATGTTACACATCTCTTATTATGTATTGTTCATATGTATATTTTCTTTTCAAATTGCCTGTTTGTACTTACCTATGTTTATTGTTACTTAATTCTTTCTTATTTATTTGTGATGGCTGATAAATTAAATATATTAACTAACCTTTTATATGTCATGAATGTGGCAAATATTTCTAGTTTGCATTTCTTTTAAAATTATTTTCAAGGAATCTTTTGCAAAACTAAAATTTTACTTAATTTTTTTTTCATTTTAGTAGACTATACAGATTTTAAGTATTAGGTGAGTCTATTTTTTAAATTAATTTTATTGTATATATTTGACGTTTATAACAATGTTATAGGATGCAAAAGATAATAAAATGATTACTATAGTAAAATACAAGATAGTTTTTTTCGTGGCAAGAGAAGCTAAAATCTATTTATTTAACAAAACCCAATACAGTGCCAATATAAATTGGTCTTCATGCTGTCTATAAGCTATCTAGAGGTCTTCATCTTACATACCTGCCCCCTGTATCCTCTGGCCAACATCTCCCCTTGTCCTCTCCTTTTTCCTGTCCTCCATTTCACCCCTTGTAGCCACTATTCAAATCAGAGGAATGGAACCTCTCCCAGCCAATAATCCTCCCAAAGGTAAACCTTTAAGTTTTGATATAATTTCTGTCTTATCTTTCATGATTTCTTTTTGGATGCCACATTTAGATACACATTCAATTCATAACCATGTAAGTGTTCACTACATTTTATTACACTGCTTTCATTTTTTATTATGTTGAAATATTTAATCCAGATAAAATTTATTCTAATATAAACTGTGAGATAGGAATTGTATCTCTTCTGTTCACCAAAGGGCTACCCAACATCAGTTTAGTAACTAGTTGACATCATTTATTTATTAACCGTCACTATCTCTATGATTTGAAACACTTCCTTTTCTGGAGCTGGCTGTTTTCCTTATTTTTGTACTTCTCTCATTGCTTAAAATATAGCTTTAGATTTTAATGTATGTTGACACAAAAATTGCATTTTTATTCTTTTTCAAATCTTTAAATCATTTTGTAAAATTCCCTCACCTTTAGTTCTAAAATATTTGGAATTCTAGTTGGAACTAGATTAAATTATCTACTACTTTGGGAAATGTGTGCAATTTTACATGGTTGGACAAAATATGTCTTTCTATTCATTCAAAATTTTTGTTACAGTTTCTCAATAACCTTTAAAGTTTTCATCATATAGATCTTGCATAGTTCAGTTCTTTAAAATAGATTTTTTAGTTGCTACTATACTAAATTTCTTATATTTTCTAATTGACTATTACAGCTATATAGGAAATTTATAAATTAAATCATACATACATGTATGTTATACACAAGTAACTAGTCATTTTACTAAACCATTTTGTTCAAAGGATTTCTCTTTTAGGTAGTAGTATATTGTCTGAAAACAACATTCTAACCAATGCTTTATCTTTTGTTTATTTTATTAAACCATTAGGAATTTCAGAACAATGTTAAATGTTTTACCCTTATAACTGCTTACTGTTCTGCAATGAGAATGCTTCTAGCTCTAGTGTTAACCCATCCCAGCCATTCCCACAGGTTCAAAGTTCTGGGGGTGGATTGTAGCTAATTGTGTTCTTTTAGTTACATAGGTAATTTGAAGCATGTTCTCTCCCAATATACCATGAAGTCCCTACTACAGTGTTTTCTCATTAAATATTCTCCTATATAATACACATTACTTTTCCTATTATGGAAGAATTGCTGTACTCTATGTTTACTAAGAGTTACTGAAAGAAAAGAGTTGGACTTAAAATATTTTTAGCACCTCAGTGATACTCCCTCTAGGATAAACAAGTAAGCAAACAAACAAAACCCACTTGTTTAAAGACAACCAAGAACTACAGGACATGAGAGGGGAGATTTCTAAAGAGAAAGAAAACTTACCTGTATGAACCTAGCATTCGATGCCATTTTTCTCTTGAGATGTCTTTTAGTTCTTAACTTCTTAAACTAAGAAACTGAGCAAAAAGCAGTGACTAAGAGATAGAGGAGGTAATCACAATTTTTGGTACACTCATGGGGCTAGGGACAAAAATGGGATTCAGAGCCATTATGGAGGACAAACACTGACACATACCACAGGCTCTCTGTTGAGACCTGTGACGTTAACTGTATGTGTCAATTTAGCTAGGCTATGCTACTCAGATATTTGGTCAAACATGAATCTGGATGTTTCTACAAACATAGTTTTAGATGAGATTAACATATAAATCAGTAGACTTTGAGCAAAGCAGGAAACCCCCTCCCCCTGTGATGTGGGTGAATCTCATTCAGTTTCTTGAAGGCCTTAACAGAAAAAGACTGACCTTTCTAGACAAAGGAATTCTGTCAGCAGATTGCCTTTCATCTTGAGCTGTAGCACTTTCCTGGGTCTTCTGGCCTACCTGCAGACTTTGCACTGGCCTCCATGATCATGTGAACTAAATCCTCAAATGGACTCTCTCTTTACATACACACACATGTGGTCACACATACCCTTTGTGTTCCGTTTCTCTGGAGCAGAATGATACAGAGCTCTTGAAATGCTACACTGAGTAAGGTTAAGAGACCAGGGCTTATAAAGACCAAACCTAGTTTTGAGTAAATTCAATTCCTGATTGGAATAAGGTTATCTCTATCCAAAAATCTGGAGTACACATTCCTAAAGGAAGTTAATTTTATTAACAGGCCTATTAATTTTTGTTCATAATACCTGACTTCAATTAAAAGTTATCTAGAATACAAGAAAATAGGACCAAGAGAGAAAGAATAAATAATAGAAACAGATCACAGATGACCTATATTTTAGAATAACCAGACAGAGACTTTCATAAAACCTAATTTTAAATAATCATTATTAATATAGTCAAAAAATAAATGAAAAAACAGAAATTTTCAGCAAAGAGTAGCAATCTAAAAAAATCAATTGGGAATTACTTAGTTAATTTTTTTCTGAAATTAAGAACATAGCATATGAATTAGACATAACTGAAGTGACAATTTGTGAACTGGAAAGTAGGTCAATAGGACATATCTAAGCTGGGCATGGTGGCACATGCTTGTAATTCTAGCACTCGGGAGGTTGAGGCAGGAGGATTGCCATGAGTTTGAGGCCAGCCTGGGGTACATCAGCAAGTTGGCCATCAGTCTGCCCTACACAGTACTACCTTGTTTTAAGACAAAAAAAAAAAAAAAAAAAAAAAAAAAGATATATCCAAATGAAGGAACAGAGAGAGCAAAGGTGAAAAGCACAAAAGAGATACTTGGAATATGGACAAATGTTCTAACACACATGTAATTTAAGCCCAGATGGGAAAGAGAAAACGGAGCAGAAAGGATATTTGAAAAGTGGCCAGAAATTTCTAAAACGGATGAAATATATTAGGCTACAGATTGAAGAAGTATTCAAATTCCAAGTAGGATAAGTATAAAGAAAATAGTCCTTAGGTGTATTATAGTAAAATCAGAACATGTAGGGAAACTAAAATAAAGAGAAAATTCAAAAGTAACTAGGGGAGGGAGAAATATTTTACTTTTGAAATAATACCGAGAAGATAGACATACAGCTGACTTCTCACAGTGGAATGACACCTTTCAAATGCTGAATGAAAATGCCTACAATTTATAATGCTAAATGCTAAAAAATACTATTAATCCCAAAAACATCAGAAAAAGAGAGAGAAAGATAAATGTGGAACATACAGAAAGCAAACTGTAAGGTGGCAAATATATACTTAAATATATTAGCAATTACATTAAATAAATACTTCTAAGTAAAGATAAAGATTGTTGGGCTGAATATTTGGTGGTATTAAACTGAAAATATGCTGTTGTAAGATATATAGTTCCAATGCAAGGATATTCTGTTGGAAAAAGAAAATAATCTAATTTTTTTCTGCACTGACACCACAATCAATACAAGATGACAGCATACAATGTATGTGTAGATTTCCCTCACAAGCTAAGAAAGCAGTCAGTTCTGCAGCAGAGGACACCAGCTGAGTGTCCTCTAATCAGTTTATTTCCCTGGAGCTAATGCCAGGTTGAAGGCTCAGTCCCGAAGACTGACGGCTGTTAGACACCAGTCACAGGCCCAGATGGCTTTATCTGTGCTTCTGACTGACCGGCTCAAATTTAAGTTCCCACAGTGTCTTCCCCAATTAATTCAACTAATTTTCTTGAATGGCTCATAATATTCAAGGAAATTATGTTTGCTGACTTATTATAAAGGCTATTACATGGAATACACAGATGAAGACATGCTGGTACGGGAGAAGGGGCAGAGAGAAGGGCAGGAGCTCCCATATTTTCTCTGAGCTGCCACCCTCCAGGCACTGATGCCTGTTTAGCTACACAGAAGCTTTCAGAGCCTTGTTCTTTGGGGTTTTTAATGGAGGCTCCCTTGCCCAGGTGTGGCTATCAATAGACTGAGTGGAGACAAGGCCCAGCAAGGCTGTAGAGTTGTTTCTTGGCCTCTCTGGGCAGCATTGTTCCCTCCAAGGTACAGGCAGGACCCCTTTGGATTGAAGAGGGACCTACTATCAGAGAAAGTAGGAGGAGAATTTTTTTTATGGCCAGCTAAAGGCGGGGGAAGATTCGAGTTACTGTGACATACTTAGGGTGGCAGCCATGAGTCAGGAACTGTGGTCAAAAACCAAAAAATATATATCTTTGCATAAATGTAGTAAAATTGAAAGTAACAGTAACTAAAGAAAGCTGTATATCAACCATCGCTTATTAAGCCAAGAACAGTGATAAAAACTGAGACAATGTATAACCTGAGTCAGCTCCCTGAGGATGTGATTCTATATTTATATATATTTATAACTTCATAACATACACACACACACACACACACACACACACACACACACACACACACACACATACACATGAATCAACTAAACAGAAAGGAAAAATAAGTCAGTCATGGTATACACACCTGTTATCCCAGCTAACTCAGGAGGCTGAGGTGAGAGAATCCCAAGTTTGAGGCCATCCTGGGCAATTTACTGAGATCTTACCTCAAAATAAAATAAAACAGGAGACTTTAACACAACTTTTTAAATAACTAATAAAATAAGGAAGAAAAATAAATCAAGAGAAATACAGAGGACTTCAACCATAGGAGTAATTTTATTTATGTAACAAGATGTTGAATGAACATTTTTTTTTTTGAGACAGGTTTGCTCTGTGTAATTTGGGTTAGCCTCAAACTCCTATTGAATCATCCTGTGTGCTGGAATTACAAACACACAACACCATGCCCAGAAACGAACATTTTCTGTCTCTCTGAAACTGTCACTCAGCCCCAGTTACCAAAAAGTTCTAGGCACTGGCCAAAAATGGAGTCTTTATCCTAGGGCTGACTGAGAAGACCCCTTTCCCCAGATGTTGTAGTCAGGGGTTACAAGCAAATGGACACTTAATTTAACTAGGACACATAATTTATAGGATTATTTTATAATATTCACCCAAAGACTCATCTGCAAAGGGGTGTGGGAAACCTGTCCACACATTAGAGACTCAAAGAATCCAGCTGAGGGCCTGGGTCCCAAAGAAATGAGTCCAGCTAAAGACCTCGAGCCCAGGACAATGCCCCCCATGAGTCCAGCTGGAGGCCTACTGCCCACAACAATGTCTCATGCAAGTCTGTATCAAGGATCTGTGCTGGGAAGACCCAAAGATCAGTGGTGAAAGCTAGAAAGTCTGCATCAGCAGGATGAAGGATCTGCACTGGAGCCAGGAAGCGACATGCAAGGTAAAGACCAGAGCTCCTCAAAAAAGAATCACAGCCATCTTTAGCTATAGTGAAGACCTGAGCTCAGAACCATGCTGATTCAGTTCAGCTGGGTGTTCCAAGGTGTCCATTAGTGAAGAACATCATGGAGAAAGGAGATGGTCTTCTGAATCAGAGCCCTTGACACGGGGAATGTGGCTCTCCCCTCACCCCCATCCCTCTCTGGCTCTCAGAGGTAGACAGTAATAAAGACCCAAGTGGCCACAGTGCTGGTGACCTGGCTTAGGCAGTATCTGGACTGATATGCCCTAGCCTGAGAAAGTAGGACAAGATGAGAAGGGCCAGGGGGCAGTCTGTGGGCTGACTGGCTGCCTTTTACCTGGGGAGGCCTCTGGGGTCAAATGGGCACAGAGAAGGCAGTTGGAGTTGAACCTTCCCACAAATACCCACTCAAAAGAATGGCTGTCAGCAAGGGCTCCATTCATAAAAGGCTGTGTGTGGTGCACATGGGAAAAAGGAAGATAAAGGCACTTACACTAGACCAGTTGCTCTTATCGAGAAGGGATGCAGGCATGGTATGCACATGGCCCACAGAAATCTCCCTCTGTGGGTGCTGAGAAAGCCCGAATTTGGACAACCAAAGGTTCACAGAAACAGTTTGAAATTTTCCAGCTAAGTCAAAGACACATGTCTTTTTCCAGCCACTCCTTGGAAGAGCTTGGATTCCACCCTGGAAGAGCTAGAAACAAACTAAAGTCCTCTCGGCTTTCCAAGTGTCCTGAGTCTGGGGTTGGCCTGAGAGTTGCTCCAAAATCAAGCTCCCATGATACTTCTCCTTCCCTCATGAATGCCAGACTCAGCCTGGCAAGCACTTGGGTGTGGCTCCTTAGGTGTCTGTCCTTATCTAGTAGACAGGAAGAGCTTGGGGGCAGGGTATGGGGAAGGAGGACTAGAAAGCTTTAGAAGTATAGCTGGGTGTTATGGTTTATATCAAGAATGTCTCCCAAAGGCTTCGTGTGCTCAAAGATTGTGCCTTCAGGAAAGAACTGGGCGACAAGGGTGCTATAGCTGACTTGCTATTGGGAGAGGCAGGGGCCTAGTTGGGCGAGACAGGTTGCTGGGGACATGACCTGGAAAGGTAGATTTCTTTTGCTCCCTGGATTCTCTCTTCCCTCTCTGCCTCCTGGCCATCACACAGTGAGCAGCTCTCCTGTGCTGAGGCCTTCTGTCATGTGGTTTCTAAACCTGTCCTCCTTTAACTTGTGGGTGTTAGGTATTGTCCCCAGTGGTGAGGAAAGTGACTAAGACAAGGGGCTTCCCCGCTGGATTATTCTTTTAGAGGTCAGGCTCTTTACCTGACACTCAGGCCTGCCTGTTACTTTTCCTACATTTAGCTCAAGAAGAATTTTTAGGTAGCCAAAATAACCTTTAACGAGTTAAATGAAGAGGCTGGGGAAAAACCAAACTAGGCAAAGGCCGCTCAGGACCTCATAAAATGAAAGTTTATAGGGTAATATGTTTTGTTGTCTTAAAAGTACTTTGCTTGGCTGGGCATGATGGTGCATGCCTGTCATCCCAGCACCCAGAAGGCTGAGGCAAGAGGATTGCCATGAATTCAAGGCCAGCCTGGGCTACAAAATGTGTTCAAGGCCAGCCTGAACTGCATAGTGAAAAACTGTTTCAAAAAGATGATAAATAAATAAATAGACAAAAACCCTTTACTTCAATAATATCTTATAGTGAGAATTGAATCTGCCTGATAGATTTGGTGACAAGAGCAAACTCTGAGGAGTTTTTGTAGTTACCCTGGAAACGACTGGTCTAGACAACACCTAGAAAACACTTTCCTCTTGACTTCACAAAAGAGGTCCAATGCACCAAGCTTTTAAGTATGAGGTCAGTCTCTAAGGATAGTCTGCCTACAATAAAGCTTTGTATCAAGGGGGTTAATAGTCCTCCTAAATTATGGGTTTCAATCCTCAGTTTTATTTAATTGTTTTTATTTTTATTTCACTCTATGAATGTCTGTCTGTCTCTCTGACTCTGTCTCTCTTTCTCTTTCTCTCCGTGTAGTGCTGGGGCTTGAAACCGAGGCCTTTGCACTGAGTTACATCCCCAGCTCTTTTTAGGGTTACAGTTAGGGTAAGACAGGGTCTCACTATTACTAAATTGCCCAGATTGGGTTCAAATTTGTGATCCTTCTGCCTCAGCCTTCCAGGGTTCTAGGATTATAGGTGTGGATCATGATGCTCAGTTTTGATTCTCTTTGACTAGACCAAGATCCCAGTTTATCCACGTTGGTGGTGGTGATGGTGGTGGATTTGTGCCTTCCCTAACTCAATCAAATGGTCGATTTGTTTATTTGCCATTATACCCAAATTCTATGTCAACTCCTTAAAAAAACATGAAAATCAGGTCTGAGCAATTACAAAAATCATTGATGGCACATACCTATAATTCCTTGCTAGCACTCCAGAGGCTGAGGTAGGAGGGTCACTGTGAGTTTGAGGGCATACTGGGCTACATAGAGAGTTCAAAGCCAGCCTGAACTATGAAGTGAAACCTATCTTTAAAAAAAATCACTTGCAACTTTTATTGTGAGTTTTTTCAGTTCTGGGCCCCGGGTGAATGGATAGTGTACTGCTATTCTGCTTCATAGGCGAGAAGGGTAGAAGCAGCTTTCCTGAGTGCTCATCCAGGCTATGTGCTGGCACCAAGGACTTTTCCATTTATTAGAGAATAAAATCTAATACTGTCTTAGGGTCAGCTCATTGCAAAGCCCTTTACTATCTCATAGTGAGAGAGAGAACAAGAACGGGAACCAAAAAGAGAGAGATTTTTTACTCTGATAATATAGTCTTATTTTCTTGGACAAGGACTGGTCCGTACAAATATAGACCTTAGTTGATAATAATGGACAGAGAAGAGCTACAGCTCAAACTCTGAATGTTAAAGTTACTATCTGTGTAGGTATTACTGTAATTCCCATGCTATTCCCAAGTTCATAACCAAAGGGACAGCTACATTGTCCAAAATCTGATTTCCTGAATTCATTTAAACAGAGAGCCTTTGTGGTTACTGTAGATTCCTTTCTACTGTGAAGTGGAACTCAAGATGGTAAGTGTGCCAGGAGCTATGTTATTCCACTTTGGTTAAAACAAGACAAAACTGTTGAAAGTCGAGAATCTCAGATCTTAACCACCAACAAAGAGTGGTGGCTGCAGCCTTGGCACTTGTCAAGGATTACAATTTCAAGTTCATTGTCATTAAATATTTGTGAAAGTGTCAACAAAGACAAGCTCAAAATAGTTTAAAATTCATGCAGTTTGAGTGCTCAGATGTGACAAAATGCATCTCCAAGTTAAGCCAAGTTAGCAGACAAGTGCCTGCCTTAGCCTGACTATGCTGTGTCCACCCAAGTTCCAGGAGAAGTATTCTTAATGTTGTGAGAATTATTCTTAATGTTGTGAGAATTATTCTTAACATCGTGTTTTAGTGATAGCATCATTTACACAGAAAAACAGAGCCCTCTGCCTGATGTTCAGGCTTATTTTATGATATTATATATTCTGAGGCTCATCCATAGTGGAAATGTAGGTATCATGGTTTATATTATCTGCTTTTATCATCGAAGTCCCTTGTTGCCTACTTAATTCCTATAGTCTCTCTCCACCAGGCATGTTTGATTTATTTTCTCCTTGTAATATTTTATATATCCTAGTAATATGTCTGAGGTCCTTTCCACAAGGTATCTAGAGATGACCTAGGTCAAATCCTATGAGACTTATTTAGTAGGTTACAGTAATACTTATTCAATGTATTAAAATGTATTTTTGGAGTGTAAATAGCCAAAAATGAAAACAATGTCTCCCTCATATGGGTTCTCTTGCTTATGGGAAAAGTTGGTCCTCATTGTCCTGCGTATACTTGTCAATCAAGAAGAAATCACTCTGTGCTCTGTGGAGAGTGTGGTTCCTTTATTTTCTGCTTCTTGAGCACAAAGGAGGATAACATCTAATTTCTGCATACTTTGAACAGTGCTCTTATACACAGTAGGTGCTCAGAAAGTGCAAATTAAATGCATGATCCAGGTCTGGATGTATGATCCATGTTTTGGGAGTGAGGCCATTGCCCATAGTCCAGATGCTCTTATATATCTAAAGCCAGCAGAACTTGGGGATCTTCTTTACATTTTAGTCATATCGCCCACAGTGGTGATGGTAAGGCCCCAGGGTTTTCTTCTGGGCACCCAACATGGGTATCTGTTAACCTCTACCTGGCCAGCATCTATTGCTACTACTAATACCACCAACGTTTTCTTTGGAAACGAATGCTCCTCACTCTCACTGCATGTGGTTCAGATGTGGCACATTACTCAAGCCAAGGATGAAGTCATAACCAAAGCCATTACCCAACAACTCATTTCCAGGACTTTTGTTGGAATGATAGTACCCAGAAGTTTTCTTTTTTTCCTGCTGGATTTATCAAGACAACAGGCTATAAACCTGTAGCTACCAAAGCTATCCTAGTAGAATTACCTAATTAAATTAGTAAACATTTAACATAGAGAAGTCAAGAGATAAAGATAAAATGAGTCTTGATGACAGTAGACACCGGATCCAGCTGTACCTGAATGCTAATTTGAATTGAGTTTTCTGCTAATTTAATTAAAAGAATTTGAACTAACACAAGATTCTGTTTTCATTATGTGGTATCTTCTTGGGCCAAATGAAGTCTCGAGGGTCATAATCAGAAGCCTTGTTCTTTCAAAGCAACACTGGGATTGGGAACTAAAATATTTGTGTGATCTTACTCTGAGTTTACATGAATGCAATTTAAAATAATTTAAAAGTCCTAAATCATGGAAGGATGTGTGTGGAACACTAGGCTAGGTGAAGGAGCTCGAGACTCAGGTATATAAATAAAGTGAGCAGGAACAGGGCACTAAGAACCATTTAAGGTGGCAAGAAGACTAATACTGTGGACAGAAAGGATGGTGAATTTGGATGGGATTGCATTGGTATGAGGCTACTAACTTTTTAAAAGGCAAATTGAGATGAAAAGAGAAGCTGCTGGGTATGGCCCAGCTAACTACAGGGAAAGGTAGAGAAATTTCTAAGAATAGTCTTACTTCCTTTAGTCTAGGAGATGTTTCCATTTCCATCACCCACCTGATAAGCCACTACAATTTGTCCAACATAAATAACACCCTGTGCTCTTAGGTCCAGAAAAATGACAGAAATAACCATAGGTTATTGTAGGAGATCTCTTTTGGAAAAAGTAACCTTTCTCTAGGAATTATCACAGGGAAGATCTGCTAAGCCTATTTAGATATTCAAGACTTCTTCAGGCCGTAAGACCAGGATTCTCTCCTTAGGTTAGATCTTTCTTGGCTTTCTACTGCCAGGTTTTGTCCAAAGATCTCTGCTAGCTCTTACAGGCAAAGTTTATGTTGAACAGGGCCCAGCAGTGAGGTCACACTTGTGGAAGGCTTCCATATATGACATGGCTCTGCTGCTGTGCCCGAGAGCTTTCTTAAAGCCCTTTCAACAATGCTGTCCAAGAATAAGGTCTTGGCTGGGTTCCCATTTTGAAGGGACAGTGGAGTTGTGCTTTCTGAAAATAGAAGGTATTGTTCTTTTTGTCCAGTTAAAATGCAATGCCTGTTCTCTGTAGCACATTTGGAAAACAGTTTAATAAGAATAGAAGGAAAAAAATAGGCAGACATAGGGGAGAATAATCATCTCATAATTCTATTACCTATAGATAACCAATATTAATAGTTTTTTGTTGTTGTTTTTGGTGCTGGGGATCAAATTTATGAATTTATGCTTACCAGGCAAGTGCTTGAGCCACTGAGCTAAATCCCCTACCCCCTAATGTTAATACTCTTATGTTTCTCATAGTTTTTCTGTATATATGTGTCTATATGTATTTTAGAAAGTAACATTTCAGTGTAGTTAAGAGCATCTATTTGGAAGTCCAACACCATAATTTGAAATTCTACAGCCTTGGACAACTTAAATAATTTAAGTTTTGCTTATTTCCTTCAACAATAAAGTTTGTGAATTCTTTATATAGTCTTTGCAAGCATTGTGTTATTTTATCTTAGAGGTTTATAATAAGTTAGCTGAAGTTTCCCCAACATACTTTCAATTTTTTAAATGGTTATTTCATGTCTCCAAGATTAATTTTGAAATATGTTAAGCTTAAAAATGAGTTTTTTAGTGTTCTTACCTTTATAGTTATAGGCTACAGAAGAATTAACGTATTTAAAGCAGTATTTCCCTCATGAAATACAGTACTATCTTTTTTTTTTTTTTTGTCTTTTTCCTTTTTATCAGTACCAGGAATTGAACTCATGACTGCTGCTTGCAAGGCAGGCGCTTATGCCGCTGAGCTAAATCACCAGCCCCTACTATCTTTCCATTGATTTTTCGTCATGCATATCTGAAAAGCTTAACAGTTTTCTTCATAGAACATTCTCCTTTCCTCTCAATTTTGTTCTAAGGTATTTATATTTTTAGCTGCTGGGATGAATGTGATACCACTCCCATTACAATGGTTGTTACCTCTACTGGAAAGGTATTTATGAAGTTTTATTTTATTTTGTTTTGTTTTGAGACAGGCTCTTGCTATGTAGCTCAGGCTGGTGTGGAGCTCAGCCTGTGTATCCCAGGATGGTCTTGAACTCACAATGATCTTCCTGTCTCAGCCTCCCAAGTGCTGGGATTACAGGCATGTGCTGCCATGTGCAGCTGCAAAATCTAAAAATATAACATTTAGGGGACATCCTTGCAGCCCTCTTTTAGGTCCAACCACTTTCTAGAATTCTGACTTATAAGGTAGGCTCTAGTACTTTCTTTCTTTCTTTTTTTTTTTTTTTTGTCTTTTTCATTTTTATTGGTACCAGGGATCGAACTCACGACTGCCTGCTTGCAAGGCTGGCACTTATGCCACTGAGCTAAATCTCCAGCCCCTAGTACTTTCTTTATCCAACTTCATTTAATTGACTATACTACCCTTTGAGACACCTGTGGTAATCAGAACGGGTCTCTCTTACCCCTGACAACATTCTATTTGTTCATAGCAATATTAGTCAGAATTGCCAAGAGGTGGGACCATCCTAAGAGCCCAGTGACAGACGAATAAATAAAATTGGTATCTAATGTTACTGAATACTAATTATTAGGCCTTTAAAAGCCTGTCCCATGCCACAGAACAGATGAACCTTGAGGATGTTATCCAAAGACAAGCCAGTCACAAAATGACAAACAGTCTAAAGAAGCCAACTTCAGAGAGACAAAAGTTAGTGGTTACCTAGTACCGGGCGTAGAGGAAAAAGGGAGTTACTGTTTAGCAGGTACAGTCTCAGGCTTTTGTTCTGTTTGTTTTGTTTTCTCTGAGATAGGTTCTCACTATATTGTGCAGGCTGGCCTTGAACTTGCTTACACAGCCCACGCTGGCCTCGAACTCACAGCGATCCTCTTGCCTCCACTTCCCAAATGCTAGGATTACTGGCGTGTGTCCAGCATTTCAGTTTTCAAAGATGAAATTCTAGAGATCTGTTTTATATTTGAATATACTTAACATGACTAAACTGTACCCATAAGGAATTTAATCTTCACTGCAAGCTATTAAAAGGGTGGAAATTTAATCTGGCGGTGCTGCGAGGCGGGACCTTTGTGAAATGATTGGGATGATACAGTCATGAGAACTACGTTCCTATTGACTGAGTCCTAGTGACTTCCCAAGAAGAGGATGAGAGGCCAGAGAATGCACACACACACACACTCACACTTACACTGTTTCTTGCCATGGTCTTTACCAAATGTGGGCCCTTGATCTTGGACCAGAACTATAAGCCAAAATAAACTTTTTTTCTTCATTAAGTTATCCAGACTCAATTTTTTTTTGTTATAGGAATGCAAACCAGATTAAGAGAAATGTCATCTATCTTTTGTCATAATAAAAATGACTTGACAATTACATGTTTATTGAAAATGTGAAGGAACGCACTCATAAAAGCATGTAAAGATAATGTTCACACTTTTTCCCTCCTTGAAATCTTCCACTTAAGATAATGTTGGCATCACTTATATGTGTAATTTTCTTCTACCAGAAAATAATTTATTCATTGGCCTAGTTATATACACAATATTTTCATCATTTTTTTGTAAACCCTTGTACATTTCTTTTTATATATTTTCTTTGGTTACTTGATTGCTCTTCAAAAATGTCATTATGATTTTATCTACTTACTCTAATTTTTAATTTCTTTTTGAGACAGGCTCTCACTACGTAGTGCAGACTGCCTTGAACTCACTTATGTTGTTCAGGCTGGCCTCCAACTCATAGCAATCCTCTTGTCTCAGCTTCCCAGGGATTATAGGAAGGCACCACATCTAGCATTCTATTTTTAATTTTATCTGTGGTTTATTATTTCCTTTCTGTCTCTCCTAGTATATTTTATTCTTTTTATAATTGAAGTCCAATGCTTAATTCATATCTTTTATATGATATTCTTACAAGTAACTAAAACATTTGAAGTCCTTGGTAAAATTAGTAGAAATTTCAGAAGATCTAATTTGTGATGTTGCATTTTCATCTTTAAATGAAAAATGAATGGCTAGATGTGTAGTTTTTATTTTCTTTCTTGTTTTCCTTCTTTTATCTTCTTTTTGAGATGTTTTCACTATGTAGTCCAGACTGGCCTTGAACTTGTGATCCTCCTGCCTCAGCCTCCTGAGTGCTATGACCACCATATGTGCCACTATGCCCTGCTACTTTAGATGAGCTAACAGGAAAAATTCTTAATTACAACCTGATTCTTATGAACTTCAAAATGGGTTGCAGACATGTTTGCCTATTAAATTCACAGCCTATTTTAAGTGAATTCTTACCTCAAAATTGAAGAACTACATAAAGTATTTTCTCATTTGACATCAATTGTAAAACATAAACAAATACTTATTTGGATGTAAATGCCAGGCCCTGGTGTTATCAGTAAGAATAAAAGAAATTTATTACTTTTAAAATAAGTTTTACCCTCAGATTTATGAACTCTTATAACATATGTATCATTAATTGCTTTATACTACTAAATATCCCACCTCACTTTAAGTTATTAATTCAAACTCTGCTGTATGCTTGAACAAGGAAATTAAAGTTTAGATTACTGTGATAGACTCAGATTTAGGGCTTTCTAAACTTTTTAAGTAAAATGTAACTGGCACCATACTGGTATAAAATACTTGAACCCAAGATTGCTTTTTGGAAATCAATGTCCCTGCCAGAATTTAAAGAAAGTTACAAAAGTAATTTATTAAAATGAAACCTATGGAGACTTATTTTGATAATTTACCTCCTAGTGCATTTAAACAAACATGACCCAAACACTTACAGTAAGATATGACTTCAGCTGCAGACAGACCTCAATTTTTCAACTCAGAAGCCTTCAAGGAGGGAGAGACAAAAGCTACCCTCATCCTCATGTGGACCTATGTACAAACAATAACACTGTATCAATATAGCTGGACTTTTGGTCATGTCCTGTGATTTCTAATTATTAATTCTTTAATCTTGGAACCAACCTTAATGGTTATCAATATCTCCATCATTTTAAACTGCATCAAGTCTTCTTTTAGGCAGGGCCTTACCATGTGGTCCAGGCTGGCCTCAAACTTGTGACTCTCTCACCTCAGCCTCCAGAGTGAGGGATTATAGGCATGCACCTAAGTGCCTGGCAATAATATTCCTTTTCATACACATGAAAACTCGTACAGAATAATGAGCTCTGGGTTCCAGGAGTTACAAAAGAGAATTTACGTTTTGTACCTGCCCATAAATTTTTGTCTTCAAGTTAGATTAAAACAGACACAAATGTTCCCTTCTTTTATCTTCTGAGATAATCTTTTGTATTAGGCAGCTTTTCGTCATTGTGCAAAATACCTAAGATAAACAAAGGAAGATTTATTTTGGTTCATGATTCAGAGGTTTCAGTCTACGGTCAGTTGCTCCACTGCCTTTTGGAACCAAAGCAGACTATCATGGTGGGCAGTATGTGGTGGAGCAAAGCGACTCCTCTGCTGTGGCCAGGAGGCAAAGAGAAAGAGGAATGGGCCAGGGTTCCAATATCTCCTTCAAGGGCAAACCTCCAGGACCTACCTTCCCTTCACTAGGCCCCACCTCATGAGAGTCCTACCCCCGCCCAATCCTGCCATAGGCTGGTAACCAAGTCTTTCTCAGGTAGACTTCTGGGTGACACTTAAGATCCAAACTATAACACCATCTATGATTAACTTTGTTTTTCAAATTGTGTAATATTTAAAGCCATTATTGAAAATTTGCACACATCACTCTGTTTTCAAAAAAACAGTATTTACTTATTAGCTGGATAACTGGAAGAGTATGAGCATTGATTCATATCTTACTGTACGTCAGGCACTCTTCAGGATACTGAGGATACAAGATGAACCAGACAGACATGCTTATGAAGTATGCTGTAGATTTATATGCTAGAAATAAACAAGCAGGACCAATTTCAGCTACTGACATTCTACACGGACAGTAAAGAAGTGGATGTGATAGAGGAGTGGTATAGAAATACTTTCATTATCTGGAAAGGCCTCTGCTAACTGCCCAACCCCAGAAAACCTCTTCTGAGTAATATGGCAGCACTGATGTTCTTCTTGGTTTTTTGTTTATTTTTTTATGGTACTGCAGATTGAACCCAAGCCTCACACATGTGAGTCAAGTGCTCTACCACTGAGCCACATCCCAGGCCCCTGAAATCCCTCTTTAAACCACTGTCTTCCGTAGTTTCTCCAAGATAGTGGTGCCACTATCTCCCGTCTCCTATATCTCTCTGCCCTCGGAAGCTCTTTTAGCTTTGTTTGTATGTCCTCTGACTGCTCATTACTAAGCCTGTTGGTCAGACAACTATGCTGGTAATTATAGGGAGAGCTCAACTTTAGTACAAGCCCAAGATGTGGGGTAGGGCTTCTTACTTAAAAAGACAATAGGAACACATAACAAAACAGTAAAAAACAAACAAACAACAACAAAAAAACAGACACCAAATTGTGGGAAATAGACTACAAATGCCACTGGAGTTTAAGAAAGCCTCTTTAGTGAATTTAGCAGTAAAAGGAATCACTAGAAATTGAACTTAAAGACAGACTTAAGGGAGGCATGTTTGATCACCAAAGGACATAAGAGCCTAGGGCAGGGATGGTGAACATTTTAATGCTTTGACAACAAATAGCTGGCTTCCAAAGGTGCCATAGTCACCACCACTGGCCTAGAGTTATGCAGGGCCACAAGGCTTGATTCTGGATCTAACAGACTCAGTGAAGTTTAAGAGCCCATTTCTAAGCTCGGGTAAGAGAAGCCTAAAGTTTAGATCTTGGTTATAGGAGTAAAACTCACGTAAAGGTTACATTACATTCTTCCTTGATCTCATAAAATAACTGGAACAAGGGGGAGGTTTAAACAAGAGTGGGGTAGTACCAAGGGACAAAGAGGTGTGCAATCATTTTAGGTC
Source organism: Cavia porcellus (assembly GCF_034190915.1). Classification (NCBI taxonomy): domain Eukaryota; kingdom Metazoa; phylum Chordata; class Mammalia; order Rodentia; family Caviidae; genus Cavia; species Cavia porcellus. The sequence continues at coordinate 27,657,297 of NW_026947501.1, read as the reverse complement.
CTGGCACTACTCTGGACCTTAAGAAAAATGAGAAGTTGAAATCATTCTTATGGTCCCCAAGGCCTTATTTTCTAGCTCAGAACGTAAGTGTAGGCCAGAGATTTGGAGTTGAAATCTGGTAGTAATAGAGAACATGGATGTGTCTGAAGAGTTATTTAGTTGGAAGTTGCACGGCACAGAAGGCCAGTAGGAGTTTCAAGAGATATAAAAAACAGCTTGGTGTGATGATGCATGCCAGTAATCCCAGTACTGTGGGAGGCTGAGACAGGAGGACTGCAAGTTTGAATCCAGCCTGGACAACTTTGTAACTTAGAGAGATCCTGTCTCAAAAGGCATGAGTTGGGGGACTGGAGAGGTGCTCAGAGCAAAGGTCCTGGGTTCAATCTCAGTATTGGAGAAAGAGAAAAGGAGAGGGAGGAAGGGAGAAAAGAAGGGAGGAAGGGAAAAGGGGAAGGTGAGAAAAAAACCAAATTCCTAAGTTTTTGTAGCATCTTTCAATTCTCATGGATCTTATTTACATACAGATGCCATTTTGTCCTCATTTGAGGCTGGCATATTACACCAACCGTATTTTATAGACTTTAAAAGAGTTTGGCAAGTTTTAGTTTTCACTTGCTGGGGAATGAAAAGTTAAGCCTAGAAGCATAGTCTTAAATGTTCAAACTGGCATTTCCCCTCCAGAGACAATGTTCCAATGATCCTGAATCAAACAGGCCCTCTTAATGCCACTAGCAAGGCTCCACACAGAAAGAAATAAGGCTCGGCCCAGAAGGTACACTCTGAGCTCACATATTTCAGATTCCTGGGCAAATGGTCTCTCAACCAAGGAAGGTTGAAACAGTGAGATATTAAGGGAAGGGGTGGCAAAACACCAAGACTGAATTTAAACTGTTTTCAAGGGAACATCACCTGGTCTGACCCCAAAACTGTGTTCTCAAAGATGAGAGCACTGGGCACAGTGGAACATACCTCTACTCCTAGGACATGGGAGGCTGAAGCAGGAGGATTGCCATGAGTTTAAGACCAGCCTGGCTTACATAACAAAACCTTGTCTCAAAGGGAAAAAAAATCATTTGAAACAAACTGGTTGAAAGATTCAGATTTTTATTCATTAAAGCTCTGCTCTCGTCAGTGTCTAGTCCTTTCAAACCTCACCTGAAAAACATCTTTCATATAATTCTATGAATTATGTGCCCTATTTAATCCTTCCCCTGGTAACCCTGGTCACAAGAGCTGGGAAATGAAACCCAGAAGCCATGAACGGCCAAGGGGAGCGGGCCTCCTATGCTCACTGCTTCTTCACTGTTCCGCTGCTTTCTCTTCACCATGAACTGTTTCTCCTCTGCGATGCCCCTCTGCCATGCTACCCTGCCTTGGAGCCTTTAGAGCATGGTACTCATGCAGCTGGAGAGAGAGCTGGCCTCTGAGGTTCTGGAGTCCAGGTATCAGCCTCTATAGCTGAGTAATCATAATCCTTCCAACACTGGCTTGTTCTTAGTTTCATGGTTTGAGTGCTTTTATTGAAAATATTGTTTTCCTTTTCCCCTAAAACTCTAGCTCCTTATCCCTTCCACTTGCCTACTCAGCCTCCCTGCTTCCAGATGGGCTGGTTTTATGCCACCTCTCTCCTACCGCGATAGAGTAGAGAGAGACTGAATCCTGTGCTCTCAGAGGTTACATAGTAGCAGGTGCAAAGAGGGATCTGTAGACTGATGTACTGCATCCTTTAGCAACTAAGATATCTTGTGCACAGTGGCAGAAGCAAGAAAACATGGCTGTTTGGTGACCAGCTGGTAATGAATGTAATTGTAATACCTTTAATTCACTTGGGCTCAAAAAACATTCACTGAATGTCAATGATGTGCAGAGATGGAAAATACTTCATAATTCTTAGATATGAAGGACTACTTTTTTGGGATTTTAGCTCTGGCTCCACTTGAGAATCTTAGCAGCTTTAAAGACAGAAAAAGAAGACAGAACAAAAACGATGTCTAGCATCCACCAGGTTTAACTGATGTGGGGAGGAGTATGGGCATCAGTATCTCTTTGAAAGTTCCCTAGGTATTTAAAAATATAGACAGGGGTAAGAAACTTATGTGGCCATTGGAGGAAAGTTCTGAGTAAAGGCTAAATTTAGATGCTAGTAGTTAGCAAGCCACTGTAGGTTTCTGAGCAAGAGAGGTAACGTGAAAATGACTATAATGTGCAGCACACACTGGAACAAGAGAGTTAATCCACACTTACTGCAAGGTCCAAGCAAAAAGTAATACAGTCCCAAAATAAGTAATAGAAAGGCATAGATTTCCTGGAAAGCACAGGAAATTTCAGGACTGCTCAGGACAAAGAAGAACAACCAGGCTAATTCTGGGTCAGCAGAGGAGTCTGACCCACTTGGCCTCCTCATTCCATCTTACCCCAAAAACTGCAGGAGAAAGAATTCCTGATACCTTGGGAATTAAAACTTGAAAAGAAGAAGAATATAAAGATTTGATTCTTCTAGGAGAAAGTTCAACGGCCAATAACTTAAGCAATAAAGACACAGGACACAAAACTTTACAATGAAGCAAAATTTCATATATTCACCCCCACACACCATTCTAATATAGAAATAAATCATTATTCTATTCAAGGTATTTACTGCGGTACCCTCATGTTAGGTGTCACCAGTGCCAACATTATTTCTCGGCCATCTCAGAATACTAGGCTCAGCTCACAGAAAAAGAAAGGAGAGTCAATGATAGCTTCATACACATTCCTAAGTGATGCTCAAGTCAGAAAAAAATAGGCACCACAGTGGAATTTGTGACAAGGGATGGCTAGAGAATGTTACCATTAATTGAAGCGTAACCTACTATCCTTAGCTGAAAGTTTGTGGGGTGTAAGGAGGAAGCAGAGGGGTGACCCAGTTGAGACAGCACCAGAAGAAAGATGACTTCATGTCCCTGGAAGGCAGCAGCAGACAGAGGAAAACGCTGAACAATAAGAGTGAAGTGGGACACATCTCAGTGTCAGCACATCTCCAATTCCTTTTCCCCGTACCTTTCCCAGAACCAGAGCTTTCATTCAACTTGTTTATATGAGGCTCCATCAAATGGATCACTCTATAGCCGAATAAGTTAAGTCATTTTATTATACAGGAGAAATATCCTGAAGTATTTGTTAAATAACATAATTCCTGATAACACCATTCTTCAGGGTTCCGAGGCCTCACCATCTGTTCAGACGTAGTGAGCTGCCCCTCACCCTTGTAATCAGTGCCATTAATATTGCCTAAACCGAAGGACAATCCCAAATGGTTTCTAAATGGCTTCCAAATTTCTGCATAGATGCCCTCATTTAGTACAAAGGTAGATAATAAACAAGTTGATAGGTAAATTAGAAGACAGCTGAGAGCAATGGAAGGTTAAAAATTTGTGAATCTAGAAAGAAGGGTATGTGAGTGTTCATTACACCATTCTTTCAATTTAATTTTTGAGTTAGTTGCTGTAGTGTGATCATGCTCCTTTCCACCAGATTTGCCTAAAAATATATATCCAATTCTTTCATTTCAAACTGATAGGGAAAATCAATTCTTCCCCAAGTGATAGCCCTGTCCTATTCTGTCTTTAAAAGCTTCCAAAGCTTTCTGGAAAGCTCAAATTAAGGGGCTACAGTACACTGATAAGGTTTTATAGTCCTCAAGTGTATGAGTCAAATTCTCATCGAAGATCTGTGATGGTCACTGCTCTGTCCACAACAGTCACATGGTTACAACTCTGCAACAGAGAAAATAAAAGGTAAAGTCTTAAAAAATTCTGTAAAGTCATTTTTTAACAACTCTCATTTAAAATGCTCATTTGAACTCTGGAAGCCAGACTGCTACTTAACTGGCAGTGATGGCAATGTGCCTGGTCCTACTTCTAGACTGAATTAATGTCTGCCCATAAATCCTTATTGTTCAAATGTATTCTAGAGTTGTTTTAAAATATATATTTAATTCCAACAGTCAAGATAGTCACTGTAGCTTTTTTGGTTATTGTTAATTAAAGAATGATCAAAAAAACTTATTACACTTACTATCACATAGAAGGACACTCACTTTGGGGCTGCAACAGGAGTCTTTGTAACTAGCAACCTGTGCGGTTGTGTCCTGCCTTTTTTCTAAGTGTGTAGTCTATTCAACAGCTAGTACTTTCATATTTATTACATCCAAGGCAGACTGAATTTTGAAAAAATCTGTTAGAAAAATTCTTCCTTCTATTCAGCTGAAAGCTATTATTCCCTGAGGTCTTAGTTTTCAGGCTGAGAGTGGTATGAAGTATACCTGATACCATTTTTTTATACATGAGCTGTCTACTATTTAAAAGTTAGCCATGAGATCCTTTCTGGGTTTTTTTGTACAGAAATCCTACTTCTTTTTATTTTTTTGTTTTTGTATTTTTTGTTTATATCTTCAGTAGTGGGGACTGAACCCAGGGACTTCATATTAAGCTTTTTTTCTTCTTGTGTTGGTTTATTTATTTATTTTACATAGGCTCTTATTAAGTTGCTAAGCTGCCCAAGCTACGCTTGAACTTGTGACCCAGTTCTTTTTATAAGACAAGTTCTGAGTCTCTTTTCTAAATTGGTAATTCTTCTCTGAATCCAAAAAGAAGTATCAATACTGTAGGTCAGTACAGAGAAAAGTAAAACTATTACATTTAATCTATGGTAAATGGAAACATAGTGGTCTTATCATCAACTAAACTTATTATTCACAGAAAACAACCTCCTAGGAAGGCCCTAAAATCTCCATTATCTAAGCAAATTTCCAGAGTCAAACATATTTAATTTACTAAAGTGGCTTTTTCCCTCTGTATTCACATTTCTTAATGAAGTACAGGCTTACCAATGGCCATTCATGAAGAACCAAACTAACATTTAAACAGCCAGTTACCACAATTAGATACTTTCTACATATTGCTGTGGGAGAGGAGGACAGTGCTGAGGACTGAATCCAGGGCCTCACACATGCTAAGCATACATTCTACTGCTGAGCTGCACCTCCAGCCTCTACCTAACAAGTTCACAGTGAGGCCACACATGCATGACTGTCCCACTGGACACCTTGTACCACCAGATGGGACACTCATGCATGTACCACTGATGGTATAAGCTGCCCAATGGGAAAGTCACACATGTACCAGGGGTGGTTCAAGTCAGTAATCCTCTCCACCACCCTATAAAGAACGAATTATTATACATACTTTACAAATGAGAAAGATGAGGTACTAGAAGGACAAGTAGCCTCAAATATAGATGCATCTCTATCTCTCTCTGTTTCTCGTTATTAACTGGCAGAGCTGTGACTCAAATTTAATTCCATTTCACACTGCTTTCCATGTAGGTATCCTTATTATGAAGACCTGGAAAGGTAACCAACAGCCTGATTTTCCATGTGGAAAGATGCTGTACTGCATTGGCTGGTTCCCTTGCTTGAAATATATCACCAATTTCTCCTACATGAATACACACACAGAACAGAGGTGGATCTTTGCTGTGTGGATGAAATCCTTTCTGGCGACAGGAAGAAATCTCCTCTAGTCCATGGTCAGTTAATTTAAAGAATCCAGTTCTGAAATTAGAAAAGGCAGGCTCAGAGTCAAGCAATGGTGCCCACCCAGCCCTACCACATGCATGCATGCAGGCACATAGACACACACATTCCTGGGATGCACATACATAAACGCACAGGAAAGCTTTTTTGGCCAGGGTACTGGGAACTGAACTCATAATCTTGCATTTGCTAGGCAGGCACTTATGTCGCTGAACTATATCCCTGGCCCTGGAAAGCTCTTTTTGAGACAGCTTCCATATAATGCTGGCTTACAAGATGCTTAGTGGTGAACGAATCATAGTTAAGGGATGATTCATTGTTGCTGCCAAAACAGAAGAATTTGTAGTAAAAAAATAGGACTTGGAATGAAAAAGAAGTGAAAACTCTCAGATAACGTGTTTGATTTTGAAATTTTTAATCTAGCATTAAACTCTTGACGTTTCTATCACTTCAAGTCAAACTTCAAGTTTCTTGTGGACCTTTTTTTTTTTAAGAAAAGCAACAAAGCTGTTACTTGAATATCTTTTAAAATAAGTAAGTTAGGTTTTTAAAAATATAGTGCTTAACAGAAGTCTTTTAGAACAGCTAATTAACAGTGTAGTCTGTGTAGTTTATAAAGAACACGGTCTCAAGAACAGAGTCCTTTTGCTTTCAGGTATTTTCCTTACTGCCCCCTTGTAACAGCCAGAAGCATGTGCTGGGGTACTCACTCCTGGAACTTGGGGGAGCACACAATGGCTATTGACTCTGGCAACATCATCTGGTAGGAGCAGTGGGTGTGTAGGTCGACACTGGAAAGAAAGGCGGTCTGTGTGGGATGAGTCTGAGAAGAGAAAACAAGGTGAGAAGTCTTGGTGAGCACAAAGAGCCACAGCAGGTCCAGGAAGCGAGGCTGGCCCAAGGAGCTCCCAACAGCTGGTCCCACCTCCTCTCCAGGTATGTACAAAGAGATCTGCAATTAGAGGGGCACCCTTGAAGTTCATAATAAGGAAGGAAGTTCTTTTCCAGTTTAGTAAACTAGTATAATACATATGAAGAGATTCATGTTTTTGTTTCAAAACACCCTGTTGTACATTATATATGCAATTTTTGTCAAAAAGAAAAACAGATGTTTCCATTATAAAGTCCTAGAAAACAAGGAATAAAATGAACAAAAGTTTACAGAATAGAGGAATAAGCAAATTTTGGAAAGTGGAAGAATTGTTTGTAGTGAGGAAGGCAGTGAGAAAGGACAAGGGGAGGAAAGTAACTTAGAAAGAAAATAAAGTAACTTAGATGTAATCCACTGGGACAGAATGGCAGCTGAATGGCGGGAAGTTTGGGAAAGCAGTGTAGGGAGATGCCATTTTAGTTCCTGGGCGGCTGGATACATTAGAGACGCCCTCACATACAATGAGCAAAACCCTGGCCTGGGACTTCATGAAGTTCTGCTGGACGGGGTGATTTATGTCTGAAAGAAATGTAGTATTAAGCCCAGAAAAATGCACATATCATCCTAACTCAATTACAGAGAAGATATGAAATAAGACAGCATATTTCATTTAACTCACTCATGTGACCTTCTCAGGAAGCAAGAATAAACTGAGGACCAAGAAGATTGAAAGCTCCTTGCTTCTCATTTGAAGACAGTGGAGATGTCTTGACCTCTTGTAGCAAGAGGGAATAAAGAAGAGAAAGGGGAAAACTTTTTCCTCTGTACACTTCATAATGGGAACTTCAATCTCACTGGTTCATACAGTCTAATGGGTTCTGGAATTTTTGCCTAGGTGGTGAGCTGTAGGCTACAGAGCTTGAGGAGGGAAGGTATCAAAGCAAAGGGCAAATGGGAAGCCATTAAATTAGTGGAGTATGGAGAGGGTCCAGCTCAAGCCTCATCTGGTGCTTTGTGAGGGAAATATCTATCGATGTGTAATGCCGACACTTGAATACTATTGCAGAGTGGAGATGAACTGAATTCCAAGGTCAGAATGGGCAAGGCAGAAGTCAACATTGGGGTCCACATGCCTGGAAACTGAGTAGGAGGCCCACACTAGGTGGTGTGTCAGACATTCACACCCATACAGGTGTTTAGGTGTGGATTCTTGTAAGGAGATCTTTGTCCAGCGTGTGGATGGCATTATGGGTACAGAGACGCATGAGGGCAGGGGTGTGTGTGTGGGATGTCAACACTGATATCAGTGGAGGTAGAGTTATATGGGATCTGCGCTGCACACTCACTAGGCCAGGAACTGCCTCTCTTGCATGAGAACAGGAGACAGGTCTGGGGTTGCAGGCATCTAGGGCGTGGAGATTGATTTTGTGGGAGGCAAGAGTGCTGGAGGCCTGAATACTCTGTGTCTCAGGTGTGACAGGTAGGTGACAGCTGGGTCTTGGGTGTCACAGGGAAGACAAGTGAGAGTAACTACCCCTCTTGGGTATGATGACTAGAGGTGAGCCCAGTGTGGTGGTCAGGCAAGTAGGGACAACCAAGGATACCTGCAGGGCAAAGATCACAGGCACAGCAGCAGCAGAGAACAACAAAGGCACCTATGCCCGGGGGCTGGAGATAGGAGAAGACTATTTGTGGATGTTTTCTGCTCTGGCCTCTTGTTCTTACACCAAACAGGAAGACTTAAGGACTTTGATGTTGAGTTCACCCTGAGATCCATGGAACTGAGGCTGTTATTATGATGGGCCTCCATGAAAAAAGTAAGTCGGTGTCCTCAACAATGGTGTATGGTAGCTGGTATGATGGCACATGCCTGCTATCCCAGCAGTCAGGAGGCTGAGGCAGGAGGTTCAGCATGAGTTCAAGGCCAGCCTGGGTCACACAGTGAGTTCAAGGCCAGCATGGACTAAGTAGCAAGAAACAAACAAATGAAAACAATGGTGAATGGCATGAGACTTGGGTGCTTGGGACTTCTTTTGGGAATTTCTCCTTTTTATCTTCTTGAAGCAGTGTGAGTATCTCTTTGGATGATTCAAGCTATGGTTGTTCTAGAGTCTCACTATTTTTAACAGGCTCCTGGAAAGCTCTCTTAATACCAATGGAGACTCACCCATTCCAGAGCAGATGGTACATGCTGTCCCATATTTCAACATGATGAAAATCAAGGACTTAATAAGCCACAATGCATGATTCTTTTTTTTCTTGAGATAAGTATTGTTAAAAAGTCAAGCATAAGTCTACAGGCAAAATTTACTCTGTGGTTAAGGTACCACCTTGGGAAGATATGGGAGATAGGGGCTACTCGGATTTTAGGGACTCATTAAATCAGGTAAAGGAGACTGCTTCTTTGGCAAAAGAACAAGATGCTGAAATTTGAGGGACATCAGTTAAAGCAACATCTAAATGGGCAGTATTTGCTTTCATTCATTCCCAATTACTTATGTTTTATTAGGCATATTATTTGTGCCCAAACAGACAACTATATAGACTTATGTTTGCCTTAGAGGGGTGTGATTCTTGGTAAGAGGAATGGAAAAAGTAAAATCCAACATGACTCAAAAAGGACATCAACCTTCACTGGCTAAAAAGCACAGAAAATAAACAGGTACAATTGACTAGTGTTTTCAAATGTACTGTGCAAAACTTGCAACTCCAGAGAAGTTTGTCAGAAGCACAGACTCCTGTACCCTCTCCTGGAAACAGCTACCATGAGAGTGAACACTTTTTAAAAGCTCACCAAGTGATTTGGATCTGGAGCCCTGTCTATGAAACATCATTCCACAGCATGCTGAGACAAGCTTATGCAGAATGGAAGAGATCTGTGGAGCAAAGTGTGATCTAAGTGGGTTCTCAGAGGATGTATAAGGATTTTGGTGACCATGAGGGAAAAGAGTTTCTACCTGATGGTAACATACTCCTTTAGACTAGCAAGGAGCAGACTCTGAACTAACACTGTTCATCTCATGGCTATTAGCCTGGAATTCAAGGTATACGCAAAAGAGGTCTACACCAGCCAATCAAGGCCTAAAATCTAAAGTTGGGCGGCTTGAAAGATAATAAAGAGATATGACAGGGGTTTGGTAAATGACCCTGAATTTAGAAAACCTTGCTTTGTTCCCCTAGCCCCCTTTCAGCTACTATGCCTTCTCTCCTCCTCCACTTCTCAATGCCGTCAAGTTTCTTAGACAAATAGTGATGGTTACTGTGTCTACTCTGCTGTGGATCGAAGAAGGCACTTTCATAAAATAACAGTATGCCAAAGCAGCAGAGTGAGCAAGGAACGCTGAGGGGCCCCTGTGTGTCTGGATGGGAGCACAGCAGCCACAAGGAAGAGCAGTGAGGACAGAGAAGGGCTGAGACAGCGGGGGAGGAGGCAGCCCCCAGTACTGGTGGTGGTGGGCTGCCAAGAGTTTATGATCAATGTTTATGATCAATGACCATGCAATGCTTTGGCCCAGGGAAGCGGATTTATACAGGTGCTAACACACAGAAGGAAGAACTGATCTTTTGCATTCTCCTCCTGAAATTTTAAGGTCTGAACAAAACTTATGATCTGCTTTGTTTTTAATCTCAAATTAGGAAGAAATGGTGCAGAAATATCATGGGGGAAATAGTTGCACAGGCTCTAAATTCGTTCAGAGCTGGGCCCTCAATGATACTTAGAAACCTTTATTTATTTGCGGACAAGTTCTTCCTGAAGTCTAAACAGTAATTATCCCAAACTTTCCCCCAACTCCTCCAGTTTCTAAATCTAACTCTAGCAGCAGACCCAGACTCCAAAATCAAGATGATTGGTCTGATGAGTTTCCTTGACTTCTCTAAATATTTCACAACTCTCTGTGTCTCTTTCATCCTTTAATCCTGTCTTGGAGGAATAGGTGTTTTCTCTTCCATGGCAAGATGAATTCCTTTTGTACCTCTGATTTGATATTTTCCTTCTGTCACATTATCTTGCTTCTCTTGCCCTTCTGTCCCTCCTCCACCAGCTCACTGGAAATAAAAACATTTAGACAACTATACCTCAGAATATGGGTGAATCTTCAAAAGGTTGATAAAAGAAGAAATAAAAATACTATTGTATAGCTCCATTTATAAAAATGTCAAATCCAAGCAAAGTTAAACTATAGTGTTTAGGGATACACATGTAGGTGGTATCTATAAATAAAGCAAGGAAGAGATGATGAGAAAAAGCAGAAGTCTCACTTTTTCCAAAAAGGAAACAGGACTGGATAGAAGGTCCCCGAAAGCACCTATTCCTCTACTTACGTAGGTATCCATAGATGTTACTTCAGGACTCACTAAAGTGCATGCAAGTTAGGTTCAAGTCACCACACCACCTCTCTCTTTTCCTATAAACTACTCAAAACGGCAGTGCCCACTTCACGGTTGCCACAGCCTCAATCCCCTGACTTCTTAACCCCACCACTGCCTAAAACCCCATACCAACATCCATGGTGACTTCAACCAATCCGACAGGTTGGTCCAGGTCCTCGCCATGCTGGAGTTCTCTGTGTTATGTGGCACAGTCAGTATCCCAAAACCTCTTCTTCCGGTTTCCCGCCTTTCCGGTTATTTCTGTGCCCTAACATGGACCTTACCTTCTCAAGCACCTGCTTTATTACCAAAAACTTATTAGCTTATGTCCCAAGTTGTTTCTCCTCTTGCTCTCATTGCTCCTTGTTACTTTCAGGGCCAGCTCTGGGCAGAAGACTTCCAGGTCTCCCTCCTGCTTTGACCTGGCTCCAATGGCCTGATAAGTACCTCCAACAACCTGATGGCTCATAAATCCCTTACAATCAACATGCTCTGAACTGAACCCCACTTCTAAAGTCAGTCCTCCTCCTGGACTCCTTTTGTCTGCTTCGGAGATGATCACCGCCACCCCCACACAGGCCTGAAATCTCTGAGTCATCACTGACTCTTACTCATTATCCTTTATTACTCATTCCCCAGTTCCTCTGAAGCCCATCACCTCCTCCTCCTCCCCAAACACACTGTCATCATCCTTGCTCTCATCTTACTCAATTTTATCACCACGCTAACCTCTAAAATGATCTTTCCATTTCAACCTACCTTAAATAGCCCGTAAGTTTCCTAAAGTATGACTTTGGTCATCATTGTCCTGCTCAGAAACGTCCCCCTCCCAATGGTGCCCCTTCAGTGAGCTCCTCCTTGACCCATCTTGTCTGACTTTTCATTAAGCACACTAGGTAGGAGCTCTCCTTCCTCTGAATTCCACCGTGCCCTACTGACACCTCTTGGGGCTCTTGGCACACTCCATCTCAGGGGAAGAGTTCTTCACTGTCTATTTCTGCAACCTCTTATGAGACTAAAATCATATTTTACAGACATTTATATTCCCTCGCAGATAGGGGGCAAGTTTTCTATCACCCATCTATGACAATGGAGGGGGTTGCACAACAGTAGGCAAATCAGTAAATATTTATGTAACTAAACTGAAAAAAAGGATGAAGGCACATGAGATCATCTCACAGGTCAGTGTCTCCTGTTCTAACATACAAGTATATGTGATCTTCTTAAATCCAGAAATAAGCCAATTTGTTTGTTGGCAAGTCACATATCTCATACATGAAAAGCAGCCAAGGCTATGAGGAGGGGTTAAAAGAAATAGAAAAAGTTAAGAAATAATCTTTAGGGGAGGAATTATACTTTACCAAAACATCATGAGAAGTCTACACAAAGTTTGAAAACATGTATATTGGTGGTACTTTTTGTTTACATAAAGGTATATCTTGCTTCATAAACACTGAAATCAAAACTGGAATGCAAGCAGTCAAATAAGCTTGAGGAAAAACAATAAATAATCTGGATTTGGTTTAATTTGTTCCAAGATAAATCAAGTGTGGTAGTGCACATCTGTAATCTCAGCACTTAGGAGGATCCGTGAGCCTGAGCTACACAGTGGTCAAGGCCTGCATGAACTACATCGTGAGACCCTGCCTCAAAACAGAGAGAGAGACACACAGAGAGGGAGACAGAGAGAGATTCAAACAGCGTGCTTATTGCACAATGAAAAAAAGAGAAGACAAGCACTTAGCTCAGATTTTCTTACATGAATCCAGCCCAGTGTGATGAGACCCTGCTGATCCTGTATGAGGAAAAGTTCTTCTTCATTCTCTGTGTTGCAATAATCAGATCCAGCACTTTGCTTGGGGATGAGAACGTGGGTAATGGTAAATTCATTCCTCATCTGCCAAAGAAGAAAACAAGCACCATGACGCCCTGACACTCTTGCAACCCCATTGGCCCTAACAGTGAAGAGTTAAGCACGTACACAGTGAAGGCCTTTTCCCATCCCAGTGTGGGTCTCTTCTGCGCTCCCTGAATCCCTCACCTGAGGGTTTACAACCATGGCTGCTCATGTGCGTTGCTGAGTGCTCTGTAAAATGACGGATGCTGAAACCAACCTCAGAACACCATCTGAGACACAGCCTGGAGACATTACAGCCCTGTTCACACCTAAAGCAAGTTTCTCTTTCACTGTTACATTCTTCTCCTTCAAGGCTCAAGTTAAGTCTCTTGCATTTCATTCATGGCTCATTCTGCAGTCCTTTAGGTACACCCATTCAGTGATCTTTCCTTCTTCAAAATTCCTAGTGTTCATACTGTACATACTACTCAACATGCTTTTCATTTTTTAGTGTATGTTTTCCATTTCTCTAAATTGAATGGACACTTTTTGTGAACATGTATGAGGTCATCAAAAACTACACTGAATGTTAAATTTAAAAAATTACAGCAGAAGACACACTGCCATTCATCCCAATTAGAATATTCTGCTTTGTCTTAAATACACTTACCTCATCATTCTTATCACTTTCTGAAGCAGTTTACAATTATTTAAGGTGTGTGGGGTATTTTGAGAAGGATTAATAGCACTACATCTTTTATAGTAATAATTTTTTAAAAATCAAACATTACTAGATGTTTCAATCACATCTCATATTATACGCCTTATATTCCCAAGCCCTACCACAAAGCAGGTGCTCAGATGATATACAGGCACACCTGGATATTTCAGTGTGATTAGAATTTCTAACAATAGCATTAATCAAGTTAATTCATGACACTTTGGAAAACAACCAAATACAGAGCCACCAAATCTAAGGGACCATATTACATAGAGTCCATGGTTTCTTCTGTGAAGGGCCTGGAATAAAAAATAACTGACCCTGAATATGTTCTGAGTCATAGAGGCCAAGGGGAAGACACAGTCTCAGTTTAGAAAAGGCCGTTTGTTTTTACCAGTTTTCCACAGAGAATTCCACAAGTCTCTACTCCCCGGGCAGTGTTGGCACTGGCTAACTGAAGAAATTGTGGGCACAGCCTCCCAGGCACCACCACATGTCGCAATCCGTCAATTGTAGGAACTGTAGTGGGAAAGAGAAAAAGGTCTGAGACCACAGGACTGAGTCTCCTGAAGCAGACCTCACAGCTGGCAGCTGCGGTTCCCCTAGCTTCAGACAGTGAGTGGGCATCTCATCCTGCTGTCACCAAAGGATTGTAAGGTCTCTTCTTTAACTTCTGGCCACAGCTTATTGGGAACCGTGATGGTTAACTGTAGATATTAACCTGACTAGATGATGGAACACCCAGAGAACTGGTAAAGCATTATTTCTGGGTGTGTCTGTGAGGGTTTTTCTGAAGGAAACTAGGGTGTGGGTCCACAGACTATGGAGAAGCTGTCCTTGATAGGAGTGGTCACCATACAAACAGCTGGGGGCCTGGATGGAACATGAGGCAGGAGAAAGGCAATTTCCTTCCTCTGTATCTCCTGGAGCAGATACCACTCTCCTATCTGTAGCATCAGGTCTCCAGGACTTGCATAGTGGCCTCCTGGCTTCCCAGGCCCTACATTCTTTAGCATGTGGATGTAGCTATGTTACCAGTGTTCTAGGATATCCATCCTGCATAGAGTCTGTTAGGGGACTTTTCAGCCTCCATAATAACATGAACCAATTCCTCTGAGAGCTATGGGGCCGCGGCAGCCTCCATCTAGATTTCAAAGGATGTTAGAGACAGCCTGGGAGACCAAGCAGAGACTTACCACAGGGCAAAGCCACCACAAAGAGTCCCACTAGGGCAGTATAGATTGCAGCCTTAAGTGGGGGATACCCCCTTAACACAACAGAAGTGCAAGACCCCCCAGCATGTAAATCCAGCCTGCAAAGCTGAGACTCAAAACATTTGAGAGCTGGTGGGCGCACAAAGCCCAGCAAAGCCACAGAGATAGGCCTGTCTGAGCCCTTGAGGGTCCATGTCCCAACCCAGTGTGCCCAGGATACAGGACATAGAGTCAAAGATTATTCTCTAGATATGAGACATAGTATTTTCTCTACTACATTTTAGACTTACTTGGGACCAGTTAGTTACCCCTTTCCTTTTGTCTATTTCTTGTTTCTGGAATGGGAGTGACTATTGTACACCTGTCCCACCACTGTATTTTGGAAACACATAACTTGTCAACTTTACATGCGCATAGCTGGAGAAGGATGAGTTGTGTCTTATGTCTCACATATATCTGATTCAGATGGAACTGAACTTTAGACTTTTGAGTTGATGTTCTTGATATCACAATGAAAAAAAGAGTAAGCTTTAATCATTTAAGGTAAGACAAGAATAAACTGCTATTTGGGGGGAGGGTTTGAGACAGGGTCTCACTATGCAGTTCAGACTGGCCTTGAGCTCACGCTGTAGTGTAAGATGGTCTTGAACTTATAAGGATCCTTCTGCCTTACTCTTTGTTTGAGAAAGAGTTTCACTATGCAGTCCAGGCTGGCACTGAACTCCTAGAAGTCCTTCTGCTTCAGCCTCCTGTGCTGAGATGACAGGTGGATACCACATGGCCAGCTTAAACTACTACTTTAAAAAGATCCTTAGATATTTGCAGATACTCTGACAGACTCTAATAAAAAGGATTAAAAAAAACTTCCCATCCAAGTGAACTTTTAATTTCATAACCCTCTTTCATCTCCTAGGAAGATCGGGGTATGTCTTTCAAAGAAACACATCAGAGGGGCTCGGGCTATAGCTCAGCAGCACAGTGCCTGCGTGGCAAGTACAAGGTCATGAGTTTGCTCCCTGATATTTAAAAAACACATTTAAAAAAAAGGAAACACATCAGTATATATTCTTGACAGTGGAAAATTATTTAGTTAGTTATTTACTTATGAATTTGATCTTTTATAAGAAAGCTCAAATACTAAAATAAAACCTCAAGTAAAAAAACACATAGCCTGGTTTCCCCTAAAAAGCATGAAGAAGCTACTCATAAATCTGCTTCAGGATGCTAAGAATGGACACAGTTCCTGAAGAGAGTGCCAGCAAGCTATGGGTAGAAAGTATCACCTGTATTTTCATATTAAAAAAGTAAAAAATGGTTGGGTGTGGTGGTGCGTGCCTCTAATACCAGCTACTTGGGAGGACAAAGTAGTAGGAGCAGGGGTTCAAGGCCAACTTGGGCAACATAACAAGATCCTGTCTTAAAACAAAACAAAACAAAACAACACAATGAAATAAAAAAGAATGTTCTTCTCTAGCAATACAGATTTTTTCCTCTCTGTATTTCCAGAGAGGAAACACAGACCCAGAGACTCACAGTCAGTCACACAGCAGCTTGATGACTATATCTAAAGAGGGTAAATTAAGGTTTGGCATAGGCACAGTCCTTTGTTTTCAGTTCAATAATCACTTACTAAGCATATACCAAGTAGGCACTATGCTCAGCCCACAGGGAACACACTCAAGCCCTAACATGTGGGAAGTTAAATCTAGTTATTGACAAATGTCTACACTAGTGGGTAAGTGATCTAAATTGTATTAGAGATAAAAAGAGCTCTGGGAGTTTTACAGAGAACAGAATCAATTGGATTAAAGGGACCTGGAAAAACTTCAAGAAAAGCAGAGAAGGCAGAAACAGTGAAAGGAAAGTCTAGACAGAAGGCAAATGTGAACGAATCTATTTGGGTAAGACAGTCCAGGGAACATCTTGGAAACCTGACAGTCTTCTTTAAATGACCACTTGAAAGTTAATTCTTCCAAAATTTACTCTAATGATCAAGTATACTCATCATTTTGCCCCAATTATACTCTTGATAACCAATTATTGAGTTGTTATGGCTGACCTGATTTATTACCTACTATGTCCACTGTTTCCCTGGACTAAAGTTCTTAACGATTAGGAATGCTTTTAGGGCAAACACAATTCAGTAGCTCATTTTGGGTTTTTGTTTGTTTTTTTAAGAATCAGTCACTGAATTGCACAGTAGTATTATACATTTAAAAATTATTTTTTACAAAAATCCAACAGTGGTCTCTAATTCATGAAACGTTTCAAATCTCTATATGACCATTAAAATTAAGAGTCCAGGTGGGTGTGATGGCATGTCTGTAATTGCAGCACTTGGAAGGCTGAAGTAGGAGTATCACTGTGAGTTTAAGGCTGTCCTAGAATATATAATCAGACCGTCTCAGATCAAAAAGCCAAAAATTTAAAAAAGCTGCGTGTTTAACTTCCAATGATATTAGTAGCTTTTCAGAAAATTGATCTGACTGTAGCTAAATTATATGGTTTTAGCAAAGGCCACTATTATGGGAGAGACAGACAGTGTGATAGGACACAATATGACTCTACTTAACAAATAGGCTTCTGTCACCAAAGCTTAGGAAGTGGCATTGAGGGGATACTCATACCCTGAATACTTACAATTAATGGCTACAAAAGGGGTGGAAGAGAATTTCAGCAAATGGACTCACTACTTTCAGAGTTGATCAGTGCTCCAGGTTTCAAGGACCTGTCCACTACTGGTGGCTTGGCTGGCCTTAGGGTTGAATTACAGTCTGAAGGCTGTGTGGATGAGACAGGCGAGGTGGGGAACACATCTAAAGAGGGCTTTTCCAAGTCAGGTACCAGTGGGCCACCTTGGCCAGGGTCCACCTTCCCAAACTCCTGTACAATTTTTAGTCGCTCCTTTTCCAGTTCCTGGTTCCGGATCATCTCCTCAAAGGCATGAAACTGTTCCTGTTCCAACTGTTGCTGCTTTTGTAGGGCTACCCTCTGTCTTTCCTTTTCCAGCTCCTCCTGGATGGCCATGTTCCGGGCAAATTCCTCCGCCTCCTTCCTCTACAAAGAGACCAAAAGAAACAAAATCTCTATACTAATACTTCACAACTCAGAAGAGGAAGTCTTCTCAGCAAGTAGACTGCCAATATGTACTTCTGCTCTGGTCTGTTTTCCTAACATTGAATTCATGCTTCCCTTGGGAGCTCTATGGCTACTAAAATAGTCCTCACGACTTTCTACCAAGCTGCTGAATATGACCTTCAAGGACAGTTAAAGTCTCATAAAGTCTCAGTCCTCTCAGTATGCTCCCTTGATGACTCTCCTTATTTTCTTTTTTACTGAAATCTTGATGTACCTGTACCCCACAGCCTGTATCACATACAGTTCTATTCTCTATGTATGCATACATGCCATGTATAAGCTCTGTATCCAAGTAAGGTTATAAAATAGAACCAAATCTATACTCGTATCAGCTATGTTGGGAGTCCCTACTGATTGTGAACCCAAAATGAAGCCTCTAAAATTTTTCTGATGATCAGTTCAACAGAGTGACATATAAACCAGTAAAAAATACCAAAGTTACAACCTCCATTAAAATGTTCACTCACTCAATGCCTTAGAAATGTTCACTTCTCTGTTGATTTTTAACACTACAGTACAGCACAGAGCCCAGAAGATTTACAATGACCTATACGAGCCTGCAGTATACATTCACGTGTGACACACACCACTATAGTATCCTGGGCATTTTTCTGCATGCTTTTACTGACACCTCCCAACAAGAATCATTGGAGGACAGTTTGAAAAATAAAGTACTACAAATACTTTTGGGTATAACCAAATGTGAATCAAACCTCCAAATTCTAAGATCTATAATCGTAGGTTTTGGTGAGAACTTTTATTACTTTTGAGGTTATTGCTCTAGACATGGCAGACAGGTAATAGTTTTCTGTCATTCAAGTCACACTTTTGGACAAGTAGGCTAAATCTGTTAGAGTTCTCAGCCTAAGCACTGATTTTCTATGCTTGAGTAACTGTCCTTTGCTCCCAAAAAAGCAAACTATGACATTAAAGTGACAGAATCTATTGATAGAACATTACAATCCCAGGGCACAATTTAAGAAAAAAAAAAATGTCTTTTTTTTTCTGTGCTGTTATATACTGACCTTTTCTTCATTATATTGTGCATATTCTTTGGTGTATCGTTTTAACAATTCTGCCTTCAGTTCTTCTGCTTTGGGAAATGCAATTTCCTTTAACTTCTGAGATACGAAACAGAAATTGAGGCTTAGAACAATACTAATGCCAGTTAAATAGAGAATAGCAACAACAACAACAACAAAAAACCCACCTAAAATTGTAAGAGAAGCAATATTTCAAAAAAAGCCTTACAATACCCCCTACTGTATGAAACTTGCTGCTTCATAGCTGTTTTGGGGAGGTAGTCTTAGCTCCTATTGCAGAATTTGGTGCTCAGATGCAGACAGTTACTTTTATCTTTGTACTGCTTTGAGGCTTTTCAATGGCCAACAATGAAAATGAAGACCCACCTTTACTGTATCTTTCTTTTCAGGAAGGCTAACCGATTTGTAATCTCGATGCTTTGGCAGTTTCTCAATAAAAAGCCTAAGGAAACAGATCACAGAAATTATGATGCAAAAAAACCTGTCACATGTCCTGTAAGACCCTGAAGCAACGCATACTCTTTCTTTCTTTCTTTTTTTCTTTTTCTTTTTGGAGACAAGGTCTCACTTTGTATTCAAGTGGACCTTAAATTCACAGGATCCTCCTGCGTCAGCCTCCTGAGTGCAAGGATTATAGGTGTGTCTACCTTGCCCAGTTTCAAAGCACTGCCTTTATTCTGTGGCTTCTGGAGGTCCAGGGAAGAAAGAACAGGCATACCCAGGCATATCAAGTTGCCTAACCATCTCCACAACAAGAAACCTTTTCCTTCTCTTCCAAGTCAGGTGTGTGTCAGCAGAAACTACACTCCTAACAAAAAGGATGACAAAAGAAATAAAACAAAAACCTATTCTGCGCCCAAAAATGTACTGTCAAAGAAAGAGATTCTTTCCATGCTGTGACATGACAGGCTTTCAAAGAAGGCCTGGGTGGGTGTCTGCCTCAAAATATTCTTCCTTGGACAGTTTAGCAGCCAGGTGTAAGAGGAGAGAAAAACCATATCATGACTACTCTTGTAACCTTTAACTCTGACAATTTTTTCCTTGGGATTTGTATTCCTTCATAGAAAAATATTCCTTTACATCACAAGTATGGAAATGCTTAGATAAAGAATGTGTTACAGGCTCATACTATGTGCATTATGATATTTGATGAAAAGTGTTTAAACATTAGACCCTAGATTTTTTTTCTGTTAGGTACTGACCTTGGCTAGAAAGCTCAGTGTGGAAAATAAATGAGATTCATTTACAGATCTCAATGATTTGCAGTGTTTACTTAGGAACAATGGAAACAATTACAAGTCCAGTGACTGATCATAGCAAGAAAGTTGCAGACTCAATTTCAACACCAGCAGGCTGGCTCTGGAGTAATTTTCTAAACACTATGCCATACTGCTTCCACGAGGCCCTTGGAATGCCCGGAATATAGATGACTTTTGATAGTTATATGTAGAAACTGAGATCCAAAACATAAATTGAGAGTAGCTTACCCACAGTGTTAAATACTGTCCTGTAGTTGCCATAAACTCTTTTTTACCTTCTACCTGCAGTAGGAGTGCAAGGAGGAGGAGCTTCAGCAAGCAGAGAAGATTCCTCATCCAAACAAACCCTCTGTAGATAAGCCCTCCTCCTTCTGTTCTGTATCAGGCACATGCATGAAAATTTCACTTCAGTCCAATGTGACCAGGTTCCTCAAGCAGAGATGAATTCTAAACCCAAAACTATTCTAAAAATCTTCCCTTTGGATTAATAAAAAAGACCCAAAAAAGTTTTTCTCAAAGTCTATATTTAAACCAAGTACACATTCATTTGTTCAAATCATAAAATCCCAAAGAGGCTATTAAGATAAAGCAGTTCTTACACTTTAGAGATTTATAACTTAGTAGCTCACCCAATTTGGCCCCAAAGATCAAGTTACATATCTTCTCCCTTCAGAAGGCTGAATATGCTTGGTATTGAGGCCCAAATTAGCTACAAGAGCACCACATCATACAAATACAAATGCATTCTGCTCACTTACACTCTCATTACTGAACTAGCCTGTATACTTCCTATGGGCAGGGATTCCTGTTTCATGCTTCTTTGTGAAATCCACTGTATCGCACAATGCCGTCTATAAAGAGGCGATCAATAAATGTCTGATGAATGAAATGGTCTGATATAGAGAAACCAATAAAAGTAGAATGCAGGGGAAATATAGTAGATGACAGAAGAGTGGGAATCAAAACTTTTCACCATACACTTTTTAATATACTATTTTGATTTCAGGTAATTAGATGCCAGTGTTTAAGTAAAGATACAACTTCCCAGCCTGTACATGAATACCTTTCCCTTATTTCAGCCACCAGAGTCAATTTCCTGAACAAGGATGCATAGGAGAAAGGACACTTGAAAACGGACAATGAGCAATAAACCATTAACCTTACTGGATGTCACAGCACTTACAGAGGCCAGGTCTGGAGTGCTGGATTCAGATCCTGGCTTTGCCATTTACTAGGTCCATGAACTTAAGTAAGCATTAATCTCACCATCTTTCAATTTACACATAAGAATTATATAAAACAAGGTGTAGTAAGGCACACCTGTAATCCCAACACTCAGAAGGCTAGGGCAGGAGGATCATCACAAGTTCAAAGACAGCGTTGGCTACATAGTGAGTTTAAGAACACCTTGAAATACATAGCAAGACCCTATCTCAAAAAAAACCAACCAAAAATTATGTATATATGGAGACAACTAATACCACCTGTTAGAGTTGCTGTGACACATACAGAGGTGCTGAGCACAGTGCCTAGCATACAGTGATTATATGATTATTTTTACTAGTAAACAAAAAATATGAACAAGAATAAGCAAAAAGATGTGTACTCTAGAGCTGGAAACTTTCTAGGACAGAATAACAGTAGTGCGGATGCATACTTTCTCTGGGGTTATATCTGGTTACAACCTGGAGAGAGGAAATGGACCAAAGTAAACAAAGATGTGTTGGCAAAAAACACAAGCAAAACAGCTGAGTAAGCAAGGGATAAGAATAGCTAAATGGAAAAATAAGTACAAAAGGTGAATAAATACAAGAAATGGTGCTCAATTCAAGCACAATGAAAGATTCAAATTGAGATATCATTTTCACCCATCAGACTGGTTAAACATTAAAGGTTGATTATACTTGGTATATACCATAAGAGCAAAGGGAAATGGGTCTTCAAACAGTATGAGCAGAGTTTTAAATGATACTTGTTTTCTTAGGGGAGGGAAATGATAGAAGAAAATTCTCAAAACTTAAAATGTAAACACCATTTAAATTCACAGTCTTACCACTAGGAACTTATCATACAGTAGCACAAAGATATACACATGTACACACACATATATATGACTACTCAATACAGTATTATTCATAAGATCATTTTCCAACAGGCAAGGAATCAAGAGGGGGAGGGAAGTAGTACGAAAGAGAAGGGAAGGAAAAAGAATTAAGATGCATTATAGGGGCTGGGGATTTAGCTCGGCGGCAAAAGCGCCTGCCTTGGAAGCGCGTGGTCGTGAGTTTGATCCCTGGTACCGGTTAAAAAAAAAAAAACATGCATTATATACACGTACCAACTTCCCATGATGAACATAAGCATTACGTACTGCAAATATGTGTTAATAAAAATTTAAAAATTATTCATAAAGGCCGGGGATTTAGCTCAGTGGTTTAAGCGCCTGCCTGGCAAGCACAAGATCTTGAGTTTGATCCCTGGTACCAAAAAAAAAAAAAAAAAAAAAAAAATTATTCATAAAAGTAGGAAAACTAAGAACTAAAATAGTTAACAATACAGAATTACTCAAATTTGAAAACAATGTCATCATTCTCTTTTTTATACAAAAAATATTCATCGAGCACCTACTTTGGGGTAGAACATTATTCTAAAGGTTGTACAGTGAGTGATCTATTCAAAAATGTCTCCCCAATGTAACATACATTACCACGGGGAAGCAGACAATATACAAAACAAGTGTGTCATTATTAATAGGGAAGAACAGAAAATAATATAGGAGGGGTAGTGAAATATCAGTTGGAGGATTTAAGAAAGGCATCAGAAAGAAGGTGGCATTTTAGTAAGGGCCAGAAGTAAGTCATAAAAAGATCTGTAAGACTGTTCCAGGCAGGAAGAATAGCCCTGAATGAGATAGCTCAGCACATGCTCATAGAAAAGGATAATATTCTTAAGAATAAATCAAGTTACAGAACAGAATACAAAGTATGATGACACTCATGCCTCAGAGACAAAGGATACATACGTACTTGCATGTGCATTCACACTGTCTTGTAAATACAAGAAACATGACAGTGGTCACTTTTGGTAGATGGGACTTCTCTTTTATATGTTCCTTGTTATGTTTGAAAACCCATTTTTTCTAATTATGAATTCTGTGTAAAAATAATTCAGTCAAAAAAAAATCAAGCAGAAATTTTGTAATGTGGTCAAACTAAGGATGCTTGTCCTATCTGTTTCTTCCAGGCTTAAAAGTTAATCAGAAAAGTAAGCACGATCACAGATAAACCCTTCTTCAGTGAATAAACCCTACCCTTGGTAAACATTTTCAACATAGGTAACAGTTCATTTTCAGAAAGAGGAGCTGTGTTAGAGGAGACTCACATAGCAGACAGGAATTGTGGGAATACTCTAGTGCTTCTGTGTAGCCTAGCTGATGACCATAAAAAGCTGTGAAAGAATCCACTGCCCGGTTTATTGTCTTTGCTCATTGTCAAAATATGTACTGATTTAATATGTTGAAGATCTTTCTTCTACACTGGGGTCTGCAAAAGGCAAAGCATTCCTACACAAGGAAAGCACTAAGAGGGGAGATGTGCCTGAGATCATTAAGATGCCTGAAATGCTCCAGGAAAAAGGACACACTGCCTTTTAAATCCTGAATTAACATACCCACAAAAGGTGTACAGCAATGATTCTCAGTAGCGGGCAGGCAGAGGAACGCGGAGGGTAGATGCCTAATCTCCTCTCTTCTCAGCTGTAGCAGCTGGCAAAGTGAGTTGCTCTCACTGATAGGAGTATGTCGAGTAAAGCACAATAGAAAAACAAGCTGAGGCTCTCTGAGCTAGAGCTTCTTTATAAATCCTGTGGTTGTTAGTTTACAGAATCAAAATCACTGTCTTGCAAATAGCTACAAGAAAAGCAAAGGTAACTAACTACATTTATTGCTTCAGGCCAAGACAACCCAATGAAGTCCCAAATAAAATCCCAAATCCAACAAATTCTCCCTTTTCCAGCTCTTCTCCAGGTCTAGTTAGTCATATTAAATGGTCTGATAAATGGAACACCTTACACAGGGTCAGATTTCCTGCATTATTTTCTCAAAGTGACACAAACTCACATAAAATGTCAATTTCTTGGGGGCTGGGGATTTAGCTCAGTGGCATAAGCGCCTGCCTTGCAAGCAGGCAGTTGTGAGTTCGATCCCCGGTACCGATAAAAAAGGAAAAAGACCAAAAAAAAAAAAAAAAAAAAAGTCAATTTCTTAAGTAGCTCTGTACTCAATATTATTCTCTTGCCTTTGGAGTTTGTTGCTAAACTCATTCTCTTCTAGACCATTAGTCTCTCCCACAGAGTTTTTCTTTTCTTTTTTTTCTGTTGTTGCTGTTGTTTTGGGGATTGGACCCAGGGTCTCAAGCATCCTAGGCAAATGATCTGCCACTAAACTACATCCCTTGCCCTTTTTATTTTCAGACAAGTGCTCACTAAGTTGTCCAGACTGTCCTCAAACTTGCAGCCTTCCTCCCTTGGCCTCCCCAGTAACTAGGATTCAGGTGTGTACCAGTAATACTAGCCCACAGGGTCCTAGCTTGATGGGAAAACATGCTCTAGAATCTCTTGTTTTCTGTTGTTTCATTTTTTTCTGTTTTTTTTTTTTTTAACGTTTGTAATACATAATGAATACGTTCACTGTGGGAAGTTAGTACACACACTGAACTTTTCAGTTAATCCTTGTCACTTTCCCTTTCTTCCCTCTCCCCTCCATTCTCGATCCCCTACCTATCTCCTAGGTCTGCCTCCCTACTTCCGATTATCTTTGCTTTTCTTGCTTTTACTCTTTAAATTATTTATACCTTGGATTTCTCAGTCAGTGAAAAGGAATCTCTCCTTTTAAAAGTACATATGTGCATACATACACATATAAATACATACATGTTCACATACTCCTTATTCCCCTTCAGAGACTTTGTGTCTTAGTTACTTTTCTCTCATTGTTGAGACAAACTATCTGACACCCAAAGTTAAAGGGGTAAAGGTTTCTTTAGATTACATTTTGCAGAGGTTTCAGTCCCTTATAGTAGATGCAGGGTGTAGTGTTCACACCCTTAATCTTAACCAGAACTATGCCAAGCCAATCAGTGGACTGATACACTAATCAGACACCTTTAATTCCAGCATCACTCTGCCACCTCTGAAAAAGCCCTGTGACCACATGAGGCTTTAAAGGCCACCTAGACACAAACCATAACACCTTCCTATGAAAACTTGCCCAAAGACTTATCTACACAAGCGCTTAGCTAAGTACAGGTAGTGGGCTGAATCCACCTAGCCACCTGTTTCTATAAATTGTTTGTCACTAGAATCAGCCACATACATTCATTTAAGTACTGTTTATGGCTGCTTTCATACTGCAAAGTTTTAGTGGTAACTGAGATCAAATGGCCTGCAAAGCCAAAAATTTTTACTATCTGGCCTTTTAGAGAGAAAAAATTTTCTCATCCAACCCACTATGTCTATTTTCCTACTGTCCATTTATCTTTTCCTTCACTCTGGCCTAGTGTTTCTTTAATCCTTCAAGAAATATTCCTTCTCAAAATCACCAATATCATGTTACCAAAACCAAAGGTCACCTTTCTGTCCTCATCCACCTAACACTCTCCTTCGAACACAGACCCCCTTTGGTTCCTGTGACAACATTCCCTTCTGGATTTCCTCCTGGGTCTTAAGCTTTCCCTCTACTAACCAACCTCAGAGCTCTGTCCTAAGTTCCTTCTCTTCTCATTACCAAGGATTATTGATCTGCTGATATTCTATAGATCTTTCTGGGATCTAGGAAAGACTATGACCTATTTCAGGATAATTTTAAAGATATAATATAAAATAAAAAATTACAAAAGGATCTATTTTACTAAAATACAGTTTTAAAAATATAAAAGAATTATAATATGTATTTTTTATTAATCTGTTTATTAATACACTAAATAAAAGGATCTAGTCATGGGTCTAAAAATTCCTTACTACAGTTCTGCAGTAACAAAAATCTAGATGCTATTTTGGGATCCTAGCAACAACTGTAATGTGACATGAAAATATCTTGATTTCTATAGGTGACAAAATTACAAATAATATGATTATTACTTTGGTTTAAGGTCTCCATTCAAAATGGAAGAAAATGATAAATCTCAGTCAATGGGTAGCAAAAAGAAAAGATATTTTTCTCACTCAAGTTTACAGACTCCCAGAATCCTACCAATGAACTCTTGTGAGGAACCTGGATCCCAGGTTAAGAACTTCTTCACTAGAAGGCCTCAGCCATTCCCATGGCTTCAGAACCATTTGCATGATAGAATCAACTTTGTATGTATTTCTAGCCCAGTTCTCACAGTGGTACATACAACCTGATATTTGACATCCCTACTTGGATATTGCACAGGTATCTCATACTGAAGAACCTTTCCCTGAACTCTAGGATCTCCCCTCTTCCCAACCCTACCCCATCACCTACTTTTTTTGTGTGAGACAGGGTCGTGCTGTGTAGTTCAGGCTGGCCTTGAGTTCACTAGGTAGCCCAGGCTGATCTAGAACTCACAGCGATTTTCTTGTCTCAACCTCTCAAGTGCTGGGATTACAGGTGTGTGCTACCATTTCCAGCATTCAACCCCTTTTTGATACCACTCTCAGTAAATAGATGACTAAGCCCTAAATTGCTTATAGCAGAATCCTGAAGCCAAACTATTTGATACCATCTTATTTTCCCAGCTATCAATAAATTCCTTGGGCTCTACCTTCATGAATCAAATCTACCTCTTCCCATTCTGCATAGTACTTCAGGCCACCAGCCTTCTGAACTGCTGCAGCAATTCCTAGCTGGTCTCTTGCCTTCCCTTAGTACTGCCTCCATCATTTATAGCACAATAGCCAATACTCTTATTTTAAAAATACAAGTAAATTTATGTCACAGCCTCACTTAAAATTTTTCAATGGTTTTCTATATATTCTCAATATTAAAATGCAAGCTCCTTACCATGGTTTAGGAAATCTTGCAGAAATCAGTCTAACTTGCCCCTCCAACCTCATTTAGAGTCTTTCTTCCACCTCAATTTCTACACTCCAAGTACAATGCTCATTCAATCCCCGCTGCATACTGAGGTCTTTCTTACTAAGAATTTCTGAGCATAGAAATACCTGTGTTTCAGTGCTCTGCCCTATGCTCCTGGAAAGACTAACTCAATTGTTCCCATCAGGTCTTAGCTTAAATTTCACCTTCTCAGGCAGACCTTCCCCTGACTACTCTACTTAGATTCTTTTGGCGAATCTTTCATAGTACTCTTTTTGCCTTTGTACCGTCCTCTTTATATTGTATTTATTTGTTCATCTATCTTCCTCCTTCTTTAGAAAAGAACATAAAGAAGAGCAAGAGACATTTTAATTACTACTATGTATCTAGGATCCAGCACCAAGCAGATTGCAGATAAATTCAACATCTATTTCTTAATTGAATGCATTCCTTGCACTGAAAGCATTTTCTATATAGAACAGTAGGACACACAAGACCTTTCTAAAAGTACCTGGTAGAGTAATTCTATGATTATACTGAAATTTTTCAATTAGTGATTCTCTAAAGGAATTGTGCCCCTGGGCAGCATTTTGAGAACAATCTAAGATAGCTGGAAAAAATATGAGTCAATGAAGGGTATACATAAAAGAGTACATAAACGTATATATATCAGTGCCTTGGTTCACGAACTTCTTTGCACAATTTTGGTCATAAACTGAGTTGGATGAAAACCAAATCAAGTTCAGTAGTTAGGCTCAATGTTGATCTTATAGGGAAATTTGATTCAGTTCTTCTTCAGATCAGTTTGCAATGAGAAACATGGAGAGAATTCAGTTTGTGAACCTTGGTACCACTTATAAAAAGTAGCCAAAGAAACTCAGGAAATTCAGAAAATAAATTTGGTGGCTAAGAATGAGAAACTCCTATCAGCAAAGGAAATGTAATCACAACCCTATGAAATACTAGCAATATTGAGGCCAGGACAGTATGATGGCATTATGAGTACAAGAATTCTGAGGAAACAGGTGATACTTCTAAACTTAAACAAGACAAAGGCCAAGCAGAGTGACATACACCTGTAACCCCCATACTTGGGAGGGTGAGGCAGAAGGATCACAAGTTCCAGGCTAGCCCAGGCTATATAGTGAGTTCAAGGTCACCCTGGACTACACAGGGAGACCTTCTTTCAAAAAACCAAACAAAAAAAAGACAATAGCAATCCTTTCCTCTACAAAAATTAAAATATTAATCCCAGGCAGTTCACTTTTCCACATACTTTTTTCTAAAGCATTAGTTCTCAATCAGTGCAGTCTTGCACCTCTGAGAGTATCAGGTAATGTCACAAGATATTTTTGATTGCCTTGGAATATAGCTCAGTTGCATAAGCACCTGCCTGGAAAGCATGAGGTCATGAGTTCGATCCCTGGTACCAAAAAAAAAAAAGGTTTATTTTATTATCATTGATATGGGAGGGGCTGCTATTGGCACATAGTGGATGATACTAAACATCATACACAAAGGCTGATTCACTATCAAAGTTAGTGTTCCCACTTTAAAGGAGTATGTGATCCCTCTAGAAGAGTAATGTGATAATTGCTGTGCATATGGATCTCTCTGGGAGCATACAGGAGTAGATAGGGAGATTTACTTTGTAACTACATATACACCCTTTTATACCCTTCTAAATTCTATCCAAAATATGTATGCCATGTAGTTTTTAAAAAATAATAAAAACTAACCAAAAATAGTCAGTATACCTCATGAGTATGATTGTAGAAGGGTATTTTCAACTCATGGAACACTACTATGGAGTGTCAAAAGAACCTATGCTCTGGAACAAATCTTGAATTGGGAATTACAAAACCTAGGTTTTATCACCCCACACTACAGATCCCAATCATTATTACTAAATTCTGAATTTCTTTCCTCATACAGAGAATGGGAAAATGATGTGCACACAGAACTGTGAAGGTCAAATGAAATTATGTAGGTAAAATACCCTCTGAACTACTAAGAGCTATACAAACATATGTAATTATTTTTAAGTATTATGAAATAACAAGATTAGAAATGATATAAAACCTTTAACTTACTCCTATCCTAAATTACATATCTCTTTTTTACTACTGGAGCTTTAAGAGTTTTCTTTGAAATTTTCCATGTATGCTGCCTACTCCGAGAAATGACTCATGATAAAGGCCTTATTATGATGAAGTACACTGACTATAAGTAGTCAATAATTACTTAATGACTTGCACAATTATATCAAAGGTTAAGAAGAGGAAAACGTTTTTCTTATATCACTTGATTTGCTACAAAATAAGCAGAGAAGAATTTTGGCTTGGCTAGACATCAAAAGTAATCCTATGACTCGTTGCCTTAATAAAGGATGGTAAAAGCATTCATCAATATATAACATGTCTAGTTGAATACCAACTTTTGTCTAACAGCCGGGCCATGTGAGCATAAGCCAAAAAGCTGTTTCTTACTCATTAAATCATTGAGTCATGAAAACAACACCTTCAATACTCATGTCTTTGAATGGCAAGGACAGTCAGTATGTAGGAGCTGCTAGCAAAAATGATTAATACTGAGGATGCTGTAAAGTTCTCTAGTTTTAGCAATTATGAGCTTAATAAGTGAGTGCAGTGAGGGAGGCGTCAGTCACCAGAAAAGAAAAAGGAAATCGTAGGTGTCTTACGTGATATACTTGTTATAGAGGATGAAGGCATGTTCAATGTTGCCTTCCTCAGAGTAAATGGATGCCATTCGAATAATCTCAACTCCAGAGCGGAAGTACCGACGGGGTGGAATGTCTTCATTCACCTCCACTGCACTGCCCAGCTGTGAGAGAGCCCTCACCCGGTCTTCGGGTGGGAGGCTCACATCTCCATGGTCAGACATCAGGACCAAGAAGTTCTGAGACAGAAAATAGAAAACAGATGGCATAAAACCATGGCCCACTTCATCCCAGCACAGTTTAGCACAGTGTTTTATCTCGCCAACCTTCCCCTTAAAAAGAAATTAAAGAGAAAAATACCATATGCTATAGCTGAGATCAAGTAAGTGTTTCTCCTATAAGATGGTTGTAACTCTCAAAGAAACCTAAATTACAATGGTGAGAGGATTGGGAAACTCAAAACCCTCAATCTTTGTGCATTAATTAAGAAGTACAAGGAATATAACCATATCGGGCCATGGGGGATTCAATTCTATCCCTCAGATGAGACATTCCCTGTCATTAGGTGCCCCTGTCTAGAGTAACATAAGAGTTGACACTACCTTACAGTTTTCCCATTTTTTCTTCTCTAAGTTACCTACTTGCATTTCCTCCAGGCCCTGACAGAGTGTGGTGAACTTTAATGACTATTAAGTGACATCAATTTGCTGATTCTGATTTAACCTATGAATAACCAACATTTTCTTTGGTACATTTTTCCATATTTGAGTGTCCTGTTAACCATCCTAACTATGCTCACTAAGCCACTCTATCAATCAGTCTGTAACATCACTGATTATCCTGACATGCTATTTAGATCTTGAAAAGGACAATCTACTCATCTTCAAAAACTAAGCACACTGAATAACAAAAGCATAGTCACCTTGCATTGAGAGAAAGGCATAGGGACAAGACTCTAATCTGGGAGTTTTCTCTCCCTGGACCCCAAATCCCAGTAATTTCACAATCTTTCTAGATACGTTTGCAGCTAGTATCAGTTCCCAAGTTCCAATCAGATAACATCATTTTCTATAATCTCCAAAAAGTGCCTCAGCATTTGATACACACTGGATTATAGTACACCCCAACCAGCACTTGTAGACTATGTAAGCTTTAGTAGAATTCATCTCAGAATTTTCGTGGCCCCGAGTCCACTGACCCTGTCTTGTCTTTTCCACCCATATACCTTCTTGCTCCTCAACAGAGATCTTCTGCTTCAGTGGGGATTCCAATCTCACTTGTTTGCCACTGTTTTCCTATTCCACCCTTCCCTCAGAGATAGTTATCTCCTGGCCAATTCTATCTTTCGGTTTCTTCAATATTCGGGTTACATTTCATCCATAAAACTTCCTCTCTGAAATCTCACTAACAATACAAAAGCTGTGGGGACTCCTGGAACGCAGAAGCATTCGTCTCCCACGGAGTCTCTTTTAGATCTAAAACCTCCACAAGTTGCTTAACTGGCAAACCCAGTGCAGTCCATCAGAACTAACTTGAAAAGGGATGCTCAGGGCATCCCAGTATCTCTAGGAAGAAGTACTTATAGATGGAGAAAGAAGCCCTTTCCCGGGGCCAGCAACTGGGCTGGGGAGACAACACGGGGTTGAGCAGAACTCTGCAGAGGAAATGCTACATTCACAAATAAGGGAGGGTGGCCTGAAGGACTTGGGAGGAGGCAGTGAAAGGAAATAGCAACAAAGCGCGGAGACGGTGTACATAGTACACAGGCACCTGACAACTGCTTGAGGCGCCCTTTTTGAAGACATTCAAACCCAAACTGCCAATCTAGTACAAAACCGTCTAAAGGTTTTGGGTCGTTCAAAAACATTAGCCAAGGAAGCACTGGGCCTGGCCAGGTAGGCTCCAGCCGGCGGGAACCGGAGCCGTCAGGGGCCTGGGTGCGGCGGGCCAGGCAGGGAACGCGGGGAAGGACAAGGCTGCAGGCCCTACGCTCAGCAGCGGACCCCTTCAGGGCCCGGTCACGCTCAGAGCCCCTGCCCCACCACATTCCCGGGACCCCTTCCCCACCTTTCCTCTCGGTTGACACCCGGAGCTTCCGGAAACGTCACGTCCGTGCCACGCCCACTCACGCCAGCTTGTCAATCATTTTTCCAAGAGTTTAGAACTAGAGGTGGGAAGTTGGTGGGTGGGACTAGAGGCGTTACCTGCGGGAAATCCGGCCAATGAGGACTGAGTTTTATAGTGGCCATCTTGGTAAAGGAAAATGAACCAGAAAGAAAGCGGATCCCAGTAGTTACAGGAACCAAACAGCTTGTATTTGTTTCAAAAATTGTTTTGTGAAGAGTAGTTTTCGGCCAGATAGCCCCTCCATCACACTCACATAATCCCATATGCAAGAAGGGATTACTGATCCAAGCACACCTGCAGACTTGGCAAAACTAACCAGGATTTGTAAATTAGGACCAAAAAAAAATACGAATTTATGTTTCAGGTTGTTTGTATTACTTTCTATACATAGCTGGTATTTGGAGATATTCGGAGCTTTTATTGCTTAGCAAATAACGTAAGACCAATGATGAGACCTAAAATGTGAGTGATTAAGGGTCACTGCAAACCAATGGGAACACAAAGATCTGTATGATACAGTTCTTGTATTTAAGAGCAAGACAAGGTGACAATAGACCCCAATTACTAACTAAGTGGCACATTACACACACACACACACACACACACACACACACACACACACACACACATATTTGAGTATATTCACACCCTCATTCCAGTAAGGTTCTAGAAGCCTGCTATACATTCTGTCTTAGGAGACTTTGTATATTACCACTCTAAAACCTTATGCCTTGTTTTAAAATTTGACTCTCGGGACACTTTTTAAAAATGTATTTGGGAACCTTCCTGTGAATTTGTCAGTATGATGATACATCCTAGCCTTCAAGATCTGATTTAAAGCCTCAGCTCAGGTGTTGCCTCCTCCACCAAGCCAGCCACCAAAGCTCATAAACCTTGTTGTGTATGTTTCTCTTGGGATTTGGTGTGACCGTTGACTTTTCATACTCACTATTTAAAGCACTTTTTGGATCATTCTTCTACTCCCAAAAAGCATTAATGTGTATGCCAGTGCTATGGTTCCCTATTAACTCATGGATTCTGCAGATAAATCTGGGGAGACAGTTGTACACAGTACTGTACCACGTACTCTGTTTTGAAAGTGCCCCAAACTTTTCTTTTGACTCTTTCTGCCTTGCATGTAAACATGGTGGGCTGGATCTAATGAAATTGATGCAATAGAGATGCTGGTTACAGAGCCTACACTGTAGGTGGAGTCCTAGTGACACAGAAATATGACTCCCTACCCACTAGTTGTCAGATGTGCTGAGTTTGTGTATACTGAAATCAAAGAATGAATTTTGAAGGAAAAAGGAAGTTAAGAGTAGGAAAGATTTAATAGAGAATAGGAATTACTCCTGAAAAAGCCAGATATGGTGGTGCCTTCCTGTCATCCCAGCACTTGGGAGGATGAGGCAGGACTGCCTGAACTACAAAGAGAGAGAGAACCTATCTTTAAAAAAAAATAGCTGCGGAAAGACAGGAGGAGTCCCAAGTGGTTTGCCACTAAGGTCTTTTTTTTTTTTTTTTTTTTTTTTTTGGTATTGGGGGTGGAACTCATGATTGTATACTTGGAAGGCAGGTGTTTATGACACTGAGCTAAATCCCCAGCCTCTGGTCATTTCTCTGAGAATGTTTATAGGGCAAAATCATGAGGTGGGTACAATGTGGGTTAAACTATAACAAATAAGATTACAAGTGTAGCCACTTAGCTAATAGTGATCTAATGGGGAAACACGACACATGGAAAAGGAATATGACTGACATCATTAACTTTGGTTTATCTATGACTTCTAAAACAAGAATGTTTTGGGAAAGAGTTGGGCCCAAGTCTTCTGGTTACCCACTCAGACCTGGTCTGCATTCTGGATTTAATGCACTGGATGGTAAAAATTGCAATATAATCTCAAATTTTCATACTTAGGGATGTAAATCTGTCCATTGTGATTTTTAATCTTGAGGCTTTGCCTACTGCAAATATGCCACCAGCTACAATTCTGATGTTACCACTTCTCGCTGACTTCCTTGAGAGCTCAGTCCCTCTCTGACTGTATATTTATTTTTATCTAATTTAGCTGCCTATAATATTGGCAGGAGCCAATGCAAGACAAAACCCAGGTCATTCTGCTGTTCAGTAAGTATTTACTAAACATTTACTATGTGTCAGTTTGTGTTCTAGTGTTGGGCATACAGCAGTGAACAAATCCAGCAGAGAGATACTGTTATTGTAGAAGTGCTGTTATTGGGGAAGCTAAACTAGTAGGATAGGAAGCAGGTACATCTATGTTCATTAAGCAGTCTTCAAAATTTCTCTTTTTTGCATTGTTCAACTTGACATAGTAACAGAATTATTTTTGTTGGTTTTTTGAGATAGGGTCTTGCTGTGTAGTTCAGGCTTGCCTTGAATTCATTATAGACCCCAAGCTGGCCTCAAATTAATGGCAATTCTCCTGTCTCACCCTATCAAGTGCTGGGATTATAGGCATGTGCCACATGCATGGCAAGTAACAGAATTTATAAACATCTTAGATATTAAGATTACGATAAATGGACTTTAAGAAGCTATAACTATGTGAGGACTAACATATAACAGGTATGTGCATACTCATAAACACCATAGTCACCACGCATATGCTACTCCTGATATAAGTAACTTAAAACTATTATAGTTTCTTAAAATAGTGGTTAAGGGGCTTTGGAAAGCCACATCTAGTCCTTTTCTGGTGGGAATTTGTAAGTTGACCAGAATTTTTGGCATCTGGGGCAAATGTCAGTACTCTTGCCTTCCTAGGGACCAGAAAAAACAAGCAAGGAAAGATTGGACAAGGAGAACATTTGATATTCTTTGTTTCTAGCTTAAATGGCAAAGCTGAGAACAAGACCATCTTCTACATGCAGCCAGAAATTAAAGTTATAAAGATCGTGGTACCTTCTTGGCGTAACTGAGGAAAGCATCTTATTTATCTCTGCCCCACAGATTGTAGGTCAAGAATTGAAGATATCTTATCAGCAAATAGGTTTCAGCTGTTCATCTGGTACACCAAGACTAGCATAGAAATTGAAGTGATCTTTTGCATTTGTACCCTTACATAGCTGTGAACACTTTTCCCAAACATAGCAGCCTCCATCTGGGCTCTTGCAAACACCAATGTCATAACCTCCTGCATTCCTGCATGCACATTCTTTGGCAGCATCAAGGAATTAGAAGATGAAATTCTTACCTTGATGTGTAGCATCAGGGTCTAAAATTTTTTAAAAATGCACACCTGTAATCCCAGCACTCGGAAGACTGCAGCAGGAAAATAGCCACAAGTTCAAGGCCAGTCTGCGCTACATAGTGAGTTCAAGGCCAGCCTGGACTACATAGCAAGATCCTGTCTCAATATATATATATATATATATATATATATATATATATATACCTAAAGAAACCTTCTGCAGGATCTAAACAACAAGGAAAATTCCAGGTAGATGTCATTTGCCTAATTTTTACTCCTCTAATAAATTCCATATCCAGAAGGTCAATTTCATGAGTATAGGAATGTCATCGAGTTTTACCTAGTATAGTACACTGTGGACCCTTGACTTACAAACTTAATTCATTCCTGAGGGCTGGTTTTAACTCAAGTTGTCAATTGAAGGCTTGGGCTCTTCTAGAGAGCCTTCAAAAATCTCTCTCCTGTATACAGGCAGATCTCAGTGTTCTTCGACATTAGCTCAGGATTTCTCAGTTAACTCCATACAGAAAAGGATGTTGCTTTGTTCCTTCCAGAACTCTTTAAGGGTTGAATCCGTATCTGAGACCATCTGGAAATACAAGTGAGCAGCATTTGGGTTGTAACTTTGTCTATAAGCTAAAATTAAAATTCTAGTCATAACCCAAATTGTTTATATGTCAGGCCAAGCATAAGTTGAAGGTTCACTATATTCTTACACCATCATCTAATAATCTTTTTAAAACAAAAATTTTAATCCATCTTTCCTGAATTAAAAACACTCCAAACACCTTCAATGGCATGGAATAAAAATGCAAATTCCTTACTCTGTATTGCAGTGATTCAGCCTCTGCTGCCCCTCTGACCTTTTCTCCCCTTTCCTCGCCACTGACTCTCCACCCACACCACCTGCATATCTGCTGGTCTACTCAAGACCTTTGCACAGCTGCTTCCTTTGCCTGGGGTGCCTTCACTTGACTGGTTCCATCTTGGGCATTCACATCTCCAGTTGAAGAGAACTGTGACCTCTACTCTGTTACTTTTTGGCAGTTAGTCCTATTTTTCCTTCATAGTTTTTATCACAGTATGATATTATTTGAATTGTTTACTGTCATTTACTCCCCACTTTGCAGTAAGACACAAGGATTTTTCTTTTGTTTGTTTTGTTTTCACTTACAGCTCTATTGCCAGGGCCTACAATGGCTTGATCCCAGTTGACACATTCTTTAGTGTTCGACTAGTGTTGACACAAATTGTTGTCTCGCTGTCTCCAAAATGAATTACAGGAATGGACTAGCCCTATCACGGTGGTGGCTGAGATTAACAATGAAAAACTGACTATTATATTCTTAGGACCAAGTCTTCCCTACAAGGCAGCTAGGGCTAAAAGCAGAAAGTATCAAGCCTTCATTAACTGAGTAAATATTTGTTGAGTATCTACCATGCTCATTAATCTGTATCAGCAGATGGATCTGTATGTAGCCCAGAAAAGGTCTCATTCTGCTCCCATTTGATAAAATCAGTAATTTAAGAACTACAGCAAGGGGAGAAAAAAGTTTTATTCAGGAGCTAAAGAACAGAGAAGTGGGAGCTTTACGTGACAATCAACCTCTCAAATCCAAGAGGTTGAACAATTACAGATAATGCACATGATAAGAATAATGAGGGGGAGAGACAGCCTAACAAAAGGGAGGAATGGAATATTCATGTCTTTTTTGGGAATGGCAGAGATCTTCCAGGAAGTGGGTGCCAATTTTTTTCACTAGTAGTATGAGTTGGAGTTTTTAGTCATGGTAGCTGGTAGACCAAAGGCTAAGGCTACAAGGGGGACAGACACAATATGAAGACAGAGATGCCAGTCTTTTAAATTTTGTTCCAATCACCTTATCAAACATCTGCAGGCCCAAGTGTAAAGTCAGTGTTTCAGCAAAAGTGGTCTTCAAGTCCCTGAAAAGTAGTTCAAGCAATCATTATCATCGTAACCCCTATTATCATCACAACCCATAACCCACAGAGCAGAGATGTTATCTACAGCAAACCTAGTGAGAAACTAAGGATATGTTGTTCAACTGTATGACTCTGTGATTACTGATTTTTTTTAAAGTCAATTAAGAGTAAGTGAACTAGAGAATCGGCAACTTTTGTATTTAGGTTTTTCCTCAGTAACAGCATGACAATAATGAAAAAGAAAAATTCAGTTTCCACTGTTTTAAAATGTTTATAGAAGAAGGCTAAGACCCACTAGAGGGACAGCTTCTGAGATCCTCAACAATATTCTAGATGCACTCTCTGCATTGTGTCACTACCACAGCCTATCTTGAACACTGGTAGAGCATTCAGAAAGCAGAAATGGGATTTGTACTAAAGATAAATTGTTCACATTGTTAAAATTTCTACCTATGAACCTACTGGGAATATAAAATATTTGAATTTGAAAAGTAAATATTTGGAAAGAAAAAGATTTAGGATGAAATGTTTCCAATATAGGGAAGTGTTGTAAATGCACAGTATTTTAGGTCTGTTTGTTATCACTGGATTCAAATGGTGCTCCTTTTCAATTGGAGTTGGGATGAGGCTACAATAAATGCCATAACATTAAGATAAACTTCTGGTTTGGAGCTCCACCTACAGTTTGTTTGAAGATCGGTATATCCTGTCACAGAGAATGACTAGCTTGGAAGAAAGCCTTTATGCATGCTTGGAAAGATAGCTTGTGTGTGTGTGTGTGTGTGTGTGTGTGTGTGTGTGTGTGTGTTGTTAAAAATAATGCTAAAATGTGCATAAGGAATCAGTTTTACTTTAGATATATTTCTTTCTGGTTACCTGAAAACTGTGAGTTACATGATTTATTTCCTAATATGTAATTCAAAACCTTTCTTTTAGGTGTGAATGCCATTCTCCAAATTGCAAATTTCAAGTAGAGTTAAATGACATAAGACACTTAAAAAAAAAAACAAACTAAAAAAACCCCTAAAACATAAGACACTGTAGGGTTATTTGTGTGGCACACTTTGAGTGATTTGTTACAACTTTATATTTGTTTTATGTTTTTCATTTTAAAAATATTGGCCAGACATTGTAACTTTTAATGAGGGATGAATTGCATACCACTATATTTATATTCTTTGAAAAAAATCTAATCATTCAATAAAAATGTACTGATTATATTCTATGTGCCACACATCATTTAAGCATTGGACACATACTAGTAAACAAGGCAGACAAGAAGTTTCTTGCCCTCAAGAATCTTACATTTAGATAAATAAGGAACAAAATAAAAGATAATTAGTAGGAAGAGAGATAGATCCTCTGCAAGTGGGAAGGAGACTAAGAGATGGAGGGAGAGAGAACAAGGGAAACATAAGAATTAAGATGTGTTATGTACATGTACAGCTTTCCATGATGAATGTAATGATTATGTACAATAAACATGTACTAATAAACATTAAAAAGAATCTTGAATTTAGTGATGGGTAAGACATCATGGACTATAAACCATTAGCATGATGAAATAAATTTTATAGTATATTAGAAGGTTGAAAGTAATACAAGAGAGATGAACCCTGATTAAGGGAATCAGATGGAGGGAAGAGACAAACTCAGAGAGGTGATTGAAATTTCAAATAGTTAAAGAAGCTCTTGTTGAAAAGTTAAGATTTGAGAACAGACTTGAAGGAGGCAAAAAGCATTCTAGGCAGGGAACAGCAAGCGGGCTCTCTGCAAACTGGAGTGGAGTGATAGAGAGGGTGCAGGACCAAAAACTACAAGGTCTTAAGTTTAAAATTATGTCAAAAGATGGCAGGATTTCAGAGTGATGCAGGCAGCAGTGCAATGTTGAATCTCTTCAAATCCTCTCATGGAAATAGACCAACCCCGCCCCCCAAAAAAAGAAAGAAAGAAAGAGAAAAAACAGAGTATGAAAATGGATGACTATTGCAGCACTGGGAAAACTAAAGCAAGAGACTTGTGTGTTTGAGGCCACACTGGACTATTTAGTGAGACTTGGTCTCAAAAAACTGAAAGA
This sequence comes from Cavia porcellus, assembly GCF_034190915.1. Lineage (NCBI taxonomy): Eukaryota > Metazoa > Chordata > Mammalia > Rodentia > Caviidae > Cavia > Cavia porcellus. Next base: position 27,618,171 of record NW_026947501.1, on the reverse strand, counting down.
AGGAGAAAGAGAAAAAGAGAGGGGAGGACAGAGAGAGAGAGAGAGAGAGAGAGAGAGAGAGAGAGAGAGAGAGAGAGAGGTGTGTATGAGAGAGAGAGAAGACAGGAATGGAATTTACCACAGAAGTAATGAATCAAAATTTCCCTATGAATCCCCGAAAAAGGGTCAATTACTAAAGCACACACCAGACCTCTCTGGCTCCTCCCTGGCCCTTGCACTTGCCCCGGAGGATACAGTAGACTGGGCGTGGGGAGGTGAACATTGGGCCAGGAAGCAAAACTTCATCTATATTTATAGCCCCTTTTCATCACTGATATTACTACCTGTACTCTGCCTTCTTCAGATCAACAGCAGTGTTAGATTCTCAGGGAGTGCAAACATTACTGTGAGCTGCACTTGTGAGGGATCTAGATTGTGTGCTTCTTATGAGAATCTCATCCTGAACAATCTCCCTTCCAACCTTACTCCCACACTCCCAATTGAAAAAATTCATCTTCTGAGAGATTGGTTCCTGTTGCCAAAAATATTGGAGACTGTTGTTTTAGGGGAAGGAAGTTTGGGACTGTTTGTATTAAGCACAGCCAACAGGAACTGGGCAGTTGGGGGTGGGGATAAAAATGAGGAAGAAGAAAATAAAAGAATGAAAGAGATGAAAGCATTTGGAAAAGAAAAAAGCCACTATCTCCTGAGAATCTGCCATGCCAGGACTTGGGGGACCAACTGTTATAGCCTAGTTCTAACTATTGTGCCTCATTTCTGTTTTGTATGCACCACTCAGTGCCCCCTTCCCTTCCTAACTTTCTAAGTTAAGTTTCAGTTTCCTGAGAAAGCTGTAAAAGCTTTAGGTATCAGTTTCCTGTAACTCCCTCCCCTACCCCTCATCCAGCTATCTGTAATAAAATGTGCTGTTCTTTAAGAACACAACCAAGAAAGCAACAATCCAGCCTTCCTGATCCAGCCTTCCTGGTAAGCAGCACAAGCCCAAACCCACTGGCTCAGGCTGAGAATCAACATCATCCCCCACTCCCCAACCCCACCCCGTTAGCAACTGGATGGCTCTGAGGACAGGCTGAGTTGATAGCAACTAAGGTAGTAAAGCAACTAAAAGATTGTATTGTTTGGTTGATTATGCAGGCCTGGAGCCAGAGGTCTGAGCATCTCTTGGGAGGATGACAGTATGCAATATAGCAAATATGGGGGACTTCCTTCTATCTTGTCTTTGAAGTCCAATACTGTTGTCACCGTTTTGCTTTGTTCTGATTAATTGTTTCACTTTATTTAATATTCTGTTTTGCTTGGTTTTATTGTGTTTTGTTTTTGTCAGATTTTGATATACGTGATGGAATAGACAACTATTTTGATGATAACAAGATATACTACGGTAGCAATTATTGTTTTACCATACTGCTCTGAAGTTCTGTACCAATTTTGCTGCATTGTCTAGATTGGCTTTGTTCCGTCTTGCTTTGTTGTATTTTACTATCTTTAAAATTAAAAAAAAAAGAACATAAGGATGTTCTCAAGAAAAAAGAGGTAGTTTGGCATAGAATGTGTAAAAAGACTAAAGATTTCAAATGAATGCGGAAAGAGCACCTAGTGAAATCTCAAAATAAGGTTGGGTTAACAAATGCTTTGATCAATGGAGTAAGAAGAAAACTAAAGTAGACAAAAACTAAGAATGTTAGAGTAGGGCTGGGGATTTAGCTCAGCAGCATAAGAACCTGCCTTACAAGCTCACAGTTGTGAGTTCAATCCCAGGTACCAAAAAAAAATGTTAGAGTATTCTGGCACAATAGAGAAGCAAAAAGTACAAAGTGAACAGGTTTATTGAGTTGAGTACATGGAAAAGAGTACACAACCCATGGTGGTTGTGCTGTGTCTTTTGACCAGCTATAGAAAGGCAGAAGGTTATATGATCTCTGATCAGAAGTGGCGCGTATGATGCAGATATTGATTACGCAGTGAGGAACTGATTGGAATTCTCTGTGTGTGCCAACAGGAAGGGGAGTTGCAATTAGGGCTGCAGAAGCAACAGGAAGTGATAAGCACTACCGCGTTGGCCTTCTGCCACGTTAGACCACTGCCATAATTGTACAGTGATTTATACTAGAGCAAGAACCTTTCAAAGAAGAAAACTAAGGCTAGGAAAAAACAGCTTATCAAAAAAATCACATTCAGTTGTTCGATTATTTTTTGTTGTCTCTTTGAACACAGATGGCTGTTGACTTTTTTTTTTTGGTATTCGGGTTGAACTGAAGACCATGAGCTTGCAAGGCAGGCACTTATGCCACTGAGCTAAATCCCCAGTCTGGCAGTTGACATTTTAAAATATGAACATTTTAGAAATGATTCTTTCTAGAAACATGCTAACGTAAGTGGTTAATTAGTGCAATGAAGAAACAGAATTTTCAGTTTTCTATCTTAAACTACATTGATTTTAAACTACATAGATTTCTTTTTAATGATGTTTCCTAATATTATACACAGTTAATTTAGGTAGAAATATTATAGGCAGTCAGGCAGAGATAGCCTCTCAAAAGAGTGAGTGCAGAAGATAAGAACACATTACAACTGTGTCTGGAGATGGGTTTGTTGAAGGCCAGACCTCAAGATAAAGATGGAATGACTATACCTATATTCCAAGGAATAAACAATAATGTTCAATGTTCCAAATAGACATCAGTCAACCTAGTCAGGACCAAGACCTTTTGACCCATCTCTTCCAAAAATATCCCTTGTTCTTTGTGTACTTACTAACTGTCTTGCTTCCTCACTGAAACAACATTACCTGAGCAGCTATACTTGTAATCTTATTGTTAATCAGAGTTTTTGTCCCATATTTAAGCACCTCATAATTTTGTACCTGGCTCATGATTTTGCTCTTTGAGAAATGGGTTCATTGGCAACTCTGGGTCCCCTCTTGTCTCTCCTTTCATAAAATTTCCTGCTCTTAACTTTTGTTGTGCCACAGAATTGATGCTTTGATTTTGGGAAGCAGGAATCTAGATATGGCACATCTAGTAGGTTAGGCATTATCATATTTCCCTATATCATTTGGAGGTTTTATATCACTAACATGCATCAGAAGGACAAGTTCCTTTATGTAAAGTTTCAGTTGAAAACTACCTCATAGTTGGTGGGTACTGAGTTGTGCTGGATGGGGTAAGCTATTGCCCTCCCAGGCCCACAGATGTTTCTGTGTGATGTTACCCACACCTGCACACTGCCGGGGGGCCAGGCCACAGGTCTCTCTGCAGAAGTGGGCTCCCTTGGGAAGGAACATAGCTAGGAGAGTTGGGGGAGGACAGTGCCTTCACCTTCAGTGCAGCAGATAAGGCTGTGGAGGTATGACAAGCCCACTGTGGCCAGTATGGATACCACATAGCTGTATCTTCACAGTATTTTGTGCTCTTCAAACACCATTGGAAAATGATTGCATGGCAGGGCATTGCACCCCTAAACCAGATGTGATCCTCAAATTGGAGTAAGGAGAGGAGCTGTGGATACTGGAGGAAGGATTCTGAGACCAGAGTTTCCCAGAATTAACTGATAAGTAGAAACTATTCAATAAAGAAATTTGATGAACTTAACAAAAGTAGAAGATGGCTTTATGAAGATAAGTGTGGAAAAGTTCACTCTGAAAAGAAACCTTATGGTATAATAAAATGAGAACAATCTCAGTCTTAATAAAGGCCTTGTTCAGCATCAGAAAATTCAAATTTTGGAGCAATATGGATGTGGGAAATCTTTCCATAAGTATGCATTCTTCCTTATACACAAAAGACCTTACACGGGACAGAAAACCTGTGAATATCCTGAACATGGGAAAGACATGTCATCTCTCACCACTAACATCCTAGAGAGAATTACTATGAATTTGGTGAACATAGAGAATATTTCCTTGAGGAATCCATTCTCATTGAGCAACAGAGTGCTTACATTTTCAGCCAGAAATCAAATCTCATTCCAACTCAAAGAACCTACTCAGTTGACAGATGACAAATAACTGAATGTGGGCATTACTTGTATGACTCTTCTCGAAAGAACAATTATCTCCCTTTTGGATAAACTCAGCCCAATCCTCATGTACTGATAAGTACAGAGCTGGCTGGGTCATTTCTTTGTCCCTTCAATTGGCTTTAAGTGATTTAAATTGGCATGGCTGAGTAGCTGATGTATAACCTTTGAAGCAAAGTGACTGTTACCCCACTCAGTGACTCCCAAAATACATAGTTTTTTTTGAGCTAGGCGGGATGAAGAGCCATGCTCCATACTGTCAGCTGGGACTGAACCCTCAGATAAGAAGCTATGACTTCCCAGGGCAGAAAATGTTATACATCAGAGCTGAAGCATTGACCCCATAATATTAGATACTGCCCCAGTTGTGTTACGCAGATTACTCTCTGTGAATTTCTTTCCCTCTGCATAATCATAGGGGTGATCTCAGGCCTCTTACATAGCCAAGCGCACAGCTCTCGTGTATTTCCCGCCATTCTCACTGTCACTCATCCCCCAGCATCTCCCCTCATGGAGAATTAATAAAACCTGGGTTGGGCCCTGGATCATGGCCTTTGTTCCAGTGAGTCTTCACTCTGGCTAGACTTAGGACCCCTTGGCTCGCCATAACTCTGTGTGTGTGTGTGTGTGTGTGTGTGTGTGTTTGTGTGTGTATACGATATATATATATATTATATATATATATATATATACACATGATATATATATATATATATATATATATCATATGTTTTATGTTTTGTTGTAATGTTTTTGTTTTCACATTGGGTTGTACTGGAAGTGGTGGATTGGAATTAACTTGTTGTGATTCCAATAACTTTTCCATGGGATTGCAAACAAACTTTCCTAGACCGAGACAAGATTTGGAAAAAGGCCCTCTATGACTGAATATAATGAAAAGTTAGTCCTTGGTGTATAACAGAGAACACACAGATAGAACAACTCTATATTTGTGGGAAAATATTCAACCAGAAGTCATCCCACACAAGGCATCAGAGAACATACACTGAGAAATTCTATAAATTGCAGTATTCTGGGAAAACCTTCTATAAGAATTCTGATCTGAAAAGATAAATAAATTAATTAATTAAATAAAATTTTCAAAAAGTAAAAGAATTCTGATTTCATTAGACATCAGAAATTCACATAGAGAAGAAATCTTTTTTTTGGGGGGGGGGAATCTTATAGATGCCCGAACATGGGAAATCCTTCAGTGAAAAGTCAACCCTTACTCACCACTGGAGAATACATACAGGAAAAAACATGAATGTCATGAATATGGGAAAGACTTCTCATTTAAATCCTTATCGTACATCAGAAAACGTACCAGGGAGAAGCCCTATGAATGCTGTGACTGAAGGAATGCTGTAACTTCCAAGTTCTTCCAGTACTTGGAAGAAAATCAGACCTTACTAAACATCAAAGAACTCACAGCATAACTCAAATCTTATGCATGTAATGAATGTAGGAAATCCTTCTTTGAGAGGTCCACCCTCACAGAACATTAAAGATTCCACATAGGTGAGAAATCCTATGAATATATTGAATGTGTAAAAATTTTCTACTCTTCTCAGGTTTCATGGAACACCAGAGAAGACACACAGAAGAGAAGAATTTTTAGTGCATTGAATGTGGGAAAACCTTCCATCAGAAATCATCCCTGATTGTTAATCTGAGAACTCACATTAGACAGAAACCCCATGAATGTAATGAGTATGAAAAACTCTTTTGTGTGAAGTCAAAGCTCAGTGTGTATCATAGAGACATACACAAGGGAGAAACTGTATGAATGTAATATTTGTAGACATAATTTTATGTGAAGTCAAAACTCACTACAGATCAGAGAACACATCTGGGGAAGAAACCCTATAAATGTAGTAAGTAAGGGACATCACTCTGGGTGAAGTCAAAACTTTGTAGAACAGACAACACAAAAGGAAAGAGAAAAATCTACTAGTATGGTAGCATTACACGTTGACAATAACTTTGGCCTACATTGAGTGCTCGGAATACTGAAGATCACTTAGAGGGATAGAAAACAATGTGAAGGTACTAAATATATGAAAACCTTCTGAAAATAAGACCACACCTTTTAAGGCTCAGACTGGATAAACCTGTTGATGAATGAATATAGAGAATGTTTTGCAAGGCAACATGGAGTAGAAACCTCTGTTAGCATCCCAGAGGTAAAGAAGATTCACCCCAGGTTAGAGAAAATTCACAAGCTGTAGGAAAACATTCACTGTGAGGTGACACTTTTTTTTGATATGTGTCCTAAGCAGCACTTCTCTGTGAATACTGGATGATCACAGATACTAGAGAATACTTTTAATTGTAGGAAATTTATTCAGCAGGAGTGATGAGTTGGAGGATATCTAGCAATTGAGAAAATGAGAGTTTTTAATTTACAATTACTATTTGACTTTGTTAAAATATAATTTGGCCTGTTGCTAGGACTGTAGCTTCCTCCTGTTTAAGACACAGATGTGGAAATATACTGCACCAGAGCCAGTGGTCATGAGCAAGTCATCACATATAAAATAAGGGAAGATTCTTACTAAAGGGACTCACTGGCCAGAGGACTCTTTGTTCAGGGGAAGAGAGAATGTCCTGATCTTAGGGACATACATAAGATGTATCAGACTGCCATAGTGATATTTTAGTAATTCTAGAGCAGACTTATTTAGGGTGACTCATTCTGGAATGGTCAAACCGGGAGGCCTTGTATGTACCTTATCTGGACAGTAGAAGTGAGAAGATTGAGTGTGTTTAGCAGCCAGTATGTTCTGCTGTACCCAATACTTTCCTTACATATTTAAGTATGTTTCATATGTGATGCAACAGTTTTCTACTGTATTTATATGTAGACATAAAATTTAAATACAGAGCTTTTAAAAAGCACACATAGATTCTGCTGCTGGGTTGAATTCAGTACTTGGAAGCTGCCCGTATACCCAATGAGATCAACCAGAAAAATAAGTCACTGCTGGGGGTGGTGATGCATGCCTGCAATCCCAGCACTCGTGAGGCCGAGGCAGGAGGATCACTATGAGTTTGAGGCAAGCCTGGGCTACAAAATGAGTTCAAGGCCAGCCTGAACTGCATAGCAAAACCCTGCCTCAAAAAGACAAAAAAAGAGAGAAGATGTCACGAAGTTTATCTATTTAAATGCAACTGATTGTTGTAGACCCAAGGAGGAGTATTATGGTAAACTGGAGAGGGATGAAACCTGGACAAAATGGGCAAAACCTGGCTGTCTTCCTTGGAGGCACTTGCCATTTCTGGCCACAAGAAAGAACCTGAATACTGAGATTTGCTCAGGCAGCTGGCATCCCTGTGCAGAACTTTTGGCAGTTAAGACTGGAATGAAATATGAAAACAATGGGAACTTTAAACACAAAGTTTTCTCATGAAAGTTTCCAAAGTCTGACATGAATGGAGCAGGAACCAGAAAAGCTAATCTGAAAAAAAGTTGGTTTGATTTTTTTTTGCATTTTTGAGGGAAAAAATTATTAGAATTCAGAAACTGCCCAAAGGGTGGGCCTTTGGTGAACATGCTACCATAGAAGTCTTAGAACCATGGCCATAGCAGAAGTAAATTGCATCTTATTACAGCTGCAGATAATTGAGTGGTACTTAAAAACCTTCCCAGAACTTTAGGAACTGATGGCATTAATTCATTTATTCTAGATATTCAAGAAAGAAAAAGTGTCAAGCTTTTATAAAATTTTCCAGCAAAAGAAAGCAAGCTACCTTACTTCTTTGCAATAGGTTTCTTTCCTTAACCAGAATACATAATGACTACTATAGTACATTTAGTATGCAATTAGTATATGTACTGTTATTAGTAGCTTGTAGACCTAAGAATCAAAAGAATAACTTGCCTAAGACTAAAATGTCAAGGCCCATATCTCTAGTTCAACATTCGCCTAAAACAATTTCATGAACTCCTTTGCAGTCTTCTACATTAGAATTGTTTAAGGCTGGGCTGCAGATCAGTGGCAGAGGACATGTTTACCATACACAGTGCAAGGCCCTGGGTTCAATCCTTAGCACCAAAACCCAAACTAAACTAAACCAAAACAAAAACCTATATTCTAGAACTGATGGTTCTGTTAGGTGTTGGGAATGCCATTTTCCTGAATATTGAAGAGAGTTATAAACTAGATTTTGATGATAAATAAAAACTTTCACGATCCTGTTTAAGTATCTTTTCTGCTTGTAATATGGCTATATTAATTAAAATACCTAGAATAAAACAAGAATACAAAAAATTAAAAATACTTAGTAGTGATACGTACATACCCATGTTTATAGCAGCACAGTTCACAATAACTAAATCTTGGAAGCAGCCTATATGTCCATCAACAGATGAATGGATAGATTAAAAATGTGGTTTTTATATACAACGGAGTAGTACTCTGTCATAAAGAAATAATCTTGAGTCATCTGTAGGAAAATGAATGCATGTGGAGACTGTGATGTTAAGTGAAATAAATCAGACACACAAGCTTAAACATTGTATGGTTTCTGTCATAAGAGAAACCCAAGGTATAAATAAAGAGCAGAATAAAAGATAGATAATATAAAATAAGGAGGTAGATCTTTCTAAAGGGGGAAGAGGATGGAGAGATCAGAGGCAGGAGACAGGAAGGAAGGAGAGAAAAAATGGATGAAGAATTCAGGGCAGGTGTAGACATGTAGGCATGCAGACACATGCCTGTAGTTCTAGCACTCAGGAGGCTAAGGAAGGAGCACCACTGCAAGTTTGAGGCCAGCCTGGGATACATCATGAGTTCAAGTCCTACACGAACTATATATCAAGACTCTGCCTCAAAAAACCAAAAAAGAAGAAAAAAAGAAAACAGCATTGAGATGTGTTATGTAGCTAGCTTTAGTGGCACACTCCTATAATCCCAGCCACTGGGAGACTGAGGCAAGAGGTCTTAACCTTTTAGTATACAATTAGTATATTGTATATACTGCCTCAGCCTCTCCAAAGGACTACAAACACAGGCTACTATGCCAGCTTCATAGAAGTTGTATTAATATATTTGCCTAAATGAATTGTAGCTACCTATCTGTTTGTATTTACTGTATTTTGCTCCAAGTTACACATTTTTAAATGATATGGTTGCTCCGTTTATATGTACACATTACAAATTCAGAGTCACTATTGTGGACTTTTTGGTTAATAGGACCCACTAAAATAAAATAATGGCGACTTGCCTAAAATTGCATGTATACAAGTACTTCACTTGAGTTCTGTGGTTTGATGCTTGTCAAATAGTAAACTGTACTAAGCTTTGCTGCTTGTACCCTCAATTTTCACCAATACTTATATATTTTTTGTAGGACAGATTAGAGGGACATAGGAAGGGACCCAGGGCAAGATCCTGATGGCTGATTATGGTAGAATCATCATATGCATATCTGCAACTGACATCATCACATGTTTATTTATGGGTGACAATTGTAAAACAATTACATGCTTATCTGCATACTATGTGTTTGAAAAAAATGTACTCTTCTTATGAAAATGTTACTTATCCTTAAGAAGTCCCTAATTGACCTTGTCCTCTTCCCAGAAACAAAGGTTAAGACCCTGGTTGGCCTAACCCACACCAATCAACAAAACAGTTTGCTCCTATAGGTAGGGCATCCCTCTGCTGCAAGGATAGCTCTCCTGCTTTCTCTGCATTCACCACACTTTAAGAAAACTTTTGCTATATCAATATTGACACACACCCCCCCCCCAATTCCCACTAAGAGCCTAGCCTCACTTCTTCACTGGAGGGCAAAGACCCAGAACAGTGAACTCCTCTGAGGCAACATAGCGCGTTGCAGGGGGAGGAGGGGTCCTACACTAGGGATTGAATCCACAGTCTTCCCATTGAACTATATACTCTCTAGCCTTTTTCAAAAGTTTCCATTTTGAAACAGGGTCTCAGTAAATTGCCAAGTTATCCAGGCTGAGCTCAAACTTTCCGTCCTTCTTCTGGAGTCTCCCGGAGTGCTGCATTAACAGGCGTGCACTACCATGCCCAACTTACTCTTTTTAGTTAGTTCTCTTTAGTTATGTTTCATATTTGCCTTTCTAGAACTTATACTTTCAGCCACACAAATCATATGGCGTATGTGACGTCACACATGGGTGAATTAGCACTGTGATTTTGATAACTCTTTACAGATGGGTTATCTGAGTCAGAAAGTTTAATTTTTAATTTTTTATTTATTTTTTGGTATTGGAGCTGGAATTCATGACCTTGCGCTTGCCAGGCAGGCGCTTATGCCACTGCGCTAAATTCCCAGCCCTAAATATTTTTCTTCCAAAAATCATTTATTGAGAATTTAGTTCTCAAGCAGTTATTATACATTTACAATCAAAAGCTAGACTTGAAGGCGCTGAGGTCACCAAGGTCCGCTTTACAAATTTCCCGTCTCGGTGCGCCTGATGACGTCATCAGAAGTGGTCGAGACGCACGCGCAATAGCGAGGCACCCGAGCATTTGCCACACAGCCACTGGTTTTGGCGTGGAGATGAGGAGGGCGAATGCTGTGACCCCTTGTGAACTCATGGTTTCACGTCCCCAGTGGCTCGGGTATTTTCCATCCCTCACCCTAGAGGAAAGGCAGAAAACACATCTAGGAAAGGTAATAAGCCCTGGTTCCAAGGCTTAGCCTTTTAGGCTGGTAGCGTCCAGGCTGGCTGTGTCGCGCGCTGGGTCATGCGTCCGCTGCTGCCAGGCCAGCTCAGTCTCGCTCCCCGCAGTAGCTGAAAGGAACAGTGTCTTCCGCAGCAGTGTCGAGAACCCAACAGGCGTTGGGGGGAAGAGCTCTGAGGGCACCTGCTCGGCCAGCGCTCCCTTTCCAGTCCAGCGCGCCTCGCCCTGCAGGCGGGTACCTGCGCAGCGGCAGCAATAGGCCTCACCGCGCTGTGCGGACTCACCTGGATTTTGTGGCACCAACACCTGCTGCTCCGGGCCTCCGGCCCGCACCCTGGAGTAAGAGCGCAAAGCTGCCCTGGCGGCAGCATCTTGCAGCCTGCGCAAGGCTCCTACCAGGGCCTTGCTATGACACTATTTTAAAATCAGATAAGTGAAATAAAACAGACACAAATATCGCAAGGTTTTTCTTATACGAGAAAGCCAGAATATAAAGAGCAAAATAAAAGATAATAGGAAATAAGGAGATCTTTCCCAAATGGGAAGGAGATCAAGAGATGGAGGGAGGGAAGGAAGGAAAAGGGGATGAAAAAAGAATTGATACCTTATGTACAGTTGCCAGCTACCTCCATGAGGAATCAAAGCATTATTGTCCTGCAGACATGTACTAATAAAAAATAAAAACTGAAAAAAGATATTCTGATCATTTATTTTTGAAATAAAGGTAATGCTATGGTTTTTAAAATATGAACTTTGCATTTTGAATGGCTTTGGAGATTCTTGATATTTTTGATAGTTTTGTTTTGATGATATTAAGTTGAAAGTATCAGATAATGATAGCAGAGTAAAATGTGTTTTTTTTTTGTTTGTTTGTTTTTTTTGTTTTTTTTTTTTTTTTTTTTTGGTAAAATATAAATTACTTTTGAGATAGCTCAGGCCCCGGAATAAAATCCAAGGAAGCAAGAAACAGAAAATTCAGAGCAAAGGCTTTATTCCAGGCCTGGCAACGCAGCCCCCTTTGGATCAACCCAGAAACTGCATGCCTAACAGACTAAGGGAGGGATATTTAAAGCTAAAAAACCCGTAAAGCTATAAAACTGTCCCCTTAGTTGACTTAGTTCTGATAACATCTGGAGCTTTTGGTGCATTCCTCTACTCCTACCCTGCGGTTAAACATTATACCAGAATGGCACACCTGCAATAACATGTGGAAAGGGGGTAGGGAGTTACAAGAAGCTAAAACTTAAGCTCCGGTACAGAACCCTTGACCTACTGACACAGAACCCTTGACCTAGTGACACAGATCACACTGGCATCTAGCTTCCACTACTGACCTTTCTGCTTTCCTAGTGCAGGTCTGTAAAACAGACTTGCATGAGTCCTTGTTGTGGGCTCTAGGCCTCCAGTTGGACTCGTGGGAGGCACTGTCATGGGCATTGTCTTTACCTGGACTCATGCAGGACATTGCTTTGGGACCCAGGCCCTTGGCTAGAGATTTTAGGTCTTTAGTGTTGTGGACAGATTTCTTTCACTTTCCTGTATTTAACTCTGGGTGACCTTCATAAAATAATATAAATTCTGTATCCTGTATGTAGTTGTTCTTGCAAGCCCTGACTACAAGTAGTAGCTTAAACTAGGATGTGGCCATTTTGATGGAAAGATATATTCTAGAGATATTTATATATCATTGTTGGAACTTGGTGGGGTGAAGATGAGAATAAAAAAGAAATAGCTCACAGTGATGGTGACTCCTGTTTCTGGTGCATATGGGACTTTTTAGATATGATATATTTTTCTCACCATTTGCTTATTGTTGGTTTATAGTAAGTATTCAGTCATATTAAGGAATTGTTTCTCTGTTTAGAATATATAAAGGATTTTTATCAAAAATTACTATTGAATTTTTTCAAGTGCCTTTTAGATATCTGCCGGTTTGAGCCTAATTTTTTTCCAAGTTGAATTATCATATTAATATATGCTGTCTAAAAGTTGAATCATCCTTATATTCTAGGAATAGAATCTTTTTGTGGTTATAGCATATTATTTTGTAGGATTTTTGTCTCCATTCTTCAGTGCAATTTTTTTGAGACAGGGTCTTGGCTTGTAGTTTAGGATGGCCTTGAACTATGTATTCTTAGCTGGCCTCAAACTCTGTGTGATCTTCCTGCCTCAGCTTCTCAACTGCTGGAATTACAGGCATGCATCACCATGCCTGGCAATTAGTTTTTTGAAAAAACTTTTTTTCATAGATATAAGTGACCAAAATTGTTTTGCTAGATATTTTATTAATGTAAACAGCATGAGGCCAGATGGTACAATTGAATGTAAAGATGAAGATTGTCACTATTTTTCTTTTTTCCTTCAAAGATAAGAATGCAACGAATTTCTCAAATTTTGAAACAAAATTTGTATTTATTGCAACATAAGATACAAACACCCCCCCCCCAAAAAAAAAAACCCCACATACCCATAACTCCCAAGAAAACAAAAACTCTTGGGGCTCTATTGTAGCTCAGTGGTAGCATATACGCCCAGCACAGATGCAAAAAAAAATTTTTTTTTAAAAGAGAAGAGAAAAACCCTGAACTATAATCTTTTGTCAAAAGTTTATTAAGGTGTGTCTGGAAATAGATAAAACAGCCCAAATACTGATATTTTAAAATTTGCTTTCTTTAAGAAATATTTGTTTTTTATATAATTATTTGCAGCAATTCATCCACTCCTTGGTAGTCAGTATGTTCCAGGGACACTGCATAGAAGTACAAAACTACAAAGAAGAAGAGGCGGGGATTTAGCTCAGCGGTGTAAGCTCTTGTGTGGCGAGTGCGAGATTGTGAGTTTGATCCCCGGTACCAAAAAAAAGAAGATACTATAAAATTACATTGAAGATCTTTATGGTGTCCCTATTCAGGCTGGCCTTGAACTCAAACTTGCCATGATCCTCCTTCCTCAGTTTCCCAAGTGCTGGGATTACAGGCGTGCACCAGCCACACCTGGCTGAGGAAATCTCTTTTTCATGTAATTCCAGTTGAATATATTTATTCTTCTTGTAGCTTGTCTGTTTGCTGGAGGAAATCTAAATAAATAGGTATGGAGGAGAGAAGGAATTGTTTCCTTAGGCCCAAATATAGAGTGGCTAAATTGGTTACTAAATTTTGAAAAATTTGATTTCTGTTCTCTGCCATATTCTAGGTGGGCCTGATGCTACTACACCTCACTTGGCCAGGCCTCAGCGTATCCACTGCCCCAGGATCACCGTGGACCCTGGCTACTCCCCTTGTAGCTTCCTCAGTGTGTGGGAGTCACCTTTCCCAAATATAATCTTAGCTGTCCCAGCATGTTAGAGATGTGTTCTGAATTGTATTTTCTAAAATGCCTGCCTGGTTGGTCATTTCCATGAAGTCAACCCACACCCTTTTTGTGCCACTTTGTACCTTTTACAAATTATATTCCTCTTATCTTGGTGTCAGACTTTGCGTCTCCTCCATTTTAAGCCATTCCTGATTCTTGCAGGCTCATGTGATCTCTCTTCTTTGACCTTCCTAGACTTGAATCTTATTCTTTCTTCTTTCTCAGTTCTTATTCTGTGTGCCCATGTTCTCCCCTCCAATCTTAAATTCATTCTTTCTAATGCGGTCTTTGATCTCTACCTGTACCAAAAAGCTCCACAGTGTACAGCATCTCAGAACTCAAAAAGAGGCTTTATTCCTTATCTGTTCCTTTTTCTGTACCCCTTTCCTGATGGTGTGCAGTAATATTAAACAGTATATCAGAATAAATAGATTTTGACTTGCCTTTTTAATATATCCCTGTGGAAAGCCACTTGGAGTCTGACATGGCACTCCTTGGCAGCTCTCATCTTGCTTACCCACAGTATTGGACAACTTTCTTGTCTTTCTCCCTCTACCTGAAAACTAGTTTCCCTAAGAGGTATGTCTGGTGCCACTCCCATTCTTGCTGAGCCTGCCTTTTCATGGGTTCATACTCTGATGTCTGTTCTTCTGTGACCAGGATTGACATTACTGGCTCAGGAACACTAGGCTCCCTTTAGGGACCTGGTTGGTAGTGGAAATCTTGGAGGGGAAATTGGTTTTGCAGCTTAGGCAGGGGCAAGCACTTGGTCACAGCAGTGGCTACAGGCTCCTGCCAGAAAGAGGCACAAGGTGATGTTTCTTAGAGGTATATGCCTAGAAGGCAGCCATGATGAGGAGAGGTGGTTGAGCCCAGTTGGCTGACATTGTCTGGGACTGGCTGAGCTGGTTTGACAAGACCTTTTGGAAAGGTGTTGGCAGCAGCTGGTTGAAATGACTGAGCTGTGCTAGTAGTAGTAGGTCGGGCAGGGTAAGTTACAGTGGCCAATGTGAGGCCAGAAGCTGTGGCCTTTGAGATATGGTTCCCGCTTGAGGCTTGTTTGGACTTGGAAAAGGCCAAGGTATTAACTAGTCCTCCCCGGTGGTGGTAGCTGATGCAGGGATGGAGATGGAGCCTACTGTGTGGTTTCAGGGAGCAGACCTAAACCCTGTCGGGCTCTTTCCCCTCACAAGGGGCCCAGCCATGGTTTGATTGGTGGCAGTAGCTTGGAGGTTTTGGTGCTGCTCAAGGTTCCCAGGCTCTGGGAGGAGAAGAGCCTAGATCTCCTGTCAGTCTTCTTCCCCTCCATGGAAAACCTGCACCAGCACCAGCTTGTGTGCTCTTGGCAGGTGTGAGGTTTTTTAAAGACCTCTTGGCCAAGGGCAGGTTGGTTTCTCTTATGCTTCCTGTTGGGAATGACTGGCTTATTTTCTGCCTCAACTTTGTACCTGGACTGCTGCCTCTCCTGTGCCTTCCTATAGTTGTTTTCTTTGGTCCTCTTGGGCCATACTAGCTCACAGCCCTTAACTTGCCTTCTGTACCCATTTACCTCAGTGCTTCCATTGTCTTTGGCTTCGATGACTGTGGGATGACTGGATTGGTCAAGAGCATGCAAAGAGTAAAAAAAGCTGGAAAAGGTAAAAGTCCTCTACCAGGGCAGTAACATCTGCCCAACCCGGGCTAGACTCAATCTTATTATCAAATGTCCTTGAGAGTCAAGGAGTTCTTTTCCCAGTGGACATCTTCAGAACCAGGTGTCTCTTGGCTTAGAGGTATAATGAGAGCCTGCAGCTCATGAGGGTCAGGGACTGCTAAGGGAAGTAGTGGTGGATCTTGCTCACCTGTTAGGATCTGGTAGGAACCCAAAGGCTTGGGAAGCTTGGTTTCCATCTCATCCCTGTTCTTCCTTTTTGGTTGCTCCTGACTTAGGGACAGTGCCAAGAGATGAGTAGAACTCTATCTTGGAGCTTTTGATGAATTTATGCATCACAAAAGGTCCCTTGCAACAAGTGAGAAAGAACAAACAAAAAATTCAGCCCAAAAACCCTAAGTGTCTGTCAGAGGAAGTGCTTGTTTGCTGTTCAGGCCAAGCTCAGTGGTGGGCTCCTCTCAAGCATTTGTGTACATCTGCTACTGCAGGATGTGGAGAATCCTGGAGGTTATGGTAGGCACTGTGTGGGGCTCAAGGTTTGCAGACACAGGGATTTTTCCATTTCTGAGGAGGTTTCTGTCTTAGTTACTTTTTACTTTGTCGCTGAGACAAAATACCTGAAGCCCAAACTCTGGAAAGGAAAGGTTTATTTCTTACAGTTTTTGGAGGTTTCAGTCCACACTCAGTTGGCTCCCAGGCAGGCGGGCATGGTTGAGCCTAGGTTCATGGCGGCTGCAAACAGCAAGGAGGAACCAGCAAAGAGCAAGACACAGCTTCTTCCTGCCATTACATCACATCCTGACTCCACCCCTCTGTGGATGGAGCACTGACACCATCAATCTAAGCACTAGACAATGAACCAATCACAAATACACAATGCAAACTCATGAGGCCTGGGGGACACAGACATAAACCATGACAGTTTCTCTCCCTGCAAAAGAATTGAGAAAAAGTCAGTCCCTAAGTGAGGTGCATCTGCTATATACCAGTACAACCAGGATCCTGCCAAACTCAGCAAGGCATTTCCTTGAGCTCTTCTTAAGGACTATGGACAAGGCCCTGTGTTAGGAGCTAAAAGGTAACTGTTCTGCTTCTTTTTGCTTATCACCTGGCGTCTGTGGCTTTCCTTTTATGTTCTAAGACTGTTGTCAGTTAAAGGAAAAGTATTATATTTTTGTGGTCACAGTGGTAGAACACTGCTACTATGCATCAGGCCCTGAGCTTCATCCCAACCCATACCCACATTATACCCAACCCATATGTACAAACATGCACACACATGCAAGCACACATAGCACTATACATGCATGAATAAACATACATGTACATCCTGAGAGACAGTAGTGTCCTCCTATCAGATCCACTCAATGCCTTCACCTCTCTGGCTAGTATAAGAGTGCCTCTCAATGTGGACTGGGAGAGAGCATGAAGGTCTTCCTCATGAAATATATGAACAGGACAGATTCTGAGCTCCGTGCTTTGAACAGGGTCTCTGAAACAAAGTCTTAAAACTTGGTGAAAATGAAGAAAAATGAGTTTTAAAGTGTCTTCCAAAGAGACCACAGCAGTAGATGAAGAAAGGGAATTGACTATGACTGGTGGTACAGGGAACTGATCCACAAGGGTGCTGAAAAGTGTGCCCTGCCTCAGTCGGTTCTGGGGGATCTCTTCAGTGCAGCAAGGATGGCCGTCATGTTGTTGTACATTACAGACTCAGGAGGTGGAGTGATCTGGATAAATGTAGTGGTAGTGGGTGAAGTCTCAGGACTGAAATTCTGCCTATCTATGTACCCATCACTACCCAGGTGTGGACTGGACCTTTTAGAGCCAGATTCTAGGAGTCAGGCTAACCTGATTCTTTCCCCTTATTGATTTTGGTACTCACCTTGGAAACTCTTTTCTGTTCTTGCTTGAGCAGACTCAGGCTAGTACATGGCAAAGAAGTGGAGACTTGTGTTCAGACATTTGTGGGCCGAGCATCCTTCAGAACCATCACTATTTCTGGTTGAGGGGAAGAGGCCTCACTCCATATGTATGATACACAGTCATAGGTTTTCAGGTAGGGATGAAGTTCTCCAGACAGCACAGGCCTCTCTCCTCACACCCTGAGTAACACACCTGGCTTCCTTGCTGGTAGGCAAGAAACATGCCTTGTCCTAGATTCAGAATGAGTGGTAGTGTCCCTTGGACCAGGCTGGCAGACAGTGATGGATACATTGGAATGATGGCATCGGCATGGCCCATCATGGACATGGAAGCACGGGATGTGCCATGGTCAGTGACAGTCAGCGTGAAGGCCTCGAGTGAGGGAGCCCTGTTTTCAGAGTTTCTCATGATAGCCCCCTACCATATACCTGGATAGGAGACAGCTAGCATATGGACATCTGGCTGTGACCAATAATCCCTGAAAACCTAGTTGTACTAGAATGTTGAGAAAGATAGGCACAAGCCAGGCCTGGCTAGATGAGGTGGCAGAGACTGAGACAGGAACCATGCCAAAGTGAGGGCTAGAGCTGAGACTCTGGAGGTGTTGCAGGCACTTGCCATTTGGAAGCTGCTTTGCTCACCACAGGATACGAGAGCTGCAGAGAGCTCAAGATTCTAAGGGCTGGTCGGCTTTGGACATTTGCTGGCAGAAGCTAGAGGGTCATGAAAACACTGGTTAGCTTGACAGATTCTCACTCTATTGGAGTATAATTTTTTTTTTGTCTTTTTCCTTTTTATTGGTACCGGGGATCGAACTCACGACTGCCTGCCTCCAAGGCAGGTGCTTATGCCACTGAGCTAAACCTCCAGGCCCTATTCGAGTATAATTTATCCTGAGATCGTTGTGGTCAGGAAGCCTTTGAGATTCTAGCAACAAAACAGTTTTAAATGGCCGTTAACTGCTGGAGTGGTTTGGAATTCTTCCGATGAACTGCCTTTTCTTCCACCTTGGTCTCCTGACTCACAGGGTCCCGAGCCTGTGTGCTCCCTGGGTCAGAAGTGGTGTCTCCTACCTGTGCTACCCTTGAGTCTATACTTGTCCCATCTCATAGCTATGAGTTATGGAACTGATTCCTTTCAGACCTAGGAGTCCTTACGAACTTGTAACTTTATCAGTTTATGAGAGAGGAAACAGGTCAAAGAGGTCCCACTGACTTGTCTAAGTTCTTCCATGATTTAAGTTTTAGGACGAGGTTATAGAACTTGTCTCATTTTTCAGTAATGTTATGCTCAGCAAAGACTTAAAACTGAAAGGAAAAACTTTTAACAATGATATTTTGGTTCATTAGAAAACAATATTGCTATTGCCTGTATTACCTTCTATTTTTCATTTCATGTATATCTCTGTGATGCCTGATTAAATTAGGACTTGACATCACATTTTTTGAAAATCTCTTTTCCATTCCCAAGGCTTGTCAAGTCAAAGGGGCCTTCTAAGTGGATATGGACCCAAATGTGTAGGGGATTGTTATGCAAAGGATGCTGTGAACTGGACAAACTAAAATTCAGTAGGAGCTGCCTTCCTGCCCATTCTCTAAGTCAGGTGTTCTTCAAATGCTGGTTAAACTATAAAACAAAGAAATTCTTTTACTGGTATGAAAATATATAACACTTCCTCCCTGAAGTAAGCTTAAGAGCTGCTACTGATTGAGTCATGTAATTTGGCACCACTGAACCTGCTGGGTGACACTTTGGTATGTCTCCCATGGATTTAGGTGGGCACAGCTGTTGGCTTGTACAGTACCCTCTGTGGGATTTTGCCTGGAAGGGGCTTTTGACCTGTACATACCTGGCATGGAATTTGCCCAGGTAGGACTGTTAAACTGTGCCCATCTTCTGTAGGATTTTGACTGTATGGAGCTGTTGGCCTTGTGTGTACCTTCTATGGTATTAGCCAAAAGGTGTTCTTGAATATGTATGTGATTTGTGTGGGTCCTCCTTCACTAGTGTGGTTCTTTGAAAGTGCCCATTATTTAGCCTCACTAAACCTTATCTTCACAAAATCTGTCTCTGGGTATTTTCGATGGTCTCTTGGAAACCTCTTCGATAGTCTCAGGACATCTTGTCTGGTTGACACAACTGGCTAACCAGCCAGAATGCCAGAGTAATACCCACGAGTACTGAGATTATTGTCATTATAAAAGCTGGAGGTGAAATCCTGGAATATTTGTTCCTCTGTGTGGTAAAAGGTGGCAGCCCTTATGTTTGTTTGGGAACCACTGTGTAGAAGAAAGCCCTGAAAAGTCTTTTGAGACTAGGAAAATTGTTAGTGAGTACCAAAGCTCCCATGGAGGGTTCAGGTCTCCCACTTGGCAAAATGGCACATGGATAGAAAAGAAAGACAAAGAGAATATTCTGCAGGTGAGGAGCTCTGGGATAACCAGTGTTCTCTGTGGAACAAAAGGCCCCAAGTCCAAAAGCTCATGGCTTTTATAGATATTAATCAGGGAGGTGGGCAGGGATTGTGGCAGAGTGCTAGGGAAAAGAAACTTTGCAGCCACTGGCTATAAGGAGAAACAGAGCAATTTTGTATCAGGAATAGAGGCTTCCCAATTAGCAATGCAATGGGTAGTTGGATGTAGGCAAGGCTGGCACCTTTACTGCCAGGAAGGTATAAATCTTTTTTTTTTTTTTTTGGTGCTGGGGATCAAACTCATAGCCTTGTGCTTGCAAAGCAAGTGCTTATGCCACTGAGCTAAATCCCTAGTCCAGGAAGGTATAAATCTTATTGAGTCCAGTGGCTTCAGTTGAGATGTAATCTCATGTCTTAGCCCTGGAATCTCACAGGCTCCTGCTCTAGCTACCATTCCAGCCATTAGCAGGGAGGGCAGTTGTCACCCACTTGCTTGTATGTCACCCACATACTTGTAATAAGACAGATTTGCATCTTGACTGGACTCAATCACATTCTTTTAGCCAATTAAGGGAACATCTGGTTCTATATAGCCTGCTCTGCTCTGCATATCTCAGTGAATAGGTTTAAAGGAAGGGTCTGGGAAAGATGGAGGCAAGGAACTTTGTTTCTCAAGAGAGCACAGTTTGGCAGTCTCCAAGTGAGCAATAGGATTTATAGAAAAGGACAGATCTATGTGAGACTTTCTCAGAGTAGCCATGCGGTAGCCCCTCATGGTAGTAGAGAATGAGCTTCAAACTCAAATACTTGCCAAACAAATACAGGTGGAAGAGAACTGGGAAAAACTATGACAGTGCCTATGCTAGGGATGGACACTGCCATAAAGGAGGAGACAGAGGACGCAGATCCCAGCTACTAGACTGAGCTCTAGCTGGAGCCTGACCCCATGCTGCTGTGGAGAGTAAGTCAGACTGCAAAGGTGGATATTAGGTAGAAATTTATTTTACAGGTTGCACACAACCTTTACTGGCTCCTGATGCCTGTTAATGCTGGGATTGCTGGACGTGGGAGCACACATTTATAATCCCAGCAATCAGAAGACTGAGGCAGGAGGATTGCTATGAGTTTGAGGCCAGCCTGGACTACAGAGTATGTTCAAAGCCAGCTTGCACTACATGGCAAGACGCTCTCTCAAAACAAAACAAGAAAAGGTAAAAAGAAAGCTGGGATTGACTTCTGCTTAGAATGCCAAAGAAGGCAAAACAAACCTTCCTACCTGGGAAGAGAAGAGAGGATATTGGGGAACATCATTGCTGAATTCTGTGGTGAAAGTTGAAATTTTTGTTTTGTTGACATGACTAAAACATTTCTTATGAGCATCTTGTGATAATTTTTAAGCTATATTTGTATGATTAACTTGCTCTTCTAATGCATTATATATACTGAAATGTAACATCTGAGAGGCTGAAGTAAAAGAAGAAAAAAATAATAGCAGACCTTTTTAAAATCCAAGTAGCTACAAGGCTACAACAGAAAACCAGTAAGTTTGAAGATACATTTTTGGTAAGGGAAAATTTGGATGGTAAAATAATTTTTTGTCCTAAAGTAAAATGACTAGTTGGCACCAGAAACACAAGGAAAGATAAGAGCAAAATTAAAGTTTTTTTAAAGAAAATTAGGTTATGTTAAATCAAGGAAAATTTGTAGAGAATGAAATATGAGAAAAAAGTTTTATATCTGATTAAGTTGGTTATAATTAGAATATTAAAGAGTTTTCTAAAATCAAATTTTGATGCTAGAGTCACTAAAATTTAATTCTCTATGTTTAACATTGATCTGCTTATAGAAAATTAGCAAAATTTACAAGAGTTGCCCTAAGAAACAAACTTTTATGATTTTTTTTCAACATTTTTTCATGTTTCCTGCTATTGCTAGTTTTTAATTACATGGTGAAAAATCTGCCTTTGAACAGTTTTGCCATCTAAAACCTGGCCTGTGCCTTTTTGTTTTAAGTAGGTTCATCAAGTAATAAGTCTGTCTGTCGTCATTAACATGGTTTCCTAAACTTGTGAAAAGTCTAAAACTACGTTTTGGTTCTTTTTTGTTGGTGATGTTAACCTGAATAAAATTGTTACATTGTCACACTGATAATCAAAAGGATTGGATATAATTAATCTGAGGAATATATCTATAAACCAAAGAAAGCCCATTGGTCCTGATACAATGTGTCAGTCATGATTGCTGCCTTAAAATACTGCATAAAATACAGATGCTCCCCATTTAAAACCTTTGTTTAATGACTGTTTGAACTTACTTATATATAGTTCTGTACCTCTTGTTTATAGACCTCAGTGACTTTTTTATTATATACTACACCTTGTTTGTATACTGTAGTACTATAATTTTTTTATTGTACTATACTGTATTATAGTTTTATGCCCTGTTATACATTATAGTACTATATGTAAGAGTTGTACAAATAAAAGCAATCATTAAGTTGGTGTTTCCTTTGACCATTTTCTTTGCTCTGAGTGTTGTACATATTCTGTATGATTCCTCATTTAGTGACCAATTTAACAGCCCAGTCACAGGCACAGACTCAGCTGTGAAACGAGGAATGACTGTAAGTAACTGAATTATCCCATCAGTTACTAAATTCATCAGAATTCTAACCATGCTTCTTTTTTTTTTTTTTTTGGTACCAGGATAGAACTCAGGATCTCACGTTTGCCAGGTAGACACTGTGCTGCTGATCTATATCCCTGACAATGTTCTAAGTCTTTTTTCATTCACAGTTTTGATGCTTCTCTGAAGCTTTTACCGTCAGATTCATGAAAAAGAAAAATACTACTGACAAATTGGTTCTTTGTTTTGGTAAAAATTGCTTTCTAAATTTATTGTTCAAATGTGGTAAAAAAGGGTTATGACAGGACTTCAACCACCAATCACTTACCCTCCAGCATGGGACCTGTTAAGAACAACAACCAGATCAGTGATGCATCCAGAAAGAATCTCATACAGACAAGGGAGATATAGGAAAAGTATAAGTACTGTCAAATCAAGATAGAGTCACTTCTGTCAGCCCTACCAAAAATTAAAGCAAATAGGCAGTAAGGATAAGTCCTATGAATGCATGCCTATTGGTGACTAGCACAAAAGATTCTGTCAAAATCCTAAATTTGGCAAAGTAAATTTGAGTTTAATTTCATAAAACTGCCATTGGAAAATCCCGATTTTGAGATGTTCACACTGAATATTTTATATACCAAAGACAGTACAAAGCTGGTATTGAGGATAGTTCCAAAAACAATAACTAAATTGATTGCTGGGTGTACAGTGAGCTGTCTTTGTCCTCTCTTACTGTTCTCCCATGACAACATAACCAGATGCTTTGATGCAACAGAAGCAAATGTTATGCTGAAGTAGCACACCCACTGTGCTGAGGCACAACTGGACAACCTTCTAAGAACTTGGACTTAAATTTATTTTGTTTTCTTGGACTTAAATTTATGTTCTAAGAACTTGGATTTAAATTTGTTTAATGCCACTAATATGTCTTTTGTCTGATACAGAAACAAATGAACATAGGTAAACCTATGTTACAGGATACAGTGTTTGGTGATCTGGAGTGGCTATGTGCCACAGAGGTGGAAGTAAGAGGGGAGTTCCTCTCCATCTTGAAAATAACGGCAGTACATCTCTCAGTCCTCTGTAAGTGTGGCACGGGCCCCCACAGGTCAATGCGGACCCCTGTACTTGTGGATACTACCTGTTATGGATTAAGAACTGGTGATCAATTTAACCCCAGCTGGATTACATCAGCATGGCGCTGAACATGGATGTCCCACCTGAGGAAGGTTACCAGCATAAATAGAGACGTGGAGAAGGAGAAGGAAGGTGTTAATGTGTTATTGCATTGAGGCACTGAGGCATTGAGGGTTCTCCTATGAGTTGCTGTTTGAGCCGTTTGGTTCTCTTGGAGAAACTCTGGCCCTCACATCAAGCATTGCTTCCTGGTTCCAGAGGGAAAGATGTGTGCTGCTTGGTCTCCAGGATGAACTCATCATGTTGGCTTCCTGGCATGTACCAGCTGTGCTTGTCAGAGGAGCAGCTCAGGGTCTCTGTGTTGCTGAGGACGGCTGTGGTGCTTTTCAGGTCAGCCCTGGTCTTTAAGTGTGACTTCTTGGCTCCAGTGTGGAACCCTCAGCCCACCAGCACAGCTCCTTCACCCCTCTGGCATAGACTTTCTGGATTCCACAGCTGACCTTTGGGTCTTCCTAGCATGGATCCATAAAAAAGACTGGTGTGAGTCCTTGTAGGCTTTAGACCTCCAATTGGACTCGTGGGAGGCATTGTCATGAGCTCTGGGTTTTCATCTGGACTCATGTGGGACATTGCTGTGGGATTTAGGCTCTTAACTAAATATTCTATGTATTTGGTGTTACGGATAGATTTCTTGCATTTTCTTATGTTAATTCCTGGTGACCATCATAAAATAATATTATAAACTCCATGTCCTGATTCTAATTGTTCTCCACACAACCCCTGACTACAATACTACCTGGAAAATATTTTATTCTATTTGCTTGATATGTTAGCAGAACTTGTCACAACCTATTATTTTCTGTATTGATGTTTTTGGGATTTGGTTGCAGTGTACATCCTAGTGTGTCACCTGAGGGACATTGCAGAAGATGGATGTGATAAGATTGTAAGGGCATTCAGGCACATGAAGGCAGGGATGGAGTACATCATCCCTAAGAAAATAGGGACGTTTCACACCATGTCTCTGAAACACACCTTTTTCATTCCCAAGACTTGCCAACTCAAGGGGGCATTCTAAGCAGATAGGAACCAGAGTCTGAAAAATTGTTGTTTGAAGAACACTGCTAACTTAGCAAATTACTGTTATCTGTTGGAGTGGTCTTCTGGTCCAGATGCTAAATCAGCTGTCCCATGGAGTGCTATTCATGGAAAAACACACATACACAAAAATACAACCATTCCTGAAGAATCTAGAGAGCTGCTGAGCAATAGCCCTATCCAGGCACCACTAGACTGACTCAGTCTGCTAATCAGTATGGTCTCTCGCTCTTGGATTTGACTGGGTGGGAACGTTGACCTATTTGCACCTCCAGTGGAATTTGTTCACAAAGTGCTATTGAAGATCTTCAATATGTGCTTCTCATAGACCTCCCTCACAACTGAGTGGTGAATAACTGTGCTTCAAGTAAATGCCTGTTAGATTTAATAAACCTTATCTTTTCAGAAAGCGGTCTCCATGTATTTTCTTTGGTGATATAGAAATCTCCACTGCCCGAGCACATCTGGCCATGACGAGACAAGGTCACATACCGTTTCCTACAGTTCACTTATAACCAGTTTGGGTGGTAGTTTTAAAAGGTCATTCATTATCCTCTTCAAGGAGATCTTTTAATCATCAGTTAAAATGAATGAGAGTTTTTTGATAAATTCTTTTGATTTCTCAAGAAAAAAGTACCTTAAACATTCTGACTTTCATGTGACTCATCCATAAGATGATCACAATAATAACAGTGATAATTCATCCATGAATGAAAGTAGTATATTATGTATTACATGATTTATATGGATGAAGATATAAGTTCTGGAAAGAGAAAAGCACAAACTCAAAAGAATACTACATATTGACAATTTAAAAGTATCAAAGAATAGTGAATTTACTAATAAATGAAATTCTATTAACATGCAATATTATAAAACATTTTTATTTTATTGAATATAATAAAAAATATCAAACAGGTGATTTTGGATAAGCTAGTTGTCTTGGCTACTCTTCTTTCGTTGCTGGGACAAAATATCCAGCACCTTGGAGGAAGGAAGGAGAGGCTCATTTAGCTTACAGTTTGTGAAAGTTTTATCTGTAATCAGCTGGCTCCAGTGCAGGGTGGCATGGCACTAGGACAACACTTCAAGGAAGCAGCCAGCAAAAGCAGCCAGAGCAAAAGGGGAAAAGAAAGCCTCTTCTCATGGCTTTGTAAGCAGGCTACCCCCCGCCCTTGGGTGATTATAGCATTCACACGATCTGCATACCTTATTGCACAGCCTGAGGATGTTACAAAATAAGGATCCTGGCTCCCTGCTGAACCACTTAATTAAATTTCTAAACTTTTCAAGTTGACACCAGGTATCAATCACATAGAACATACAGAAAAATAGTATCATTTAAAATGTACTGTACCAAGCATCAAAAAAAATATGAACATCTGGATTGTCATTATTCATGTATTCCAATAAAACGTGCCATAATGTCTATAATCCTAGCACTCAGGAGGCTTAAGCAGGAGGATTGCTTCATGTAAGAAATTCTAGGCCAGCCTGGGCAGCCTAGTGAGACTCCCCTGTCTCAAACACAGGCTAACAATAGCAACAACAACTGGCACATCCAGATCAAACAATAAGTGCAAAGGCATTCCATTTCTGTGCTGATTCATGTTTCTGAATAGTACTCCCCAACTACTGAATGTTAATCCCTCTGGATAGACATGTCAATGCATCTGCTTAACAAGGGGGAAAAGATTGAAAGATCATGAAAGTTTTTATTCATCCTTAAAACCTAGTTTGTAATCATCTTCCATATTCAAGAAAATGTTATCCCCAAAATAATCACTTCACTTCACTTCACTTCATACAATGAAAAGTTGTGTGTGTGGAGGGGAAGGTTATTTGTTTTTTGCTGCTGTGAATTAAACAGAGTTTGCACATGCTAAGCAGATTTTCTGTCACTGGTTACACCCATGACCTGATTTTCTTCCCCGTTTTTTTTCAGTGTTGAAGAGTGAACCTAGGGTGTTTTACAGCTAGCTACATCCTCAGTTCTTTTCATTTTAAAAATTCTGAGATAGGATCTTACTAATTTGTCCAGGCTGGGCTTCAACTTGTCACCTTCCTGCGTTACCTCTCAAATACCTGGATGTACAGGCACTAGAACAATTATTTTAAATTTTGAGACTCAGAAAACCTCAAAGGTCTTCACAAAATTGTCTTAAATAAATGTGGAGTTAGAGTTGTGGGCTTCACTTTTTAATACTTAGATACTTATTTTGATTCTTAGCTTTTGAAACTTAATAAATACGTATATTTATGACTAGGAGATATATCCTCTGTTTAATAAAAAAACTATTGTAAAGATATAAATTGGTATTCATCTAAAACTTAGTTACCAAACACAAAGGAATGTGTCCTTTTGGTAGTGTTAGGACACACCATTTTTAAGAATCCATGTAATTTTTTAAAAATGACATAGAACATTGATAATTCTGTTTCCCCTTATTTCTAAAACCACATTCATTGAATTAGCATATTTATAGAGTCATTTCTGAAACATTTCTAAAATGTTGATCTTCAAAAGTATCAAATGTTGAAAGAGGCAATGAAAACACCAAACAATGGAATATGACTTCGAATGATTGTGATAAGCTGCCTTTTCCTAGAAACACCCTATTCTACCCTTAACTTTCTCCTTAGCCCCTTAATATAAGCATTTTCCAGACCAACTTCATTTTGCCCGCTCTGGTGCTTCACAGTATGCTCTTCCTGTGTTCATTTGAAATCCTTAGTCCTTCATATCACATCTAAAACTGCCCCTTCTTTCTTGAAAATGTCATATTTTCTCTCCTTATTTTAAATTTACTGGTCCTTACTTTTTGTATTTTGCTTTCGCCTACCTATGCAATTCTGATTCTTGTTGGTCTGTGCTAATGGAAACAGTCCCAAACTTACCCTAAAATATCTGCCTACTTACAGTCTCATATTTTCCCTCCTGTCTCCTCATACGTCTTCCCACCTAGTTTCTAAAATATGTGACTATTACATTCTGAACAGCAGCACATTGGAAGTGGAAATATTAGTGAAGGAAGACTTACAAATGATACATCTGTGTATACAATACCAGCTTTCTATACCACCTAGGATTTTCCATTTTTTCTATTGATCCCTTGAATAGAGTTTTACCACTGAATTCTCTTATCATTGTGAAAAAATGAGGACTGAGTTCCTTATGATTCATGTATATGGACTGCCTTTGCATGAGGAAATCTAAGGGTATATCTTAGTTACTCTTCTTGTTGCTGAGACAAAATACCTGATCCCCAAGTTAAAGGATGAAAGGTTTATTTAGATCACAGTTTTTAGAGGTTTCGGTTCATAATTGGTTGACTCTGAGGCAGGATAGCATGGCAGAGGGACATCACAGAGGAGAAGCAGTTCATGGCTGACAGAAGGTCACAAAACAACAAACAAGATGGCCACAGCTCTATCTATCCCTTATAGACCTGATCTAGGCTACTTAGGGTGGGCAGCACTTACACCTTTAATCTTAGTGTCCTTGGTCCTGGGATTGCACCATGAATCAATTCCAGCTTTACACATTCTAGATCCAGCTACCACAGAAAAAGCCCCTTCTATGGCTGTATTTGGAGGGACATCTAGATACAGCCATAATAGGCTATAGTCGTTTTTTCCTGGTGGTCAGCTTTGAAGAATTCCCAGCTTGATCTATCTGAGATAGTGCCTGTGAGAAGGTATTGTGTGATACAAAATGCCAAGAAGTTAAGGTCATAGATCAGTTTTTAAAGATAAATATTGCATTTATCACAGTTTTTTATTTTAAAAATAAAAAACAATAAAAAATGGTACAAAATTTCAAAACAAGATAATAGAGTAACAATGGTTAATACATTGTATATTATCTTGCTAAGATTACAAGATACAGGCATAAAAGTTGATTGAACAATATAATCTTTCTTTTCAATGAACTATGAGAAATTAGTATAACTATCTTAGCTATCTTGTGTATCTATATATTTTTTCTTTTCCCATCATTCTTTTCTCCTTTCTCTCATCCGTTTCTCTTTCCTTTTGAACAGTTTTTTCCCATTTCACAATATCTATTGTACATTTTGAATCTTATTTACTCTTTCAGTTTCTCACAGTAGGGAGACAATACAACATTTACATATGCAAGTCTGACTTAGTTTATTTATGAGTATGGTCTCAAGTTGCATCCATTTACTTATAAAAGCCTCAAGTTTATCCTTTATAACTGAATTGTATTCAATTGTATAAAAATACATCTTTTTTATCCATTCCTGGGTTGACAGGCATTTTGATTGTTTTCAGGATTTAGCTATTACAAATGTGCTGCTATAAACATGGATACACATATATTGCTGTGGTACAATGTTTGTAATTCTTCTATATAGATACGCAGAAGGGCAATAGCTGGGTCCAGTGGGACCTTTACTCCTAGTTTTTTGAGAAATCCCACATTAGTTTCCAGAGTGGTTGCACCAGTCTATGCTCCTCCAACAGTGGAGAGGCATTCATTTTTCCACATAGTCCCACAAGCATTTGTTATTTGTTGATTTCTTGATGACGCTCATTCTTTCTGGTATGAGATGGAATCTCAGTGTTGTTTTAATTTGCATCTCTTGAATGACCAATGATGTCAAATATTTTTTTCATATATTTATTTGCTATTTGTATTTCTTCATTTGAGAAGTGTGTATTCATCTCAGATACCCATTTTTGGATTGGATCTTTCCATTTGGGGGAGGTCTGATTTTTTTCAATTCTTTATATGTTTTAGGTAAGTATTTTGTCTAAGGGACAACTGGCTGTAACTTTTTCCCCAGTTCTTTGGTTGTCTTTTCACTCTGTTGATTATTCCTTTTCCTGTGCAAAAACTTTTTTAATAAGGTTACATCCCACTTATTTATGCTTTGTAGCATTTCCCATATGGTCTAGCTTTTGTTTATGAAATGCCTGCCTACTTTTTTTTTTGTTTGTTTCGAAGATCTAACTCACAACCTCATGCTTGCCAGGCAGGCACTTGTGCCACTGAGCTAAATCCCCAGCCTTGTGCCTACTTCCCTTTACAGTAGATAATTTATGTTTTAATATTTAGATATTTGATTCATTTTGTCTCTAGTTTAGTGCATGATGAGAGACATGGGTCTAGTTTTAGTCTTTGGCATGTGAAAAGCCAGTTCTGCCAGCAACACTTATTAAAGAGGCTATCTTAACTCAGTGTACATTTTTGAACTTTGTAAAAAATAAGGTAGCTGAGTATGTTTGGAGATCCATCTGCATCTTCTGTTCTGTTCAAATGACCCTTGTTTCTTTTGCTATTACCATACTGATTTTATCATAGTAGCTTTGTAGTGTAATTTCAAGTCAGGAATTGTGATTCTCCCTGACTTACCTTCATTGTCCAGAACTTCTTCTGATATTTTAGGTCTCTTTTGGTTCCAAATGAATTTTAGGAGTGTTTTCTCTTATTCTGTAAGGTATGATAATGGTGTTTTGATTGAAATTGGATTAAATCTGTATAATAATTTTGGGAGTATGGCCATTTTCATTTGTTGGTTCTTCCTATCTATGAGCCAGGGATTTCTTTCCATTTTCTGATACTCTATCTCCTTTTTCAAGTTACTATAATATTTTATGTATAGATTTTTACTTCCTTTGTTAGCTTGAGATCCAATATTATGCTGTTTGTTTGAGTTCATTGTGTTTTTCTGATGTGAGGATTTACCACTATAAATTTCCCTACTATGACTGTTTTCATTGTGTTCCATAAGTTCTGGTATGTTGTATTGGCATTTTCATTTAATTGTAGACACTGTTTACTTTCATCTTTAGTTTTCTCTGTGACCCACTGGCTATTCAGGAGGGTGTTGTTTAATTTCCACATATTAATGCAGTTTTTGTGGTTTCTTTTGCCAATTTTATTGCACTGTGGTCAGGTAATATACGTGGGATAATTTCATTTCCTTTGCATTTACTTAACCATGTTCTATGGGCTAATATGTCATCTCTTTTGGAGAAAGTTCCATGTCCACCAGAGTGTAATATTCTGATATTGTTGGGTGGAACACCCTGTAGACATCTACTAAGTTCATTTGTTCACAGGATTATTGTAATTTTGATATTTCTTTGTTGATTTTTTTGTCTTATTGATTTGTCTAATTGTTAGAGTGGAGTACTAAGGTCTGCCATTACACTTGTGTGAGTGCTTATTTGATTTTTCACATCCATTAATATTTGTTTTTTATGTAGTTGGTTGCCCCAGAGGTTGGTACATATATATGAAGGATTTTTATTTCTTCTTCTTGGAATCTTCCTTTAACAAATATGTGGTAACCTTCTTTGTCTCTTTTGGTTAGTCCTGGTTTGAAGTTCATAGTTTCTGCAAAAGAATAGCTACCGCTGATACATCTTGACTGCTTTTTAACACGTTATTTTTGTGTTATTGGTTCCCTGTTTTTCATCTCTATTTAGTTGCTTGCTCATCTTTGTAGTTTCTATATATTGGTGTTCTTACAGTTGTGGCCTTCGTTTTCTACTTCTAATACATGCTTTAGAACATTCTAAAGAGCTAGTTTGGTGATCATGAATTTCCTCAGGTGTTTTTTGTTATGGAAGTGTCTTATTTCTTCATCAATTCTGAAAGATAGTTTTATGGGATACATCATTCTGGGTTGGAGGTTGTTTTCTTTTATGACTTGAAATACTTCACTCCAGGATCTTCTTTGATTTGACAGTTTGTGTTGAGAAGCCTGATGTGAGTCTGATGGGCTTTCCTTTATAGGTGATTTGCTTATTTTCCCTAACTGCTTTTTATATTTTGTTCTTCTGCTGAATTTCTGAAATCTTGATTATTATATGTCTTAGTGTAAGTTTTATTTTCATTATGGTAGCTTGGAATCCTATATGCTTCATTTATTTGCATGTCAAATATTTTAATCCATGCTTGGGAAATTTTCTGACATTGTTATTTTTTATTTAAAGAAAGAAAGAAAAAACAAAATAGAAAAAAGGTAGAATAATATAGAATTTAAAAAAGAAAAATTAACACTAAGAAATCATTAGTTGATACATTACATATTGTCATTTTAGAAATAGTTGTTCAAGTTACAAAATCAAAGCATAAAAAGTGAATGGACACTCAGACATTGACAGTGCAAACTATTCTGTTCAACAATCCATCAAAAATTTAGTAATATGATCATCAATCTTATACACTTATACATAGTTACATCATTTAGAGCACTTTCCTTCCCTGTCATTTTTACAATATCTATTATACATTTTGGGTCTTATTACTTTTTCAGGTTTTTTTTAGAATTTTTTTTTGGTGGGCCAGGGATCAAACTCATGACCTCAAGTTTGCCAACCAGACACTTATGCCACTGACCTAAACCCTTGGCCCCAGTTTTTATTATTTTTTACACTAAAGAGACAATGTGATTTTACTAATGTGAGTCTTATTTATTTCACTTATGAGGATAGTCTCAAGTTGCCTCCATTTACCTATAAAGGCCTCAAAATATCCTCTTTTTTTCTTTTGGTTTTTAAAAAAATTTTATTTAAAGAAAGACTAAACAAAACAGAAAATAGGTAGAAATAATGCATACCTTCAAAGAAAAAAATAAACAGTAAGAAATCACTAGTTGATGATTGTACATTGTCGTCTTACAAACAGTTATTCAAGATACTAAAGTGGAGCATATAAAGTGGGGATTCAAACAGTGAGACTGCAACCAGTTCTGTTCAACTATCCAACAAAAACTTAGAAATATGGTTATCAATCCTATATACTTAAACATACATGCAGTTATCCATCTCTTCAATTATGTTGAGATTGAACAAACCCAAGCAGGCTAATATCACTCTGAACAAAGAATAATACTATTGCTGGGTTTCACATTATGACACACCAGGATCAGCACTGGGTACTTGAATGTCTCTTTTTCTTCAAAGTATCTGTTCATTTCATCATGTGTCATAAGATGAACTGTTTATAGATTCTACATAGGCATGAGTCTTAACATGTATTTCTATCCTTTCTATATTAGAGGGAGAAACAAAACAAAGCAAGGCAAAACAAAACATATTCCTATAAACACATGAAATGAAATAAATATATAAGACCATTGTACAAAGAGTTCTACCATGGTTCCTGTGTTGTCTCTTGTTATCTTCAATAGAATTGGCTATATCATCAGACATAGTATAATTGAATATATCAGTACATAACAGTATTAATAAAAACATAATTTTGTATATAGCATAGAACTTCAAAAACCGGCAGTTATCAAACCAGAATGTGTATCATAGAGTCTTGTTATCTTCAGTGTAGTTGCCTATACTCTCAGACTTGATACCATCAATCATATAAGTTTTGAATAAAATCTTCTATACCTCATTTCTGTTATGCTCTTTTTTGCCATCAGTTGTCTGTTTATCTTCTTCATTCTATTTTATTCTCCATTCATTGAGGCCTCTCTGCCATTGTTCCTGGAGTCCTAGTACTTTTCTCTCTCTCTAGAATGCCCTGCAGTATTCTATGAAGAGTTGGATTGGTGGCTGCGAATTTCCCAAGTTCCTCTTTGTCTTGGAAGCATCTTGTTTCTCCATTAATTTCTAGAGACAGTTTAGCGGGGTATATCAATTTGGGATGGAGATTATTTTCTTTCAGGGCTTGGAATATTTTGCTCCAGGCTCTTCTTCACTTGATGGTTTGTGTCAAGGGGCCTGCCATTATTCTGATGGGCCTTCCTTTACAGGTTATCTATTTCTTGTCTCTAAGCTTTTAATATTCTGTTCTTATATTGAATTTCTGGGATCTTTATTATATGCCTGGGTGTAGCTCTGTTTTGATTGTAGGTGGCTGGAGTTCTGTAAGTCTCATATATCAGAATATCATTTCCTTTTCCTATGTTTGGGAAGTTTTCCTTAATTATTTCTGTGAATAACCTTTGTAGTTCCGTTATTTGTACCCAGCTTCTTCATTCACATTCTTTATTCTCAAGTTATAGATCCTTTTGTCATCTTCTAGCCTTTGTATTGTTACTGCTTGTTTCCTTGTTATTTTTAAAAAGTTTTCCCTTTCATACTCCCACATTGAAAAATTGTCCTCCAGTTTGGATAATCTTTCCTTAGTTGCTTTCAAGCTGATTTGTCATCTTTCCATAGAGTGTTTAATTTCCTGGTAATCTCTTTGAATCTGCTTCATGTGTTCTATATTTTTTTAAATATTCTTCACCAAATGGTTCTCTCCTTTGTTTGAGTTCCTCCTTTCTTTTGTCTGTGTCTGCTTGAGGGTTGCTTAGTATCTCTTTTATTAATCTTCTTATATCTTGCTTTATTTGGCTAAATATTTCACTTTTGAACTCATCTATGAGGTCCCAGAGATATCTCTTTATGTCCAATGGTGTTGTGTCTGATATTGCATGTTTGTGCTTACCTGTCCTGGATCAATGTTTTCAGGGTTGGGACCTGGGAACTTTTTGTTGTTGCTTCCTCTTCCCATCTTTTTTGCTTCTTCCAGGAGGTCCCAGTTTCTTTCTTTGTTGGTTACAATTCTTCTGAAGCACACTGGCTAGATGACCCTTCACACTGCAGTGTGCAAGTGAGTTGCAGATATGGACAGCATATGCTGGCTCCTCCCCTCTGGGTCAGTCAAGCTGCTGTGGCCTGCACTGTATTACTTTGCGCTGCCTCCCCTCCAGATCAGTCAAATCTCTGAGGCTTCACTGGGTTAGTGTAGGGACTTGATTTCGGATAACCTATTGGGTCTCAGCCAGGTCACGTGACCCATGCCTGTTCAGGAAGGGAAAAATTGACTGAAGTCACTGTTGCCCCTTGTACTTGCCAGTCCTGCCCAGTCCCAGAATGTCAACCACCGGAGCCCCTCGATTTATGGAATGGCTCCGCTCCTGTCACTCACTATAGGTCGATGTAGGCACCCTGCCAACTCAGCTCTCTGTTCAATTCCATGACCCCTGAACTCAATGTAACTGCACCTCCAGTGAGTCAAAGTGGTGGGACCTTGGACGGCTGGGCAAGTCAAGGCAGGACCTTGGCAAGTTGCAGTGGGACCTTGGCAAGTCACAATGGGACCTCAGATGGTCAGCAAATTGCCTGCTTAATTTCTTCTTGGGATGATAGAATTCATGTCCTCTGTTTGGGGCTCCCTATTCTGTATTATGTTGAATTCTAAGTTGACTATCTCAGGGAGCCTCTGTAGCCAGTTGTTATCTATCCACCATTTTGCTCCTCCTCCTCAAAACAGCCTTTTAATAGCTGATTACCATTCCACTGTATAAAAATACCACATCTTTTTCATCCACTCTGCGGGTGATGGGCATTTTGATTGTTTCCAGGATTTAACTATTATGAGTTGTGCTGCTATAAACATGGGTGCACATATATCACTGTGACATGACCTTTTCAGTTTTTCTGGGAAATTACCCAGGAGGGGAATAGCTGGATTGAATGGAACTTCCAATTGTAGTCTTCTGAGAAATCTCCATACTGATTTCCACAGTGACTGCACCAGTCTACTCTCCCAACAACAGTAGAAGAGTATTTCTTTTTCCCCACAGCCTCACTATCATTTGTTATCAGTTGATTTCTTGCACATGCCCAGGTGCCACTGGCCTGATGCCTTATTGGTTGCTTCATCCATCAAAGACTCATCATATTATTTTAACTCATCTTCCAATAATATTTCCCATACCAAATATTAGAGATGTACATTTCAGTAATTTTTCATGAGACAATGCTTATCTAAGAAGAAATTGTGTAAGTATTGGTAATGTATATATACAAATTATACTATGTACCTTTTTCAAGTCTTTTCCCCTTTTAGCTCATTTTCATGCCATAGGTAGTCTATTCCCTAATACTGGTACATGATCCTTATCTAATAAAATGTTCTTCTGCAAGTTAGAGAAGTCTCTATCCTCTATATGTTCCTATGGAAACCAATAGCTATTACAAGTTGGGGTGGCAGGTGTAAGATTGGGAGAAATGTGGTGTGTTGTCATCTTTTAGTGTAACAAACACTTGAAGTAATCAGCTTTAAAGGGAATGGCTTATTTTGGCTCATGGTTTCAAAAGGTTCAGATCACCTTGCTTTTGGGTTTGTAGCACCATACAACATAGTAGGGACCATGTAGTGGAGCAAAGTCCTTACTACATGGCCAGAAGAAATAAGGAAGAGAAGGATTGCAAGAAGGAGAGTCTCATGATCCCTTTCAAGGGCATCTCCTCCATAGCCAGAAAATTTACCACTATGCCCTACCACTTCAAGGATCTATCACCTCCCAATAGTGTCATGCCAGGACTAACACTTTAACACACTGGCCCTTGGGAAATTCTAGATCAAAATATATTGCATATAGCTTGGCATGATGGTACATGCCTGTAATCCAAGTATTTGGGAGGCTGAGGCAGGAAGATTGCAGAGAGGCCAGCATGATCTCTACAGTGAGTTCAAGGCCAGCTTGAACTACATAGCAAGAACCTATTTCAAAAACAAAACTATTGCATGCAGTGAGATCATTTTTATATCAGTACAATTTTCACATGTTAAAATATTCAATTCCAACATTCAGTTCAATTGATTTATTAATTAATTTTTTAGTACCAGGAATTGAACTCATAATGTGGCACTTGCCAGGCTGTGTTGCTGCACTGTATCCCTGGCCCTTCAGTTCTATTTAGTCATACATTGTCTTTTCCTGGTCCTTGGTCCTTATAACTATTTTCTATCCATGTTTCCAGCCACTTAATTTTATCTTGCACTAAAACACCATCTTAACTTCTGAAATAAAAATGTTTATTCTCTCCTGATCTAAACTCTGGTTTTTTCTTTTTTGCTTTGTAATAGGCAAGTTTGAGCAACCTAAATTCCACCATTTATTAGCAGTTTAATAATGAATACTTTCCATGTTGCTTTAGTCCCTGCATTGAAAAAAAAAAACCTAATATCCCAGAACTCTACCCTTAAGATGAGCTCAGTGAGAAGTCTTTATCTGCCTTAATCTTTTTAAAATTGTATTTTATTTTATTTTGGTACCAGAGATCAAACTCACTCTTGGCAGGCAGGCACTTATGGCGCTGAGCTAAATCCCCAGCCCTCTATCTGTCTGCCTTAATCTTAACACTGTTTCTGCTGGTGAAGTTGTGTGCCATTTGGTCCGATAACTTTGCTCACCCATTCTAAGTGTTAGTGAGGAGAGCTGAGGGCTATTCTTTTACTGCACTAAGAGCCTGTAAGATCAAGATTTCTTTCCTGTGAGGCTGATCACAGGTTAGATTTCCATGCCAGTTGTCCCATGCATGTCACAGTAACTCAGCCCTTGCCTGCCTCCAGAACTCCAACCAGTGAAACAGAACACTGTTATTTGCAAATAAGGTGACCATGAGAAAATCTAAAATGTTTGCCTGAATCTTAAAATTGAGGACAGGTGTGGTGGTACATGCCTGTAATCCCAGCACTCAAGAGGCTCAGGCAGGAGGATCACTGTGTGTTTTGAGGTCAGCCTGGGCTAAAAGTAAGTTCAAGACCAGCCTGAATTGCTAATGAAACCCTGTCTCAAAAGTTAAAAAAATTGATTTATTGTCATAAATGTGTTATTTCTGTTAAAAACAATAGTAAGGGGGAAACTAAAAATAAAATAGAGTTTACCTTCCTAGAGATACATTTCCACTGTCCCTTAATTTACTGTCTACTAGCTCAGGGAGTCCAAGAGAAATTTTCATGAATGAGGCCCCAAAGTTAAAGAACACACGTGTGTAAGACATCAGCAATAACAGTAGACAGCATGGAGTGCAGCAGAGAATGCAAGGACAATAGTGCAAGAGAGCCACCTGCATCGTTAGTGTATAATTCTTACACAGGTTGTTATCTCATATTTACATTCTTGTACAGTGTTGTAACCAGCACATACATGTTTACCTGTGCTAAGTCATGGCTATGTATTGTGCTAGACAAGTGGAATCACATCCTCAGGTGTCCTTAGGTACCCATGAACTTTGAAGCAGTTTGAGTGGTTCCTACACTCTCATTAGAGATTTATAGTGGCCAGGATTCTCTCTAAATCCTGTTTTTGTACTTACTGTTGCCTTGTCCCAAAGACCCATCCCTGCATTTTGTATACAACATGATAGGTGAGATTGCTCTAATACAGCCAGACCATTTGCTCCTGAGACCTTTCCAAATTCTCTCCATGGTCTCTTTTTGGTTTTATTAAACACTAGAAGCCCTCAAACACTTATATAGCACTTAGGTCCTTACAGATACGGGCAGGTCTTATTAGTATTAACTACTTATTCAGCTGTTTGCTGCTTTAACTAAGGCTTTATCCTGTATTTTCCATTTAAGTATATTTTGAACTTGTTCATAAAAATATTCTTTCACCTCTTATTGGACTCACCCACAAACTCTGTTCTGCCTAGCTCTTTGTCAGCTATGACTGAGAATGCCTTTGACTTTGTTCTTACCCTAAATTTGTGTCTTCAGCAAATTTAAATTACAAGACCAACAGAGCTTTTCTGTTTTCTGATAGATTTATGTCACATTTTGTTTGTTATATTTATAGACATTTGTATTGTTTGTACTTTTCAACCACTGTACATCAGTTTTTTTGTAAGTTCTAAGATTGTATTTTAGAAAAAAGGGGACCACATGCAGAGGGAAGGGGCAACTGCTGCTCTCTCCCTGAGCCTCAGCTCACAGCATGGGAGGGGTGACTATAGAGGAACAGTGACTACTGGTGACTCCAGAGGCCACCTCAGAAAAACCAGTGGAAAAGAACACTGTGAATTGCAGTGGCTGGCGAGTTATTCAGGTTCAGATGCCCCCCAAGAGACGGTGATTGGGTAGTAGCTACTTTGGAAAGAGGCCAATGGAAGTCAGAACTCAGAGCAGCTGTGGGTTGGCTCTAGGTGTCAGGGTGAAGCATAGGTGAATTCAAACACGAAGGAGGTCAAGGAGCTGAGTTCAAACTGACATGAGGCATTCAGAGTGTTGTGGCTGGAAAACTCAGGTCCCAACCTCACAGCCAGAAAGCAGAAGTAGCCTGAACTTCAGTGAAATAAAGAACCAGGCCTTTTCAGATTATATACCACTGCCATAATTCTGCCGCCTTTCTGGGATCAATCAGTATGAATTTGAACTCTGTCTTCCCCCTCTATCAAATAGTGACAGCAAAGACATACCCTGAAGACAACATTTTTTTCTGCTTTTCTTCCTTTGCTTTTTATTTTTATATATTTATTTTTGAAATACTTTTTCTATTTTTTCTTGATTACTTGTTCTTGTTTTTAAAATAAGTTAGATCATTGCTTCAAGTTTTTGTTGTTTTCATTGTTTTGTTCTTGTTTCTGCCTACTTTCTGTTCCTCTGCTTCTTCACCAGTTCCCAAAGCTTGCATATCTTCTTTTGTCCTCCAGTCTTGCTGCTAATCTCTTTCTGTTCTTCTGTTTCTCTGTTTTTTTGCCTCTTTCCTTTAAAATTTTCTCTTTTGAGGAAGAGAAATTGAGGTGATATTTACTGTACACAATTTTCTGGTTTGTTTTAGATTTTGTTACATAAATATAAAATCTTGTTCATACAGTTAAAGGTGGCAAATTAATAGTTACCGGAGTTTGTCATTTGCAGCATGGTTTTGGCAATAGACAGGCCTGAGGATCAGTGGAACAGAATAGAAGACACAGACGTATGCCCAAACACACCCAATAACCTCCTCTTTGACCAAGGAGCCAAACAGTTCACTGGAAGAAAGATAGCCTCTTTAATAAATGGTGCTGGGAAAACTGTATTTTCACATGCCAAAGACTAAAACTAAACCAATGTCTCACCATCCATACTAACCTAAAATCAAAATGGGTCAAAGATCTAAATATTAAAACCTAAATTTGCTGGATTTTGCCAGCTGTTCCTCAAACACAAGACTAATTTCTAGAATATATGAAGAACTCAAAAAATCAGACCCCCTAAATTTAAAGACCCAATCCAAAAATGGGCATCTAAAATAAAGACACTTTTCAGTTGAAGAAGTACAAATAGTAAATAAATATATGAAAAATGTTGAACATCACTAGTCATTTGAGAAATATAAATTAAAACAACACTGAGATTCCATCTCCAGAAAAAATGCTTATTATCGAGAAATCAACCTTTAACAAACCCTTCTCTACTGTTGGTGAGAGTGTAAACTGGTGCAACCACTGTGGAAATCAGTGTGGAGATTCCTGAAAATACTAAAACTAGAGGTTCCTTTTGACCCATGCCTTGTTTCCCCTTCTTGGTATCTTCCCAAAAGAATTAAAAGCATCATACCAAAACTATATATGCACACCCATGTTTACAGTGACACAATGTTTAACAGCTAAATCCTGGAAACAGACCAAATGGCCATCAACTGGTAAATGAATAAAAAAGATGTGGGTTTTAAAAAAAAATACAATGGAGTACAACTCAGCCATAAATAAGGATAAACGAGACATTTCTAGGTCAGTGGAGGCACCCAAAGACCACACTTTTATGTGAAACAAATTAAACACACACATGTAAATAACATATTGATGGGAGAAACTGAAAGTGTAAATGAAGACCAAACTGTATAATAAATATTGCAAAATAGGAAGAAAATATTCAAATGGGAAGAGGAGAGGAGGAGAGGGAGGAAGAAAGGGGAAAGAAAAAAAGAATTGAAGGAAAAGATGGCAACAAAGATTTTGGAAATAAGGAGGGGAAGAGAGGTAGAAGGGAGGGGAAGTAAATAGAAAAAAATTAAGATACATCATGTATAAGTACAAATACCCTATGATGAATGTTATTATTGTGTATATATATCTAAGAAATACGAATAAAATTAATTTTAAAACATAGTGGAATACTTTAAAAGATAAGATTTTGCAATAAAATATACTATTGTTTGAGTAAATTTTTTTTAGCACTTTGCTGATTATTGACATCTTTTACTGGAGTAAATTTATGAAAGTTTCAAATGGCAAAAAAATTGTGCTTTATAATTTGAAAAAGTTTATAAACTATGTTGTGCTAACTTATGTTTTTTCTCTTTCCAATTAGACTTTAAACAGTGTGTGGAAATTTTGACCTTGAGCTCCATTGTTATCTTTCTCAGGTATTTTTTTTTCTATTTTCTAAAAGTAAATCCATGCTCTCCACTTCTAACACGATACCCAGCAGATAATGAAACCAGTAAAAGACTTTCATTGGGAGTAGAGGTTGGTTCAATTTTTGGTGGGTAATTAGCTAATGTTTTTCAGTCTTTGAGGCTATGTGTCTTCCATTTCAGTAATTCTACTTGTAAGAATGAGTCATAGTTGCATTTATGCATAAGCATTTCACATTGCATTTTTACAAGAATAAAAGCAGAACTGAAACAAATTGAACTAGCAGTCCATCAAGTTAGCCTGGTCAAATAAATTATGGTACTTTTCATTGTGTTATTTATCACCTGCCATTAAAAAACAGGGAGATATACATTTAATAGGAAACTCAGCACTAAATCAATACATTGAACAAAATGGATGGTAGACATTTGTATAGGAAGAGTCTAAATGTAAGTTTTGAAGAACACACAACGAACTAGGGCGACGGGATTTTACTTTTTATTTCCTGCCCTGTGCAGAATTTAAATTCTGAAAGGTGTATATACAAACTAATCGACCACTACCCGCCTCCAGTGAAGGAGGGCGCTGTGGCCGCGCGGGTCTTATTTAGGAACCTTACGTCTGAAACGACGTTGCGTGATGTGGTGACGCCAACGCGTCAGGCGGGGACGCAGGCGCAGTAGCGAGGCATCCGTATGCCTTTGGAGCGTTTTGGTACGGAGAAGTCGGGACCACGGCTCTGACTTGCTTGAAATCCGGAGAGCGGCTTTTCGGGACCCACATGAGCCAATGGCGTCACGCACGCAGTGGCTGGAGCCGCGGACGCGACTTTCATGGACCTCCTTCAGCCAAAAAGAAAGGTGGAAACCGCATCCCGGAAAGGTAATGAGGCTTGGCTCGAGGCCTCCGCCCTCAGTCTTGTAGCTCTGGGCACGGCCCCGTCTCGAGCTGTCGGCCTCGCTCTGTGTCCCGGGGCGCCCCGCTGACGGTCCTGGCCTCTCCCCACGCCGCCACTCGCGGTAACCAAAAGGAACAGTGTCAGGTTCTGTGAATTCTTCCCGTTCTTAATTAAAAAGTGAGCTGTGTCCTGTGCTCCTCTGGTAAAATACAAGAAAGACTGTCTTGATGCGGAACTGTTCGTGTTGGGACACTCCTAAATTACCAAACGCTGAGCGGCTTCCGTCATTACATCACACTATTTTGCCACAGAAAGTACCAATGAGAAGTTTTAAAGACCTCCGTCTCGGCGGCCTTGCAACCCATCTAGTCTTACTTGGAGAGTTTGTTAACAGTATTCATAGGACTACAAAGGGAAGCTGGTGCTTCGTCACACCTGTCCTTTGAGGAACGCGCTTTTATTTTTCAAATGGTTTTTAAAACTTTGCTTGCCGGGCGTGGTTGCATACCTGTAGTTCCAGCTTTTGGGAGGCTGAGGTAGGGAGGATCCCCGTGAGTTCACGGCCAACCAGAACTACAGGGCAAGACCCTGTCTCAAAGAAAAAAAAAAGTTGATATATTTGACAACTCTCTTCTATTCTTTGAGACTTTCTGCTGTCTCATACTTAAAGGCTGTTTTATTTTGTCACCCCAACAGTTTTTGAATCTGTTGTCTTTACCGTCCTAATGCAGATATTGAGTGACCTATTATAGTTAAATATGAGTCGTGTCCAGGTATCTACTCTTTACTTCCTTAAGTCCGAACTCTTTAAGTAGGTAATTATTAAAAGTTGAAATTGAACTGTAGTTGGAAGGTAGCTCTTAGACGTTAATATAAAGCATTGTCAGCCAGGCATGCCTTTAATCCCAATACTAGGGAGACGAGGATTGCTGCCAGCTCTGGGCCAGCCTGGTGTACATAGTGGGTTCAAGGCCAACCTGAAATACATAACGAGACTATCTAAAAAAAACCCCCAAAATTTACTTTACCAATAACAACAAAAACATACAAAAAACCCCACTTCTTTTTATG
This sequence comes from Cavia porcellus, assembly GCF_034190915.1. Classification (NCBI taxonomy): domain Eukaryota; kingdom Metazoa; phylum Chordata; class Mammalia; order Rodentia; family Caviidae; genus Cavia; species Cavia porcellus. The sequence continues at coordinate 27,575,203 of NW_026947501.1, read as the reverse complement.
TCCCATAATATGAGGATCTACATGGTCAAGGATCCTCTGTACTTCTCCAGCCCCATCTCTTGTCACTTTTGTCCTTTTTTTTTTTTTTAAACTTAAAATATACTGAACTAAATGTAGTTAATTCTCATTCTACAGAAGTTGGCTCAGTATTACTTTTCATTGTGAATCTAGTGCCCCTAAATTAATTTCACAGTCCTTTTTAATCAGATGTTCTCGAATACAAATTGGAAGTTTTGTTCTGATTGAATTTAATCATTTCAGTTGCATGAAGACAAAACCTTATGAAGTGATAGAATTGAATTTAAATCATTTCAGCCACTGTGTATGTATTAGTGACATCTAATTATTTGATACTGAGTTAGGTTATCAAAGTTGCATAAGTTCTCCAGCTTTTTATGTTCCTTAAATGTGCAGATTTTTGTCCTGTATTATTGCAAAATAGGACTTTTCCAGATGGGTATGTGGGAAGGAGAGTATCAGTTTTTACTAGGCAAGAGTGGATAAATTGAGTGGCAAGACAGGAACTTTTTGGGTGTCCTGTAACTACTGTTTTCAAGGAGACTTCATTCTGTGCAGAGAGATGAGGGTAAAATACAATTTGGCTGACAAAAAACATATCTGCTAGGTGGAAAGACTACCTCCCAGTTGGACAGCGGATGCCTGGTACTCGTTTCATTGCTTTCAAAGTACCTTTGCAAAAGGTAAGCAGAAGTTCAATATTTTTTCAGAAACTAAATTCACCCTGTAGAACACTGGTTCTCAACCCTGTCTTATTCTAGTTTGTTTTTGTAGCAAATATGTTGTAATGGCTCCATATTGTCCTGAAATTAGCTTCACACATGAATTTGATCAACTTCCATATGTAATTTTAAAGAAAGAAAATTAGTGTAGCTTTCTATTTAGAATATAAAGGATAAACCAGATTCATAATAAAGTAATATGTTTTCAGTGTATAAATATTTTTGCATGACTACACTAGAGGATGTAAAGAAATGCTTGATTGTATTTGTAGTGCAAGAACTACAAATTTGGGCCAGGGGTTTAGCTTAGTGGCATAAGCACCTGTCCTAGCAAGTGTGAGGTCGTGAGTTTGATCCCCATACCAAAAAAAAAAAAAAAAAAGGAACTACAAATACAGAGTAGGTGAGTTACATATATTTCCTTAGTGGAAGAGATACTCTGGCAAACTACTCTTAGTAGATTTCTAAGCAAAAGAAAGATCAGCCTTCACTTTGTTGATAAAATGATTACTATCGTGGGAAATTTAATATATATTAAAATTGTGCAAAAATACTTTTGTGAAATGAAGTTCTAAGGCTTAGAGAAATAGAAACAGTTTTTGCTTTTTTAACCTATATTAATGTTTACTGGGATGCTCAAAGTCACAAGAGATGGAACACAGACGTGTGTGTGTGTGTGTGTGTGTGTGTGTAACACTGTAAAACACCTTTTTCTCATTCATTCACTTAGAAGGGGCAAGGGTTTAGCTCAGCAGCACAAACGCCTTTTTTTCTTTCAATCACTTAGAAGAGAGATTTGTAGTATAGCTTCCAGGAGAATGAAAACTTTCTTTTGTGTCTCATTGTACATTAGTGTCATATTCTTTGAATAACTGCATAACACATTTTAGAATTCAAAGCATACATTTGCTTTCTTTTATTTTACTGTCTTTGACAGAATTTTGAAGTGAATCTTGCTTCAGAAGAACGCTTTTCTCTTTTGGATCTTTTTAACAAAGTCCAAGAGCAAAATGAAGAGCTTGGACTGATTATTGATTTAACATATACTCAGCGCTATTACAAACCAGAGGTAAATACTTAATTGAAAAGAACTTTGTTTATTCTGATACTAAAATAGTTCATAGTAATTCAGTAATAATTGAGTAATTTTCATCTTGTGCTAATACAAAGCCTGGCCATCTGTGGGTAATAGTAAAATTTAAAAGAGAACAACCAAATGTGTTTTTCAACTGCATGTTTAAATTCTGTCTTAAAATGGGATTGGAGACATGACTTAAAATTTAATATTTGGTCATTGTTACCAGTGTCTGTATGCAAATCACTTTTATCATCCTCAACAAGAACTTTGTAACCGTTATACAGTAATTCCCGTTTCTTTATCCATTTAGGTCCTGGTAATGTCTAAATCTACTTTCTATCTCTATAAATGTACCTATTTCAAGTACCTCCTACAAGTGTGTTATACAGTATTTTTCTTTCTTTTTCTGGCTTATTTCAGTTATGTTTTTTAAGGTTCATTCATGTTGTGTAGTCTGTATCAGAATCTTTTCCTTTTTATGGCTGAATATTCTATGGTGTGTATATGCCATGTTTTGTTTACCCATTCATTTATTGGTAGACAATTGGGTTGTTCCTTTGGCTATTATGAATAATGCTACCATAAACATTGATGTATAAATACTTGTTCAGATCCTTGCTTTCAGTTCTTTTAAAGGTATGATTAGGAGTGGAATTACTGGATCATACGGTAGTTTATTTAACCTAACAAGTAATTGCCAGAGTTTTACAATGTTATATTCTTTCTTGTGAGCTATTATCTGACATTCCAAACAAATACAGAAAGTAACATATACTTATTAGTGTTCATTGTACACCCATTAATTCAACATACTCAATTTTAACATCAATCAAGTGTGGACTATTGTGTTTAGGTATCTTTCCTCATTTGCTATTATTTTAAAATCTCATATAACTTCACTTTCATTGATATTATAACTTTGTACCTTTAATATACATATTTAAAATAGAATGCTTTTATTCCTTAATATCAATTTTTGTTTGTTTGTTTGTTTACTGGGGATTGAACTGACAGCCTTGCGCTTGCCTTATTTGTGCCGCTGAGCTAAACCCCTGCCCCTTAATATCAGTTCTTTAATATCAAGTACTCCATCTGTTGTTTAACTTAGAATTATTTCCTAAATGTAATAAAAATTGTCACCCAGCAATTAAATTTGTTACATGTTAATTTATAGTTTTCCCTTAACATTGATCTCTTTCATTTTTTCCTCGTTGAATTATGTTTGAATATCATGTCCTGTTAATATTTTGATAACTGATTATATTCTAGACCTTTTATTCTTTTGTTTTCTGCAGATTGGTAGTTGAACCTAGTTTAATTGGTGTTCAAGCTTTATTTTATTTATTTTTTCAAGATGTTTTATAGGCAATCTTAGGCTGGGGATATAGCTCAGTGGCATAGCAAGTGTGAGGTTGTGAGTTTGATTCCTGGTACAAAAACAGAAATGAAAACAAAAAATATAGGTGTTGTTTTCTTCTATGAGGAGGCTAATAAATGAATCGATTTCTCTTTCTATAAATAGTCATTCATTGGCCCCTTCATTTTTGACACACATCAAAAATTATAAATTCTGTCATTCTTTTTTTAAATTATTCATTACCTAGGTATATGCAATTCTGTAAAGAGGAATTTCTCCTTGTCAGATATTTTAGGCATGAGCCTTTTTTAAAAATTTATTTTATCTTAAAGAGGATAGAACCAAGGAAAGTGAAACAGAATAAAACCAATCAAACCAATGTTAAGTGATCCAGAGTTTCAAAACAGTTTAAAATCAACATCAGTTACCATATTGCCTCTTGTCTTCAAAATAGCTGCAGATACCTTCAGACATAGTAAAACTCAAACAGAACAGAACCAATAAAAACAAAACAATGAATGCAGTAAGGGACTTCAAAACAAGACAATTGTAAATCCAAAATGGCTACCATAATATAGCTTGCTGTCTTTGAAGCAGCTGCCTATGTCATTGAATATAACAATCAAACAGAACAAAGCACAACCCAACAAAACAGTGAAAATGATAAGGACTTCAAAACAAGGTAATAGGAAATTAACAATGGCTTCCACCTTGAGAAAGAGAATCCCCCTAAATGCCACACTGTGTACTGATAGTCTCTGAATAGAGATCAGACCTAAATGCCACACTGTGTACTGATAGTCTCTGAATAGAGATCAGACCACTGGCCCTAGATCTGCAAGGTCCGTGAAACGCCAAAACACCACAAGCATCAAATTGCATTTCACCTCAATATCTGAGCCTGTATTTCTCTGGATCAGCAGGTTGCTTATGGGGGTTAGGGGAAGGGGATTGACTTTTCTTGTTTACCAGCCCATGGGCTCTCAGGGGCTGAGGTCTGATTGTCCCCTTCCAGCTAAGGACCTTGCATGGCACTGGTTCACAGAGAGGGCTTTCTTCTTGAAGCCTTGTTCTCTCCCCTCACAGTCTGCAAATGGCACTGACTCACGGGGTAAGGCTAGAGTCTGGTTGTCACCTTGCCTGTGCCACTGGTTCTCAGGGAGCGTTTTCTTCTTGGAGAATCCTTGTCGGAGCCAAATTCCTCCACCCCACCCCCCACCCCCCCGCAGTCCGCTAATGGTACTAATGGGGAAAGACTGGGGTCTGCTTCTCCCCCTGTTGGCTGCAGCCCTTGTGTGGTGCTGGTTTGCAGGGAGGACTTGCTTCTTAGTGAATCATCTGTCTCTCCTCCCGCAGTCTGCTGATGGTGCTGACTCACAGTGAAAGGCTGGGGTCTGGCTGGCCACTACCCACCAGCAGTGGCCTGCATATGGTGCTGGTTCACAGGGAGGGTATACTTCTTGGTGAATCCTTGATGATGCTTTCTTTTTATTTAATAGTGTTTGAAATAGTGAGTTGGTTCACTAATATCTTTCAGTGATAGCAAGATTTTATTTAACTAGTTTTGTGTCATCATAAACTCTGATGCAGTTGTCTGTCTTACTGAGGCACAGGTTGAGTCCTTGCCTTTGGACAATTGGAACATCTTAATTTGGCTTCTTTTGATAGTCTTTGATAGTCTTCTTTTATTAGTCTTTGATAACTTTTTTTGGTATTTGTATGGAAAAAGTTGCAACACGTCTCGTATACATACAGCCTCAACTCGAATCTTTCATTGTAACAAGATGCTTTGATTTCTTTTAGTGGGAATATTTTGAAACTACAAGTCTGCATGCTAAGAGGTGCTCATTGCTGCTAGGCTGACCTTGTTCCTAGGCTTTTTGTATAGGTAGAGCTGGGAGCTGGGTTTGTAATATAAACTAAGTCATGAATTTTTCTGTTACTTTCTATTTATACTTAGATTTTCAGGATTTTCAGTTACCTCTTCTCTTATCTGTGTCTTAATTCCTACCGTCTCAAGAATATTTATGCTTGGCAGCTGCTTTATGAAGGCATTGGCCCTTGAAATGTGAAATATTAGGTAGAACTGCTCATGGGATTTTTAGTTATATTGTGCCTGTATTCACATGTAGTTTGATGTGTCTTGTATACCTGTTAACTATCTGTCCTGTGGTTTTATCAAGTAATATATCTATCTTGGTTGAAGCAGCTTTGGAAAAAAATAGCTCTTTCATCAGAATTACTGACTCACAGAGTTTATTGTAATCTCTTGGTTTATCATATAGTTGTTGTAATTCTTTTTGAAGAAATGAAATAATATATATTTTTCTTGTTTTGCTCTATAGGATTTACCAGAAACTATGCACTATTTAAAAATTTTTACAGTTGGGCATCAGGTGCCTAATGATAAAACTATTTTTAAATTTAAATGTGCTGTTAATAAATTTTTGAAGGAAAATAAAGATAATGGTAAGTTTTTGTTTTTGAAAAAGTCTAAATTTTGGTAATTTTAAATGGCATTGGATATTGTTGATAGTTTTAAAGTTTTGACATTGTGTTAAGATGAAAACATGAATTGATCATACAATGTTTTTCATTTTGTTGGTCAGATAAAGTTTACTTTGAAAAGTGATTTTAGTAAGAAAGATGAATCAAACTACCTCATATATAAGAAGATGAAAAAAACCTTGTTTTATCTTCTGCATTGGTTAGGAGATGACAGATTTAAAAAAACAGAAAATCTCAGAGTCTGAGAGTTACACAAAAGAAACAGCAAAAGGCAAATGCTAGGAGTAAGATGGTCCCAAATAGAACCAAATAAAGTATGAGCCAGTGGAATTGTACATTTGTTTTGCATATTTAAGGCATTTCCACTATTTTTTTCCATTTTGATTACAATTTTGCTTGTGTTCAGTATCAGAAGGTCTGCTCTGTAGCTCAGTGTTTAGAGTGCTTGCCTCTAGTACTGCAAAAACAAACAAACAAATGAGCAAGGAAGAGAGGGAAGGCTAAATGAACGAAAAGAAAGTTAAGCCATTTTATTTGTTTCATTTTAAAACAAATTTTTCTTTTCAGTACCTGTTGTTTTACTTACTTTTTCTATAATGAAATCAGTTCTAATGAGTATTTTAAGACAGATAACTTTGTCTCCATGCAGTTTTAGCTGTTAATACCTAAGTAGGCCTTTGCAGTTTACATCATTGGGTCTAATGGAGGCTATGCAAATTTTTCTATAGAAAGTGAATGTTGGTTTTCTCATAGATGTTTCTTTATAAATGTTCCTGAAAAATAGATTCTTTTCAGGATATTGGTAATGTTACAGTAACTTGTACGTTACTCTTGAGAAAATTGTCTTATTTATTTTTAGTCTATTTCAGTTACTTCACTGTATTTCTTGTTTTATAGACAAACTTATTGGTGTCCACTGTACCCATGGTTTAAACAGGACTGGCTACCTCATCTGCAGGTGAGTTGCCAATCCTAGAGGTAAATCATATTTAAATTGTTTTTGTCTGAACACAGTGATTATAAGGTTGTTGCAAAAAATGAAGTCAGTATATAAATGTGTGAAATAGAAAGCACTCTTATGTCACCAAGAGGTTACCATCATTAATACTTTAATATATGTTTAGTGTTCAAAAATGTAGATAAAAGCATAAAGTGTGGTTCTGCTATAATAGATATGCTATTTAGTGCATTGTCTTGTAAACATGTTTCTATAAAGGTTCTTAGAAATCTTACTCTTCTTAAAGGCTGCATTATTCATTCACATGCTGATGAACATGAAAGTCAGAAGTTTTTAATATTTAAAATAGTGAGCATTCCTCTCTGAACATCTTTGAATATATATGGAGTTATCTCAGAGGTAATTTCATTCAGAATGGAATTTCTGAGTCAGAGTACACATTCTTAATACTTTTTTATTGCTATACTGTACCTATTTATGTTTCTTCATTCAGAAAATGTAGAATTGCCCTTTGTGATGGAATAGATAGGAAAGAATCACACATGCATATAAAATTGTAACTGACAAGTGCTATGCAAAGGGACATGGTATTATAAGTGGTTATAATGGAAAGGATTTGACCTCATTAAGTGAAAGGACTAAAGGTTTCCATGAGGAAGTTTGAGGAATTTATATATGAAGAATTTATCCATGAGGAAATTATATATGAAGGTTGAATTGACAGTAATCAGGTAGGAACATGGTGGAGAGAATTGTGGTTATCAGCAAAAGCAAAGACTCTAAAACGGGTCAATACACACTATGGTGGAGAGTTCCATGGGGTAAGTACAATATTAGAATGAAGGCGGCAGCATAGGTAGGAGCTAGATAACACAGAACTATGTTTAAGGTTTTAAGAACAACAGAAAACCACGAATGTTTTTGAAGTGGTGAGTGTATGGAATATAATACAATTTTGCATTTTTAACATGTCATTTTACTACTGAATGGAGAATGGATCACAGAGGAAAGAAGTAGAAACAAGGAGTCAAGTTAGGAAACTTTCAGAAAATGAGGCATGACAGTATCCTGGAGCAAGATGTGTTGGCTATTTTGGGGGGAAAATATGGCCATATTTCAGAGATTATTTAGGTGATATCTTGCCACAATTTGTTGGCAGCATGAAGGTGAGAATGAGAAGAAATAGCTGACAGTGATGATGACTCCTCTGTTTTTGGCCCATACAGTTGGTTACACCATATTTTTTGGATATGATCTTACTATTTTACCCAGTATGTCTTTTGTTTGTTGTTGGTTCCTGATAAATATTCTGTCACATCAAGGAAGTTTTCTGATTTTAGTGTACATAGCATTTTGTTCAAAATACCTCTTGAATTTTTTCAAATACCTTTTAAACACCTGCCATTTTGAGTCTGTATTTTCTTTCCTTCTTTTAGTTATCATAGTAGTATACGTACCTTTATTAATAAATTTCCTAAAGTTGGGTCATCCTTTTATTTTTGGAATAGTCTTTTTGTTGTGGCATATTGCTCTTTAGTAATTGTTGGATTAGATGTATTGATATTTCCCTAAGACCTTTATGTTTCCATTTGTAAGTGAAATTGGACCTTTTTTGAAAAAACTTTTTTTCTTTTCGTATACATAAATGACCCAAATTATGTTGTTTTGTTAGATATTTGATTGATGTAGAAGGCATGAGGCCAGATGATGCAATTGAATGTAAGTATGAGGGTTGTCGCTATTTTCCCCTTTTTATAAAAGTTAGAGGTAAAAATGTAGATCAGTTTCTCAAATTTTGAAAAAAAATTCATAATTCATTTGCTCCAATATAAAATATAAAAAAAAGAAGAAAAAACAAGTCTTGGGGCTGAGGGTGTAGCTCAGTGATAGAGTGCATGCCCAGCACCCAAAAAAAAAAGAACAAAACCAAACAATTCCCCCCCCAAACCATATAAGGCAATCTTTCCAAAAATTTATAAAAGGATGTGTCTGAAAGTCGTGAGCTGTAACCGCCTAAGTAATTAGTCAGTGATTTATTTTTATCTCTCTGGGAAGGATTTGGTATTTGTAAAGTAACTTCTAATAATTCATTCACTCCTCAGTATTCAATAGGTGCCGAGGACATTGCATAGAAAGGCAAAACTACATTGAAGATCTTCAGAATGGTCCTATCAGAAAGTAAGTGTTACATTTCTTAGGTGATGGTGGTGGGTTAAGAAGATCTCTTATTTTATGTAATTCAAGTTGGATATATCTGTTCTTATAGATCTCTTTTTTAAATAATTTGAATTGAATATATCCATTCTTTTCATAGGTTTTTCCTTACTGGAAAGAGATTGTTATTTACATAGGCCAAAAGTAGCATAACTAAAATGGCTTCTAAATTTGAAAATTTAGTAATTTAGTAATACTGTGTGGAAATATTCTCTTTGAGGAACTGGAATTCCGGTGTATGCAGATCAAGTGGTTTTGAAGATTCTGAGGAACCAGTACACAGCTATAACAACAGATCTGTTAATGGTGGACCAAAGTATAACCTACACAATCTACCCCCTACCCAGCATTTTCATAACCGGACCCAGAACTGGCAACAATCAGTCAGGTACCTCTGCTTTCTCTTTATCTAGAACTGAAACAGAAATTAATACTTTTTTTTTTTTTTTCTGCTTTTTTTTTTTTTGTCTTTTTCCTTTTTATCGGTACCGGGGATCGAACTCACGACTGCCTGCTTACAAGGCAGGCGCTTATGCCACTGAGCTAAATCCCCAGCCCCAGAAATTAATACTATTAATCAGTGAAAAGATATTATGATAATGATAAGGAATTGATGTTTTCTTGCTGATCAGTATCAACTAGTGGGTATCATCCTGCTGTGTATTTGAAAAACCTAAATACAGGTTAGGGAAGTTTTTTCGTTTGGTACTGGGGATTGAACTCAACCTTTCGTTGCTTATGCTGCTGAGCTAATCCCCAGCCCCAGGGCAGAGAATTTATGATTTCTTAGACAGTTGGGAAAGGAATTAGAAATTTTCAATGATTTTAAACTTAATGTAAGCCATGAGTTTGATGTGGCTTCCAGAGAGAGTCTTGCATTTTTAGGCTATTTTAATTTCGGTATATTTTTCAGAATGAGAAAGGCTATTATTTAAAAGTAAATGTAAATTAAGAAAAATAATAAAATCCCAATAGAGGTATTTGCAGAGCATTTGAATAGGTCGATCACACTTTTGAAATGGGAGCAATCTGAGTTCAGTGAAAGTATTGTATTAGAGTTATCCAGAAAAGCCAGATATAGTGACACACACCCAGTACTCTCAGAGGCTGAGGTAAGAGTTGCACAAGTTAGAGCTCAGCCTGGGCAACACAGCAACTTGGTGAGACCCTGTCTCAAAATAAAGACAGAGGTAGGGGTATTGATCACTGTAAAAACCGTGAATTCAATAAATTATATATTTGTATCTGTATCTCTGTCTATACATCTGGAAGAGAGGAGGAGGAGACAAGCGATTTGAGAAGGGCTTTATTAGGGGAATTGACACAAATGGAGGTGGAGAAGTCCCACAACAGGCTATAAGCAAGCTAGACCAAAGATGCCTGTAATATAACTCAATTAAGTGAGAAAGGCTCCACACCAAGGAACCTGATAGCTTTCCATTCAAGTCCTGAGGCCAAAAGTCTGAGAACTCCGGGGTCACGGTGAGTGTTATGTGGAAAAGGGGGAGGTACACTGCTGGTGAAAGTTCTAGAGTCCAGAGGCTGAGTTTTAATGCCCAAGGGCAAGAGAAGTGTGTCCCAGCTCCAACGGAGAGGGCAGATTTCTACCAGAATTCAAGCCATTTGACTGGTGCCCACTTGCATTGAGGGCAGATCTTAGTCCCTTAGTCCACCAGCTCACACAACAGTCTTTACAGAACATTTTCACAGATACACCTAGAAATAATCCTTTACCTGATATTTGGGCACTCCTTAAGTCAGTCTAGTTGATACCTAAAACTTATCATTGCAAAAGTAAAGCCTTATTCTTGGACTGTTTCGTAACAATTTTTGATGAGCAGTCCAGTGGAGTGTTTGTCAGACTGGACCTGGGTTTGCTTCCTATCTCTGCCATTCACCTAGTGTGTGGTTTTGGGTGAAACACTTAACTTTTCTAAATTTCCATTTCTTATCAGTGGGGTGGAGATTTTAATAATACACAATTCATAAGGGATTGTCGTGACTACATCATTAGTTAAAATAGTTTTAGCACACTATAAACACTTTCAGAAAGTTGTTGGCATTTTAAAGAGATATAAACATTTGAAAAAGGTGGTGATAATAGCATAGAAAATTGGTATAACCATTTTGAAATGCAATTTTAATAGCCATAAATATACCTGGTAGTTTCATCTTGAGACTAAGGAAATACTTCAAAATTTGGGGAAGGCTGAATTCATTAGGTCACTTAGTACGTTTGTAAAGCTCCCCACTATGTCTCAGATACTGGGCTACATGCTTAGTTACAGTAGTATATATTCCTAGATGTTAATTTCAGAAGTGTTTGTGGTAGTACAAGAACTGGTAATAGCATATATGTCTAACTATGGAAGATACAGCAAAGTAATTATAGTATATCCATATTATAACATTTTATAAAGTGTTAGTAATAGGTCACTATAATTAGCAAAAATAGTACTGTGATTCGTGTAAAAAAATGCAGTGAGAAAAAGTGAAAGGAAATGTTAATGTGTTGAATTCGATTAAATGGGATTGAGAGGTTTATGGTTTTTTAATCAGATTTCCAAATTTTTATATGATTATATATTTTCTAATCTTGATTTTGAAAGAATTAAACGTTGGTTATTGCAATTTGTTGCATGTGTCATGGCTGTGGCTTTTTTTTATACTTTATAAAATAAAAGTTCTCTGTTTTCAATATCAAAAATCTTGGTCTGTCTGGTATCAACCATGCCAAACTGGAGAGAATATAGTCATTTAGACTAGTATGGGTATGCATTTATGTATGTAGGAAAGGGTGAGAAAGCTTCTGTGAATATATATATGCCAAGGCATTGTAGGAAACAAAAGTACATTGCTTTAATTTATCTTTATAACAGCCTGTAAAAGGAGGGCACAAATAGCTCCATTTTATAACGAATGAAGAGATAGTCTGTTAAGATCAGAAAGGAAACAGAATCACAATATGGGTTATTTTATAAGGCTTATTATATTTTATTCTAATAATGGTTTATTACTTTTTGTTTAAGAAAATTTTCACAAACTCAGAATGTTTACCAGAGAGGCCATATCCCTCCTCCTGGCCCTGCTGGAGAGGACTATTCACAAAGGAGATACTTTTGGAATATGAAGCCACATGGCAGTCAAGCAGCTCAGAATAAGAGGTGGTATGCTCCTGGTTACCAGAGACTGTCTTCTCCAGCCTATTGGGGATGGAACAAGTGATACAGGCCTGTCCTGGAAATCTACCTGATAAACAGAGCTGGGCTGAAGATTGCTAAAGTGACTTACAGTAAAAATCAGGTCAGATTATTTTTCAGGTCAGATGAAATTTTTAACAAAAATTTATTGCTCCGTTATATGTGTTCAGACTTAAAGAAAAATTATGATAATATTACCTCTTCACTCATAAATTCATATTATAGCAATGCAAAGAATTGGTCATTCCATTTAAATTTTTCTACAGAAAGATATTTTAGATCTGATAAAATATTAACTTCCTTTGCGAATTACTTTTTAAAATTCTATCCTTTTTTTCTATGTATTTCATTTTGATAGACTTGTGATATGATTTTTTTAGTGTTTTTGTTATGTTTGTTGACCCAGTCTTTTTTTCTCTAACTGTTCAAATTTTTTACTAAATTTTACCTAGAAGGACAAGTTTCTTTAGAACCTAGTCACTGTGTGTATTAATTCTTGTATTTTTGTGATTAGGTATTTTTTTCTTGGGCAGTCAGTATTGGAATTTGACCAGCTTCCTTGTACTGAACTGCCAGATGTGCCATCAAACACAAAGATGGATAAAAATATTAGGGATTATTAATTGGGCAAGAAAGATTAATTACAGTGTTGGAAAAATGATAATTTTCCAAATGATCTGATCACAGGATAAATGCCATCAAAGAGATTGAACCATCCATCCAGAGAGCTTGAAAACTTAATAGATTTATAGAAGTTGCTCCATGAATGGAGTAAGATATGAACATAAATTGCCTGGAATATCTAGGACTTATTTTTGTCTTTTGAACATAACTCTCTGGGATCTTTCTCCAGTTGCCTCTTATGCTGGAGTGGTGCTTTACCTCAGGAATACACAGGTAGATCACTTGAGAGGGTGTTAATTATTTTTAGTTGCAGAGGAAGCTAAACATCGTTGCTTGCTTGAGAAGGTATTTAAATACCATGACACATATTAAGCCTCTGTGAATATTTGAGGAATTCTTGGGCAACTCAGACTCATTTTTTTTTAAAGCCTCTTGATTTTGAGGATTTGTATCATAGAATGCCTAATACCATATATGATAGTTGTTTTATATATGAACAATGTGTGGAACCTGACTGTAAGAAAGTACTTGTAACTCAGCTGTTCTCCTTGCCTATATCTCATTTAGTCATGTTGCGCTACTTCATCTAAATGATAGTTCATAAAGTTTTTCTCTGCTTGCCACATTTAAGAGAGATACAGAAGTCCTTTGGTTATAAAATTGTTCCCCAAGAGATATCATGAAGCTTTACATTGGAAGGCATTCAAGCAAAACAGCTGTGAGGCAAAAAAAAAAAAAAAGCATGGGTGCATATGGGAATCTACCTAGTTGTAATGAATGACTTGGCAAAGTGGGTATGTGGTGCACACCTATAATACAGCACTTGGGAGCCTGAGGCAAGAGGATCATAGGTTTTCTTCCTACCTGGGAACTCAGTAAGACCCTGTCTCAAAAAAAAGCCCAGGGTTGTAGCTCAGTAGAAAAGCTCTGGTTCAATCACCACTATGGCTGAAAAGAGGAATGACTCACAAGCCATTTTTGAGGAGCTTACGTTAGTGCCATCATTTAGGCTATGTCACTTTCAGAATTTTTTTTTTCTTGACTCTGTTGCCCCCTTTATGTGCTACACATTTCAATGCTTAGTGTGGCTTATTGAAACAGACCTGCTGTTTGATATCTCATGTCCCATTTATTATTCAGTACACTGGTTCTGGCTTCTGCACTATTGAAAAAGCTTAAGGCCTCTAGGTAAAGGACAAGTACCTTTCTTTTTGAAAAATTTTTAGTGGTCTATTTAAGCTTTTAAAATTTGTTTTTATTTAAAAAGCAAATATGAATAGTTTAAAGTTCAAGTAGCTATGTTGAGATTACCATGAAAAAGAACACTCCTTTGTCTGAACCCTAATTGTCATCATTTCTCAAAGGCAAATACAGTGTTTTATACTATTTAAATAATGTGCGTGTATGTGTGTGGTGTGCCACTTCTTGATTTTTCAATTGTCTTACTATCTGTTAAAGAATTTTTACTATAGTAAATGAGGATTTAGCCCTTTAACACCACACTACAGTTGCTTCCCAGCTTTTGGTTAAATCAGTATTCTGAGTTTGTGTTACTAGCCAAGTATCTTTCCTCATGAGCCATAATTTACCATAGTTATGTTTTCTTTCTTATATGTTTTTTTATTTTTTATTATTTTTTTATTCTCTTTGCTGTTTTCCTATTTACCTTATTCATTCTCTGAATGTCTAATAACATAAAATATTTCAATATGAATAAATGATTGTTTATTCTTTCAAATATTCTTTTTTTCTGTTGATGTCCTGGGAACTAAACTCAGGGCATTGTGCCTACTAGGCAAGTGCACTACCACTAATCTACACCTCTGACTCGTGTGTGTGTGTGTGTGTGTGTGTGTGTGTGTGTGTATCTGTCTATCCTTAATTTTTAAGGAAATGAAGTCTTACTGTGTTGCCCAAGTTGGCCTTAAGCTCCCAGATTCAAGTAATCCTCTCCCTCAGCTTCCTAAGTAGTAGGACCATAGACATATGCCACTGCACATAGCTCTACATTAATTTCTAAGAGCTAGCTCTTTCTGAATGGCAGGTTTTTTTTGCAGAAAAAGATAGTTTTTTCAAGTGATGCACTGTCTTATACTTCGTTAATGTTACCAGATTTTACAGTTTCTTTGGTTCCCTTCATCAGTCTTTTTCTCCCTTATATATACATCTTGTCTCTCATGTGAGAGATGTTCTTGAAACACTTGGTGAGCATATTTATTTGTTATCTATATATACCTAAGATGGCAGCACTAAAAGCCGAGGGAAGTTCTATTTTAGGACAAGATGGCTAATCAGGTTATTACCTTCCCCTTGCTGCACACATTTAGGCTTTATTTTTTTACCACTCTTGTCTTTTTTTCTTCGTTTTTTGAGACAGGGTCTCACCATGTAGTTCAGGTTAGCTTTGAACTCACTATGTACCCCAGAGTGGCCTCAGATTCCCAGTGATCTTCCTACCTCAACCTCATGAGGATTATAGGTGTGTGTCATTCATAAAATAAAAAGAGCCACTAAGCTCTTTTTCATTATTCTGACAGATATCATCTGTAAAATTTTTATTGACTCTCCTATACCATGTCTTATGTCTTCCACCCTGGGGAGTTTTAGTCTTAAAAGTTCCTTAAAATGTCATTCAGTAGGGTTTGGGTAGGGCTAGAAATTTTTGACAATCAGAGCCAGTGTAATGAGATTTCATTACCAAATAAACTTAGGTAATTGTTTTGGTGCTTCACATCCCGGGAGTGTAAGCCATTGAGTGTCCTAAGTCATTATTTGGACCTGTAATGCCAGCCACAAATGCTCCTTCTAAGGAGGGAGGCTCATCTATGATCCTGATTAAACCTTCTCAGTGACCTTCAAACCAGAGTCATAGTTACGTCCTGAAAACAGACTCATTCCTCTTATAAACCTCAAAGCCACCTGACCTTCATACTCTGTTTTCAACCAACTCCTCATTAAGACTTCTGTATCTAACTGCAAGCTGACTTTTCTGTGCCCTTTGGATTCCCTTCCATATCTGCATGCCAGCTATTGATGACTACTCTGTGCCACGCATATTTAAGACACCATACCGTCTTCTAGGCTGTTCGACTGCAGTCTCTCCTGTAGTTTCTGTGAACCAATTATCATTTTAGCCATATCTCCTCCATAAAGTCTTCTATCCCAGTCCTACACTCAAGTGAATGATCCCCTTTTCTAAAAGTACCTTGTGTCACTGATTTAACTTTATTGATGTTATATGAACACAAGATCCAAGTCACCACCTGAGATACCCTCAGCCCGCCCTTTGTGGTAGCACTGTTTGCCTCTGAGTCCACAATGCCCTTTTTAAGCCTTTGCCAGCAGAATTTACTGAGATCCCCAAGCTCATGGGAACCCAAGTTAACTCTGGGCCCGCATGGTCCTTCTGACCCCACACTAAGCCTTTGTGCTCTCACATCTGCCCCTTCCTTTAAATTAGAGGAAGCGCTCTACCCCGCAGACCTTGGGATCTGACTGAAGGGTGGAATGATCCAGAAGTGTGGAGGAGTCAGCTCCTGGGAATTCCTGATTAATGTGATGGAAAGGACAGGAGGGAGACTGGCAGGCAAATGCCCCTTCCTGTGTCCTTGCTGTAGTCTCCTGAGCCATGGTTTGCCTTATGAGTCGTCCAGTGAACGCTCAGCCTCCAGAGTGAACATAAAGACAAACGTACTGCATGTCTTCCTGGCTCACGCAAAGCCTGGCAGGGCGATAGCTCATGACATCACAATTGTGCATTGTATTTTGCTTCTGTTAACATTTTCCTCTTTCTTCCTACTGTGTTCTTATGTATCTCAAATAAAATATTAGTGATTGAATCTTTGCTTCTGGTTCTGATTTCTGACTCTGGGATTTGTTTAGAAATTGGGCGGCCGTAAGGTTTTGGTTCAACCGTAAGGAGGAATTGACCTTTCCACTGGTTTGACAGGAATTCTCCAGAACTTGGCATCCTTTAAGAACAGATAAGTGCCAGTTACATCCAAGTAACAATGAATAAAGAATTATAGGCTTCTAACTCCCCAAGAGGAATATAAGCATGGACTGCAAACATGTACTAGTGGGAAATAAAAATTCTTAAAAAATTATATGTTAAATAGGCAATTAGAGGACCATCTCTGTAGTTTAGCCAGAAAAATAAAATTAGTTTTAATGGATGATCTGAGAATGAGTCAAAAGATGGTGTTTACTCCTCCTCTACACTAGATGAATATACTGAAGAGAGAAGACAAGCTGAAGCAAGAGATGTTTCCCAGAACATTGTGTATCATCAAATTCACAAAGCAGTAATAACTGGTTGGACGTTTAAAAAAATTACAGTTGATGTAGTTCAGCAACACAGCTCATGCCTGGCATATGCAAGGTCATGAGTTTGATCCTGGTATTAAAAAAATACAAATTTCACTTCCAGGATATATTCACATGATCATGGGAATAGTTTGGGGGATCTGTATTAACACTTTAAAGGTTAGACTAATTTTAAGAGAATAAGTTACAGATATTTATGCAGGTCTGTGTACAGTGTTGGTAAGAAAATGTTGATATCCTTAAATTCTCATTTAACACATTTTCAAGTTAGAACTTTTGAACCAAGTTGCTTATGATACATAACGATAAAGCTAACCCTATAGCTATAAGTAAAGGGGACATTTCCTCAGAGATGACTTAAAAAATGGTATGGATGCATCCTATCTTAGCATACAATTCAGTGTCTTTTGTTTTTGTACTGGAGATCAAACTCACGACCATGTGCTTGCCAGGCAGGTGCTTACACCACTGAACTAAATCCCTGGCCCACAATTCAGTGAGTTTTGACAAGTAGGTGCAGGTTTGTAACTACAATTACAATCAAAATATAAAAACCCTCCCCTTTCAAGATCCTATCACCATGTGGCAACTGATCATTCCCATCTTGGCAACTGATCTGTTTCTGATCTCGTTTCACCTTTTCTTGATGTCATCTAAATAGAAAAATAAGTATGTGTCCTTCCAAATGGGTTTCTGTGACTTAGCGCTCTGTTTTTGAGATTCGTCTACATCACTGAGTAGATTGACCATCCATTCCCTTGTGTTGCTGTTAGTATTCCTAGAACTTTGAACAAAGCTGCTATAAAAATTTTTTGCATTAGGTTTTTTGCCTAAACATCTTTTTTTTTTTTTTTACCCCTTGGAGTAGAGTTGCTGCAGGATTGTGGGGCAAGGCAAAACTGGGAAACTTCCAGTGCACACTATTTTACATCTCAGCAAGGTACAAGAGTTTCAATTGCTCACATCCTCACTAGCACTTGGTATTATCAAAGTTGTTGCATTTTGTTTTTGACAGCTGGGGATTGAACCCTGGGCCTTCACACTGGCCTGTATCCTCAGCCCTTGTTACTTTTTTGTTTTGAAATAAGACCTAAGTTCCTCCTGCCTCAGCTTTGCAGAGTGCTGGGATTTATTGTAGCTGTGGTTATAAAGAGATGTAATGTCTTACTGTTTTTAAAAACAGATATAGACAATTGACAATACACTGTATCTATTTATAAGCCAATTAGATATGTTGACCTATATGCAACCATGAAGTCATTACCACAATCAAACATACCTACTACTCAAATGCTTCCCTTCTGCTCCTTAACAATTTTTCAAATTAGAGCTTTTGAACCAACTTGCCTAGATGTATAATGATACAGCTAACCCTATAGCTGTAGGTAAACAACATCCCTTTGCATACCAAGTACCCTATCCCAGCAACCTCTGATGTGCTATCACAGTAGATTAATTTTATATAAATAGAATCATAGTATTCTTTTAACGTTTGATTGCTTTTATTCAGCATTTTAAGATTCATCTATGTTAGCTGGGCATAGGCCTCTAATCCCAGCAATTGGAAGGCTGAGGCAGGAGGATTGTAACCAACCTGGGCTACAAAGTGAGCTTGAAGCCAGCCTGAACTGTGTTACTGGATGCAGAATAACAAATGAGTTGAGAATGCAACGTTTTACAATAAAGAGGGACTAGGCTAGGTGGCTAGGCTTTATTCCATTTGCTTGTAGTAGCAGTTTGTACTTTGTTTTAGCCCCATTTGCCATGTTGCCTCCAGAGTATAAAAACCAGGGTAGGCAGCTTTTTGGGATACAGTGGAAGAGAAGTATTTGTAGATAACTTTCTACTCATCATGGACAGCTTTCTTGAATCTTGGGAGACCGTCTTGCAATGAATCTTCGGCTTCTGTGGAGTCTTTAGTTGTGTGTGTGTGGGTGTTCCACTGCATTCAGATAAGCTGATAATCAATGCATGGTAAACTTGCTTTTCATAAGCCTTTGCATGGACATGTCTGCATTTCTCCTGAGTGGATATTGAGAAGTGGAACTGCTGAATATGGTATGTTTAACATTGTTAAACAAACTGGAACTTCTTGAAAATGGTGATAGTATTTTTTATTATAACAGCAACATAAAGGAGGTTTTTAGTTCCACATCTTTGATAACACTTGGTATTGTTTTATGTTTTAGTCATTGTACTTTAAATTCGTATTTCCCACGATTAATGATATTAAAAATCTTTTTTTCTTTTTGTGGAATATCTTAATTACATTATCTCAAATTAAAGCTCTACTTTGAGCTTTTTTTTTAAGGAAATACCTGGATGTATCTTGTCAGAATGAATTTTAAAAGGGAGGAGATATAGCTAAGTGGCAAAATGCCTGTGTGCAAGCTCCTAGATCGGATCACAGCACTGAAAAAAAAAATACAATCTTCGAGAATGCTATATATATTATGGTGCCTGGAGTGCTGCTCTTCCAGGTACACGAACTTTGCTTTCAGAATCCTATCACTGTTTCAAATGATCGTTTTTTGGTCGATGTTTCTAAAACATCCTATTTACAGTAACAGCCTCATTGCCTCATTTTCCCCACTTTTCTGTTTGTCTCTATAGCACACACGCACAAGACAGCTGTATTTATTACCTCTCTGCAAAGAAAAGCAGTGAGAAGCCCCAACTATAATTAAGATAAAATAAAAATTACTTTATAGCCTTTTACCTGACTTTGGAGGCTTATACAAACACTACACATCAAATTGCAGGGCCTTCTCTACATTAAGAGGCTGCCTGTAATGGCCGGGTGTGTCCTGGAAGCAAATCACTGAGCAGAGTCGGCTCCATGACCCTCCGGAAGTGATTGACTGCTGGGAAAGCACGAAGCAAACCGAGTCCCGCTTGTTCTGACAACGAACTGTAGACTCCAGAGCAGTGGAAACCTACGTAGACTTCATCTCAACACTCGTACAGGTAGGACTCCAGGACGTCTCGGCAAGTCACAACAAAAGTAAGCCCTAAGCTTCCGGCTCGGGCTGATGGGTCCTTTCCGCCCTCGCCGGAAGTGATGGAACAGTACCTGTTATTTGCGTCCGCTCACGGGACTCAGATTTGAGAGGCGGGGCGACCCGAGCCGGCTAATCAGGAAACGGGCTGCGCCACCCGGCGCCACTTCCGCGCCACTTCCGGAAGTTAAGAGATTTGTTTCCGAAGGCAAGATCGGCCCTACGGACAGAGACCGGACCGTGAGTTGTAGCTGGCGGCGATTGGTGTAGAAACTCTAAACCCAGTAGCTTTAAACAGTTTTGTGGGTGGTACTTGTGTTTTCTCAGCAGATATTTTTCACGTGCCTACACAAAGGCTGGCGTAGGAATGCAGCGTGGAGACGATAGCGTCTCCCTTCTAAGAAATACAGTCTAGCAAGGAGACAGACAAGCTCAGGGCGCCGTGGTGCCTGCCAGTGATCTAAGAGTTCGAGGCCAGCCTGTATAGCACAGTAAGACACTGTCTCAAACAACGCCGAATAGGCACGTGGTTTACGTGCTTAGTACTAAGAAGGGCTGGTATAACTGATACAAACCCCATGTCTTGCTGTGCTAGTAATTGGACCCCCGAAAGAATGAAGAAGGAATGAGTCAGCAAGACATGAATAAAGAAACTACCTGTTCAGTGTGTTTGTGACTGGAGGCTGATTGTGGTAGATAAGGTAAGCAGCGCGCAGATCTTAGAGACGGGACAGCTTGACATAAACCAGTTCAGAACACCAGAACTGCACAGTGTAATCTGTGTTTTGAAAGGATCACTGTGACTGCAGGTGGAAGTTGGATGATAGGAAGGCAAGAATTTCAGTGAGGACATCACTCTTAGGAGGACACTGCTATAGAAGAAGGGAAGTGGCAGAGGGTGTGGGAAAGGAATGGATAAATCAAAATGTAGGTGGCAGAAATTCAGGACTATAGGGATTTGAAAGATAGGTGTATTAGTTCATTTTCTGTTTCTAATAACCATATTTTAGATGGAGTGAGTTATAAAGAAAAGTGGTTAGTTTTGGCTAACGATTCTGGATTCTGGTTCAGGAACAGCATTTAGAGATGGCATTGCTGAATACAGCCCTGAGGGCAGCTACATAAGGTATCATATGGCAAGAGACAAGAGTACAGAGGTGACATAGGGCCAGGGATTCAACTCCCCCGGTGTAAGCGCCTGCCTGGGGAGCATCAGGTCTGGAGATCGAGCCCCACTACCAAAACAAAACAAAACAAAAAAACACGAAATAACCTAGCTAAATTTGGCTTTTAGAGCCGACTTTGGAGACAAACGATTGATGCATTTATGAAGACACAGTCCTAATCTGAACGCCCTATGTATTCCCACCTCTAAATATCTTATAATGGAAATTAAATTTCTTTTTCTGCTGCTGCTGCTTCCTCTTCTTCCTTCTCCTTCTCTTTCTTCTTTTTTTTTTTTTTTTTTTTTGGTGACCCAGGGTCTCACTATGCAGCTCAGGCTGACTTTTGAGCTTACTCTGTAGCCTTGGCTGGCCTCAAACTCACAGTGATCCTCCCCAAGTGCTGGGATTACAGGTGTGCCCCATGAAAATTAAATTTCAAAATGAGTTTCACAGAGGAGAAATCATATAACAGATCCAACAATGATTCTAGATTTTCTGCCCTAAGTAAGTGAATTACACTGAACAAGAACAAACTATTTTGAGGTTTGTAAAGTTTCCCTTGTATTAGAAGAATAGATTATTTAATTTCTCCCTGATTGTAAGTGCTTATATTTTGTGTTCTCCCTGTTGAAAATTCAGAACATACACAGCAAAATATATTTTGGGTTTTTGTTTTAGACAGGGTCTCACGATTTAGCCCAGGCTGGCCTTGAATTCTTGGTAATCTTCCTGCCTCAGCCTCCTGAATGCTGTGATTACAAGTGTGTGTCACCATACCAGCCAGGATTTTTTTATCCAGACAATGAAAATCACCTAATATAAGCCAGGAATGCGGGACGTGCCTGTAGTCTCAGCGCTCTGGGAGGCTGAGGCAGGGCAATCAAAAATTCATGCCCAGCCTGGGTAGTTTACTAACTTAACAAGACTCTGTCTCAAAAAAGAAAAAAAAAAAAAAAAGTAAATACAAAAGCTGTGGGAAGGCCATGGTTCAATTCTTAGGACTGCCAATTTGGGGGGGAAAAAAATCATCTAGTCATCTTATTAGTCCAAGTGACTGTTTATGTATTTCTTTCAATTTTTTTTTTTTTGTCTCTTTGTGTATCTTTTTTGTAATTGGTATTATACAGAGTCTAACTTTTGGTACCCATTTTTTAAATTAGACTTGACTATGACTAAAGATTAAACTACTGTGCTAGACAGAATATTATTTACAAATATTTTTTCCCTTTTTCACAATAGAAATAATCAGATGTAATTTCAGCAAATCAGAGACAACTTCTTAACTTTCCCTGTTTTCTTTTTGGTTTTTTTCTTTATATGCTTTTCAAAAACCATAAAATTCAACCATATTTTGTTTTGTTTTCCTTTCAAATGTTTACTTTTTTTTTGTTTTTGTACTGGGGATTGAACTCATGACCATGCGCTTTCAAGGCAGGCACTTAATGCCGCTGAGCTAAATCCCTAACCCAAGAGTATACTTTTTTGTTCTGTGTTCTGTGTTCAATACTCAGCTTTGCACTGAGGCATTTGTGCTGAGCTCCATCTTCAGCCCTTATTTTATTTTGAAACCTGGTCTTGTTAAGTCACTAAATTCTTTAGAGTGGTTGTGAATTTGTGATCTTCCTGCCTCAGTTTTTCATAGGGCTGGGATTATAGACCTGTACCAACAAGCCTTGCTAAGTATACAGTTTTAGATAGTTGTTTAGTCATAAGTAATCCTGTTATTGGCTAGGTAAGTTCTTAACTTTTCATTGTTAAATAATGATAAACATGTCTTATTATAGTATCCAAATTTTGAATTAGTTCCTTGGGAAGGAGTCCTAGAAATGAAGCCTACAGGATGATATGAATTTAGAAAATGGCCCCACCAGTATGTTAACTGTTTGAAAACAGTATTAAGTGTTTGGGATGTAATATAGTTAGGTGGTAGAGTACACACTTGGCATGTAAAGGTCTAGGTTAAATCCCCAGGAAAAAAGTTAAAGTTGTTTTCAAAGATCAAATTTTAGAGTACTTAGTTTTCCATTCAAGGATATAGTTACGTCTTTCTGTTTATTCAGATTATCTCTTTTTTATCGGTACCGGGGATTGAACTCCTGACTGCCTGCTTGCAAGGCAGGCACTTATGCCACTGCACTAAATCCCTAGCCCCTCAGATTATCTCTTATATTGTCTTTTTGCCCCTAGTGCTGGGGATGGAACCCAAGGCCTTCAGCTTGTGTGGCAAGCAGTTCTGTCACTGAGTGCATCTTTACCCTGTACTTCTTTTTGTCTTTATATATATCCTATTCTTCCCTGCTAAACTTACGTGTAAGAAAGGACCACTATTATTTGTTTTTTTAACAGTTATATTTTCTCTGCTAATTCCCATGCATGGAGTTCTGGAATTGTCTTTGGCTCAAGTGTGATTCTTTATACTTTACAATTACTTTTTTTGTTTGTTTTTTTTGAGACAAGGTAGCCCAGACTGGCCTTGAACTGGCAGCAATCTCCCTGCCCAGCTTCTTTGAGTGCTGGGATTACAAGTGTGTGCCACCATGCCTAGCTTTACAATTATTTTCTTAATATTTGTGTCCAGATCCACTAAAATATAAATAAAATAGTGATATCAGAAAGTTAAAAGCTAAGGTGGAGCGCAGTCTCATTAATATTGTAAAGTAGCCTATGTTTCACAGCTTCTTAACATTTTGCTCTTGGCTGTCTCCTGGGCAAACCATCCCTCAGTCACCTGTGCAAGCCTCTCCTCTGGACAGACAGGGGATCAGATGTGGCCTGTGACCTTTTCCCAGCAATGGGAAAAGAGCTAGAAACACCTCAGAAAGGTTAGGAAGAAAGTGTGAGGAAGCCAGATGTGTTGGGGGGTGGGTTTTATAGTTTAACAGCAGGGTCATCTTGTACTAACAATTACTTTCACTTGATAGCAGGGCCATTTTTTAAAAAAAAAGAGTTACACTGTTAAATTTTGTGTTTTATTTTGTTTTGTTTTATTTGAGACAGAGTCTTGCTGTGTTGTCTAGGCTAGGCCTGAATTTACTATGTAGTCCAGGTTGGCTTTGAACCTATGACCTCAGCCCCTGGAGTTCTGGAATTACAGGCATACACCACAATACCAGGGTAATGTTAACTTTTAAATAAAAGAAATCTGTTGGTCATTTTAGGTTGGGTACAGCAGAATCCTGCTTGTCTATGAAATGCAGTTAACACATCAACTGGAGCTATTTCCAGAATGCAAGGTGACCCTTCTGTTATTTAAAGATGTAAAAAATGCTGGAGACTTGAGAATAAAGGCCATGGAAGGCAGCGCTGTTGGTTCATTAATAAATCCTACACTGGTAAGTTACAAAGTGTGAGACTGAGTAAAACGTAAAGGAATTTTCAGAATGTTAATTTTTCATAATGTAGTTAGGCTAAAATTCTATGATCTTCTGGTAAAAAAGTGTTGCTCAAGTCAAACTTGGTCAGCCTTGCATTGAACAATGAGTGGAAGCAGAGGTGCCAGGCCCTGCCCTAAGGAAGAGAAAAGGTTGTGTAGCTCTAACCACAATTGTACTGTGGCACATGCTCAGCTGTTCAGCTTCTCATCTGTGAAATGAGAATTCTCAACTAGACTTGTGTCTGTGGAGAAGAAACGGCACAGTGGTTAAGAGCACACACTGTGGGACCGTAGTACCTGGACTTAGTCCAGCTCTGCCACTTACTTTGACTTGGAACAAGTCATAGCAAACACTTAGTAGTGCCTACTCTACCCTGGCATTGTACTTAGTGCTTTCTGTGACCTAACTCACTTCATCTTCAGCCGCCTCACCAAGTAAGTAGTGTTATTTTTTGGTAACAGATAAAACACTGGTGTCTTAGTTACTTTTTTATCATTGCAGGGACAAAATACCCAACACCCAAAATTAAGGAAAGGAAGGTTTATTTAGCTTACAGTTGTGAAGGCCTCAGGCCATACTCAGCGGGCCCCAAGGCAGGGTGGCATGAACCGTTCATGGCAACCACAAACAACAAAAGCAAAAGAGGCAAAAGGGAGGAGCAAGTCTGTTTTCCTCCCTTGTATTGTATGCAGCAGTCAAACCACCAATCCCAGCGCTACACAACAGACCAATCACAAATGCTAGACTTAGCCTACTTCCAACCCCTCCATGACCAAATGAGGCTTTGGGGGGACATCCAAACACAAACCATGGCAACTAGGAACTTGCCCAGGTTCTCAGGGTGCTAAGTGACAGCTGGAACTCAACCCAGATGTTCTTTATCTCAGTGACTTCATGTTTTACATGTGGATAATACAGATTTATTGAGTAATTTGAGCACTAGAGACAATAATACAAGTAAAATGTTACAATATAGCCTTTCCCATATTAGCCCACAATAATGTTATTTTAAATTGTTTTTACTATTTGAATTCCTTGAAGCTTTAGGATTTTATGATTTTTTAAAACTACTTGGACCGTCTGATAATAATTTTGAAAAATATTGCATATGAGACAGATGAAATAAAGCAAATGCATACTGAAACTACCATAAAATAGGTGTATATCTTTAGATTTTTTTCAGATTCTCTCCTTGTAATTGTTTCTATTCTCTTTGGTAGATTGTTGACCCATTTCAGATACTTGTGGCAGCAAACAAAGCATTTCACCTCTACAAACTGGGAAAAATGAAGACACGAACTCTATCTACTGAAATTATTTTCAACCTGTCCCCAAATAACAATGTAATGTGGAACATACTGACTTTATTTCCATTGACTTTGTCATAATCACATACATGTTCTGTAGTGTTGGGATAGAGGTTAAGTTCTGGGGAACCAGTTGTTAATAATAAACGAAAATAATCACAAAGAGCTCTGCACTGAGATGGGAGGTTTAGCACTGTGTAGACAAATAAGCTTTAGAGTCAGTTTCTGTCTCAGTAAACAACAGTTTGGCTAAATTAAATAAAGCTAATTTTACCTGTCTTTACCATGTAGGATTAGGAAGATCACTCAAGTATTTTTGCCTAAGAGATTGACAGAAATCCAAATGATAAAAATTAGGCATAGACATTTTATACATTCATGCATGTCTTTCCCTCTCCTGTATGCTCCTTGAGGGAATGATGTGTGTCCTTTTCATATACAGTTCAGGAACTAGCTGCTTCCTAGGGCAGTCCTGAATCCATGCTTACGTACTAAAGTGCGCAGGAAGATTTCATGGTTTGCGTTACTGATGGGAATACTTTCTTAATAAAAATTCTTGAGCTAACAATAATGCACATGCATGTAGCACACTAATTTATTGCTGATGAAATTTCAGTATAACTACTACTGTTACTAACAACCAGATAATTTTTAAGAGAAAATTAAGAAGCTTGTGGTTTGGTTAAAATAGAAATGACTGCAAAATTTATAAAATATAGTTAGCATAGTAATAGAGCTCCCCAGTACCTGGAATAAAATTCACCAGGTCATGATTGTTTCTTAGAGATATTTTTGCAATGATTCAGGACATCGTTTCTGTTCTAGTTTTAGGAGCAAATATGTTCATAAGGAGAGGCAGATAAGAAGACAAAAGTTAAGCTGCCCTAAGTTAAATGATATAATGGGAGTATGAATGCACAGAAGGGAGGAGGGTCTGGAGGTGGGGGCTGGATCCTCCAGCCTGTATTCAGCAGCCCAGCCACAGAAAAGGCTGATGGGACAGAGGACAAAGCATAAACATAGGCAGAAGAATATGAAACACGGAGTCCAGGCTGGCTAGCAGCCAGAAACGTACAGGTGGGGAGGCAGAAGGGAGGGCTGTTTACACACAGTGTGGAGAAGTGTGGTCTTGACTTCACAGAAGCAAGGTGCAGCTTTAAGTAGGCAGAACTTGAGAAGCCAAAACATAGTAGAAATAGATGCTATTAAAAAGCAAAAACTATGAAAAACAGGAAGCACTTGACTGAGGAACAAGGCACGTAAGGAGATGATACAAATCTAGTTTATTTTTTTTCTTCCTTAGATTTCACAAGCTTTGAAAAAATTTGGTACCTCAGCAAATGACACATCAGTTCTAATTGTTTACATCGAAGAGGGAAAAAAACAAATAAATCAAGAGTACCTAATATCTCAAGTAGAAGGTCTTCAGGTTTCTCTGAAAAATCTTCCTGAAATAACGAATATTGCAGAAGTCAAAAAGGTTTGTAAATTTATATTTAAGTGAATAATGCTGTTTGTTGATCAACAGTGCACCTCACCAGGCACATGCCTATAATCCCACCACTTAGGAGGCTGAGGCAGGAGGATCTTGAGTTCAAAGCCAACCTGCATTACATAGGGAGACCCTGACTCATAAACAAAAAAGCACATATTTGAGCTTTTAAGTAATGTTAACATTTTTAAATTACTTAATACTAATTATAAATATAACTGGGAGGTATAAAGTGTGGTTGGAAATGTATTTGATAATATTCTGCACTCCAAGAAAGTAATTCTCAAGGTTATATACATTTAGAATGTTGACTGTAGTATGAAATTAGTATATAAATGAGTTCTATTAAAATTGATAGAAATGCATTTTTATGTATAGAGAACTTTTTATGCTCATAACTACACTTTAAAGGAAATATATGAGATAAGCAGTGGAATCTTCATCTGCTTTGACTATTTTAATCATTTGTGATTCATCATTCCATACCATATAACTTAATAATTGAATGAAAATTTCACTTATAAATGTTGGCAGAATGACAGTAGTGCAAGAGTATATCAGAAAGATGTCATTTGTCTCTCATTTTTGCAGATCTATAAACTGTCTTCACAAGAAGAAAGCATTGGGACACTATTGGATGGCATCATTTGTAGAATGTCAACAAAAGATGTTTTTTGAAGTATTAGAGAAATACTAACAAATTATCAGCATTAAAGAAAACACTTGTTTTTTATTATCTCTACATCTCTGTATCTTTTCAAATGTATTTTGTATAATTAAAAGAAAAATTGCCTCATTTATTGAGTGCCTGCAATGCACTAAGTACAGCAATCTATATCCATTAGTTCACTCCTCACCCCTATTTCTGCCTACGCCAGCGCTTCCCTAACAAGCTTCTGGATCTTGTTTCTCAGTATTTTACATGTAAGAATTTAATTCCCACAGCAGGCATACAAAGTAGATGGTGTTTTTACCCTTACTTTTTACAGGGGCAGCTAAAAACGTAGAGTAAGGTCACATGCTAGTGTGAAGTAATTTTTGATAGATGATTGAATTTTCTTGTTACCTATGTTTTTGATTGTGTTAGTCAAGGTAGATTTGGTCAAGACTCAGCAAACTTGATGAGTGTGGTAGCACATGCCTTTGATCCCAACAGTCAGAACGCTGAGACAGGAAGATTGTTAAAGAGTTTGAGGCCAGCCTGGGCTGCATAGTGAGTTCAAGGCCACTGAACTACATAGTGAGACCCTCTCTCCCAAAAAAAAAATAATAATAATAATAATAAATAATAAAACAAAGGACTAAGCAAAGTGAAACTCTTCTGTGAAGAACCAGAATAAAAATTCTCCTCTTTGCAGACATAATCCACTGCAAATACTCAGCCACAAGTTTTAGTGCCCAGGCAGCCACAGACAACACATAAAGACATGCCTGGTGGGCTAGGGGTTTAGCTCAACAGCAAAGTGCCTGCCTGGCAAGCACAAGCTCATGAGTTGGATCACTGGTACCAAAAAGAGAGAAAAAGACTCATTTGAGTCCAAGTCAACCTTGAGAAACAAAAACAAGCTGTGGACAGGATTTACTTGGAGATTGATGGTTTATGAACCTGAAGGTTAGGTAGGCTGCAGTGACAAACAGTTTCTAAAGCTAGTTGGTTTGATACAATAGAAAATTTCATCTTATTCCACAGAGCCAGCATGAGTCAACAGGAAGGCTCACTGTGGTGACGTAGGTACCCAGGCTATGAGGACTTTGTCTCAGCCTGTGCTCCTGGGTCCCTGCTAGCTAAAAGGGAGCACAGTGAGTTTCTTAGCGGCTATGAAGCTTCCATTGGAAGTGACAGGTGTTGCTTATCTGTATTTTTGGAAAAAGGATCTTGCTATGTAGTTCAGGCTGGCCTGAAACTCATGGTAACCCTTCTGCCTCAGCCTCTGAAATGCTGAGATTACTGTGTTCCAAGTTCTGTGCCGAGTACTTTATTTACACTCATTTAGTCTTTGTGACAGCCCCAGATATATATGTGTGAGGAAATAGATTTAATCTCTCACCTCTATTTCACACCTCTAAAAGATTGCAAATGTATGTTATTGTTAGGATTTGCAAGGAAAACAACTACATACACAACACATAACTTACAGTATTATTTATAATGGTCATCCAAAGAGGTAAATACAAAGAAAGTATAGGAAATCTGTCCACAATACTAAAGACCTAGGAAATCCATCTGAGGGCCTGGATGAGTTTAGCTGAAAGCCTAGAGCCTACAATGACTCATGCAAGTCTATTTCTCGGATTTGTGCTGGGAAGGCCCAAAGTCAGCAGTGTGAAGGAGCTGTGCTAGCAGGCTGAGGGTTCTGTACTGGAGCCAAGAAGCAACGCTCAAAATAAAGACCAGGGCTCCCCTGAAAAGAACCACAGCCGCCATCAATGATGATCAGGTCCTGAGCTCCTCCAATGATGAAAAGAGCCAAGTACATATCAGGACGCCAGCATAACAAACTTCTGGAGATTAAATAGCACACAACTTCCCTTTTGGTGCAGGAAACAATGCTCAGTGTAAGGACCAAAGCTCCCCAAAAGGGAATTGCAGCCATTCTCGATATCTATTTTCCTACAGACTCAAATTTATCTTCCCTTGTGGTAGAATAGTACTCCATTGTCTATATAAATGCCATATTTTCGGCGTCCACTCATTTATTGATGTATGGTGGGTTTTCATCACTTTGTGTTCTGAGTGTCTTCTGTTTTTCCCTCCAGTCACTACCTTTCCTCATAGTACTCTGTTGTGGATACTAACCTAGATATACCTAGATACATGCAGCAAGAAGAACCTTTTTCTCTGGCTCTGAAGATGAGAGGGGAGTTGGCAGAATTTGGAGGAGGGAAAGACGAAGAGAGTGAGGCTGGTATTTATTCTGCCTTGACACTAAACTTTCTCTTCGGAAAGCTGCTCTGTTCCTCAGTCCAGTTCCTAGGACATCTGCTTCCCTGTGGCAACGTAGGTTTGGTTTGGTTTGGATTTTGATACAGCATCATGAGATGGATTCCAGGCTCCTTTTGAACTTACGTATCTCAGGCAAGCTTTGAATTTACAGTGATCATTTAGTCTCAGCTTCCCAAGTACTGGGATTAGACCTACGTAAACGTGTTTGACATGGTTCCTGTCTCAGCCCATTTCCCTTTCCCCATGGCAGCTTCCTAATTCTACCTTTGATTATCTACAGTTATCTTCATTTGAGTGTTGAGATCTGATATCCTCTCCCTTAGAGAATTTGTTAAAAGGCCAGGTGAGAGCATCATTTCTGTATACTGTCCTAGGATTTGTGAACACCTTGTAACAGAAAATGATAGCCACCTCCTGCAGCCAGTATATTTCAGTTTCTTAGTTGCCTAGATAACAGTTCCAGTTCCAATTCCCATTGCTTCTGTCTCAGAAATGAGAAGCTGTCTGATCACTATGGTACACATTGTATAAACCAATACCCAAGTAACAAGTCATTCTGCTTCTGTTCTTCCTGCTTGCCTCTCCCATATAAGCCCTAGACTACCAGAGATCTGGGCCTGATATTCTGGGAATGTTCCTAATTAGTGCCTGTCAATGTGCATAAATTTGCCCCCAAGTCCTGGGTGTTGTTTTGGTGTTTCTGTTTGCCATTGCAACTTACCAAGAATAACTTACTTGTCAACTCTTTCTCCCTTGAAATGATGAGCTGTGTTTTTGTTTCATTCATCTTCTCTAAATTCTGAGTTCTCACTGGGATCCAGCAGGTTTTGTAAATAAGGGGGAAAAGGGTTAAAGGGAGAGGAAGGGAAGGGGAAAGAAACAGGGAGCAAGATATATCATGTACAGTTGCAAATTCCAATGATGAATGTTACCATTATATGTATCTAAAAATGTACCAATAAAATAAATTTTTTAAAAAATTTAAATTTAACTAAAATTTTAAACTAACTAGTGGAAGGGCTTGAGATAGAGTAGCTGGACAATTAGCCATACTGATAAAAATCAGGACTAGACAGTGAACTAGGACTTTGGACCAAGATTGTTATTTCCTCAGGTAGCATGGAATGCAGCCCACTCTCTACAAAGGGAGGTGCAGACATTCCGTTCTAAGATCCTGAATTTCTACAAAATTGTACTGCACATTAACCAGTTTCTTCTGAGATTCCAGTTTATTATAAACATGCTGTGAAAGAACTGAGCTAAAAAGCCTAAGTCCCAATGGATCATTTGAAATCTCCAGAGTCATCTGTGATAGGTGACCACTAAACAAGCAATTTATGTCCACTACTTGCGTGTAAGCAATTCCAATGGCAGGGCTATGCAGCTACCACATTTGGGACCTGTCCTAGAAACCCAGGAGCTTTTTTGTTCTCCTTGTTTCCAGTAACAGTGTCCTAACCAGGAAGGAAGGAAAGACAAAAAGGGAAAAAAGAAAGGGAAAGAAAGGAAGAAAGAGAAAAAGAAGAGAGGAAGAAAAAGAAAGAAAAGAGATATAAAGAAAGAGAAAAAAAGGAAGAAAAAGGCAGAGAGGGGAAGGTGAATACAAGGACTCACCCAGGGTTTATTGTCCCTTGGACAAGATAATGTGCTGGCAGGGAGAGGCACACATATGACAGACTTTCTTTTTGATTGGGGAACCCAGATTATCTTGCTTGTTGAAGAATCCCAAGGTGACCAGCAGAGTCCCAACGATCCTAGCAAAACTGTGCAGGGGACCAGAGTGGACCTCAAAGAAGACCTAGTATGCTGAGCTGGAGGTCCTGTGTCCTAAAGAAAGCAGGAGAGGGGTGACAAATGCCCCAGGAGAGTGAGGACCTGTGGACCCATCCAGAGCCTCCTTTCTCCAGGTTACTTCTGCAAGGATCACAACCGTGAGTGGACTTGGACTCCATGCTTAGTCACAGCCCAACTCTGACCTTGGAATTCGTGGTTATCATGTAACCACAAGAGCCAATGAGGTGACACCAGGTCTGCTTCTCGGAGCTGGGTAGACCTAGAGAGTGTCTTCTGAAAGCCAGTTGGAGGCTGAGGGCTTGGGCCACTGTCTATACTGTGAGCACTGTGGTAGAGCAGGTAAGTGGACACGGGTGCAAGATCAGGGGTCTCAATATGAATAGGAGTCCCTGAACACTTCTGGGGATCTCAAAGCTGGTCCTTTGTTTGTTTTTCTTGTGATTTTCTCATTAGCGTTTTCAATAGCCTAAAACTTTACAGTCATGACAAGAAAAATTTCTTGATTCTTGCTTGGGGACACAAGATTTCTGAAATGGAAGGAACCAAGGGGAGGGAGTAAAGTCCTGGAAACGTGAGATCTGGCTGCCACAGAAGCCATCCCAATACCCCAAGAAGCTCAAAGAGACTGTGATAGGGTAATGAGCATGGAGAGGAAGACAGTACAGATGCCACATTTTTTTAATTTTATTTAAGGAGAAAAAAGAAAAACAAATAGGGTGCAAGTTATACAGAATTTCAGAAAAAATAAACAGTAGGAAATCACTAGTTAATTACATATTGTCATCTTAGAAATAGTTGTTGAAGTTACAAAATTAAAGCATATATAGGGGACTTTCAAACAGTGAGACTGCAGTTTTGTTCGATGATCCAACAAAACTCAGTAATATGGTTATCTATCTTATATACTTAAATATATATGCAGTTATATCTTTTAGAGAACTTTCTTTCCTTTCTTTTGTACAAAGACAATTACACATTTTGGGTTTTATTGCTCCCACAGTTCTTATTAATTTTTTTTTTGAAGAGAGTAAAACCAAATGTGACATACCAGGACAGAGTCAGTGAAATCAAAAGGATGGACATAATACATAATGTAAAAACAAAATACAAGGTGATCAACAATGGTTACCATAATGCCTCTTGTTATCTTAAAAAGAATTGCCTATATCATCAGTTATAATAAAATTGAACAAAACAGTAAAGAATAAGACCAATAAAACCAAAACATTGGAGACATCAGAGGACTTCAAAAGAAGATAATAGTCAACCAGAATGGGCGTCACAATGAATCTTATTGTCTTCATAGTTGTTGCCTATACTTTCAAACTTGGTACTATCAAGCATAACAGAATAGAGGAAAATCAGTCAAAACAAGATGGTGAGAGCAATACAGAGTTTCAAATCAAGTTAATAGGAAATCAAAGTGGGTTACTATAATATATCCTGCTATTTTTTATTTATTTTTCCCTTAATTAAAAGGATAAAAATGAAAAAGTAGATAATAAAAAGGAGATTGAGATAAAAAAAAAAGAGGGCATAACAACAAAACAGTGCAGGTCAAAACATAGCCATTTAAGCAAAATAGTGTTTCACCCCAAGATAATCTCAACATAATAGTAGTTACCATAGTGTCTCTTCCCTTAAAATCTTTGGGTATAACTTTGTATACTGTAGCATCAAACGTATCAAGACAATGTGAAACCATTCCAGAGAATGACAGTATTACAAGTATTACAGGGTATTTAGAATCAGCTAACATAAAATGAATAATGGTTTCTGTATAATCTCCTTGTCTAAAAAAGTTTTTGTTTATATTATCACATATAATAAAATCCAATAAGATATAACACGTTAAAACCAACGGAGCTTGATGGGACTTCAAAACAAGAGGATATTAAATCAGCACTACATATTATGATGTCTTGTTTTCTCCAAAATGGCTGTTCCTACCATCCAACCTTCTCTGCCTCATTTCTGTTGAGCTCTTTTTCTGTCATTAGTTGTCAGTTTGTCCTCTTCATTTTGCTTTCTGCTCCATTCATTGTGGCCGCTCTGCCACTTTTGGAATCTTGGTATTTTTCATTTTTAGAATATCCTGCAGTAATCTCTGCAGAGTTGAATTGGTGGTTGCAAATTCCCCTAGTTCCTCTTTATCCTGGAAGCACCTTGTTTTTCCATCAATTTCTAGGGACAGTTGTGCAGGATATATCAATCTTGGCTGAAGGTTATTATCTTTCAAATCTTGAATTATTTCCCCCCACGCTCTTCGTGATTTGATGATTTGTGCCGAGAAGTCTGCTGTAATTCTGATGGGTATTCCCTTGTAAGTGATCTGTTTCTTGTCTCTGACAGCTTTTAATATTCTGTTCTTATATTGGATTTCTGGAATTTTGATTATTATATGCCTGGGTGTACTCTGTTTGGGTTGTAGGTGGCTGGGGTCCTGTATGCCTCATACATCTGAGTATCTTTGCCTTTTGCTAAATTAAGGAAATTCTCCTGGATTATTTCTGAGAATAGCTTTTGTAGTTCATTTGTTTGTGTCCCTACTTCTTCTTTTATGTTCTTAATTCTTAAGTTATAGATCCTCTTATCATCTTCTAGTCTTTGTATTATTGCTGTTTGTTTTCTTGTTATTTTTAAGAAGTTTTTCATTTCATGCTCCCACCTTACAAATCTGTCCTCCAGTTCTGATAATCTATCCTTAGTAATTCTTTCAAGCTGTTATGCCAGCTTTCAATAGAGTTTTTAGTTTCCTGGTAATCTCTTTGAACCTGCTTCATGTATTCTATGTTTTCTCTATTTTCTCCATCAAGCAATTCTCCCCTTTTTTTCTGTTCTTCCATTCCACCATCTATTTTTTCTTGGGCGGTGCTTAGCATTTCTCTAACTATTCTACTTATTTCTTGCTTTATTTCATTAAATACTTCATTTTTGAACTCGTCTATGAGGCTCCAGAGATACCACTTTATGTCTATAGGTGCCGTGTTTGATATTACATGTTTTCTGTCTTCATTCTCTTTTGCAATTACCTTTCCTGCATCAGTGTTCTCAGGATTGGGGACTGAGGACTCTTTCTTGTTGCTCCCTTTTCCCATACTTTTTGTTCCTTCCATACAAGTGTATGTGGGAGGCCCAGTTTTTTTTTTTTTTTTTTGTCTTTGTCTGTTACAGTTTGTTTGAATTCACTGGCTAGGTGTTCCCGCCCACTGCAGTGTACTAGGGAGTCACAGACCTGTGCAGCCTCTGCTGGGCCCGCCCCTCCAGGTCAACCTACTGAATGCTTCACTGCTAGGGTGCACTGCCAGGCACAGGGACCTGATTTGGGCTAGCTTACTGGATCTTAGTCTGCGGCATCACCAGGCCAAACGCTCCCCACCACTACCACTTGAGAGGGGAATATGCGACTAAAGTCACTGCATGGCCCTGTTCCGGCTAGTCTGCTTGTTCCCAGAATGACCTCTGTTGGAGCCTCCTAGTCTATGAAAGGGTCCCCATTTCTCTCACTCACCACAGGTCGATGCAGGGCTCCCTGCCAGTCCTGTTCTCAATGCCGTTTGGTTCGCCAATTCCAGCTCTCAGAGCTTTCGTGTGTCTCTCTCCCTGCCGTGCGGATTGGGACACAGTATCAGCAGCAGGAAATTCAAATCACAGCTTCCAATGGCGCAGGATCCAACTTCCGCACTGAGATTTTATCTGTTCCTGTTAAAGCATCAGGATTGCATTTCCAGTAGGTTTCTCTCAGCTTAGTTCATTCCTGGGTCGATGCAGGGTACATCTCCCCTCACGTAGGACTCCTCACACGGCACCGCTCCTGGATTCTAAACTGGTAATCTGTGGATACCACAGTTTCATGTGTGTTATTCTGTTAAATCCACAAATGATGCCATGGTTCTTTTACAGATAAGAATACACAGGCTCAAACATGGTAAATTACATGCACGAAGTCACACAGAGAAGGAACTGGTGTTTTTGATGCTCACCTGCTGACAGTGGTAGTTTTTTACTTCCCCATCAGTGATGAGAGAAAAATATAGCCATGGACATGTTCTCCCTTATTCTAGTATGGGGAGTCATGGTTCATGAGGGGACTCACATGGCTTTTTCCTTTCTATTCCAGGCTATTGAAAAGTTGGACCATCAGTATAGCCACCACGTGTGGACACTGATACTGTAGACACTAAAGTGTCCCCATGGCTCCTCCTCACATCCGCAAATACCAGGAGCGTGACCGAAAACCAGTCGTGGACTTGTTCTACAAGGGCATGGTGGAGCACATCCCCACCACCTTCCGCCACCTACTGAGGCTGCCCCAAACACTCCTGTTCCTAATTGGGGTGCCACTCTGCATTCTCCTGGTCTCTGGTTCCTGGCTGCTGGCTTGTGTGTCAAGCTTCACTCTCCTTGTTTTCCTATGGCTCTTGGTTGGGTACTCCTGGAAGCAGTATGTGGTCATGTGTCTGCGCACTGACATGGCTGACATCACCAAGACCTACCTGAGTGCCTGTGACTCTTGCTTCTGGGTTGCCGAGTCTGGGGGGCAGGTGGTGGGCATTGTGTGCACTCTGCCAGTGGAGAATCCGCCACCAGGGAAGAAGCAGTTGCAGCTGTTTCATCTCTCAGTGAGCATGGAGCACCGAGGAGAGGGGATAGCAAAAGCCCTGATCAGGACTGTCCTCCAGTTTGCCAGAGACCAGGGCTATGGTGAAGTTGTGCTTGATACCACCCTAGTGCAGCAGAGTGCCCTCAAGCTCTACCTACACATGGGCTTCCAGGAGACGGGTCAGTTTTTCTTCAGCAGTATCATGAGACTTTTGGCTGTGCCTACATTTCATTTAACATACCACCTCCCAACAGCTGGGCATGGTGGTACACATCTGTAATCTCTGTACTAGGCAGAGGGAGGATTGCCACAAGTTCAAGGTCATTCTGAAAGAGCAGCCTAGAAGGTTCAACAGCAGGCTGGATGGTCAGTCAGGATTTCAAAGAAGCGAATCCTGCATTTAAGCAGATAAACAATAGAATCTCCTCACTGGGCACGGCTCAATCTAAACTAATTGAAAGTAGAATGGATGGCTCTGCTGATTTGTGTCTTTCTGAGTTGTCTGTGTTTCCTTTGTGTCATAGCACACTAATATTGCATTAAAAAAATCTGTGAAAATCTCATTTCTCTGTGGAGCCCGTACAGCAGTCAGTGCTGTGCTGGGCCAACATCTCTGCATCTCAGGACCTGTGTAAGGATCCTGGTTGGCTGAACTGCCAGAACCACTGGGCTTCAACCTGCCCACACAGGACAGCTTGGGCAGAGTCCAGGGCATTGGAATGGAGCCAGAGTGTACCAAGAAAAGAGTGCAGGTTTTTCTAAGCACTTACAGGTTTTACATCTGGAGTGATCCCAACCTTATAGGGAGCCAGCTGTAGAGGGTAGCTGAACAGTCTGATAGCAAGGGGGCAGGATGTTGCCTTGAGATTTAAACTCTGTGATAGTGCTGGGCAGCAGAGGGCCAGCATAACTAAGGGGGATGTGGGAGGGAGCTGGAATTTAGTAAGAGGAAATGGAGAGAGCCCCAGGTCTGCAGGCAACAGGACACGGTGTGCTTTGTCCCTCTGTCCCCAAGTATTCATGAACCTCCAATAGGATAAGTGCCTCAGGCCTAAATATAATATTCTTGAAGCCCCTGTACAAAGGTGAGTTGGGACATGGATCTGTGCTGATGTTGGCAGAACTATCTTTTCCCAGCTGTTTCCCTAGTGACACCAGAGTGCCCATAAAAATCGGAAGCCTCTCACTAGGTGCTCCTAACACAGAGGCTAAATTCCTATTCACCAGAGGAGTTCACATACCTTTGGCCATTAACTTGTAACACTTGTCCACAGCAGGATTCTGTCCTGAACTGACAGGAGAGATCTGCTCGGAGGAGCTAAACAGGGTTGGTCATCACTCACAGCCAGTGAGGGGCTGTCACAGGTCTTCCTCAAGGACTCACAGGAGGGCCCCACAGCTATGCCAGCACACACTCCGTGCCTCAGATTTGGGGGGATGGCATGTTGCACAGCATAGCGAATGTACCACAGGCCATAGGGATTTACACTTTTTTTTTTCTTTTTTGTCTTTTTCCTTTTTATCGGTACCGGGGATTGAACTCACAACTGCCTGCTTGCAAGGCAGGTGCTTATGCCGCTGAGCTAAATCCCCAGCCCCGGGATTTACACTTTAAAAAAATAAAATTTACATGAATGTAGATTTCATTTTATAAAATTAGAACAGAGAAGAGTTCAGATGTTTCCAAACTGCTGAGGTTTGGAGAGAGGTAAGATATTCATGGATTTTCTCAGGAATAGAGTGGCTGCTGTCTGAGGCAGTGGGATGTGCCACTTGGAGCCCAGCTGTACAAATTAGCAACAGAAGTCTGAAAGAAGAAGCATCCTGAAAGTGAGGGCAGGATTGAAACCCCAGACTGCTGGACTCTAAAATCCATATTTTGTCCAGTAGGAAACTCTGCTCTCAGTGCTTATCTCTCTAGTGTGGAGCATGAGGCATTGGCAGTTCAGGGCCTGCCTTCAGAATGTAAAACTGCAAATTCAAAGAGAATTTCTTAGAAGAAGTCAATGCCAAGAACAGAAACATTTTGAAGCTTCAACTCTGTGGTTTTACAGAAAGCACAACTCCCACCCATTCCCACACCACTTGGAATCCACAAACTGGTTAACTATCATTTAGCCATTCAACACATGCCTGGTAGATACAGAGCTTGTTGTGACATTTAAGATATAATAGTAAAGTACAAGCTACTACTTCTGTTTTTGGGGCCCCACTAGATAAATAGAAAAGCAAGTATATTTATAGCACTTAGAGTGTGCTGGAAGGTTATGAGACAACCTTCTAGGTGAGGGAAGGTGAGGGAAAAGCAATAGGCAGCTATGGTAGGAGTGAGTTGCATCTCCATAGAAAGGCAGTAAGCTTGGCTGAGAAGGAGGCCTAGTACAGGGCCTGTGCCTGCCACACATGCACAGGCACATGCACACGTGTGCATGTACACACAGAGACAGTTGAAAGGGTAGCCAAGGAGTCATCTTGGGGAAAGAGGTAGAACTGCTTCAGGAGACTGGCCTAAAGGCCTGGGGCCAGGTGGTCCAGGGCACAAATGGGTCCCAGAGTAAGCATCCTCTGGGGTGGTCTGGTCTTCCCTCTACAGCTCCACCACACCTGTGTGCACTACGAAGCCTTGGCCATGGAAGCCAGCCAGGGTGAGAGCTGTGCAACTGAGGCTGGTGAGGGATGACACGCAGCCCTAAGCAGCAAGCCGTCCCCCTGATCTCTGCACGGACATGGTGGCAAAGAGAAGCTGAGATTCTGTGTAGTTTATACAGAGGAGCTGGGGTATGGAGCCTACCTGGGAAAGGAGGTTAGGGATGTTGTACCCCAAAAAGGCCCCAAGATGAAAAATGGAGCAAGATGACATCTTTTTAAAAGAAGCGCTTTTATTTTAGCTGGCACCAGGAACACAGTGCAGATGGAATTTGCAAAGCTGTGCAACTGAGTCAGAATTTTGACAGATTTTTATAGCACATTAACTGAGTGAGGTGACAGAGCAGGAATTAGGAAGCCCTTTGTTTCCCTTTGCTTGAGGTCAGAGACATTTCACAGTTGGTGGTTAGCACCCCCCCCCTTTTTTTCTTAATTTACAGCCCTTGGTCTGCTAATTCCAGGAACATTTGTTTCTCACAAAGCAAACAAAGGTTGACACAGCATCATTTGTCTCTCACAAAGGGAACAAAGGTTGATACAGCAAACAGGTTACTAAGGTGATGAGCATACAGAACAGTATGGCAATGCCTCAGTTAATTTATAACTATAACAATGTGGTCAGTGTGCCAGATACATGGTTACTAGGGCGATAAGCATAGAGCACAGAGTGACAAAGGTCTTTGTGCTAATAACAATCTTTAACTCTGCATTTTAGCTTTTTTAGCATTTAGCATGACAAGGAACGTAGTGACTCTGTCTGTAGCTCAAGTGCAGGTAGCTCACATACAGGTGCAGCTTATGGGAAACAGATTCACATGTTTTCATTTCTCCTGAGTGAACACTGGGGAGGGGAACTGGTGGGAATAATAAGTATGTAACGTTTCCCAAGAAAGTGGAACTTGTCTAAAGTGGCTATACCATTTTTTGTTCAGAATAGGAAGCATTACAAACACTGCTCATTGAACCACTGTGCCATATTCCAGGGACTAGGTCGTTAAATGAATTGGTCACTAAATGAGGAACTGTATATAGTATGTAGACTGCAATATGCAGAAGAAATGATCAGAAGGAAACTCTAATTTGATAACTTTTCTTTTATTTAAATAATTATTACATGCAATACTTGAATGTAAACTAGAATTTGAAACTATAGTACTGTATGATACAGTACAACTGTAGCTGAAAATGCTCCCCACCAGCTTATGTCAGTTTATAAGCTGCCCAGGTAAGAGTTCCATCTACAGTTTCTGTTAGTTTTGTTTGGTCACTGTAATGCATTCCTGGTCTCTTTGATGCAAGTTTTATAAACTGTATAGTGTGTTTTTAGATATGTCACCTCTTCTGAATTAGATTTTTCTTTGTTTTTTTGTTCGGAGGCAAGTTCTTGCTATGTAGTTCAAGGTTGGTCTTGAACTGACTATGTAGCCTAGAGTGGTGTCAAACTCTTTTTTTTTTATTTAAGAGGAAAAAGAGAAAAACACAAAACAAAACAAAGCGGTGTAAGGGTACACGTAATACAGAACTACAAAAAAAAAACATACCAGTAAGAAATCACCTGTTAATAGATTACATATTATCATCTTGAAAATAGTTGCTCAAATCACAGTATCAAAGAATACAAGGTGGACATTCAAACAGGG
The DNA here is from genome assembly GCF_034190915.1 of Cavia porcellus. Taxonomy (NCBI): domain Eukaryota; kingdom Metazoa; phylum Chordata; class Mammalia; order Rodentia; family Caviidae; genus Cavia; species Cavia porcellus. Next base: position 27,534,233 of record NW_026947501.1, on the reverse strand, counting down.
AGACTGCAAACAGCTGTGTTCAATGATTCAAAAACATTGATATAGTCAGCTATTTAACACCCCTAAACACACTTTCTGTTATATCCGTTAGAGCTCTTTTTCTTTTTGTTTTTCTTTTTTTTTCCCTCTTTTTTACAACAAAATTTACACATTTTGGATTTTATTACTCCTTAGTGCTTATTACTTTTGGGGGGGGGGAGAGAATACAGTCAAATATGGCAAAACAAAGCTGTCAGTCAAAACCTAGGATAGACATAGCACATGGTGTAGAACAGAGTACAAGGTTATCAACAATGGTTATCAACGTTGTCTCTTGTTTCCTTAAAAAGAATTGTCTATCTCATTAGATATTATAAAGTTGGACAAAACAGTAGAGAACAAGACCAATAAAACTTAGGCATTGAAAACATTACAGGACTTCCAAAGAAGACAATAGTCAAACCAGAATGGGTATCTTAGTGAATCTTATTGCCTTCAAAGTAGTTGCCTATATCTTCAAACTTGATACTATCATACAGAATGGAACAGAGTCTAATCAGTCAAAACAAGATCGTGGGATTATTACAGGACTTCAAAACAAGTTAATAGGAAATCAAAAAGAGTTACTATTTATATATCCTAATTTTTTAAATTTTTTCTTTAATTAAGACAAACATAAGAAATGACTAAATAATTTTTTAAAAAAGAATAAGGGGGAGATTGAGATAAAACAGGACATAGCAATATAACAATAGAGGTCAAAGCATGACTGTTTCAGCAACCTAGTACTTCACTACCATATAACCCGACTTAATAGTAGTTACCATAGTGTCTGTCTTTTTCCTTGAAATATTTGGATAAAACTTCATATACTCTAGCTTCAAATATTTCCATATCAAGAAGCCCAGAATAAAGCCTTTCTAATTAATGAGTGAAAACTTTATAAGGCTTCAAGGCCACCTAATAGGGAATCATGATTACCACATATTTTTATATATTTGAATCATTACTTACATTAGGGACACTATTCGGTATTCACACATGCGAGATTGATTTATTTCACTTATGAGTATGGTCTCAAGCTGTGCCCATTTATTGACAAATATCTCAATGTGATCCTTCTTTATAGCTGAATAATACTCCATTGTATAGAAATACCACAACTTTTTTATCCATTCCTCAGTTGATGGACACTTGGGTTGTTTCCAAGATCTGGCGATTACAAATTGTGCTGCTATAAACATAGGTGCACATATATCACGGTGGTATGATGCTTTCAGTTCTTCTGGGAATATGCCTAGAAGTGGAATAGCTGGAATAAATGGGATTTCCAGTCCCAACTTTTTGAGAAATCTCCAGACAGATCTCCACAAAGGCTGTACCAGTCTACACTCCCACCAGCAGTGCAGGAGAGTTCCTTTTTCCCCACAGCCTCTCCAGCATTTGTTGTTGGTTTTCTTGATCCTGGCCATTCTTTCAGGAGTGAGATGGTATCTCAGTGTGGTTTTAATTTGCATTTCTCTAATGACCAATGATGATGAGCATTTTTTCATGTATTTATTTGCCATTTGCATTTCTTCATCTGAGAATTGCGTATTCATCTCAGATGCCCATTTTTGGATTGGGTCTTTGAATTTTGGAGGTCTGAGTTTCTTTAATTCTTTATATGTTTTAGACAAGAGTCCCTTGTCTGAGAGAGAGTTCACTAAAATGTTTTCCCAGTTTGTGGGTTGTCTTTTCACTATGCTGGAGATTTCTTTTGACATGCAGAAACTTTTTAATAAGAAGTGGTCCCAGTTATTGATTCTGGGAAGTATTTCCCGTGCGGTTTGAGTCCTGTTCATGTATTCTTTACCTACTCCTATGTCTCCAAGGTTTCTACCTAATTTGTCTTCCAATAGATTTAGTGTTTCTGTTTTAATATTCAGATCTTTGACCCATTTAGATTTTAATTTAGTACATGGTGATAGACATGGGTCTAGCTTTAGTTTTCGGCAAATGGAGAGCCAGTTTTTCCAGCACCATTTATTAAAGAGACTGTCGTTCTTCCAGTGAACCTGCTTGGCTCCTTTATCAAAGATAAGGTGGTTGAGTGTGTTTGTAGTTGTGGTTGTATCTTCTAATGTATTCCACTGATCTTCGGCTCTGTTTTGATTCCAATACCATGTTGATTTTACTACTGTTGCTTTGTAGTATAACTTCAAGTCAGGGATTGTGATGCCTCCTGCTTTGTCTTTGCTGCTTAGAATTGCCTTTGCGATTCTAGGTCTCTTCTGGCTCCAGATGAAATTTAGGAGTGATTTCTCTAGATCTATAAGGTATGTTGATGGTATTTCTATTGGGATTGCATTGAATCTGTATAACAGTTTTGGGAGAATGGCCATTTTCACAATGTTTGTTCTTCCTATCTATGAGCAAGGGATGTCTTTCCATTTTCTGAGATCATCTTCAATTTCCTTTTTCAGTGTATTATAATTTTCACTGTATAAGTCTTTCACTTCTTTCGTAAGAGTAATTCCCAAATATTTCATTTTTTTGCTTGCTAATGTGAATAGTCCAGTTTCTCTTATTTCCCTCTCTGTAATTTTGTTGTTCGTGTATAGGAATGCTATTGATTTCTGAGTATTGATTTTGTATCCAGCCACATTACTTAATCTATTTATTGTATCTAAGAGTCTTTCAATGGAGTTTAGGGGGTCTTCTATGTAGAGTATCATGTCATCTGCAAACAATGATAATTTAACTTCTTTTTTTCCTATCTTTACCCCTTTTATTTCTCTTTCTTGCCTAATTGCTCTGGCTAGTACTTGCAGTACTATATTAAATAGGAGTGGTGATAAAGGACATCCTTGTCTTGTGCCCGATTTTAAAGTAAAGGCTTTCAATTTTTGGCCATTTAGTATGATGCTGGCTGTTGGTTTGTCATAAATGGCCTTTATTATATTGAGGTAAAGACCATTTATTCCAATTTTCTGTAAAGTTCTTATCATGAATAAGTGTTGGACCTTATCGAAGGCTTTTTCTGCATCTATAGAAATGATCATGTGATTCTTATTTTTGGCTTTATTGATATGGTGGATTACATTTATTGATTTGCGTATGTTGAACCATCCTTACATTCCTGGGATGAATCCCACTTGGTCATGGTGTATAATCTTCTTGATGATTTGCTGGATCCTATTTGCCAATATTTTATTGAGGATTTTTGCATCTGTGTTCATTAGGGAGATGGGTCTATAGTTCTCTTTTATAGTTGGGTCTTTCTCAGGTTTTGGTACTAGAGTAATATTTGCTTCCAGGAATGACTTAGGAAGGATTGCTTCCCTTTCAATTTCATTGAATAGTAGAGTGGTGTCAAACTCTTGTCGTTTCTGCCTCAGCCTCCTTAGTGCTGGGATTACACATGTGAGTCATCACATCCTGTTCTAGATCATTTTTCTTAGTATTTTTGTGCTGTAGGGCTTCTTTTATGTATTTATTTGTTTATTTATTGCTGTCCTTGGAACTGAATCTAAGGCCTCACAATGAGCTACATTTCTAGGGCTTTTAATATTTTCTTGTCTCAGAAAGTTTCACCAAATTGCTCTGGCTGGCTTTCAATTTGAGATAGTTTTGCCTGTCTCCTCAGAATGTCTGATTACATCCCCAAACCCATGCTCAAGTGAGTTGTAATTTTTTATATAATCTGGACACTAGTGTCTTGTCAGAATAAATTTAGAAGGGTAATATAGGACAAGGATATAGCTCAGTGATAGAATATTTATCTGGTATACATAATATTTACCTTTCTGTCTGATGTACTGAAAAAGAATGATAAAGGAGAGAGAAAAAAAGGCGAGTGGGGTAGAAATACACACAGTATATATTCTTCCTATTGAAATCACACAGTTCTCTGTCTCAAAACTCTTCTGTTGCCTGGAGGGCAGGTCCCCCAGATATAATAAGTTTGCTTCCAGGCCTCCTACAGTCAATGTTTCAAATGGCCCTTTTTGTAAATATCTTTCTGAACCATCCTATTTACTATGGATAATTGTACCTACATCCTGGCATTCTTTCTCTTTTTTTCTATTTTCCTCCATAGCACATATCCTCTCTGAAAAGCTAAATTTGTTTTTCTCTGAAAACTACTGTATTGATAAAGATAAGCCTCACCATAACTAAAATGGAATATAATTTATAGTCTTTTTTATACTCCTTTGGAGATTACACAATAAATCTTGGGACTTACAATAGAGGCTGAATTCATCCACGTATTGTCACTGCGTGTCTTAAACCTCACAAATCACTGAGCGCAGTCCGCACTCTAAAGGATTACTCTCAGAGGTTTTCTTGGCTGTCTGTCTGTCAGTCTTTTTTGAGACAAGGTCTCTCTATGTGGTTCAGGCTGGCCTTGGGCTCACTTTGCAGCCCAGGCTAGTCTCAAATTTGGAAAAACCCTCCTGCCTCAACCTTCTGAGTGCTGGGGTTACAGGAGTGCGCCACGACACCCAGCTCTGTTCAGAGCTTTAAGTAAACTGAGTTCCAGTGCCTTGGGAATGCACTGTGGAATCTCGAGCAGTGGAAACGACCATATAGACCTCCCGTTGTCAATAAACAGAAGAGAAAAGGAAGAAGCTCCGAGTGAACTAGGGCCGGTTAAGGACAAAGCCGGAACTCACAATCGGACCTCTGTTTCTGCCCGGGATCCTTTCCTCCTGCACCTGGACTGACACAGCAGTAGCTGTTAACCTTCGCATCCGCCGATAGGACTCAGATTTGGGGGAAAGGGTCAGCGGACGGACCAACGGGATCAACATCCGGCGAAGTCTTGAATGACTAAGGAGACTGAGAGGGCGCGAGGGCGGAGATTGGGCACCACACTTAAACGCTGTGTGGGGGAGATTTTCTGGGACTGACCGGCACTGGAGGGTGAGTTCTGCCTGGGAGGCAGCCGGCCGGTTAGGAGGGGAATCCCAGACCCCTGGCAGTTTGAATAGTTTAATGTTCACGCGGTGACTCCGCAGATACTCATCACTTACCTACCAAGGCCAGCCTGGGAATCCAGCAATGGAAATTATGATAGAGTCAGCCTCTCCTCGCCAAAAGGGAAGTTTAGTGAGGAGACCGAACACACATAAAAGCAGCCCGGGGCCTCGGGTCGCCTCGACTCGGGAGGCTGAGCAAGTGAATCGCTGGAGCCCAGGAGTTCAAGGTCAACCTGAGAAAAACAGCGAGACCTGCCCTTTAGACACAGCACGGATAGGTGAAAGAGTAGAGTTGTGCTCAGTACTCAGAAGGGGCTCTATTACAGCCCTGGAGTCCAGGTTCCGGGCTCTGTAGCAAATAGACCCCGAGAGAAGGAGGAAGGAAAGAGTCAGAGTAAGAGAGAAAGGAAGAAAGAAAGGATCTGTTCAAGAGCTTGGTGCCTTAAGCCTGAGAAGGCTATTGCAGAAGAAATACTCATGGCCAAGATCATAAAATATAAGACAGGTGATGTGGAGTTAGGGCTTAATGACAGGTCACCAGAATGACATCTGATTTATCTTGTGAAAAGAGCTCAAACATCACCAGAGCACATTGTAGCTACCACTACAAGTCCTTGTGAGATGGGTGTCATTTGTCCACAGTGTTACTTTGGGACTGAAGGGGAGGAAAAAAGATGAGAGTTGAGGATGGAGTTTAACTTCAATGCGGGGAGCTCTCCAGGATCTATTTGTCTTGGATCAGGTCTTTGCCAAGTTTTCAGCAGGGATAATCACAGCTATGAAGGACCTTGTTTCTGAGTCATAGGATGTGAAGTGTGGTCTGTGATAAGACACCTAGGGTGAGTGATAGAGTCTCCAAGCTCCTAGAACATGAGTGCAGGGATTTGGGAAGTTACAGAGAGAGCTGAATGTCTGATGGGAGATGCTGTGACCTGAGAGAACAGGAAAAGCAGTGGCAGGCATCTCCTGAGAGTAGGAACCCAGCACACTTTTTGAGATCCTGCAGGTTAATTCACCAGGATTCACAAAGGTGAATAAACCTAACCTAGGTTCTCTGCTCTGTCACATTCTAGCTCCATAACCCTGGAGTTTTATTAAATTTTCAGGAGCCAGGCAGTGAGGGGATACTCGGATCATTTCACTAGAGTTGTGACAAAGCCTAGTCATGTTGGAGAGACTTGGAGGCTGAGAGCTGAAATTGTCCTCAACACTCTTGGCTCTGGTAACAGGTCAGTGGACATTGGTGTAGCTTCCAGAGTCTTAAGTAGAGGCCTGGAGTTCCCAGCCTTCTGGATTTTCTCCTCAGCAGTCTAAATCTATACAGTTTGGAGGTGAGGAAGCATTTACTGAAACTTCTGGGTGGGAACATAGAATTTCTACAATGCAAGAATGTTGGGAGGGACCAAAGAGCTGGGACCCTGAGGTGTGGGTGCCACAGGTGCCTTTCCAACAACATGTCAAGATGCTCTGAGAGCATGTAATAGGGCAATGAAGGTGAACGGCAGGGACACTGTATACCAGTGTTTCATATAATTTATTCTGTTCTTCCTTGCACAATAATAGAATACAAGTGTTATTTTCCTTGCTCTTCAGATGAAGGCAAGCATTCAGAGAGGTTAAGTGACTTGCCCACCTTTACCTACTAGAAAACCAAGAAACAAGAGTTTCAGTGAGGTGTTTTTGACCTAGTCATGGTGGCCTGCTTTGTCTTGAATGACAACAGAAAAATGCACACACCAAGCAGGATCTTCATGGTTGCTGGAAAACTAGGAGCTATGTGGACACTTACATGGTTTCCCGTCTTTTTTCCAGGGAATTGAGATTTCAGATACTGAAGTATCCCCATAGCTCCTAATCGTATCAACAAATACCAAGAGGGTGGCCCCCAAACTGTCCTGGACTTGTTCTCCAGAGACGTGGTGGAACACACTCCTGACCCTCTGTGCTACACAGTCATGCTTCCCAGAACCCTCCTCCTTGTACTTGGGGTCCCCTTCTTTTTATCCTGACTTCTGGTTCTTGTGTTCAGCATCATCCTCCTTGTTTTCCTGTGGCCGCTTGTCAGATGTCCTTGGACGCAGTATGTTATTACATGTTTGTACAGTAACCTGGTTAATATCTCCAACTCCTTCCTGTGTACATGTGGCTTCTGCTTGTAAGTGGGTGAAACTAAGGAGCAGTTGGTAAGTACTGTATGTACTATGCCAATGGAGAATCTTCCTCTGCCGAAGAAGCACTTACAGCTCTTTTACCTCTTGGTGGCCATGAGTCATTGAGGAGTGAAGATAGTAAAGACCTGGTCAGGGCTGACCTCGAGTTTGCCAAGCACTGGGGCTAATGTGCTTGATACAAGCATGGTGCGGAAGAGCCATTTACTTGTGCATGGCCTTCCAGAAGATGGGCCATTCCTCCATCTCCAAGATCTCAAGGCCAGTGGCTATTCATGTAATGTACCATGTCTCTTCTGCTGAGAAAGTGGGCCTGTGATGTATTACCTTGTGTTTCAGTCAGGATCTGACAGTCTCTTCTACAGTCTACCTCTTCCTATTGCCTGTCCTATAATAAGCTCAATCAGAGGCATGGAGTTGGGGGATCAGAACATTAGCACTCCAGATCTTAGTATATCTTTGCACATCTATTAATACAGAGTTGGGTTGACACCTTTTGCTATCTACCAGCACCTGTGTCCAGTACCTTACCCTGAGGGAAAACCTTGTTCTGAGTGGTAGTCACAGGAGTTTTCCTTCAGCTTCTGAGTCTGCTGTTTTTCTCTCTACCAGGGTAGCCGTATCCTAAGTCTCCCAGTGGTTCTCCTTCAGTAGTTGGATACTCATCTATTTGGACTCCAAGAGTAGATTTCTTCCTCTTTTGAGTGTTATATTCTGGAACCACACAGGGTTGTCCTCTGACAGTGCTGACCATGCCTCCAAAGTCTGCTTCCTTTTATGCCAAGCAAGTACCTTACAAAGACTCAGCCCTACATGCTGAAACTAATTCTAACTCAAAAACCAATTCTTAGACTCTCAGAAATACAGATGCAGTAGTAAAGCCCAGGATAGATGAAAAACCTGAATGTAACTAGAGGTTTAGCCACCTCCCACCCCTAGAACCACTGAATAAACAGGGAAACAGAGGACATGGAGAGCCTCTTGCCTTTCAGCATGGCTTGAGTTTCCAACTGGTTAATATTATGCAGACTCACTAGGAACACTCTGTATGTAGAGCCCTCTGCCCTCTTCTTTAGATTCCTAGTTCAACTTCCAGCTGCATATTCAAGAATATAGACAGTATTAAAATGAACTGAAAACAATGTTACCAGTATATTCACTACCTGGATTTGATTAAGCTGTGATTCCATGCCAGAGATGTAAAAGCTCAGCATCTTTTCCCATCTACCAGGTTCTAACATCTGCTTCCAGATGAGGTTGCTGGATACAGCATCTACAGATAACTCCTGACCTTTCCATTTCTGGCCTCTTCCATCTGTCCTCCTAGAAGCTCTCAAGGATCTTCAGACTCTCTCTTGTTTATCTCCCCTCAGTCATTCTAACCCTTCCATTTTCTGCCTCCAAATACATTTCAAGATATTCTAGGTCACACCACCTCAGTTGCCTTCCTCTTGCTCAGTGTATGACTTTGACTCTTGGGTCTCTGTTGACCCTGTTGTGAACACTGACCTAGATTCTTCCTTATGTCATATACACCATTAATGTAGGGTACTGGAGAAACAATGCCTGGGAGAAAATTAGAAATAAATGGTTTTTTCTTGGGTAGGCTGAGCTTTTGAGAACTTTTGTAGGCTCAATTTAGTTCACACTAAACTTTTTTGGCCAGGTGCTCTTGTATGCAAACTTCACAACTGCATCTGGGGGTCCATCACCAGCTCAGATGCTATACTCATTTCTGGGGGAATCTGCTACCATTCTTCCTCTGTGGTCTACTCTTTATTTGCAGACCAAGTGGCACAACAAAAGGTAACTCTGTCTCCATGGAATTGCCAGTGGCACTAACCAATAGGTTTGCAGCCTGGAAGGAATAAAAAAGGAAACTAATGTACTACTAAAAAGTGTACTTTTTGCTTCTTTGGAAGAGCTCCAGTCTTCTTCATTACCTTTGAATGTCCATTTCCAGGCTTCCAGCACAGAGTTCTGCCTTCCAGTGTAGACTTTTCAACACCCAGATTCAGACTCACAGGGGAATCTGAAGGCCTTCCACATTTGACTGGCTCCTCTACTCTTCAGCCCACGGATAGCTGTTTTTTAGGCAGCCATTGTAAGCCTAACATGTAAATCCTTCATTACATGCACAAACACACCCTGCATACTTATATTAAGTCTGTTCCTCTAGTGAACCCTAAGTGTTACAGGTTACATAGGCAGATGTGAGATCATTTTTTAGACAGCAAGCATGCCTTCCATAAAGAAAACACTTTTGCTTAGCTTTGTCAGTCATAGGCACGTGCTCAGCTTCATTATATGAAAAGCATGGCACTGGTTCTGAGCCACCGCCAGAGCTCAAAATGCCTAATGTCCTGGTTCCTGCAGAGAACACCTGCAGAACAGTGGATGATATCTACACAGCTGCTTGTGAGTGTAGGGGCGGGGCTGGTGAATGTGAAGCACCGTCCACTCCCATCCATTGACTTTGGACAAGGTAAAATTCTGGTAGGGAGAAGGACACACATGACAGACATTCTTTCTGAGGAAAGAATCTAGATTCTGCCCCTTGTTGAACAAGCTCAGGGTGACAAGCACAGTCCCAAGGCTTCTAGCACAGCTGTACAAGGGACCAGAGTGGATCACAGAGAGGGCTTAGTGTGCTGAGCTGGAGGTGCTGTGTCCTAAAGAAATCAGGAGGAAGCTGACAATCCCCCCATGTGAATGACCACCTGTGGACCCAGCTAGACTGCTTTTCCCTCCAGGTTACTTCTGCAAGGATCACAACCGTGAGTGGACTTGTACTCCATGCTTAGTCACAATCCAGCTCATTGACCTTGGGATTCATGGTTACCATGTAACCACAAAAGCCAGTGAGGTGGCACCCAGGTTTGCTTCCTAGAGCTGGGGTAGACCCTAGAGAGTGTCTTCTGAATGCCAGTTGGAGGCTGAGGGCTTGGACCACTGTCTATACTGTGAGCACTGTGGTAGAGCAGGTAAGTGAACAGGGGTGTAAGATCAAGGTTTTCAGTATGAACCAGGAGTTCCTGAACATTGAGCATCTGAAGACCAGGCCATTTTGAGTTTTGCCCTTTGTGCCTTCTCAGCAGCATATGCCCTTACTGTCACAGGAGGGTTTGTTGATCTTTTGCTTGGGGACAGGATTTCTGTGATAAATGGAATCTGGGGATGAAACGGGCCTGAAGACATGATGCCTGGCTCTACAGGAACTATCCTAATGCCTCAAGAACCTCAAAGAGACTGTGATAGGGTAATGAGCATGGAGAGGAAGATACTACAGGTGCCAGTGTTTCATATATGTTCTGTTAAATTCTCAAAACAATAATATATTACTATATTTTTCAGATGAAGCTACACAGGCTCAGAGATATTAAGTTACATGTTCAAGGTTGCACAGCTAGAAAGGGAAGGAACTGGTATTTTAATCAGGTTTTTCTGATGCTTACCTGCTTACAGTGGTGGTTTTTTACTTCTCCATCAATGATGAGAGAAAAATATAGCCATGGACATGGTCTCCCTTATTCTAGTACGGGGAGTCATGGTTCATGAGGGGACTCACATGGCTTTTTCCCCTCTTCCAGGCTATTGAAAAGCTGAGCCATCAGTATAGCTGTCACGTGTGGACACTGATATTGTAGACACTGAAGTGTTCCATGGCTCCTCCTCACATCCGCAAATACCAGGAGCGTGACCGAAAACCAGTCGTGGACTTGTTCTACAAGGGCATGGTGGAGCACATCCCAACCAACTTCCGCCACCTACTGAGGCTGCCCCAAACACTCGTGTTCCTAATTGGGGTGCCACTCTGCATTCTCCTGGTCTCTGGTTCCTGGCTGCTGGCTTGTGTGTCAAGCTTCACTCTCCTTGTTTTCCTATGGCTCTTTGTTGGGTACTGCTGGAAGCAGTATGTGGTCACGTGTCTGCGCACTGACATGGCTGACATCACCAAGACCTACTTGAGTGCCTGTGACTCTTGCTTCTGGGTTGCCGAGTCTGGGGGGCAGGTGGTGGGCATTGTGTGCACTCTGCCAGTGGAGAATCCGCCACCAGGGAAGAAGCAGTTGGAGCTGTTTCATCTTTCAGTGAGCATGGAGCACCGAGGAGAGGGGATAGCAAAAGCCCTGGTCAGGACTGTCCTCCAGTTTGCCAGAGACCAGGGCTATGGTGAAGTTGTGCTTCATACCAGCCTAGTGCAGCAGAGTGCCCTCAAGCTTTACCTACACATGGGCTTCCAGGAGACGGGTCAGTTTTTCCTCAATACTATTGCAAGACTTTTGGCTGTGCCTACATTGCATTTAACATACCACCTCCCAACAGCTGGGCATGGTGGTACACATCTGTAATCTCTGTACTAGGCAGAGGGAGGATTGCCACAAGTTCAAGGTTAGTCTTGAAGACCAACCTGGAAGTTTCAACATCAGGCTGGATGGTCAGTTAGGATTTCATGGAAGCAAATCCTGCATTTAGGCAGATAAACAGAATCTCCATGGTGATGTTAACATCTTAGTCTAACCTATTTGAAAGTGGAATGGATTGCTCTGCTGAATTGTGTATTTCTGGGTTGTCTGTGTTTCCTTTGTGTCACAGCACACTAACATTGCATTAAAAAAATCTGTGAACAGCTCATTTTGGGTTTCTGGTAAAGGTGGCAGATAGGTAACAGCAGGCTACAGAGGCTCCCTGAGATAGCGAATTTAGATTACAAAATAATACAGCATGGGGAGTCCCGAACAGAGGGAAATGAATCCTCTTGACCCAGGAAGAAACTTAAGTTGAGAAGAAACATACAGTCCCGGTGCTACTATTGGAACAGCTAATGGCTCGGTGCTCCCACTGCAGTGCCCAAATTTGAGCAGCTGCAATTTACTGAGCCACCCAAAATCCTGCCACTTTGGCTCACTGGAAACACAGTCTTGCTGAGGTCAGGGGTCGGCAAGCCAAACGGAGAGCTGAGCTGGCGGGGAATCTGCATTGACCTGTGGTGAGTAACAGGAATAAAACCATTCCACAGAAAAAGGGGTCCAACAGATGACATTCTGGGAACAGGCAGGACTTGAAAGAACAAGGAGTAGCAGTGATTTTGGTTAGTTGCTCCCTTCCCAAACGGGATTGATGGGGTGTGCTTGGCCTGGGTCACGCTCCTGGCTAAGACCCAATAAGTTATCCCAAACCAATTCCCTATGCCCCAGCAGTATACAAATGCAGTGAAGGCCTCAGCAGGTTGACTGACCTGGAGGGTAGGAGCCAGCACAAGCTGCCCCTGTTTGCACCTCAATCACACACTGCAGTGCGCAGGATCACTTAGCCAGCACACTTCAGAAGAAGTGTAAACAACTTCTAAGCATGCCTATATGGAAGACAAAAAATATTAGAAGAGGAGACAACAAGAAAAAGTCCCCAGCCCCCAACCCTGAGAACATTGATCCAGGAAAGATAAACACAAAGGAGATTGAGGACAGCAAACATGCAATATCAGACACGGCACCAGTGGACATAGATATATTTGAGACCTCATAGACAAGTTCAAAAGTGAAATATTTAACCAGGTAAAGCAAGATATAGATTAATAAATGCTAAGCACCTTTCAAGACACAGATGGAAGAATGGAGGAATGCAAGAAAGGGGAGAATCATTTGATGAAGAATATAAAGAAATCATAGAATACATGAAGCAGGTTCAGAGATTACCAGGAAATTAAAAACTCCACTGAAAGCTGGCAGAACTGCTTGAAAGAAACTAAGGATAGTTTATCCAAACTAGAGGACAGGTTTGCAATGTGGCATCACAAAAGGAAAAATTTCTTAAAAATAACAAGGAAACAAGCAGTAACAAAGCCAAGAAGATGACAAGAGGATCTATAACTTAAGAACAAACAATGTAAATGAAGAAGCAGGGGTACAAGCAAAGGAACTACAAAGGCTAGTCACAAATAATTAAGGAAAACTTCCCAAACATAGGAAAAGGAAATGATATTCAGATATATGAGGCATACAGAACTCCAGTCACCTACAACCAAAACAGAGCTACACCCAGACATATAATAAGATCCCAGAAATTCAGTATAAGAGCAGAATGTTAAAAGCTGTCAAAGACAAGAAACAGATTACTTATAAGGGAAAGCCCATCAAAATTACAGCAGTCTTCTCCACACAAACCATCAAATCAAGGAGAGCTTGGAGTGAAGTATTCCAAGCCTGAAAGAAAAATAACCTCCAGCCCAGATTGATGTGCCCTGGAAAACTGTCTCTAGAAATTAATGGAGAAACAGGATACTTCCAAGACAAAGAGGAACTGGGGGAATTCGTGACCACCAATCCAACTCTACAGAGAATCTGCAGGACATTCTAAAGAGAGAGAAAAGTACCTGGATTGCAGGAACAGTGGCAGAGAGGCCTCAATGAATGGAGCAGAAAGCAAAATGAAGAAGGCTAACAGACAACTAATGATGGAAAAGAACACAACAGAAATGAGGCAGAAAAGGTTGGCTATAATCTCTAATACAGATGGCCTTGATACACTAAATAAAAAAAATCACAGGCAGAGTAGATCAGGAGGTAGGGTCCACCAAGATGCTCTTTATAGGAAATATAGCTAACCTGAAAAAGGGTATTTGGATCAAAAATCAAATATGATAAAACAATGCTCTATGTGACAGGGAACCAGAGAATGATAGAGGCAACTAGACCAGTATTTGTGGATAGGTGGGAAAGACAGGCTTTAATAGGTAAAGGAATACAACTAGAGATCAAGTCCAGGAGGGAAAAGGTTTGGAACCACTTAGATAAATAGCAGGTTGCCCCCCCCCCCAATTTAAAACTCAGGGTATTGGTGAGACCCAAAAATGCACAGTATGCCCTGGGGTAGTAAAAGGGGAGGAATAGTTTTAAAAAGACAGCAGAAGATATTGTTAATAGTGTATCAGGAATTAAAACCCATATTACACTGCTCTGCTTAGATAGAACTTATTCTGTCCCAGTTTGTCTACAAGCACTAGATCTGAGGGCACAGACAGCTATCCCAAAAATACCAGGATATAGCACAGTAATCATCTTTAATTTCCTATTATCTTAATCTGGAGTCCTGAATAACCTATACTGTTATATCATGACTGATCTTAGTTAAATCTGATTTGTTTGATTGGTGTTTTTTATTGGCAGGTTTTATTCAAAACTTATTATTGATAATATGAAGTCTGAGAGTATAGACAACTATAGTGAAAATGACAAGATTTACTACAATATCCATTCTGGCTTGATTATTACCTGTTTTTGTAGTTTTACACTACCTACAAAGTTGTGTTTAAGTGTATGTTTAAGTGTATACGATTGATAACCATATTACTAAGTTTTTGTTGGATAGTTGAATAGAACTATTTGCAGTCTCACTGTTTGAATTCCCACTTATATGTTCCACTTTTGTATCTTGAACAATTATTTGTAAGAGAACAATATGCAAACATCAACTAGTGATTTATTACTGTTTATTTTTTCTTTGAAAGTATGTATTATTTCTACCCATTTTCTGTATTGTTTAGTCTTTCTTAAAATAAAAAAAAAAGCTCATTTCACTGTGGACCAACATCTGTGCATCTCAGGACCTGTGTAAAGATCCTGGGTTGGCTGAACTGCCAGTACCACTGGGCTTCATCCTGCTCACACAGGACAGCTCAGGCAGAGTCCAGGGTGTTGGAATGGAGCCAGAGTACACCAAGAAATGAGTGCAGGCTTTTCTAAGCACCTGCAGGTTTTACACCTGGAGCCATCCCAGCCTCATGGGGAGAATGTTGCCAGCTATAGAGTGAAGCTGAACAGTCTGAGAGCAAGAGGGCAAGATGTGATCCTGTGATATAAGCTGTGTGAGTGATAGTGCTGGGCAGCAGAGGGCCAGCATGACTAAGGGGGATGTGGCAAGAAGCTTTCTTAGTTTTTCAGTAAGAGGATGTGGAGTGGGTGAGAGTTCCATATCTGCCACCACTGGGATATACCCATTTCCGTGTTTCTAAATACTCAGAGCCCCCAAATGTGTGTCACAGGCCTAAATATATTATCCTTGAAGTCACCAATACAAGAGTGAGTTGGAACATGAGTCTGTGCTGATGTTTGCAGGACTGTTTCCATTTCCTAGTAATTCATTCCAATACCAGGGTGACCATGAAGATCTAGTGCCTCTCACTGTGGTCCCTCTAACACAGAGGCTGAGCTCCTGTTCATCAAAAGAGTTCATCTGCTCTTAGCCAGAAACTTGTAACACTCAGCTATAATGGGCATGCTTTGCTGACCGTGCATGTCTCCTCCTTTTCATTCAGGGCTCAGATGGGCCAACTATGCCCAATCCTAGCTTCTGGCCTTGTCACAGGCCAATTTTCCCTACTGGGAAGACTTTTGCTCTGCTTACTCATTGATTCTCAATGCGAGTGATTTGTTGCCTGGACCACAGGCCTCTATAGTACCCCTTCCATGTTGGTCGGGGTGGTCCTTACTTGATGGCACATATAGGTCCCTCTGCCAGTCCATCCCCTTAAGTCTGCATTCCACATGATTCTATAAACTATTCATACCCTTTCATACACCTGTTCTCAAATTCCTCTTCCAGCTTCACCCCAACCATTGCTCACATCACATTTCAGTTGCCTGTTGAGCACTAGTTTGAGTTTCTTACTTAATGGTGGCACTTGACAGCCCTTGTGTGGTGAGAAGAGTCTGACGAATCTCCCTGATCTCCTTTTTCAGTAAGGCTGTTATCCCCAGGTGCGGTTCTGTGTAGGCACGTGGTTAGCTTGATGTATGATGGAAGAGGTCACGATGGTTCTTGTGCTTTGCAGCATTTATTCAATCAAAGAAGGTGGCTTTATTAAATCTAAACAGAAGTGAGCAGATCCTTCTGAGGTCAGAGGTCAGAAGCACAATAAAGAATGAGAATGTAAGTCCTGGGTAGGGTAGCCTGGGCAATAGGAAGGCTGTCCAAGGCTCCAACTCCTGACTATTGGTTGCTACCTCCAGGGATGGATCCTCTGCTCCTGGGAAACGAGCCTCATTTCCCCCCACTCCAGCCCCCTGGACTCCCACCTCAGCCAGCTGCTCTGGGTGCCTCATTCTGCTACAGGCCTTGAAGCATGCTGTTCCCTTGGCCTGGAATATTTATCCTGTCTACACCCCTTCCCACACGTCGGTGGTTTCAGCAACTGCAGTTTTTGACTGAGGGGGAAGGAAAACCAAGTTGGAAAGAGGACTTGTGGGGAGGAAGAAGCACTTCATCTTACTTGCAATCTGATCATCATTGAAATTCAGACCTTTGTCCCTCCTAATGTATCCATACACCTGCTACCACATTTTTAGGAAGCTTCTTAAAAACAAAAGTGGAAACCAAACATTATGGCCCCAAGACTAATGGTGTGTTCATCCTGGACAGATTCCTTCTGCACGCAGCACAGGGGGAAGATACTAAGGTTCCAACTAAGGTTGGAAGAGGTATCCTGAATTGGTCCAGATTCCGAAGTCTGGTCATCACTTACAGCCAGGAAGGGAAGGCCCTGCCATTCTGAGTGACTCTTCCCTGCTCCGCCTTGACCTATGGCAGTCTGATGGTGGAGTTGTGCTAGGTCTTTCTGAAGAACTCAAAGGAAAGGCTCACAGCTGTGTCTAAGACTTGGGAGCAGGCATGATAGGGTCACAGAAGGGGCCCAAAGTTTGAGGGGAGACTCAAAAAGTGACCCTCTACTGAGAAGGAAGAAATTCTGCGATGAGATCTAAGACATTACTAGTAGAGGGTTCCCTGTAGCCACTGTAGTACCAAAATTGACCTTTGCTATGAATCTTGCTCTAGAATTTCTTTTGAATTGCCCTCCTTAACTGAGCAGCCTATGTGTGTACATGTGTGCGTGTGCATTGTGTACAAAAAAACATGATCCCATGGGTAAGCATAGAGCCACCCAGGCAGGGTTTATTTTTTTCTGTTCCCATTACTAGTCCTAGGTTGAAGGTTATGATGTTCTGGACCATTAGCCACATTACATCCTCCATGTATACATTCATGTTAAGCAAATCTTACCTTCCTGGAAGGCCCTTGGTATATCTCACACATCATCTCCAAATCATAAAAGTTTCTGTGATGCAGTCCCTAGGCCTGCTTTCTAGGACTCTTAACTACCCAGGACCCCATCCTGAGAAGCTCCCAGGTAATCCTGCCCAAGTCTTCAGAGTCAGCTGCATTGAATATGGGTATATGTGGCACTCAAGAAAGGTAATTGACATGGTCCCAGGAAAGCCAGAAATGCAAGTGCTCTAAATTCCACTTTCCAGATGGTATGGGGTCCCAGGAAGCCTCTAAGAGCTTCTGCTACTGGAATTTTGTTCATGAAGTATTTGACTACACCTATATCTTCTAGAGTTTTACCTTCCAGAAGACTGTGCTTTTCATATTTAGATCTATGACACATTTGAATTTTAATTTAGTACATGGTGAGAGATATGTGTCTAGGTTCAATCTACAGCATATGGAAAGTCAGTTTTACCAGTACCATTATTTTTTTTAATTTAAAGAGAAAAACAAAACTAAACGAAGCAAGACAGTAAAAGGCTAGAAGCAACACAGAATTTCAAGAGAAAAAAGATACAGTAAGAGTTCACCAGTTAATAGATCACACATTGTCAATTTACAAACAGCTGTCCAGGTTACAAAATTAAAGCATACAAAGTGGAGATTAATACAGTGAGATTGCAGTCAGTTCTGTTCAATGATCCAAGAAAAACTCAGCAATATGGTTCTCTTTCCTACACACAGCACCATTATTAAAGAGGCTACCTTTCTTCCAGTGAAGGTGTTTGGCCTCTTTGTCAAAGATAAGCTAGCTGAGTGTGCTTAGAGTTGTTTCTGAATCTTCTATGCGCTTCCACCAGATCATTGGTCTTTTATTTGCCAGTACCATTCTGTTTTTGTCACAGTAATTTTGTAGTATAACTTCACATCAGGAATGGTGATGCCCCTACCTTGCCTATGTTGCCCAGAATTACTTTTGCTATTCTAGGTCTTTTCTGCTTCCATTATGAATTGTAGGATTGTTTTCTTTACTTCTGTGAGGTATGCTATTGTTATTATGAACAGGATTGCATTAAATCTGTAAAACAGTTTGTAAGTGTGGCCATTTTCATCACATTGGTTCTGTCCAACAAGAACAGGGCATATTATTCCATTTTTGGATATTCTCTTTGATCTTTTTGCGATATTTTAGTTTTTTCTTTCTTTTCTTCTTTCTTTCCTTCCTTCCTTCTTTATTTCTTTTTCTTTCTTTGTTTTTCTTGTGTTCATTCCATCATTGTTTTTTAATCTTTTCAAGACAGGGTTTCACTACACAGTTCAGACTGGCCTTGAACTCACTTTGTAACCCAGGCTGGCCTCAAACTCATGGCAATCCTCTTGCCTCGGCCTCCTGAGTGCTGGGGTTACAGGAATGCACAACTGCACCCAGCCAGTACTTTAGTTTTCAATGTAAAAGTCTTTCTCTTGCTTCATTAGTTTGATTCCTAAGTATTTCACTTTTCTTGATGCTATTGTCAAAGGTTTAGTTTCCCTAATTTCTCTATCAGGGAGTTTGTTATTTGTGTACATGAATGCTAGGGATTTTGAGTTTTGACTTTGTATCCAGATATACTACTGAATTTGATTGTCAAATTTAGGACTCTTGGTGGAGTTTTTGGAATCTTCTATGTTAGATTACTATGTTATCAGGAAATAATATAATTTAACTTCTTTATTTCCTATACATATGCCTTTTATTTCTTTCTCCTATCTAATTCCTCTGGCTAACTATATTTAAATGAGCATACTTGTCTTGTTCCTGATTTTAGAGTGAAAGTTTTCAGTTTTGACCATTTAATATGATGTTGGCTATTGGTTTGTCATAGATGGCTTTTATTAGATTGAGATAAAAACCTTCCTGCAATATTCTGCAAGTTTTTTAAAAATCATGAATGGATATTGGACTTTGTCAAATGCTTTTTGTGTCTATTGCCATGATCATGTAGTGTTTGTCCTTGATTATGTTAATGCTGCATATTACTTTTATTGATTTGTACAGTTTGAACCATCCCTGCATCTCTACAATGAATTGTACTTGGTCATGGTGCATAATATTTTTGATGATTTGATGCTTTCTGTTTGCCAGTATCTTCTTGAGGATTCTTGCATGTGTGTTTTGACAGTATCTTCTTGAGGATTCTTGCATCTGTGTTCATGAAAGAGATTGGCCTATAGTTCTCTTTTTCAGTTGAGTCCTCTGATTTTGGTATCAGGGTAATGTTTGCTTCTAGAAATGACTTTAGGAGTATTGCTTCTTTTTGTTTCATTAAAGAGTTTGAAGAGGAGTAATAGGATTAAATCATGTCTAAAGTTCTTATAGAATTCAGCAGTGAATACATCAGGACCTGGACTTCTCATTGTTGGTATTATTTTTATTACTTCTTCAATTTCACTGACTGATATTGGGTTATTTATAATTTTCATAACTTTTTGATTCAGCTTTGGCAATTCATATTTATCTAGAAATGTGTCCATTTCTTCTGAATTTTCCATATTATTAAAGTACAGGTTTTTGAGGTAGATATTGATGATCTTATAGATTTCTGCAGGGTTCATTTTGATTTTACCCTTTTCATTCCTAATTGCCTAGATTTGAATCTTTTCTTGCCTTTTTTTGATAAGGTTGTCTAACAGATTGTCTATTTTATTTAATCATTTGAAGAACCAACTCTTCAATTCATTGATCTGTTGTATTGTTTTCTTAGTCTCAATTGCATTAATTTCTGTTCTGGTCTTTGTAATTTCCTCCCTCGTAGTTGTTTTGGGTTTTACCTGCTCTTCTTTTCCTAAAACCCTGAGATTCACCAGTAGGTTACAAATTTGAGCTTGCTCTGTTTTTCTGAAGTGGGAATTCATTACTATAAATTCCCTTCATAGAACTACTGTCACTGTGTCACATAGGTTCTGGTATGTTGTATTTGCATTATGATTTAATTGTAGAAACTGTCTAATTTCTTCTTTAACTTCATCTGTGACCCATTGGTTGTCAGGAGGATATGATTTAATTTCCATGTGTTTATGACATTTTATGGTTTCTTTTGTCATTGATTTCCAATTTCATTGCACTGTGATCTTATAATATGCTTGAGGTAATTTTAATTTCTTTGCATTTACATTAGCATGTTCAATGAGGTAGTATGCGTTCTGTTTTGGAGAGGATTCTGTGTTTCTGAAAAGAATGTGTATGCTACTCTTGTTGAACAGAAGAATTTGTAGGTATCAATTAAGTCCACTTTTTCTAAGGTTTAGTTGAGTTCTGATATTCCTTTGTTGATTTTTTAAAATCGAGTTGATCTGTCAGTTTGTGACAGTGGAGTATTGAAGTTACCCATTACAATTGTATTAATGCTTATCTCATTTTTCTTATCCATTGGTGTTTGCTTTATATAGTTAGGTGTGCTTGTATTTGATGCATACATATTTATGATTATTATCTCTTCTTACGGGATTGTTGCCTTAACCTTCTATGTCTCTTCTGAACACTCAGCTTGAATTACACTTTGTCCACAAATAGAATAATTACCCCTGGTTTTTTCCAGGTTCATGTGGCATGGAATATTATTTTATGTCCTTTGATTTTGAGTCTATACTTTTATTTCTGAGTCAGATGTGTTTCTTGTATGTAGCATATTGTTGATTCTTGCTTCTTGATCCGTTCTGCCAGTTTGTTTCTTTTGATTTTTTTAGACAATTAATACTGATGGTGATAAGTGATACATTTTGACTTGTCCTTTTCATCATAATATTTTCCTCTTCTTGATTCCCTTACTTTTCCTTCTGTTTAATTGCTTGACTTGCCTGGTGGATTCATTCTATTGGGATTCTTGGAATTGTCTTTTTTGCTTCTTCTAGAATATCCTTCAGAAGTTGTTGGTATCTTATTTACCCATCAATATTGAGAGATAATTTTTCAGTGTACATCAATCTGGCTTGGAAGTTATTTTCTCTTTTGGTTTGAAATCACCCTTTTTGACTTGAGGGTCTGTGTTGAAAAGTCTGTTCTGATTCTAATGGGTTTTCCTTTACAGGTGATTTAATAGATAGCAAAGAAGTTACATTTTATTAACACAGGTCTCACTTTAGCTTGCTCTTAAACATCCAGCAGAAAAGTATGTACAAAAATATGTATCCTATATGCTGTTTCAATAGCTTCAATTATAGAAACAAAAGGGGGATATATGGAGGACCACAAATTCACAGTGACTGGTTATTTCCCTGTGGGATGAAAGGATTGGGATTGTTTGGTATCATCCAGCTGGGATTTCCCATTGACTCTTCTAAGCATAGGATCATCTATAGCTTCTTGAGTTATTACAGGATTATACTCCAGGTCAAGATACTTCTAAACATAAGATTACCTATGCCCTCTGGAGTCAGAGTCTTCAGATGAATTGTAATCCTTTGCTTGCACCACCTATCACTGTATGACAGATAATAAATAGTGGCTGATTTGGGAGCAGAGAGGTCAGATCCAGAGGCATTGGCTTCCCAGCCATTGTTAGAATAATACACTTGTCTCTGTTTTTATTTTTCTCACTATATTCTTGAGACTGACAATCAGGACTCATGGCCGGGTTCTTGTTACCTTTACCTGACCAGGTGTTCTTCTACCTGCACAACTGTATCTGGGGACCAATTGCTTTCCACGATCATCCATGTGCCTTTGGGTTATATCTTTCTACTCAGGACTCCTCTGATTCATACTCCATGAGTGGAAAGAGTGATGATCATACATACATACTTTGCACTGTATTTATTTAGCCAGCTGTGGCTTCTTTGCTCCTGAATAGAGTCCACACCACATAGCCTGCATGTGGACATGCAGGTGCCCTCACCTATCCACCCAAAGACAGTTTTGTTAGTCACTTTTCTCCAAATCTTTATGTTTCATTTCTATGTGTTTAGGCCCCTACTCCTCAGCATGAGGCAGTCGTCTCACTATTCACTGGGGCCTGCTGCCTCATATCTGCCTCTCCTGGCTCTTATCACAGCTGGAAGGGCATCCACCTGCATCCACACACTGAAATCTCATGAAGAGCTCCTTTTCCAGAAGATCCCACGTTGCTGCATCTCTGCCACATCCCAAGTGTTCATTGTTCCCTGCCACACACTAAGAGAGGTAATTCCTGCACAGAAAGATTAGGTTTTTCTCTCCTCCTGTTTTAGGGAGCCTACAGAGGAGAAAACCAACACTTTCAATTGTCTTTGAGGTTAGGATATATAGGCAGAGGTGAGCACATTTGTGAAAGGGAAGCATTACCTCCGTAGAGGTTTCCATTGAGAGGGAATAGGCTTTATGTCTTGCTTTGCCTGACTTAGTGAGGTATATGTTCAACTAAAATGTGTAAAACATCTGATGTGGGTAACTGAGCCCCACAGGGCCCATGGCATTTGCCTACTGTCTACATCCTGTCAGCTGAATGGAAACACAGCTGGGGACTCCAAAGGACATTTATAATACAACAGAGGAATCCACACAGTTGCTGAGGGCCTGGCAGGAGGAGAGGATGTGTTTGGAAGGTTTTTCTGCATGGCTGAGTGTGTACCATGTTGTGTGCATCTGTGGAAAGGACTTTGTTACTGAGCTAGGAGAGCTGGACTCTGGTCTGAGACAAGGGAGCCCAGGCAAATCACAGTTTCAAGGCTCCTACTAGGTATGGGTACGGAACCATGGTAGAATGTACACAGGGCTTAGGGAGTCACATGATAGGCGCTGAGGCATAAAGGAGGAAAGTTGAGGGTCAAGAGCTCTCATGAGGGTGAGGACCCTTGAGCTGTTCCAGATCCTATATCCTTCTACCAGATAATTCCCTGGAGATCTAAAGGTGAATCGCAAAGATGGAAGCCTTCTCTTTTGGCGTGTTCTTACTCCTGGACCTTGCTGTT
The DNA here is from genome assembly GCF_034190915.1 of Cavia porcellus. Classification (NCBI taxonomy): domain Eukaryota; kingdom Metazoa; phylum Chordata; class Mammalia; order Rodentia; family Caviidae; genus Cavia; species Cavia porcellus. Next base: position 27,511,153 of record NW_026947501.1, on the reverse strand, counting down.
GATGATTAAAAACTATTAATGAGCCAACCAATGAATGGCATCCAGATCTGCTCCCTAAAAGTGGAGCAGGCCTTATGCAGTCTGTTCTGAGAGTCAGTTGGAAGCTGAAAGCTGAGGCCACTCTGCACATTCTCTTGGCTCTCTGATATCAGGTAAGAGGACATGAATGAGTATCAGGCCTCTCAGTGTGGGTCCAAAGATCCAAAGAGTTGGGGAGTCTCAAAACTGGGCCATTTTGGCACTTGAGCCTTTTACCTTATCAGCATTACTAATTGGGCAAAGAAGTTTACTAAAGGTCCTTCTGGGGAATATGTAATTACTGCAATAGATAGACCCTAGCAAGGGACTCAAGAATGAGGGACACAGGGTCTGGCTGCCACAAATGTCATCTCAATATACCAACAGCTTTAGAGAAAACTGAAAAGGAATAATACAGTAGGAATTTGGGGGAGTTTATATACCCACACTTCATATGAGTTATTCTACTAACGCCTCAAAGAACCCCTCAGGGCAGGGGTTTTTTTCTTCTCTGTTCTACAGATGAGCATATATAGGCTCAGGGAGATTAAGTGATATGTCAAAGGTCACATAGCTAGAAATGGGAGAAAAATTGGAGGCACCAGTGATCCAGTAATGTTTTTCTAATCCTCACCTTCTAGTACTAGTGGGTTGCTTTCTTTAGGGTGATAGCAGAAGGACATATCCATGGTGCCTGGTGACCATGTGCTGAGGGGTACTAACGTGACTTTCTTTCTCTTCTCTAGAGCTTCAGGGAAGTCATCCAGGCAGGTCTGCCTGTCTCTCAGTGACCATGAAATTTTAGACACAGAAGCAGCAACATGGCTCTTTATCATATCCGCACATTCCAGGAGAGAGTCCAGAAACCAGAGCTGGACTTGTTCTCCAGAGGCATGACTGAGCATGTCCATGCCACCTTCCACCACATGCTGATGCTGCCTAGAACCCTACTGCTTGGGCCTGGGGTGCCTCTCTCCCTATTTCTGGTCACTGGCTCTTGGTTATCATGTCCAGCCTCACTCTGCTCCTCTTCTTGTGGTTCCTTGCCAGATACATCTGGAAACAGTATGTGGACGCATCTTTGCACACTGACCTGGAATATATCACTAAATCCTACCTGAGTGTCCGTGACTCCTGCTTCTGGGTTGCTGAGTCTGGGGGGCAAGTGATGGGCACTGTGTGTGCTCTGCCAGTGGAGAATCCACCACTGGGGAAGAAGCAGTTGCAGCTGTTTCATCTGTCAGTGAGCACGAAGCACCAAGGAGAGAGGATAGCAAAAGCCTTGGTCAGGACCGTCCTCCAGTTTGCCCGGGACCAGGGCTATGGTGAAGTTGTGCTTCATACAACCATGGTGCAGCACAGTGGCTTGGGCCTCTGTCAGGGCATGGGCTTCCAAAAGACAGGCCATTACTTTGTAAATATGCTCTGGAAGCTAAGAGATATCCCTGTATTTCATTTAATCTACCATCTCCCTTCTGCTCAGTATGGGAGCCTGTAACTCATTTCTTTTGTGTTAATGAAAGGTGATTGCATGTCCTGTAGTCACAAATGAATTATGATATTTCTATTACAAATCATAAAATCTCATTGCCTGTTCCCATCTGCGTCCAGCATGTTTGATGGTAGTCTTCATGCAATGGTGGCTCATTTCCCTTTAGTCTTTGTGGATTACCCCGTTTCATTTTTTTAGTGCCATGATAATGTTACTTTTCAGACAACCACATATAAAAATAAATGTACATTTTCTCAGAAGTTGTGGACCAGCAGTTTCTACTGGGTTTGGTTGGTATCTTGTTGGTCTCAAGATATCTGTGCAAATGTCCTAAATTGGTACTGTGTTGGGGATCCAGGATTCATCCTGTTTCACTTGTCTAACTGAGACAGGGCTCAGAGTGCCTAAAGAGTAGTCAAAACAGCAGGAAAGAGAAGTTTCCTCCAAACCGTCTTGCTAATACTGGCTGAAGCCACAGGCAAAGGTTTGAAATTAAAATCGTGTGAAAAGACTTGGGCAGCATTGTGCTGTCTCTTCTCTAGTCCAGATTTGGTGCACAGAAGGATGAAAGCAGAGAGGGTTGCGGTAAAGGTTGTTTTCACAAAGAGATCTAGAGGTATTTGGCCCTCATACTGACTATATCCAGATGGATAGTTGGGGAAGAGTTTTTCCCTGTATACAAGAAGTAGGGATGTTGAGCAAATGACTGTCTTAGATTGTTCACTCTTAGCACCCAGACTGGACCCAGTCCTATCCTCAAAGTCTCCTGGACTCTAGAATCACAGCTGTCTTATCCTGACCATGTCATTCTGGAGGCCTCAGTGTGGGAGAGTGGGAATGTGTTTCTGTGCTGATTTTCATAGGATTGTCTTTGTCTCCAGCTACTTCCTTTCTAATACTAGGGTGCCCATGAGTCTCTGGAGTCTCTTCCTGGGTCCCCCAATCTCAGGCTGACCTTCTGCAAAATGCACAACTCTAAGCACCCCTCAGCCAAGATTTTGTAACATGCAAGCAATATTTTGGATCTTCTCCCAACTGTATATGTATCTTCCTCCCTCCTGAAGGGTCAAGATGGAGAACACCCTGCACCATCACGCAGCTGACCCTGACATGGACCATGGAGCCCCTTTGCCATATTCATTCCAAGTGTCTAAATGCAACTGACTAGGCACCAAAAACATCATTTCTTACTCTTTTCTTGCAGGTCAGCTTGACCCTGGCCTTGGTAGCACTCACAATTCCATCTGCCAACTCATCCCTTTCCTTTGGGTTACATCCCCGTGCTTCTCTGAACTCAGTAATTCATGCACCCATATCACTCCCCCACCATGCCCCTTCACACCAGAGGTTTTTACCTCCTGAGCTGTATTGCCATCTTCTCCTTTAACAGTAGGGCCCTCACAATAGCCCACTGAGGAGGGAAAAGGAAGCTGAAGAGCTTTCTTCATTTCTTGCTGCTACCAGTTCTCCTTGCCCAACAAGGTCATTTCCTCAGGAGCAGTTCCTAGTGTGCACAAGGCTGGGGTGTGACGTGAAGGAGGCCAGGATGTTCCCTATGCTTCGGAAGGGACAAAGGGAAATGGATTTGCTAATCTCACACAAATAGGGACAGGCCCTGCTGGGATCAGGAGCCAAAGAGCCAAGGAGGCCAAATAGGGGCCAGGAGGGAAATTCTACCACACTGAAGTGAATGGGGGCACCCTGCACACTGAGGAAGGGCACCCTCACTGGAGGAGCCTCCCATGGAAGCAGAAATCACCTTATATTCCATTTTTATTTTTCCAACTACCCCATATAATAAGGCTTCCTCACTAGTTTGTGGATGCCTGCAGTTCACTTCCTGATTCTTCATCGGCCGACATCTTGGGCACTATGTTTGCCTTTCCCATCTGTCTTAGTTACTTTTCACTCGTTGCTGAGACAAAATACCTGAAGCCCAAAGTTGGGAAAGGAAAGGTTTATTTCTTACAGTTTTTGGAGGTTTCAGTTCACACTCAGTTGGCTCCTAGGCAGGCGGGCATGGCTGGGCCGCCTTTTATGGCAGCTGCAAACAGCAAGCCAGAACCAGCAAAGAGCAAGACACACCTTCTTCCTGCCATTACATCACATCCTGGCTCCACCCCTATGTGGGTGGAGCACTGACACCATCAATCCAAGCACTAGACAATGAACCAATCACAAATACACAATGCAAACTCATGAGGCCTGGGGGCCACAGCCATAAACCACCATCCAACCCACCTGTTCCCCAAAGTCACAGGACCTGCCCTGCCTTATCAAAAACCTACATTTCTGATTCTGTATCTCCTGCCTGTAAAAGCCTATAATATAAAAGCCCCAGACAACCAGAGGGTGAGGCCTGGCTTTCTTTTTTGTTGGGAGTCAGCCAGGCCTCTATCACCTGTGTAAAATAAAGCTGTTCCCTGCCTCCAAACCCTGGGTGTCATTTGGTTGTTTCTGTTGCCAAAGCAACACCAGGGCCTGGACCTATGCTTTTGGAACCCAGATGCAGCCCTGAAGCCTGATCTACCTGACCTCTGCACTCTCCTAACCTTTGCCACATGCTCTGTTCCCCTCAGGTCTCTTATAGGTCTTCAAGCACTTTGTTGCTGTTAATTGTGAGATGAACTTAAATAAAAAACTCAGTATATTGGTTTAGGACCATCTAAGTGAGCCTGGATGACTGACTTAGAGAAGACTGAAGAACCAACCTCTAAGCTTGTAGTGTGACTTAAATGAAGAGGGAGTCTCACTTTTGATTCTTGGGAGGAGCTGCAGTCTTTGCCATTGCCTTCCAAACTCTGCCTACAGGTTTCTTCTATAGACTTTTCAGACTCTCCTAGAGTAGTCTTCTGCCTTCCAGACCAGTCCCTTAGGCCTGCTGATAAGGACTTGAACAGGACCCTGTAGCGAGCTTCAAGCCTTCCATTTTGACAGAAACCCCCTGCTCTCCAGCTGGTAGGTGGCCCTGTTGCACTCTGCCATACATGACCCTTGAAAGCAGACCCTGTAAATCCTTATACAGAACATCATAAATATCTTCTTCTAATGAACTCTGAATGTTACAGTACCATTAACCTGATATATTCTGGTAGGACTTGGTAGGTCCATGTTATGATTTGTTTAAATGTCCCCCCAAGGCCTCATGCAGTCATGGAGACAGCTGAATCTAGCATTTGTGATTGGTTCATTGTCTAGCACTGGGATTGATGGTATGAGTGCTGCATTTGCTCACAGGCAGGGAGCCAGCATACAACATAAGGGAGAGAAGGAGGTGTGTTTTCCCCTTTTTGCACCTTTGCTCTTGTCGTTGTGGTCACCATGAACAGCTGCCCCTCAGGCATGCCATCCTGCCTTGGAGCCAGCTGAGCATGGACTGAAATCTCCAAAAACTGTTAACTAAATAAACTTTTCCTTTCTAATTTTGGGTGTCAGGTACTTTGTCTCAACAATGAGAGAAAAGGAACTAAGACAGTTCATCAACTTCAGTTTTTACAGAAACAGCAATGAAGATTGGATTAGAATGATAACTTCTGAACAGAAAAGAAGCCTTTTATCCTAGCTGAATTTTGGTTGTTGTTGCAATTTATTCCTTTGCAAGGCAGTGTGATACCCACATGAGATGTCCTATTGCCTACACACCTGTTACAACAAGAGTATTCCTCAATTATATGGTCAAAGACTAATATTAACAAATATTAATCCTGGACAGAATCCTCCTGCAAACACCATGGCAGCTAGCTTCAAGGAGGAAAAGATGGGCAGGAGTGTTCTGAGTAGGTTGGATAGCGAAGGAGGAAGGGGTCTGCTACTCTGACTAGCACCTCCCTCCTCCATGACCACTAGTAATGCCTGCCAGTGGGGCTGTGACATTTCTTCCTGAAGGACTTGTAGGAGGAGTCCAGAGCTGTGCAGGTGCACACATATGTTTATGCTTGAGGAAGGGCATGACTGTGTCGCAAGGAGACCAAAGGCTACAAGAAGTTCAAGGAAACCTCACAAAGTGTCACTCTCCATGAGATGGAAAAAATTGTGCCTTGAGGCATGATACAACATGTAAAAATCAAAAGCAAGCTGTTCAGGCAGTTTGGGGTCACCAGGGTTGGGGAGATGAGGAAATAGGCAATGATGGTTGTGAAGGTACGAGTTTCCTCTTGAACTGATGAAAATGTTTGAGGACTTGATGAAGTGGTGATGGTCAGCCTTGTGAATGTTGCATATGCTGAAGGCTGCATGGAATTTCTACAAGTAGAGACCCCAGGGAGGGACCAAAGTGTTGGAGAATGTGATCTTCTAGCACAAGTGCTTACGTGCTAAGAAGTTTAGAGAGGCTGTAATGTACAATGGGAAAAGATGAAGGTGTAAACAGGGTTGGTTTCCTCTAAGGCATCTCTTCTGGTCTTGTAGATGCTATCACCGCCCTGTAACTCTTGACATGGTTTTTTAAAATTTTGTCTTTGTGTCCTAATCTCTTCTTACCTTTGGGGGACATGTGTATGTTGGAATCCCAGATCTCCCACATTGTATCACTGAGCTGTATCTTTCACTTCCTCATCTTAAAATGCTGCTAGACATATTGGATTAAGAGTTACACTACTGATCTCTTTTTAACTTGTTATATCTTTAAAGGCTCTATCTGCAAATGCACTTTTTTTAGATACTGGTGCTAGGATGTCAACTTATGAATTATTGGCAGATTTAACTCAGCATTTAGCAGACCAACTCACTGTTCTCTACATCTAGGGATGGAATAAATCCTGGTATTTGTATTTACTTTAACTCTGAAGAAAAATGATATATAATACTTTACTATAGAGCTACACTTCCAGTCCCTTTCTGCTGTATCTGCCTTTACACACACACACACACACACACACACATACACACACATTGTAGCAGAAAATGCCCCCCCACCAATCTATTACTTGCTCAAATGACATTTCCTCTTGCAATTCTGCTTGCTTCTATTTCTTTGAAACAACTAGTTACTATGATGTATAATGTAAAAACCAATTGAAGGTAGCCAAATACTCTACATGTTCAAGTTATTGATTTTTTGTGTTATTTTCTTAGTCTCAATTGCATTAGTTTCTATTCTGATGTTTATAATTTTATTTCTTCTATGAACTTTGGTTTTGATATGTTTGTCCTTTTGGAGGAATTTGAGGTCCAATATTAAGTTGTTTATTTGAGCCCATTATGTTTTCCTGATGTGTGAGTTTACCACTTGTCAATTTCCCTCATATGACTGCTTTTATTGTGTTCCATAATTTTTAATATGTTGTATTGACATTTGCACTTAATTGTAAATACTGTTTAATTTCTTCTTTAATTTCCTCTATGATACGTTGGTTGTTCAGGAGGTGGTTGTTTAATTTCCATGTGCTAATGTAGTTTTGTGATTTATTTTGCCATTGATTTCCAATTTCACTGTGCTGTGGTCAGATAATATGCATATTCAGTTCCTTTGCATTTACTTAAGCATGTTCTATGGTCTCTTTGGAAACTGTTTTATGTGCATGGAGAAGAATGTATATTCTTTATTTTTATTTTGAAGAAAATAAAGCCAAATGAGGAAAAAAACCAAAATGGAGTCAGGCAAAACAAAAGGATGGGCATAGTACATGACTAAAAAACCAAAATGCAATGTGATCTACAATGGTTACTACGATGTCTCTTGTTATCTGCAATAGAATGCCCATATCATCAGGCACAATAAAATTGAACATAGCAGTACAGAACAAAATCAATAAAAACAAAACATTGGAGATATTATAGGACCTCAAAAGAAGGTAATAGTCAAACCAGAATGGGTATCATAGTGAATCTTATTGTCTTCAGAGCAGTTGCCTATACTCTCAGATTTGATACTATCAAACATAGCTGATTCAAATAAAATCAGTCAAGACAAGAGAGCAATCAAAACATATTCAAATAAAATCATCCAAAACATGACAGTGAAAGCAATACAGGGTTGGCTGGGGATTTAGCTCAGTGGCATAAGTGCCTGCCTTGCAAGCATGCAGTCATGAGTTTGACCCCCTGTACCAAAAAAAAAGCAATACAGGGGTCAGATTAAGTTAATAGGAAATTAAAAATGGTTACCATAGCATATCCTGCTATCTTTGGAAAAGCTGTCCATGCCATCAAACCTAGTACAAGAAGACAAACTGGAACAGAATATAACCAAACTAAACAGAGTGATGAAAATAATATGGGTTTAAAGTCGTGATACTAGATTACCAGTGTCCTCTACCTTCCCTTTTTAGACAATTCCTCCCCTTTCACTTTCACACTGTACATTTTGTATCCCACTAATTCCTTTAGTTTTTACATTAGGGAGGCAACTCACTATTTACCTATGTGATTCTGAATCTTTTTACCCCTGAGCTTGATCTCAAGTTGTATACATTTACCTACAAGAACCTCAAGGTTTTCCTTCCTTATAGCTGAGTAGTTTTCCATTGTATGAAAGTATTATGTCTTTCCAACCAATCTGCAGCTAAAGGGCAAGCTACCTCCACTATTTTCTGGTTCTCTGTCACATAGAGCACTATTTTCTCATCTTTGACTTTTAGTTCATAAATCCTTTTTAAGGTTAATTATATTTATTATATAGAGCATCTTGATGAACCCTGTCTCCTGATCTACTATATCTGTGTTTCTTTTTATTAATTTATTGAGGCCATCCATGTTAGCGATTATGGTCAATCTTCTCTGCCTCATCTCTGCCATGTTATTTTTCTGCCATTGGTTTTCTACTTTTCTCCTTCATTCCACTGTCTGCACCCTTCAGTGAGCCCCCTCTGCCTCTGTTCCTGAAACCATGGTCCTTTTTTCTTTCTCTAGAATGTCCTTCAGTATTATTTGTAGAGTTGAATTGGTGGTCATGATCTCCCCCAGTTCCTCTTTGTCATGGAAGCATCTTGTTTCTCCATTAATTTTGAGAGATAGTTTTTCAGGATACATCAATCTGGGTTGGAGGTTACTTTACTCCAAACTCTTCTTGATTTGATGGTTTATGTCAAGAAGTCTGTCATGATTCTAATGGGTTTTCCATTATAGGTGATCTATTTTTTTTTCTCTGACAGCTTTTAATATCCTTTTGTTGTGCTGAATTTGTGGGATCTTGATTATTATATGTCTGGGTATAGATCCATTTTGGTTATACCTGGCTGGAGTTCTATATGCCTATATATCTGAATATCATTTACTTTTCCTATGCTTGGGCAGTTTTCATTAATTATTTCTGTAAATAGCCTTTGTATTTCATTAGTTTTTACTCCTGCTTCTTCACTCACATTTTTTTTTATTCTTAAGTTATAGAATCCTCTTGTCATCTAGCCTTTGTATTTTTACTTCTTGGTTCCTTGTCATTTTTAAGAGATCTTTCATTTTGCAATCACAAGTTGCAAACCCGTCTTAGAGTTTTGATAGTCTGTCTTTAGTTTCTTTTGAGCAGCTTTGCCAGCTTTCAAGGAAGTTTTTAATTTCCTGGTAATCTCTTTGAATCTGTTTCATATATTCTAGACTTTTTTTGTATTCTTCATTGAAGGTTTCCCTCCTTTTTCTCTGCTCCTCCATTCTTCTGTTTGTGTCTCCTTGAGAAGTACTTAGCATTTCTTTTATTAATTTTCTTATATCTTCCTGTACTTGTATTAGTATTTCTGTTTTAAGTTCTTTTATAATTTCATCAAGAGATTTCTTTATGATAGATGCTGTTGCTTCAGAAACTGCAGGTGTGCAACCCCTGCTCTTCTGTGTATACCTCTCCTGGGCCAACCCTCCTGGGTTCGAGGCCAGAGATTTTCTTTTGTTTCTTCTTGTCATGTTTCTGGTTTCTTCCAGACAAGTGGATAGTAGGGGTCCCTGGCACTTCCTGTATTGGTTATAATTACTTCAAAGTGTGCTGGCTAGGGATCGCTGCCCTCCCCAGTATGCTGGTGACCACTGGAGTACAAGCAGGGACAGGACAAACTGGCCCCTCCCTTCTGAGCTGGTCAACTACTGGGAGTCTTCACCACATTAGTGTGTGCAGCATCGTCAGGGAAAGTTAGGGATAGCTTCAGGGAAACCTCAGTCTTAGGTATTGGATCATGCACAGGGGTGGGACTCAGCCAAGCAGTTCTCACCAATCTGCTCTGCACTAGGAATGACTGAATGAAGCCAGATGCAGTTCTGGTTCTGGGCTCATCTTGCCCAACTCCAAAATGTCACCTGGCCAATCACCCACTCCCATGGGAGGACTGAGTTCCCGACACTCACCGTGAGCCAGTGAAGTTTTCCGTTCCACTGCTCCCCTCCATGACCACATCCTCCCACCGAGACCCTCGGGCTTGCCAACCCCCAACATCATGGTGACCATGCATCTTTGGATTCCAATGGCATTTCACACACAGTGGGACCAGCTCCAGTGACAGCACATCTACAGTCTTCTGTTCACATTTTTTATTAATTTTTTTCATTTCAATTTCTTCCTGGGAAGAGAGGATCCATCTCCTTCTATCTGGTCTTCTCCAGGATGCTATATTCTAGCATCTGAGCTGTTTCTCTCAGAGAGGCTTTTTACTTTGCTGCTTATTGATCTGCCATTTTCCCAGCTTCCAAGAATATATATTCTGATGTTGTGGAGTGAAGCACCCTGTGGACATCTACTAAGTCCATTTGTTCACAGGTTTGTTTTCTTATATTTCTTTGTTGGTTTATCTATCCATTTGCAAGAGTGAGGTGATACAGCTCCCCACTACAATTGTGTTAGTGTTTATTTGGTTTTTCATGGGTGTTAATATTTGCTTTATGTAGCTGGGTGAACTTGTATTTGGTACATAAATATTTATGATTGTTATCTCTTCTTGGAGTTTTTCCTTCACAAGTATGTGGTAATTATCTCTTTTGATCAATTTTGGCTTAAAGTTTGCATTATCTGCAAATGGAATAGCTACTCCTGATTTTCCTGGGTTCCTGTGGCATGGAGAATTATTTTCCATCTTTGACTTTTAGTCTATGAACTTCTTTTTGGGTTAAATATATCTCTGGAATGCAGCATATTGTTGGATCTTGCTTCTTGATCCATTCCTGAAGTCTGTTTTTGTTTGACTGGTAAGTTGAAACTATTTATGTTGATGATTATAACAGATATGTACTGATTTTTTTCTTTTTTATGTTGTTTCCCTGTTGTTTGTTCCCTGTCTTTCTGGTCTTTTTAATTCCTTGTCCCGCCTGGCAGCTTCCTTCTATTAGTATTCCTGTGTTTGTTCTTTCTAATGTCTTTCAGAGCATTCTGTAGAGCTGGAATGGTGGTCATAAATTTCTTCTGTTATTCTTTGTCATGGAAGTATCTTATTTCTCCATCAGTTTTGAAAGATAGTTTTGTGGGGTACATCAATCTGGGTTGAAGATTGTTTTTCTTTATGTTTGAAATACTTCACTCCAAACTCTTCTTGATTTGAGAGTTTGTGTTGAGATATCAGCTGTGATTTTGATCGGCTTTCTTTCACAGGTGATGTTTCTTTTCTCTAGCTGCTTTTTAATACTTTTTTTCTGCTGAATTCTAGAATCTTGATTGTTATATGTCTTGGTGTAGATTTTAGTCATGGCTATTTGGAGTTTTACATGCTTCATTTTTTTCATATGTCAAATTATATATTCCTTTTTGAGAACTTTTCTGCCATGTTTTCTGTGAAGAGGTTTCTAATGGTTTTTGTGCGGTTTTTTCAAGCTTTCTTACTCATTTTAATCAGTTTTATGTCATTCTTCCTTGCTTCATCTTGTAGCTGTTGGATTGATTTTTCATAGTCTATTGCTATTTTTAAGATATCTTTCTTTTCATGGTTGCTAGTTACATTCCTGTCTTCTAGATCTGATATGCTATCCTCATCTTCACTCAATCTGCTGCATATACTTTCAGTGGTGTTTCTAATCTCCTGAATTTCTGTTTAGATCTGTTTCATTGATTCCATTTTTTGTCTGTGCTTAGCATTCATGGCTTCCATGGTGTTTTTCAGCTCCTCTATTTGTTTATCTATGTCTGCTTTAATGTCTTTTATTTTGATCAACATTCCATTTTTGCACCTTAGAGATTACTTTTCCTGTGGCCTCTTCCATTTGTTTTTTTACTTCTTCTATCATTTCAGAGAGTTCTATTTTGTTATAGATTATGATATTCCTTTGCCCACCCCCAGGCCTCATGTAACATGGATGTGGCTGAATCTAGCATTTGTGACTGGTTTATTGTCTAGTGCTGGGATTGGTGATGTAAGTGTTCCATCTGCTTAAGGGTGGAACAATGGTATGGTGTAACAGTATGAAGAAGGTGTGTCTCACTGTTTTTGCTTTTACTTTTGGTGTTGCAGCTAGCCATGAACAGTGGCCCACCATGCCACCCTGCCACTTGGAGACAGCGGAGTATGAACTAAACCTCCAACTTGTAAGAAATGAACCTTTATTTCCCTAACTTTGGGTGTCATGTATTTTATCTCAACAATGAGTAAAAAGTAACCAAGACAGAATTTGGTACCAGTGGAGTGGGGCCATTACTGTGACCCTACCTGACCATGTGGTTCAAGAACCTTTGGAAATGGCTTGTGGGCAGAGTTTGGGAAGATTCAGAGATATTGCCTGTATGAATAGAGCTGGAACAGCTTAGGCAGTTCTTCAGAGGAGATTCTGGGCAGAGCTCAGGAGACCAGAAGGCTGATGGAAAGTCTGCTGGTAAAGATAAAAGGCTTGAGAGGTTTCTGCTGGGAAGACTGACTTGGCTTTTGGACTCCATATGTTGTGTGTGATGACTTGACAAGAAAATTTGTCTGCATTTTTCTCATGTCCAGAGATTTTGCTGGACACTGAAATTAAGGCCAGTGGACTAATGAATCTGGCAAGGAAATTTCAAGGCAGTCAAATATTGAGTCAGTGGTATGGCTATTGTTAAAAGATTTTAGCCAGATTTGTGTTGTAAGTCAAGAGCAGAGAGCCCAGCAGGATAATTTAAAATGTAAGTTTGGCCAGAAGAAAAACTCCAGTAAGGCTGTGGACTATCAAGATAGAACCAAAACCTTGATTGCTGAGACAAAACAAAGAAATAAAAAAGATGGCCTAGGGCCATCCCAAGAGGCAGTGAGTCTTCATCTTTTGCAGCCTCAAACCACCAAAAGTGAAATACTTTGCTCAGAAGAGAAAGCCACAGAGTGCCATATTCCAGAGTGGTTGACAGAGGCTACAGGAGGTTCCAAAATGCTGGTGACCACACCAGATTCCAGGATGATGGTGACATAGAGAAGATTTTCCTCACACTCAGGTTCAGAGAGCTCAGCAATCCAGGCACTCAACCCCTACAGCCAAGAGAAAAGCCTGGCTATTGCTCCAACTGAGTGCAGACCTTGGTGGCATCCATGTAGTTCTGGTTTTAGATGCAAGGAAAATGCACATGTTCTGAGGGTAAGACAGCTTCCACTGTAAAAGGCCTGGGAGTGTGCCCTTGAGAGGGTAATATGTAAAGATGTTAGGGTGAAGTCAAAGGTACAATGGAAACCCTAGAAGTTTGAAAAATCCAGGGATATGAATCATCCAAGGAAAGCTGTAAAAACCAAGTAGAGGGGGCTTAAGAGACAAGCTTTAGGAGTCAAATCCCTGGAAATGCTGTGGGGGTGGAATCACACAAGCCTTTTGGAACTTGCAACCAGATTGCTTCAGATGCTGAATGTGGAATTCCAGGGCTTAATGTTTGCCCTGATAGATTTTGGACTTGTTTGGTTCCAATCCTTGGTATTCCTCTGTTTGTAACTTTTGGAATGATGATGTTTATCTTGTGCCTTTGCATTTTGGAAATGTTTAACCTTGTTTTATTTGTACAGAGGGTTACAGTTAAGAGTTTACCCTAGATCTCAGAGGAGGTTTGGGACTTGGACTTTTCAGCAATTCTAAAACTTTTAGGACTTTGACAACTCTTGGAGATAGACTAAATGTCTTTTGTAAAAGGATACACTTGAGTATTTGGGAAGGGCAGGAGTAGAATGTTTTTTTTTTTTTAATCGGTACCGAGGATCGAACTCACAACCATCTGCTTGCAAGGCAGGTGCTTATGCTGCTGAGCTAAATCCCCAGCCCCTACAAGGGTAGAATGTTATAGATTATGTATTCCTTTGCCCCCACCCCTAGGCCTCATGTAATTTGGATGTAGCTGAATCTAGCATTTGTGATTGGTTTGCTGTCTAGTACTGGGATATGCAATGTAAGTGTTCCACCTGCCTAGGGGTGGAACAATGATGTGATGTAATGGTGGGAAGAAGATGTGTCTCACTCTTTTTGCTTTCATTTTTGCTGTTGCAGCCAGCCATGAATGGTGGCCTGCCATGCTACCCTGCCACTTGGAGCCAGTGGAGAATGGACTGAAACTTCCAACCTGTAAGAAATGAACTTTTCTTTCCCAACTTTAGGCATCAGGTATTGTCTCAATGAGTAAAAAGTAACTAAGACATATTTGTTGGCTTTTTTTGTAGCAGGGATCAGACTCATGATCTCATGCTTCCCAGGTAAGCACTTGTTCTACTGAACTAAATCCCTGGCCCTATTTATAGACTTTTGATTTCCTCAACCTCTATATTCTGAACTTGTCCTGGGTAGGCCAGGCATTTGGGATTACATTTTGCTTCTTTGTCATTTTCTGTACTTTATTTTGTTTTTCATGTTATGCTTTTAGATTTATAATGTAAGCCTTATCACTGATGTTGAGACTTTCCTTGGAGTTGTCTGTTTCTTCAGATGTCTCGTCCTATTGGCACTGCCATCCTGGGGCAATAGAGGATGGGAGGAGCATGAACTTACACTCCTCCCACCAGCACCACCATGTCAAGGCAGTGGAGGAAGTGCAGAGCATGGACTCACACTCCTCTATAGGCACCAGTATCCAGAAACTGCCATGGCTTTTAACCAAAGCAACCCATTCAAGTGCTCCTCAAAGACATCAAAATGAGGGCAAAAAGCCCATCGACCACTGTTACCAGAAACCTGGTAAAATAAAGCACCTGATATCTATAAGAAAGTAAAGTTTGATAGACAATCATATCCTCTGGCTATGAGTTGTAAGGGTGATGAACAAATATAAAAGCCCTCTTCATCTGCAAGACACAAAAAAAACCTGATTATTTAGGCCCACCTCAACATGAACCTCTCTTTACCCTGTCAGTCATGGATGGATAGGAGAGTCCAAACTCTTATCAAATTGGCACCCTGAGAGCCCACGATCATTGCAAAAGTCAGAAGCAAACCTGTGCTTTTCCTGGTAGACAATGGAACAGAAATCTTGGCCTTCAAAAGTTTCCTCTCTTAAAAAGTGACCACCACTGAGGCAATTGGACTCTTGCTTCTTGCCCCCTCTGCCAGGCATAAACAATGCCGGCAGGACAGCTCACTAAACATGAATTCCTGTCCTCAATCCAGTCAGCCTCCCCCTAGTTCAACCCAGAGAGGAAGATGATGCTTGCCTCAGCCTGAGACAGATAACTGCAAATCCTGAAATTTTGAAAACTCTCTTCCTAGAGGAATGAGCCAAGACTTGCTTTAGGGCCTGACCACCAACCATGCTCTGTGGTTCCCAACCCATACACCCTTCTCAGACTGTTACTTCCAAATACCACCTGATTGACTTGTCTGGATTTAAAAGATGCCTTCTTCTGTTTGCAAATTGTCCATGCTAGTCAACCCTCTTTGCCTTTGAACAAGAAGATACAGAGATGGGATAAAAAGGGCCAACTCACTTGAACTATTGACATGAGGGTTTGACAACTGTGCATTTACTTTTGGGGAGGCTCTGACAAGATTTGGCCACTCCAAGACACCTACTTCTCTGCCCCTCTTGACCACATGCTTGGTCCTAAAAAATGCCTACTTCTGCCTTTCTTTGGTTACCGCCAGTCAGCCCATTTTCACCTTTAAATGGAAGGGCCCCAGCTCTGATCTCAAAGGTTAAGTGACTTGGACTCACCTCCCAGATGTTCAAAAACTTGTTTGCCCTCTTTGGACATGCTGTCACAGCTGACGTCACTGGTTTCCCAACACAAAATATCATTGCACTTCTGACTAATGACACCCAGCCTGCCAGCTGAAAGGCAAAAAAGCTCTGTTACAATATCTGGCAGAAAGTGGTTATAAAATAGAAACTTAACAAATTTCTTGGAGCTTCTAGCTTCTATAGAATCTGGATCTTTGAGTTCACAAAAACAGTAATGCTTACTCAGACTATCAGCCCCTGTGCAAATACTTAGATCCAGTCACTAAGGACTGCCTCTCCCTTTGCCTCCATGCTCTAATATCCATGGTCCTTCTGATAAAGACCGACAGTCTCGCCTTAGACCAAGACTTAACTATCCAGGTGCTACTTGTGGCACTGAACCTCCTAAATAACTGTAGACCACTCAATTCTGCCATATACTTGCCAATTTTGCTGGGCCTTCCAAATCATGATAGCTTGCCACTGAGTGATAAACTGTTCTTGAGTTGATCAGTCTTAAAAATGAAATCCCTGACAGATGCTGAGTACACTCTGTTTACAGATGGAAGTAGCTCTGTTAGAAATGGAGTCCGACAGGCTGGGCATGCTGTGATCACCTTGGACAAAGCTATTTTGACCCAAGATCTCCTGCTACTGCCTCCTGCTGCTGTTTGGAAACCTGCCACCAATGATGCCAAACCTGCACTCTAATCCAGTTCAGAGGCTTAAGCCCTCTTTGTGAATCCAGATGACTGAAACATCAACCTCAGCCAGAAAAACTTTACCTGGTACTCCCAGAAGATCTATCTGAATCAGAACCAGACCTACCCCCACCATACATTCTGCAAGCTCAAGCCACAGTGTTGGCACCCATGGCCCTGCAGCCAGCTCAGGCATCTGTGTCACTGGCCCTGACCTCCCCCTCTGCCCCATTTAAAGATATATAGATAGACTTAGTGCTCACCTGCACCTATGGAGACTGGCCCAAGACATTCCATAACCACACTGAAATGACAATAAAAGTTTGTAAGGTCCTGGCAGTGAAAAATCATCCCTAGATATGGCTTACCCTTGACCTTTGTTAGAGACAATGGAACTGCATTTGTAGCAGAGAAAACTCAAAAACTAGATTACATAAAACCTACATACAGGGTACAGGCCACAAAGCTCTAGAAAAGTTTTTAAAAAGCAGCTTGTAATCAGCTCCATAAAAATTTAGCTGAAAGACCAGCTATACCTGTAGACATCCCTGTACACACATATAACCCAGGTGCATACTAGCATCTCTTAAAGTTTCAGAAATCCAGGCGTAGATCCACCATTCTAGAGTCCTGTTGAATTTCTGGAGAGTTTATGCAGACCTGAAGAGACAGTGGACTGAAACCCCTGTTCTGGTCACTTCGGATGCTGACCAAAATGAAAGCTGGGGACACCATTCACAAGGTTGTTCCATACCTCAATACATTATTCTCCTTGATTTTTGTGCCTTTGCAGTCTGCTTACTCCAGTACTTACTTTCATTTAAAATAGAAAATGACCAGTAAGGCCCTTTCCCTTTTCTACAGTTGACCAAGATTTGACAAGTGTGCAAGGTACATTAGACACATTCCAGGGTAAAACTGACTCCTTTGCCAGAGTAGTGTTAAAACATGTTTCTTCCTAAAAGCAACTTGGGGAGAGATTTTATAATAAGGAAAAGCTTTCCAATCTTAGAGGCTTTGACTAGGACACACCCTAGGACCTCTAACACCGCTAATGTTGCTGCTTCTAACTGGACCTTGTCTCAGAAGATCACATGTAACATGATTTACCAGGGAAACTAAAAAATGGGGGAAATATACCAGAAAATCCACCCCCCCATCCAATCTGTTAGATGCCCAGGTGACAGTTCCTGTTGTAGTTCCAATCTCTTGCTAAGGGCTTTCACTATAATACATACTGTGAAAACCAATCAGACAGCCAAGGACTCTGTACTTTTTTGCAGACCCCATTAAAAAGCCTCCCTCCCTGGGCCTTTGAGGCCTGACATTTTGAGGGACAATTGATTTCTTGTCAGTGTTTGTCAACATACATCTACCTCCAAATTCTGGATGTCATTTCAGTGTTTCTGCTTGTCATTGCAATATAAAATATATATAGTTTATTTTTAAAAGAGATGGGTTAGGCCAGGGATATAGCTCAGTGGCACAGCATCTGCCTGGCAAGTGTGAGTCATGAGTTTGATTCCTGGTACAAAAGACAGAGACAGAGATAGAGATAGAGAGGGAGACAGAGACAGAGAGAGAGACAGAGCCTCTTGATGCACAACATATTGGCCTAAAACTCAAGCATTCCTTATGCCTCAGCCTCCCAAATAAAATGGCTGGGACTGCATATGTCACTGTACTCAGTTTTCTGTCTCTATTTTTTCATTTTAAAGAGAAAAAACTCAGGAAAAACAATAATACATAGTTTCAAAACAAGATAATAGAAAATCAATGGTGGTTAATATATTGCATATTATTATCTTAAAAGTAGTTGCTCAGATTACAAGATATAGGCATGCCAGGAAGAGAACCAGAACTCCCGAGATCTGGCCATGGTGGGACTCAAGCAGCTTATTCACCCGCCCTCTTGGTAAGAGCCTTCGGTGCAGGCCAGGAGGAGAGCCATTACCTGTGAGCCTACTGCCATGCAGGCTGAAAATCCTTCCCCCTCCCATTCCCCCATAGCTACTGGGGATAGATATCTCAGCATCTCTTGGGAGGATCACCATATGCAGTATAGCAAATTTGGGGGATTTCCTTCTATCTTCTGTTTGAAGGCAAATGTTGTTTTCACTGTTTTGTTTTGTTGTTTCTTTTGCTCTATTCAGTACTCTCAATTGGTTTTATAAAGTTCTATTTTTGGTTTGATTTTGCTATATACCTAATTGACTGGAAAACTATTGTGAAGTTAAAAAGATATACCATGTACCTATTACTACTATCCCAGTATCCTACTGTGAAATCCTGTACCAGTTTCACTGCATTGTCTTGATTGGCTTTGTTCTGTCTTGTGCTGTTGCATTTTTACTACTTTCAAAATAAAATTTAAAAAAGAGATATAGACATGCAAAGTTGATCAAAAACAATCTAAGCAGAAACCATTCTTTTCAATGAATTAATAAAAATATTAGTATAATTCTCTTAGCTACTATATATATATATATATATATATATATATGTTTTGTTTTCTTATCCTCTTTTTCTCCTTTTCCCATTCTAGTTGTTCTTTCCTTTTGTCAGCTCTATATTTTTAATTTCTAAGAGATGATTTTCATTTTTTGAATGGACCATTTTCTTTTGTAGAAAATACCACCATTCTTTGGCTGAAAATATAGTTAGTTCTGTGGTAGAGGAGAAGCCTAGCAGGAGAGAATTTTGGATTTGATCCCTAGTGGTGCAAAAAGATTTTCTTGTGTTTAAAACAATGCATTATCTTATATTTCTAATGTTATGAGTTTTTAAAGTTTATTCTGTTCCTTGCATCAATTTTATTTTTCACATTTGTTTATGTATGTGTTGCTCATGTTGGAGATATTGCTGTTATACCTAGTGACCATGTTTCTTTACTCTGGCCATAAGATTGAGCCAAAGAGTTTATGCAAATGTTATTCTTCTTCTTTTTTTTTTTTTTTTTTTTTTTGTCTTTTTCCTTTTTATCGGTACCGGGGATCGAACTCAGGACTGCCTGCTTGCAAGGCAGGTGCTTATGCCGCTGAGCTAAATCCCCAGCCCCTGGAAATGTTATTCTTACTGTGTTAGACTTGTAATGAGGTGGCTAGGCAGTTTGTTGTTACTTACTTCCCCCCTGCAGGACATACTTGGTCTTTATTTTTCCCTGACATTGATCATCTTTAACAATTTTACTGCCATCTCTAATCTATCATTTATCATCAATCTCATTCTCTGGTACATTGGGAGATTTTTCTTTTTATTGTTATGATTATTTTAATAAACTTTTTTCTATGAATGAATGCAGCCAGGCCTATGAACTCAGAAAAAGAAAATCAAAAGGAATTTACAGCAATTATTTATTTTCAAAGTTCAAAGTAGCTCACCTCATAGAAAGACATCAGAGCTTGTGGAAATTTTTCTTAAAATTTTTTTCGGTAGTGAAGTTTTCTGGATAAAATTAAGCAGTATTTAATAACTGGCTTGCTGTTGTGAGAGCCACCGTGGAATAAATTAGCATAAAAATAGGTGAAAGTCTTATAACTAACTGTTCACGCACAGACATAATCAACGAGGTCAGTTACTCTTCTGGTGCTCCTGCTCCTGCCCATGTGTCCCATTAGAAGCGAGGCTTGCACAGGCTGTGCTGTGGTCAGAGGCTTAGGGTCTCAGATACTTCTCTAATGTCTTGCCAATCAGTTAACTTCATGTGGACTCTACATTAGTAGAAGGCAACTCCACTAAACTACAGTTCAAAGGGTTTCTACTTTGCCTAAATTTTCAAAGTCCCCTTCCTTAGAACTTTCTGATAGGGCCTCATGGTGTTCTCTTGTTCTGATTAGAATGAGATTTTGGCTTTAAATTATATCTCCCAGTCATTTGCTGGGGGTTGGGAAGGAGCTAGAGTTGGAGGCATAAGAGCCCAGGAAGTGAGAATTTAATTGCTATTAGATTGCTTTTGGGGTTCTCAGTCAAGTGAACCTGATTTTGGGTGTATGTGCACTATTCTGAAGGAGTGGAGCTGAGTGTCCTAAGTCATAATTTGAATCTACAACATGATTCCCTACACTGCTACTATGCAGAGAGGTCCACCCAATGTATTGTCTAAACCTACTTTCCAAGGAAATTTTAGCAATAGTCCCAGAATTGTGTTAAGAAAGCAAGTCCATTTCTGTTATTCTCCTCTTGTGGCTCTCAGGTTTCATTTTAAAGCTTCTGCATCTGATTCCAAGTTGTCTTTTCATTGCACTCTGTTGTGTCTTCCATGTCTGCATGTCAGCACCTCTTATGAGTACTCTGCTCCACACACTATGTCCTTTGTATTGCAGGTTGTTCCCTTGACTGCAGGGTCTTTTGCGCAGTCTCTGTAAACCAGTTACTCTCATTATATGGGAGTTCTCTCACTATGGTGTCAGCACTGCAAATGTGTATGTGAAATGTTTTCCTTCTAAACTGTGATGTGGTCTGTCCTAAAGGGTCTGTTGAAGGTCAGCTTTTAGACTCTGTAGGCAGAGCACAGAATGACTTGGAGGGGGCCGTGATTTGACAGCTACAGGATGTGGAAGACGTTTTCCATGCTGTTTCCCAAGCTGTCCCCCATACTGTCAGCTCAAATGGAACATGTATTTTCCTTCAACTAGCTTTGAGTTCCTTGGTCATAGAATGCCTCTTATTCTCATTTAGTAAAGAACATCTTTGTTCTCATTATGTTTCAGACAGTGTGCTCCTTTAAGAAACAGGGTGCTCCTTTAAGGAACAATGTGGTTAGTAAACCCACTCCTTGTGTGTGCCTATGCCACCAGTCTTCCTTCATCAAAGCAGGAGTCTTCACCAGAGGTCAGTCTCAATATTAATTGGGAAACAACATCCCCAGTATTGATTGGGGAACCCCAGTGTTAACTTGGAAACTACCCTTTGTACCAATTCCTTTTCCTAAAGGCACCTTGTGTCATTATTAATTTCATTTATATCTCATGCTATATGAACACAGAATCTAAGGTATCACCTCAAAATTTGTTATGTCTTGTATCTAGATGTCTTCCCAAACTCTTATGTGGTCACAGATGGGACTTTTCAGAGTCCTAGGGTGTGGTAATTTTCATTTCTCACATTTTCCCCAAACATGTGTTTTAGATTCATGCATACCAGAATTATCTGTAGTTTATCCCTTCTTTATTAGTGAGTAACGTTTCACTGTACAAATTTCCACTATATATACATTCGTGTGTTGTTGGTCATTAATCATCTCCAGTTTGTGGTTATTACAAGTGAAGCTGATATGAAAATTTATGTATAAGTTTCAGGACAGTTCTCTGGGTGACCTTGGACTAGCCCAGGTTTCTCTCCATTCTCATTTATGGTTTCGAAGAATAATTGATGTGCACTGGAAATGCAACTGGCTTCCATACGGATAAACCAATGGTCAGACCAACAGCCAGAATAGGGCTTATTCTGTTTTACCTAATCATAGGTAACCTTTAATGCTATAGATCAGTACATCTCTCTCTTTCCAAGAAGAATGTGCATCTTTTTGAAGTCTCTTAGCCATTGTGAAAGTGGTGCATCCGCAGAAGATATTTCATATATCTGGGTAGTTTTCTAGAGCCTTGGGACACCAATTCACAGTGAATCCCAGGGTTCTGTTTACCTCCCTGCTCATCTTTCCTTGTGTCCTACTGGCTTCAGACAAGTCGCCAATCAATGCAAAGTGAATCTGCTTAGTTTGAGCAACACAGCCAAGTCAGGGATCATCACAATCCCAGGCCCAAAATTATACTATAAAGCTATTGTGATAAAAACAGCATGATATTGGCAAAAAAAAAAAAACCACCCAGATCTGAAGATCAGTGGAATAGCACATAACATGCAGACACATCCCCAAACACACTCAGCCACCTTATCTTTGGTAAAAGAGCCAAATGGGTTCAATGGAAGAAAGATAATCTGTTTAATAAATGGTTCTGGGAAAACTGGCTCCCCACATGCCAAAGACTTAAACTAGACTTACGTCTATCATCTTTCACTAAGACCAAATGGATCAAGGATCTAAATATTAAAACAGAAACACTAAATCTACTGGAAGATAAAATAGGCAGAAATCTCAAAGACACAGGTGTAAGCAGAGCCTTCATGAATAAAACCCATACTGCTATGGAAATGGTACAAAGAATCAACAAATGGAACTTCATCTTATCAAAAAGCTTTTGCAGTGGGTTTCACGGAGGAGAGTTGGTACACAGGCTGTAGGGAAGACAACCAGACACCATCCCCTTCCTGTTGACCTGTGCACTCGCGGACCTCAGGGAAGAAAACAAGAAGCCAGCCACTTCCTGGGAGTCAGTGCCATGTACGGGCCAGAGGAATGACAATCAAAGGCCAGCCCCTCCCAGTGCATGGGTTGGGAGACAAGAAGAGCGAATCCCCACCCATCTGCCATGATCGGACTGGGTGATCCAGAGAAACACAGGCTGAGATGATGACTATTGAAGTAAGATACAACTTAATGCTTGTAGTGTTTAGTGTTTCATTGACTTTGCAGGCCTACAGCGGGTAATCTGATCATCTATTTGGAGGATAACAATATGCAGTATAGCATCTATGGGGTGTCTCCTTCTGAAGGAGGTAGCCATAGTTAATTACCTACCATCTTATCTTAAAGTCCTGTATCATTTTCATTGTTTTATTTAGTGTGGTTTTATTATTTTGTCTTGTTTGATTTTGTTATATCTGATATTGTTATATCTGATGGCATAGACAGCTCTTTCAAAGATAACAAGATATATTATGATAGCTATTTTGGATTTGCTATTATCTTGCTTTGAAGTCCTGTACTGCATTCATTGTTTTTATTTTTATTGGTTCTATTTAGTTCTCTTTTGTTTGTTTTTCCTGTGTCTGATGGTATGGGCAGGTAATTTGAAAACAACAAGAAGCATTATGGTTGATTTCCCATTATCTTATTTTGAAACTCTGTATCACTTACACTGTTTTGTTTTGATTGGTTTCATTCTGTTTTGTTTTGCTTGGGTTTAGTCTTTTAAAATAAACATGAAAAGAAAAGCTTTTGCATAACAAAAGAAATCACCAACAGAGTGAAAGGACAATCCACAGAGTGAGAAAAAACTATAGCTTGTTGTACCACAGACAAAGAACTTGTATCTAGAACATATAAGGAATTGAAAAAAACCAGATCTGACAAACTCAAAGACCCAATCCATAAATGGGTATCTGAGATAAATATATACTTCTCAGATGAATAAATACAAATGACAAATAAATATATGTGAAAATGTTCTTGTATTTTTGGTCATTGGTCATTCAAGGAATGCAAATTAAAACAACACTGAGATTCCATCTTACCCTAGAAAGAATGGCTATCATCACGAAATCAGTTAATAACAAATGATGGAGAGACTGTGGGGGGAAAAGTAACTTTTCTCCACTGTTGGTGGAATGTAGTCTGGTGTAACCACTATGGAAATCAATGTGTAATTTCTTTAAGAAATTAGGATTAGAGGTCTCATTCGATCTAGCTTTTCCCTCTGGGTATCTTCCTAGAAGAATTAAAAATATCATACCACATTGAGAAATGTGCACACGTGCACACACACACACACCCATTTACAGCAGCACAACTGGTAACAGCTAAATTTTGGAAACAACTCAGGTGTGCATCAACTGAGGAATGGATAAGAAAGATGTGGGGTTTTTTTAAATAATGGAGTACTATTTAGCCCGAAAGAAGGATAAACTTGAGACTTTTATAGGTAAATGGATGCAACTCAAGATCATACTCATAAGTGAAATTAATCAGACAAATATGTGTAAACATGCTATTGTCTCACTAGTATGAAAAACTGAACTAGTAAATAACATGAAAATGTACAATAGATACTGTGAATTAGGAAGAAACTGTTCAAAAGAAAAGACAAACTGTAATGGGGGAAAGGAGAAAGGAAGAAAGGACGAAGGAAAAGATATACGTATATGTAAGATAGTTATACAGTTAGCTTCCCTTAGTTCCTTGAAAAGAAAACTTTGTGCTAATATTGTTTGAACAAGACATCTTGCTTGTATCAACAACCTTTGATCAACAACCACAAAGACAATAAATAAAATATCAAGTATTGTAATGGTCCAACTAACCTGTTTTGAATTTGGTTTCATTTCATTGTTATGTTTATCTTTTTTCTTTAAAATAAAATTTCAAACCAAAACAAACAAACTGAGGTGTATCTGCTTGACATGTTTTCATTCTTTTGGGTGAATACTGAGAAGTGGAACCAGTAGGTATGCTAAGTATATGCTTAAAGTTTTTAAAGAAATCAGAATTTGTCCCAAGCTACCATATATTATACATTCAGAACAGAAAGATATGAGACTTCTGCACATTTGACATGGTACTGCTATTGTTTTACATATTTTCTCATTGTACAGTAAATTCACATTCTCAAGTGACTAATGAAGTTGAGGATCTTTTGGATGTATTTTGATCTTTTGGAGAGTATGTGTTTAGATGTGAATTAGATTTTATTTTTTTATTTTATTTAAGGAGAAAAAGAAAACAAAACAGAAAAAGGGTACAAGTTATACAGAATTTCAGAAAAAGTAAACAGTAGGAAATCACTAGTTAATTACATATTGTCATCTTAGAAACAGTTGTTGAAGTTACAAAATTAAAGCATACAAAGTGGACATTCAAACAGTGAGACTGCAAATAGTTCTGTTCAATGATCCAACAAAACTCAGTAATATGGTTATCTATCTTATACACTTAAATATATATGCAGTTATATCTTTTAGAGAACTTTCTTTCCTTTCTTTTGTACAATGACAATTACACATTTTGGGTTTTATTACTCCCACAGTTCTTACTACTTTTTTTTTTTGAAGAAAGTAAAACCAAATGTGACATACCAGGACAGAGTCAGTGAAATCAAAAGGATGGACATAATACATAATTGTAAAAACAAAATACAAGGTGATCAACAATGGTTACCATAATGCCTCTTGCTATCTTAAAAAGAATTGCCTATATCATCAGTTATAATAAAATTGTACAAAACAGTAAAGAATAAGACCAATAAAACCAAAACATTGGAGACATCAGAGGACTTCAAAAGAAGATAATAGTCAATCAGAATGGGCGTCACAATGAATCTTATTGTCTTCATAGCTGTTGCCTATACTTTCAAACTTGGTACTATCAAGCATAACAGAATAGAGGAAAATCAGTCAAAACAAGATGGTGAGAGCAATACAGAGTTTCAAATCAAGTTAATAGGAAATCAAAGTGGGTTACTATAATATATCCTGCTATTTTTTATTTATTTTTCCCTTAATTAAAAGGATAAAAATGAAAAAGTAGATAATAAAAAGGAGATTGAGATAAAAAAAGAGGGCATAACAACAAAACAGCGCAGGTCAAAACATAGCCATTTAAGCAAAATAGTGTTTCACCACAAGATAATCTCGACATAATAGTAGTTACCATAGTGTCTCTTCCCTTAAAATCTTTGGGTATAACTTTGTATACTGTAGCATCAAATGTATCAAGACAATGTAAAACTGTTCAAGAGAATGACAGTATTACAGGGTATTTAGAATCAACTAACAGAAAATGAACAATGGTTTCTGTATAATCTCCTTGCCTATAAAAGTTTTTGTTTATATTATCACATATAATAAAATCCAATAAGATACAACATGTAAAAACCCATGGAGACAGAAGAACAAAAGCTTGATGGGACTTCAAAACAAGAGGATATTAAATCAGCACTACCTATTATGATGTCTTGTTTTCTCCAAAATGGCTGTTCCTACCATCCAACCTTCTCTGCCTCATTTCTGTTGAGCTCTTTTTCTGTCATTAGTTGTCAGTTTGTCCTCTTCATTTAGCTTTCTGCTCCATTCATTGTGACCGCTCTGCCACTGTTTCTGGAATCTTGGTATTTTTCATTTTTAGAATATCCTGCAGTAATCTCTGTAGAGTTGAATTGGTGGTTGCATATTCCCCTAGTTCCTCTTTATCCTGGAAGCACCTTGTTTTTCCATCAATTTCTAGGGACAGTTGTGTAGGATATATCAATCTTGGCTGGAGGTTATCATCTTTCAAAGCTTGAATTATTTCCCCCCACGCTCTTCGTGATTTGATGGTTTGTGCCGAGAAGTCTGCTGTAATTCTGATGGGTATTCCCTTGTAAGTGATCTGTTTCTTGTCTCTGATGGCTTTTAGTATTCTGTTCTTATATTGGATTTCTGGAATTTTGGTTATTATATGCCTGGGTGTACTCTGTTTGGGTTGTAGGTGGCTGGGGTCCTGTGTGCCTCATACATCTGAGTGTCTTTACTTTTTGCTAAATTAGGGAAATTCTCCTGGATTAGTTCTGTGAATAGCTTTTGTAGTTCATTTGTTTGAGTCCCTACTTCTTCTTTTATGTTCTTAATTCTTGAGTTATGGATCCTCTTATCATCTTCTAGTCTTTGTATTATTGCTGTTTGTTTTCTTGTTATTTTTAAGAAGTTTTTCATTTCATGCTCCCACCTCACAAATCTGCCCTCCGGTTCAGATAATCTATCCTTAGTTTCTTTCAAGCTGTTATGCCAGCTTTCAATAAAGTTTTTAATTTCCTGGTAATCTCTTTGAACCTGCTTCACGTATTCTGTTTTCTCTATTTTCTCCATCAAACAATTCTCCCCTTTTTTTCTGTTCTTCCATTCCACCATCTGTTTTTTCTTGGGTGGTGCTTAGCATTTCTCTAACTATTCTACTTATTTCTTGCTTTATTTCATTAAATACTTCATTTTTGAACTCGTCTATGAAGCTCCGGAGATACCACTTTATGTCTATAGGTGCCATGTTTGATATTACATGTTTTCTGTTTTCATTCTCTTTTGCATTTACCTTTCCTGCATCAGTGTTCTCAGGATTGGGGACTGAGGACTCTTTCTTGTTGCTCCCTTTTCCCATACTTTTTGTTCCTTCCATACAAGTGTATGTGGGAGGCCCAGTTTTTTTTTTTTTTTTTTTTGTCTTTGTCTGTTACAGTTTGTTTGAATTCACCAGCTAGGTGTTCCCTCCCACTGCAGTGTACTAGGGAGACACAGACCTGTGCAGCCTCTGCTGGGCCCGCCCCTCCAGGTCAACCTACTGAATGCTTCACTGCTAGGGTGCACTGCCAGGCGCAGGGACCTGATTTGGGCCAGCCCACTGGATCCCAGTCCGCGGTGTCACCAGGCCAAGCGCTCCCCACCACTCCCGCTTGAGAGGGGAATATGCGACTAAAGTCATTGCAGGGCCCTGTTCCGGCTAGTCTGCTTGTTCCCAGAATGACCTCTGTTGGAGCCTCCCAGTCCATGAAAGGGTCCCCATTTCTCTCAGTCACCACAGATCGATGCAGGGCTCCCTGCCAGATCCGCTCTCGATGCCGTTTGGTTCACTGACTCCTGCTCTCAGAGCCCTAGTGCATCTCTCTCCCTGCCGTGCGGACCAGGACACAGCAGTAGCAGCAGAAAACCCGAATCACGGCTTCCAATGGCGCGGGATCCAGCCTCCGCACTGAGATTCCATCCGTTCCCGCCATAGCACCAGGATTGCATCTCCAGCTGGCCTCCCCCAGCCCAGCTCTTCCCTGGGTCAGCAAGGTACATCCCCTCTCATGTAGGACCCCCCACACGGCACCGCCCCTGCATTCTAAACTGGTAATCTCAGAGAGCCTCCATGGCTGCTGTTATCTGTCCACCACGCTCTCCTAGCAGATTTTCTTATTTTTATGTTGTAGGGTTTCTTTAAAATTTTTTTTGGTACAGTTCTTGAAATTGAACCTAAGGCCTCACAGCAAGTTATATTTCCAGGTTGTTTGTTTGTTAGAAATTGCATTTCCAGTTGGTTTCTCTCAGCTTAGTTCATTCTTGGGTCAGCAGGGTACATCTCCCCTCGCTTAGGACTCCTCACACAGCACCACTCCTGGATCCTGAGCTGGCTGTCTCAGAGAGCCTCCTTAGCTGCTGTTATCTATCCTCCATGTTCTCCCAGAAGGTCAGTGTACTGGATTCTTACCATAAAACACTTTATACCCATCTGTTCACATCCTACACTTCACTTCTTCCTAGTCTGGCTCTGCTCTTCCAAGCTACTGGATCTTTTTCCTCAGTATTTTACATCCATGACTTCATTTCATTCTCCTATCAGTCTTATGAGAAAGATGCTGCTTTTAGCTTCATCATACAAGAGGTAATGAAAGATTATAGAAATACTGAGTCACTTTTCTGAGGTTATACAGCTAGTGTAAACTTGTGTTTGATAAATGATTGAATTTTTTGCACCACTTTACTCTATGTACTCGACTATGTCAATCAAGATAGATTTAATCAAGAGTCAGGAAACTGGAACTCGTCTCTGAAGTAAATATGTTTTCCTTGAAGGCCATAATGTCTCCTCCAACTGTTCAGCTGCACAGTTACAGTCTATGGCCCAAACAGCCATAGACAAATACATTAAAAAGACATATTTGGGTCTCAGTCAACCCTGATTTACAAAAACAAGTTGTGGGCAGGATTTGATCAGAGGTCTGTATTTGTGAACTTGTGGTCTGCGTGACAAACAGCTCCTAAAGCTGATTGATATAATGGTTGATACACTGTGTCAACTTGAGAAGTCTAGAAGCTTAACTAAGTAGCTCAGCAATTCTACATCCTGGGGTGTAGAGGACTTGCCCCACCTGTTCTAAGATGTAGTTCATTGTGTCAATTTAAGAATTCCAGATCCAGCTATGTTGGAACTTGGGGAGCTGAGCAAAAAAGCAACAAACTCTCCTTCATGGTAAGTGGTGGTAGCACAACTAGCAGCCAGCACACTAGAGAGAGAACAAGTCAGTGTCTCCCATGAGCCTACCCATGCACGGGCTAAGAATCAAACATCCCATGCCCCTCCATCCCTCTGATAGCAATGGAAAGTTGTTGAGGTCAGCCAGAGTTGATAGCAACTAAGGCACATAAACCAACTAAATGCTTATACTGTTGGGTTGATTACCCTGACCTGGGGACAGAGACCTGAGCATCTCTTGACTGTATGCAATATTTGACTCTCTGGGTAATTATCATAAAATAATACAAGTTATATGTCCTGTGTTAAATTGTTTCCCTTTCAAACTGGACTACTATGGATGTGGCTCAATTTCTTCCTTTAAGATGGGATGTTTCCACATGTGATACGTAAAGAAGTTTGGAAAAGCCTCTGCTCCTTTCTACTTTTGTTTGGAGCTCTTCAGGGAGACCTTGACCTCTGTGTCAGTCAAACTGCTGGAACAAAATGAAACCCAAATGCCCAAGACTGCAGCCAACCCAGGACGTTATCAGAGATTGCTGAGACCAGCAAAATCCCAGCCCAACTCAACAGAAACTGCTGGCTCACAACTTCTGAGAAAATGTATGTCAGTTATTGTGATGTGGTTGTTTTCAAAAGAAACATGATTGTGTCACTAGAAAAATGAAGAGGGAGCAACCCACAAAAACAGAATGGAAAAGAGGTGCCACCGCCTGAACACCACCATCAAACATGCTGGACACAGATCGGTATGAGCAAAGAGACTTTAGGGTTTATAACACAAACATCATAGTTTGTGACCACCACAGACTCAACCAGGTTTTGTTCTTTTAGAAGAGAAAAAAGCTGAAAATGACAAATGAACAGATTTTCAAACTAGTTAGTAGGACAGTTACAATTAATACATTATGCTTTATTGTCATCATAGTAGTTATTGAGAGAACAAGATATAGGAATGCTGTCACTCAAATTGTGTTAATACAAAGGAAACAGATCACAGGCCCCCATCCCGAGCGGATGGGAGGTGGTAAATTAAACGAATCCAAGAAATGCCTGTTAGTTTCCAGAGTATACTCTCAAAAAATTGGCCTGTCTTCCGGAAGCCCATGCCCTGATAGAGACCCAGGGCACTGTGCTGCACCGCGGTTGTATCAAGCACAACTTCACCATAGCCCTGGTCCCGGGCAAACTGGAGGACAGTCCTGACCAGGGCTTTCGCTATCCCCTCTCCTCGGTGCTCCATGGCTACTGCTAGGTGAAACAGCTTCAACTGCTTCTTCCCCAGGGGTGGATTTGCCACTAGCAGAGCACTCACAATGCCCACTACCTGCCCCCCAGACTCGGCAACCCAGAAGCAAGAGTCGTGGGCACTCAGGTAGGTCTTGGTGATGTCAGCCATGTCAGTGCGCAAACATATGACAATTGCATGCTTCCACATGTATCTGACAAGGAAACACAAGAAGAGGAGCAGAATGAGGATGGATATGACAGCCAAGAGCCAAGAACCAGAGACCAGGAATACCAACAGGGCCACCCCAACCTCAAGCAGTAGGTTTCTAGGCAACATTAGCGCGTGACGGATGGCGGCAGGGACATGCTCAACAAAGCAGCTGCTGTACAAGTCCATGACTGGTGTTTGGTCTTTCTCCTGGAATGTGCGGATGTGGTAAGGAGCCATGTTGCTGCGTCTGTGTCTAAAATTTCACAGTCCTTGAGAGACAGGCAAACCTGTCTGCAGCCCTTGAGAAGAGAGGAGAAGTCATGTGAGCGCCTCATCATCTCTGGTTGCCCAGGCACCATGGATACCTTGCTCAGTGTGTGTTCTTCGGCTGTCACCCAAAGGAAGCAACCCACCAGTACTAAAAGAAAGTGAGGGTCAGAAATATGTTATTGGAACACTGGCTCCTCCCATCTTCCTCCCATTTCAGGATGTGTGACCTCTTATATACTTAATACTTATATACTTAATTTCTCTAAGACTGTGTTCAACTCACAACAAGGGAAAAAAAGAAAACTGCCTACTAAAATTGTCTGTGGCTTTATTAGAATCATGTGTATGAAATGCTGGTATATAAAGTCCCTTATGCCACAACAGGTTCTTTAAGGCTTTCTGTATATTGACATGGCACATGGGGCAGTCAGACCTTGTGTCCCTTGCATTTTGGTTCATTCCTAGTTCAATCTATTACAGTAATCCAACATTGTGCTGCAGGAAATTAAAAAAAACATCTTTTTCCCAATTATAAATATATTGGATGCTGATAAGGTAAAAGGTTCAAATTTCAAAATGGCCCAATATTGACATTCTCAATTCTTTTAGTTTCTTTTCTTGTTGCTAAGACAAAATAACCAACACTTACAAGTTATAGGAGGAAAGCTTTATGATACTTCACAGTTTGTAGCTGTTTCGGTCCACAGTCAGTTGGCTCCAAGACAGGCCAGCATAACAGAGGAACACTGCAGAGGAGGAACAGTTCATGTCAGGCAGGCAGGAAGCAGGACATAGAATCCAGGCTATAAACCTACTGGATGGTGCCACATGCCCAGGGTGGGCTTTCTCATTATCGACACCCAGAACTATGCTAAACCAACCAGTACATTAATTCGCTTATCACACACCCTCAATCTGCATTCACAAACCTAGATTCAGTCACTTCTGAAAAGCACCATCTGTGAATATACGAGGCTCTGGAGAGACATCTAGATACAAGCCATAACACTGAGAAAGTTTGGGTCTTTGGCCCATACTGAGAGGCCTGAACCTTATCCATGTCCTCTTACCTGATATCACAGAGCCAAGAATGTGCAGAGTGGCCTGAGCTTTCAGCTTCCAATTGACTCTTGGGAGAGACTGTGTAGGGCCTGCCCTACTTCTAGGCAGCAGATCTGGATGCCATTCATTGGTTGGCTCATGAATAGTTTTTAATCATCAACAGCAAGGTCCAGGAGCAGAAAAGTGCCAGAAGAGGAAGTTTTCAGCTTTTCAATACACTGTTGGATCCCTGGGGAATTATCTGGTAGACAGACACAGGATCTAAACTCAAGGGTATTCACCTCATGCCATCTCGTGACACCTATCCTGCCCTCTTTTTTAAAAAAAATTTATTTAAAGAAAGACTAAAGAAAACAGAGATTGTAGAAATAACATATGTTCAGAGAAAAAATAAACAGTAAGAAATCACTAGTTGATGTTTTCATACTGCCTTTTTACAAATAGTTGTTCAAGATACAAAAGTGAAACATATAAAGTGGGAATTCAAGCAGTAAGACTGCAAACAGTTCTGTTCAACTATTCAACAAAAACTTAGTAATATGGTTGTCAATCCTATACACTTAAACATACATGCAGTTATCCATATCTTCATTTATGTTGGGATTAAATAAACTAAAGCAGGCCTAAGTCATTCTGAACAAAGATAATAGTATTGCTGGATTTCATATCATGACACTCTGGGATCAGCACTGGGTACTGTAGTGTCTTTTAAAAAAATTTCATTTAAAGAAAGACTAAACAAAACAGAAAATGGGTAAAAATAATACATATTTTCAAAGAAAAAAATAAACAGTAAGAAATCACTAGTTGATGATTGTACATTGTCGTCTTACAAATAGTTATTCAATATACTAAAGTAGAGCATATAAAGTGGGGATTCAAATAGTGAGACTGAAACCAGTTCTGTTCAACTACCCAACAAAAACTTAGAAATATGGTTATCAATCCTATACACTTAAACATACATGCAGTTATACATGTCTTTAATTATGTTGAGACTGAATAAACCCAAGCAGGCTAATATCACTCTGAACAAAGAATAATACTATTGCTGGGTTTCACATTATGGCACTCCAGGATCAGCACTGGGTACTTGAGTGTCTCTTTTTTTTCAAAGTATCTGTTCATTTCATCATGTGTCATAAGATCATTTCTCAAACTGAAGTCAAGAAGAGCATGGAGCAAAATATTTCACATCCTAAAGGAAAATGATTTCCAACCTAGACTGATTTACCCTGCAAAACTATCTTTCAAAATGGATGGAGAAATAAGATACTTCCATGACAAAGAACGGCTGAAGAACTTCATGATCACCAAATCAACACTGCAAAGAATTCTGAAAGACAGTTCAAATACACATAGGAAAAAACCACTAAGCAAGGCAGACAATGAAATAGAATGGAAAGATAAAGATGCAACAGCAGAAAGATAACATATCAACAATAAATCAATATATAACAGCTACAACCATTAATGTAAATGGTCTCAATTCACCAATTAAAAGAAACAGACTGGCAGAATGGATCAAGAAACAACATTCAACCATACGATGTCTACAAAAAAACCCATCTAACCCAAAACAAAACTCATAGACTGAAAGTCAAAGGATGGTCAAAACAATACTTCCTGCAACAGGAACCCCCCCCAAAAAAAGCAGGGGTAGCTATTCTGCTTGCAGACAATGTGAACTTCAAACCAAGAATGATCCAAAGGGATAAAGAAGGTCACTACATACTAGTTAGGGGAAAACTTGAAGAGGAAGAGATAACAATATTAAATATATATGCACCAAATTCCAGAGCACTCAGTTACACAAATCAAGTATTAATAGAAATGAAAAATCAAATTAGCAATAACACAATTATAACACGAGACCTTAACACACCCATTGACACCAAGGGACAGATGAACCAGACAGAAAATCAGCAAAGAAATAACAGAACTGAATCACACCTGTGAACAAATGGACTTGATAGACATATACAGAGTGTTCCATCCAACAACATTAGCATATACATTCTTTTCAGCAGTGCATGGAACATTCTCTAAAATAGACCATATACTAGCCCACAGAACATATTTAAGTAAATGCAAAAGAGCTGAAATTATCCCATGCATGTTATCAGATCATAGCACCATGAAACTAGAAATTAAATGATAAAAGGAACTGCAAAAACCCCACAAACGCATGGAAATTGAATAATACACTCTTGAGCAATCAGTGGATCACAGATGAAATTAAAGAAAAAATTAAACAATAGCTACAGGCAAATGAAAATACAAATACAACTTATCAGAATCTATGGGATGCAATGAAAGCAGTCCTCAGAGGAAAATTTACTGAGTTCCCAATCAGGAAAACAGAATGAATACAAATAAACAACCTGATGCCACACCTCAGACATCTAGAAAAAGAAGAGCAAATCAAGCCCAAAGCCAAAAGAAGGGAGGAAATTATAAAAATCAGAGCAGAAATTAATGCAATAGAGACTAAGAAAACAATCCAAAGAATGATTGAATCAAAGAGTTGGTTCTTTGAAAGAATAAACAAAATTGATAAGCCCCTAGCCAACCTTATTTAAAAAGGAAAGAAAAAACTCAATTTCATGCAATAAGGAATGAAAAAGGTGAAATCACTACAGACTCTGTGGAGATACAGAAGATCATCAACACCTATTTCAAAAACTCTACTCTCGTAGATTTGATAACACAGAAGAAATGGACAGATTCCTAGAAACATATGAAGTACCAAAGTGGGTCAAGAAGATGTAAAACTGCTGAATAATCCAACTTCTATTAATAAAATTGAAAATGTAATTAAGTCCTTATCTACAAAGAAGAGCCCAGGCCCAGACGGATTCACAGCAAAATTCTACAAGAAATACCAAGAAGACTTAATGTCGACACTCCTCAAACTCTTCAATGAAATCAAAAGGGAAGCAATTCTTCCTAAGTCATTCCTGGAAGGAGATATTGCTCAGTACCAAAACCTGAGAGACCCAGCTAAAAAAGAAAACTACAGGCCAATCTCCCGAATGAATACAGATGCAAAAATCCTCAATAAAATACTGGCAAATAGGATGCAACAAATCACCAAGAAGATTATACACCATAACCAAGTGGGATTCATCCCAGGTGTAATCAATAAATGTAACCCACCATATAAATAGAGCCACAAGTAAGAATCACATGATCATTTCTATAGATGCAGAAAAGGCTTTTGACAAAGTCCAACACTCATTCATGATAAGAACCTTCCAGAAAAATGGATGGTCTTTACCTCAATATAATAAAGGCCATCTATGACAAACCAACAGCCAGCATTATATTAAATGGCCAAAAACTAAAGACCTTTACCTTAAAATCAGGCACAAGACAAGGATGTCCCTTATCACTGCTCCTATTCAACATAGTACTGAAAATACTAGCCAGAGCAATTAGACAAGAGAGAGAAATAAAAAGGGTAAATGTCCGGAGCCGCTTCCGTCCCGCAGAATGGAGCACACCAACACTCAGCCTCTGCAAGCACCTTTATTGACTGGGCAGCAACCTCAATACATGTCCGTCCTCGACGGCTTCTTCCGTGTTGTGCATCGGGCACTTCCTATACTTGGGCTTATATAGCTAATGTTATCCAATCATGGGATTACACGTGGGGACAGGCGATTGGGCGGCAAAAACATAGTTTTGTGGTTTCAGTCAAGTTGGTGTGAACGGGAGTGACACACACCCGGAAGGACAGCCACCTCTGGTCGCAAAGTTGAGTGGCGACCTGCCACAGGGCATCGATCTCTTGTCCAATGAGTTGGATTTCTTCTTGTAGCCGGAGTATTGCTTGGCTGTTTAGCTCTATCTGTTGCCTTTGAGCCTTGATGGTCTCTCGTGTGGCGTTGCTCAGCCGATTGACTGCATCCATGGTCAGCGCGAGCTGCTCGGAGGTCCATGCCTGCAAAACAGCCTGTCCCACTGCAGGGACAAACAGAGAAGAGACCACCCCCGCTGCCTGCCACAACCAATCTTTTATCCCTTCTTTAGTTCTGGTTGGTAAGGAAGAGAGCGAGATCTGCTGTGAGACCGGTCCAACCCAGTCCTGGGCTTGCACGGGAATCCAAAGATCAGGGAGAGAACAGCATAGGCTGCTCATTTTTTTTTTTTTTTTTTTTTTTTGGTCTTTTTCATTTTTATCGGTACCGGGGATCGAACTGACGACCGCCTGCTTGCAAGGCAGGTGCTTACGCTGCTCAGCTAAATCCCCAGCCCCTTCCTGTCCCTCTTAGTGAGGGCGGGCACAGGAGAGGTATTTCCTTGCAATTTGATGCCCAAGCCTTTGCCAGGGGTATAGCCCATCCGTTTCATCATGTTTTGAGCCACCTCGGAACATCCCGTATTGGCCACACTCAAAACATTTTTTTTTTTTTGGGGGCTTTTTTCATTTTTATCGGTACCAGGGATCGAACTGACGACCGCCTGCTTGCAAGGCAGGTGCTTATGCCGCTGAGCTAAACCCCCAGCCCCACATTTTTTACTCTTTTGCATCTGCTGTTGTGTTGCTGGAGGGCAGGAGCCGAGGGCTGCATTAATTGAAGCACCCACCAGGGCTGCAAGACCTGAATTAGAGAGGGGTCCCCCCACTTCTCTACATAATTTGGTCCAGGTTTCTAAACTCTTGTTTTTATGTGGTGTAATGACTGCACGGCAGTCCTTAGTACACTGCTCAAAGACTAGCTGCTTTACCAGGGGCTGCGCCACACTGAGGTCGGGGAAGACCTTGCCGGCGGCATCTAGCATCCTGGCCACAAAGTCAGAGAATGGCTCTGTCATCCCTTGCACAATCTTAGTAAGACAGGCAGTATGTTCGCCTGCCTTGGCAAGTTGTTTCCAAGCGGCGATGGCACACTTAGTAATCTGATCATAAACTGCCTGAGGATGTCGAATTTGATCCTGCGCATGGGCTCCCTGGCCTAATAACATATCTTTGTTCCATCTAGCATTGCGCTCTCTAGCGTTTTTCTCAGCCTGCTCTCCGCAATACTCATCATTCCATGCCTTCCAGTCCATAAATTGGCCTGGGGACAAACACGCCCTTGCGAGTTGTGCCCAATCCGAGGGTGTCAGAGGGGTGGCTCCTATGTTTTCCAAAAGAGCCTGCGTAAAGGGGGCGTTGGGGCCGTAAGTGGAGACTGCCTCTTTTAACCCCTTAACCACTTTCATGTCCAGGGGCTGATAATAAGGCGCGCTGGCCTGGTCCTGGAGGACTGGGTAGAAGCTGGGAGCGTCATACGAGGCAAGGCCCCTACGCAAGACGTCCCATAAACGGCCATGAAATGAGCGGCGCCCGGAGAACGGAAGTGTGGCAGGGAAGGGAGGAGGCGGCCCCCAACCACCAGGGGCATTCATTCCCTGGGGTGGTTCCCAGGGAGGGGCCGACGGGACTAACCCCGCCTCGCCGGGGGTGCGCATTTCCTGCAGATCACTCTCCACCCTCTCGAGCTCCTCCCCTAGGCTCTCCATCATCCCTTCACATAAGGCTCCAGCAGGTTTATGAACTTTCTGCCCTGTATTGCGATGTGGGCCTATCTTACTGTCAGTTTCCTCCTTTGGGCCCACCTTAGGGTCTTCCCCCTCTGAATCTGAATGGCTCGGTGAGCCAACCTCTGAGGCCTCCCTGGAGCTCTCCGAGCGCGCCTGCTCGAAAAAGCGTGGCGTGCCTCTTTGAGTCCCTGGGCTGCGCCTACCATACTTTCGGTTCTGAGACATGCACGAACCATCTCCCAAATGGGGCGAACCATGGGGTCGACACCCGTGCCTTGCTCTTCTGCAAATTGAATGTCTCGTCCTAATTTCTCCCAGGAGGGCAAGGTGAGGGAGCCGGTGGGCAGGAACCACGGGGCCAAATCGTTGATGCATTTGAAGAATTGTAAAACCGTTTGTTTTTCCATCCTAATTCCTCGTGCCCCAAGCAACATCCGCAATGATAGGGCGAGGGGGCCACAATTAACATTGCCCATTTCAGCAAATATAGAAAGCCCCGAGGCGCTATAGCCAGCAGGGGCCTGCCCTTCCTTTTCGGGCAAAATCGACCCTAACAAGGGGTCGACTAACAAATCCCTTAAAGTGCGTCCACCAAGGGCCGGGTTAAGCCTCCACTCACCCGCAGGTACGTACCGTCTCTCAACGCAGTCACAGGAGTCGCAGAAGGCACGGGAATGGTTTCGAGTCCCCGTAGCTGTCCGGAGCCGCTTCCGTCCCGCGGAATGGAGCACACGAACACTCAGCCTCTGCAAGCACCTTTATTGACTGGGCAGCAACCTCAATACATGTCCGTCCTCGACGGCTTCTTCCGTGTTGTGCGTCGGGCACTTCCTATACTTGGGCTTATATAGCTAATGTTATCCAATCATGGGATTACACGTGGGGACAGGCGATTGGGCGGCAACAAGGAAGCAATCAATCATTACCATATATGGCGGGGACAGTAAGCCGAGCAAGAACCAGGAAGCAGGATGTGTGTGCCATCTTGGGCACATGATGGGCGGGGGAGCAGCGGAGGCGGCAGGCAGGTGCCATCTTATGAATATGCTCTCATGAATAACATGGCAGGCTCCCAACAGGTAAAGATAGGAAAATAGGAAGTTAAATTATCTTTATTTGTGGATGACATGATACTCTACATAGAAGACCCCCAAAACTCCATTGAAAGACTCCTAGATATAATAAATAAATTCAGCAATGTAGCTGAATACAAAATCAAACTCAAAAATCTAGCATTCCTATATACTAACAACAAAATCACTGACAGAGACATAAGAGAAGCTATACCCTTCACACTAGCATCCAAAAAAAATGAAATACTTAGGAATTAATCTCACAAAAGAAGTAAAAGATCTATACAGGGAAAATTACAATACATTGAAAAAAGAAACTGAAGAGGATCTTAGAAAATGGAAAGATATCCCTTGCTCATGGAAAGGAAGAATAAATATTGGGAAAATGGCCATTCTCCCAAAACTGTTATACATATTCAATGCAATCCCAATGAAAATACCATCAGCATACCTCATATATCTAGAGAAATCACTCCTAAAATTCATTTGGAACCAGAAGAGACCTAGAATAGCAAAGATTCTAAGCAGCAAAGGCAAGGCAGGAGGCATCACAATCCCTGACTTGAAGTTATACTACAAAGCTACTATAATAAAATCCACATGGTACTGGAATAAAAACAAATCTGAAGATCAGTGGAATAGATTAGAAGATACAGCCACAATTACAAACACACTCAACCACCTTATCTTTGATAAAGGGGCCAAACATGTTCACTGGAAGAACGACAGTATCTTTAATAAATGATGCTGGAAAAATTGGCTCTCCATATGTCAAAAACTAAAACTAGACCCATGCCTATCACCATGTACCAAACTAAAATATAAATGTATGAAAGATCTGAATATTAAAACAGAAACACTAAATCTGTTGGAAGACCAAGTAGGTAAAAATCTTGAAGACATG
The DNA here is from genome assembly GCF_034190915.1 of Cavia porcellus. Lineage (NCBI taxonomy): Eukaryota > Metazoa > Chordata > Mammalia > Rodentia > Caviidae > Cavia > Cavia porcellus. The sequence goes on along the minus strand of NW_026947501.1, from coordinate 27,471,859 downwards.
GGTAGGTAGAGAATTCATGAACAGGAATCAAGCTGCACGGGAACTACTTCCCAGAGTCAGTAACTGGGATCACATCTTATTAAAACATTTCTGCATGTTAAAAGAAATCTCCAGCATTGGGCTGGGGATTTAGCTCAGCGGCATAAGCACCTGTCTTGCAAGCAGGCAGTCGTGAGTTCGATCCCTGGTACTGATAAAAATGAAAAAGAAAAAAAAAAAAAGAAATCTCCAGCATAGTGAAAAAAAACCACAAACTGGGAAAAAAAATCTTAGTAAACTGTCCCTCAGACAAAGGACTTCTGTCTAAAACATATAAAGAATTTTTAAAAACCAGACCCCCGAAATTCAAAGACCCAATCCAAAAATAGGCATCTGAGATGAAGTTCTCATATGAAGAAATACAAATGGCAAATAAATACATGAAAAAATGTTCACCATCATTACTCATTAGAGAAATGCAAATTAAAACAACACAGATTCCATCTCACTCCAGAAAGAATGACCAGGATCAAGAAAACTACCAACAACAAATGCTGGAGAGGCTGTGGGGAGAAAGGAACTCTCTTGCATTGTTGGTGGGAGTGTAGAGTGGTGCAACCACTGTGGAGGTTTAGTTTGGAGATTCCTCAAAAAGCTGGGATTGGAATACTATTTGACCCAGGTATTCTACTTCTAGGCATATTCCCAAAAGAACTGAAAACATCATACCACAGTGATATATGTGCACCCATGTTTATAGCAGCACAATTTGTGATAGCCAGATTTTGGAAACAACCTAAGTGTCCATCAACTGAGGAATGGATTTAAAAAGTCATGGTATTTTTATACAATGGAGTACTACTCAGCTATAAAGAATGATCACATTGAGATATTTATAAATGAATGTATGCAACTTGAGACCATACTCATAAGCAAAATAAATCAAACTCACATGTATAAATACCATATAGTCTTCCTAGTGTAAGAAATGGTAAGAGTACATAACATTTTATGGTAATCATGATTCCCCATTACATTGCTTTGAAGCCTTATAATGTTTTCATTCATTAGTTGGAATGGTTTTATTCTGGTTTGTTTGATTTTACTATCTGTGATGGTATGAACAGCTATTTGGAAGAAAATAAGACATGATAATAGCCAGTGCTGATTTTTAATATCTTGCTTTGAAGTCCTACATTGCTTTTGTTCTTCTGTTTCCATTGGTTCTATCATGTTGGATCTTATTGGATTTTATTATGTGTGATATTATAAACAAAATCTTTATGGAAAATGAAATAATATAGTAGCCATTGTTCATTTTTGGTTATTTGGTTCTGAATGCCCTGTAATACTTTCATTCTCTTGAATGGTTTTATACTATTTTGTTACATTTGATACTATTGTATGTCAAGGTATGCTCAAGTATTTCAAAGAAAGAGACATTGTGGTAGCTACTGTTAATATCAGGTTGTCTTGTGGTGAACTACTGTGTTGCTTACATTGTTCTGTTCTGATTTGCTTTGTTCTGTCCTCTTTTGTCTTTATCTCTTTAAAATAAAAAAAAATTTAAAAAGAGTCTAAAGGGAGACATATAACTCAGAGACATATGAATGATCCTGGAAAGAACCTGGTGTCTAGATACAGTTGTGCAGGTACAAGAATACCTGGTGAGGAATACAGAGATCCCTTTCCTGCCCTCACTGCAATCTGGGAAGTTTATATTTGTAATCCTAAAGAAACACTATTGGAATTCTAGCTAGTTAATTCCACTCTACCAACTCCAGTGCAACCTATAAGGAGAATAAAAACACCAAGACGTATTTGTATTTATGGGAGGCCACAGGGTCCTAAGTCCAACCAGGGTGAAGTTTCATGGCCTCAACCAGGGTTCTAACCCGGGTTTTATTGATTTGTGAAGAAAGGAGTGCTTTGGGGAAGGTTGACTGTGAGAACTCTGGGCAGAGACAGCTAGGAGTAGTGAAAGCATCTCTGTAGTACTCAGAGAGAAGGATGTTTAGAAAGAGAAATCTGTGTACACAATTGAGTGAACATTTAATGCTTTGGGGGCAGGTGCTTCAGCTCTGATATGCCAACTTTTGTGCCCTGGGAAGCCGTAGCCTCTTATCTCCTGGCTCAGATCCAGTCTGCAGCCCCCAAGTAAGTGGCTTTCCATTCTCTCCCGCTGAACCATGTTTGGGGAGTCACTGCGGCAGGGAAATAGTGACTTTCCCTAGTCTCACATGTCATGTATCAGCACCTCAACTAGCCCTATTGACATTGCTTAGAGCCAATTGAATGGAAAAGGAAATAATTTAGCCAGTGTTGTACATATTAGTATGTGGAGATAAGGCCAGGTTTAGTTGAAGAGGAGGTAATTGCTCTTTATTCAAGGAAAATCATCCAGGTGGTCCTCCACACATGAATGTCTACTGTGAAATAATATACAATGCATTCTGATTCCCATGGCACAAGCCTTGTTAGGAGTCGGGCTTGAAGAAAAAAGATCTTCTTATCTAATTTGTTGAAGGTCTTGCTTGTGTGCCCACCTCCTTCTGCAGGACTTCACTTAGTTGACAAGGACTTATTTACATGTGAGACAGCGAAGATGGTGAAATCTGCACCACCCAGAGTTACATTTGGGGGCAGAAATGGCAGGAGTAAGAATAATTCAAAGAGTCATGAGCAGAGGAAGGGGTCAGAGAGGACAGGACAGTGGCATGAGCACTTAGGACATTGGCCTCCAGATTGCAGAGTGCTCCTAATGTCTCTGAGTGTACTAGCTCGTTGGAAACCAAAACCATGCTGGAGTTTACACACTGTCCTTTTGCTGTATCTCCCTGTTTACACAGTGATTTGGGTGAGTCCCCAGAACTTAAGTTATATTAAGCCTCTTTACCCTTAGGATTCATCTCAGAATTTCTGAAGCAGTCTTCATAAAGAGCCTGGGTTTTCTAGTCAGAATTAGCTGGTTTCTTCATTCAATTTACAGGGCTGTCTCATTATCACATGCCAGGTCCGGTCCTTGGCATAAAGTGCAGCAGATGTGGGGGGCATGATCCTCATCCTCAGTAGGACAAGCCTGTGTAGTCCCAGGACAGTGCAGCAGAGAGACATCCACATCCAGAATCACTTGGGCAAGAGGTTAAACTTGACTGTTAGGACTCTTATGTTGGAAGCGCGGAAAGGAATTGAATTGGCTTAAGAAATGATGGAATGGCTCCTACACTGCCAAGTCCTTGAATAAAGACAGGGTGACCCGAAGTTGAGTTTGACTTCATGGCTTTTCTGCTATTCTGTGGGCTGCAGCACTTTCCTTTCACAGTTGACCTCTTTGAATTTAGGTTGTGCTGCAGCTGTGATTGAAGCTGTAGCTAAGAGTGAGAATTTATGGCCCAACATTCCCAGCACTAGCACATGTTGAAATGTTCGGTCTCAAGTTCATTTGCACTTTCTGAGGACTAAATGTGTAACTCTCACTGCAATGACAAACTGTTTGTTATGTTGAAAAGGGCCTCTCTGAAAGATCTCAGCACCCAAATGGAGACTGACACCCAGAGTGACTCCAGGAAAAGAGAACAATAGAGAAAGAGGAACCTAATACCCAGATACTGGCAGCACAAAGAGGAGCAGAGGCTCTGTGTATATGCATATGAGTATCTCAAGACTGATGGAGCTCTCCTGGGAGACGCAGGACACTGCTAACTTGATAAAGGGAATGACAGTGCACCTGGGAGTGAATCCTGTGACCACTCCCAACACAAAAGCTGTCTGTCAGTGGCCAGGTATTGAGCATGGGTTCTGGTGGGCAGCACCTGGTGTCCATCCAACTGTGTATTTGTGGTTTTGCAAAGACAATAATATCCTGAGGCACAAATATATTGAGCCTCTCATTCTGTGACCCTCTGATTGAACTTATTATGAGACAGGCAGTGGGACAGTAAATTGTGATTCTGGACAATGGAAAAAGCATTAGGAAGACACTGGAGAACAATGTAATTTCAGGTCTTGTAGACTCTGTGACAAGTTTTGTACTGATTTCCAAAATATGAGATACTATATGTCACTCTTGTTTCAGAAAGATGCATATTTCCCAAGTTTTTTTAAAAGAGAAAAACAAAACACCTCAGAAGAATCAAGAAGCAAACAAACCAAAAACAACAACAACTAATGCAAAATGACAGCAAGAACAACAAAACAAAAAACAAGACAGCACAATGCACACGGCCATCCTCCAAGTAGATGCCCAGACCACCAGCCCCAGGGCTGCAGTCAACCAAACAGCACAAGCATCAAGCTGATCCCTCCTCCTCAGGTGCTACCATGTCACCTTGAGTCTGCTAAATCAGAACAGCTATGGAGGAGAGTGGGGTGGTGGAGATGGTGCCCCACTGGTTTTTTAGCGCATGCACACACTGGCTTAGGGGAAGATAGTTTCTGTTCTGGCTAAGGCTTTTCCAATCAGCAGGGCTGCGCTTACTGTAGGGAGCCGAGTGACAGGCATTGCTGCCTCCATGCCTCTCTCTTCTATGGGCACTGCGTCTGCCTACATTAACCATAATCCTCTCCTGCTTACGTCACGTATCCGGATGTGACGGTGACCCTGTTGTATTCATCTGTTTAACCTCTTCCTGTCCCAGCTCCCGCCCTTAGCCTATAAAAGGTGTGATCATTTTCTGAATAAACTGGAGGCTTGATCAGATTATCTTGACTTACCTCTATCTCTCTTTGTCTCCCCTATGTCTTTTATTTAATCTCCGTTCCCCCTCCAGGAGTTCTGGATAGGTTGATCTGCAGGCCGGATCAGCTTGCTTTATAGGAAGGCAGTTTCTCTTTTGGTTGAGGCTCTTTCTGATCAGCATAGTGGTGTTTACTTTACAGGAACCCACAGATTTGCTTCTGCCTGGGGATCTTTCTGATCTGCATGGCCTCTCTTACTTCACAGGAAGGCGTAGTTTCTGTTCTCAAGCTGTCCAGCTTTTGTGTGCCTCTAAAAGGATCTCTGGAGGCAATGTCTTGCTATTTGTGACACATCCATAAAATCCTCCTTCAAAACCAACTGACTTTCACTATTCATTTATTTGTTGGTTAGGAAGAGACAAAAATAACCGGAGTTTGATGCTGAAAACTTCCACAACCTACAGAATCTGGACTTTACCAATGTGGTTAGGTGCAAAATTCAGCATCATTAAGGACATTCTCAAGGCTGCGCAGTGAGCACTAATTTTACTGTTTGCCTTTCTTTACTCCTTTCAGCCCATCCCTGGGCCCTGTGTCACATGTGGAAGGGTCCAGCCTAAATTGAAAGGAAACATGCAAAGTGAAGTTTAGGATTGAGAGCTGTCCAGAGTCAAAAAACAGGCACAAGTAACACCTATCATCAGGGACAATCTTAATAAAGCTCCCTACCTTGAAATTAAGATAATTTTCTTTTGACCTAAATTGATATGGTGACAAGGACAAGAACAAGAGTAAGTGGGTTTGGGGCATCCTTGGCAAGGATAGCAAATCCCAAAGTGAACAGAGCATGTGCAAAGGCCCAGCAGTTGAAACCGATGGTGAGCTCACTGTCAAGGTGCTCCTCAAACCTGAATCAGAAAAAAGAAAACAACCAGATGTGAAACTATTTTAACTAAAGATTATTTCACTTTTTTGAATTACAACTTTTTGGAAAGAATCATGCAAACCAACAGAAAACATTAAGCAACATTATTTTGTTCCCAGTACTTAGGATAAAGTAATTTTTTTCTCAACCCTTCCCACGCTTACGTGGGATTCTGGACTCATATATACAACACCTCAGCTTCTCCTCACCTCACTGTCCAGGCAGCAAGCAGGGGCAGGGAATGCCTTGCTTCCTTCAGCTGCCTGAGGCTCAAAGCTCTCACTGTGGCTGCAGTCAGCTCAAGCCTTGTTGGCACACACAGGCATAGCCCCACTGGGAAAGATGTCCAGACTCCCCCAGAGGATTCCCATCCTGGGAGGCATCTTTGTCCTGGACCACCTGGCCCAGGCATTTAGTTCCATGTCCTGATCCAGTCCCACACGTCTGTGAAGATGCCCTCGGCCCCTCCCTGGTCACACTCTCAAGAGATCCTGGTTTTCCTGTCCAGCCTTTGTGCCAAGCTTCCTTCTCAGCCAGTCCAACCCAGCTGCTCCCACGTTCACAACATTATTATGGCTTTTGTCTAGATGTCCCTTGAAAGCCTCACACAGTCACAGATGAGGCTAGATGTAGGTGTGTGATGCTGGATCAATGATGTGATGCTGGCACTGATTCATGGTGCAATGTTAAAGTGAAAGCTGCTCACCTTGGGTGTGAGTGCCACTCACCCTACATGTGGCAGCCTGGATAGGGGATAAGTGTCAGAAAGAGTGCTGCTGTGTATGCAGGGAGGCCCATCCAATATGCTATCTAAACCTCCCTATCGAGGACATTTTAACACAAGTTTCAGAATTTTGTTTTGAAAACAAGTCCATTTCTGTTATTCTCCTCTTGTGGCCTTCAGATTCTATTTTCAAGACTTCTGTATCTGACCGCAAGTTGCCTTTACACTGCATGCCATTGTGTTCACTTCCACGTCTGCATGCCAGCACCACTAGGAGTACCCTGCTCCACACACACTAAGCCACCGTGTGCTCTGTGTTTCAGGCTGGTCCCTTGACTGCACAGTCTCTTTGGCAGTCTCTGTGAACCAATTATTCTCATTATACGAGGCACACATGCTTCATAAGTTCTCTCCCAACCCTACCCTCTCTACTGATCCCTTTTGCTCAGGGCACCCTGTCATTTGTGTATCATGCTATATGAACACAGGATCTGAGGTATTGCCTCAGATATCGTTGTGGCTTGCATCTAGATGTCTCCCCAAAGCCTCCTCTGGCCCTAAGTGGGACTTTTAGGAGGTGGCTGGATCTAGAGTATACTATTGGGATTGATTCAAGGTGTGATGCGAGGATTAAGGGTGTGAATCTACCTCCCCTAAGGGTGCATAACCTGCATAAACGATGAGACAGAAGGAGGGCTGCTCTTGCCATCGCTTGCTCCTCATCACTTGGTTTTTCTTTGCTATGCTGCAGCTTTCCTGCCTGCCATGAACTCTTTCTCCTCTGTGATTCCCCTCTGCCATGCCATCCTGCCTCAGAGCCAGTGAACTATGAACTGAAACCTCTACAAACTGTGAACCAGAATAAACGTTTTGTCCTTTAACTGTGGCTTTTGGGTATTTTGAAATGAAAAAAGTAATGAAAAAAGTAACTTAAGACAGATATCTTCAATACCCTTCTTTGTGACAGCACCATCTGCCTCTTGGTCCGTGGTGCTGTTTTAGCTTCTACCAGCAAATCTTATTTAGATCCCCAAGCTGATCAGAACTAAAGTTAACTTTGGACCTGTGTGGTCCTCTGACTCCACACCAGGTCCTCTCTGCTCAGATCTTCACCCACTTAGAGGAAATGCTACAAATCAGGCCATGAGACTTGGCGTGTTGAGCTACCACTGAAGACGGGGGTGATGACCCAGATGTATGGAGGGGTCGGCCCCCTCTGGGGGTTCTTGATTAATGAAATGGAGAGGACAGGAGGGAGACTGGCAAACAAATGGCCCTTAGGTGTCTGCCAAATTTTTCCACAGTGGTTGCACCAGTCCACATTCCCATCAACAGTATAGAACTATTCTTTCTTCCCCACAGCCTTTCCAGAACATGTAATTGACCGATTTGTTGGTAACAGTCATTCTTTCTGGAGTGTTATTTTAATTTGCATCTCTCAAATGATGAGTGATGTGGAACATTTTTTCATGTATTTATTTGTCATTTGTATTTTCTTCTACAGAGAAATGTATATTCACTGCAGATACCCATGTTTGGATTGGGTCTTTAAATTTGGGGATCTGATTTGTTGTTCATTTACTCTGTTGGTGAATTCTTTTGCTGTGAGAAGCTGTTTTAATAAAAAGAGGTCACAGTTGTTCAATCTATAGTATTGCCTATACAGGTGGAGTTTTTGTTCATGAAGTCTTTGCCTGAATCTGTGTCTTCAAGAGTTGTATCTATTCCCCAGCAGATTTACTGTTTCTGTTTTAATATTTAGATCTTTGATCCATTTTGATTTTAGTTTAGCTCATGGTGATATAGAAAACAATTTGACATTTTTGATATATATATGAAAATGTTTATTAAAATATACATATTAAACCCATTACCATAATCAAACAGAACATACTTGTTATTCCAACTTGCTGAAGTTCCTGTGTAATCCTTTCCCCCCCAGACCTCCTATACAGGCAAGCACTGATCTACCTTCTGTCACTGTATATTCCTGCTATACAAACGAAGCATATGGAATGGTCTTGTCTTAATGTCTCACTTGTTTTTTTAGCCTCTTGAGATTCATCTTTGCTGCTGTATGTAGCAATAGTTGATTCTCTGTATTCTGTAGATACATAACAATTCCTTTATCTGTCCACTTAATAAACATGTGAAGAGTTTTCTGGTTCTGAATGTTGCAAACAAGGGTTTGTTTAATGTACTTATTAATTCATTTTTCATTTAATGCAATACTTGGGTCTGAATCTAAGATCTCACAGTGAGCTCTGTCTCCAGTGTTTTTTAATGTTTTTGTGTTTGAGAGAGTTTTGTTAAGTGCATGGGTTGGTCTTCAACTTGTGATCCTGTGTTTCCTCCCAGGAGCTTGGACTGCCAGTTATTTGTTTGTCTCCACATAGCTCAGCTGACTTGTAATTTTCTATAATCTGGATCTTACTCATTTGTCAGAATGAATTTAAATAGAAAATGCAGGCTGTGGGTGTAGCTTAGTGGCATAGCATTTACCTAGCATGGTCAAGATCCGGGTTTCAACCGTACCACTGCCAAACACAAAAGGAGAGATACACACCCATCTTCCACGTATTGAAACCACACTGTTCTTTGAGTCACATCTCTTTTCTCTTTCCTTGAGTGCTGCTACCTCAGATACATGGTTTGATTTCAGACTCCTTGTGGAAACTGATTTCACTCTTTCAAGTGAACATTTTAGCTAAGATTTTTCTTCTGCATCCTATTTTGCAACAGTTTTATTAAAACCTAGCATTTGTCCTTCTTTTTCTATTTTCTGACTCACAGGAAATCTACCCCACAGCTAAACTGGTTTACCATTTTTCTATAAAGAAAAATACTATGCTACTGGTATCAAAACCTCTTTAGGAAACGACTACTTTTCAGAGACGTCTTTAGGCATAGCTGGCTTTTGGCTTTTGAGTTTTCCCAGCATCCTGCCTCTTATTAGGATGAGAGGCGGCTGCCTGTGTGGGTTAGTACCCAATTCTTCGGCACTGGACTACAGTATTGTTCATGATTCCTGGAAAATCTTGGTGTAGTATACAAGGAAGAAAAACTGATAACAGCAACTATATCACACTGGTTATTGTAGTGCAATCAGTAATAAAAATGCTGACACACTGTGATAACCATTAATTTGCTACCTTTAGCCATAAGGTCAAAATTTACAGTTATGGGGCCAGGGATTTAGCTCAGCGGCGTAAGTGCCTGCCTGGCAAGCACAAGGTCATGAGTTTGATCCCTGGTACCATAAAAATATATATACAGTCATATAACAAAATTTAATACAAGTCAGGAAGTTATACACAGTAAATATCCCCTCAGTAGAGTCATTTTACCCTCCAGGGAGAAAATGTAAAAGGGATAAGAGGAGAAGTAGGGAAATAAAAGCTGAGAAGATTAGAAGCAAAGCTAAAGGACCAAGAAGTTTATCCAAGCTTCTGGAAAGTGGTGAACAAGACAGGAGGAAAAGAAACCATGAAAAAACAAAAGGAACAAAACAAAACAAAAACATTAAAAACAATGTTCACTCTCATGGAGAAACAATCAAGAAAAAAAAGCAAAGGGAAAAGAAAATTTTTCTGTGATTTCAAACCTGTACCCACAGGTCTACAGTTGTGTGGTAGTGTTCAATTCAGGGTGTGTCTCTGCTGTCACTAGTAGACAAAGGAAGCAGGCAGAACCCAGATTCCTGCTGGATGACATCAGCAAGGCTGCAGCAGATTAGCATGGGGTGCTACTTCTGGTGTTTTCCACACAAGTTCATGCTGATCCTGGCCTGTGATCATGGGTTGAGGTCCAATCTGTGCAGCCCGCTACTGTAGGTATCTCTTACCAACCTGACCTAAGCTGCCTAACCCTGGATGTCTCCCACAGTTGTCCCTTGCCCAGGGACTGTGGGATTTCAACAAGAGGGGCCCTGAGCTAAAGTAGGATGGGTTTATCTCATAACTGCCAGGTGCTATAGTGAACAAGCTACACACCTGTATTTTGGGTCCATCTGCAGCCCAGCTGCTGTCCTTACCTGTGATGGTATCTATTTCCATTCCTGCCTCTTCACTTTATTCTCCATATGCAGATCACACACACACACACACACACACACACACACACGCACACTGACTGACTCACCACGCACTGGGCCTGTTGCCCCAGTAAATGCACATCTGTATCAATTCCTTGTTCCTGTAGTAGAGTCCACACTGCCTCACATGAGCGCTTGTCCTGCAAGGATAGAGTCTTGCCACTTCACCTGCTCCCTCCCTAATTTCCTCCACTGCCGGCCATGTTGACCATGTTTCCCGAAACTGCTTTCCTCCAGCCTCAGAGTTATGTGTTCTGTCTGCTTCCCTCAGCCTGACAAGCTGCCCCTTTTTCTCTGCAGCCTGAGAACCTGCCTCCTCAGCTCTTGTCACAGTCCAGAGGGAATCCACCTGTGTCCACACACCCAAAACTCCTGAGAAGTTCTTTTCATGGAAGACCCCAAGTTATCATATCTTGAGCGCCCACTCGGCCTCTGGCCCACCATAAACATGGCAAAATCCTACACACAAACACTACCTTCTGCCATTCAGGGAGCCATGAGAGGAGAGAGCCAATACGTGCACTGGTCCTAGAGGTTAGGGGACGTGGGGAGAGATGAGTCTGTTTTTGGAAGGGAAACAACCTTTCCATTAAGAAAACTTCCATGGGGACTAGGGATTTAGCTCAGCTGCATAAGCGCCTGCCTTGCAAGCAGGCAGTTGTGAGTTCGATCCCCGGTACCGATAAAAAAGAAAAAGACCAAAGAAAACATCCATGGAGAGGTATCTGTCCTGTTTAGCTTTGCCCATTTTAGTGAGACACATATGAGGTAAAATGTGTAAGAAGTATAATGGCCTCAGCTGTGAACCACCATCAAGGCCCACACTCTGGGGAACTGCCCAGGATCTATCTTCCTCAGGACTGGGTGAATCACTGGCAGGCGAAAATACCAATTGTTGTTAGAGGCCTCGTTGCTGAGTTAGGAAACCTGAACAAATTCTCATGATGAGTGAGTCCACAGTTAATGATAGTCTATGGGTTCCTAGCGTGTGTGTAACAGAGAACCAGGGTGGACCTCAGAGAGAGCTGAATGTGCTGGAGGAGAAATACTGTGGCCTGAACGGAATGGGAGGAAGGAGGCAAGACTCCCAAAGGATGAGAATCTCAGGGGTGTTCTAGCCCCTGCTTTCACCTATAGGTTAGTTAATAAATGTTCACAAGATGAACACATTTGGGATCTCATGACTCTGGAGTTTCTGATTAACAAACATCCAGGAGATGGCCAACTAGGTTGCATTCCCAGAGATGTGACAGGCCCTGGACAGTCTCTTCTGGATGCCAGTCAGAGGACAGGCTGAGGACTCCCCAAGCACTCGCTCTACGGCAACAAGAGACAGGTACAAGTTCGAGGGTCTCAAAGTGGGCCTCGAGTCCCACTTTTCTGGGGACCTTAAGGCCAGATGGTTTTTGTGTTGGGCTTTTTTCTTCTCAGTGATAAACCTTCACAATCAGAGGAAGGGATCTTTGCTGATCTTCTGCATGAGCCTATTGGACTTCTCAATAGATGGAGCTGGAGAGGGAACAGGGGATGGGGGTGTCAGGTATGGGTGACACAGGTGTCATGTCAATGGACCTAGAAGCTTAGAGAGCCTGTAATAGAATAATAAACATGAAAAGGAGGGGGTTTTACATACTAGTGCTTCATGTAAGTTGCTGCTGATAAAGACATATGCTCAGAGAGGTTACAAGATTGACCAAACCAAACAGAAAGGGAGGAAATCAGGATTTCCATCAGCTGAGGTGTTTATGACACTAACCCTTTTCTCTGTATAGTGGCCTGCTTTATGTTGGGAGACAGCAGAAAGACAGGACATTGAGGTGGGCTCTCTATAGTTCAGAAGAAGGCCTGGACAAGCAGGGAAACCCACATGACTCTGTCTTCTCCAGGACTATAGAGAAGGTGTGCAAGCAGACCTAGGTGGCTCTAGTGGATATACGGATTTCAGACAGAAGTATGCCCATGGCTGTTTATCACATCCACAAATACCAGGCCAGTGACCACAAATGGGTCCTGGACATGTTCTCCAGTGGCATACTGAAGACATCCTGACACCTTTCACCACGTGCTGATGCTGCCCCACCCTCTCAAGTTCTTACGTGGGGTGCCTCTCCCCCTGACTGATCTCTGGCTCCTGGCCATCATGTCCAGCATCACCTTTTTACTTTCCAAGATTTCTTGCTAAATATATCCAGAACAAATAAGGGGCTGCCTTCTCGTACATAGACCTGGCTGACACCAAAACCTACTCTAGAGGCTGCAGCTTCTGTGGCTGGGAGGTTGAGTCCAGGGGGAAGGTGTAGGCACTGTGTGTGCTCTGTCAGTGAATGACACCCCTGTAGAGAAGCTACAGCTATTTCATCTCTCCACGCCAGTGGAGCACTGAAGTATAGGGACTGCAAAGGCCCTGGTGAGGACTCTCTTCCACTTTGTCCAAGACCAAGGCTACAGTGAGGTTGTCACTGACACTAGCATTTTGCTTCACAATACCCTGGGCCTCCACCAGAGCATGAACTTCCAGAGCACAAGCCAGTCCTTCCCCAGCACAGTCCGGAGGTGCTGGCTATTCCTGTGACTCATCTGACACACCACCTCCCTTGTATCCAGTCTGGGAACCTGGGATCTAGCTCCTTGAGAATCAGTCAGGGCCTCTTTGACTCTGAGGTAGCACAAGCAAGCCCTAACATTGGTGGAGTAAAGAGTAAAGCTGATTGCTCATGAAAATCTGAATCTAATGTGTTTAATTATGAAGTAGGATCACTGGAGGCAGTTTCCACTCAGTTATAGACTGTCTCTTTCCCATTTATCTAACATCACGATAACATTGCATCAAAACCAACACACACACACACACACAAACCATGAAACATATTTGGCTTGTGAAGCTGTGGGCCAGCAGTTTCTGTGGGCCAAAGTGTTTTGCTGGGCTTATCTGGGTAGCTCTTTGGGTCTGAAGGTATTTGGGGAAGTTTCCTATGTTGGCTGAAAAGCACAGTTTTGAACTGTTCTGACAGCAGTTCATCTCTGGAAAGACTCAAAGTCATTGGAGAGCAGCCAAAGCAAAAGCAGGTCAGTAGTCTAGAAAGTGTCCCATGTATTAACCTCCCAGACTCCAGGGGGCAGGGGGATGGAACTGTGTGGTCCTGTGTGAATTGAGGCCATGGCTTCCTCCACTGGTTCTGGTCTCCCATTCTCAAAGAGGAGAGAAAATTGATCAGGGATAGAAATGATGGTGAAGCCTAGATATGGTACCATATTCATTGTGCTTGCTGATCTAAGTCACATGGCCCAGGGTCACTAAAGAGAGGCAGGACCTGGAGCATTTCTGTGTGGCCTTGTGGTAGATGTCCAGCCTGCCTCCAGCTTCTACCCTCAAATATTTAGGGACTTCAATATTTCCTAGGTGATTTGTCATGACCATGTCATCCTGTGAGCCCCACATAAAGAGGTGAATGGGTCAGGCACCAGTGATGATGCTGCAGGACTGTCCACATTTCCTAGTGATTTCATCTCTAACATGGGTTGGAGTTTTGGGTCTCTTTACTCTTTACTGCTGATTGTCAGAGTCCAGGCTCTGTTCTGCCAGGTTGCTTGTTTTAAAGACAAACAATGATACAGATAATTAACAATGGTCAATTAGCAATTAACAATTAACAATGGTCAATGTATTGTGTATTGTTACCTTCAAAGTAGTTGTATAAGATATAAGCATGCAAAACTGATCAAAAATATGACAAACCGTGCTTTCCAATGAATTAAAAGAAATTAGTAATATAACTATCTTAGCTATCTTGTGTGTATATATATTTTTTTCTTGTCCCTTCCCTTTATTTTGCCTTTCTCCCATTCCAGTTCTTTCTTTTTGAGCAGTTTCTTTCCCTTTCCCAATATTCATTATAGATTTTGAATTTTACTTTCAGTTTGTTGTACTAGGGAGACAATATGATGTTTACACATGCAAGTTTACACATGATTTTACTTACGACTATGCAAGTCAGGCACTTATGCCAGTGAGCTAAATCCCCAGCCCCGCCACATCTTTTTTTACCCATTCCTTCATTGATGGGCATCTGAGTTATTTCCAAGATCTGGCTATTACAAATGCTGCTATAAACATAGGTGCACATACATCACTCTGGTATGATGTTTTTAATTCTTGGAAAATACTCAGAAGGGGACTAGATGGGTCGAATGAACTTCTAATGCTAATTTTTTGTGGAATCTCCAGGATCGATTTTCACAATGGTTGCACCAGTCTACACTCCCACCAACAGTGGAGAAGCATTGCTTTTTTCCATTAGGCCCACCAGCATTTGTCATTGGTTGATTTCTTGATCATAGCCATTTATTCGGGGTGACATGGAATCTTAGTGCTGTTTTTCTCGAATGACCAATGACGCTGAATGTTTTTTCATGTATTTGTCATTTGTATTTCTGCATCTGAGAAGTCTGTATTCATCCCAGATGCTCATTTTTGGAGTGGGTCTTTGAATCTGGAGAGCCTGATTTTCTCAATTCTTTACATGTTCTGTATAGAAGTCTTTTGTCTGAAGGACAGTTGGCTAAATTTTTTTTCTCAATTTGTGGTGTTTTTACTTCTCACTCTGTTGATTTCTTTTGATGTGCAAAAGCTTTTCAATAAGGTGAGATTCCAGTTGTTGATTCTTTGAAGTACTTTCTGTGCAGTTTTGGTTTTGTTCGTGAACTGTTTGCCTACTCCTATGTCAGTCAACATTTCTACCTACCTTCTCTTCCAGCACCTTTAGTGTTTCTGTTTCTGTTTTAATATTTAGATCTTTTTTTGACTTTAGTGTATGGTGTTAGACTTGGGTCTAGTTTCAGTCTTTGGCATGTGAAAAGCCCGTTTTTCCAGTACCACTGAATAAAGAGGCTATCTTTCTGTCCATGAACATGTTTGCCCCTTCATCAAAGATAATGTGGCTGAATGTTTGTAGTTGTGTTTTCATCTTCTAATCTGTGCCATTAACCCTCAGGTCCTTTTCTTTTTGTCAGTACCATGCTGATTTTATCACAACAGCTTTATAGTATAATTTCAAGTCAGGGATTGTGATGCTTCCTACCTTGCATTTGTTCTCCAGGATTACTTTTGCCATTTTAGGTCTCCTCTGTTTCCAAATGAATTTTAGGAATGTTTTCTTTAGATCTGTGAGGTATACTAATGATATTTTGATCAGGATTTCATTAAATCTTTATAACACTTTTGGGAGTATGATCATTTGAACAATGTTGGTTCTTTTTATCCATGAGCAAGGGTTATCTTTCCATTTTCTGATATTCTCTTTAATCTCTTTTTTCAGAGTACTGTAATTTTCAATACATAGATCTTTTACTTCCTTTGTTAGACTTATTCCTAAGTTTTTAGGAGGTGTTATTATGAAGGGTGTAATTTCCCTAATTTCTTTCTCAGTGAGTTTGTTTGGGTACAGGAATGCTACTGATTTTTGAGTTTTGACTTTGAATCCAACTCTGCAACTGAATATGGTGATTAATTCTAAAAGTCTTTTGGTGGTCTAAAAGTCTTTGGAGTCTTCTATATAAAATATTACATCATCTATAAATAATAATAATTTAACTCCCTTCTTTCCAATTCTTAGTCCTTTTTTTCTCTCTCTTGTCCAACTGTTCTCTGCCAGGTTCTTATATTACTCAGTATACTCAGGGTCCTCCCCCAACCTGGTTTGTCTTTTACTGTCCATTGGTGAGCCAGCTGGCTTATATGCTGCAAATCATACCAACTGACCTTACCCCATTACACCAACATGGAGATCCTTTGTGAGGCTCATGATGTGGTACATTTCCTAAGTTCACAGCTCTGAACTATGCCTCTTGAATTCTATTCAAGGCTTGATGGCTGTATCAGTCAGTGCTTACTACAGAAACAGATTTAATGCAAGACATGTTTTATTTATAACATTATGTATCATACATATATGTCATATATTAGGCGTACAATGGCCACCCACAGAGTCAGATGTGGGAAGTGCAAAAGGGATGACTGCACATTGGAAATCTGAAGGAACCAGCAAGGAGCTCACTGAGTGTCCTGTGTGGAGGCAGCCAAAGAGCCTGGGATGGAGACTGACAGGTCTATGCTGCAAGGTTAAGAGTCTACACTGCAAGCCAGGTGATGTCCATGGTGAAAGGAAAGGCAAGAGCTTCTCTGAAAAAAGCAAGTCAGCCTTCCGTCTGTTTCCCTTTTATTCCAGTCAGGCTATAAGCCTTTTGGTTGGTGCCACTCACACCTAGGGTGGGTCTTCTCTCTTCAGTAAAGCCCTTCGGCCACATCCAGAGTGAGGCTGATCTAATTTAGTTGGGCATTTTAAAAATTGACACAATCAGTTAATTATCACAATGGCACCCACAGTTCTCTGCTACTTTGTCCTCTGCCACCATGTTCTCTGCCAAGCCTGGTGCATTTGTGCTTCTCTGAAGACTTGACTATCCATATGCTAGTTTTCCCTCATTTGTGAAGTTCACATCAGGTACCTGTTGCCTCCTGACCTGTGGTCCAGCTTTCCCCTTAATGGTGGGTCTTGTGAAAGATCCTCTTAGGAGGGACAAGGAGGCCACGCAGCTCTTCTGTTCTGCTGCCACGGCTTTCCTTCCTCATTATACCCCTGCCCATGGGAACAGTTCCTAACAGCCATGGAGCTGAGTGGGGACATAAGGAAAGCCCAAGTGGCTCCTGTTCTTCAAATCATTTATTCATTAGGAGGAAATGTTTTTACTGATACCACACAGAAGTAGTCAGGACCTGCTGGGGTCAGAGGCTAGAAGAGCAAAGTGTTGAGAAAAGCTCAGGATGGAAACACTGTCACAGGAAGGAGATGAACCATCTGGGGCACCAGGCAGGACATCGAAGGCTGCACCTTCTCAGTGTAGATGATCCCTCCAGGGACTGGGTCTTCCCTCCAGGAACCTCTCTCTGACCTGCAGCCTGGTCTTCTGCTCTAGCCTTTCATTCTCACCTCAGCTCAGCTACTCCAGTTCACTCAGTCCTGCTGCCATGTTCAAACACTCTTTTCTGTTTGCCTAGAACATTCTTCTGTCAGCTCCTGCTCACATCATCAAGGGTCAGCAACTGCAGTTTTCAGGTGAGGAGGAGGGAGGACTGGGTTAGAAAGATAACTTGTGAACAGGGAGGAAGCTCTTTCTCCTGTTTGCACTGTGATCATCAATGAGATTTAGTCCTCTGCTCCTCAGTGTGGGCCTGACACCAGGTGCTATGTTTTTGCAAGACTTTTATAAACCAGAGTGGACATGAAGCTTATTATGCCTTGTTATAGCTTACGTCAAGATGTTCCCCCAAAGCCTCACGAGGTCCTAGGTGAGGATTTTTGCAAGTAGATTTAGAGTTACAGTGTGTGATGTTAGGATTGATTCAGCGTGATGATTAGGATTAAGGGTATGAATGCTACCAACCCAAATTTGAATAAAATAAGAGAGACAGAAAGGAAGCTGCTGTTATAGGTGCTTGTGGCTTGTTGCTTGCTGTTTTGCTATTATTTCACTGCTGGCTGCCTTCTCCCGTCTATGAACTATTTCTCTTTTGTGATGTCCCTCTGCTATGCCACTCTGCCTTGAAGCCAGCCAACTATGAACCGAAACCTCTATAAATTGTGAGCTACAATAAATCTTTCCTCCCCTAATGTATGGGTGTCAGATAGTCTGTCTCAGCAACAAGAAAAGTGACTAAGACATGCTAAGACATGCTCCCCAAAGATAACATACAGGATATAGTATTCAACGTAGGTAGCCTTCTTCTGCAGA
Organism: Cavia porcellus; assembly: GCF_034190915.1. Lineage (NCBI taxonomy): Eukaryota > Metazoa > Chordata > Mammalia > Rodentia > Caviidae > Cavia > Cavia porcellus. The sequence goes on along the minus strand of NW_026947501.1, from coordinate 27,453,673 downwards.
CAGCATGGTGGCCAGCTCCAAGGAGTAGGGGTACAGGAGTGTCCTGTGTGAGTCACACTGGCCTAGCCACTACTCATACAGCCAAGGAAAAAGGGGCCTGCCACTCTGATTGGCTGCTCCCTGCCAATCGCACAAAATTCAGTCTGTTAGTGGAGCTATGGTGATTCTTCCTGAAGAACTCACGGCAGAGTCTCAAAGCTGTTCAGGTGTCTATCCTGTGAGTTGGAGGAATGTACCACTGGAGGTCATACAAAAGACATATACTCTATCCAGATGTAGGCTTTGAACTCTGGTCTATTTGACTCTAAAATCCATATTGTTCCATATTCATGTATGTCTTCAGATTATATATTGTTTGTTGGGAGTCCAGAGGGTAGCCATCTTGGCCCTATCTTTCCAATATAAAATTACAAATCCAAATAGGATTTCTTAGAAAGTCAGTACCATAGAGGAAAAGAATTTGAAGCTGGGGTTTTCTAGCTTCCCAGTAAACTATCTCATCCTATTTCCTAAACACATTAAAATAGGTAAGTTTATCTATTGCTTAGTCATTCAACACACACTGATTAGATCCCTGTATGTATGAGGAATTTAAGATCCATCAGTGAACGAAAGAAGAAATGATCCCTGCTTGCACTGGCCTTTTGGTATCACAGACACTTTGAAAATCTAATACAAAAATAAAACTAGAAGTTTAGATCAATCATGCCAGCATTTCACCTGGAGAATGGGATCTCACCAGAAATAGGTGTGCCTACAGCTCCCTGAAAATACTACCATAAAGTTCAGCGTTTAGGAGAATCTAAAAAAAAAAAAAAAAAAAAAAAAAAAAAACCGGTCAACAGTATATTATGACACAGGCGTAAGGCTCAACTATAGCATTTTGCATCTTAAAATCTGCACCTATCTTAACTCTATGTCATGGTCAGTTCCAATTTTGAGAGTTTACCTCCTCCTTGGTGTAAGGAAGCCTAGTTAGCCCAGGTTCTCCTAGAAATATTTGTGTCAGGTCTCAGATCTTAAGAAGCTCCCAATCCTAGAGTTGAGTCTCAGGGTTTCCTAGGATTTAGGACAAACACTCCCAGCCTGAGCCTGGGTGGAAAGGGTAAGCCTTACAATCAGTTCTCATTGCACAGCATTGTGAATGTCTTTAAGATTCAGTATTGTGTGTTTAAAAATGGTTGCACTGACCAGGCATGATGGCACATGCCTATGATGCCAGCACTCTGGGGAGCTAAAGCAGGAAAATCACAGGTCCTAGGGTAAACAGGCAGTTTAGCAAGAATCTGTCTCAACAAAAATGAATGAATGAATGAATGAATGGGTAGAAGCAAGGAAGACAAACAGACAGAGGATGTAGCTTAATGTAAAAGACAGCAAACAGAAACGATGTAGCTCAATGTGAATGTTCTGGGTTCAATTATGAGTGCTGCAAACAAATGAACCGGATTGTATTGTGGGCTGGAGCTGTGATTCAATGGTGCATGCATGCGGTCCCGCATATGACTCACAGTCACACACGTGCACACGGTTGTATTGTACACTGTTTTCTGTGTATTGTGAAAATTGTCAGAATCAAACCAGAGCCAGTGGGGCGGGGTGGGGCTGGAGGGTGGTTAAATAAAAGCTTTAATCTGGAAAAAAATCTACTGGAAGGGATAAGGATGCAAACAGAACGCAAAATGCTTTCAACTGCACAAACGCTTTCGCGCCAACTAGCCGACCCCGCCCCCACTTTTGAGCAAACATTTTCAAGTCACTACCCACAAGGAACTGGGAAATGTTTTTCCTTGCAAATCTGGAATAATGAAATTTTTAATAAAATTCCAGGTTTGGAGACCTAAGGGGAGCTACTAATGATTATGTCTGGGCCACACTGGAAACATCTTAGGCCTCTGCTACGTGGCTCCAAACCGTACAACCGATCCAGCAAAGTCAGACCCCTGGCTATTGTTGCAGCCGCGACCCAGAGAAGGCGAATGAGGAGGCGACCCGAGGAGGCCGGTCGCCGGGCTGGCTCAACGGGGGTGTGGTGTTGAGCTTTGTCCAGGGACCCCAGCAAAAACGCAAGCGGCCTCCATGCGTTTCGGGCCCCACACCCTGCAGGCCCGAGGATCCCATTGCCGCCGCTGCTTCGCGAAAATATGGCCTTCACTGCGCTCACTGCTGCTGGCCGGGCTGCTTGACCCTCGGGCGCCGCCGTACCCCGGCCTGCCCTAGGAGCCGGCGGCCCCCGTCCTGCAGGGCGCCATGGCTCCACCCAAGCCGAGCTCCCAAGTCCAGCCGCGCGCTTCCCGCGGTGCCGGCGTTTAGTGCCCGGCTCTGCTGGCGCCGCGGCTTTCTTGACGCCGACGCCAACCCACCGCAGGAAACTAGGGGCGTTTCTCTTCGCCAAAGAACCCGAGATCTCTACGGAGCCAAGACTATCCTCGCGACCGCCCCGTCTACACACGGGGCCCCGCCCAGGCTGCGCGCGCACCTCCGTCACCCAGTCCCGCTGGCGGCCTCTGCACCCTCTGTGCCCACCCTGCTTGATGCTGTGCCTGCTGCCTTCCCTCGCTTTTCGCTAGTGAGCGTCGGTTCCAGGGCTGGGAGAAGTAAACCGGAGCCACTTTTGTCAGTCTCTAATCAAATGAAGAAGACCGGTTGTTTATAAAAGCAGCTACGTGCCCAATAGCAAAATAGCTACGTGCCCAATAGCAAAAAATTGCCAGAATCCCTGCTAGACCCGTACTGTGACAAAAGTCCACATAGCTTTCTACAGTGAACCTATGTATGGACCTTTGTCCAATTACCATTAACTCAAGCTGGAAGTGGTGCCATTCTGGCTAGTCAGGATCTCTGAATCTCTTGGATTATAATCCTTAGACCAAGACTCGACTGAAAAGCCTTTTGCAGTTGGGGATATAACTCTACCACACTACCTGAGCGGCAAACGCTAGGTCAGGAGTTGAATTCCCGACACCAAAATAAAACCTTTTGCAACCCTTTCACCTTAAGAATGTCTCCAGGCTTCAGTCTCACTGAACAAGCCTATATTTTACTATGGTACCTGAGTCAGTTGTGATGCTGCTTTATTCTTCATTAACTTTAATTAATCTCATAATCAGCCCCTGGAAAGAAAGCAAATACAGCCTAGCACAGTGGTCCATGTTTATAAACCTTGCACGCAGAATGCTAAATCCAGAGGATTACGAGTTTGAGGCAGTCCTGGGTTACATAGTAAGATTGTATGAAAAAACAAGGAACAGCAGGGAAGCAAGGAAGGAGACACAAACACACACAGACACGCACACGCACACACGCACACACACACAGGGTGTGTTGGAGGAGGATCTAAGCAAGTAATTTACCAGTTAACTACAACCCCAGGATATCACTGTGAATATTGCTACCATAATTTATGCTGTGAATTGCAGTGGCAGAATGCAAAAAGGGCTTAAGCAAGGGTTGTCTACACATTGCAGAGAAAAGTTGATATCCTTATGAAACTTCTCATTTAACACTTGTCAAACTTAACACTTTTTCAAAGTAGATGTTGCAAACCATTTGTAAATGATGCTTGTGATGTGTCTAACTAGCTAGAGGTAATGCACTCATCTTTATCTCTGGGATGTCTTTTTTAGAAGCAATATACATCATTTTTTAATGTTAGTGTTGAGCTTTGACATATATATGTAGGTTTGCAACTACTACTACCATCAAAATATAGAACAACACTTCCCCAAAATTACCACACACCACTCTACAGTAGTTTCACATCCGTCCAGATCCTGGCAACTGCTGATGTTTTCTATCCCTGTAGTTTGCCTTTTCTACAATATCATCTAGATGGAAACTGAATATGTAGCCTTCCAAATGTGGCCTCTTTCTTTTAGCATACTGGTTTTTGTTTTTGTTTTTTTGTACCAGGGATCAAACTCATAACCCTGCACTCACCAGGCAAGTGCTTATGCAGCTGAGCTAAATCCCTGGCCCTAGCATACTGTTTTTGAGATTCGTCTGTGTCACTGAGAGGATGAAGTAATCATTCCCTTTTGTTGCTGAGTTGTTAGAGTTCTATTATATGAATATACTATGGTTTCTTTATCCATTTGCCAGCCAAAGATTATATAGGCAGCAGGATAGTCCTCTGAGTGATCTTGTGATATAGCAGGTAGGATATGGCACAACTGCCTGGAGAAGTGGCCAAGATCTCCTAGGACAATGCCAGGACCCTGTATGTAGAATTTTCCATGTATTCCCGTGTCCTGTGGGCTGCATATGAGGACACAGACACCACAAGGAGCCCACTGTCCTGACTCTTCACAGTAGTTGTGTGTGCATCTTCTAGACACAGGTGCACATTTAGTTTTGTTTTTACCCTTTCTTTCATTCTTCCCTTACCCTTTCAGCCCTCACATTTGCCCTCACCTTTGAAATAAACTTTTGGCACCATTTTTGGCTTGTTTTGTCTGATTCTTTGTTCAACACAAGAAGAACCTTGAATACTTTTGCTTGGCAAGCCATTTTTAAACAAACTACCCGACAACATCTGGACTGGCCTAATTCTCTCCCCTTTCTCACTGTGGTTCTTTAGAAAAACTACAATGTGCTAGGAATACAATAGCCTATGATAAAGAGGAACTAGCAAAAAGAGCCCAGGCTCTGTCCCACTGCCCACTAATCACAGGACGTCATTTAATGCTTTAATACAACATGTCATGTCACCCCGGAGGAATATAAACCCCAAGATGGGCTGCTTTATGGGATTCATCAGCTATAGTAGAAGTGGAGCATGCAAATGAAATTGCATCTATTCTGAGAAGCTTTCCTGGGTCTTGGGAAACTGGCTCACATGAATCCCAGGCTTCTGTGGTGCCTCCCTGCTTACCTCTAGTTGTGTCCTACTGGACTGAGACAAGTTGCACAGCAAACCTTCTTCACCTAAGTATTTGCATGGATGTTTGTGTTTCTCCAGAGTAAATGATGAGAAGCAAAATGATTGGGGGTGCTAAGTATAGGTTTAACCTTTTTCAAGTATTGGATCTTTTCCAAAGTCTTTACATCATTTTGCATTCAGAACTCCACTATACAAGGATTCTAGTTCTGCATCTTTGACAATACTTGTATTGTTAATATTTTGTATTATAGTCATTGTTTATGTGTGGAGTATTATTTCATTGTTTTAAATTTGCATTTCTAACATAACTAATATTATTGAGAATTGTTTCATACCTCAAGGGAGGCTTTTGTGTATCACCTATAAAGTGTCTGTTAAAATTCACCTCTCTAAATTAGGCTGTTTTTCTTACTATTTTTGAGTTGTATGGGTACTAGTCATTTATCAGAATGACTTATAAGAATATAACTCATGATAGAGTACTTGCCTTGTGTGTACAAATCCCTGGGCTTGATTTCTAGCACACAAAAAAGGTGATAAGAATAATTTCTACTGTATCTAAACTACATTGTTACCTAGACTGCTACTCTCCCATATATTCCCAGAAATTGCTTCCAGTCTCCAGTGACTGACCACTGTTTTAAGTAGCCCTTTTTGGTGAGATATTTCTGAACTATCTTATTTATAATAGTAATACAGGACCTCTTGGTAAGCACCCGCAGCGTGGGTTGGGAGGAGAACCAGTGCTCCAGAGATCCGGCCCTGGTGGAACTTAGGCAGCTTATTCATCTGCCCTCTTGGTGGGCACCCCTCGCACGGGCCAGGGGGAGAACCAGCGGCTCCCATGAGCCTACCAGCACGTGGGCTGAGAAACACCCTCCGTCCCCTCCTAGCAACTGGGGATAGATTTCTAGTGTCTCTTGGAAGGATGACCATATGCAATAGATCTATCTTCTGTTTGAAGGCAAAGGGTGTTTTCACTGCTTTGTTTTGTTATGTTTGTTATGCTCTATTCAATACTCTCTTTCAATTGGTTTTATAATGTTCTGTTTTTGGTTTGATTTTGCTATACCTAATTGAACAACTATTGTAAAGATAACAAGATATACTATAGTACCTATTACTACCATCCCAGTATCTTGCCGTGAAGTTCTGTACCAAATTCACTGCATTGTCTCGATTGGCTTTGTTCTGTCTTGTTCTGTTGTATTTTTACTACCTTCAAAATAAAATTTAAACAAATAGTAATACCCACAGCTTAGAATTTCTCCCTTTTTCTATTTTGGTCCATAGCATATACCCAGCAAGCATATTTGCTATGTGATTGTCTTTCTTTGTAAAGGAAAGCACTGTATTGATAAAGATGAGCTCCAACCATAAAGAAAATGAAAAATGATTTACAATTTGTTCATTCTTTCTTGGAGACTTACGCAGAGATTACACATCAAATTTTGGCGCCTACTCTAGATAAAGGAAGAAACTGACTTCACCCGTGTCCTCTTATCACTAATCAGGCTCTGGATAGATGCCCCTAAGAAATAAGAGAACTTAACTCATCTGAGTAGGTTTTTGACTCTGCCAGGTTTCTGAATTAAACTCCTGCCCAACTAGGAGAGAAAAAACTCCCCCAAACAGATCTGTTATTCTGGACAGAACATGGCATTCAACAGGAAGCCAGCAGCTGTCCCCACACAAGTCAATCCACAAAGAGCTGGTTCCACGAAAAACCACAAGAGAGATGCTGTGCTTGCCAGCATCCCCTGTACCCAACACTGCCCTATCACACGTCCTTAGGCCCCTTGCACCCCATGTCCCTCCCTGCCTAAACTCCCCTATAAAAACATGCCCTGCCCCTCGCTCAGGGCCAATGGTCTTTTTGCCTTTGTCCTGACCTCACCCAGTTGGCAAAACTGTCCTCACACATTGCTTCAACTTTGCCTGCCTCAGTGGTCTCAGCTGCGCCTTGGTTTAGCCTAACAGACTCATGGCAGAAAGCATGTCAGAATGCATCTGTAAAAGGGGTAGAATTATGAGGGAGAATTAAAATGTACACACTCAGAGGAAAAAGAGTGCATGCGGGCACTCAAGAAGTGAGGCACACTATGGCCTGGGGAGGAGGGTATTCATGAATATGTGGTCTTGGGGTGTCCTCAAGACAGATGGCTGGTCTGTGTTTGCTTCTGGTTTTCTTTCACCTACTGTCTGTTTCCTTAAGGTCAGGTTGCTCATTAGCAAGCTAAAGTCTGCTGACCTTATCAATCAGCTTAAAATGCAAACCATATTTATTTGAAGCTTGGAGATACGGTTTCTGATTCATGCTACTGTCACTAAAAAGTGAAAGTCTTTAGAATTTATTTATTTATAGCATGGGAAGGAAAAGAAGCCAAATTTATAGACTTACTGTATCTTTAAAATTCTTAGTGATTTAGGAAGAAAACTAACTTTAGGTGTGAAAAAGACATTATAACTTGAATAACTGTGTCTTGAAGCCACAATGTTCTTATATCAACTTTTTTTATTTTGAAGAGAATAACACCAAATGAGACAGAACAGAATAGAGTCAATCAAAACAAAAGGATCAACATAGTACATGACTTAAAAACAAAAATAATGGCTACCATAATGCCTGTTATCTTCAAAAAAATTTCCTATATTGTCAGGCATAATAAAATTGAACAAAACAGTACAGAACAGAATCAATAAAAACAACACATTGGAAACATTATAGGACTTCAAAATAGTCCAACCAGAATGAATATCATAGTGTATCTTATTATTTTCAAAGCGGTTGCCTATATCATCAGACTTGATACTATCAAACAAAACAGAATCAAATAAAATCAGTCAAAACCAGACAGTGACAGCAATACAGGGTTTCAAATCAAGCTAATAGGAAATCAAAAATGGTTACCATAATATATCCTGCTATCTTTGGAATAGCTGTCCATGCCTTCAAATCTAATACAAATAGACAATCCGAAACAGAATAAAACCAAACTAAACAGAGCAATGAAAGCAATATGGGTTTCAAATTATGATAATAGCTTAACAATGACCACTGCCTTCCCTTTTAGACAATTCCTCCCCTTTTACTTTCATGGGATGTATTGTGCATTTTGGATCCCACTAACTCTTAGTGTTTATATTAGGGAGGCAACCCGCTCTGCACCTAAGTGATTCTGAACCTTTTTACCCCTGAGCATGATCTCAAGCTGTATCTATTTGTCTACAAGAGCCTCCAGGTTTTCTTTCTTCATAGCTGAGTAGTTTTCCATTGTATTAACGTCAGCCTAGGCTTTCTAACCTATCTGCAGCTGATGGGCATGCTACCCCCACTTTGTTTCTGGTTCCCTGTCATATAGAGCATTGTTTTCTCATCTTTGACTTTAATCCTCTATAAATCCTCTTTTGGGTTAAATTGGGTTATATATTTCTTATATAAAGCACATTGATGGACCCTATCTCTTGATCCACTCTGCCTGTATTTTTTTTTTATTGGTGAATTGAAGCCGTCTATATTAGCGATTTTAGCCAGCCTTCTCTGCCTCATCTCTGCCATGCTATTTTTCTGCCTTTGGCTGTCTACTTTCCTCTTCACTCCACTGTCTGCCCTGTTCAGTGAGCCCCCTCTGCTGCTGTTCCTGAAACCATGGTCTTTTTCTCTCTCTCTCTCTCTCTCTCTCTCTCTCTCTCTGTCCTTCAGTATTTTTTGTAGGGTTGGTTTGATGGTCATGAACTCCCCCAGTTCCTCTTTGTCACAGAAGCATCTTGTTTCTCCATTAATTTTGAGAGATAGTTTTTCAGGGTGCATCAATCTAGGTTGGAGGTTATTTTCTTTCAGGGCTTGGAATACTTCAAGCTCTTCTTGAGTTGATGGTTTGTGTCATGAAGTCTGTCCTGCTTCTGATGGGTTTTCCTTTATAGGTGATCTGTTTCTTTTTTCTGACAGCTTTTAATATTCTGTTCTTGTGTTGAATTTCTGAAATTTGATTATTATATGTCTGGGTGTAGATCTATTTTGGTTATAGCTGGCTGGAGTTCTGTACGCCTCATATATCTGGATATCATTTCCTTTTCCTATGATTGGGAAATTTTCTTTAATTATTTCTGTAAATAGCCTTTGTATTTCATTTGTGTTTACTCTGATCATATTTTTTATTCTTAAGTTATAGTCCTCTTGTCATCTTCTAACTTTTGTATTGCTACTTCCTGATTCTTTGTTATTTTTAGAGATTTTTTTCTTTTGCAATCACAAGCTGCAAACCAGTCTTCAAGGTTTGATAGTCTATCTTTAGTTTCTTTCAAGCAGTTTTGCCAGTTTGCAATGGAATTTTTAATTTCCTGGTAACTTCTTTGAATCTGTTTCATGTATTCTAAATTTTTTTTATGATCTTCATTGAAGGTTTCCCTCCTTCTGTGTCTTCTTGAGAGGTGCTTAGTAATTCTTTTATTATGCTTCTCATTTCTTCTTTTACGTATAATAGTATTTCTGTTCTAAGTTCTTTGATAGCCTCATGAAGTTGTTTCTTTATGTCAGATGCTATTTCTCCAGAAACTTCAGGTGTGGGACCCTCAATCTCTTCCATGTTTCCATCTCCTGAACCAGTACTGCTTAAGTTAGAGGCCAGAGACTGTCTTTTGCTCCCTTCTCTTGTCATGTTCCTGGTTTCTTCCGGACAAGTGGGTAGTGGCCCCTGGCACTTCCTTGATTATAATTACTCTGAAGAGTGCTGGCAAGGGATTTCTGCTGTTTTCTGCTTTTTCCAGACTGCTGATGGCTACTGGAGTATAAGCAGGAGCAGGGCAGGCTGGTACCTCCCTTCCAAGCTGGTTAACCACAGCGAGTCTTCACCACATTAGTATGTGCCAGGCAGCTGGGGTTGGACTGCATACAGGGGCGGGACTCAGTCCAAGCAATTCCGCCTAGTCTGCTCTGAGCTATGAGTGGCTGAATGAGACTGGCTGCAGTTGTGGCTCCGAGCTATCCTACCCAACTCCAAAATGGTGCCTGGCCAATTGCCCCCTCCCGCGGGAGGACTGAGTCACCCACACTCACTGCCAGCCAGTGCAGTCCTCCAGTTCACTGCTCCCTGCTGCCACTGTGTCTCCCCAGAGAGGCCTTTGGGCTTGCCCATCACCAGGTTCACTGTGACTGTGCATCTCCAGGTTCCAACAGTGCTTCTCACACGGTGGTTCTGACTCGGGTTGAAAGTGCTGTCAATTCCCGCCTCATCATGATACGTACTGAGTGCCCCTGGCCCACATAAGCTTGAATGAAATCCATACACAAAGACTATCTTCTGCTGTCCTCCTGCTTCAAGAAGCCATAGAAGAGAAAGGTGAGGCCTTTACTGGTCTACAAGGTTAGAGTACATGGGCAGATGTGAGTTTCCATGAAAAGAGATTTGCCCTTGTGTTTTACTTTGTCTATTTTAATGAGGTATGTGCTCCTGAAAAGTGTGTGAAAAGTTGATGATTCTGGCTTTGAGCAACCATCAGAGCCCACAGTAGCTGCCCACTATCCCATGCATATCAGATGCTCCGCAGCTAGCAGTTTCGAAGGACAAAGGCAGAACAGCAGGGCATTCACATAGTTGCTGAGTGACTCTAATGAAAGGGATGTTGATGGCTGGTACAAAGGAGGGTGCTGCCCATGATCAATTTTTTTTTTTTTTTTTTTTTTGCCAGGTGATGCTTTGGCAGGGAGAACAGCTGTGAGGGATATTGCTGCTGTACTAGGAGACATAGACTCAGGCCCTAGATGAAGGAGGGCACAGTGAGTGGCACAGTCCCAAGGCTCATGGCAGATGTGTAATGGGACTAAAGTAGACCTCAGCTATGGCCCAGTGTGCTGAGTATGATGTGCAATGGCCTGAAGGAAACAGGGAGACAGATGTCAGGCCTCCTATGAGGGTGAGGGCATATGGACAGGTCCAGACCATCCTTTTCTTCCAGGCTGGTTTTGAAGGCTCACAAAAGCAAATTGACTTGTGCCTCCTTTTGTCACATCGACCTTGTGATTTATGATTCTTAAATATTCACAAGCCAGACAGGTCTGTTTCACAGAGGTATAGCAGGACCTAAAACTCTCTCCTAGACGTCATTCTAAGGCTGATTGCTAAGACCGCCCTGGGTACTCTCAATTGTGTGGTAGGTGAGAGGCCATGAATGTGAGGTCAGACTCAGTTTGTATGTAAATTCCTTCTTGGGGATTTTATGGAAGAACTGTTTAGGGGATTAGCTCATCTGGCAACTCAGCACCCTAAACCTTTACAATCCTATGATTGTAAAGGGTCTTTTCCTCAAACTTATACTTGGGCAAACAAGATTTCTGTAAGTATAGAACCTACAGAGGGACCAAAAGCTGGAGGTGTGAGTTTGGTTGCCACAAGTAGCAAACCAATGTACTGAGCTCAGAGAGCCCACAGTAGGATAGAGAGGGTGAGGGTGAAGGGACTGTGCATATCAGGGTTTCATGTGGGTTGTTTTGTTTAATCCTCAAAAGAAGCTTAGAATGCAGGTATTATTTTACTCTGTTCTGCCGAGGAAGACATGGACTCAGAAAGCTAAAGTGGCATGCTCGAGGCTACACACAGCTAGAAAGATGAAGGACCAATATTTTGATCAGGTGTTTCTGAACCTCATTTATCCCTTTGCTTGGTACCTGATTCCACTTTGGTAATAGCAGAAAGACACATTTAGGAGGGTGTCCATGGTTCAGAAGAAGCCTGGAGGAGCAGGGAAATTTACACGACTTCTCTCCTCTCTGGGACTACAGAGAAGTATGCAAGCTGACCTAGCTGACTCTAGTGAGCATACAGATTTCAGAAAAAGTACCCCCATGGCTCTTTATTACATCTGCAAATACCAGGACAGTGACCACAAATGTTCTTCAGTGTCATGTTGGAGTGTATCCCTGACACCCCCCACCATGCTAATGCTACCCCACACCCTCTTGTTCTTACTTGGGGTGCCTCTCTCCTTACTCCTGGTCACTGGCTCCTGGTATTCAGCATTTCCTTTCTTGCTTTCCTGAGATTCCTTGCTAAATACCCCTGAAAAAAGAAATGGTCACTTTCTTGCGCACAGACCTGGTTGACATCACTGAAACTTAATTTAGTGGGTGTGGCTGCTGCTTTGCGTTTGCTGAGTCCAGGAGGACTCACCCAGTGAAAGATGACCCTTTAGGAAAAAAGCAGCTGCAGCTGTTTCACCTGCCAGTAGAAAGTGAGAACTCTCCTCCACTTTTCCTGGGACCAGGGCTACAGTGAAGTTGTCACGGACACTACCCTTTTGCCTCACAGTGCCCTGGGCCTCTACTAGAGCATGGGCTTCCAAAAGACAAGGCAGTCCTTCCCCAGCATGATCTGGAGGGTGCTGGCTATTCCTGTGAATCCTCTCACACGCCGCCTCCCTTGTGCGTAGCCTGGGAACCCGGGATCTAGCTCCTTGAGAATCAGTCAGGACCTGTTTGACTTTGAGGTAGCAGAAGCAAATCCTATCATTGGTGGGATAAAGAATAAAGCTCATCTCTCACACACATCTGAATCTAATGTGTTTAATCATGATGCTTTAACTGCCTATGTAATTGTTTCCTTTTTTTTCTAGAGCCTTATCTTTTCGCTTACTATTGCTGCTACCATTTCATAAAGTTCAGCTGCAGATTATTCATTTCTTCCACCTCCGTGCCCCCTGGATTTGCCTTTCGTGAATTGGGGATTATGGATTGTATCATACTTCCATGTTCTCCCATTTTCTGTCTTGTTTGTTTTCTGCATTGAGACTTCTAAATTGCTTATGGTACATAGCATTAGTACTAGTATCGAGACCTCTTTAGGAAATGATGATTTTTCAGCCATATCTCTACATGTAGCTGGCTTTTGGCTTTTGAATCTGTTCCAAGATTCTGCCTTTTCTGTTTACTAGTGATGAAATGTTGCTGCCTGTTTGGACTACACACAGTTCTTCGACACCAGACTGTAGCATTGTTTATGTTTTCTAGGCATAGATAGTCTAGATATTGACATACAAACAAGATCATTTGATCACAACAACTATGTCTCTATGGGTGAAGTAGTACAATCAGTAAGAACAGTGTTGAACATATCCCAGAAAATGACAAATTGTGATAACTATGAATTTGCCACCTTTAATCACAGGTACTATATTTATAGTTATATAAGATCAAATTTATAGTTATATAAGACAAATGAGAAAACTGCATACAACAAATATCCTCTCAGTAAAGCAATTTCACCCAAAAGGGGGAAAATTTAAGAGACAAGAGGAAAAAAATAGAGAAGAGAAAGTAATTATAAGCAGTGCAGAAGGACAAAGAAAGATTATCCAAGCCCCACTGATGAAGGAAATAGGAGGAAAAGAAATATGGAAAAATCAAAAACAAACAAAACAAAATACTAAAAGCAATGTTCATACTCACAGAAACAAACAATAACATAACGTTGTGACCCACACAACTCTTGAGGTTCTTGGGGTGAAGGACAGTGAGAGGATCAGAAAATAAAGAAGAGACAAAGCCAGGGTCAGGTGAAGCCCTTAGTCTCCTGACGGGAGGAAAGGAGCTGCCTCTACCTCGTAGAGGCATTTATTTATATCTTTTAACAATTTAATGTCATATGACACCCTGTTGTCCTAGCAACCCGCTCTTCAGAGTCTTGAAGCTATGTGTTTTCTGGGCTCAAGCAGCTTCTTCACATGGCTTGCCCTGGGCGCCCTTTGATCTTGGGACAGCCATGTCCCAGCCTTGTATGTGTGGTCAATTTCTATCTTCAACGATTTCCAACAATATAAACGAAACAAAAAGGAAAAAATGAAGAAATAAAAAATTTTCTCTGTGATCTCAAGTCTGAGCTTATCTTCTGGCATCTACAGTTTGATGGCAGTGTCCAACTCAGCTCTTGCTGGTAGCCCATGTCCGTGTGGACAATTCCCACAAGCCTGCAGTAGGAATAGAGTGGCGTCCTGGATAGTTCCAGCAAGACTGCAATAAGATCAGATCAGGATGCAGCTCTGGTACTTTGAAATTCACAGAAACGCAGGTTGAGCCTGGCCTTTTGTCATAAGTTCGGGACTTAAGTAATTCTGCTTATAGCGCTCTAGTTGTCTCTTGCTGGCTTGACCATGGGAGCCTTGAACCTGAACATGTCCCATAGTTATCCCTCACTTAGTCATTATGGGATTTCACTGGGAGTCCTGTAATAAAGCCAACCTACAGCTGTTTAAGTCCCAGGTTCAGTTTGCCCCTCCCTAAAATGGCGTCTGATCAGGCACTCTCTCCAGGAGACATGGCACACCCTTGGACTGGAGTCACTCCCCAGCCTTTGTGGTGCATAGCACTCACTGCTCTGCTCCCCTGGTCTACTTCTCCACAAAGGCCTCTGGAGTTACCTGCTCTCACTGTGTCTCTGTGTAGCTCATCATCCTCTCTCACTCCAGGGGCTGAGATCTAAGACAAAGTACAATTTGCCAGCTCGTTTTCCTGTGTCTTATTCTGTGTATTCACTTTCTCTGTGGGCTACAATTTTTCCTTCAGAATTTTTCTTGGTCTAGGGGACCAATATCCCTCCTTCCTTTCTTCTCCAAGTTGTTATTTTTCAGTCTTTGAGAAGTTGATTTGTTGTTGCTTATGGATTTATCATTTTCTGAGAAGTCGTCCCAATTAATTCTTATTAGAAAACCCAGGCTCCTTTCCCAAGGCCTCAGAAATGCAGCTCTGAACTCCTAAGATGAAGAGCCTGAATGTACACTGAACTTTTGAGGTCCACAGAAACCACTACATAAACAGGGAGATAGACAATAATGATAGCACACAAAACTCTCACCCTTCAACATGATATTTTTTCTGACTGGTTAATATTATACAGACTCATTATGACTGAGTCTGTATAATATTATACAGACTCATATTTTTTCTGACTGGTTAATATTATACAGACTCATACAGACTCATTATGAACACTCAGTGCCCTGACGATCTCTGCTCCCCTTCTTTAGACACCTAGTTCAACTGGTTAAGTTTGTGTTAAACTTGTGTTATAATGTTTAAGTTGTGAAATGATAAGAATAAACTTGTCTTTGTATCTGGAAACCTGTTTAAATAAATGTGTCTGGTTGCCAAGGTGACAAGGCATGGATTGTAATGATTGACACGTTGTGTCACCCTGAGAAGTTTAAAAGTTCAAGTAAGCAACTCAGCAGTGAGCCAGGGTCCTTATTTTGTAAACTTTCTCATCTGGTGTAAGAGAGGGCACCAAGACTTGCCACAGTGGGTGGTAGCCATAGGGGGTGGCAGCCTGCTTACAATATAAGGGAGAAAAAGAAGCTTGGCCTTTCTTGCTTTTTGCTCTTGCTGTTTTTACTGTCTTTTGCCCCCTGAACTGTTGCCCCTGTGCCATGCCACCCTGCCTTGGACCTGGTTGATTATGGACTGAAACCTCCACAAATTGTGAGCTAAATAAACCTTTCCTTCTTTAATTTTGGGGGTACTGGGTATTTTGTCCCAGCAATGAAAGAAAAGTAACCAAGACATATAATCTTCTGTGTTCATATTTCCCCTGACCAAATCTAGACTGCCTGGCATAACCCCAGGCCCTTAGTACCAGGATTTCTCTGCAAAGCAACATCACCCTCTGGTGAAGAAGTTCCTACATCATCTCTTTTGGAACCCCATGTTAATCCTGGCCAGGTCTGCTGAGATCATCTGTGTTTTAGGAGAGTGCAGGTGGCACTGGCCCAGGAGTAAATTACATTGGCCTGGGAGACTCAGGAAAGCAGATGTTCTGAGTTCTTCTTTCCTGATGTTGGGAAAGTCCCAAGAATTCAGTTAAGAGCCTCTATTATTACTAAACTAGATGCCGGGAAGGAAAAAAAATTGGATTTCAAATCTGATTTCCATTGGGGGAATCCCTAGAGAAAGTTCTATGGCTTTGGAGAAATAGAAAACTTTTAACATTTCCTAATCCAGACAGCCTCTGCAGCAGTAGGGAATTTAGAAGTTCCTCCTGTGGCCCGCCCCTCCCTCCTCAGACGTCGGCTGAGGGGCGTCACTCCGCCCACCCTCCAGGGACCTAGAGGCCGGCTGAAGACCGCCTTGTCCCCGCCCCGCCCGCCGCTGCCCCGCCCCCTGCTCCGCCCCCACCCTCCAGCGATCTAGAGGCCAGTAGACAAAGGCCTTCCTCCTGCCAGGCGCCCTGCTGCTCCACAGCTCAGTCAGCTGACGACTGCCTCACTCCTCCCCCTACCTCCTTGAACCTAGGAGTCAGCAGACCACTGCCTGGCTCCCGCCCTTACCCTCCACGGCAGGACTGGGGTAGTGGGCACTGGCCAGTCCCCTCCTCCCCCCTGGATTTTTGGCTGCCTTTCCTCCTCCCAGCACCTTTTACCAGTGGATTAACCTTGCTGGACTGATGAAAGACTGAGTAACATATCATCCCAAACAGAGGACTTCAGTGGACTTGCATCAGGGTGGTGAGTTTGCCCTTAAAATAAAGGACTTCAGTGGGTAAACAGGAGTAGCACAGTCCCCACCCAGCTGTGAGATCTTGGGAGCCTAGCAAGAGTGCACGTATGCACCATTAACAATTTGAGATTAGTGAGATTGAAAGACCAAATACTAGCCCAAAAGGTGAAAATGACAAAATGAAAAAGCAAAATGCAGTCTCAAACCTCTAGTCCATCAGGCACAAGTACAGGAGACCCTGAAATAGAGGACATTAAAAGTCATATACCTGAAATTTCTGAAATGATAGCAAGTGAAATAAACAAATCCATGAGGCTACAAGACAAAATCAGATTAGAAATAATCTCCCACGTAAAGTCAGAAATGACAACCTTAATAAAGGAGTTGCTCAGCGTAGCTAGAGAAGACATAGATGAAAAAGCACAAGAGCATGAGAAAATGATGGAAACCTTGAATGAACAATATAGAAAAGAAGTAGAATGCATGAAACAAATTCAAAGAGTAGCCAAGAAATAAAAAATTCTGTTGAAAGCTGGAAAAACCATTTAAATGAAGCTGAGGATAGAATTTCGGACCTTGGGCACAGGATCACAGCTAGCAATCATGAGACGATAGAACTTTTAAAAATAACAAGGCAGCATGAAGTGATAATTCAACAGCTTCCAGATGATGCAAAGATAAATAACGTAATACTAATAAGCATCATTGAAGGTGCAGGAGTCAATGCAAATGACATCGGTAAACTATTCACAGAAATAATAGAAAATTTCCCAAACATGGGGAAAGAATCTGATATACAGCTAAAATGAGGCATATAGAACACTGAACAGTGATAACCAAAATAAATCTACACCCAGACATAATAATTAAGATCCCAGACATACAGCATAAGAAAAGTTTCTCCTGTGAGGCAATATTAAATCCATGTATTATACCTTGTGTTTAGATGTCCCCCCACAGTGGTCATGTGGTCATAGGTGAAGCTTTTTCAGAGGTAGCTAGATCCAGAGTGTATGATTTTGGATTAAGTGTGTAGTGCTGGAATCAAAGGTGTGTAAATCTAATTCAATGCACTGATTGGTTTGCTTTAGCTTTGGGAGTGGATAATGGGAAGGCTCTACCTAGGTGTGAGTACTACCTGCCCTAAAGATGGGTAGGTAGCCTGGGTAAAATATAAGGGGCAAAAGAGGGTTGCTCTTTACTGTTTGCTAATTCTCTGCTTTACTGTCTCCTGTTTGCTTTGCCATGCACTATTTTTCCTCTGTGATGCTTGTCTGCTGTGCCACCCTGTCTTGGATCCAGCCAATTATGAAATGAAACCTCTACAGATTGAGAGCTAAAGGATCCTTTTCTCTTTTGACTGTGTCAGATATTTTGTCTCAGCCACAACAACAAAAAAGTAACTAAGACAAATTCTATTAATACTTCTCTACAAAATTCTTTAAAATCATCTTCATCGTTCAATATCTTGATAACGTGAAAGATAAAGTTTATCTTTTATAAAGACCTAAAAAAACAGTCTATAAGCAAAGGAAACCAGTCAGATCTATTGCAGAAAAGCCACTTAACTACTCGATCTCAATTTTTTGATCTCAAACCTGAGGATACCAGAAGTTTTACTCATTCTAAGAATAAAATGAAGTAAGTATGGACTTTTTTTTTTTTTTTTTTTTTTTTTTTTGGGAAATATGGAGTCTTATTGCTGAGCAAACAAATCAAAGGACAATACATGATTTACCCAAAAATAATTGCCAGTTCAGTACTACTAAGCCATAACCTCTAGAGAGGAAGTTATCATCTTTCTGCTTTAATGAGCAGTGGAGTATGAAAAAATGAGGGGCAGTGCACATTTAATATATCTGAACCAGATGGCTAGGACAAAGAACTAGAAATAAGCTAATTTCTTTTAGTGTGGCTCTACAAAGCACAACTCAAAAAGGATTTAGTTAAGTACAGAACTTAGCGGTCCTCCTCCTAAATTGGTTTATAATGTTGTTTTACAACAGTGTGAGGCATTGCTTCTCATTTAAAATGCAAAGGCAGTAACTAGCAGTAGAGAACATGAAAAATTTCTATTTGGTTCCTTTACTTGATCTTCTGATTGGATGAATACACCTTCCCGCAGAGAGGGAAACTTTGTCACTTCATTTCCTTTCAGTTTTATATTAGTCCTCATCTGAGAAGCATCCAAGGTTTGGTAAGAGTCTATTTGTTGAGGAAGATTCTATGTCATTGATTCAAGATGCCATGCTGGGATTAAGAGTATGTGATGAGTAAAGTGGTCCACTGACTATTTTGGCACCATCCCAGGCCCGATAGCTTAGGTAGCATGTAAAAGAGGCAGAAAGATGCTTTTAAGGGTGTCTTGTTGTTTTTGCTACCTTGTGGACACCTTGAATTGTTCTCTGCAATCTGTCAAGCAACCCTGCTTTGGGGCCAGCCAATTATGGACTGAAACCTCTACAAACTGCGGGCTAAATAAACTTTTCCCCCTTTAACTTCGGGGTGTCGGGTATTTTGTCTCAACAATGAGAGAAAAGTAACCAAGACAGACCAGGTGCACACTTATGACAGGCAATCAGCCGAGAGGATCACCCACTCCACTCTCTTGACTGACAGTAACCAGTTCTCAGGCAGAAATTCACTTGCACCACAGGTCCTGCAGTGCTCATCCTTTATTCATTCAGAGCATCTGCTCATTTGAGCTTTTTGAGTGGTTTCAGGTAAAAATAAAAAAGGATTTTGTCTTCATGACAGGAGCTACATTTGCTACTTAGAGCCCAAGTTAGGCTCCTTCCACCTCTAGGGGTTGGGAGGTAGGGTGCCATTTCCTCAGTGGGTCCATGAAAGGAGGCTCCAAGCTCCTTGAGAAGAGAGTACTATCTGTAAGGTAGCAAGAGGCATAAGGTGTTGCATTTACAATTTATTCTAAAACAATGCTTTTAAAAAGGAGAGAACATCTTTTTCATATTTTCTGAGAAGTAGAATTCAGCCTCCCAGTTGTAATTTGTGTGTGTGTGTGTGTGTGTGTGTGTGTGTGCGCGTGTGCTTACACTGCTTCTAAGAGCGGTGACCCAACGTTACTGAATCAGGTCACCAGGGCTTCAGTCACAGAGAAACTATGATGTTCTAATCAACTGAAGGTCCTTTTGCTGGATTCAGAATGAAATCATAAATGATAAAATTGCAGCTCTGGTTTTAGGTACCAATAATCATCAGCCCTGCATGGTTTAAAGTGCTTACAACCCTTGATTGTTGGTAGGCTCTGCCACTGTTCGATGATGCTGCCAGCTGATACTAGTTAATGCTGATCATCACTGGTCAATGCCACCAGTTACTATCCCTTCCTGGTGCTGCTAGTTTTTGCTCCTGCTAGGTGCTGCCACCAGCTGATGCCAGTTGGCACTATTAATTACGGCCACTGATCTTCACTGGCCACTGGTCTCCCTCCCAATCACTAGAACTCTTCAGGGCAACATCCTCTAAAACTTTATGATTTTTTTTTGTATTACTACTTTAGCAACTACTTAGCCCACACTACCAACCATACCAACCCAGAATAGATTTATAGAACTTTCTGAGCTGACACTACCCAAGAAATAAATCATAAGTAGATGTACAAGACCACCAGACCAAGGCTTTATTCAGACAGAGCCTTGCTGCAGAAGGAGGAGGGCATTACAAGAGAAAAAGGCCACCTATACCAATCGAGAGGAGCTGAGAGTTCTACTGCCATGCCTGTGATTTGTCCAAATTCAAACTGCTGGTTGAATCCATCCCTGCCAGTTGATCTGAATTCAAGCCTTCTAATTCAAGCTTACTTATTTTTCCAAATATAATTATGTTGTTTAATTAGAAATGAAGCTTGCTACAGTCAGGGAAGAGCCCCCAGAGAGCTGTGGGGTGTCAGGGATCACTGCAGCTGTCAGGGTAGCAGTTTGACAGAACTAGGGAGAAATGGTTGATTGATTGACAGGTGCTACTTCTCCACAAAATGGCAAGGCTGCAGATCAACACTGCTATTGCTTTGGGGAAGTCTCCAGGCAGGCATGCTGCATTAATCACAGGTTGTTGGGGCTTGGGCATGTTAAAAATGGGCTTGGATTTCTCACTGATGTATGTCCCAGGGACAGCTTCCTGGCCACTTCTTATGAGAGGGGGGTGCAGGGAGGTATACCAGGCTTCTGTCAGAGCTGCCAAGAGAGTACCCTCCAAGGGAAACCTAACCTGAAAGACACCTCAAGACTTCTCAAGTCCACTTGGAGGTCTGGAGGAGGAACCTTGGCTCGCTGTTTAAGTGGCCTACATTGGACCTGAAAGGGAGGAGGACATAGTCTGCCTACCTGACTGCCACCAGATTCCTGTAAGATTCCCCAGTTAGTCTATCTGTCAGTCCTGCCCAGCTCAAGCAGAAGGAAAGCCTGATCAACTTTCATTAACCAGGGCCACTCTCTAGGAAAGGAGGCTGGAAGTTTAACCTCTGAAAGTCTGCTGAATGACTGTGTTTGTAATGGATGGCAAAAGCAATAGGCCTTTCCATCTGTACTCCATGGTGAGGAAACTCCAAACTACAGAGCTTGATTGGGTCCCAACCTGTGGTTCTTTAGATGCATCTAATAAAGGACAAAAAAGATAACATGCTGATGCTCCTCATTAGTCCAGATGGTCCCAACACTGCAAAGAGGCAAGCATCCAGGCAGGCATCTCACTGGCTTCACTGTTTCTGAGGGACACCCACCTTTTGTCTGTCGCACCATCATTTAAAGGTACATAACAGACATGGAGGGAGTAAAAAATGGGAACTTGTTAGTCAAAACCCATGGTCCTTGACTCCAGTCCTAAAACTTTTTAAAGGCTTTTCTGGTAATTACAAGGCTAAAATAAAATGAAACTGCTGCTCTCTGAGTCTGAACAAGACCTAAGAATTCTGCCTTGCAGACTCCGCTATAGTTTTCACTAGGCCAGCTTTTCAGCCAGCAAGAAGAAAGCAACCCAGTCAAGCAATTCTCAAAGGCATCAAAGAGGGGGCAGACAGCCCATCAACAAGTTAGTGTTATTACTGTTACCCAGAAGCCTGATAAAGTCCTTAGGACTTGTGTGAGAGACTTTATAAAGCTTATAGGTCTATACCCCTTTTACCCTCCCTGAAAATCTATAGATGATAGTTGCAGCTTTAACTACACAAAAAGCACCTGACACTCACAAGGAAGTCCAGTCTGGGGGCTGGGGATTTAGCTCAGTGGCATAAGTGCCTGCCTGACAAGTACAAGGTCGAGTTCCATCCCCAGTACAGAAAGAAAGAAAGAAAGAGTCCAGTGTGATAGATAACCACACCCTCTGGCCAAAGGCCAATATGCAAGTTATAAGGGCTATGGACACTCCCATTCAGACTAAAAGATAAGAGCTCTCAAAAACTTCAACCTGGATCAGATGAAAACTCTTTCATTGGTCTGGTTGGTTCAGACTAGTCCAGACCAGGCTCCTTTCTTCAGCTAGGCCACTGGGAACCCACAGTTATCATCACCAGGGCAACTGAGAGTGTTGCCTCTTGTGCTAGGCACAAACTTGAAGCCTGGGAGGATATCTCACCAAACATGAATTCCTGTATATTCTTGAATACCCCATACCACTTCTGGGAAGAGACCTCCTTTTCAAGTTAAAGGCACCAATCCAGTCAGCCTTCCTCTTATTTAACCCTACATCATTGTTATGGATTAAGAACTGGTGGTCAACTTAATGCCAGCTGGATTACATCAGCATGGCACTGAGTGAAGATGCTCCACTTGAGGAAAGTTGCCAGAATAAGTAGGTGGAGAAGAAGAAAGAGGTTGTTAAGGTGTTGAGGCATTAATGCATTGTTGCGTTGAGGCATTGTGGGCTCTTCTACATGTTGCTGTTTGAGCCATTGGTTCTCCTGGTCCTCACATCAAGCATTGCTTCCTGGCTCCAAAGGGGAAGACGTATGCCACTTGGTCTCCAGGATGAACTTGTCACGCTGCTTCCTGGCACGTACCCAACTGTGCTTGTCGGAGGAGGAGCTCGGGGCCCCCGTATAGCTGAGGATGGCTGTGGTGCCTTTCAGGACAGCCCTGGTTTTTGTTGTGAGTGTGACTTCTTGGCTCCAGCGTAGAACCCTCATCTCACCAGCACAGCTCCTTCACCCCGCTGGCATGGACTTTCTGGCTTCCACCACTGACCTTTGGGCCTTCCCAGCAAAGATCCGTAAGAGACTGACGTGAGTCCTTGTGGGCTCTGGACCTCCAGTTGGACTCGTGGGAGGCATTGTCATGAGTTCTGGGTCTTCATCTGGACTCATGTAGGATATTGCTGTGGGATTTAGGCCCTTGACTAAATATTCTATGTCTTTGGTGTTGCGGATAGATCTCCTTCATTTTCTTGTGTTAACTCCCGGTGACCATTATAAAAATAATATTATAAACTCCATGTCCTGATTCTAATTGTTCTCAGTGTACAACCCTGACTACAACAATCATCAGGAGACAGATAACTACAATCCTAAAATCCTAAAATGTCTCCTACTAGAGGTATGGGCCAAAGACTTGCCTCTGGGCCTGACCGTCAACCATGCTCCTCTATCTAATGTCACAGGAAGCACAAACAGGCATCCAGCCACACACCAGCCAGCTAAAGCAGTTTGGGATTCTGATGGACTGTTAAGCACTTTGGGACACTCCTCTCCTCCTGGTAAAAATACCCAGGAGCCTTTTCTTCTTTGTATGCAGTGCACTTGTATATATTTGAACACAGTGCTCAGCACCCATCTACACAGCTTTAGCTGTATAGGGCTGCTTGCACACTTAAGATCGCAGCATACCTCCTTTTTTCTTGGAGCATTGGTCCCTCGGGCTCTACAGGCTCTCCATCTCTATGGGAAACCTGGTTTCCTGGGATCACACTGGACGTGAGTCTCCTTTAGGGTGCTGGGACAGGACCTCCTTTAAGGTAACTCTAAAAAGACCCCTGCCATGAAATATACACATCCATTGAGTGGAAGATGCTGTTAATTTGAGACTGATTAGTTTAGCATCTGGAGATACAGAGAGTGCTGAGGAATATTTTCTCACCTTGAAGCTAATGGGGAACAAGGGTACCTACTGCATTAAGCCCAGCATTAATTGCACTGTGGAGGAGGTCAGTCATGGAAGAAAGGTGATACTACCCATAGAGTATCAGAGAAGCCATGAGGCTAAACTCACCTTCAGGTCACCCTGTCTCTTTTCCAGGGCTTAACAGTTTCAGGAGCCCTTCCATCGCTTCTAGTTCTTTCTTTTTGGTGGGTGGGGATTGAGACAGGGTCTCGATGTAGTTCAGACTGGTGCTCAACTCACTGTGTAGCACAGGCTGGCCTTGAACCTGCAACAATCCTACTGCTTCAGCCTTCTAAGTGCTGGGATTATAGGCATGCGCCACTATACCTGGCTATCACTTCTATTTCTTAAGCAATCTGTATGTGACTTTTCTACATTTGCA
Organism: Cavia porcellus; assembly: GCF_034190915.1. NCBI lineage: Eukaryota > Metazoa > Chordata > Mammalia > Rodentia > Caviidae > Cavia > Cavia porcellus. Next base: position 27,429,821 of record NW_026947501.1, on the reverse strand, counting down.
ATATAAAAGCCCTAACCATCATGTTCAGCCTCTAACTAAGGCGATTCTGGATTTAGATGTCTCTGCCATGTTCTGGGTCCTGAGTTCTTCCGGGTGTCATCCTTGGAGGAGCAGCCATGCTTCCCGTATCTGCTGCCCTTTACGCCAAGCACAGAGCCTGGCACATGGCAAGGACTCAGCTATTGTCTGCCAAATAAAGTAACCAGTGTGGACAGAGAAAACCTAGTTGCTGTTAAAAGGCCTCAGAAATGCAGATGATACAGTGAAGCCTAGGAAGGAAGAAGAGCCTCAGTGTAAACTGAGGTTTTGGTGATGCCATGGAAACCACAGGGCATGGGGACTCACGTCCAGGATTTGATGTTAAATATTGAATTCTTATCTTGTGTCAAAGATACCAAATCTCATCAGACTCTACCAAGAGCCCTGGGTTCCAGCTGCAGCCTCACCTGCTGTCTCAGGAAGACCCTGAAGGCAGTGCCTACAGGTGAGTCCTAAACTTCTGGATCTGCCTTCCTCCGTGGTCCTCCTAAACATTCTCGCCACAACTCTGCTGTCATCTCTGGCTCATTTCTACTGCTCATTCCCATTTGAATTATTCTAACTCCTGCCATTTCTGCCCCTAAATACACCCACAATGGCCCAGGTCACAAGGCCTTGATTGGCTAAGTCCAAGTCATCACTTTGATTCTTGGGCCTTTAGTGATACTGTGGCTCCTTTGTGAACACTGGCCAAGGCTCTCCATGCAGTGCAGATCATAGATGCGTGGTACTAGAGAAACAGGGCCTTTGAGAATATTAGAAATAAGTTCTTTCCCTTGGCTAGGCTTAGCCCTAGGTCGGGCTAAAGACTGATGCCTTACAAAGTGCAGTAGGGGGAATTAATTCACATTTGCCCTTGGTGGCCAGAGCCCTTGTGAGCAAGCTACACAGCTGGACCTGGTGGCCCTTCTGTAGCTCAGATGCTGCACTTGCCTCTTAGTAAATCTGATACCACTCCTGCCTCCTCTGATCTGTTCTCCACCTACAAATCAAGAGATGATACAACACACACACACACACACACACACACACATTTTAAGCTAAAAGTTCATATGTAGCCTCCTTTGCTCTTTGCAAAGAGTTCACACTATCCAACCTAGATACTGCTCCTATAACATGCACCTCTGCTACCTCTCCTCACCCCTTCCATCTGACTGATCAGTCATATTTCCCCAAAAGCTGTGCCCTTTTTGTGTCTTTGCATAGTCCTGCTCTTGTTCCCACAGCCAGAGAAGCTACCCTCCCTCCCTGATGAGGCCCATCTTTCCTTGGGTTGCCCCAACTGTTCTGAGGAAACCTGGTTATCCTCTCCCTGCAGACCACACATCTGCATGAATGAAATCTTACACACAAACACTGGCTTCTGCTATCCTCCTGCTTTAAGAAGCTATGCAAGGAAAAAGCCAACATCCTCATTGTTGTTGGGCACATGGGTACAGGCAAGTGCCTTTTTTAAGGGATATGTCTCTTCCATAGAAGAGAATTCCATGCAGAAGATTGCTCTTTTGTTTTGCTTTGCTTGTCTTAGTGAAGTATATGTTCAGATAAAATCTGTAAAAAATATGATGGCACTGACTCTGGGCCACCACCAGAGCCTGCGGCACCAGTCCACTCTGTCAACACTTCCAGAGGCTGCAAAGGACACCTACAGCACAGCAAGTGCATCCATATGGTTGCTGAACAGCTGAGCAGAATAGAGTGATTTGTGAGGGACCAGTTAAGCTTCAGGTGGGAGAAGCACAATGAGGAAACTTGCTGCTGAGCCATGAGATGTGGACTCTGATCCATGACTAGAGATGCTCACTGTTAGTGATAACAGTATGTCTGGGCTGGGGACTGGGGTGGGCTTCAAAGAGGGCTGAGCATGCTGCACAGACTGAGACAGGAGGATCACAAGTTCTAGGCCAGCCAGGCAACTTAGTGAGACCCTGCTACAAAACAAAAAAACAAGTAAAAAGGGCTGGGAATGTGGCTTAGTGTTACAGTGCTTGCCTGGCATTTTCAGGCCCTTGGATCCAAACCCAAGTATGCAGATGGGAACAGTGTGCAAGGTGAGAGATGCTGTGGCTTGAAGAGAACAGGGGAGATGTTGGGCCTCTCGTGAGGGTGATGCAGATAAACAAGGGTATACTCTCATTTTGCCTTGCAGATTAATTCTGCAAGGATTACAAAGCCAAATGGAATTGGGCTGTCTGTTTTGAGGCACTGACTATGGGGTTTATACTTATCAAATATTTACAAGACAGCCAATGTAATGGCACCCATCTCTTTCTAGAGCAGGCCCTAGAGTGTTTCTCCTGGATGCCATAAGAGGCTGTGGGTCAAAGCTTCCCTGAATGCTCTCAGCAGTGTGGTACAGTGGGTCAAAGAATCTGGGTACAATTTGAGGCTCTCAGTGATGGTCTGGAGTCCTGAACCTTCCTGGGCATCTCAAGCTCACGCCATTTTTTTTTTTTTTTTTATCGGTACCGGGGATTGAACCCAGGACTGCCTGCTTCCAAGGCAGGTGCTTATGCCGCTGAGCTAAATCCCTAGCCCCACTCATGCCATTTATAATTCTGACCGTTTTGTCATCTCATCAGCCTAGAACTGGGGAAAGGAGGTTTTGCTGATCATCTTTTGGTGAACACAGGATTTGTGCAATGGATGGATCCTGGAAAGAAACCAAAGGATTGGAGCATAGAGGTCTGGCTGTCACCAAGACCATCTCAGTGTCCTGAGAATCTCAGAGGACCTGTAATAGAGTAATGAGAGTGATGCAGGATTGTATGTGCCAGTGTTTCATGTAAGATACTTTATTAAATCCTCAAGCAACCCTAGAGTGCATAGGTATATATTTACCGTTCTGCAGATGAGGATATATGCTGAGAATGGTTAGACATGGTCCAGATAATACAGCTAGAAAAAGGCTTCTGACCCTAAACCTTCTCCTAGTTAAAGTCTCCTCCTTTAGTATGGCAGCAGAAATACATACCCTTCAGCAGGGTCTCCATGGTGCTGGAGAGGCTGGGAGCTGTGTGAGAACACAAGTATGGCTTCTTTCTTTTCTCCAGACTACAGGGAAATTGTGCAGGCAGGCCTAGCTGTCTTCTTGCTAGATACCCTGGAAGATGTATGTGTTCACAAGTTTTCACAAACCCTACATGACTGCATGGGACCCCTGATTCTGGGTGGCTTAGTTTGGCAAGCATGTAGTGGGCACTGTGTGTGCTCTGCCAGTGGAGAACTTCCTATTGGGGAAGAAGCAGTTGTGGCAATGTCATCGCTCTGATTAAAGAAGACAAGGAGCAAACATAGTGCCTAATAAAGGGAAGAGATTGGGCAGCTGGACTGGGGATGATTTGCACTCTTAATGGGATAGTATGAGTGGGACTGGCTGAGAAGGACACCTGGCACAAGGGCTGTGATAAGAAGCCCCACTGAGAGAGCAGCTTGGGAGTCCTCCCGGGGAGTCATCACAGGCAGATGGGACTGGCTCAGGACATTGGCCTAAAGATCCTGGGTCATGTGGTCCAGGGCAAAGATGAGCCTCAGTCTGAACATCTGGGGACCGCTGGCCTGCTCTCCACAGTGGATCACACTTGTGTGCACTAAAAGACCTTGACCCAACTCACAGCCACAGCAAGAGCTGTCTAGCTCAGGGTGACTGAAGGAGGACAACTAGCCCCAAGCAGGGACTCCCCACCTGCTCTCTGCGTGGACAGTGGGGCAAGAAGAAGCCGAGATGCTGTGTGACATGAGCAGAGGACTGGGGGTGGGGCTGGATGGATAGGGGACCTACTTGGGCAAGGAAGTCAGGAGTGGATGACAAGGTAGGGGGCCCAAGTATGGGTCAGCTAGGCAAGCCCAGGGGCAGCTCTTGTCCAGGAGCCCACAGATGGCTTCAATTGCAGGACTCTCAAAGTTCAGAACTTAGGAAAACCAGGCCCTTTGTGCTTGTAGAGGCATAAGTGGGTTCTGGGGACTCTGCCAATGTGGACAGAGGAATGGCAAATTTGGGGGACTCTCCATCAGTGTGGCACACATAGGTGGTCAGGGCCATCCTGCCCCTGCTCGCTAGGGCTCCCTCTTGTGGCATGCCACAGCAACACCCCAACTCTGATATTGGTCCTCTACCCAGCAGGTGCCATGTCTTGCTCAGGAACCATGAGTGACGAGAAGAGCCTATAAATGTGAGGAAGAATCAGAAACATGACCCCAACATGTCAGTTTCAAATATTTGAGGTAGGGTCTGTGTGCCCCAGCCAAAGGCCGTAGCTTCCTGAGATTCCCAACATCCCATCACATTCTATCCCCACCTGGTACCCAAGGAGGGCTCCATCTTCTTCAAACTCTATGATTTGCTGAAGGTGACACTTAGTCCCACACTCATCCATAATGCAACATCGCCCTCTGGTGGTAACATCTAGAAGCCTCTTCTCTTGTAACCCCAGTAGCCAGGATGCCATTCCTGGAAGCACATCTGTATAGGGTAGTCTTCTAAGATCACTTGAGGTGCAGAAGGATGTAGGATAACTGGCTATCTTGGAGAGTTAGGAAAGTAAGGTCTGCATATATCTCAAGGGTCAAAAAGGACACTTACTGTGACAAGCTGAATTTCTCTTTCCAGGTGTTACAGGGTACCAGGAAGCCTCTGAGAGATTCTGCCATGGCTAAATTAGATTCCAGAAAGGAGCAGAATCCATGAACATTAGTTCTAATCTTTTTCCTTGCTGGGAAAGCCCTAGATATAGTTCTATGGATCTCTTACCAACCCACAAAACCTCTTTTCAGGAGTAGGAGAGGAAGAAAACACATTCATGACTGAAGTATTAAACCCAAGGGTGACACTCACCATAGGCAGCCACTAGGAGGTTGCAAAGACAGAAGAAATGGCACTGTATAGCACGGCCAGTGGGTATGCCTATCCACCCTCTCCTCTCCTGACGATCTGTCCTCAGATGGAGGAGTCGCCAGACCCACGGGTCTCACAGTGTTCCTCTGTGTTTGCAGAGTGGCCTTAGGCAAGAGGAAAATGACCCCTTAGCTCCATAATGGGAGACAGTTTGGCATTTGGAATCCAAGTTAGTCTCCTCTGTCCTCCAGCCACTGGAAGGCAGGGCACAACCTCCCTGGATGGTTCCATCTCAATGAAGCTCCTGAGTCCTTGAGAAGAGAGTCTTGAGTGTAAACCTGGTAAGAGACTTATTAGTTATTGAGGTCTGCATATATCTCAAAAGGGCAGAAAGGGCCTGTGTAGGGATAGGCTTTCTAAATAAGGGAGAAAGTACGTCTTCCATTTTAAAAATTTTTAACAGGGAGAGCTCAGCATTGTGGTTGTCATTTTCCTATACCCTTGCTCTGCTTCTGGAACACTGCCTGGTACTCCTGGGTCAGGCCAGTAGGGTTCCGGTCCAAGCACAACTGTGGACAGAAATGTTTTCCTCCCTGTCTTGTCTTGTCTTCTCTTCTCTTCTCTTCTCTTCTCTCCTCTCCTCTTCTCTTCTCTTCTCTTCTCTTCTCTTCTCTTCTCTTCTCTTCTCTTCTCTTCTTCCTTCCTTGATTTCTTCCTTCTCTTCTTCCTCCACCTTTCCTCTTTCTCCTTCTCTTTCTTTTCCTCTCCCTCTTCCTCCTCCTCAGACATATCCTCCTTCTTCTCCTCCTCCTCTTTTTTTACCCTGTTGGGGATCAAACTCAGGGCTTTCCACATGCCATATAAATGCTCTACCACTGAGCAAAATGCCTAACCCTACACTGAAAATCTGATATCAATGAGCTTATTTAGTATTTTGTATAAAGCTTCATATTTGTTAGCAGAAAATTGTAACTCAGTGAAAGTTAAGGATTGCTTATAGTAATAGATTTTTCTTTCAGATTCAGACCTCTGTCTTTACCAAAAATTTATGTGATGTATATCCCATTAAAGGTCACAAGTTAAGCAAAAGTTTCTTATTTATTAGAGTTGAGAGTTTTAAAAATTATGCTATGTCTAAATGAAAATTTAAGTATATTAGAAGATAGCATCATGAATATTATGCATGGCTTTTAATTTCCAGTTTTCTGTGTAAAAATGTGACTTACCTGTTATATTCTGTAGAGTTTTACATAGACACCCATGGTTGGTATGTTCTATGGTGTTTGCTATTCAGATAAGATAGTAACATTAAGCTTACTTCTTCCATTATAATGTAATGTCATTCATCTTTTCTTCTGAATGCTCAGCAACTGAGGTTTGATAACTAAAAATTAGAGAGATCAATGGGCTAGAGATTAGCCAATATTTTGGCCCTAGCCCTCCAAGGTCAATGAGGATCCAAGACTTAAAAGAACCTCTCCTGCAACATCCTACAACTCAGGTAACTCCCTCCTTTTCTGATCAAGGAGATTGTAGGACCACAGAGGAGAGTGATCAATGGTATATAGTATGCCTAAGGAGACTTACTAGGAAAGAAAAATCTCTCAAGCTTTCACAGAAAGCAACTTGGCCAAGCAATGGCCGTGACCATCCAAATGCTGACACTGACAGAAATACTAAAAGACGCTATACACGGTTCCAAGATAAATCCTGAGGAGACACAACTGACCTTGACAGACAGCAAAAATTAATTAATACAGGTCTACCTTAACTTGGTTTTGAACACACAGCAGAAAATTATAACTATAGGGAAAAAAATTGTCTGCAGCAGTCCTCTAAATACAGCTCCTCCAACTTCAACTGACCACCCATCACTTGCAGCTACAAAACAGAAAAGGGAGAGAAGTAGGGATCCACTAAGGCTGGAAATTGATCACATGTGTAGGGGTGAAGCAAGGCCTCTCTGAGAACAAAGAGCTCTTGAAGCAAGCCAAGAAGCTGGTTGTTAGGCAAAAAGCATGTCACGTGACGTGAAACAACCAAATGTATAAATAAACACGGTACAGTGGTTGAACAATTTCTTTTCCTTTCACGAGGAGAGAGGGCTCCACTTGGCCTCAGCTTTCTGCCTCTTATCCTTGTTTCTCCGTGCTCTCACAATCCTTTCTCCAGGAACTTTGAGAGCTGTGCTGAACCCAGCACCCCAACCCCACCCACAACTAGCTACTGTCCTCATCTTCATGTCACCATTGACTCAAGCCAGAAAGGATTTATGTCCCTTCAGGAGTCAGCAAAGCCCAATAAACCAAGTTTCTTCAGCCTTATTTGTGTCAGGTCAGTGCTCTAGGACCATACCCCCCACCCGTCTTAGCATTTACTTCCAAGGTCTCTTAAATTTAGATGGGAACCTCCTATCCAGGGACACTAAGGCTCAGGGCAGAAAGCAATTAAAAGATAAACACTTGAGCCAGTGTTTTTTGTACAGCATTGTGAAGGTTGAACTGTGCACTTAAAAGGATTAAATTAGTAAATCCGGGGTTATGAATGTTGTGGAAACTGTGGAACCAAATCATAGTCACTTTTGTTAATACTTAACCAAATAAATAAATTAATAAGAAAAGTTGGTTAGTTATAAGGAATTTCATGGATATATAATCAAGGTACATAGTCACTGGAGAGTCTGCTAAGGCCACCATGTGCACAAAACCCAGGCCAAGTTTACACAGCAAATACTTCTGCAAGGACATCTGACTAATGACTGTCAGCTCAAGTGAAGAGTGGCACCATTCTGGTCACTGATTCATGAATCCCCGGGATTGTAGTCCTTTGGCCAAGAATTACTGTTTCAAAATATCTTATGTAATCCTCCCCATTTGTCCGTAACACCTTACCCTTGCCTTGATACCTTATGCTTGCCTTGACAGTCTCTGAGTACACTCATGATTTACAATGACACACAATCTCCATTGCTATCTTGTTACTCCCCATTACACTTAATAGAAATGCTTCCTCTGTGCATTGTTTTAGCACCATAAAGAATAAAACTGTTGTCCCAGGCTAGCGCCTTCCTCAGCTTCTCCCTGTAGACTCTATTGCCATCCTTTAAAGTCTGAACTAGAGGATGATATGCAAGACCCAAAAGGACCTCAGAAAAGGATGCCAGTGGTCACCAACTGGATGTGTGGTTGGTGCTGGAAGGAGAGACAGAAGTGATTGTGGCCTTCAGATCTGGGTCCTGTCAGTACATCTGTGTCTTCTCAGGAGCTGAAACAACTTCATGGAGGACAAGTTTGATTTGGCTTGTGTTAACTTGGAAAATACATTTTCTTCTGGAAACCAGCAGAAGTAATTAACATAAATTATCTCACTTAAAATCAATGAGAAATTCACTCAGCTTTCAGAAGTCCTACAATTATGTTTTCTCTAGGCTCCTAATACTTTACTGATTGCCCATTGTCACAACAATCCACCTCTTCCTTCTCCCTGTCCCATAATAAGCTCAGAGAGGGAGGTGGACAGTCAGAATATTTGAACTCTGCAGTCATATCATCTTTGCAGATTTACAGTATATAGTATATATTACCCACAGCATGACACCCCTAGAATGCAGGGCACTCACATTGTGGCCAGTGCTTACATACTACTTAACCACCCTCCACACCAGTTACTATTACACAGACTCATTAGGAGTACTGCCTAGTACTCTGGGCCCTCTACTCCCTTCTTTGGATTTCTAGTTCAACTTTTTCTCAACATTCAAGAGTTTTGTACTGAAAGCATGTAAGAAATACACATGAACTCACCTCCCAGAGATGATTTTCTTGATCTCTGATCCAGTGTCTCAGCAGTCTCCAGTAAGTGCCCTGGGTTCCAGTTTCTGGTCCCACCTTCTGGTGTTTCACGAGGAAGCTGCAGGCAGCATCTACAGGCAAATTCTCATTTCTCCAAATATGGGCCCATGTCCTTCTAGAAGCGGTTGCCACAGTCCTAACCATCATCTTACACTTTCCTGTGCTCATTCATTTGAACCATTTACTTCTTCTACTTTTGCCCTGAATGTACCTCCAAATGGTCCAGGTCACACTATCACCTCTGCTGGTTCACATTATTATTGTTTCTTGGGCCTCGGCTGGTCCAGATGGCTCCTCCAACACTGACCAAGGTCCTTTTTTCAGGCCACTCAGACCACACATGCAATTAGTTGGCATCCAATGTTTTGGAATAAATGAGTAATAAGTACCCTTTTACTAGACGGGCTCAGATTCAAGCCAGGTGGCCTGTCTTAGTTGGCGTACACTTCACTTGGTTCGCATTAGCCCTTCTTGGCCAGTGGTCTTGCAATGAACACCTTATACACTGTATCTGGCTGCTTTTCTCTTACCCTTACCCTTTACTGCATGGGGCCCTGCTGCCATTCCTACCTCCTCAATTCCATTCTCCACACTCAGCCAGAGCAACACAAACATGCACAATCACACACAAGGACGGAAGTACCCCAAACGCCCGCCATGTTGATTCCTAGCTAAAAAGATAGCTGTACTCTTCCTTGCTCCTGAAATAGGTCTGCTAATGTGGGTGCTGGCCAGGCTTAGCCAGGTGCCTTCTGCCCTCGCCTACTCTTTCTCCCATCCCCTCCATCAGTAGCCTTTCCTCCTGCCTCAGGGTCACCAGACTTCTTTTTTACTCAGCCTGAAGAGCTTCCTTCACTGCCCACTAAGCCCACTGTTGCACAAAAATACCAGCTTGTGCTGTCCTCCTGCTTCAGAAAACCCTGAGGGAGGAAACCCAACACCTTCACGGGTCTGTAAGGCTGGTAGGCCATGTGGGCAGAGGTGAGCTTGTTTTTAGAAGAGAGTTGCTCCTTCTCTAAAGGAGATTTCCGTGGAGAGGGATTTGCCCTTCCCTTTTGCTGTTCCTGTCTTAGTGAGGCACGTGCTCAGGAAAAATGTAAGAAGTGCAATGGTGCCAGGTCTGAGCCACCCCCACAGCCCACAGCAGCTGCCCACCACCTGGTGCCTGCTGGTTGGACACCAGCACTGCTGGAGGTCAAAAATAACACCTGAAATGCAGTAGGTGTCTCCATACAATTCCTAAGAGACTGATAGCAGGGACAAAGAAGGAGAGAGAGCAGTGAATGAGAGAAACTACATAGCATCTGTTTTTCATGGGCCAGGTGAGGCTTTGGCAGGGAGCAGTGCAGCTGCAAAGGAGCTTGTTGCCGAGCTAGGGAATGTGGATCCTTGTCCATACTAACAGAGCACAGGGTGACTGCTGCAGATCTGTCACCTGCCAGGTATGTGCTTGGTACCAGCATGGACATGAAAAAGAGCCAAGTGTGCAGGGTGAGCCATGCTGCAGCCTGGTGGGACTAGGAAGAGGTGGGCAGGTCTCCTCCAAGGATGAAGACTCCTGCATCATCTTAGAACCTACTTCCCCTTATAGGTCACAAACTTTCCCAAAGGATCTCAAAGGTGAATGGAGCTGTCACAGATCAGGTCCTTGAACCCAGGGTTGATGATTATCAAATGTCCAAGAGTGAGCCAAGGAGGTGGTACCACATCTGCTCCCCAAAAGTAGGATGGGCTAGAGACAGTGCAACCAGTCAGAAGATGAGGGTTGAGGCCACCCTGGACACTCGGCTCTGTGGTAGCAGGTGAGAGAACCTAGGTCTGTTTGGTGCTGTGGTCCTGAGATTTAAGATTGGATCCTTTTCAGTGGTTGGCCCTTTTGCCATCTCAGCAGCCTAAATCTGCCAAGGGGAAGGAGGCTTTGCTAAAACTTCTGCTCAGGACCACAGGATTTCTGTAATGGGTGGACTCTGATGAGGGACCAAGGGCTGGGGACATGAGATCTGGTGGCCACATTGTCAGCCCGGTGTTCCACGGTGCTCACAGAGCACATAAAGGAATAATGAATATGGAGAGAAAGGGATTTGATTTACCAATATTTCATATAAGATTATATAGATATTCCACTGATATAGATATAGACAGAAAATATAGATATAGATATGATTTTTTTTGTTCAAGACAGTCTCACTATATAGTTCAAGTTGGCCTCAAACTTGTGATGATCCTGCTTCAGGCTCCCAATTCAGCCTGGAATTACAGGTGTCTGATGCCATGCCCAGCTATGTTATATAACATTCTCAAAGGAACCCTAGAAGACAGGTGTTATTTTACCTTGCTCTACAGACGAAGACATAGGCTCAGAGAGGGTAAGTGCCATGACCAGTTCACACAGGTGAAGGATCTCAATCAACTTTCTGACTCCAAACTTTCTCTCAGTGATGTTTTCCTGTTTCCCCTGGATGACAGCTGAAAGCAGTCTCTGTGCCCCTCAGGGAGCTCGGAAATGTGTGGACACTTCTTCTTCTTTCTTTTCCAGGGCTGCAGGCAAGGTACACAGGCAGATCTAGCCATTTATCCTGGTCTTTGGGATTTTAGGCACAGAAATCTTAACATGGCTTCTTATCAGATTCGCAAGTATCAAGAGAGTGACAGAAAAACCGTCCTGGACTTGTTTTCCAGTGGCTCGTTGGAGCATATCCCTGCCACCTTCCGCTACACGCTGATTCTGCCCCAAACCCTTCTGTTCATTTTTGCGGTGCTCCTCTCTGTATTCCTGGCCTCTGGTTCCTGGCTCCTGGTCATTGTATCCAGCCTCATTCTGCTCGTTTTCCTGTGGTTCCTGGCCGGATACACCTGGAAGAAGTATGTGAATGAATGTTTGTCCACAGACCTGGCTGACATCACCAAATCCTACCTGAGTGAATGTGGCTCCTGTTTCTGGGTGGCTGAGTCTGGGGGTAAGGTGGTGGGCATTGTATGTGCTCTGTTGGCGGAGAAGCAGCCACTGGGCAAGAAGCGGCTGCGGCTGCGGCATCTGTCTGTGTCCTGGGAGCGTCGCAGAGAGGGGATAGGGAAAGCCCTGGTCAGGACTGTCCTCCAGTTTGCTCGGGAACAGGGCTGCAGTGAAATTGTCCTTAGCACTAGTATGCTGCAGTATGATGCTCTGGGCCTCTACCAGAGCATGGGCTTCCAGAAGACAGGCCATTCCTTCTATACCAGGTTCTCAAGGCTGAGGGGTACCCCTTTATTTCATCTCACATACCAGTTCCCTTCTGCTCGGGATGGAGGCCTGTAACTGTTTGTCTTGTGTATCAGTCAGTATCTAATCAGCTCTGCTATAGTAACAAGCAAACCCTGACATCTCAGTGATATAAACAATAAAAATATATTGTTCACACATACCTGAGCCTACTGTGTTTAATAGTGGGATGGGTATACAGTGGGAGGCTCTGCTCCATTCTGCCTTTCTGAGGTGGTTTCATGTGTCTAACAACAAGGCACTATTGTATAAAAAACACACAAACAATAACAAACTTTTATTTAACTTATGACTGTACCAGAAATTTCTTTTTTTCACATCCAAAGTTGTATTTACTTGACTAAAATATAAAGTAGTATTACCATAAACAGAGAAGACTATGGTTAGTGAAATCTAAAGACTATACACATTTAAAAAGCTGTCATACTGTAAACATCACAAAACACAAACACAAAGTCTCAATGTTTAATTAACAAACTAAGAACTCCTCTAGGAAATTTTCTCTTTTTTTCTGTTACCTAATTTTATTTTGGATTTAATTCACATTTTGGGTTTCTCATAGAAGAAAAACTATGCAATGTTATGCTTGAGTGTCAGATTTTTGTTTTCTTAATATTATGCTCTCAAATTGCATCCACTTTCCTACAAATGGCTCAAATTTATCCGCTTTATGACAGAGTAGTACTCCACCATGTATAAATACTACATTTTTGCAAGGTATGGTAACCCAGGCCTGTAATCCCAGCACTTGGGAGGTTGAGGCAGAAGGATTGCTGTGAGTTTGAGACCAACAGGGCTACATAATGAGTTCAAACCTACACTACATGGTAAGGCCCTGTCTCAAAATGTACACCTACATACATATATACACGCATACATACATACCTAAGTACCACATTTCCTTTATCCATTTATCTTTGGACAGACATATAAGTCAGTCCCAAGATTTAGCTATTATGAATTGTTCTACTATAAACACAGGTATGTATATATCATTGTAATGTGGTACCTTTAACTATTTCAGGAAGATACCTAGTTAGACAATAAATGGGTCAAATAGATTTTCTATTTTTAGTTTTTTAAGGAATCTTCTTACTGATTTCCATAGTGATTGTACTAACTTACATTCTTACCAACAATGTAGAAAGGTTCCTTTTCCCCTGAAACCTTTCAGTTTTTGTTATTATTTGATTTCTTGGTGATGGTCATTTTTTCTGGAATGAAAGAGAAAGTCAGTGTGGCTTTAATTTGCATTTATGTAATGGCTGGTGATGCTGAACATTTTTTTTAAAGAGGAAAATAACAAGGAAATTAAAACAATGAAATCAATCTAACTAAACCAGCATAATTGATACAGGACTTTCAAACCTTTTGAATCAACACTAGTTACCACAATGCCTTTGTCGGCTTCAAAATAGCTCTAGATATCACCTTCGGACATATAGGATAGAATAGAAACAATAAAAACAAAACGAATGCAATAAAGAATCTCAAAACAAACCAGTAGTAAATACACAATGGCTTCCATAACATGTTTTGCTATCTTTTTTTTTTTAAATTTTTATTTAAGGAGAAAAGAAAAGAAAGAAAAAAAAACAGTGAAGGGGTACAAGTTATACAGATTTACAGAATAAAAAAATGCACAGTAGGAAATCACTAGTTAATGGATTACATATTGCCATCTTAGAAATAATTGTTCAAGTCACAAAATTAAAGCTTGTAGAGTGGACATTCCAACAATGATACTGCAGACAGTTCTGTTCAATGATCCAATAAAACTCTGTGATATCATTTTCTATCTTATACATTTAAATATACATGCAGTTATATAGTTTAGAGCACTTTCTTTTCCTCTCTTTTGTACAGTGACTATTACACATTTTGGGTTTCATTGCTCCCACGGTTCTTGTTGCTTTTTTGGAAGAGAGTAAAACCAAATGTGACATAACAGAACAGAATCGGTCAAGTCAAAAGGGTGGACATAATAGATAATATAAAAACATAATACAAGGTGATCAACAATGGTTACCATAATGCCTCCCGCTATTTCTAATAGAATTGCCTATATCATTAGTTGTAATACAATTGAACAAAACCGTAAAGAATAAAACCGACAAAACCAAAACATTGGAGATATTGTAGGTCTTCAAAAGTAGATAAAAGTCAACGAGAATGGGCGTTATAATGAATCTCATTATCTTCTCAGCTGATGCCTAAACTTTCGAACCTGATACTATCCAGCAAAACAGAATAGAGGAACCTCAGTCAAAAACAAGATGGTGAGAGTAACACAGGGCTTCAATTCGAGATAATAGAAAGTCAAAGTGGGTTACTATATTATATCCTGCTATATTTTTCCCTTTAATTAAATGGATAAAAATAAAAAAGTAAATAATGGAGTGGAGATTGAGAGAAAAGAGGGCATAACAGCGAAACAGGGCAGATCAAAACATAACCATTTAAGCAGAATAGTGTTTCACCACCAGATAATCCTGACCCAAAAATAGTTACCATATTGACTCCCTCCCTGAAGTCCTTGAGTACAACTTCATATACTGTAGCATTAAGTATATCAAAACAATGTAAATCCATTTAAGAGAATGACAGCATTATAGAGTATTTAGAATCGACTAACAGAAAATGAACAATGGTCTCTGTATAATCTCCTTGTCTTTAAAAGGTTTTTTCTTATACTATCGTACTTAACAAAATCCAATAAGATACAACCTGTTTAGACCATTGGAGACAGAAGAACAAAAGCTAGATGAGACTTCAAAACAAGATGGTACTAAATCAGCATTACCTATTAAGATGTCATTTTCTCCAAAAAAAGCTGTTCCTATCATCCAATCTTCTCTGTCTCATTTCTGTTGAGCTCTTTTTCTGTCAGTAGCTGTCAGTTTGTCTTCTTCATTTTGTTCTCTGCTCCATTCGTTGTGGCCTCCCCGCCCCTATTTCTGGGTTCTTTGTATTTTTCTTTTTTTAGAATATCCTGCAATACTTTCTGTAGGGTTGAATTGGTGGTTGCAAATTCCCCCAGTTCCTCTTTATCCTGGAAGCACCTCGTTTTTCCATCAATTTCCAGGGACAGTTGTGCAGGATATCTCAATCTTGGCTGGAGATTATTATCTTTCAAAGCTTGAATTATTTCTCCCCATGCTCTTCGTGATTTGATGGTTTGTGAAGAGAAATCTGCTGTAATTCTGATGGGTCTTCCCTTGTAAGTGATCTGTTTCTTGTCTCTTACAGCTTTTAATATTCTGTTCTTGTATTGAATTTCTGGAATTTTTATTATTATATGCCTGGGTGTTTCTCTGTTAGGGTTGTAGGTAGCTGGGGTCCTGTATGCCTCATACATTTGAGTATCTTTACCTTTTGCTAAATTAGGAAAATTCTCCTGGATTATTTCTGTGAGTAGCTTTTGTAGTTCACTTGTTTGTGTCCCTACTTCTTCTTTTATGTTCTTAATCCTTAAGTTATGGCTCCTCTTATCATCTTCTTGTCTTTGTATTATTGCTGTGTGTTTCTTTGTTATTTTTAAGAAGTTTTTCATTTCATTCTCCCATGTTTCAAGTCTGCCCTCCAATTCAGATAGTCTGTCCTTAGTTTCTTTCAAGCTGTTATGCCAGTCTTGGGTATACTTCTTGATTTCTTGATAGTCCCTTTGCACCTGCTTCACATACTCAATGCTTTCTCTGTTTTCTCCATCAAGCAATTCTCCCCTCTTTTTCTGTTCTTCCACTCCACCATCTGCTTTTTCCTGGGTGGTGCTTAGCATTTCTCTAACTATTCTGCATACTTCTAGCTTCAGGTCATTGATAACTTCATTCCTGAATTGGTCTATGAGGCTCTCTAAATGGCGCTTAATGTATATTGGTGCAGTGTCCACTGCCTGATTCTCAGGATTGGGGGTCGAGGAGCCTTTTTTGTTGCTTCCCTTCCCCATATTTTCTGTTCCTTATAAAATGTAATCTTACACAGGAGGCCCGGCTTCCCTGCCTGTCAGCCACAGCTTGATCAAATTGCGCTGGCTAGTTGTTCCCGCTCACCGCTGCGCCCCAGGGAGTTGCGGAGGAGGCAGCCTATGCGGGAGTCGGTCACTCCTCCGGGCCACCGTCAGGCTCTGGGATCTGGGTTAGGCCAGCCTAGGGAGTCCGCCAGCAACGTCCCTCCGGTCAGGCACCTTTCACCAATCCCGTCCGAGAGGGAAACATGCGGCTGCAGTTGCCACCGCGCCCTGCTCTTACAGGACTGCCCGCGCCCAGAAAAACCTCCGCTGGAGTCAACCTGCGGTAGGGAGTCAGTTCCTCGCTCACCTCGCCACCAGTCAGCCTTCCTCCCTGTCCGTCGCGTTTCCGACTCCGTTCGCAGACTCCCGTTTCCAAGCCTCTGCGTGTCTCTCCTTGCCGAGCCGCTATGGAGGCAGCCGGCCGCCGGGCGGCGGGAAATCCAAACCGCGGTTTCCAATGGCGCGGAGTCGAGCCTCCACACCGAGATTTTTCTGTTCCTATTTTAGCGCCAGGACTGTATTCCAAGTTGGATTCTCTCAGCCCAGTTCGTTCCTGAGTCAACAGAGCATATCTCTACTGGTTCGTATCTCCTTAGTCCGCATCATTCCTGGCCTCTGAGCCGAGCCTTTAGAGAGCGTTCAGTAGTTGCTGTTGTCTGTCCGCCATGTTCTCCCCGTCCTTGTCTTGCTATCTTTCAAATAGCTGCTTATGCCATCAGAGTTAGCATAATAAAATAAAAGAGAATAAACCTCAACCCAATAGAAAAAGCAATGACAATGATATGTTTCCAGGAGGGGGAATCTCCTCCCTGTGGGTCATGTTTCTCTTCTTCCGCAGTCCACAAACAATGCTGACTCACAGAGGTAGGCTTGGATCTGGCTCCTGCTGAACATTTTTTTTTCACATACTTATTAGCCAGTTGTGCTGTTTCCTTTGGGAAATGTCCATTCATCTCAGTGGCTTAGTTTTGATTTGGTCTTTTGTTTGGGGTGTTGGTTCTTTATATGTTCTAGATATTAATCCTCTGTCTGATGAATAATTGGCAAATTTTTTCACATTGTATAGGTTGTCGCTTCACACTATTATTTCTTTTACTGTGTATAAGCATTTAAATTTGATATGATCACATTTACTAATTCTTCATATTATTTCTTGGGCAATTAGGGGTCTACTCAGAAAGACTATGCTTACACCTATGTCTTCAAGAGTTTCACCTATTTTATCTTCTAAGAGGTTAAGTGTTTCTGTTTTAATATGTAGGTCTTTAATCTACTTCAATTTTAATTTAGTATATGATGAGAGATACAGGTCTAGGTTCAATCTTTGGCATGTGAATAGCCAGTTTTCTTAGCACCACTTGTTAAAGACACTACTTTTCCCCCAGTTTAAGTTTTCAGCCCCCTGGTTAGATATCAGCTAGCCAAATGTGGCTGGAGTTGTTTCTTGCATCCTCTATTCTGTTCTACTGATCCACCTGTCTGGCTTTCCCCACCCCCAATACTATGCTGTTTTTATCACTGTAGCTTTGCAGCGTAACTTGAAGTATAGAATTGTAATGTTCTTGCCTTGTTCTTTGCTATTCTAGGTCTTTTCTGGTTTCATATGACCTTTATCAATGTTTTGCTAGTTCTATGAGGAATGTCATTATTATTGTGATTGGAGTGCATTAAACATGTATAAATTTTGGAAGTATGGCTATTTTGACTATATTGATTCTAACTGTCCAGAAACAATGGGTATCCTTTCATTTTCTGATGTCCTCTTTGATGTCTTTGTAAGGTTTTGCTATAGTTTTCATCGTAGAGGTCTTTCACATCCTTAGTTAGGTTAATACCAAAGTATTTTTCTTGATGCTGTTGTGAAAAATATTGTTGTTCTAATTTCTCTCTCAGTGAGTTTATTACCAGTATACAGAAATGCTATTGATTTTTGTGTATTGACTTTGTATCCCACTATACTTCCAAAGTTGCTAGAATTTTTTTTGAGTTTTCTTTGTAGAAGATCATGTCGTCTGCAAATAATGATAATTCAACTTCTCCATGTCCTGTATGCATATCCCTTTTATTACCCTTGCCTGCTTGATCTGGCCAATGTTTTGCACACTGCATTTTACAGGAGTGGTGATAGAAGATGTCCTTGTCTTTTTTCTAATTTTGAGGGAAAGCTTTTGGCTTCTTTTTATTTAGTATGATTTTGGCTATTGGCTTTTCATAAATGGCTTACATCACATTGAGATAAGCTTCTCCTATAACTTTCTTCATGGTTTTTATCATGAATGGATGTTTTGATTTTGTCAAAGGCTTTTACTGCACCAATCAAGATCATCATGTGGTTTTTGTGCTTGTTTCTTTTTATTTGATATGCTGCATTGATTTGTATATCTTGAACCATTTGTACATCCCTTACATGAATTGTACTTGGTCATTATGTATGATCTTTTTGATGTTTTGTTGCATCATTTGCCAATAGCTTGTTGAGGACTTTTGCATCTATGTTCATTGATGAGATTGGTCTGTAACTTTCTTTTTATGTTGGGTCCTTGTCTGGCTTAGAAATGAGGGTAATGCTATCTTCCAGTAACGTCTTTGAGAGTACTACTTCCCTATTGATATCACTAAAGAGTTTGAGAAGCACTGGTGTTAGATCTTCTCTAAAATTCTTGCAGAATTAGACAGTGAATCAGTTGAAACCAGGGCTTTTCTTAGTTGGCAGGTGTCTTAATTTTCTTATTGCTGATGTGAAATACTCAACACCCAAACTTAAAGGAGAAAAGGTTTGGCCCACCATTTGTAGATGTTTCAGTACAAGCTTGCTGGCTCCAAGCTGGGGTGGCATGGCAGATGGACATCATAGAGGAGAAGCAGTCCATGGCAGGCAGAAGACAGCAAGCAATAAGCAACAAGTAAGGACTCTTGTTCTGTCCCTTATATCTTATCCAAACTCCCCAACCTTAGAGTCAGTTGCACTCACACCCAGGATGAGGCACCCTTAATCCTACCCAGAACTACACCAAACCAATCAGTGGTCTGATTTAGTAATCACACACTCTCGGTCCCAGCAACACACACTCGAGATTGAGCCACCTTCCAAAACCACCCCAGGGACTACCTAAGTATTTAGGAGGATATCTAGACCTAAACCATAACAGTTGGTTTTCATCATTTCCTCAGTTTTACTGCCTGATATTGGATTAGTCAGAATTTTCAGTCTTGGTACAGCTTTGGTAGCTCATATTTATCTAGGAATCTATCCATTTCTTTTGAATTCTCCATTTTATAAGAATACAGGTTCTCAAAGTTGTTAGTAATGATCTTCTGGGTTTGCGAAGAGGCTGTTGTGATTTTACCTTTTTCATTTCTACTTGAATTTATTTGGGTCTCTTCTTTTCCTCTTTTTTTGGTAAGATCAGCTAAGGATTTATTTATTTTATTCTTTCAGAGAACCAGCTCTCTGATTCATTGATCTTGTGTAATTTTTGTCTCAATTTTATTAATTTCTGCACTGATCTTTATAGTACCCTTTCTTGTATTAGCTTTGGGTTTGGATTTCTCTTGATTTTCTAAGACCTTGAAGTGCATTAATAGATTCTTTATTTGGATTCACTCTGTCATTCTGATGTGGGCATTCACAGCCATAAAAATTCCTCTTCATTTCATTATGTTCAATAGTCTCTCTTACATTTTTTTTTCTTCTTTTTTTGTTTGTTTGTTTGTTTTGGCACAGGAATTAAACTAGGACCTTGTCCTTACCAGGGAGACACTTGTGCCAATGAGCTATCTCCCCAGTCCCAGCATCTCTAATGTTATATTGCCATTATTGTTTGGTTCTATGAACTGTTAGGTGTCTTCCTTGATTTATTCATCAACACATTGATTATTTAAGAGAGCTTTGATTAGTTTCCATGTATTTGTATCATTTTTGTGATTTCTTTTGCCATGAATTTCTAGTTTCATGGTGTAGTGATCTGATACATGGGATAATTTTGATTCTGTACTTACTTATGCATCGTATGTAGTCTGCCTTAGAGAAAGTTCCATGTGCTGCTAAGAATGTGTATTCCATTTTTGCTGGGCTGAAAACCTATTTTTTATTTGTTTGAAAGTGAATTCAACTCTCATATTTCTTTGTTGACTTTCTGTCTAGTTGACTTATTTGTGACAGTGGGGCACGGAGTTCTCTCAATAAAATTGTGTTGATGTTTATCTTATCTTTTATGTCCAGTGGTGTTTGTTTTATGAAGTTGGGTACACTGGTGTTCAATGCTTATATGTTTTTTAATATAATAAAATACAACAAAACAAGACAGAACAAAGCCAATCAGGACAATGCAGTGAAATTGGTACAGAACTTCAGAGCAGGATACCAGGATAACAATACGTACCATAGTATATCTTGTTATCTTCACAATAGTTGTCCATTCAATCAGGTATAGAAAAATCAAACCAAAAACAGAACACTATAAAACCAATCAAAACAGAATAATGAATAGAGCAAAGCAATTAATCAGAACAAAGCAAAACAATGAAAACAATATTGGCCTTCAAAGACAAGATAGAAAAAAATCCTCCACATTTGCTATATTGCATACTGTCATCCTAAGCATAATGTAAGCATAATAAGAGATGCTGACACTTCTGGCCCCAGGTTAGCATAATCAACCAAACAATACAAGCATTTAGTTGCTTTGTGTACCTTAGTTGTTATCAATCATGGCTGATCTCCAAACCATCCAGCTGCTAACTGGGATGGGGCATATTTGATTCTTAGCCTGCACGCAGGTAGGCCCATGAGAGATAATGATTTGTTCTCTCCAGGTGCACCCATGGCTCTCTCCACTTACCAGGAAGAATGGTTCATTGCTTTCTTGATTGGTCCCCCAAGTTCCAGCATGGCTGATTCTCTGGAAACACCAGTGCTGATATGTTTATAATTGTTATCTCATCCTGTTAAAATATTTCCTTAACTAATATGTAGTGAGTGAGCTTCTTTGCCTCTTCTGATCACTTTTGGCTTGAAGTCCACTTTGTCTGAAAATACAATAGCTATTTCTGCTTGTTTTGAGAGTTCCTCTTGGAGCGTTCAGTTTGCTTCTGCACAGCCAGACTCCTTTCCCCATCAGCCATAAGTTAGGATCTGGTCAGAGAGTCCAGATTGTTTCGTTTCCTTCTTTTGTGTGGTAGGGTCCATTTCTCTAACTTCTCTATAACATTTAATTTTCCTGTCAGTTCCTTTCGTCTTCCCAGAAAACTACTTCTCCTTTTTACTTCCCAAACTTGTTACTTCCCAGTGTCTGGAGTCTGGATCTTGGGGAGGCTGACTTTTGCTGCCATTCACCTCTCCACTATCTTCATTCCCTTGCATGAGCAATTTCTGCTGGGACTGGATGGACAGTTGTCTGGGTTTCAGGATACCTGTACAAATGTCCTGAGGTACTAGGGCCAGTGGGTTTCACCCTGCTCCAGAAGCTCAGGCAGGATGCAAGGTCATTGTAGATCAGCCAAAATAGAAGTCAAAAGAAACAAAGGTTTTTCAAAGTTACAACAGGTGTCACATATGCTAACTTCCCAGCCTCAATGAAAACATAGAGCCACCTGTACACAGACACGCTATAGAATCACAGAGCAAAGAGACAGAATGTGGCCCTGTGTGGAGAAACTGAGACAGTTCTAGTTCTTTCTTTTTGGGGGGTGAGGATTGACTCGGTCTCGATGTAGTTCAGACTGGTGCTTAACTCACTGTGTAGCACAGGCTGGCCTTGAACCTGCAACAATCCTACTGCTTCAGCCTTGTAAGTGCTGGGATTATAGGCATGCGCCACTATACCTGGCTATCACTTCTATTTCTTAAGCAATTTGTATGTGACTTTTCTACATTTGCAATATAAAAGCCCTAACCATCATGTTCAGCCTCTAACTAAGGGGATTCTGGATTTAGATGTCTCTGCCATGTTCTGTGTCCTGAGTTCTTCCGGGTGTCATCCTTGGAGGAGCAGCCATGCTTCCCGTGTCTGCTGCCCTTTACGCCAAGCACAGAACCTGGCACATGGCAAGGACTCAGCTATTGTCTGCCAAATAAAGTAACCAGTGTGGACAGAGAAAACCTAGTTGCTGTTAAAAGGCCTCAGAAATGCAGATGATACAGTTAAGCCTAGGAAGGAAGAAGAGCCTCAGTGTAAACTGAGGTTTTGGTGATGCCATGGAAACCACAGGGCATGGGGACTCACGTCCAGGATTTGATGTTAAATATTGAATTCTTATCTTGTGTCAAAGATACCAAATCTCATCAGACTCTACCAAGAGCCCTGGGTTCCAGCTGCAGCCTCACCTGCTGTCTCAGGAAGACCCTGAAGGCAGTGCCTACAGGTGAGTCCTAAACTTCTGGATCTGCCTTCCTCCGTGGTCCTCCTAGACATTCTCGCCACAACTCTGCTGTCATGTCTGGCTCATTTCTACTGCTCATTCCCATTTGAATTATCCTAACTCCTGCCATTTCTGCCCCTAAATACACCCACAGTGGCCCAGGTCTCAAGGCCTTGATTGGCTAAGTCCAAGTCATCACTTTGATTCTTGGGCCTTTACTGATACTGTGGCTCCTTTGTGAACACTGGCCAAGGCTCTCCATGCAGTACAGATCATAGATGCCTGGTACTGGAGAAACAGGGCCTTTGAGAACATTAGAAATAAGTTCTTTCCCTTGGCTAGGCTTAGCCCTAGGTAGGGCTAAAGGCTGATGCCTTAGAAAGTGCAGTAGGGGGAATTAATTCACATTTGCCCTTGGTGGCCAGAGCCCTTGTGAGCAAGCTACACAGCTGGACCTGGTGGCCCTTCTGTAGCTCAGATGCTGCACTTGCCTCTTAGTAAATCTGATACCACTCCTGCCTCCTCTGATCTGTTCTCCACCTACAAATCAAGAGATGATACAACACACACGTTTTAAGCTAAAAGTTCATTATGTAGCCTGCTTTGCTCTTTGCAAAGAGTTCACGCTACCCAATCTACATGCTGCTCCTATAACATGCACCTCTGCTACCTCTCCTGACCCCTTCCATCTGACTGGTCAGTCATATTTCCCCAAAAGCTGTGCCCTTTTTGCGTC
Source organism: Cavia porcellus (assembly GCF_034190915.1). Taxonomy (NCBI): domain Eukaryota; kingdom Metazoa; phylum Chordata; class Mammalia; order Rodentia; family Caviidae; genus Cavia; species Cavia porcellus. The sequence goes on along the minus strand of NW_026947501.1, from coordinate 27,406,733 downwards.
TTTGCATAGTCCTGCTCTTGTTCCCACAGCCAGAGAAGCTACCCTCCCTCCCTGATGAGGCCCATCTTTCCTTGGGTTGCCCCAACTGTTCTGAGGAAACCTGGTTATCCTCTCCCTGCAGACCACACATCTGCATGAATGAAATCATACAAACACTGGCTTCTGCTATCCTCCTGCTTCAAGAAGCTATGCAAGAAAAAAGCCAACATCCTCATTGTTGTTGGGCACATGGGTACAGGCAAGTGCCTTTTTTAAGGGATATGTCTCTTCCATAGAAGAGAATTCCATGCAGAAGATTGCTCTTTTGTTTTGCTTTGCTTGTCTTAGTGAAGTATACGTTCAGATAAAATGTGTAAGAAATATGATGGCACTGACTCTGGGCCATCACCAGAGCCTGCGGCACCAGTCCACTCTGTCAACACTTCCAGAGGCTGCAAAGGACACCTACAGAACAGCAAGTGCATCCATATGGTTGCTGAACAGCTGAGCAGAATAGAGTGATTTGTGAGGGACCAGTTAAGCTTCAGGTGGGAGAAGCACAATGAGGAAACTTGCTGCTGAGCCGTGAGATGCGGACTCTGATCCATGACTAGAGATGCTCACTGTTAGTGATAACAGTATGTCTGGGATGGGGACTGGGGTGGGCTTCAAAGAGGGCTGAGCATGCTGCACAGACTGAGACAGGAGGATCACAAGTTCTAGGCCAGCCAGGCAACTTAGTGAGACCCTGCTACAAAACAAAAAAAAACAAGTAAAAAGGGCTGGGAATGTGGCTTAGTGTTACAGTGCTTGCCTGGCATTTTCAGGTCCCTGGATCCAAACCCAAGTATGCAGATGGGAACAGTGTGCAAGGTGAGAGATGCTGTGGCTTGAAGAGAACAGGAGCGATGTTAGGCCTCTCGTGAGGGTGACGCAGATAAACAAGTGTATACTCTCATTTTGCCTTGCAGATTAATTCTGCGAGGATTACAAAGCCAAATGGAATTGGGCTGTCTGTTTTGAGGCACTGACTATGGGGTTTATACTTATCAAATATTTACAAGACAGCCAATGTAATGGCACCCATCTCTTTCCAGAGCAGGCCCTAGAGTGTCTCTCCTGGATGCCATCAGAGGCTGTGGGTCAAAGTTTCCCTGAATGCTCTCAGCAGTGTGGTAGAGTGGGTCAAAGAATCTGGGTACAATTTGAGGCTCTCAGTGATGGTCTGGAGTCCTGAACCTTCCTGGGCATCTCAAGCTCACGCCATTTTTTTTTTTTTTTTTATCGGTACCGGGGATTGAACCCAGGACTGCCTGCTTCCAAGGCAGGTGCTTATGCCACTGAGCTAAATCCCTAGCCCCACTCATGCCATTTATAATTCTGACCGTTTTGTCATCTTATCAGCCTAGAACTGGGGAAAGGAGGTTTTGCTGATCATCTTTTGGTGAACACAGGATTTGTGCAATGGATGGATCCTGGAAAGAAACCAAAGGATTGGAGCATAGAGGTCTGGCTGTCACCAAGACCATCTCAGTGTCCTGAGAATCTCAGAGGACCTGTAATAGAGTAATGAGAGTGATGCAGGATTGTATGTGCCACTGTTTCATGTAAGATACTCTATTAAATCCTCAAGCAACCCTAGAGTGCATAGGTATATATTTACCGTTCTGCAGATGAGGATATATGCTGAGAATGGTTAGACATGGTCCAGATAATACAGCTAGAAAAAGGCTTCTGACCCTAAACCTTCTCCTAGTTAAAGTCTCCTCCTTTAGTATGGCAGCAGAAATACATACCCTTCAGCAGGGTCTCCATGGTGCTGGAGAGGCTGGGAGCTGTGCAAGAGGACAAGTATGGCTTCTTTCTTTTCTCCAGACTACAGGGAAATTGTGCAGGCAGGTCTAGCTGTCTTCTTTTTTTTTTTTTAATTTTTTTATTTAAGAGGAAAAAGAGAAAAACACAAAACAAAACAAAGCAGTGTAAGGTTACACATAATACAGAACTACAAAAAAAAACATAACAGTAAGAAATCACCTTCTTGCTAGATACCCTGGAAGATGTTTGTGTTCACAAGTTTTCACAAACCCTACATGACTGCATGGGACCCCTGATTCTGGGTGGCTTAGTTTGGCAATCATGTAGGGGGCACTGTGTGTGCTCTGCCAGTGGAGAACTTCCTATTGGGGAAGAAGCAGTTGTGGCAATGTCATCGCTCTGATTAAAGAAGACAAGGAGCAAACATAGTGCCTAATAAAGGGAAGAGATTGGGCAGCTGGACTGGGGGTGATTTGCACTCATAATGGGATAGTGTGAGTGGGACTGGCTGAGAAGGACACCTGGCACAAGGGCTGTGATAAGAAGCCCCACTGAGAGAGCAGCTTGGGAGTCCTCCCGGGGAGTCATCACAGGCAGATGGGACTGGCTCAGGACATTGGCCTAAAGATCCTGGGTCATGTGGTCCAGGGCAAAGATGAGCCTCAGTCTGAACATCTGGGGACCGCTGGCCTGCTCTCCACAGTGGATCACACTTGTGTGCACTAAAAGACCTTGACCCAACTCACAGCCACAGCAAGAGCTGTCTAGCTCAGGGTGACTGAAGGAGGACAACTAGCCCCAAGCAGGGACTCCCCACCTGCTCTCTGCGTGGACAGTGGGGCAAGAAGAAGCCGAGATGCTGTGTGACATGAGCAGAGGACTGGGGGTGGGGCTGGATGGATAGGGGACCTACTTGGGCAAGGAAGTCAGGAGTGGATGACAAGTCAGGAGTGGACCCAAGTATGGGTCAGCTAGGCAAGCCCAGGGGCAGCTCTTGTCCAGGAGCCCACAGATGGCTTCAAGTGTAGGACTCCCGAAGTTCAGAACTTAGGAAAACCAGGCCCTTTGTGCTTGTAGAGGCATAAGTGGGTTCTGGGGACTCTGCCAATGTGGACAGAGGAATGGCAAATTTGGGGGACTCTCCATCAGTGTGGCACACATAGGTGGTCAGGGCCATCCTGCCCCTGCTCACTAGGGCTCCCTCTTGTGGCGTACCACAGCAACACCCCAAGTCTGATATTGGTCCTCTACCCAGCAGGTGCCATGTCTTGCTCAGGAACCGTGAGTGACGAGAAGAGCCTATAAATGTGAGGAAGAATCAGAAACATGACCCCCAACATGTCAGTTTCAAATATTTGAGGTAGGGTCTGTGTGCCCCAGCCAAAGGCCATAGCTTCCTGAGAGTCCCAACATCCCATCACATTCTATCCCCACCTGGTACCCAAGGAGGGCTCCATCTTCGAACTCTCATTTGCTGAAGGTGACACTTAGTCCCACACTCATCCATAATGCAACATCGCCCTCTGGTGGTAACATCTAGAAGCCTCTTCTCTTGTAACCCTAGTAGCCAGGATGCCATTCCCAGAAGCACATCTGTATAGGGTAGTCTTCTAAGATCACTTGAGGTGCAGAAGGATGTAGGATAACTGGCTGTCGTGGAGAGTTAGGAAAGTAAGGTCTGTATATATCTCAAAGGTCAAAGAGGACATTTACTGTGACAAGCTGAATTTCTCTTTCCAGGTGTTACGGGGTACCAGGAAGCCTCTGAGAGCTTCTGCCATGGCTAAATTAGATTCCAGAAAGGAGCAGAATCCATGAACATTAGTTCTAATCTTCTTCCCTGCTGGGAAAGCCCTAGATATAGTTCTATGGATCTCTCACCAACCCACAAAACCTCTTTTCAGGAGTAGGGGAGGAAGAAAACACATTTCATCACTGAAGTATTAAACCCAAGGGTGACACTCACCATAGGCAGCCACTAGGAGGTTGCAAAGACAGAAGAAATGGCACTGTATAGCACAGCCAGTGGGTATTCCTATCCACCCTCTCTTGACCACGATCTGTCCTCAGATGGAGGAGTCGCCAGACCCACGGGTCTCACAGTGTTCCTCTGTGTTTGCAGATTGGCCTTAGGCAAGAGGAAAATGACCCCTTAGCTCCATAATGGGAGACAGTTTGGCATTTGGAATCCAAGTTAGTCTCTTCTGTCCTCCAGCCACTGGAAGGCAGGGCACAACCTCCCTGGATGATTCCATCTCAATGAAGCTCCTAAGTCCTTGAGAAGAGAGTCTTGAGTGTAAAACTGGTAAGAGACTTATTAGTTATTGAGGTCTGCATATATCTCAAAAGGGCAGAAAGGGCCTGTATAGTGATAGGCTTTCTAAATAAGGGAGAAAGTACGTCTTCCATTTTAAAAATTTTTAACAGGGAGAGCTCAGCATTGTGGTTGTCATTTTCCTATACCCTTGATCTGCTTCTGGAACACTGCCTGGTACTCCTGGGTCAGGCCAGTAGGGTTCCGGTCCAAGCATAACAACTGTGGACGGAAATATTTTCCTCCTTGTCTTGTCTCGTCTTCTCTTCTCTTCTTCCTTCCTTGATTTCTTCCTTCTCTTCTTCCTCCACCTTTCCTCTTTCTCCTTCTCTTTCTTTTCCTCTCCCTCTTCCTCCTTCTCAGACATATCCTCCTTCTTTTCCTCCTCCTCTTTTTTTACCCTGTTGGGGATCAAACTCAGGGCTTTCCACATGCCATATAAATGCTCTACCACTGAGCAAAATGCCTAACTCTACACTGAAAATCTGATATCAATGAGCTTATTTAGTATTTTGTATAAAGCTTCATATTTGTTAGCAGAAAATTGTAACTCAGTGAAAGTTAAGGATTGCTTATAGTAATAGATTTTTCTTTCAGATTCAGACCTCTGTCTTTACCAAAAATTTATGTGATGTATATCCCATTAAAGGTCACAAGTTAGGCAAAAGTTTCTTATTTATTAGAGATGAGAGATTTAAAAATTATGTTATGTCTAAATGAAAATTTAAGTATATTAGAAGATATCATCATGAATATTATGCATGGCTTTTAATTTCCAGTATTCTGTGTAAAAATGTGACTTACCTGTTATATTCTGTAGAGTTTTACATAGTCACCCATGGTTGGTATGTTCTATGGTGTTTGCTATTCAGATAAGATAGTAACATTAAGCTTACTTCTTCCATTATAATGTAATGTGATTCATCTTCTCTTGTGAATGCTCAGCAACTGAGGTTTGATAACTAAAAATAAGAGAGATCAATGGGCTAGAGATTAGCCAATATTTTGGCCCTAGCCCTCCAAGGTCAATGAGGATCCAAGACTTAAAAGAACCCCTCCTGCAACATCCTACAACTCAGGTAACTCCCTCCTTTTCTGATCAAGGAGATTATAGGATCACAGAGGAGAGTGATCAATGGTATGTAGTGTGCCTAAGGAGACTTACTAGGAAAGAAAAATCTCTCAAGCTTTCACAGAAAGCAACTTGGCCAAGCAATGCCCGTGACCATCCAAATGCTGACACTGACAGAAATACTAAAAGACGCTATACACGGTTCCAAGATAAATCCTGAGGAGACGTAACTGACCTTGACAGACAGCAAAAATTAATTAATATAGGTCTACCTTAACTTGGTTTTGAACACCCAGTAGAAAATTATAACTATAGGGAAAAAAATTGTCTGCAGCAGTCCTCTAAATACAGCTCCTCCAACTTCAACTGACCACCCATCACTTGCAGCTACAAAACAGAAAAGGGAGAGAAGTAGGGATCCACTAAGGCTGGAAATTGATCACATGTGTAGGGTTGAAGCAAGGCCTGTCTGAGAACAAAGAGCTCTTGAAGCAAGCCAAGCAGCTGGTTGTTAGGCAAAAAGCATGTCACGTGACGTGAAACAACCAAATGTATAAATAAACACGGTACAGTGGTTGAACAATTTCTTTTCCTTTCACGAGGAGAGAGGGCTCCACTTGGCCTCAGCTTTCTGCCTCTTATCCTTGTTTCTCCGTGCTCTCACAATCCTTTCTCCAGGAACTTTGAGAGCTGTGCTGAACCCAGCACCCCAACCCCACCCACAACTAGCTACTGTCCTCATCTTCATGTCACCATTGACTCAAGCCAGAAAGGATTTATGTCCCTTCAGGAGTCAGCAAAGCCCAATAAACCAAGTTTCTTCAGCCTTATTTGTGTCAGGTCAATGCTCTAGGACCATACCCCCCACCCGTCTTAGCATTTACTTCCAAGGTCTCTTAAATTTAGATGGGAACCTCCTATCCAGGGACACTAAGGCTCAGGGCAGAAAGCAATTAAAAGATAAACACTTGAGCCAGTGTTTTTTGTACAGCATTGTGAATGTTGAACTGTGCACTTAAAAGGATTGAATTAGTAAATCGGGGTTATGAATGTTGTGGAAACTGTGGAACCAAATCATAGTCACTTTTGTTAATACTTAACCAAATAAATAAATTAATAAGAAAAGTTGGTTAGTTATAAGGAATTTCATGGATATATAATCAAGGTACGTAGTCACTGGAGAGTCTGCTAAGGCCACCCTGTGCACAAAACCCAGGCCAAGTTTACACAGCAAATACTTCTGCAAGGACATCTGACTAATGACTGTCAGCTCAAGTGAAGAGTGGCACCATTCTGGTCATTGATTCATGAATCCCGGGATTGTAGTCCTTTGGCCAAGAATTACTGTTTCAAAATATCTTATGTAATCCTCCATTTGTCCGTAACACCTTACCCTTGCCTTGATACCTTATCCTTGCCTTGACAGTCTGACTACACACATGATTTACAATGACACACAATCTCCATTGCTATCTTGTTACTCCCCATTACACTTAATTAATAGAAATGCTTCCTCTGTGCATTGTTTTAGCACCATAAAGAATAAAACTGTTGTCCCAGGCTAGCGCCTTCCTCAGCTTCTCCCTGTAGACTCTATTGCCATCCTTTAAAGTCTGAACTAGAGGATGATATGCAAGACCCAAAAGGACCTCAGAAAAGGATGCCATTGGTCACCAACTGGATGTGTGGTTGGTGCTGAAAGGAGGGACAGAAGTGATTGTGGCCTTCAGATCTGGGTCCTGTCAGTACATCTGTGTCCTCTCAGGAGCTAAAACACCTTTATGGAGGACAAGTTTGATTTGGCTTGTGTTAACTTGGAAAATACATTTTCTTCTGGAAACCAGCAGAAGTAATTAACATAAATTATCTCATTTAAAATCAATGAGAAATTCACTCAGCTTTCAGAAGTCCTACAATTATGTTTTCTCTAGGCTCCTAATCCTTTACTGATTGCCCATTGTCACAACAATCCACCTCTTCCTTCTCCCCGTCCCATAATAAGCTCAGAGAGGGAGGTGGACAGTCAGAATATTTGAACTCTGCAGTCATATCATCTTTGCAGATTCACAGTATACAGTATATATTACCCACAGCATGACACCCCTAGACTGCAGGGCACTCACATTGTGGCCAGTGCTTACATACTACTTAACCACCCTCCACACCAGTTACTATTACACAGACTCATTAGGAGTACTGCTTACTACTCTGGGCCCTCTACTCCCTTCTTTGGATTTCTAGTTCAACTTTTTCTCAACATTCAAGTGTTTTGTACTGAAAGCATGTAAGAAATACACATGAACTCACCTCCCAGAGATGATTTTCTTGATCTCTGATCCAGTGTCTCAGCAGTCTCCAGTAAGTGCCCTGGGTTCCAGTTTCTGGTCCCACCTTCTGGTGTTTCACGAGGAAGCTGCAGGCAGCATCTACAGGCAAATTCTCATTTCTCCAAATATGGGCCCATGTCCTTCTAGAAGCGGTTGCCACAGTCCTAACCATCATCTTACACTTTCCTGTGCTCATTCATTTGAACCATTTACTTCTTCTACTTTTGCCCTGAATGTACCTCCAAATGGTCCAGGTCACACTATCACCTCTGCTGGTTCACATTATTATTGTTTCTTGGGCCTCGGCTGGTCCAGATGGCTCCTCCAACACTGACCAAGGTCCTTTTTTCAGGCCACTCAGACCACACATGCAATTAGTTGGCATCCAATGTTTTGGAATAAATGAGTAATAAGTACCCTTTTACTAGACGGGCTCAGATTCAAGCCAGGTGGCCTGTCTTAGTTGGCGTACACTTCACTTGGTTCGCATTAGCCCTTCTTGGCCAGTGGTCTTGCAATGAACACCTTATACACTGTATCTGGCTGCTTTTCTCTTACCCTTACCCTTTACTGCATGGGGCCCTGCTGCCATTCCTACCTCCTCAATTCCATTCTCCACACTCAGCCAGAGCAACACAAACATGCACAATCACACACAAGGACGGAAGTACCCCAAACGCCCGCCATGTTGATTCCTAGCTAAAAAGATAGCTGTACTCTTCCTTGCTCCTGAAATAGGTCTGCTAATGTGGGTGCTGGCCAGGCTTAGCCAGGTGCCTTCTGCCCTCGCCTACTCTTTCTCCCATCCCCTCCATCAGTAGCCTTTCCTCCTGCCTCAGGGTCACCAGACTTCTTTTTTACTCAGCCTGAAGAGCTTCCTTCACTGCCCACTAAGCCCACTGTTGCACAAAAATACCAGCTTGTGCTGTCCTCCTGCTTCAGAAAACCCTGAGGGAGGAAACCCAACACCTTCACGGGTCTGTAAGGCTGGTAGGCCATGTGGGCAGAGGTGAGCTTGTTTTTAGAAGAGAGTTGCTCCTTCTCTAAAGGAGATTTCCGTGGAGAGGGATTTGCCCTTCCCTTTTGCTGTTCCTGTCTTAGTGAGGCACGTGCTCAGGAAAAATGTAAGAAGTGCAATGGTGCCAGGTCTGAGCCACCCCCACAGCCCACAGCAGCTGCCCACCACCTGGTGCCTGCTGGTTGGACACCAGCACTGCTGGAGGTCAAAAATAACACCTGAAATGCAGTAGGTGTCTCCATACAATTCCTAAGAGACTGATAGCAGGGACAAAGAAGGAGAGAGAGCAGTGAATGAGAGAAACTACATAGCATCTGTTTTTCATGGGCCAGGTGAGGCTTTGGCAGGGAGCAGTGCAGCTGCAAAGGAGCTTGTTGCCGAGCTAGGGAATGTGGATCCTTGTCCATACTAACAGAGCACAGGGTGACTGCTGCAGATCTGTCACCTGCCAGGTATGTGCTTGGTACCAGCATGGACATGAGAAAGAGCCAAGTGTGCAGGGTGAGCCATGCTGCAGCCTGGTGGGAATAGGAAGAGGTGGGCAGGTCTCCTCCAAGGATGAAGACTCCTGCATCATCTTAGAACCTACTTCCCCTTATAGGTCACAAACTTTCCCAAAGGATCTCAAAGGTGAATGGAGCTGTCACAGATCAGGTCCTTGAACCCAGGGTTGATGATTATCAAATGTCCAAGAGTGAGCCAAGGAGGTGGTACCACATCTGCTCCCCAAAAGTAGGATGGGCTAGAGACAGTGCAACCAGTCAGAAGATGAGGGTTGAAGCCACCCTGGACACTCGGCTCTGTGGTAGCAGGTGAGAGAACCTAGGTCTGTTTGGTGCTGTGGTCCTGAGATTTAAGATTGGATCCTTTTCAGTGGTTGGCCCTTTTGCCATCTCAGCAGCCTAAATCTGCCAAGGGGAAGGAGGCTTTGCTAAAACTTCTGCTCAGGCCCACAGGATTTCTGTAATGGGTGGACTCTGATGAGGGACCAAGGGCTGGGGACATGAGATCTGGTGGCCACATTGTCAGCCCGGTGTTCCACGGTGCTCACAGAGCACATAAAGGAATAATGAATATGGAGAGAAAGGGATTTCATTTACCAATATTTCATATAAGATTATATAGATAGACCACTGATATATAGACAGAAAATATACATATAGATATGATTTTTTTTGTTCAAGACAGTCTCACTATATAGTTCAAGTTGGCCTCAAACTTGTGATGCTCCTGCTTCAGGCTCCCAATTCAGCCTGGAATTACAGGTGTCTGATGCCATGCCCAGCTATGTTATATAACATTCTCAAAGGAACCCTAGAAGACAGGTGTTATTTTACCTTGCTCTACAGACGAAGACATAGGCTCAGAGAGGGTAAGTGCCATGACCAGTTCACACAGGTGAAGGATCTCAATCAACTTTCTGACTCCAAACTTTTTCTTAGTGATGTTTTCCTGTTTCCCCTGGATGACAGCTGAAAGCAGTCTCTGTGCCCCTCAGGGAGCTCGGAAATGTGTGGACACTTCTTCTTCTTTCTTTTCCAGGGCTGCAGGCAAGGTATACAGGCAGATCTAGCCATTTATCCTGGTCTTTGGGATTTTAGGCACAGAAATCTCAACATGGCTTCTTATGAGATTCGCAAGTATCAAGAGAATGACAGAAAAACCGTCCTGGACTTGTTTTCCAGTGGCTTGTTGGAGCATATCCCTGCCACCTTCCGCTACACGCTGATTCTGCCCCAAACCCTTCTGTTCATTTTTGGGGTGCTCCTCTCTGTATTCCTGGCCTCTGGTTCCTGGCTCCTGGTCATTGTATCCAGCCTCATTCTGCTCGTTTTCCTGTGGTTCCTGGCCGGATACACCTGGAAGAAGCGTGTGAATGAATGTTTGTCCACAGACCTGGCTGACATCACCAAATCCTACCTGAGTGAATGTGGCTCCTGTTTCTGGGTGGCTGAGTCTGGGGGTAAGGTGGTGGGCATTGTATGTGCTCTGTTGGCGGAGAAGCACCCACTGGGCAAGAAGCGGCTGCGGCTGCGGCATCTGTCTGTGTCCTGGGAGCGTCGCAGAGAGGGGATAGGGAAAGCCCTGGTCAGGACTGTCCTCCAGTTTGCTCGGGAACAGGGCTGCAGTGAAGTTGTCCTTAGCACTAGTATGCTGCAGTATGATGCTCTGGGCCTCTACCAGAGCATGGGCTTCCAGAAGACAGGCCATTCCTTCTATACCAGGTTCTCAAGGCTGAGGGGTACCCCTTTATTTCATCTCACATACCAGTTCCCTTCTGCTCGGGATGGAGGCCTGTAACTGTTTGTCTTGTGTATCAGTCAGTATCTAATCAGCTCTGCTATAGTAACAAGCAAACCCTGACATCTCAGTGATATAAACAATAAAAATATATTGTTCACACATACCTGAGCCTACTGTGTTTAATATTGGGATGGGTATACAGTGGGAGGCTCTGCTCCATTCTGCCTTTCTGAGGTGGTTTCATGTGTCTAACAACATGGCACTATTGTATAAAAAACATACAAACAATAACAAACTTTTATTTAACTTATGACTGTACCAGAAATTTCTTTTTTTCACATCCAAAGTTGTATTTACTTGACTAAAATATAAAGTAGTATTACCATGAACAGAGAAAACTATGGTTAGTGAAATCTAAAGATTGTACATATTTTAAAAGCTGTCATACTGTAAACATCACAAAACACAAACACAAAGTCTCAATGTTTAATTAACAAACTAAGAACTCCTCTAGGAAATTTTCTCTTTTTTTCTGTTACCTAATTTTATTTTGGATTTAATTCACATTTTGGGTTTCTCATAGAAGAAAAACTATGCAATGTTATGCTTGAGTGTCAGATTTTTGTTTTCTTAATATTATGCTCTCAAATTGCATCCACTTTCCTACAAATGGCTCAAATTTATCCTCTTTATGACAGAGTAGTACTGCACCATGTATAAATACTACATTTTTGCAAGGTATGGTAACCCAGGCCTGTAATCCCAGCACTTGGGAGGTTGAGGCAGAAGGATTGCTGTGAGTTTGAGACCAACAGGGCTATATAATGAGTTCAAACCTACACTACATGGTGAGGCTCTGTCTCAAAATGCACACCTACATACATATATACACGCATACATACATACATAAGTACCACATTTCCTTTATCCATTTATCTTTGGATGGACATATAAGTCAGTCCAAAGATTTAGCTATTATGAATTGTTCTACTATAAACACAGGTGTGTATGTATCATTGTAATGTGGTACCTTTAACTCTTTCAGGAAGATACCTAGTTAGACAATAACCAACCTAGTGAGTCAAATAGATTTTCTATTTTTAGTTTTTCAAGGAATCTTCTTACTGATTTCCATAGTGATTGTACTAACTTACATTCTTACCAACAATGTAGAAAGGTTCCTTTTCCCCTGAAACCTTTCAGTTTTTGTTATTATTTGATTTCTTGGTGATGGTCATTTTTTCTGGAATGAAAGAGAAAGTCAGTGTGGCTTTAATTTGCATTTATGTAATGGCTGGTGATGCTGAACATTTTTTTTTAAAGAGGAAAAAAAACAAGGAAAATAAAACAATGAAATCAATCTAACTAAACCAGCATAATTGATACAGGACTTTCAAACCTTTTGAATCAACACTAGTTACCACAATGCCTTTGTTGGCTTCAAAACAGGTCTAGATATCACCTTCGGACATATAGGATAGAATAGAAACAATAAAAAGAAAACAAATGCAATAAAGAATCTCAAAACAAGCCAGTAGTAAATACACAATGACTTCCATAACATGTCTTGCTATCTTTCAAATAGCTGCTTATGCCATCAGAGTTAGCATAATAAAATAAAAGAGAATAAACCTCAACCCAATAGAAAAAGCAATGACAATGATATGTTTCCAGGAGGGGGAATCTCCTCCCTGTGGGTCATGTTTGTCTCCTTCCGCAGTCCACAAACAATGCTGACTCACAGAGGTAGGCTTGGATCTGGCTCCTGCTGAACATTTTTTTTTCACATACTTATTAGCCAGTTGTGCTGTTTCCTTTGGGAAATGTCCATTCATCTCAGTGGCTTAGTTTTGATTTGGTCTTTTGTTTGGAGTATTGGTTCTTTATATGTTCTAGATATTAATCCTCTGTCTGATGAATAATTGGTAAATTTTTTCACATTGTATAGGTTGTCTCTTCACACTATTATTTCTTTTACTGTGTATAAGCATTTAAATTTGATATGATCACATTTACTAATTCTTCATATTATTTCTTGGGCAGTTAGGGGTCTACTCAGAAAGACTATGCTTACACCTATGTCTTCAAGAGTTTCACCTATTTTATCTTCTAAGAGGTTAAGTGTTTCTGTTTTAATATGTAGGTCTTTAATCTACTTCAATTTTAATTTAGTATATGATGAGAGATACAGGTCTAGGTTCAATCTTTGGCATGTGAATAGCCAGTTTTCTTAGCACCACTTGTTAAAGACCTTACTTTTCCCCCAGTTTTAAGTTTTCAGCCCCCTGGTTAGATATCAGCTAGCCAAATGTGGCTGGAGTTGTTTCTTGCATCCTCTATTCTGTTCTACTGATCCACCTGTCTGGCTTTCCCCACCCCCAATACTATGCTGTTTTTATCACTGTAGCTTTGCAGCGTAACTTGAAGTATAGAATTGTAATGTTCTTGCCTTGTTCTTTGCTATTCTAGGTCTTTTCTGGTTTCATATGACCTTTATCAATGTTTTGCTAGTTCTATGAGGAATGTCATTATTATTGTGATTGGAGTGCATTAAACATGTATAAATTTTGGAAGTATGGCTATTTTGACTATATTGATTCTAACTGTCCAGAAACAATGGGTATCCTTTCATTTTCTGATGTCCTCTTTGATGTCTTTGTAAGGTTTTGCTATAGTTTTCATCGTAGAGGTCTTTCACATCCTTAGTTAGGTTAATACCAAAGTATTTTTCTTGATGCTGTTGTGAAAAATATTGTTGTTCTAATTTCTCTCTCAGTGAGTTTATTACCAGTATACAGAAATGCTATTGATTTTTGTGTATTGACTTTGTATCCCACTATACTTCCAAAGTTGCTAGAATTTTTTTTGAGTTTTCTTTGTAGAAGATCATGTCGTCTGCAAATAATGATAATTCAACTTCTCCATGTCCTGTATGCATATCCCTTTTATTACCCTTGCCTGCTTGATCTGGCCAATGTTTTGCACACTGCATTTTACAGGAGTGGTGATAGAAGATGTCCTTGTCTTTTTTCTAATTTTGAGGGAAAGCTTTTGGCTTCTTTTTATTTAGTATGATTTTGGCTATTGGCTTTTCATAAATGGCTTACATCACATTGAGATAAGCTTCTCCTATAACTTTCTTCATGGTTTTTATCATGAATGGATGTTTTGATTTTGTCAAAGGCTTTTACTGCACCAATCAAGATCATCATGTGGTTTTTGTGCTTGTTTCTTTTTATTTGATATGCTGCATTGATTTGTATATCTTGAACCATTTGTACATCCCTTACATGAATTGTACTTGGTCATTATGTATGATCTTTTTGATGTTTTGTTGCATCATTTGCCAATAGCTTGTTGAGGACTTTTGCATCTATGTTCATTGATGAGATTGGTCTGTAACTTTCTTTTTATGTTGGGTCCTTGTCTGGCTTAGAAATGAGGGTAATGCTATCTTCCAGTAACGTCTTTGAGAGTACTACTTCCCTATTGATATCACTAAAGAGTTTGAGAAGCACTGGTGTTAGATCTTCTCTAAAATTCTTGCAGAATTAGACAGTGAATCAGTTGAAACCAGGGCTTTTCTTAGTTGGCAGGTGTCTTAATTTTCTTATTGCTGATGTGAAATACTCAACACCCAAACTTAAAGGAGAAAAGGTTTGGCCCACCATTTGTAGATGTTTCAGTACAAGCTTGCTGGCTCCAAGCTGGGGTGGCATGGCAGATGGACATCATAGAGGAGAAGCAGTCCATGGCAGGCAGAAGACAGCAAGCAATAAGCAACAAGTAAGGACTCTTGTTCTGTCCCTTATATCTTATCCAAACTCCCCAACCTTAGAGTCAGTTGCACTCACACCCAGGATGAGGCACCCTTAATCCTACCCAGAACTACACCAAACCAATCAGTGGTCTGATTTAGTAATCACACACTCTCGGTCCCAGCAACACACACTCGAGATTGAGCCACCTTCCAAAACCACCCCAGGGACTACCTAAGTATTTAGGAGGATATCTAGACCTAAACCATAACAGTTGGTTTTCATCATTTCCTCAGTTTTACTGCCTGATATTGGATTAGTCAGAATTTTCAGTCTTGGTACAGCTTTGGTAGCTCATATTTATCTAGGAATCTATCCATTTCTTTTGAATTCTCCATTTTATAAGAATACAGGTTCTCAAAGTTGTTAGTAATGATCTTCTGGGTTTGCGAAGAGGCTGTTGTGATTTTACCTTTTTCATTTCTACTTGAATTTATTTGGGTCTCTTCTTTTCCTCTTTTTTTGGTAAGATCAGCTAAGGATTTATTTATTTTATTCTTTCAGAGAACCAGCTCTCTGATTCATTGATCTTGTGTAATTTTTGTCTCAATTTTATTAATTTCTGCACTGATCTTTATAGTACCCTTTCTTGTATTAGCTTTGGGTTTGGATTTCTCTTGATTTTCTAAGACCTTGAAGTGCATTAATAGATTCTTTATTTGGATTCACTCTGTCATTCTGATGTGGGCATTCACAGCCATAAAAATTCCTCTTCATTTCATTATGTTCAATAGTCTCTCTTACATTTTTTTTTCTTCTTTTTTTGTTTGTTTGTTTGTTTTGGCACAGGAATTAAACTAGGACCTTGTCCTTACCAGGGAGACACTTGTGCCAATGAGCTATCTCCCCAGTCCCAGCATCTCTAATGTTATATTGCCATTATTGTTTGGTTCTATGAACTGTTAGGTGTCTTCCTTGATTTATTCATCAACACATTGATTATTTAAGAGAGCTTTGATTAGTTTCCATGTATTTGTATCATTTTTGTGATTTCTTTTGCCATGAATTTCTAGTTTCATGGTGTAGTGATCTGATACATGGGATAATTTTGATTCTGTACTTACTTATGCATCGTATGTAGTCTGCCTTAGAGAAAGTTCCATGTGCTGCTAAGAATGTGTATTCCATTTTTGCTGGGCTGAAAACCTATTTTTTATTTGTTTGAAAGTGAATTCAACTCTCATATTTCTTTGTTGACTTTCTGTCTAGTTGACTTATTTGTGACAGTGGGGCACGGAGTTCTCTCAATAAAATTGTGTTGATGTTTATCTTATCTTTTATGTCCAGTGGTGTTTGTTTTATGAAGTTGGGTACACTGGTGTTCAATGCTTATATGTTTTTTAATATAATAAAATACAACAAAACAAGACAGAACAAAGCCAATCAGGACAATGCAGTGAAATTGGTACAGAACTTCAGAGCAGGATACCAGGATAACAATACGTACCATAGTATATCTTGTTATCTTCACAATAGTTGTCCATTCAATCAGGTATAGAAAAATCAAACCAAAAACAGAACACTATAAAACCAATCAAAACAGAATAATGAATAGAGCAAAGCAATTAATCAGAACAAAGCAAAACAATGAAAACAATATTGGCCTTCAAAGACAAGATAGAAAAAAATCCTCCACATTTGCTATATTGCATACTGTCATCCTAAGCATAATGTAAGCATAATAAGAGATGCTGACACTTCTGGCCCCAGGTTAGCATAATCAACCAAACAATACAAGCATTTAGTTGCTTTGTGTACCTTAGTTGTTATCAATCATGGCTGATCTCCAAACCATCCAGCTGCTAACTGGGATGGGGCATATTTGATTCTTAGCCTGCACGCAGGTAGGCCCATGAGAGATAATGATTTGTTCTCTCCAGGTGCACCCATGGCTCTCTCCACTTACCAGGAAGAATGGTTCATTGCTTTCTTGATTGGTCCCCCAAGTTCCAGCATGGCTGATTCTCTGGAAACACCAGTGCTGATATGTTTATAATTGTTATCTCATCCTGTTAAAATATTTCCTTAACTAATATGTAGTGAGTGAGCTTCTTTGCCTCTTCTGATCACTTTTGGCTTGAAGTCCACTTTGTCTGAAAATACAATAGCTATTTCTGCTTGTTTTGAGAGTTCCTCTTGGAGCGTTCAGTTTGCTTCTGCACAGCCAGACTCCTTTCCCCATCAGCCATAAGTTAGGATCTGGTCAGAGAGTCCAGATTGTTTCGTTTCCTTCTTTTGTGTGGTAGGGTCCATTTCTCTAACTTCTCTATAACATTTAATTTTCCTGTCAGTTCCTTTCGTCTTCCCAGAAAACTACTTCTCCTTTTTACTTCCCAAACTTGTTACTTCCCAGTGTCTGGAGTCTGGATCTTGGGGAGGCTGACTTTTGCTGCCATTCACCTCTCCACTATCTTCATTCCCTTGCATGAGCAATTTCTGCTGGGACTGGATGGACAGTTGTCTGGGTTTCAGGATACCTGTACAAATGTCCTGAGGTACTAGGGCCAGTGGGTTTCACCCTGCTCCAGAAGCTCAGGCAGGATGCAAGGTCATTGTAGATCAGCCAAAATAGAAGTCAAAAGAAACAAAGGTTTTTCAAAGTTACAACAGGTGTCACATATGCTAACTTCCCAGCCTCAATGAAAACATAGAGCCACCTGTACACAGACACGCTATAGAATCACAGAGCAAAGAGACAGAATGTGGCCCTGTGTGGAGAAACTGAGACAGTTCTAGTTCTTTCTTTTTGGGGGGTGAGGATTGACTCGGTCTCGATGTAGTTCAGACTGGTGCTTAACTCACTGTGTAGCACAGGCTGGCCTTGAACCTGCAACAATCCTACTGCTTCAGCCTTGTAAGTGCTGGGATTATAGGCATGCGCCACTATACCTGGCTATCACTTCTATTTCTTAAGCAATTTGTATGTGACTTTTCTACATTTGCAATATAAAAGCCCTAACCATCATGTTCAGCCTCTAACTAAGGGGATTCTGGATTTAGATGTCTCTGCCATGTTCTGTGTCCTGAGTTCTTCCGGGTGTCATCCTTGGAGGAGCAGCCATGCTTCCCGTGTCTGCTGCCCTTTACGCCAAGCACAGAACCTGGCACATGGCAAGGACTCAGCTATTGTCTGCCAAATAAAGTAACCAGTGTGGACAGAGAAAACCTAGTTGCTGTTAAAAGGCCTCAGAAATGCAGATGATACAGTTAAGCCTAGGAAGGAAGAAGAGCCTCAGTGTAAACTGAGGTTTTGGTGATGCCATGGAAACCACAGGGCATGGGGACTCACGTCCAGGATTTGATGTTAAATATTGAATTCTTATCTTGTGTCAAAGATACCAAATCTCATCAGACTCTACCAAGAGCCCTGGGTTCCAGCTGCAGCCTCACCTGCTGTCTCAGGAAGACCCTGAAGGCAGTGCCTACAGGTGAGTCCTAAACTTCTGGATCTGCCTTCCTCCGTGGTCCTCCTAGACATTCTCGCCACAACTCTGCTGTCATGTCTGGCTCATTTCTACTGCTCATTCCCATTTGAATTATCCTAACTCCTGCCATTTCTGCCCCTAAATACACCCACAGTGGCCCAGGTCTCAAGGCCTTGATTGGCTAAGTCCAAGTCATCACTTTGATTCTTGGGCCTTTACTGATACTGTGGCTCCTTTGTGAACACTGGCCAAGGCTCTCCATGCAGTACAGATCATAGATGCCTGGTACTGGAGAAACAGGGCCTTTGAGAACATTAGAAATAAGTTCTTTCCCTTGGCTAGGCTTAGCCCTAGGTAGGGCTAAAGGCTGATGCCTTAGAAAGTGCAGTAGGGGGAATTAATTCACATTTGCCCTTGGTGGCCAGAGCCCTTGTGAGCAAGCTACACAGCTGGACCTGGTGGCCCTTCTGTAGCTCAGATGCTGCACTTGCCTCTTAGTAAATCTGATACCACTCCTGCCTCCTCTGATCTGTTCTCCACCTACAAATCAAGAGATGATACAACACACACGTTTTAAGCTAAAAGTTCATTATGTAGCCTGCTTTGCTCTTTGCAAAGAGTTCACGCTACCCAATCTACATGCTGCTCCTATAACATGCACCTCTGCTACCTCTCCTGACCCCTTCCATCTGACTGGTCAGTCATATTTCCCCAAAAGCTGTGCCCTTTTTGCGTCTTTGCATAGTCCTGCTCTTGTTCCCACAGCCAGAGAAGCTACCCTCCCTCCCTGATGAGGCCCATCTTTCCTTGGGTTGCCCCAACTGTTCTGAGGAAACCTGGTTATCCTCTCCCTGCAGACCACACATCTGCATGAATGAAATCATACAAACACTGGCTTCTGCTATCCTCCTGCTTCAAGAAGCTATGCAAGAAAAAAGCCAACATCCTCATTGTTGTTGGGCACATGGGTACAGGCAAGTGCCTTTTTTAAGGGATATGTCTCTTCCATAGAAGAGAATTCCATGCAGAAGATTGCTCTTTTGTTTTGCTTTGCTTGTCTTAGTGAAGTATACGTTCAGATAAAATGTGTAAGAAATATGATGGCACTGACTCTGGGCCATCACCAGAGCCTGCGGCACCAGTCCACTCTGTCAACACTTCCAGAGGCTGCAAAGGACACCTACAGAACAGCAAGTGCATCCATATGGTTGCTGAACAGCTGAGCAGAATAGAGTGATTTGTGAGGGACCAGTTAAGCTTCAGGTGGGAGAAGCACAATGAGGAAACTTGCTGCTGAGCCGTGAGATGCGGACTCTGATCCATGACTAGAGATGCTCACTGTTAGTGATAACAGTATGTCTGGGATGGGGACTGGGGTGGGCTTCAAAGAGGGCTGAGCATGCTGCACAGACTGAGACAGGAGGATCACAAGTTCTAGGCCAGCCAGGCAACTTAGTGAGACCCTGCTACAAAACAAAAAAAAACAAGTAAAAAGGGCTGGGAATGTGGCTTAGTGTTACAGTGCTTGCCTGGCATTTTCAGGTCCCTGGATCCAAACCCAAGTATGCAGATGGGAACAGTGTGCAAGGTGAGAGATGCTGTGGCTTGAAGAGAACAGGAGCGATGTTAGGCCTCTCGTGAGGGTGACGCAGATAAACAAGTGTATACTCTCATTTTGCCTTGCAGATTAATTCTGCGAGGATTACAAAGCCAAATGGAATTGGGCTGTCTGTTTTGAGGCACTGACTATGGGGTTTATACTTATCAAATATTTACAAGACAGCCAATGTAATGGCACCCATCTCTTTCCAGAGCAGGCCCTAGAGTGTCTCTCCTGGATGCCATCAGAGGCTGTGGGTCAAAGTTTCCCTGAATGCTCTCAGCAGTGTGGTAGAGTGGGTCAAAGAATCTGGGTACAATTTGAGGCTCTCAGTGATGGTCTGGAGTCCTGAACCTTCCTGGGCATCTCAAGCTCACGCCATTTTTTTTTTTTTTTTTATCGGTACCGGGGATTGAACCCAGGACTGCCTGCTTCCAAGGCAGGTGCTTATGCCACTGAGCTAAATCCCTAGCCCCACTCATGCCATTTATAATTCTGACCGTTTTGTCATCTTATCAGCCTAGAACTGGGGAAAGGAGGTTTTGCTGATCATCTTTTGGTGAACACAGGATTTGTGCAATGGATGGATCCTGGAAAGAAACCAAAGGATTGGAGCATAGAGGTCTGGCTGTCACCAAGACCATCTCAGTGTCCTGAGAATCTCAGAGGACCTGTAATAGAGTAATGAGAGTGATGCAGGATTGTATGTGCCACTGTTTCATGTAAGATACTCTATTAAATCCTCAAGCAACCCTAGAGTGCATAGGTATATATTTACCGTTCTGCAGATGAGGATATATGCTGAGAATGGTTAGACATGGTCCAGATAATACAGCTAGAAAAAGGCTTCTGACCCTAAACCTTCTCCTAGTTAAAGTCTCCTCCTTTAGTATGGCAGCAGAAATACATACCCTTCAGCAGGGTCTCCATGGTGCTGGAGAGGCTGGGAGCTGTGCAAGAGGACAAGTATGGCTTCTTTCTTTTCTCCAGACTACAGGGAAATTGTGCAGGCAGGTCTAGCTGTCTTCTTTTTTTTTTTTTAATTTTTTTATTTAAGAGGAAAAAGAGAAAAACACAAAACAAAACAAAGCAGTGTAAGGTTACACATAATACAGAACTACAAAAAAAAACATAACAGTAAGAAATCACCTTCTTGCTAGATACCCTGGAAGATGTTTGTGTTCACAAGTTTTCACAAACCCTACATGACTGCATGGGACCCCTGATTCTGGGTGGCTTAGTTTGGCAATCATGTAGGGGGCACTGTGTGTGCTCTGCCAGTGGAGAACTTCCTATTGGGGAAGAAGCAGTTGTGGCAATGTCATCGCTCTGATTAAAGAAGACAAGGAGCAAACATAGTGCCTAATAAAGGGAAGAGATTGGGCAGCTGGACTGGGGGTGATTTGCACTCATAATGGGATAGTGTGAGTGGGACTGGCTGAGAAGGACACCTGGCACAAGGGCTGTGATAAGAAGCCCCACTGAGAGAGCAGCTTGGGAGTCCTCCCGGGGAGTCATCACAGGCAGATGGGACTGGCTCAGGACATTGGCCTAAAGATCCTGGGTCATGTGGTCCAGGGCAAAGATGAGCCTCAGTCTGAACATCTGGGGACCGCTGGCCTGCTCTCCACAGTGGATCACACTTGTGTGCACTAAAAGACCTTGACCCAACTCACAGCCACAGCAAGAGCTGTCTAGCTCAGGGTGACTGAAGGAGGACAACTAGCCCCAAGCAGGGACTCCCCACCTGCTCTCTGCGTGGACAGTGGGGCAAGAAGAAGCCGAGATGCTGTGTGACATGAGCAGAGGACTGGGGGTGGGGCTGGATGGATAGGGGACCTACTTGGGCAAGGAAGTCAGGAGTGGATGACAAGTCAGGAGTGGACCCAAGTATGGGTCAGCTAGGCAAGCCCAGGGGCAGCTCTTGTCCAGGAGCCCACAGATGGCTTCAAGTGTAGGACTCCCGAAGTTCAGAACTTAGGAAAACCAGGCCCTTTGTGCTTGTAGAGGCATAAGTGGGTTCTGGGGACTCTGCCAATGTGGACAGAGGAATGGCAAATTTGGGGGACTCTCCATCAGTGTGGCACACATAGGTGGTCAGGGCCATCCTGCCCCTGCTCACTAGGGCTCCCTCTTGTGGCGTACCACAGCAACACCCCAAGTCTGATATTGGTCCTCTACCCAGCAGGTGCCATGTCTTGCTCAGGAACCGTGAGTGACGAGAAGAGCCTATAAATGTGAGGAAGAATCAGAAACATGACCCCCAACATGTCAGTTTCAAATATTTGAGGTAGGGTCTGTGTGCCCCAGCCAAAGGCCATAGCTTCCTGAGAGTCCCAACATCCCATCACATTCTATCCCCACCTGGTACCCAAGGAGGGCTCCATCTTCGAACTCTCATTTGCTGAAGGTGACACTTAGTCCCACACTCATCCATAATGCAACATCGCCCTCTGGTGGTAACATCTAGAAGCCTCTTCTCTTGTAACCCTAGTAGCCAGGATGCCATTCCCAGAAGCACATCTGTATAGGGTAGTCTTCTAAGATCACTTGAGGTGCAGAAGGATGTAGGATAACTGGCTGTCGTGGAGAGTTAGGAAAGTAAGGTCTGTATATATCTCAAAGGTCAAAGAGGACATTTACTGTGACAAGCTGAATTTCTCTTTCCAGGTGTTACGGGGTACCAGGAAGCCTCTGAGAGCTTCTGCCATGGCTAAATTAGATTCCAGAAAGGAGCAGAATCCATGAACATTAGTTCTAATCTTCTTCCCTGCTGGGAAAGCCCTAGATATAGTTCTATGGATCTCTCACCAACCCACAAAACCTCTTTTCAGGAGTAGGGGAGGAAGAAAACACATTTCATCACTGAAGTATTAAACCCAAGGGTGACACTCACCATAGGCAGCCACTAGGAGGTTGCAAAGACAGAAGAAATGGCACTGTATAGCACAGCCAGTGGGTATTCCTATCCACCCTCTCTTGACCACGATCTGTCCTCAGATGGAGGAGTCGCCAGACCCACGGGTCTCACAGTGTTCCTCTGTGTTTGCAGATTGGCCTTAGGCAAGAGGAAAATGACCCCTTAGCTCCATAATGGGAGACAGTTTGGCATTTGGAATCCAAGTTAGTCTCTTCTGTCCTCCAGCCACTGGAAGGCAGGGCACAACCTCCCTGGATGATTCCATCTCAATGAAGCTCCTAAGTCCTTGAGAAGAGAGTCTTGAGTGTAAAACTGGTAAGAGACTTATTAGTTATTGAGGTCTGCATATATCTCAAAAGGGCAGAAAGGGCCTGTATAGTGATAGGCTTTCTAAATAAGGGAGAAAGTACGTCTTCCATTTTAAAAATTTTTAACAGGGAGAGCTCAGCATTGTGGTTGTCATTTTCCTATACCCTTGATCTGCTTCTGGAACACTGCCTGGTACTCCTGGGTCAGGCCAGTAGGGTTCCGGTCCAAGCATAACAACTGTGGACGGAAATATTTTCCTCCTTGTCTTGTCTCGTCTTCTCTTCTCTTCTTCCTTCCTTGATTTCTTCCTTCTCTTCTTCCTCCACCTTTCCTCTTTCTCCTTCTCTTTCTTTTCCTCTCCCTCTTCCTCCTTCTCAGACATATCCTCCTTCTTTTCCTCCTCCTCTTTTTTTACCCTGTTGGGGATCAAACTCAGGGCTTTCCACATGCCATATAAATGCTCTACCACTGAGCAAAATGCCTAACTCTACACTGAAAATCTGATATCAATGAGCTTATTTAGTATTTTGTATAAAGCTTCATATTTGTTAGCAGAAAATTGTAACTCAGTGAAAGTTAAGGATTGCTTATAGTAATAGATTTTTCTTTCAGATTCAGACCTCTGTCTTTACCAAAAATTTATGTGATGTATATCCCATTAAAGGTCACAAGTTAGGCAAAAGTTTCTTATTTATTAGAGATGAGAGATTTAAAAATTATGTTATGTCTAAATGAAAATTTAAGTATATTAGAAGATATCATCATGAATATTATGCATGGCTTTTAATTTCCAGTATTCTGTGTAAAAATGTGACTTACCTGTTATATTCTGTAGAGTTTTACATAGTCACCCATGGTTGGTATGTTCTATGGTGTTTGCTATTCAGATAAGATAGTAACATTAAGCTTACTTCTTCCATTATAATGTAATGTGATTCATCTTCTCTTGTGAATGCTCAGCAACTGAGGTTTGATAACTAAAAATAAGAGAGATCAATGGGCTAGAGATTAGCCAATATTTTGGCCCTAGCCCTCCAAGGTCAATGAGGATCCAAGACTTAAAAGAACCCCTCCTGCAACATCCTACAACTCAGGTAACTCCCTCCTTTTCTGATCAAGGAGATTATAGGATCACAGAGGAGAGTGATCAATGGTATGTAGTGTGCCTAAGGAGACTTACTAGGAAAGAAAAATCTCTCAAGCTTTCACAGAAAGCAACTTGGCCAAGCAATGCCCGTGACCATCCAAATGCTGACACTGACAGAAATACTAAAAGACGCTATACACGGTTCCAAGATAAATCCTGAGGAGACGTAACTGACCTTGACAGACAGCAAAAATTAATTAATATAGGTCTACCTTAACTTGGTTTTGAACACCCAGTAGAAAATTATAACTATAGGGAAAAAAATTGTCTGCAGCAGTCCTCTAAATACAGCTCCTCCAACTTCAACTGACCACCCATCACTTGCAGCTACAAAACAGAAAAGGGAGAGAAGTAGGGATCCACTAAGGCTGGAAATTGATCACATGTGTAGGGTTGAAGCAAGGCCTGTCTGAGAACAAAGAGCTCTTGAAGCAAGCCAAGCAGCTGGTTGTTAGGCAAAAAGCATGTCACGTGACGTGAAACAACCAAATGTATAAATAAACACGGTACAGTGGTTGAACAATTTCTTTTCCTTTCACGAGGAGAGAGGGCTCCACTTGGCCTCAGCTTTCTGCCTCTTATCCTTGTTTCTCCGTGCTCTCACAATCCTTTCTCCAGGAACTTTGAGAGCTGTGCTGAACCCAGCACCCCAACCCCACCCACAACTAGCTACTGTCCTCATCTTCATGTCACCATTGACTCAAGCCAGAAAGGATTTATGTCCCTTCAGGAGTCAGCAAAGCCCAATAAACCAAGTTTCTTCAGCCTTATTTGTGTCAGGTCAATGCTCTAGGACCATACCCCCCACCCGTCTTAGCATTTACTTCCAAGGTCTCTTAAATTTAGATGGGAACCTCCTATCCAGGGACACTAAGGCTCAGGGCAGAAAGCAATTAAAAGATAAACACTTGAGCCAGTGTTTTTTGTACAGCATTGTGAATGTTGAACTGTGCACTTAAAAGGATTGAATTAGTAAATCGGGGTTATGAATGTTGTGGAAACTGTGGAACCAAATCATAGTCACTTTTGTTAATACTTAACCAAATAAATAAATTAATAAGAAAAGTTGGTTAGTTATAAGGAATTTCATGGATATATAATCAAGGTACGTAGTCACTGGAGAGTCTGCTAAGGCCACCCTGTGCACAAAACCCAGGCCAAGTTTACACAGCAAATACTTCTGCAAGGACATCTGACTAATGACTGTCAGCTCAAGTGAAGAGTGGCACCATTCTGGTCATTGATTCATGAATCCCGGGATTGTAGTCCTTTGGCCAAGAATTACTGTTTCAAAATATCTTATGTAATCCTCCATTTGTCCGTAACACCTTACCCTTGCCTTGATACCTTATCCTTGCCTTGACAGTCTGACTACACACATGATTTACAATGACACACAATCTCCATTGCTATCTTGTTACTCCCCATTACACTTAATTAATAGAAATGCTTCCTCTGTGCATTGTTTTAGCACCATAAAGAATAAAACTGTTGTCCCAGGCTAGCGCCTTCCTCAGCTTCTCCCTGTAGACTCTATTGCCATCCTTTAAAGTCTGAACTAGAGGATGATATGCAAGACCCAAAAGGACCTCAGAAAAGGATGCCATTGGTCACCAACTGGATGTGTGGTTGGTGCTGAAAGGAGGGACAGAAGTGATTGTGGCCTTCAGATCTGGGTCCTGTCAGTACATCTGTGTCCTCTCAGGAGCTAAAACACCTTTATGGAGGACAAGTTTGATTTGGCTTGTGTTAACTTGGAAAATACATTTTCTTCTGGAAACCAGCAGAAGTAATTAACATAAATTATCTCATTTAAAATCAATGAGAAATTCACTCAGCTTTCAGAAGTCCTACAATTATGTTTTCTCTAGGCTCCTAATCCTTTACTGATTGCCCATTGTCACAACAATCCACCTCTTCCTTCTCCCCGTCCCATAATAAGCTCAGAGAGGGAGGTGGACAGTCAGAATATTTGAACTCTGCAGTCATATCATCTTTGCAGATTCACAGTATACAGTATATATTACCCACAGCATGACACCCCTAGACTGCAGGGCACTCACATTGTGGCCAGTGCTTACATACTACTTAACCACCCTCCACACCAGTTACTATTACACAGACTCATTAGGAGTACTGCTTACTACTCTGGGCCCTCTACTCCCTTCTTTGGATTTCTAGTTCAACTTTTTCTCAACATTCAAGTGTTTTGTACTGAAAGCATGTAAGAAATACACATGAACTCACCTCCCAGAGATGATTTTCTTGATCTCTGATCCAGTGTCTCAGCAGTCTCCAGTAAGTGCCCTGGGTTCCAGTTTCTGGTCCCACCTTCTGGTGTTTCACGAGGAAGCTGCAGGCAGCATCTACAGGCAAATTCTCATTTCTCCAAATATGGGCCCATGTCCTTCTAGAAGCGGTTGCCACAGTCCTAACCATCATCTTACACTTTCCTGTGCTCATTCATTTGAACCATTTACTTCTTCTACTTTTGCCCTGAATGTACCTCCAAATGGTCCAGGTCACACTATCACCTCTGCTGGTTCACATTATTATTGTTTCTTGGGCCTCGGCTGGTCCAGATGGCTCCTCCAACACTGACCAAGGTCCTTTTTTCAGGCCACTCAGACCACACATGCAATTAGTTGGCATCCAATGTTTTGGAATAAATGAGTAATAAGTACCCTTTTACTAGACGGGCTCAGATTCAAGCCAGGTGGCCTGTCTTAGTTGGCGTACACTTCACTTGGTTCGCATTAGCCCTTCTTGGCCAGTGGTCTTGCAATGAACACCTTATACACTGTATCTGGCTGCTTTTCTCTTACCCTTACCCTTTACTGCATGGGGCCCTGCTGCCATTCCTACCTCCTCAATTCCATTCTCCACACTCAGCCAGAGCAACACAAACATGCACAATCACACACAAGGACGGAAGTACCCCAAACGCCCGCCATGTTGATTCCTAGCTAAAAAGATAGCTGTACTCTTCCTTGCTCCTGAAATAGGTCTGCTAATGTGGGTGCTGGCCAGGCTTAGCCAGGTGCCTTCTGCCCTCGCCTACTCTTTCTCCCATCCCCTCCATCAGTAGCCTTTCCTCCTGCCTCAGGGTCACCAGACTTCTTTTTTACTCAGCCTGAAGAGCTTCCTTCACTGCCCACTAAGCCCACTGTTGCACAAAAATACCAGCTTGTGCTGTCCTCCTGCTTCAGAAAACCCTGAGGGAGGAAACCCAACACCTTCACGGGTCTGTAAGGCTGGTAGGCCATGTGGGCAGAGGTGAGCTTGTTTTTAGAAGAGAGTTGCTCCTTCTCTAAAGGAGATTTCCGTGGAGAGGGATTTGCCCTTCCCTTTTGCTGTTCCTGTCTTAGTGAGGCACGTGCTCAGGAAAAATGTAAGAAGTGCAATGGTGCCAGGTCTGAGCCACCCCCACAGCCCACAGCAGCTGCCCACCACCTGGTGCCTGCTGGTTGGACACCAGCACTGCTGGAGGTCAAAAATAACACCTGAAATGCAGTAGGTGTCTCCATACAATTCCTAAGAGACTGATAGCAGGGACAAAGAAGGAGAGAGAGCAGTGAATGAGAGAAACTACATAGCATCTGTTTTTCATGGGCCAGGTGAGGCTTTGGCAGGGAGCAGTGCAGCTGCAAAGGAGCTTGTTGCCGAGCTAGGGAATGTGGATCCTTGTCCATACTAACAGAGCACAGGGTGACTGCTGCAGATCTGTCACCTGCCAGGTATGTGCTTGGTACCAGCATGGACATGAGAAAGAGCCAAGTGTGCAGGGTGAGCCATGCTGCAGCCTGGTGGGAATAGGAAGAGGTGGGCAGGTCTCCTCCAAGGATGAAGACTCCTGCATCATCTTAGAACCTACTTCCCCTTATAGGTCACAAACTTTCCCAAAGGATCTCAAAGGTGAATGGAGCTGTCACAGATCAGGTCCTTGAACCCAGGGTTGATGATTATCAAATGTCCAAGAGTGAGCCAAGGAGGTGGTACCACATCTGCTCCCCAAAAGTAGGATGGGCTAGAGACAGTGCAACCAGTCAGAAGATGAGGGTTGAAGCCACCCTGGACACTCGGCTCTGTGGTAGCAGGTGAGAGAACCTAGGTCTGTTTGGTGCTGTGGTCCTGAGATTTAAGATTGGATCCTTTTCAGTGGTTGGCCCTTTTGCCATCTCAGCAGCCTAAATCTGCCAAGGGGAAGGAGGCTTTGCTAAAACTTCTGCTCAGGCCCACAGGATTTCTGTAATGGGTGGACTCTGATGAGGGACCAAGGGCTGGGGACATGAGATCTGGTGGCCACATTGTCAGCCCGGTGTTCCACGGTGCTCACAGAGCACATAAAGGAATAATGAATATGGAGAGAAAGGGATTTCATTTACCAATATTTCATATAAGATTATATAGATAGACCACTGATATATAGACAGAAAATATACATATAGATATGATTTTTTTTGTTCAAGACAGTCTCACTATATAGTTCAAGTTGGCCTCAAACTTGTGATGCTCCTGCTTCAGGCTCCCAATTCAGCCTGGAATTACAGGTGTCTGATGCCATGCCCAGCTATGTTATATAACATTCTCAAAGGAACCCTAGAAGACAGGTGTTATTTTACCTTGCTCTACAGACGAAGACATAGGCTCAGAGAGGGTAAGTGCCATGACCAGTTCACACAGGTGAAGGATCTCAATCAACTTTCTGACTCCAAACTTTTTCTTAGTGATGTTTTCCTGTTTCCCCTGGATGACAGCTGAAAGCAGTCTCTGTGCCCCTCAGGGAGCTCGGAAATGTGTGGACACTTCTTCTTCTTTCTTTTCCAGGGCTGCAGGCAAGGTATACAGGCAGATCTAGCCATTTATCCTGGTCTTTGGGATTTTAGGCACAGAAATCTCAACATGGCTTCTTATGAGATTCGCAAGTATCAAGAGAATGACAGAAAAACCGTCCTGGACTTGTTTTCCAGTGGCTTGTTGGAGCATATCCCTGCCACCTTCCGCTACACGCTGATTCTGCCCCAAACCCTTCTGTTCATTTTTGGGGTGCTCCTCTCTGTATTCCTGGCCTCTGGTTCCTGGCTCCTGGTCATTGTATCCAGCCTCATTCTGCTCGTTTTCCTGTGGTTCCTGGCCGGATACACCTGGAAGAAGCGTGTGAATGAATGTTTGTCCACAGACCTGGCTGACATCACCAAATCCTACCTGAGTGAATGTGGCTCCTGTTTCTGGGTGGCTGAGTCTGGGGGTAAGGTGGTGGGCATTGTATGTGCTCTGTTGGCGGAGAAGCACCCACTGGGCAAGAAGCGGCTGCGGCTGCGGCATCTGTCTGTGTCCTGGGAGCGTCGCAGAGAGGGGATAGGGAAAGCCCTGGTCAGGACTGTCCTCCAGTTTGCTCGGGAACAGGGCTGCAGTGAAGTTGTCCTTAGCACTAGTATGCTGCAGTATGATGCTCTGGGCCTCTACCAGAGCATGGGCTTCCAGAAGACAGGCCATTCCTTCTATACCAGGTTCTCAAGGCTGAGGGGTACCCCTTTATTTCATCTCACATACCAGTTCCCTTCTGCTCGGGATGGAGGCCTGTAACTGTTTGTCTTGTGTATCAGTCAGTATCTAATCAGCTCTGCTATAGTAACAAGCAAACCCTGACATCTCAGTGATATAAACAATAAAAATATATTGTTCACACATACCTGAGCCTACTGTGTTTAATATTGGGATGGGTATACAGTGGGAGGCTCTGCTCCATTCTGCCTTTCTGAGGTGGTTTCATGTGTCTAACAACATGGCACTATTGTATAAAAAACATACAAACAATAACAAACTTTTATTTAACTTATGACTGTACCAGAAATTTCTTTTTTTCACATCCAAAGTTGTATTTACTTGACTAAAATATAAAGTAGTATTACCATGAACAGAGAAAACTATGGTTAGTGAAATCTAAAGATTGTACATATTTTAAAAGCTGTCATACTGTAAACATCACAAAACACAAACACAAAGTCTCAATGTTTAATTAACAAACTAAGAACTCCTCTAGGAAATTTTCTCTTTTTTTCTGTTACCTAATTTTATTTTGGATTTAATTCACATTTTGGGTTTCTCATAGAAGAAAAACTATGCAATGTTATGCTTGAGTGTCAGATTTTTGTTTTCTTAATATTATGCTCTCAAATTGCATCCACTTTCCTACAAATGGCTCAAATTTATCCTCTTTATGACAGAGTAGTACTGCACCATGTATAAATACTACATTTTTGCAAGGTATGGTAACCCAGGCCTGTAATCCCAGCACTTGGGAGGTTGAGGCAGAAGGATTGCTGTGAGTTTGAGACCAACAGGGCTATATAATGAGTTCAAACCTACACTACATGGTGAGGCTCTGTCTCAAAATGCACACCTACATACATATATACACGCATACATACATACATAAGTACCACATTTCCTTTATCCATTTATCTTTGGATGGACATATAAGTCAGTCCAAAGATTTAGCTATTATGAATTGTTCTACTATAAACACAGGTGTGTATGTATCATTGTAATGTGGTACCTTTAACTCTTTCAGGAAGATACCTAGTTAGACAATAACCAACCTAGTGAGTCAAATAGATTTTCTATTTTTAGTTTTTCAAGGAATCTTCTTACTGATTTCCATAGTGATTGTACTAACTTACATTCTTACCAACAATGTAGAAAGGTTCCTTTTCCCCTGAAACCTTTCAGTTTTTGTTATTATTTGATTTCTTGGTGATGGTCATTTTTTCTGGAATGAAAGAGAAAGTCAGTGTGGCTTTAATTTGCATTTATGTAATGGCTGGTGATGCTGAACATTTTTTTTTAAAGAGGAAAAAAAACAAGGAAAATAAAACAATGAAATCAATCTAACTAAACCAGCATAATTGATACAGGACTTTCAAACCTTTTGAATCAACACTAGTTACCACAATGCCTTTGTTGGCTTCAAAACAGGTCTAGATATCACCTTCGGACATATAGGATAGAATAGAAACAATAAAAAGAAAACAAATGCAATAAAGAATCTCAAAACAAGCCAGTAGTAAATACACAATGACTTCCATAACATGTCTTGCTATCTTTCAAATAGCTGCTTATGCCATCAGAGTTAGCATAATAAAATAAAAGAGAATAAACCTCAACCCAATAGAAAAAGCAATGACAATGATATGTTTCCAGGAGGGGGAATCTCCTCCCTGTGGGTCATGTTTGTCTCCTTCCGCAGTCCACAAACAATGCTGACTCACAGAGGTAGGCTTGGATCTGGCTCCTGCTGAACATTTTTTTTTCACATACTTATTAGCCAGTTGTGCTGTTTCCTTTGGGAAATGTCCATTCATCTCAGTGGCTTAGTTTTGATTTGGTCTTTTGTTTGGAGTATTGGTTCTTTATATGTTCTAGATATTAATCCTCTGTCTGATGAATAATTGGTAAATTTTTTCACATTGTATAGGTTGTCTCTTCACACTATTATTTCTTTTACTGTGTATAAGCATTTAAATTTGATATGATCACATTTACTAATTCTTCATATTATTTCTTGGGCAGTTAGGGGTCTACTCAGAAAGACTATGCTTACACCTATGTCTTCAAGAGTTTCACCTATTTTATCTTCTAAGAGGTTAAGTGTTTCTGTTTTAATATGTAGGTCTTTAATCTACTTCAATTTTAATTTAGTATATGATGAGAGATACAGGTCTAGGTTCAATCTTTGGCATGTGAATAGCCAGTTTTCTTAGCACCACTTGTTAAAGACCTTACTTTTCCCCCAGTTTTAAGTTTTCAGCCCCCTGGTTAGATATCAGCTAGCCAAATGTGGCTGGAGTTGTTTCTTGCATCCTCTATTCTGTTCTACTGATCCACCTGTCTGGCTTTCCCCACCCCCAATACTATGCTGTTTTTATCACTGTAGCTTTGCAGCGTAACTTGAAGTATAGAATTGTAATGTTCTTGCCTTGTTCTTTGCTATTCTAGGTCTTTTCTGGTTTCATATGACCTTTATCAATGTTTTGCTAGTTCTATGAGGAATGTCATTATTATTGTGATTGGAGTGCATTAAACATGTATAAATTTTGGAAGTATGGCTATTTTGACTATATTGATTCTAACTGTCCAGAAACAATGGGTATCCTTTCATTTTCTGATGTCCTCTTTGATGTCTTTGTAAGGTTTTGCTATAGTTTTCATCGTAGAGGTCTTTCACATCCTTAGTTAGGTTAATACCAAAGTATTTTTCTTGATGCTGTTGTGAAAAATATTGTTGTTCTAATTTCTCTCTCAGTGAGTTTATTACCAGTATACAGAAATGCTATTGATTTTTGTGTATTGACTTTGTATCCCACTATACTTCCAAAGTTGCTAGAATTTTTTTTGAGTTTTCTTTGTAGAAGATCATGTCGTCTGCAAATAATGATAATTCAACTTCTCCATGTCCTGTATGCATATCCCTTTTATTACCCTTGCCTGCTTGATCTGGCCAATGTTTTGCACACTGCATTTTACAGGAGTGGTGATAGAAGATGTCCTTGTCTTTTTTCTAATTTTGAGGGAAAGCTTTTGGCTTCTTTTTATTTAGTATGATTTTGGCTATTGGCTTTTCATAAATGGCTTACATCACATTGAGATAAGCTTCTCCTATAACTTTCTTCATGGTTTTTATCATGAATGGATGTTGGATTTTGTCAAAGGCTTTTACTGCACCAATCAAGATCATCATGTGGTTTTTGTGCTTGTTTCTTTTTATTTGATATGCTGCATTGATTTGTATATCTTGAACCATTTGTACATCCCTTACATGAATTGTACTTGTTCATTATGTATGATCTTTTTGATGTTTTGTTGCATTGTTTGCCAATAGCTTGTTGAGGATTTTTGCATCTATGTTCATTAATGAGATTGGTCTGTAACTTTCTTTTTATGTTGGGTCCTTGTCTGGCTTAGAAATGAGGGTAATGCTATCTTCCAGTAACATCTTTGAGAGTACTACTTCCCTATTGATATCATTAAAGAGTTTGAGAAGCACTGGTGTTAGATCTTCTCTAAAATTCTTGCAGAATTAGACAGTGAATCAGTTGAAACCAGGGCTTTTCTTAGTTGGCAGGTGTCTTAATTTTCTTATTGCTGAGGTGAAATACTCAACACCCAAACTTAAAGGAGAAAAGGTTTGGCCCACCATTTGTAGATGTTTCAGTACAAGCTTGCTGGCTCCAAGCTGGGGTGGCATGGCAGATGGACATCATAGAGGAGAAGCAGTCCATGGCAGGCAGAAGACAGCAAGCAATAAGCAACAAGTAAGGACTCTTGTTCTGTCCCTTATATCTTATCCAAACTCCCCAACCTTAGAGTCAGTTGCACTCACATCCAGGATGAGGCACCCTTAATCCTACCCAGAACTACACCAAACCAATCAGTGGTCTGATTTAGTAATCACACACTCTCGGTCCCAGCAACACACACTCGAGATTGAGCCACCTTCCAAAACCACCTCAGGGACTACCTAAGTATTTAGGAGGATACCTAGACCTAAACCTTAACAGTTGGTTTTCATCATTTCCTCAGTTTTACTGCCTGATATTGGATTAGTCAGAATTTTCAGTCTTGGTACAGCTTTGGTAGCTCATATTTATCTAGGAATCTATCCATTTCTTTTGAATTCTCCATTTTATAAGAATACAGGTTCTCAAAGTTGTTAGTAATGATCTTCTGGGTTTGCGAAGAGGCTGTTGTGATTTTACCTTTTTCATTTCTACTTGAATTTATTTGGGTCTCTTCTTTTCCTCTTTTTTTGGTAAGATCAGCTAAGGATTTATTTATTTTATTCTTTCAGAGAACCAGCTCTCTGATTCATTGATCTTGTGTAATTTTTGTCTCAATTTTATTAATTTCTGCACTGATCTTTATAGTACCCTTTCTTGTATTAGCTTTGGGTTTGGATTTCTCTTGATTTTCTAAGACCTTGAAGTGCATTAATAGATTCTTTATTTGGATTCACTCTGTCATTCTGATGTGGGCATTCACAGCCATAAAAATTCCTCTTCATTTCATTATGTCCAATAGTCTCTCTTACGTTTTTTTTTCTTTTTGTGGGTTTGGTTTTTTGTTTGTTTGTTTGTTTGTTTTGGCACAGGAATTAAACTCAGGACCTTGTCCTTACCAGGGAGGCACTTGTGCCAATGAGCTATCTCCCCAGGCCCAGCATCTTTTATGTTATATTGCCATTATTGTTTGGTTCTATGAACTGTTAGGTGTCTTCCTTGATTTATTCATCAACACATTGATTATTTAAGAGAGCTTTGATTAGTTTCCATGTATTTGTATCATTTTTGTGATTTCTTTTGCCATGAATTTCTAGTTTCATGGTGTAGTGATCTGATACATGGGATAATTTTGATTCTGTACTTACTTATGCATCGTATGTAGTCTGTCTTAGAGAAAGTTCCATGTGCTGCTAAGAATGTGTATTCCATTTTTGCTGGGCTGAAAACCTATTTTTTATTTGTTTGAAAGTGAATT
Organism: Cavia porcellus; assembly: GCF_034190915.1. Classification (NCBI taxonomy): domain Eukaryota; kingdom Metazoa; phylum Chordata; class Mammalia; order Rodentia; family Caviidae; genus Cavia; species Cavia porcellus. The sequence continues at coordinate 27,372,209 of NW_026947501.1, read as the reverse complement.
CAACTCTCATATTTCTTTGTTGACTTTCTGTCTAGTTGACTTATTTGTGACAGTGGGGCACGGAGTTCTCTCAATAAAATTGTGTTGATGTTTATCTTATCTTTTATGTCCAGTGGTGTTTGTTTTATGAAGTTGGGTACACTGGTGTTCAATGCTTATATGTTTTTTAATATAATAAAATACAACAAAACAAGACAGAACAAAGCCAATCAGGACAATGCAGTGAAATCGGTACAGAACTTCAGAGCAGGATACCAGGATAACAATACGTACCATAGTATATCTTGTTATCTTCACAATAGTTGTCCATTCAATCAGGTATAGAAAAGTCAAACCAAAAATAGAACACCATAAAACCAATCAAAACAGAATAATGAATAGAGCAAAGCAATTAATCAGAACAAAGCAAAACAGTGAAAACAGTATTGGCCTTCAAAGACAAGATAGAAAAAAATCCTCCACATTTGCTATATTGCATACTGTCATCCTAAGCATAATGTAAGCATAATAAGAGATGCTTACACTTCTGGCCCCAGGTTAGCATAATCAACCAAACAATACAAGCATTTAGTTGCTTTGTGTACCTTAGTTGTTATCAATCATGGCTGATCTCCAAACCATCCAGCTGCTAACTGGGATGGGGCACATTTGATTCTTAGCCTGCACGCAGGTAGGCCCATGAGAGATAATAATTTGTTCTCTCCAGGTGCACCCATGGCTCTCTCCACTTACCAGGAAGAATGGTTCATTGCTTTCTTGATTGGTCCCCCAAGTTCCAGCATGGCTGATTCTCTGGAAACACCAGTGCTTATATGTTTATAATTGTTATCTCATCCTGTTAAAATATTTCCTTAACTAATATGTAGTGAGTGAGCTTCTTTGCCTCTTCTGATCACTTTTGGCTTGAAGTCCACTTTGTCTGAAAATACAATAGCTATTTCTGCTTGTTTTGAGAGTTCCTCTTGGAGCGTTCAGTTTGCTTCTGCACAGTCAGACTCCTTTCCCCATCAGCCATAAGTTAGGATCTGGTCAGAGAGTCCAGATTGTTTCGTTTCCTTCTTTTGTGTGGTAGGGTCCATTTCTCTAACTTCTCTATAACATTTAATTTTCCTGTCAGTTCCTTTCGTCTTCCCAGAAAACTACTTCTCCTTTTTACTTCCCAAACTTGTTGTTTTCCAGTGTCTGGAGTCTGGATCTTGGGGAGGCTGACTTTTGCTGCCATTCACCTCTCCACTATCTTCATTCCCTTGCATGAGCAATTTCTGCTGGGACTGGATGGACAGTTGTCTGGGTTTCAGGATACCTGTGCAAATGTCCTGGGTTGGCTGAGGTACTAGGGCCACTGGGTTTCACCCTGCTCCAGAAGCTCAGGCAGGATGCAAGGTCATTGTAGATCAGCCAAAATAGAAGCCAAAAGAAACAAAGGTTTTTCAAAGTTACAACAGGTGTCACATATGCTAACCTCCCAGCCTCAATGAAAACAGAGCCACCTGTATACAGACACGTTATAGAATCACAGAGCAAAGAGACAGAATGTAGCCCTGTGTGGAGAAACTGAGACAGTGATAGAGATAGTTGCACCCAGTCATGAGGGAAGTATGACTGTCACACAGTGTTCCTGTGCGTACAGAGAGAGGTCATTGGACCAGTATGGGTCTCAGATCTGCCAGCCTTAGCCCAGCCCGTCTCAGCCTCTGACCACAAGTTCTCAGGAACTCCAGATTATTAAAAGTGCCTCAGGCCTCACTATGTGTCCCTATAAGCCTTAAATCCTCTGGGGGGAAGATGAAAATAGTTTGGTACTTGAAAGAGGTAGCAGTTGCACAACATTGTGAATGATATCAAATGCCAAACATTTGTGTATTTTTAATGGCTAAATTTCTTTGTAAATTTCACCTCAAAATAATGTGATAATGAAAAGAGTTTAGATGTGTCTAAAGCTCAAAAGGAGGACACTGAAGTTTACAGAAAGCAAAGCAACTGAGGGAAGACTTATGGAGGATATTGTTGCTGGGCTGTCTGCCCTTGCTGAGCCACAAAGCAAAGTGGGAATTGACACCCTAAACCCTGATTCAGTGATAGCAGAGGTATTGAGGGCATTTCTTGGCCAGATTGACAAAAAGTCATTGCGCCTATGAGACTGGGATGCTGGCAGAAGATAAGATGCTCTCTCTCTCTCTCTCTCTCTCTCAGTGAGTGTGTGTGTGTGTGTGTGTGTGTGTGTGTGTGTGTGTGTGTGATAGAGAATGGGGTAGGGTGAACGGAGAGGGGAAGGTGAGATTTCCTTCCTGGACCAAGGCTGTTGAAAGCAGATCCTGCCAACCCATGACCTGTAGGGGTTCCAGAGAATAGCATAATACAGATTCATGATTTGCACAGGAACTCTTTTGGGCATGCATGAAATAGCAAACTGATGGTTTTCTAAAAGGTAGAAAGGAGGGAGGGCATAGTCCAAGAAAAGTTTAGAGGTCAGTGATTTTGATCCAGCAATGAGAAAATCTAGAATGCTTATTCCAAATTCCCCTTTCTTAAGCTAATAAGTAATCTATTCAGTTTGAAGGATCAGATTTTATTTTGAATGTTGTAAACATTTAAAGATATTAATATTTCCTTTTATGTAATAGTTTACGATTAAACAAGAGTTAAGGTTGCATTTTGCTTTTGCTTCTCCAGGACACGTACTTGTTTATGCACATGTGTGTATACGCAAGATTGCGGTACATGTTAGAAGTCTTCCAGCCTGAGCTCCTTCTACCGTCTACTCACCCTCCTTTTTCCCTTTATTTACAGTTTTTAAAAATTGTGATAAAATATGCATAATGTTAAAGTGCATATTCAATGATACTAACATTCGCAAAGTTGTAGAACCACTACCACTGTCTGTATTTCATCATCTCAGACAGAACCTGCTTCCGTGAGGTGGTAACTCCCTGCTTCCTCCCCTCTCCAGTCTCTAAAAACCTCTGTTATGGGGCTGCCTGGTTTGTGTACCTCATGTGAATGAAACAAAATTTACTTTCCTACGTATGGCTTCTTTCACTTGGCACAATGTTTTTGAGTTTCATTCAGGTCATAAGATATATTAAATTCCCTTCATTTTTAAAGATCAAAAGTTAGTCCACTACACACCTTTGTAAACACGGCATTGTTTCTCTGGTGTGAGAAAGTGAAAGTGTAAATAAGGACCAAAATGTATATTAAGTATTGTGAAATAGGAAGAAAATGTTCAAATGGGAATGGGATTGAGGGAGGGGGTCAAGGAGAAAGGAAAGAGAGGAAAAGTTTTAAAAAAGAGAAAAGAAGGACAAAATGGAAACAAAGCTTTTGTAAATAGAGAGGGAAGGAGGCGTTGAGGAGAGGGAAGAGGATGGGAAAACGGAATGAAGTTGTGTCATGACAGGCGCAGATTCCCTGTGATGAATGTGGTCATCATGTACATCTATGTACATAGATGTACATCATGTACATCTATGCATCAATAAAATCTGATTAAAAAGTCACTGCACATATATGGTGCATTTTATTTTACCACTCAACTATTGTTGAACACCATCACTGTCCCCATTGCTTCACAAGAATTAATTTGTTTTTAAAACAGAAAATAATTGTTGAATTCAGGGATGGGGAAATCAATACTTAAAGTGGAGACAAAGTGAACTTTAAATTGGGGAGATATAGGAGGGTGTTCATAAGTTACTTTGTGCATAAACTTATTGGTTGACCTTCTGAACAAAATCAATGTACAAGTATTCAGATTTGTGTATTAGAAACAACCTGATTTAAATTTTGCTACTATAGATTGTCTTAGTTATTTTTTTCATTGCTGAGACAAAATACCTGATACCCCAAGTTAAAGATTTATTTAGCTCACAGTTTGTCCAGAGGTTTCAGTCCATAATTGGCTGGCTCCGAAGCAGAGTGACATGGGGAAGGGCAACCATTCATGGCAGTGAAAGGCAGCAAAAGCAGCAAGACTCTGTCCCTTATATTGTATGCACACTACCCACCCCAAGTGGGTGTAGCACTCATACTCACAATGCCAGTATTGCACTGCCAATCAATCACAAATCCTAGATTCAGCCGCCTCTGAAAAGCTCACCCACAATCACTGCATGAGGCTTTGAGGGGACATTCAGACATAGACCATAACAATGGATATTGTTGTAAGAAGTTTATTTTATTTTAGGAGCAACTATGCAGGAAGTACAGGCTTGCGAACATTTTACTTATTTATTTATTTATTTATGGAGACAGAGTTTCACTATGTGGTTCAGGCGGGCCTTGAACTCACTATGTAGCTCAGGCTAGCCTGAAACTCACAGCATTTCTCCTGTCTTAGCCTCCCAAGTGCTGCGATTACAAGCATGCATCACCATGCCAGCCTCAACTAGGGTTTTTTTTTTTTTTTTAACTAGCTTAGCTGACAGGACAGAATGTTGAGGTGAGGCATCTGCTTATTCATGAGAGGAATTAAGCAGAGGTCTGAATCCCAAAAGCTGTGTTTAGAGAAGGTCTGTAGCCAAAAAAAAAAAAAAAAAGAAGCAGTGGCTAAAGGGTCGGCTGCAGCAGGAATTTCTCCTCTGGGATGATTTTAATTCAGCAGATTGTGAATGAGGGCGGGGTCACATGATACTTAATTTTCTGCCAAATGAAATAGAGAAGCACCCACAGGAACAAGTGAGCATTCTTTTGGCTCTGGGGGCGGGGGCCAAGAAAGTAGAGCATCCTGATGGGAGCAGGGAGGGAGCTCTGACTCTAACAGAAACCTGTTTCAGGGGAAGCAGGACTGAGCAGGGAGACTGGTGCCGAGGGACTGCACATCATGGGACACTGTGAGACCTGAAAGGGTAAGAGAGGTCTTTTGGTTGCAGTGTAGGTCTCCACCCCCCAACTACTGAGGATGTGAGTGGTTTTGCCTCAGAAGCACTTGGGAGATAGCTCAAATCCTTGATGAAAACATTGGGTAACCTAGGAATCTCTGAACTTGAAATCTAGTTGGATATGAGGAACTCAAGAGAAAGGAGGCTGTAACTCACATTTGCTAGTATGACCCAGAAGGAAAGGTGAACAGGATAGGAATTGGGGTAGGATCCTGCACTGCACCCCTCACTACTGTGAATACCTTTGTGTGTGAGAATTTCTTTTCTTTTTTTTTTTTTTTTTTTTTTGAGAATTTCACATAACAACACCTTCTCTTCAGCTGGCCCATACACATCATGCTTGCTTTCTCTTTCTTTTTTCTTCCTCCTCCCTTTCTTATGTTCAAATTATTATCTCATTTTACTTTTAGATGATTTTAAGTTTATGTTGTCCTCACTACTGACAGTATGTTGTCTTTTTAAAATTATTTAGCTTAATTTATGGTTTCAAAGTCAGGACCTTGCAGTTTCTTCCTCATTTAAAAAAAAAGGTTTTTTTATCCCTAAAATTCATTTGGAAACAGAAGAAACCTAGAATAGCAAAGACAATTCTGAGCAACAAAGACAAGGCAGGAGGCATCTCAATTCCTGACTTGGAATTATACTACAAAGCTACAGTGATAAAATCAGCATGGTACTGGCAAAGAAATAGACCTGAGGATCAATGGAACAGATGCAAACACAACTACAAAGACACTCAGCCACCTTATACTTGACAAAGGGGCTAAAAATGTGCACTGGAAGAAGGATAGCCTCTTTAATAAATGGTGCTGGGAAAATTGGCTTTCCACATGCCAAAGACTGAAACTAGACCCATGCCTATCACCTCACACTAAACTAAAGTCAAAATGGATCAAAGATCTAAATATTAAAACAGAAACACTAAATCTATTGGAAGACAGTAAGTGGGAAACTTGGAGATATACGGGTAGGCAAAGAACTCATGAATAAAACACAAACAAACCCCACAGAGGGCAGTTCAAAGAATCAACAACTGGAATCTCATCTTATTAAAAAGTTTCTGCACTTCAAGGTAAATCATCAACAAAGTGAAAAGAAAACCCACAAATGGGAAACATTTTAGCCAACAATTCCTCAGACAATGGACTTATATCCAGAACATATAAAAAACTGAAAAACATGGGCTGGGGAATTAGCTCAACGGCATAAGCATCTGCTTTGCAAACAGGTGGTTGTGAGTTCAATCCCTGGTACTAATTTAAAAAAGAACTGAAAAACATCAAGCTCCCCAAATTCAAAGACCCTTTCCAAAAATGGGCATCTGAGATGAACGCACATTTCTCAGATGAAGACATACAAATGGCAAATAAATACATGAAGAAATGTTCACCATCACTGGTCATTTGAGAAATGCGAATTAAAGCAGCATTGAGATTTCATCTTACTCGGGAAAGAATAGCTGCCATCAAGAAATCAACTGACAACAAATGTTAGCAAGGTAGTGGAGAAAAAGAAACACTGCTCCACTATTGGTGGGAATGTAGACAGGTGCAGCCACTGTGGAATCAGTATAGAGATTTCTCAAAAACTAGGGCTGAAAGTTCCATTCAATCCAGCTATTCCCCCCTCCCACCTGGATATTTTCCCAGAAAAAGAGAAAAAGTCATGTCACAACGATATATGTGCACCCATGTTGATAGCAGCGCATTTTTTTATTTAAACAGAATAAACAAAACAAAAAAGGTAGAAATAATAAATAATTTCAAAGAAAAAGTAAACAGTAAGAAATTACTAGTTGATAATTAAATATTTTCCTCTTATAAATAGTTGTTCAAGTTACAAAAGTGAAGCATACAAAGTGGGCATTCAAACAGTGAGACTGCAAACAGTTCTGTTCAATTATCCACCAAAATCTTAGTAATGTGGTTAACAATCCTATACACTTAAGCATACATACAGTTATCCATATCTTCATGTATACTAAGATTAAACAAAGTAAAGCAGACTAAAATCACTCTGAACAAATAATAATAGTATTGCTGGATTTCACATCATGACACTACAGGATCAGCACTGGGTACTGTAGTGTCCTTTTTTTTTCAAAGTAGTTGTTCATTTCATCATGTGTCATAAGATCAGTTCTCATAAACTGTTTATAGGTTCTATACATGCGTGAGTTTCTACATATATTTCTAACCTTTCTATATTAGAGAGAAACAAAACAAAGCAAGACAAAACAAAACATATTCCTATAAACAAGTGAAATGAAAAAGTCATATTAAACCACAATACAAGGTATTCTACATTAGTTACTGTGTTGTCTCTTGTGATCTTCAATATAACTGTCTATATCATCAGGCATAGTATAATTGAATATAGCAGTACATAACAATATTAATAAAAGCAAAACATTGTAGATAGTGTAAAACTTCAAAATCAGGTAAAAATCAAACTGGAATGGGTATTGTAGTGAATCTTGTCATCTGCAGTGTAGTTGCCTATACTCTCAGACTTGATACTATCAATCATAACAGTTTTGAATAAAATCTGTTGATACCAAATAGCAATCTAACAAACCGGATTCAACTAAAATCAGTCATGGTAAAACAGTGTAAGTTACATATAGGGCTTCATCTTAAGTTAATAGGGAATTAAGGATGATTACCATACTAAATCCTGCTATTTTGGGGATAGCTATCTGTGCCCTCAGGTCTAGTGCAAGTAGACAAACTGAGACAGAATATAATCTATCTAAACAGAGCGGTGCGAGTAATGTGAGTTTTAAATCCTGATACCCTATTAACAACATCCTCTACCTTCTTTTTTTAGATTATTCCTCCCCTTTCCCTCCCACAGGGTGCACTGTGCATTTTTGGGTCCCACTAGCTCCCTCAGTTTTTAGATTGAGGGGGCAACCTGCTATTTACCTAAGTGGTTCCGAACCTTCTCCCTCCTGGACTTGATCTCAAGTTGTATTCCTTTACCTACAAACCTGTCTTTCCAATCTATCTGCAGGTGCTAGTCAAGTTGTCCCTATTACTCTCTGGTTCTCTGTAATATACAGCATTATTTTCTCATATTTTATTTTTGGTCTATAAACCCCTTTTCAGGTTCCTTATATTTCCTAAATAGAGTATCTTGGTGGACCCTGCCTCCTTATCTACTCTGCCTGTGTTTCTTTTTTTCTTTCTTTCTTTCTTTCTTTCTTTTTAGTGTATCAAGGCCATCTATATTAGAGATTATAGCCAACCTTCTCTGCCTCATTTCTGTTGTGCTATTTTTCTTACATTAGTTGTCTGCTTTTCTCCTTCAATCCACTTTCTGCTCCATTCATTGAGGCCTCTTTGCCCCTGTTCCTGGAATCCTGGTACTTTTTTCTCTCTCTAGAATGTCCTTCAGTATTCTCTGTAGGGTTGGATTGGTGGTCGTGAATTCCCCCAGTTCCTCTTTGTCTTGGAAGCATCTTGTTTCTCCACTAATTTCTAGAGACAGTTTTTCAGGATACATCAATCTGGGCTGGAGGTTATTTTCTTTCAAGGGTTGGAATACTTCACTCCAAGCTCTTCTTGATTTGATGGTCTGTGTCTATATGTCTGCCATGATTTTGATGAGTTTTCCTTTATAGAGGATCTGCTTCTTTTCGCTGATGGCTTTTAATATTCTGTTCTTATATTGAATTTCTGGGATCTTGATTATTATATGTCTGGGTATAGTTTTGTTTTGGTTGTAGGTGGCAGGAGTTCTGTATGCCTCATATATCTGAATATCATTTCCTTTTCCTATGCTTGGGAAATTTTCCTTAATTATTTCTGTGTATAGCCTTTGTATTTCCTTTGTTTTTGCTCCTGATTCTTCATTCACATTCTTTATTCTTAAGTTATAGATTCTCTTGTATTCTTGTAGCCTTTGTATTGTTACTGCCTGTTTCCTTATTATTTTTAAGAATTTTTCCTTTCATGATCCCACATTGCAAACCTGTCTTTCAGTTTGGATAATCTATCCTTAGTTCTTTCAAGCTGTTTTGTAAGCTTTAAATGAAATTTTTTACATCCTGGTAATCTCTTTGAACCTGCTTCATGTATTCTATATTTTCTTTATATTCTTCATCAAACGTTTCTCTCCTTTTTTTGTGTTCCTCCATTCTTCCATGTGTGTCTTCTTGAGAGGTGCTTAGCATTTCTCTTATTAATCTACTTGTATCTTGCTTTACTTGATTAAATATTTCATTTTTGAGTTCATCTATGAGGTTCCAAAGATATCTCTTCACGTCCACTGATGCTGTATCTGACTCTGCATGTTTGCTGCCCTCAGTCTCTTTTGTATTTACCTCTCCTGGCTCACTGTTCTCAGGGCTGGGGGCTGGGGAAATTTTCTTGTTCTTTCTCTTGTCATGTTTTTGGTTTCCTCCAAACAGGTGTATAGCGCAGGTCCCAGACCTTTTCCTTGTTGGTCATGGTTTTTCTGAAGCATGCTGGCTATGGTTTTCTGCCCTCTCCAGTTTGCTATTGGTCACTGAGGTGCAAGCAGGGGCAGTGTATGCTGGCCCCTCCCCTCCACATCAGTCAACATGTGGGCACCTTCACTGCATTAGTATGCGCTCTTCATAAGGAATTTGTTTGGGGCAATTTATTGGGTCGCAACCAGAGGCATGACCCAGGCCAACCATTTCCCACCAATCTGGTCTGGGAAAGGAATAACTGATTGAAGTCACTGCTGTTCCTTGTTCCTGCCCATCCTGCCTGATTCCAACATGCCATCTAGTTGGTCGCCTCTTTCCCGTGCGAGGGTCTTATCCCAGCACTCACCGCAGATAATGCAGGTCCCTTGCTGGCTCCCTTCTCCATTGGACTCGCCGACCTCTGACTTCAGCACAACCACGGTTCCAGCAAGTCGCAGCAGTAGTTCAGTTAGCTCAATTGAAGCAGTGGGAGTTTGGGCAGCTTGGAAAGTTGCAGCCGAGTGAGTTCAGGCACTGCAGAGAGAGCACCATGGCCGCTAATCTTAGCTGCTCCAATGTTAGCCCCAGGACTGAATGTTTGTCCAGTTCTTTTCCCTTTAGTTTCTTCCTGGGTCAAGAGGATCCATTTCCCTCTGTGTGGACCTCCCCACTATATGTTATTCTGGCATCTGAGTTGTTCATCTCAGGGAGCCTCTGTATTCTTTTTATCTATCTGCCATCTGTTACAGAGTCCTAGGAGCACAATTTGTAATAGCTAAATCTTGGAAACAAACAAAATGCCCATCAACTGCAGAGTGAATGAAAAAGTGTGATATTTTTATACAATGGAATATTACTCAGCTATAAAAAAGATGATCTTGAGGCTTTTATAGATAAATGGAGGCAACTTGAGACTATCCTCATAAGTGAAATAAATCAGACTCACATTTGTAAATATTGTATTGTCTCTCTAGTATAAAAATAATAAAAACCTGAAAGAGCAATAAGATCCAAAATACATAATAGATATTATAATAATGAAAGAGAAAGAAAGTGCTCCAAAGGTAAAACTGTATGTATGTTTAAGTGTGCAAGATAAATAACCATTCTACTAAGTTTTTGTTAGTTTATCAAATAGAATAATTTGTACTGTCATTGTTGGATTGTCCACTTTTTATACTTTGATTTTGTAACTTGAACAACTACTTCTAAGATAACAATATGTAATTTATCAATTAGTGATTTCTTACTGTTATTTTTAAAAATTCTGTATTATTTTTATCCTTTTTTGTTTTGCTTTTTCTCTCTAAATAAAAAAGATTTTTTAACTATGAGATGTGATAGAAAAATACAGTGAAAGCTTAAATTTTAAAACTTTTAGTATGGTAAAAGACACTGCCTTTAATTCTACATAAAGTATTCCCCCTTGCTGTGAATACAGTGTGAGACTCAGTGAATGAAGTGAATCAGTTCTCACCATAATGTTTGTATGAGCCTACTTTTCTGCTGGATAGCACTTGGCAGCATCATCCACAATTTTTGATCACTCTTTGTAAAGACACTCATGAAAGACTTCAGAGTTGCTTCAGAAAGTGACTCTGGGTGGGTGGGTGTGTTGGAGGGGGGAATATTCAGAGGAGAATTAATGGTAATGTGACCTTTGAGGCTATAATTTTTTAAAGGTTTAAATATTCACCACATATTTAATCATACCTTATATGTGTGCTACCTTAATTTATAAATTACTGGCATCATCATGTATTTTTACATTTTTCTTATCTTAAAAATAGCACATCTTTTAACTTTTGAAATTTGTCTCCTGTTTCTATTTTAGATAATTTAATTTAGGCTTTCCATTCCAAACCATACATTTTACAGATTTGTCAGTATTTGTGATCATTTCTATTGTTATAATTTTATACTTATCTTTTTACTGAGGAAAATGTATACATAATTTACCATTTTTAAGGGTTCAAGATGTTATGTACTTATATTAACTACCTACAAGAAATGTAAATATTATTTATTACACACATACATTCATTAACTAAAATTTTTTAAAGAGTGAAAAAAAGTTTTTTAACCTCAAAAAATGTACTATTTGAACCATATTTTAAAATTACATAACTCAGTGTCATTGAGTTTGTCTACAATGTCACATAATGATCACCTCATCCATCTCTAAAACATCTTTATCATTTCAAAGCAAAACCCTCTGTCACTGAACTGTGATTCCCCATTTCCCTCCCACACTCCCTCAACCCTGAAAAATACCATTCTACTTTCTTTCTGTCTCCATGAATTTGGCTAATCCAGGGACTGCACATAAATGGAATCACAAAGTATTTGATTTTTCTGTCTTTACCTCTTAATCACCATCCTTAAAAACTTGCAACTCATTGAAGTTTAATGTTTCTTTGCATTCTTAATAAATCTAGATATTATTTTAATATTTTAGTGTCTACTCGCTGTCGTGCTAATGGAATCACCTACTATGAAATGCTGACATCTTTCCTTCAGTTCTTTGAGGCTGTCTGCCTGATGTTCTTTACTTGATCTTCTAACCCCTCCAAAGTTGACTTTCCCAAGTAATCTCCTACATGACTGAAGAATGATAGAATTTAAGATGTTTTCTAGGCATTAACAACTCTCTTCCTCCAGACAACATTGTTAGACTGCCTGGACGCTGCTTCCTGATGCAATTCGTGGTTCTCTGAGGCTCTGTTCTCTCCTTTCACTGTAGTATTTTTCTAATCCACAATAACTGGAAGGCTCTATCTTACTACTTTTGCATATATCTTTGTCACTACTGACTTCAGTTCAGGCTTCACTCTAGTGCCTGTGGACTAGCATTGCTAGATAAAACACCTCAAGACACCTCAATACATTTTCACACAGTGAATATTTTTTTAGCATAATTATAACCCCAGGGAAGACCTAAACTAAAAAATAATTTGGAATTTAGTCTTAACTGAGAGATCTATATTTTTATTTGACAATGTTTGTTCTTCTATTCATGAACAAGGAATGTCTTTCCATTTTCTGAGACCCTGTTTGATTTGTAATTTTCAGCGTACAGTAATTTTCACTAAATAGATGTTTTACTTCCTTTGTTAGATTGCTTCCTAAGTATTTCTTCTTCTTCTTCTTCTTTTTTTTTTTGGATGCAATTGTGAAGGGTGTGGTTTCTCTTATTTCCCTCTCAGAGCATTTGTTTATTTAGAGGAATGCTATTGACTTTTGAGTGTCAACTTTGTATCCAGCTACATTAATGAATTTGATTATTACATCTAGAAGTCTTTCAATGGAGTTTTGGGGGTCTTTTATGTAGAGTATCATGTCATCTGAAAATAATGATAATTTAACTTCTTCCTTTCCTATCCTTATTCCTTCTATTTCTCTCTCTTGTCTAAGTACTCTGACTAATATTTCCAGCACTACATTGAATAGGAGTGGTGACAGTGGAAAGCCTTGTTTTGTTCTTGATTTTAGAATGAAAGATTTCAGTTTTGGGCCATTTAATGTGATGCTGCCTGTTGGTTTGTCATAGATGGCTTTTATTAAGTTGAGGTAAAGATCATCTATTCCAATTTTCTGTAGGGTTCTTATCACAAATAAGTGTTGGACTTTATCAAAAGCTTTTTCTTCATCTATTGAGATGATCATGTGGTTCCGGTCGTTGGCTCTGTTCATATGGTATATTACATTTATTTAGTTGCATATGGTGAATCATCCCTGCATTTCTAGGATGAATCTCACTTTATTGTGGTGTATAATTTTCTTGATAACTTGCTGAATTCCGCTTGCCAGTATTTTATTGAGGATTTTTGCATCTATGTTCATTTAAGAGATTGGCCTGTAGTTCTCTTTGGTATTAGATAATATTTGCTTCCAGGAATGTATTAGGGAGAATTGCTTTCCTTTCAATTTCACTGAAGAGTTTGAAGAGTGTTGGCATTAAGTCTTCCGTGAATTTCTTGTATAATTCTGCAGTGAATCCATCAGGACCTGAGTTTCTCTTTGCTGATAAGGTTCTAAATTACATTTTCAATTTCATTAACTGAAATTGGGTTATTCAGCACTTTTGCATCTTCTTGATCCAGCTTTGGCAATTTGTATGTTTCTAGGACTCTGTCCATTTCTTCTGAGTTATTGAGTCTATGAAAGTAAAGGTTTTCAAAGTAGGTATTTATGGTCTTCTGTATTTCCATGTGGTCTGTAGTGATTTTACCCTTTTTCATTTCTTATTGCATGAATTTTAGTTTTTTCTTTCCTTTTGTAAATAAGGTTGGCTAGGGGCGTATCAATTTTATTTATTTATTTCAAAGAATCAGTTCTTTGATTCATTATGTGTATTGTTTTCTTAATCTCCATTGCATTAACTTCTGCTCTGATCTTTATAATTTCTTCCTTTCTTTTGGCTTTGGATTTGACTTGCTCTACTTTTTCTAGATGTTTGAGGTGCAGCACCAAGTTATTTATTCGTGTTCATTCTGTTTTCCTGATATGGAAATTCACTGCACTAAATTTTGCTCTAAGAACTGCTATCATTGCATCCCACAGGTTCCAGTAAGTTGTATTTGCATTTTTGTTTACTTGTAGACATTGTTTAATTTCTCCAGTTTCCTCTGTGACCCATTGATTGTTCAGGAGTGTATTATTTAATTTCCATGTGTTTATGAAGTTTTTGCAGTTTCTTTGTCATTAACTTCCAGTTTCTCAGCAGTATGACCAGATAATATGCATGGGATAATTTTGATTCTTTTTTTTAATCGGTACCAGGGATTGAACTCATGACCATGCGCTTGCAAGGCAGGCGCTTATGCCACTGAGCTGAATCCCCAACCCTAATAATTTTGATTCTTTTGCATTTACTTAAGCATCTTCTATAAGCTAGCATATGGTCTGTTTTAGAGAATGTCCTGTGTGAAGCTGAGAAAAATGTGTATTCTGATGTTGGGTGGAACACTGCACATGTCTACTAACTCCATTTGTTCACAAGTTTGATTTAGTTCTGTTATTTTTTTTGCTGAAATTTTGTCTAGTTGAACTGTCTCTTTGTGTCAATAGGTGTTCAGATCTCCCATTACAGTTATTACTTATTTGATTTTTCATGTCTATTAATATTTGTTTTACATAGCTGGGTGCTCCCGTATTTGGTGCATTTATATTTAAGGTTGTTATCTATTTCTCTTGAAGTTTTCCCCTAACTAGTATGTAGTGGCCTTCTCTTTTGATCATTCTTGGTTTGAAGTTCACATTGTCTGAAAACATAATAGCTACCCTTGCTTTTGGGGTGAGGGTTCCTGTTTCACGAAGTACTGTTTTCCATTCTTTGACTTTCAGTCTATGAGTTTCCTTTTGGGAGTCAGATGGATTCCTCATATACAACATATGGTTGGATGTTGTTTTTTGATCCATTCTGCCAGTCTGTTCCTTTTAATTGGTGAATTGAAGCCATTTACATAACTGCTTATAACTGATACATATTGGCTTACTTTTGTCATGTTATCTTTCTGTTGTTGGTTCTTTACCTTTCCCCTCTGTTTGCCCTGCTTGGTGGTTTTTTCTGTTGGTGTTCTTGCAGTGGTAGTTATTTTTATGTCTATCTAGAATATCTTCCAGTATTTTTTGTAGAGTTGATTTGGTGGTTATGAAGTTCTTCAGCTGTTCTTTGTCATGGAAGTATCTTATTTCTCCATCAACTTTGAAGGTCAGTTTTGCAGTGTGCCTCAATCTGGATGGGAAGGTGTTTCCTTTTAGAATTTGAAATACTTCACTCCATGCTCTTGTTGACTTCATTGTTTGTGTTGAGAAGTCTGCTGTGATGCTGATGGGCTTTCCTTTATAGGTGATTTGATTTTCTCTAACAGTTTTTTAATATTCTGTTATGTTTAATTTCTGGGATGTTATATGTCTGGGTGTAGATTTATTTTGGTTATGGCTAACTGGATTTTTTTTTTTTTTTTTTTTTTTTGTACTGAAGATCAAACTTGCAACCCAGTACTTGCCAGGGAGACACTCCTACCCCTAATTCTATTTCTATGTGCTTCACTTATCTGTATGTCAGTTTCTTTTCCCATGTTTGGGAAATTTTCTGCTATTAATTCTACAAATATTCTTTTTAAATCACTCATGTTTCCCCCTTCTTTTTCATTTACACCTATGAATCTTATATTGCTTTTCTTTGCATCGTCTTGCAACTATTGAATTGTTATTTCCTGATTCCTTGTTATTTTTAAAAGATCTTTTCTTTTCACTAGCTGCAATCTTGTCTTCGAGGTCTGAAAATCTATCTTCACATTCATTGACACAGTTTTGCCAGGTTTTAATGGAATTTTTGATTTCCTGGATATCTCTTTGAATCTGTTTCAGGCATTCTAATTCTTTTATTGTTCATGCAAGATTTCCTTTTGCAGTGCTCTTTTATTTTCTTAACTATGTCTTCTTTAGACGTGTTTCAGCATTTCTGTCATTACATTTATTCTTTCTTGTCTTACCTGGGAGATTATTTCTGATCTGAATTCCTTTACAGCTTCATGGAGTTGTTTCTTTATTTCAGCTGCTATCATTTCAGAAGTTTCAGGTGTGTAACTCACACTTTCTTCTATGTCCATGTCTCCTAGGCTTGTTTGGGATGGGCTGGAGATTTGAGATTGCATTTTGATGTTTCATTTTGTCAATTCCTGTAATGTAATCTCCTAGGGAAGCCAAATGCAACATCTCAGTTGTTTTCTGGGTTGACTGTCTACACTGGAGGGGGCTTCCTAACCTGAGTGGGGTCATTAGGCAGGTCTTACCGGGTCCTGGTGGCATTCAGAGGCTCCCAGAATGGAGTACACTGGGTGGAATTTCAACACACCTCACTTGGTGTGCCAAGGCTCCTCAGCTAATTGGGCTTCCTAGGAGGGGCCCTACCAGGTCCTAAGTGGCCTTCAAGGCTGCACATCTAGGTGGAATATGCTGTGTGGGCCTGAAACTCACACCACACAGTGCATAGATACTCTCTAGTTGCTTAGGGTCACTGGCCAGGTTCTGAGAGGTGCACTAAGGCTGCACACTAGGTGGATTATGCTGTGCAGGCCTTCAGCTTGTGCCCTGTGGAGTACTGAAGCTCCCCAGCTACTTGGGGTCACTGGGTGGGCCCTTATCAGGACCTGAGTGGGTACCAAGGCTGCATGGCTAGGTGGAATACTCTGTGCAGGCCTTCAGCTCACACTGCACAGGGCACCAAAGCTCCCCTGCTGCTTGGGGCCATGGGGAGAGGCCCTACCAGGTTCTGACTAGAGAGACTTTCTTCCAGTGAATTTGTTTGGTTACTTTGTCAAAGATAAGGTGGCTGAGCATGTTTGGGATATGTATTCATCTTCTGTTTGGTTCCACTAATCCTCAGGTCCAGTTGTTTTGTTTTTTGCATACCATGTTGTTTTTATTATAGTAGTATGATTTCAGGTCTGGGAAAGTGATGACCCCATCTTGCCTTTGTTGCTCAGAATTGCTTTTGCTCTCTAGATCTTTTCTGTTTTCAAATGAATTTTAGGAAGGTTTTCTCTAGATCTGTGAGGTATGATAATGGTATTTTGACAGGGATTGCATTAAATCTCTATAAAAATATTGGGAATATGACCATTTTCTGTATGTTTGTTCTTTCTATCCAAAGGATGCTTTTCCATTTTCTGATATCTTTTTTTTAGGGTATTGTAACTTTCACTCTAAAGGTCTTTTACATCCTTTGTTAGATTGATTCTTAAGTATTTTGGGGGGTGTTATTGTGAAGGGTGTGCTTTCACTATTTCTATTTCTGTGAGTTTGTTGTTTGTGTACCAGAATGCTAATGACTTTTGACTACTTTGTATCCTGCTATACTACTGCCTTTAGATATTAAACCTATAACTCTTTTGGTGGAGTTTTGGAGGCCTTCTATGTAGAGTATCATGTCATCTGCAAATAATGACAATTTAACTTCTTTTCCTGTTTTTAGTACTTTTATGTTTTCTCTAGTCTAATTGCTCTGGTTAATGTTTCAAAAACTACATTGAATAGAAGTGATGATATCCTTGTATTGTTCCTGATTTTAGAGTAAATGTTTTCAGTTTTTGACTATGTAATACATTAGCTGTTTCTTTGTCAGAGATGACTTTTATGAAATTGAGGTAAAGACCATCTATTTGATTTCCTTAGGGGTATTTTTTTATCATGAATGGATGCTGGATTTTGTCAAAAGCTTTCCCTGCATCTATTGGGATGATCATGATTGTTGTCTTTGGCTTTGCTAATATGCTGTATTACATTTATTGATTTGTATATATTGAACTACCCTTGAATCCCTGAGATAAATCCTACTTGGTCATGGTATATGATCTTCTTCATGATTTGCTGCATTTTGTTTGCCAATATCTTATTAAGGATTTTTGCATCAATGTTCATTCAGGAGATGGGCCTGTAGTTTTTCTTTCTTATTTGAGTTCTTCTCTGGTTTTGGAATCAAGCTAATACTTCTAGGAACAACTTTGGAAGTACTGCTTCTCTTCTATGTCTGTAGAGTATCAGCATTATTTGCATTAGTTCATCTCTAAATTTCTTGAATTCATCAGGGAACCCATCAGGGCCTGGGCTTTTTTTGTTGGTAATTTTTTTTATTACATTATCAATTTCATTGGCTGATATCAGTTAATTTAGAATGTTACATCTTCTTGATTTAGTTTTGGCAATTCAGTTGTGCCAAGTAACTTGTCCATTTCTTCTATGCTTTCCATCTTATTAGAATATAGGTTCTCACTGTACATATTGATGATCTCTTGGATTTCTTTACAATGTGATTTCTTCCTTTTCATCCCTAATTGCTTGAATTTCTGTTTTTTCATTCCTCGTTTTAATCAGATTGGCTGGTGGTTTAGCTATTTTATTCTTTCATAAAACCAACTTTTTACTTCATTCTTTGTGGTGTTTTCTTAGTCTCTACTGCATTAATTTCTGCTTGTATCTTTAAAATTTCATCCCTCATATGAGCCCTTTGAATTGCTTTTTTTTCCCTAGAAGTTTGAAGTTTAACATTAGGCTATTTGAGCTTATTCCGTTTTCCTGGTATGTGAGTTCACTGCTATAAATTTCTTAGACCTGCTGTCATCCCATAAGTTTTGATACATCATATCAGCACTATCATTTAATTATATAGTTTATTTTTTTCCCTCAATTTTCTCTGTGACCCATTGGCTTTTCAGTAGGGTATTGTTTAATTTTCATTGTTAATGTAGTTTTTGTGGTTTCCTTTGTTGTTGATTTCCCATTTCATTGCACTATGGTCAGATAATATGCATGGGATGATTTTAATTCCTCTACATTTACTTAAACATGTTTTGTCCATTAATATATGATCTATTTTGGATAATGTCCTATGTGTACCTGAGAAGAAAGTATATTCTGATGTTTTGGGGTGGAACACTGTAAACATCTACCAAGTCAATTTGTTCACAGACTTTGGTTTAATTCTAATATTTCTTAGTTGATTTTTTTTATCTAGTCAATATACCCATTTACTTACAAGAGTGAAGTATTAAGATTCCCCCAATACAATTGTGTTAGTGCTTATTTTATGTTTCATGTCAGTTAATATTTGTTTTATATGATTAGGTGTTTGGTGTGTAAATATTTATGAATGTTATCTTCTTCTTGGAAGTTTCCTTAATGAGTATGTAGTGAGCTTCTTTGTCTCTCTTAATCAGTTTTGGTTTAAAACTTACATTATCTGCAAATAGAATAGCTACTTCTGCCTTTTTCTGAGTTCCTATGGCAAAGATAATTGTTTCTTATCCTTTGACTTTTAGTCTATAATTTCTTTTTGGGTTAAATGTGTTTCTTGATTGTAGCATATTGTTGTATCTTGCTTCTTGATCCATTGTGCCAGTCTGTTTCTTTTCATTGGTGAGTTGAGACCACTTACTTTGATGATTATAACTGATATGTATCGATTTTTATGTTGTTTCCTTGTTGTTTGTTCCCTGTATTTGTCACTTTGTTATGTTTAATTTCTTGCCCTGCCTGTTTTCTTTCTATTGACATTCCTGTATTTTTGGTCTTCATTATCTCTTTCTAATATGTCCTTCAGAGCATTCTGTAGAGTCAGTTTAGTGGTCATGAATTTCTTGTTGTTGTTTGTCATGAATGTATCTTATTTCTCCATCAATTTTGAGATTGTTTTGCAGGGTACATCAGTCTGGGTTGAACATTATTTTATTTTATGGCTTGAAATACTTCAAGCTCTTCTTGTGTTGAGAAGCAGCTGTGATTTTGATAGATTTGTCTTTATAGGTGATATATTTTCCTCTAGCTGCTTGTAATATTTTGTTTTTGTGCTGAATTTCTGGAATTTGATTATTGTATGTTTGGTGTAGATTTATTTTGGTCATGGCTATTTAGGGTTCCATATGCTTCATTAATTTGTATGTTAAATTCTTTATTCATGTTTGGGAAGTTTTCTGCCATTATTTCTGTGAAGAGGTTTTTAATGGTTTTGCACTGTCTCTAGGTTTCTCACTGATTTCAATCTTATGTTGTTCTTTGCTTCATCTTGTAGCTGCTGGATTAATTTTTCAAGGTCTGTTTTTAGGATGTCATTTTTTATGGTTGCTAGTTGCATTCCTGTCTTCTAGATCTGATATCCCTATCTTCACCTTCATTTAGTCTGCTGTGTATACGTTCAATGGAATTTCTTATCTTCTGTAGTTTTGTTTGGATCTGTTTTATGAATTCCATTTCTTTATGTTTGGCATTCATGGTTTCCATCATTTTCTTGATCTTCTTCCTTTGCTTATCTGTGTCTGCTTTGATGTGTTTTGATAGTTATTCCTTTTTGCACCTTAAGAGATTTTTTTTCCTATGGCCTCTTCATTTGTTTTTTCACTTCTGTTGCTATCATTTCAGAAAGTTTCATTTCTTAGCTTTCAATTTCTTCCATCTCTGTGTTCTGGACTTGTCCTGAGTGAGCTGGGTATTTGGGACTGCATTTTGTTCTTTCTTTCTTGATTCCAAGGATTGAATTCACAACCTTGTGCTTGCCAAGCAGTGTATTTTGCTTTCTTTTTTAAAATGTGATACCTTATGAAATCAGCAATATTTATCATAATGCCTGTTGTTGTCTTCAAAATAGCTACAGATACCTTTGGACATAGTAAAAATCAAACAGAATAGAATATAGTAGAAACAATAAAAACAAAACAATGAATGCAATAAAGGACTTCAAAATAAGCTAATAGTCCAAAATGGCTACCATACTATGTCTTGCTATCTTAAATAGCTGCTATTGGCATCAGATTTAACATAAACAAAAGAGAATAAAACCCACCCGCCCCCCAAAAAAAACAATGAAAATGATAGGATCACCTCCTTGTGAGTTTTGGTTTACTCCCTCTGTAGTCTACAAATGGTGTTAACTCATGGAGAGAGGCTTGGGTGTGGCTGTTTCTACTTTGGCAGCAGCCCACACACGGCATCAGTTTCCAGGCAGAGATCACCTCCTTGTGAGGCCTAGTTCTCCACATTTTGCTTTTTCATCTTGTCATTTCCTATTTTTTGTGTTGATGCTTTTAGATTTCTGATCTTATATAATCTTTCTACTAATATCAAGACTTCCCTAAGTGGTGTCTGTTCCTCAAGATGTCTCATCTTTCCGGGGCAATAGAGGGAGCAGCATGTTCGTCTTGTAGCTGCTGTATTGATTTTTCACACTGCTCTCATTAGCACTACTGCCAGTCAGGGGTAATGGAGAAGGCATCAAGCATGGACTTACACTCCACTGACTGGCACCACTGTCCCAGGGCAATGGACACGGTGCAGAGCAGGGACCTAATTCCATTCACCAGCACTGCTGTCCCAGGGCAATGGAGAAAGCAAAGCGTGCAGACTTACACTCTGCTCTCTGGCACTGTTGTACCAGGACAATGCGGGAGGTGCAGAGCACAGATCTGCATTCCAATTGCTGGCACTGCTGTTCCAGATCAGTGGAGGAAGTACAGAGTGCAGACTTGCACTTCACTTGCCGGCACTGTCATCCCAGGGCAATAGAGGGAGCACAGAAAACAGATCTACACTCCACTCACCAGCACCACCATCCTGGGCACAATGGAGGCACAGATTGCAGATTGTTGCCGTCCCGGGGACATGAATACATTTTGGATTGTGAAATGCAACTAGCTTTTGGGATAGTGATGATGCAGAATTTTATGGTTTGGATCTTAAATATCCACCCCCAAAGCTTCTATGTTGTAAGCCTAGTCTCCAGTTGATAGTGCTACTGGGAGGTGGTGGAAACTAGAAGACAGAACCTGGTTGAGGGAAGCAAGCCACTTGGGGCATGACTTTGGAAGGTATACTGGGGCCCTGGCCTCTTTCTCTCTTTTTCTTCCCAGTAGCCACGAAATGAGCAGTTTCCCCTGCCACATGCTTCCATCATGATGTACTACAGCAGCTCAGAGCAAACAAGGCGAAAGGATCATGGAAAGAAGACTGTGAGCCAAAATAAATCTTTTTTTGTTCTAAACTGATTTTCTCACATACTTCGTCACAATGGAAAGCTAACAGGGTTTTCTCAGGGCTAGATCCAGGACTCACATCTGAAAGAGACTGCACTGAGCTATTTTCAATCTTGCTTATGATCATCTGAGTATAATACAGTAACTGCTACAAGCCATTTTTAGGAGAAGGAAGAAGAGTAGAAGCCAGAGGAAAATCTATTACCTACATCACTGGAGTCTGGGTCTAATATTCCACTTGGGAGGCCTCAGAACCATGAGAGCACTCAAAAGTCAACTTGAGAAAATGAACTGCCAGGGTTATGGTATGAGCCATGCTGTGGCCCCCACCTCCACCATGCAGTCACATACAGATGCTGTACGGCATGAAGGGAAGGGTGGAGGAAGGTGACATGATTGGGCAGGGAAAAAGAGACTGTGCTGTACCAAATGGTTCACAGTGGTGGCCAGTTGCAGAAGAGCAAAGGCTTTAGTTCAAACTCAAGTTGGGGCCTTTAATTATACTTTCACTAATTGTGACTGAGTGCTCAATGAAAAAATGACCACTGGACAATGTACAATCACTTAAGTGTTCAGAACAGTTTAGGGACTGTGTTCTTTATTGTAAAGGAAGACATCTACCCCCACCCCCACATATCATATAGGCTTAAAACAGAGAAGGAAAAAATAAATTTGGTTTTCATAACATCACTGCTCAAGAGTTCCAAATTATGTTTAGGTACAAATCTAATAATTTTCCTACTCAATCATTAGAAATTTTCTGATACCTTAAAAATCTTATACATAAATTGTGATGCCTAACTACCCACGCATCTTTGACATGAGTGAAGAACTAGAAAGGTATCATTTTCTACAGGACTTTCAAAATGAACTGTGTCTCTTTCCCAGTCCCTTCTCCCTCAAAAGGTAATCTTTTAGTTTTAAAAAACCTATCTGCCTTACACCAACCCAGGATCACAAGTGTCCCTAAGCAACCTGTTTACCTGGGCTTTGAACTTTATAATAAGGAGTATCATAGCAACACATTATGTAGTTTCTCTCTATTCAATGTTGTTCCTAAGGTTCATCAAGGCTGATATACACGGTTGTTCATTTTCTTCTGCCTAGAATTCTTTTGTATGGATATATGGCTTTATCACTCCACAGCAATGAGTTTTCTATTCCTAGCTCTTTTTTGGACTGTGGAGCTTATGCCTGCCTGTCAAGATGGCATTGCTGTGTGTCTCTTCTGAACACAAGAGGGCTGCTCCGTAGTTTTCTGCCTAAAGTTCTCAGCTTAGTCAGTCAGTCACATGGTCAATTATGCATTCTCTCCTGAAAGGACTTGAGTTATCTCCAGTTTTCTGCTATGTTAGGAAATGTTGCTAACTTTCCTGGGAAGATTAGTGATGCACACTTTGTTTCCAAGTGTACACTTAGATCTGTTGAATTGTAAATGCAAACCTCAAGTGACATATGAACTCTATTTGACAACCATTCTTGCCAACACTGAAAGACTGTGAAATCAGTAGTTTTGCTAATCCAATGAGTATATAAAGGCATATTTTTCTTGCTCATAATGTGTATTTTCTTAATAATAAATATGAACAGCTTTCACGTTGAGATCCATCTGTTGTTTTTATCTACTTCCTCTTCTCATGGATATTCAGAACTCATAGGAATCCTTTCATACATTCTGGATAAAAATCCTTTGTTGGTTACATGTGTTGCAATTATCTTCTACCACTTTGAGCCTTGTTGCCTCACGGCCTTCTTAGTGTCTCTTGATAAGAAATTTTATATCTGTCAAATTTATCAATATTTTTTACAGTTAATATTTTGTTCCTTAACATGTTTTCCCTCAACTAAATTCTTAGCCTTTCATTTTAAAAAGAAATTTAGTGGTTTTGTCTTTTAAGTATCTTCCAATTTTCCTATTATTAAAATTATATATTTGTATCTATTTTGAAAATCAAAGATCTATGGATTTGTTCTTTGGGCATACCATTCCCTGTAGGTACTTACCTGCCCCTCTTTAACGGGCTCATGTGGTCCCTTCACTTTTCAGTTGTAGTTTATATGCTGCCCAGTTGCCTCTGAGGTTGAGGATAAGCATTCACCAGGCATGACTTCCAGCTTCTCAAGGTGCTTAGATGGACATTTGGAGTGCACCAGTATCTGCTGCTCTTGAACTAAGCCACATAGTAAAACTATAATTGCTTTTTCTTCTCTGTGAAATTGTTTGTAAGAAACTAGAGACAGTTAGATAGACAGTGAAGATCTCCAGTGAACTTGCTTTGAAATCTGTATTTCTTTAAATTGTTTTTTTAACTGTTTTGTTCTGCTTTGATATGTTTAATCTTACCCTCTTTGAAATGTAAAACAAGTGTGTAGGACTGATAACCATATTACTGAGTTTTTGTTCGATCATTGAGCAGAACTGTTTGTAGTGTCACTTTTTGAATGTCATTCTAAATACTTTAATTTTGTAACCTGAACAGCTATTTCTAAGATGACAATATATAACTTATCAACCAGCAATTTCTTACCATTTGGTTTTCTGTAATTTTGTATTATTTCTACCCTTTTTTATCTCCATGTATTTTTTTGTTTCCTTTTCTTTAAATAAAAAAAAGTCCAAAAAAAAAAAAAAAAACAAACCAGAAATTGTTTCATATGCTATTCTTTGGTATTGATAATTTTTATCATTATGCCATTTTCTATCACTCATTCAACCCCAATCTAAATGTCTTCCAGTACTTTCAGAAGTCTCAGGGAATTTATCACTTAAACCTCACTGTCTTTGCCAGAGCATCTGGTCTCTAACCTGGACTGATCATTCTCTGTGTACCGTTTTACGAATCCTTACTGAGCCATCAATACCCTACACACTGTACCAAGGCCAGCAGGGGGAACACATAGTTATGATTCTTGCTTTCCAAGAACTTAACTACTTAGTGAGACACCCAAGAAGGAAACAAAGCAACAAAATTCTCAACAAACTATAGAGAAATGACTTCTCAACTCTGTTCTTTGCTGGGCTGTGGAGCTGATGCCTGCCTGTCGGGAGACAGCACTGGTGTATGTCTCTTAAGTGTCAGGCTGCTTCCCAGTTTTCTGCCAATCTCTAAATTAGGGACAGCCAGGAAATGCTCTGAAGTACTTTTGCTTGGCATCTCATGAAACAATGGGGCAGGTGTTTTTTCATCCTAGCCCCATTTGTCTGATAGTTGGATTTTGGACTTACATTGTGTTGTTTGCACTTACATAAGGAAGGATGGTGAGGAACCCTGTGATGAAACTGGATCAGGAACCCTAGGAAGATGAAAATCTGGCCATGCCCCCTTTGGAATTTGCTGAAACTGTGTACACCAAGGTCCATGCAGTAGTCCAGAAGTTAGGCTGACCTCTAGAAAGCTATTTCTCTTATGTCCATGGTAGACTACCGAAACAAAGCTACCAGCATTGGAGGAAAAAGTTCTAAAGCTAGGGAAAGAAATACATGTGTACATTATGTAGAGAGATTTTACCCTAATGTTTAAAAAGGAGATGGCTCGAGCTATGAATATCTGTGGACCAATAATGGCTCTCTGATAGGTAGAAGAGTGGGTAGGGCTGGGGCTGTTTAGACTAACAAAATCAAAGAAGTGAAGTGTGATGATGTTGCTTGTAGTTCTAGCACTGTAGGAGACAGAAGCTAGAGGACCCCAAGCCCTGGCCCAGCCTAGGAAACTTAGGGACACTATGTGTCTAAATAAAAAAACAGGGCTGTGGGTTTAGCTCAGCAGCATAAGTGCCTGCTTGGCAAACACAAAGGCTTGAGTTTGATTCCCAGTACCAAAAAAAAAAAAAAAAAGAAAAAGAAAAAAGGGCTAAGGATGGAACTCAGTGGGAAGTGTCTAGGTCAGTGATGCCAAATCTTTTAGAGACAAACACCCCCACTGCAACTCCCACATCCCCAATTATTGTGAAATGCCAATAGTGCAATTGGCACTGAAAATTGAGATTTTAGTTTAGAAAAAAACAACTCATACATTAACATCTTTTGTCTTAAAAGAAAAGCAACACATGTGCCATAGGTTGACCACCACCACCTACGTTTACTTCTCAGTATTGCTCTCCATGCACACACACTAAAAAATAATTAAAAACCGCATCTATGTACATTGTGACTGTAATTCCCTTAAACTGTAGCCAGATCAGGTTTGAAAAATACCTTGGTTTTCTCTGTGTGCATGAGCCTAACCCCCCTGAGTACTTAGTGAGAAGATGAGAAAAGGCTATAAATAAGATTTCAGAGCTGGTAAAAATAAAACTAACTAGGTTAAATTCACTCAGGTCCAAACAGGTAAGATGCAGACCATGTTAACAGTTCAGCTTGCCAAAATTCTAACAACTGACTGGAACAATCATTTAGGACACTCAAAATGTGTTCTGAATTATAGGTAAAACACTGCCTCCTCCACACATACCCTTGTCCTAAACTGCATGTGCTTGTGATCACTGGAGGTCTCTTCTTCGGGTAGGCAGAAACAGAAGCTATTCTTAGGGAGGAGAGAAGTGTTAAAGTTCCTAAGTTGCCCAAGCTGAGCTCCAACTTGGAGTCTAACTTACAGGAGGAAAAGGGGAGGAATTCTCAGGTCAAGGATGAACTACATCTAGGAAGAAGCAGTTCAAGACTGAATCCCATTCAACTCTGAACCAGAAGCAATGTTTGACCTTGGCTTGGGCTTCCAACACCTGTGTAAGAACAAAAACGGAAGTCCAGCCAGGCCTGGGCAGAGCATTTTCAGAGCAACATAATGCTGGTACAAGCAATGCATGTGGCAGGAGGTGGGGGAGACGGAGAGTAGAGTAACCTGATGGCCACAGGAATGGCAGCATGAGGTGGTGATTTTGTGGCTTCTGCTAGGTGCTTAGCTCAAATGGATGTGTGCAGAGTAGGGGAACCATTCTGAGGTCTGTGGTCAGAAAAAGATTCTGGAAGAGGAGTAAGGACTGTCTATGAGGCAGATACTATGTGTCTATGAGGCAGGCAGCACTCAGTCAAAGGTCTCTGCAAACAAGAGAGGC
Organism: Cavia porcellus; assembly: GCF_034190915.1. Taxonomy (NCBI): domain Eukaryota; kingdom Metazoa; phylum Chordata; class Mammalia; order Rodentia; family Caviidae; genus Cavia; species Cavia porcellus. The sequence goes on along the minus strand of NW_026947501.1, from coordinate 27,345,312 downwards.
AGGGAAATGTGGGATCTTTTAGCAACCCCAAATCTCATTTTGATATGGGTGGTGGCTTGGAGGAATACAGCTTTAATGTGAAGGCAAGCCTGTGGATTTCCTATTTAAACAAGCCTAGAAGAGATGTTTCCACATTTCCCAGCACACCCATAGTACAGTAGCATTCTTGAGGTATGTTGTGGTTGGGGCCGGCTGGAAGGAGCTGGCTGCCAGCTGTCACCTGAGGATTCCTAGGCCCTGACCCTAAATGCTCTGGGAAGGTATCTGGATGACATAATCCTAAACTTAAAGGGGAGCATGTTCATCAATCCTAATCTGCCTCCATCCTCCCTGGATTTCTTTGTAGACTCAGGTTTTGAGATAATTATACTTTGTGTTTCTATAAGAACAAGTAACCTCCTATGGAACAGCTAAATAGTCAAAGACCTATAGCTCTAAGGGGGGTTAAAATAGCCCTCTTATTTTATAGATAGCCCATAGGAGTTAACTTGCTCAGCTCCACTTCTTCTTGGCTTCTTTTAGGGTTCAAGGGGATACTAGGTGGCATGATTTGAAATCTTTGTGGGTGCTTGACACTGCACCTGCTCTTTGATAAACTCCAGGAAGTTTCTGGAAAACTGACTGCCCTTGCTGCCAGGGTTCACTGAACTTATTTTATAATGAGCTTGCTCAGCACCTCCCTCCCACTCTGGGGCTGTAATTCCAGGGGGCTGGTTGCTCCTATACAGGCCCTGGGTTACGTGCTTTGTGTGCATTGTCTCATTTACCAACTCATCTTTTTCAGAAGTTTTTCTCTAGGTTGCACATATTGGTTTCCTGTGTGATGATGAGCAGTCTAAGTCTTCAACAAGATGAGTGAAGAAAGGGCTGATGGCCTTTCCACCTGCCGTCAAAGCTACTCCATGGGGTAATGGAAAGAGGCTGGGGGGCGGCTCTGTGCCTGTGTGTCCCAAGAGGCTCAGGGTACCTGGTAGTAGTCTAACTGGACACTTCCCACAGAGCCTGTGACACAACACATGTCACGCCAGCCATGCTGTGTGTTGGCTTTTATCTAGGTGCCCCCCTACTCCCCAAGTCTCATGTCATAGATGGGGCTTTTCAGAGGTGGCTGGATCTAGAGTATATGATCTGGGATAAGTGTGTAATCATACACCCTTGATACCCTAAATTAGTCTACAGGTTGGTCTGGCATAGTTCTGGCTATGGATACTGCGGAGGCCCTTTCTGGGTGTGAGCACTACCCACTCTAAGGGCATACAGAAAGGGAGCTGCTGTTGTCACTGCTGCTGTTTCTTTGCTGCCTTCTGCCTGCCACAAACTGTTTCTCCTCTGTGATGCCCCTCTGCCATGACACCAGGTTTGGAACCAGCCAATTATGAAATGAAATCTGTACAAACTGCGAGCTGTCATGAATCTTTCCTCCTTTAACTTTGGGTGTTGGGTATTTTGTTTCAGTAACAAGAAAAGTAACTAAGACACTGTGTTTCTAAACAGACAGACCACATTTCTAAGAGCCCATTTACTTCCATTGATGTGTTCAGAAATGTCAAGACAGACACTGCCCATCAAAAGTTATTTATTTTCTAAAAATATAAAAACACAAACAAAAAGGGAGTCACACTTGACTAGAACTAAAGAGATATTATCATTATAGCCCCGTGGGCAAGGTCTCTATGGAAAAATGATTGCTCCCATAGTGTCAGTCATTCTGACCAACATTCTGCTCCATACCCTACAAGTTACTATTGCTAAGATACACATGGACAAAGAATAAGCTTTATTAAATAAGATGCATAAAAATAAGGACTGTGTTCTTCCACATTCATAAAATATAATTCCAAGGAAATTCTGAGGAAAATAACCTTATGTCAGTCCCAGGGCACTTTTCTCCCCAGGAGTTGATTGGTCACTTTCTGTGGAAGAAAAGAAAGTCAAGAAAGAAGTCGGGTACTTCCACCATCAAAGGCAGACAGCCACGTCTCACCCTAGTTGTGTTGCTGAAGACACCCAAATCTTGTTCATGTTACTTAGCTACAGAAACTGGCAATTAGGACCCACCCCCCCAAAAAAAATTCCACAGACAGCCACGTCTCACCCTAGTTGTGTTGCTGAAGACACCCAAATCTTGTTCATGTTACTTAGCTACAGAAACTGGCAATTAGACCCCCCCCAAAAAAAATTCCTAAAGAGGTTAGCAAAGATGATCTGTAAGGAACACATTATTTCCACATAAATACAGGTGATCTATAATCCTGATAGACTTACTAGTCTACAGCCCAAGCACAGTGTAGTGATACACTAGACAAGCTGGCCAGTGCCTTCCCCAGAAAAAGCAGCCTGAGTTTTGGGGGTGCTTCAGAGACAGTTCTTTAACCCAATCTGATATGATCTGGTCTTTGGGTTTTTGACTTTCAGAGCCCTCTGATGTGTAGTGAGGCGATGGGAGAGAAACCAGAACAATGAAGGGTGTGGCCCTCCATGCCCAGTGGTTAATCTGGTCTCTCAGGGAAATACTGGTAGCAAGATCTTTACCCTCTAAGCTTTTTGGACTTGCAGCACCACTGATCCATGGAGCTAAAACCTCTGCCCTGCAGTGCCAACACCTCTTAGGCTACACTTAGACGTTATCTAGTTTACTTTAGCAGTTCTAAAGGTACGGTGGTACTTCAGTTCACAAACTTAATTCTTTCCATGATCCTGGTTGTGGAATTTGTTCCACTGTATCTGACTTATCCATGAGAAGCATAGAATCCTTTGGGGCTCTAATTATTCTGATGTTTTGAGTATTTCCATCATGATACCTAAGTTGTCTCCTATGTGTTGAATATGGCTTCATTTTAAATGCATGAGAAACTCACCCTGATTTTAAACTTGTTAACAAGTTCCCTAATTTTGAAATTTCAGCATTGGAACAGTGCATTTTGAGTTTCAGTTCACTCCACTTCTCAAACTTGGGTCACTCTGAATAAATGCTCAACAGATTAGACTTTTCCTCTCCAGTTCTCTCTCCCTTGATAAACCTGGCCCATCCTGCTCTAGCTACAGTACTAATTCCACTGACCTTTTTATACAGTTGAGCACGCAGCCGGTAGGACTTATATTCTGATCTTCTCTTCTCCTCTTCTCTCTTTTTCTGTACTTCTGGAAGCTGTTCATAAATCCTTAGAAATGGCACCAGTGGAAAGACAGAAGGCAATGAAGTCACAAGGCAAAGAGGTAAATGACCTCATCTTACTACACCTCTCTACTGACATTTAGTCTCTCAGACAGGCCCAGCCTATATAATGTGTTTGCTGTGAGACACCTGGACACTGGGAACCCAGGCCTGGAGTGCTCACAATCTGGAAGAGATATTATATAAAATCTTACCAACAGTAGATATTTCTGGGAAAAGAGTAGAACAAAGAAGGTAAGAGTAACTTCCTGTTTTTCTCTTGATATGGAAAAATGTATTCTTTCAATATAAGAATGAATAGGTATTACTACTATATTTTTAAACACAAGGAAATTACTGGGAAAGAAAAGTACTACAATAGTTATATTCTACAAAATGCTAGAGTTACAGGAGAAAAAAACTTATTCTGATAGAAAGAGGTCAGGGAAGAATTCAGAGAGGAGATTAGACCTGAGTTGGATTCGGAAGAACAGAAAGAAAAGAGGAGATAGAACAAAAGGTACCTATGTCAGGAAAAAGTGAGATTGATAAGAATAAAGCTAAGTCTGCATGGGTAACATATGGGAAGCAGGTGGGACGAGAATGAGTTGGGTTGTAGAGGGTCTTATAGTCATGTAAAAAATGAGTTCTGTTTTATCTGATATTAGGTGCCACTGATTTTAAGCTGGAAGGAATATAACTAAATGTGTGTGTGTGTGACAAACATCTGATTAGAAATAATTAAATTCCAACAAAAGAACAGTTAAGTGGGTTACAGAATATAGCGAATAGTAAAAATAATGTAAGTTTAAAACTTTGAGTTGCCATCCAGTAGATGGAAACCTACCCTCCACCTACAAGTATATTTATGATTGAAAGCATCAATATCTTACAGAAGATGCCCTGGCTATCTTCCTGTAAGCAAGTTCATGGTGTCTTACAGCAAAGACTCCTGTTGCTGAAGTGAACTGCCACAAAAGGATTGCTGCACAATTTCTCTCTAATTAAATTTTGTGACAGACTTAAAGCAATGATTCTCAAATTATATGGGCTCAGTATTCCTTTACATCTCTAAAAACTGAGGACTCTCAATGTGGATTTTATATATTGATATCATATTATAAGTTAAATAAAATTTAAATACTTAGTTCTTAAGGGTTTGGTATGTGGTTCACTGGTAAAGCACTTTCCCATTATGTAAAAAGCCCAGCATCACAAAACCAAACCAAAGGAAGACAAAACTTATTTCTTCATTCACTTAGAAATAATGACAACTGAAAAAATAACCATGAGCCTGTGAACAAGTTAACACAAGTAGTCTTTAAAAAAGAAAAATCAAAAATTTTAGTCAGAAGACTCACAGCTTTATATTCTTTGAAAACCTAATATCTGATTTAATAGACTAGCACTGGACTTATAACTGCTTCTGTTTTAAGTTTGTTGTCATAAATTACTCCAGTTGAAATATTTTTTTAAAATCTCATTTCACACGTGTAATTAAAAAAGAGAAAAATACTCTAACATTCTTTTCAGATACCTGCTAATCTCTTTAACACTAAATGAAAACTCAACAAGTGGTAGTTTCTTAATTAGCTGAAAGTACAATCTGAAATCAGATTAGTGTCCTTTTTATACTGTCACAGAAAATTCATCTATCATGCACTTTAAATGAACCATTTATTCAAGCCTGATTTTGTAACAAATCCTGATCCAGTAAGTTATGCAAATCTTTCCCAATGTTGACAAATTTACTTACATTACATGAAAAAAATCACATTTTTTAATGTCACTTCTGATCTTGACAGAAAAGTCTAAATACTAGAAAGTTGGCAAACTAATAACAGTGAAGTTCTCTAGAATTCCTTTCTTTGTTGAAAGGTCAAATTTTCTCTTTGGAAACAAATACTGTCAGCTATTTTCTCTGAAGTGACACTCAATTCTTCATTTTCAAGAAAATGTCTGTCATATATCTAGATCAGAATAATCAGTTTATCTGTCAGTTATTCTCATCAAGTAGAAGTTAAACTCTATGAAAAAGGCAGTAGGAAACAATACTTCAAAAGAGAAGCCTCAATTACATGAGACAAACTGTTTTAAGAATTAGTTCAGAACCATCCTGCCACTTGTAAAATTATTCTTATTAAAGCAAGCCCTCAGTAAACCCCAAATGTAACCCTTAAGTTATCCACAGCATAGTCAGGATCAACATATGCTATCTCTAATTAATTAATTAGTTAATAGCTAGTACTTCCAATAGCATGAGATTCAAAAAATTAATTAGGTACAAAATTAATCTTTGTACTCCAGTCACTCAGTTCTTTTTCCCAAAGGCAAACACTATTATAAGGGGATTTTTTTTTGTCCTCTAGAGATAGTCTCTCTATATAAAAAAAATGTATCTACATAACTATAATTACTTCTTTTGAAGATCACAAATTACAGCACTATAACCATGCTGTTGAAATGCGATTTTAAAAACTTCAATGGTTAAAGAACACTCCTATTATTCCTTACTCTACCAGACAAATTGCTACAAGTAAGATTGCTAAGATAGAGGGCATGGCTTCAAATAAATATTTAATGTTATTTGAAAGTATTCTTTATATGTACATTTCTAATAAAGACAAGCCTAATATATGCAAAACAGTAGGGATCTTTTAATCCTTTGCATATTACTAATTCATATCATATCTGCTATCTGTTTTTCTTCTCTGTTTTCATGCTGTGAGAAGCTACTTGTGCAACTTTCTCCTAATAGATCTATGTGAGTATTATGCCTTTACTCTGAAGGACAAGTCAGAGTTTCTGACCATCTGGTAGTCCAGTTTATACTTTCATAATTACTTTTGTTCCTTTGGCCTTACCGTTTAGACCTCTGAATCATCTCCTTCTTCCCAACAGGCTTCTTCTGGGCAGCAAGGAAGACTAAGCAAGAGAGAAAAGTGGTTTTCAGAGGACAGTGATCTAATAAGAAAATAAGTGGCACTCTAGAGCTATAGGAGGAGCAGCTGAACTTTGTGCCTCTAACCTGAGCTGATGGTACAGGTTGATAAGCAATAACCAATTACCAAGACCAAACCCAAGGCCAGGAATAAACTACACCACTGGTAGCAAACCTATGGCATGCATGCCATGGCAGGCTGTTTATACCATTGAAAACTCTAAAAGGTTTGCTATCAGTGGACTACAGTGACCATGATAGCCACCTATGGCCTCTGAAGACATTTTGTGGCACAGACCAAAGAGTTGTATCAAAAAATTGGTATATTAGTAAGGTTGTGACGACAGCATTAGGTAATACTTTATGGTATCTTTCACAAATTATTTTATTGAAATCTTAGGTTCAGTGGAATTAAGTATACAGACCGTGGAGCCAGTCCACCTGGGTTTAAATATTAGCTCTTTTATTTGCAAAGTTACAACCTAGGGCAAAATACTTAATCTCTCTCTGCCTCAATTTTGTCACTGTGAAGTAAGATTACCAATAGTATCTACTTTAGAGAGGTGTTGTGAGAGCAGTGTATAGATAAGATGTATTATGTGTTTATTACTGTAGTTATTATTAAAACCACTCTATGAGGTAAGAAAGCCAGAACTGGCACCATCTTTACAGGAAACGAGATTATAACTTTGTAACCAACTTGGGCATACACATTGAGCAAGAGCTGGTTTTAAAAAAATCCTATTATTACTGAACATTTCCTTTTTAAGATGCAGCCACCAGATGAGAATAGAAAATTACTGGTATCATGACAGTGCTGTAAAGTTCGGCCATTTCTGTTATCTTAAGAGAACTATGCCTCAGTAAACACAAGGTTACACTCAGTTTTCATAGCATTTAGCAGTACTCATCAACAGACAAGCTATCTTGCCTCTCTCTAGACATTAAGAGAAAAGTTACAAGACAGCATACCTCTCCTAGGCAGGGGACGCGTGGAGTTGAACAGTGCATCCCGTTCACTTTGTAACCTGTTCTGCAGCTTCCTCTCCTGGACTATTAACTTCAGACGCTTTATACGTTCCCCAGAGCGAGAGATAAAGTCAGGTCTGTGAAACTGAAGTGATTCCTAAGGAGGAAAAAGCCCAACCTAATATTAATGATGAAAGCTGCTATCTGAGTGCCCCTAAAAATAGCATCTACTAATAGGTGTGGAAAGACGATTTCTAACACACAGAAAACATACATAGTTAAGGACTACTGTGATACTCTTCTTCAGGGAGGAGCTCCAGCAGGAAAATCAAAGGGATCAAAGGAATGCCTTTGAATAATCCAAAAAATAAGCCATGGCAGTTACAACTCTCCAGAATGTTGATAGGTCAGAGCTCAGCCATTGTGGCATTTCAAATTTCTCTTCAGACAAATATCTTATTAAATAACATTTCCCTTAGCCTCTGAGGCTAGAGATGAGAGTTAGAGATGGTTGGTGAGGGATGGGGATGTACTCAGTAGTAGAGTGTTTGCCCAGCATGCATAAGGCCTTAGGTTTAATCCCTAGCACTAAAAAAAAAAAAAAAAAAAAAAAAAAAAAAAAAGAAGAAGAAAAAGAATGCCTTAAACCAGATGTGGTGGCGTACTCCTGTAATCCCAGCACACAGAAGGCTGAGGCAGGAGGATCCTTGCAAGTTTGAGACCAGCCTGGGGTACAAAGTGAGCCCAAGGCCAGCCTGAACTGCATAATGAGACCGTGATTCAAAAAGACAAAAAGATAAAAAAGAAGAATGCCTTTTGAATCCTGTGATAAGAAGCAACAGGCATTATCTAATGGAGGACATAAAATGTTCATACAAACCCCACATCTTTGGAAATTCCATACTGGATATCTATAAACCTGCCAAACAGTGCCATAATAACTTTCCTTGTTACTCTGTCCCCAGATACTCAAAGTGGCACATTATTCACAAAGTTAAGATAGCTTTTCCTTATATATGAAACAGTTAAGGCAGCTTTTCCTTATATATGAAACAGATGAACTGCAGAGCTGCTCAAAAGGAAGGTCACACAACCCAACCTTGGCATGCCAAGTCCCAGTCAGAACTTCTCCCAGTCTTCCCCTTTTCCATGTAAATACATGGCTAAAGTTAACTTGATACCACTATACCTGTAGAGTTGCTTTCACAAATGGCCTTGGAGAGCCTCGGCCATCATCTCTGACTTGGTCAGCGACTGATCCCTGACAATTCATGTGCTGTCCCTGCCAGTTCTTTTCCCGTAGTGGCTCCCTCCAGGGTTTGGTTTTGGTTACTGGTTCAAACCAAGAGATGCCAGGGCTATAAACCTTGGGCATGTTTTCCTTCTTAGATCCAGATTTCACATTTTCCACGGGAACAAACCATGAAACTCCTATAGAAAATATTTTTGAGAAGAAAAGATTTATCACTTTCTTAACTGCATCCAAGTCTCATCAAAGACAGGAAGCTTATCTCTGAGGGCCCCGAAGGTGTCTGCCTTCATTGCAGGTATGATTCTGTAAATGTAGTTCTAGATACTTAGCCATTTAGAAAGAATTCTAGCATTGCAAAAGACTTAATTCACTATTTTCTGCTATAAAACCTGGAATTAGAGACTGACCTTCATAGGAAATTGGCCTGTTCTTCCGTAACTTTTTGTCCCCAAGATAATCCGTAAAGAGCTTTTTCTCTTCAATTTTTTCTTCTGACCAAGAAGTTACATCACTGTCCTCTTCTAATCTAGCCTCACTGGAAGTAGGAGTTGGGAAAGTCACTCCAACATCACGAGTGTGTTTTTTAGCACCAGTCACAATCTCCAAATTACCTGAGGGGAAAGGTTACAAATGACTCTGGGAGCATCCTTGAGGCTTAGCTGAAAAGATCACTCAAGCAAGGAAGTAAAACCTTTTTAATTCTTCAAAGACATGCTGCCTTTTTTGGTGGGGGAAGGAGACATGATGCAGGGGAGAGCAAAAGGAAAAAGGGGAAGGAAGGTAGAGTTGCAGAGAAAGGAAAGTAGAGGGAGAATGAAAAAAGGATTTTATTTCTAATTTTAATTAAGAGAGAGAAAGAAGAACAGATATTCAGTAGGTAAAAGATTTTAGTTCTGATACCAAGAAAGTATCAGTAAACCCTTCTGGTAGCCACCTGGGTAAGGGAGAGGTTGACAGAAGTGAATAAGGGAGTTTATTTTTGTTTTATAATCAAAAGGGTATAGAAAAGTATGAACTGAAATCCTCTCCCCTCCTGTTCTCCATTCTCTCTCTTCACAATCTCATCATTCTGGAAAATTATTTTTGTACTCGCAAGCAATTCTCTTCCCTCCTTTATTTAAAAAAATGCATATAGTAGCACAGTATCCACTGTTCTGTATTTTGATTTTTTAGATTGTCTATCTTGAAAATCTTTTCAATATTAGTACAGAGAAAGCTCTCTCAGTCTAAGTACTATTTCTTTATGTGGAAGTACAATTTCTTTATTTAACTACTTAATTGCTGATGTATATCTAAAGTGATTTTAATGTTTTGCTATAACAATAAGTAACTTAACAGTTAACTTTCACTTGCTGTTAGCACGTTTCCAAGTGTATCTATAGAATAAATTTCAAAAGAAAAAATGCCAGGTCAAAGTAGTTTTGATAGCAACAACCAAATTGTCTTTCACAAGGGTTGTACCGACTTAAACTCCCACTAGAATGTTTGAGGGTACTTATTTCTATATACTCTTACTTTTAAACTTGGATTATTGTCAACTTACAGGTGAAAAGTGGCATTTACATTTATAAATAGTCTTAATCTTCACCTTTTTAATTATGAGTGAAGCTGAGTAACATGTTAAAGAATCACATTTTTTTTCTCTTTTGATACCAGAGATTGAACTTACGACCTTGCACTCCCCAGGTAGGCCTGCATGCCACTGAGCTAAATCCCTGGCCCAGAATCTGCATTTTTATCTCATTGGAAAAGTTTAACTTCTCTTCACTTACCTGCCTGTATGCCCTTGTTTAACATGTGCTTATGGTTTTCACTGCAAAGAGTAGAGTTCAAACTCAAGAAGCTACTGGCAGATGAAACTGAGTCAGAAGAAATATAGTGTGACATCTGGAGAAACAAGAGATTCTATTTTAGTTACCTAGTCAATGGCTACATTACACATAGCATAAAAAAGACTCTAAGTCCTCAAGAATTCTTTTTAATCAAATTAAAATTGTTGAGACGCGGTTGGAAAAATGTTGTGAGCAATGTTAATGTGCTGTCATACGTCTGTGAAAGGAAAGAGACTGCTGCTGTAGTTGGACAGGGCCCAAGCTGCCAAGACTTATATAAGACAGAAAGAGGCTAAGCTAGGTATTTTCCCAGGGCTTAACCAAACTCTGAAGATGCTAACCAAACCTTAACCTGATACATTTACACAATGAAATTCTCGACCGACACCTGCACATATTTTTGATGCAAGATACAGGCCTGGAGACGGTTAAAGAAAGTGATGAGCTGCAAAGAGTGCTTTGCATATTCAGGCATTTATCTAAACATCAAAGAGCTACTAGGTCCTAAGAGAAGTCCTGACTGAGTGGAATACTGTTTTAAAAAAATCATGAAAGAGCCCAAAGGCCTTTATCAGTCATATGCAGGGAAAGCAGAACAATGAAGGATAAGTTAAGAGACTGAAAATAATGGTCGAACGTTTGTGGGTAATGAAAAAGATCATTAAAACACAGCTGAACAAATATAGCACAAAGCACTATTTCTTAAGCTTGCTCACTATAAACATATTGTGGGAGGAGTAACCCAGAACAATGAATTGCAATCTCTGGGTGGTCTGGGTATCTATATTTTGAGTAAGTGCCAAGTGATTTTTTTTTTTTACTTAAGCAAATGTGGTAAATTGAAGCCCAAGTAACAAAACACAGTGTCTGTTTTTTTGAACAAATATTCCAAGCACCACCCAGTAAACTTGCCACAGAATCATGTTAGGCACTTCGAACCTAGAACTATTCTGATTTTTAGAAAGATTAGTGTTGCAAACTGCTAGATTGATACTAGTTACTTGCAAAATTTAGAATTGCCACCACTCTGATAACTTGAAAGTTTTTCAAAATCAAAGAAAAGATTACTAAATTTCAGCCAGAAATCTGGAAGGCATGCAGAATAACCCACCAGCTTAGCCTAGTTTCCTTAGTAGATACGGTCACTTGACTGGCACACCAATAAAATGTTTAGCCCAAATAGCTAGATTTGAACAAAATGAGAAAAGATTTTATGGTAGGCTTGCAAGATGGACTTAAATGAGTTGAGTTATAATATAAATTGGTAAAATGATAACTGGCTAAATTGGCCTTGTCCAAATACCACTGTCAACATAAAGGTCTTTACTAAGTGGTACATCTTACACTTGACAACACACACTAAGTAACTACTGCATTCTTAATATTTTACATAACAGTATTTGGAGGAGAGGGAACTGGGAGAATTTCTATACAGTGTACATAGCTGGTGCGGTTGAATGGATGTGAAGATCTAAAAAATGAGAAAGCAGAAAGATGTTTAGTTGTGATAATCATAAAGGTCTGTACATTATGGGGCAGGAATGGTAACAACTTTGATGCAGGAGAAAAAGCTCTTAAGTCTGGAGTTCAAGGATCTGAGCTAGTCTCAGATCTTTTTACCAGTTCTCTCTCAAGCTACAGCTTTAAGACAGCTTTTCCCAGTAGAAAAGGGAAAATCTCCACCTTTAAAATTACATTAGAATAAATGATTTAGATGGTAAAATATAAAAAGTGGAGACTACTATGTTTAAAAAATCACATATAGAAAGGACAATGAAGATAGGACTGATGGGGAGCACGCGATACTTGTACCTTCTCTGCAGCTGTAAAAAAGAAACACAATGTTAGGTAATAAAATGGACTGACTCTCAAGATATATACTAGAGAGGATTAAAGTGTGCTTCACTTTTTATGAAAAAGGGTAGACAACTTATATAGGTGTTTTCTTTTTTAATGTGTATTATTCAACTCTGTGACCCTTTAATTTTTATTGGTGTGTTTATAATCTTTGTGGGTAGAAATCCCCTTGTTTCAGCATCATTCAGATGTCTGTCCTTTGTCACTGAGTCCTTTGCTGAAAATTATTTTACCTTAAGTTTGGTGGGTAATGAAAAGATCATTAAAACATAGCTGAACAAATATAGCACAAAGCACTATTTCCTAAGCTTGTTCACTATAAACATATCATGCGGTGTGGGGGGGGGCGGGGGTAACCCAGAACAATGAACTGCAATCTCTAGGGGGTCTGGGTATCTATATTTTGAGTGCCAAGTGATTTTTTTTTTTAACTTAAGCAAAGGTGGTAGAGGTAAATTTAAGCCCAAGTAGATTGGAAAGGAAGAAACTATTTGCCAGTATCATCTTGTATGTAAAAATATTAAGTAACCCACAATGAAGTAGCAGAATAAATAATTTGGTCAAGTTATAGAATATAAGATCAGTAAGACTTAAAAACAAGTCACTGATGTTTCTATATTCTAGCAATGAAAAATCTGAAAATAAAGTTCCATTCCCAATAGCAAAAAGAATGAAACATTTAGGAATAAAGTTAAGGACTGATATGCCAAGTTTGTACACTAAGAACTACAAATATTGCTGGGAGAAAATACCTAAATAAATGATAAGACATTCCACATACATGAGTTTTAGAAGTCAAAGTTGTTAGGATGGCAATTTCTCCCAAATTAACCTATAGATTGGGCACAATATCAAAATCACAGCAAGCTTTTCTTTGAAGAAAATTATAAGCTGATCTCAAAGTTATATGGAAATGTAAAGAGTAAAAAGAATAAAGATGAAGGACTTAATGTATCCTGATTTCAAAACTTACTATAAAGCATCAGCAATCACAACACTGTGATATTGCTGTAAAAACAGACATAGATATATCAATCAATGGAACAGAACTGAGAGTTTGGAAACAAACTTAATTTATAGTAAAATGATTTTCAACAAAGGTAACTGAATGACAAAGGACAGACATCGGAATGATGCTCAAACAATGGAATCTCTACCCACAAAGATTATAGACGTCACACTAATAAAAATTAAAGGGTCACAGAGTTGAATAATACAAACTAAAACTAAAGAACTTTTAAAATGTAGGAGAAAATCTTTGTGGCTTTGTTTAGGCAAAAAACAACTCAGATATTTTTGTTGCATGCCAAACAGAACATTGCTCAGTGATAAAAATGAACTGATACATATTACAAGATGGATGAACCTTCAAAATATACTTAAAATAAGCTAAATGTAAAAGACAATATTCTATGACTCTTTTCATATGAAAAGTCCAAAAGAGGCAGGTTTGTGGTTGCCTGAGCCTGGGAATGAGGAATGACTGAAAATAGGTACAGGGACTTTTCTGGTGTGACAGACAATGCTCTGAAACTGAATAGTGGTGATAAATACATAACTCTTATTATGTAAGAAACTAGTAACATTGCCTCTGGAAAGGACAGCTGATGCCTGGAGAAGAGAAGTAAGGAAGACACCCCACCCAAAAAAAAAAAAAAAAACACGTATCATGTGACTGTATTACCAGTTCTGGAAATGAGAACAAACAAAACAAAAATTTATATAGAAAAAGTTTAACAATAGAGTTTTGAGTTCCATAATGAAGTCAGTAGGGACTAAGCATCTGTTAGGCCAGAGAAATGCTCCAGCTTCAAGGTGGCTCAGTCAACCCTCTCTTGCCACCTGAAGAACATAGTATGCTTAGTTTGAAGGGCCATGTTTAAAAATGAGATGTCAACAAATTTAGACCAAAGACAGCTGTCAAATTTGGAAAGGGAAACAGAAACAAGCTGTGAGAAATGGTTCAAAGGGACTACCCAAAATAAAATACCTCAGGGAAGGAAGAGGGGCCCAAGAGGGAGAAGACTAGGTCTATTTCCTGTGCCTTCACAATTCTGGGAACAGAGCTAGGGAATCCAATGTAAGTAGATTCTCGATCTTTATGTGTAAACATCTTTGATGACCGCAGCATGGGCTGCCCTCTGAACAGAGAAGCAGTAGAGCTGGTGAAGCAGAGGCAGATGGGCTCTCTGGAACAGATGCAGCAGAAGTGTCGAGATGACAGGAGTGGGTAGGATTACATGCCTCCTGTGGTCCCTTATTAGCCTGAGATTCTATGAATCTGGACATTCAAAATACATAACCAGTCATGATACGTACCATAGGGCAAGAAAAAACATATCATCTCTAGCATATTAGATGAGAAGTTTTAGAGTGTGTTCCTTATTTAGTTCAAATCTGTCTAAGTCCAACCTATAAACACTTTAAAGTCTAAAAAAATTTCAACAAAATATATTGTCTTCTACGTTAATGAAAATCAAAGACAAACTAAAACTAGTGTTTATTAGGATGCAAATTGGAACCCTTAAACTTTGCTGGTAAAATGATACAGACACTGATACAACAGGCAGGTCTGCAAATGGTTAAATATAGACTTACTACATAATCAAATAATGTACCTTCAGGAATAAATAACAGGGGAAGTGAAAATATATGGCTGCACAAAATCTCATACATGAATGTTTACCATAGCTTTACTTATGACAGCCAAAAAGCACAAACAATCCAAATATCCACAAACTCATGGATAAATATGGTCTATTCTTATAATGGAATATTTGGCCATAAAAAATAATACATACTACAAGGTAGCTGAAAACATATTGAATGAAAAAAGCCAGTCACAAGACTACATATTATATGATTCCATTTACATGAAATAACCAGAATAGGCAAATCCATACAGATGAAAATTAGTGGTTTTCAGTGGGCTGTGGCAAGGGTGAGACTTTGGAGAAATGAAGACTAATTGTTGTTATGTCCAGAGTATCTTTGGAGGGTTTTTAAAATGTTCTAAAATTAGATTAGAAAGAGTGCTACAGAATTCTGGGAGTGAACTAAAAACCACTAAACTGTACACTACTATTATAGCAATATTACACTCATTTTTAGTCTGTAAACTAGTAGAAAGGTGTAGAAGTATATTTACTCATGTATGCAAACTGAAATATGCATTATCAAGTTTGAACACTACTACTATAGCAATATTACACTACTTTTAGTCCATAAACTAGTGTAGAAAGGTGTAGAAGTATGTTTACTCATGTATGCAAAGTGAAATATGCATTATCAAGTTTTGTTTGAGAAAAAGCTTATCCTGCTCTGTGGTTTGGCATCTCGTATGTTACTGAAACAAGGACCAATGGTGTTGCTTTCATGTAATAAAGGACAGTCCCAACAACAATGGACACTGGATGCCATAGATGTGAGGCAGTTATTACACTCTAGCCCTGGAGCCAAGTGCACATGGTCAGAATCATGCAAATGTGCCATGTAATGCTGACATCCAGCCACAGATTCACAATAATCCAGGCACAGGGCCGCATTTGCATATGACAGTTTGTGCTAAGGACTCACTATGGGACAGAATTTTTTTTTCTTAATTGATTTAAAAACGCTATTGGCAAACCACAACCATCCACTTACTTTACTCATGAAGTTTCCGGGCCTGGGTGTGGATCTCGGGCTTCTGTTTTGCAATGGGGCTTCTACATAGATTTAAGTTACTAAAAAATTAACTGACATTAGTAGCTATGATTTTGAAGCTTTCAGTTGTATCTAGCCTAAGAATACAGATACTGGATAGCTTAGTATTAGAGCAAACTCACCCACTAGTGTTTTCTACACTTAAAAACAAAATGCCACCATTTCAGAGATGTTTCAGAACTTTTATAGTACCTTATTACTTTATAAAATACTAGGCAAGACTTGTTCTCATACTTATTAAAGACATCAGATCCAGGAAACAAGCTTTTAATGAAGACTTTTACTTTGCACATGGAGATTGAATCTGAGAAAACATAATCATCCTCATGTAAGAATATTGCTACTGTTGGCCTTTAGTTAGCCAGGTGCCTGCTAGGAGATGTTTTTCTTTCTCAAGAATGTGTTCATAATAACCAATTTATTACCACTGTAGTTTAGCAAAGGAGGTACTTGTTGATAAGACAGAGTCAAAACTAGAAATAATGGTCTACGGGCACTAAAATGTTTTTAGAAATGTTCAGGTCAACTGATAGTAATAGTTTTAATAAATTTTAGCCAGCAAGGCATGACAAAAAGTGTCTATACATAAAATATTTTTGATTTACATTTAATTCTTAAATAAAAACTTTAAAAAGCAGAAACTCAGATGGTAGTATCAATCATTTTTTTAAGAAAATCAGAGCTTGTTATCTGTTATTGCAAGTATGGTAGATTATCTTAAATGAAAAATCTTCTGCAGGAAATTAAAAACGCGTTGTGTTCACATAATAGGTAATTGGAAATTTTCTTTTGGTATTTGATTGAGCACCATAGATATGGAAACAATTCTGAGATGCTAAAATTCAAACTATGACAGATGATAGCTAAAATGCTATGGAAGTTATTATGGTCAATGATCATTAGAAGTGAGGGAAAGAAACTCTACCATGATAGTGAAGTTTCCTAAAGGTTGGGTAGAGAGAAAGAAAATGAACCAAGCCATTAAAATAACTTACAGAACAAGCCAAAAAGCTGACGAATAATCACAAAAATCTTACAGAGGATGTATATTTATTACATGGGTACTAAAGGTTTTTGTCTATTAAGTTTGAAAAATTATAATCTGGAGGTGGCCCTATTTTCTTTTTTTTTTTAATTTTTCCAATTATCATTCCTCTTGGCTTTAATTTCAATAAGGATGATGAATGCTTATACTTACATGAATGACTCTAAAATTATTTCACTCAAGAGGCTAGATATATCTCGTTAGATCTTTTCACTTGGATGATTGATCTAATTAACTCCTTTCTTTGTATTTCACTCAGAATTAGTTTTCCCTTCATACATTTTCATTTTGATAAGGTATCAAGGTATCCACACATTTTTCAGTTATTTTGGATTGAAATCTTGAAAGAATTATGTTAATTACAAGTTCAACTGATTAAGAGTCCCGTTTAACAAAAGAATATTAGATTTTTCTATTTATTTATAAATAGTATTTTATTTAAAAATCTATTGAAAACTAGACAACTATTTGGAAAGAAAATTATACCTACACATACAAAATAAATTTCATGTGTGTTATAAATTTAAATACCTCTTATCCCCCAAAAAGTACTAAAAGGAAGACAGAATTATTTTTATTTTTATGTTTTTGAGACAAGGTCTCTCTATGTAATCCAGGCTAACCTTAAACTTACTATGTAGCCTACACTGTGCTCAAACTCACAGCAATCTTCCTGTTTTAGCCTCCCAAGTGCTGTGATTACAGGGATGTACTATCATGCCTGGCTATTTTTAAAACCTTGAGGCTGAGAAGATCTCCCACATCATGGAACAAACAAATAAAGAAGCTAGGCACATAACAGTACCATTAAAAATTAATATAATTAATATTAAAGAATCAATAGGAATAAATCTCTGGGAGAAACAGACAATGTAAAAATTATTTAAAAATACAAAGGAGAAGCCAGGCATGGTGGGACATGACTATAATCCTAGCACTCAGGAGGCTGAGGCAGGAGACTGTTTGCGAGCTCAAGACCAGCGCAGGCTACAAAGTGAATTCAAGGCCAGCCAGAACTGCGTAGCAAGACCCGGTCTTAAACACACACACACACACACACACACACACACACACACACACACACACACCTTCTATATATATACATGAGAAATCTGAAATCTAGAATTTTTAAAATGCAACTTAAAAGCATTAGAAAATATTATAAAGACTGATACTGCCCAGAGTTGGCAAGAGGATGAAGAAGTGGATTATTCTCAAACCTTATTAGGGGGAATTTATGACTGTGTAAGATTTTGGAGGGCACATAGGTGGGGCGGTGATGTGGACTGTATAATGTGAATAGTAGTTTCTATTAATTATCTACTTATGCCTTCAAAGTTACTAGTTGATATTATATATTCTTAGAAAATCATCCATCTGATCTACATTTTAAAACATATCAATCTGAAGAAGCACAGAGTAACTTTTAAAAACAAACAACAAAAAACACACCAGAATGAAGATCTAGCAGATATTTAAGACAAATAGCATTTAGGTACAGAGAAAATTTAAGGTGTTTTTCCCCCTTTCTCACAGCATACAAACTTGTACTTCTCAACTTTTTGGCAAAAACTAGAAACTAGTGGTAGGGAAATGAAATAGAACTTCCATGGTCGTACATACCGCACTCTGGGAGGTAGAAGACCATCTCAAAATTAAAAAATAAAACACTTTGGGTATGTAGCTCAGTGTGAAGGCCCTGGGTTCAATCCCCAGTACCTTCTTCTGAAAATAAAACAGCACAATACAGAACAAAAATTTTGTGGCTAAACTTTTCTGTATTACTAATGTTGATATCTTTTTATTTCCTTGGTAAGAATAATATGAAATTGGTCTACTATTCTTTTGAAAGAACCAAATTTTGGCTATACTAATTACTATTGGATGCAGATTTATTAATTTATGCACACAATGTATTCATTTTTATTTTTTAGTGTTTTCTAGACTAACATGCTTAATTTTACCATATTCTAGTGGATCTTATTCAGTTTAAGTATCACTGAAAGCTACAAACTTCCCTCTAAATAGATCTAGCCATAAATTTTGATTTGCTCATATTATTCTTAAATGAAAGTTTTATAATTTGTAATTTGTTTTTAGTTCTACAACTCACAAGCTACTTATGGTTTTAAAATTTCATGTAATTAAAAATTACAGTGATAATTTCAGTTTTACTGTACTGTTAGAGAATATGAGTTTACTTGTAAAATTCCTACTTTTAGGGTTTATCAACATTTTGCCTTCTGTGCAATTAATTTCTGTATATATTTTATATATACGTATTTGGAACAACTGTGTTATTGGGTTTGGGGAATGAAGTTTTATACAGATATTTTAATGAAGCACATTAATACTCATTAAAATCTTTCACATTTTTCATCTACGATATATGCTAAAATGTGGAAAAAGTATTAAAGTACTTAATTGTTACTGTACTTTTGTCATATTCCATTATGTTTATGAATAACAAATACTCTGTGGTTGAAAGCAGAGCCAAGACTAAAGATCTTGCTTTCCTCAGAAACTACAGTGAGGAAATACTCAAGACAAATAGCATCTGGTTAAAAAGAAAAAAATCTTCCCACATTATAGAAATTTGTATTTCTCATGAATTGACAAAAACCAGAAATTACTGGCAGAGAAGTGGAAAGGGAAATTTTCATGTGTTTCTGACAGGAATAGAGACTGGGAAAAAGTTTGGTAGTAATGTGAGAAATTGAGTATAACCCAAGAATTCCAATTCTGGTATACATACTAAAGACAGTCTCACATAGGTCTATAAAGGTTCAGATATGGACAAAGATTAGTAATGCTGTTTTGTTGTGCTGGGGTAGACAGCAACCTGGGTTTCTATCACAGGAAAAATTAATGAACAAACTATTAGATAGGCCATGAAGTATTATGTAACAATTATAAATTTGGGCTAGATGTACTTACAGCAACATAGATGATCCTGAACATACAAAGCTGAGTATAAGAAAAATGATACGCTTTTTATATAAATTAAAGATAAGCATACACACATGAAAGTAATATTTTAACTCCTGAAAAGCAAATGATATTTACATAAAAGGACCAGTTTATCTGTCCTTTTATTCCAGAAGAGGAATGAGAATGGGATTTGCGGACAAAATTTTAAAAACAGAAGCTATGAATCAAAGACCACATTTATCTCAAACCTCACCTCTTGAAGTTAAAAGAAATTTTACTTTACTCTGGTAGAGAAGCTATTATACTTCACTAATCATTTTCTTTCACTAAACTCTTACGAGGAATCATTATGAGATTAGTGTTTCAAAATGGTACTGTAGGCAGAAATACAAATCAATGAAAGCTTGAAAATACATCTTCCCCACTGTTACGGACTGTATCTAGATGTCCTCCCAAAGCTTCATGAGGCCATAGATGGGGCTTTTCAGAGATGGCAAAATCTAGGGTGTGTGACGCTGGGATTAAGGATTAATTCTGGGATTGATTCATGTTGCGATGCTAGGATTAAGGCTGCCCAATCCTGGATGTGAGTGGCACCCACCCTAACAGTTGGTAGCCTAGATAGGCTGTAAGGGACAGAAGTTACTTCTTGTCACTTGCTGCTTTTGCTCTCATCTGCCTGCCATGAATTGTGGTTCTCCTTTGTAATGTCCCTCTGCTATACCACTCTGCTTGGGAGCCAGTTGATTATGGACTGAAACCCTATAAAAACTATGAGCTGAAATAAACTTTTTCCCCCTCTAACTTTGTGTGTCAGGTATTTTTGCAACAAGAAAAAAGTTAACTAGGACATCTACTGATTTTCCTATTAATGCTGATGGAAAACAACACTTACAGTTTATTATAAAATATAATTGATAACAGTTCTCAAACACCTCAGTGAAGGAAAGAATAGTCTTTGCAACAAATAATATTGACATGCAAAAGAATAAAGCTATATCCTCCTACCTTACACCACATACAGAAATCCCTCCTATCTCACATCACATACAGAAATAAATTAAAAAATGATCACAGACCTAAACATAAGATCTAAAATTATAGACCTCTTGAGTTAGGCAACAGTTTGATATGAAACAAAAAACAGAAGTAACAAAAAAGTACAAAAATTGGACTTGACTGTCAAAATTTAAAACTGTATTACAAAACATCAAGAGTGTGAGACAACCTAAAGAATGAAAAAGAAATATTTGTAAATCATATTCCTAATAAAAATTTGTATTAAACATATATAAAAAGCTTATACAACTCAGTAGGAAAATTACCAAAAAAGCCAAACTAAAAATAAGCCAAAGGATACTCTGATTTCTCTTCATATCATATGAATCTTTCCTCTTTTACTAAAAATATGCAAAACATTAGAATTTTTTTCAGAGAAGATAAACAAATGGCCAACAGGCACTGGTGCTCAACATTACCAGTCATCCAGTCATTATATAAGTGCAAACTAAAACCAAAGTGAGATGTTGCTTAGTACTCAGCGCTGGTTTTAGTCAAAGAACAGTAACAATTACTAATAAGAATATAGGGAAACTGGAGTATTTATATTATATTGACCTAGTAGGAACATAAAATGGAAAGGGCACTTTGGAAAAAAGACTAGCAGTCTTGTTCAAAATTAGAGAGCTACTATATGATTTGGCAATTCTATTCCTAGGTATTATTCCCAAGAGAATCCAAAAAAAAGTGTTCACACAAAAACTGTACTTTGTTTTATATCAACATTATTCATGAAAGTGAAAAAAAAATAGAAACAACCCAAATGTCCATTAACTCATGAATGTATAACAAGATGAGCAGCCACTAAATGGATTTTATGGAGCCATAACATGCAACAAATTGCTGGTATGTGATACACATGGATGAACCTTGAAAATAGTATGTTAAAGAAGGCACACACATCATGCAATTCCATTTCAAATAAATAAATAATCAAGTTTCATACATCATGTAGCATGGAAACTAAGGTGGTTGAGGCCAAGTGTGCATGATAAGAATGTAATGTCTCGGGAAACTACAGAAACTAGTGGAGTTTGCATCCTCTTGTAGGCTGCTCATCCATGAACTAAAACAGGAAAAAGATGGTAGAGTTTTAAGAAAGTGTCTGTTATGCTGCAGGTATGACAATAAGGAATAGAAAATATTGTAGAAGAGAAACATAACTCAATTTGAGAGTCACCAGCAAAAATACTGGAGCAGAGACCCCAAGGGGTAGTGGAGTGTCTTTTTCCTATTTAAAAAAAAAAAGCCTGGTAAAACTGTTAAAACCAACCTTATCAAAAATATGAAAGGTAGTTTGCTTCTAAGGAATTGGGTGTTTCCACCTGCTTGTTTTCTAAGAACTGACACAAAAGTCCTATCTTTGTTTTACCTAACAAAATAAGTTGAGATAAATAATAGTTATGCTGAAACCTGGAGAAAACACAGTGAGAATCCTTGGAGCACAGGGCTTTGAAAATTTCTTGGCTATACCAAACAAACCATAAAGTACATTCCCAGAGCAACATGCGTGCTAAGACCTAAAGAGACAATAAACTTCCACTACTGGCTCATCTTTAAGCTCTGTGTAAGCAGGGGTGAAGCTAACAGAGTTGTAAGCAATCTGGCTAAGCACTGAAGGAGTTCCCCAACAATGACCACAAAATGCAAAAACCTGGAGTATATTTTTGTTTATGCTTTTTCTGGCTCCAGATATCTATAAAGTATTCTTTGATCTAGAAATGTCACTAAACTGCTAATAATTTTAATTTATAACAAGCAGTAACTATAAACCCTAGACAGGAGGAACCTAATGCCCACAATTATCACATTACTATATTCAAAATGTCAAGTTTTCAAGAGAGAATGGCCAGTTCTAGGGGCTGAGATCCAGAGCAGCACTGAGGAAGGAAACAGAAATTGCCTCATAAAAAGCATAGACATTGAATTCAGTAGATAAAGACTTTAAGTCAACTAACCCTAAGTCAACTATGTTAATGTGTTCAAATAGCTACAAGAATCTAAAGATAAACTACTAAAGGAAACAAGAATATCTCAGCAAACAGAAAATAGTAGTAAAAAATCAAATTAAACAGAAGTTATACGGCTTAAATTCCAATGCTGCGGATTAAACCAAGGGCCTCACACACTGTAGTTTTTAGAAACTAATTAGCAAAATATATTTATGAAGGAAATTCACAAAGCAGTTCAACAGATTTGATGTGAAAGAAGAAAAATAAACTGAGCCAAAGAAATCTCTGAATAAAAGAGGCCAAAAATTTGAAGAAATAATAGCTGAAACTCACAAAAGATATGAATCTAAGCAGTCCAAAGAACCCTTAATAGAATAAACATTATAAACAAACTCTCAAAAAACTAAATACAGAGATATTAATAGTAGTAAGAGCATTAAGCATCATGGTCTTATATACCTAATGATCAAAGAAAAAAATAAGAGGAAATTTAAAAATAATTTCAAATAAAGGAAAAACAAAACATACCAAAACACAGGATACTGTGAAGGTAAAGCTCAGGAAAACATTTATGTTTGTGAAAGCAATGCTCAGAGGGACAAGGTACAAAAAGAATAATCTCAAATCAATAACCTAACTTTAAGCTCTAAGGAATTAGAAAAAAGAAACTAAACCACACAAGTAAAGGAAATAATGAAGACTACAGTTGAATTAAAAAACAAAAACACAGAAACAACAAAGATGGACAAATTTCAAGAAATATATTATGTGCCAACTGTTAGGTCTTGTATTTAGATGTCCCCCCAAATAATGTAGTTATAGGTGGGGCTTTTCAGAGGTTGGGGGATCTAGGGTGATTACTAAATTAGTCTGCTGATTGACTTGGCATAGTTAGAGTATCATTGCTTGTTGCTTGCTGTCTTCTACCAGTCCTACTTTGATATGGACTGTTTCTCTATGATGCCTCTCTGCCATGCCATCCTGCCTTGGAGCCAGCTGACTATGGGCTGAAACCTCCACAAACCTCCAAATAAACCTTCCCTCCTTTAACTCTGGGTGTCAGGTATTTTGTCTTACCAAGGAAAAAAGTAGCTAAGATACAAATTCACTCAAGAAGCAACAGAAAATCTGAATAGATTTAAAATAAGATATTAAATCAGTTGTGGAAAAATTTTCCAAAAGAAAAGCACATGCTTAATGGTGGCACTGGTGAATTTTATCAAACATTTTAAAAAATTAGCATCAAATGTTAATACTGGTCCTTTTCAAACTCATCATAAAAAAAAAAAAAACAAAAACAGAACAGAAACTTACTCTGTGAGACCAGGATTATTCTGATAAGAAGAAAACTACTAATATCCTTTATGAATAGAGATGCAATAGCCCTTTTCAAAATTCCAGCAAACCAAGTCTAGCAGCATAGGAAAAGGACTATCTAACATGATTAAGTGGGGTTTATTCCAGGAATGAAAAATTGGTTATATACACCATATTACTAGAAAAAAGGGAGGAAACCCTAGACAACCAATTCAATAGATGCTCCAAAGCATTTGATAAAAATTAAATTCCTTTAAAAAACATTCATCCAATTAGAAAAAATCAAACTCAAGACAAATGTCATATGTTAAAATCTATAGCTGACATTATTCTCAATGGTAAAAACAAAGTGTTTTCCCTCAGAATACCTGTTTTTGCCATTTCTATGCAATACTATACTGGAAGTTCTGGACAGAGTATTTAGAAAAGAAAAATAAATAAGCATTCAAATTAGAAAAAAAACAAGACTATATTTGTAGGTCATGTGATTTTATATGTAGAAAACTCTAAAGAACCCAATAAGGACACATGTATTTCTATACACACGCAATAAACAATCTAAAATGAAATTAGCAAAGCAACTGCACTTGCAATCACAGCAGAACAAAGTAAAATATTAAATGCAATTCATATAAAACCTCGAGACTCCCAACAGCCAAAACAATTCTGAAAAAAGAACACTTCCTGCTTTCAAAATCTATTACGAAGATATAGTAAATCAAAACGGTATGATATTAACATAAAGGCCAACATAAAGAACAATAGAATAGAATACAGAGCCCATATATGGACATGCATATGGTTAAACAATTTTTTTTAATCTTTTTTTTTTCTTTTTCCTTTTTATCGGTACCAGGAATCGAACTCAGGACTGCCTGCTTGCAAGGCAGGCACTTATGCCGCTGAGCTAAATCCCCAGCCCCGGTTAAACAATTTTCAATGAGAGTACCAAAAAACACTGAATAGGGAAAAGACAATCTTTTAACAAACGAAGTTGTATGCATTGGATATCCACATGCAAAAGAAAGAGGGTAAACCCTCATCTTAAACCGTATATAAAACTTAACTCAAAAGATCTAAATTAGATCTAAAGATCTAAATGAAAAAGCTAAACTTTAAAACTCTTAGAAAACACAAATAAAAGCCTTTATGACACTAGATTTGGTGGTGACTTCTTGAATATAACTCCAAAAGCACAGGCAACAAAAAACAGTTAAGTTGAGCTATATCAAAATAAAAAACTTGGAATATAGCATGAGGAGCCCCGAACAGAGAGAGGGGAATTATCTTGTCCCAAGAAAAAATTAAGGAGAGAAAAACCAAACACACAGCTGGCTGTGCCACCCTGCAGCCCTGAGCACCTCTGGGCCACCCTATGTGCAACTAGACAGGCCATCAGTGCGCTGCAGCCCTCCAGCTGCTGCCTATGACACTGTTGCCGCAGACCCACCAGAGGTTAGGGGAGCAGAGCGACTGGGCATCCACCTGCTTCCCCACCCCTGCCACCACTGCTGCCACTGCCTCCCCGGATCTGGGCCGCTTTCCCGGGGGAGACAAGGAGGGTGCATTGCGGCATCACAGGTGTGGGACCAGATCACTGCCTTCGCCCTTGCTGCTTGCGTGAGCACCAGAGCCTGTGACGTCGGTGCTTGAACAGGCCTCCGAGGTCCACGGGGTGGATTGGATAAGTGTGTTTTCGCTGCCACCAGGCCCCCATGGCCAGAGCCCCATAGAGCCACCACTGTGAACGGAGCCCAGAGAATCTGCTTCTGAAAACATCTCCTCAGACAATAATCAAAAATACAGACCAGAACTTTCTGGCTTCCTGCCATGCTCGACCAGCTTTGGGGAATTGGGCCTGCCTGCCTGCAGCCTGAACTTTGGACTGGGCGGCCTGGGGTGAGTGTCCCCGCATCATCCTGAGACCCTGGGAGGGAGATTAAGATACTTCAGATAACAACAAATTGGGGAGGGCAGCAAAACCCCAGTCAGCACGCTTCAGAAAGACCCTAAGCAATACGGAAAGGGCCAGGGCCAGAGACCCCCAGGACACACCTGTCTGAAAGAAACCAGAAACATGACGAGACAGCAAAAAAAAAAAAAAAAAAAACAAACCCTCCAGCCACTAATCCTGGGACAATAAACCCAGGAGAGGTAAATACAGGAGAGAACCAGTGCAGTAATCATGCAATATTAGACACAGCATCAGTGGACATAAAGAAATACCTTCATGACCTCATAAACGAATTTAAAACTGTACTTCTGATCCAAGTGAGGCAAGATATAAAAAGATTAATTAAAGAAATGATAAGCCCCTCCCCAAGAGAACATAGATGGAAGAACGGAGGAACTCAGAAAAGGAAGAGAAACCTTTGATGAAGAATATAAACAAAATCTAGAATACATGAAACAGATCCAAAGAGATTACCAGGAAACTAAAAACTCCATTGAAAGCAGGCAAAATGAAGCCCACTGAGAGCCTGGCTGCTTTGGCACAAACACCTCTGCCACCTCCCTGACATGAATCAATGCTAGGCCATGCAGGAGAATTTTGTGTGATGTGTATAATGCAGGCACATAGGGCCAGGCCAGTTCAGAGATTGTAGCAGCTGCAGCTGGGAGCTCCGCCCAGCCTGCGGGAACTTTATCCCTGACTTGGGGGACCAGACCCGCTCCCCACCGGACCAGAGACCAGGCCGGAAGGGTGAGAGTAACAGCGGCTGCTGGGAGCTCCGCCCAGCCTGCAGGAACTCTCGCCCTACCTGGGAACCCAGGCTGGTTCCCCACCCGACCCAGGGACCAGGCCAGATCAGAGACTGTGGCAGCGGCGGCTGGGAGCTCCGCCCAGCTTGAGGAGACACTCTTCCTGGCCTGAGGAGGAGGCCATAGTTCCCTGCTGGGTCCAGTGAGTGGGGCCATGGCAGAGTACCCCATCCCAGGCTGGTGGATCTCTCTCCCACACCTGGAACAACACTTGAAGCTCCCAAATACAGGAAAATGACAAAACGAAAGTCCAAAATGCAATCTCAAACATTCAGCCCATCCCAAGAAAGCCCAGGAGCCATGTGCATAGAAGCAATCACATGCCACATAACTGAAATACCTGAAATAATGGTAACTGAAATAAAGAAGCAAGTATGGGAAGTCTTAAAGGAATTCAAACTAGAAATATTCTCTCAGATGAAAGAAGAACTGATAAAAGAAATAAAGCAGATGCTAAACATAGCTAAAGAAGAGGCAGTTAAAAAATTAGAGGAACTAAACAAAAAGATAGAATCCCTGGATGCACAATATAAGAAACAAACAGAATACATAAAACAGATGCAAAGAGATATACAGGAAATCAAAAACTCCATTGAAAGTTGTAAAAACCGCCTCAATGAATGTGAAGATAGAATCTCAGACCTCGAAGACAAGATTGCAACAAGTGAACAGGAAAGAAAAGATCTTTTAAAAATAACAAGAAATCAGGAAATAACAATTCAACACCTATAGGATGATGCAAAGAGAAACAACATAAGGTTGATAGGGATGGATGAAAAAGAAGGGGACAACATAAAGGATGTCAGGAGGGTATTTAGAGAAGTAATAGCTGAAAATTTCCCCAAACATGAGATTGGAAACTGATATCAAGATCAAAGAAGCATATAGATCTCCAAATAGTCACAACCAAAATAAAGCTACACCCAGACATATAATAATGACCATCTCAGAAATTGAACAAAAGAATAGAATATTAAAGGCTGTCAGAGAGAAAAGACAGATCACCTATAAAGGAAAACCTATCAGAATTACAGCAGACTTCTCAGCACAAACAATAAAGTCAAGAAGAGCATGGAGTGATGTATTTCAGATCCTAAAGGAAAATGATTTCCAACCTAGGCTGATGTACCCCGCAAAACTGTCCTTCAAATTTGATGGAGAAATAAGATACTTCCATGACAAAGATCAGCTGAAAAACTTCATGATCACCAAGCCAACCCTGCAAGGAATACTGAAAGAAAGCCTAGATACATTTAGGAAAAACCCACTAAACAAAGCAGACAGTTGAACAGAGTAGGAAGATAAACATGCAACAGCAGAAAGATAATATGTCAACAATAAACCAATTTATAACAGTTCTTACTATTAATGTAGATGGTCTCAATACACCAATTAAAAGAAACAGACTGGCAGAATGGATCAAGAAACAAAATCCAACCATATGCTGTCTATAAGAAACCCACCTAACTCAAAAGGATACTCACAGACTCAAAGTCAAAGGATGGAAAACAACACTCCATGCAACAGGAACCTAAAAAAAAGCGGAGGTAGCTATTCTGTTTGCAGACAAAGTCAACTTCAAGCCAATAATGATTAGAAAGGATAAAAAAGGTCACTACATACTGGTTAGGGGAAAACTCCAAGAGGAAGAAGTAACTATCTTAAATATATATGCACCAAACTCCAGAGCACCCAGTTATATAAAACAAGTACTAACAGAAATGAAAAACCAAAACAGCAGTAACACAATTTTGACAGGAGATCTTAACACACCATTGACACCAATGGACAGATCAACCAAACAGAAAATCAACAAAGAAATAAAAGAACTGAATTGTACCTGTAAACAAATGGACTTAATAGACATATACAGAGTATTCCACCCAACAACAACAGAATACACATTCTTCTCAGCAGTAAATGGGTCATTCTCTAAAACAGACCATACATTAACTCACAGAACATATTTAAATAAATGCAAAAGAGTTGAAATTATCCCTTGCATGCTATCAGACCATAGCGCCATGAAATTAGTAATTAACAATAAAATATACTGCAAAAATCCCACAAACACGTGGAAACTGAATAACATTACTGAGTAATCAGTGGGTCACAGAAGAAATTTAAAAAGAAATTAAGCAATATCTACAAACAAATGAAAATACAGATACAACTTACCAGAATCTATGGGATGTAATGAAAGCCGTCCTCAGAGGAAAATTTATTGCACTGAGCTCCCACATCAGGAAAACAGAACAAATACAAATAAACAACATGATGCTACACATCAAACAGCTAGAAAAAGAAAAGCAAGTCAAGCCCAAAGCCAAAAGAAGAGAGGAAATTATAAAAATCAGAGCAGAAATCAACGCAATAGAGACTAAGAAAACAATCCAAAGAATCAATGAATCAAAAAGTTGGTTCTTTGAAAAAAAAAAAAATCAATAAGCCCCTAGCCAACCTTATTTAAAAAAGGGAAGAGCTCAAATCCATGCAATAAGAAATGAAAAAGGTGTAGTCACTACAGACTCAATACAAATACAGAAGATCATCAACACCTATTTCGAAAACCTCTACTCTCAAAGGTTTGATAACATAGAAGAAATAGATTATTAGAAACATATGAAGTACCAAAGCTAGATCAAGAGGATATAAAACTGCTGAATAACCCAATCTCTATCAATGAAATTGAACATGTAATTAATTCCTTACCTACAAAGAAGAGCCCAGGCCCAGACGGATTCACTGCAGAATTCTACAAGAAATACAAACAAGACCTAATACCGACACTCCTCAAACTCTTCAATGAAATTGAAAGGGAAGCAATCCTTCCCAAGTCATTCCTGGAAGCAAATATTACTCTAGTACCAAAACCTGGGAAAGACCCAACCAAAAAAGAGAACTACAGACCAATCTCCCTAATGAACACAGATGCAAAAATCCTCAATAAAATATTGGCAAATAGGATGCAGCACATCATCAAGAAGATTATACACCATGACCAAGTGGGATTCATCCCAGGCATGCAGGGATGGTTCAACATATGTAAATCAATAAATGTAATCCACCATATCAATAAAGCCAAAAGAATCACATGATCATTTCCATAGATGCAGAAAAAGCCTTCGATAAAATCCAACATTCACTCATAAGAACTTCACAGAAAATTGCAATAGATGGTCTTTACCTCAATATAATAAAGGCTGTCTATGACAAATCAGCAGCCAGTATCATACTAAATGGCCAAAAATTGAAAGCCTTTACTTTAAAATCAGGCACAAGGATATCCTTTATCACCTCTCCTATTTAATATAGTACTGGAAGTACTAGCCAGAGCAATTAGACAAGAGAGAAAAATAAAAGGGGTAAAGATAGGAAAAGAAGAAGTTAAATAGTCATTATTTGCAGATGACATGATACTCTACATAGAAGACCCCCTAAATTCCATTGAAAGACTCGTAGATATAATAAATAAATTCAGTAATGTAGCTGGGTACAAAATCAATACTCAGAAATCAATAGCATTCTTATACACTAACAACAAAATCACAGAGAGAGAAATAAGAGAAGCCACACTCTTCACACTAGCAAGCAAAAAAAAATGAAATATTTAGGAATTACTCTTACGAAAGAAGTGAAAGACCTATACAGGGAAAATTATAATACACTGAAGGAAGAAATTGAAGATGATCTCAGAAAATGGAAAGACATCCCATGTTCATGGATAGGAAGAATAAACATTGTGAAAATGGCCATTCTCCCAAAACTGTTATACAGATTCAATGCAATCCCAATAAAAATACCATCAACATACCTTATAGATCTAGAGAAATCACTCCTAAGGTTCACCTGGAACCAGAAGAGACCTAGAATATCACAGGCAATTCTAAGCAACAAAGGCAAGGCAGGAGGCATCACAATCCCTGACTTGAAGTTATACTACAAAGCAACAGTAGTAAAATCAACATGGTACTGGAATCAAAACAGAGCAGAGGATCAATGGAATAGATTAGAAGATACAACCACAACTACAAACACACTCAACCACCTTATCTTCGAGAAAGGAGCCAAGCAGGTTCACTGGAAAAACGACAGTCTTTTTAATAAATGGTGTTGGAAAAACTGGCTCTCCATTTGCCAAAAACTAAAACTCGACCCAAGCCTATCACCATGTACTAAATTAAAATCTAAATGGGTCAAAGATCTGAATATTAAAACAGAAACACTAAATCTATTGGAAGACAAATTAGGTAGAAACATTGAAGACATAGGGGTAGGTAGAGAATTCATGAACAGGACTCAAACCGCATGGGAAATACTTCCCAGAATCAATAACTGGGACCACCTCTCATTAAAAAGTTTCTGTAAGTCAAAAAAAATCTCCAGCATAGTGAAAAGAAAACCCACAAATTGGGAAAAGATCTTAGTGAACTTCTCCTCAGACAAAGGACTTTTGTCTAAAATATATAAAGAATTAAAAAAAAAATCAGACCCCCAAAATTCAAAGACCCAATCCAAAAATGGGCATCTGAGATGAATACACGCTTCTCAGAGGAAGAAATACAAATGGCAAATAAATACATGAAAAAATGTTCATCGTCGTTGGTTATTAGGGAGATGCAAATTAAAACCACACTGAGATTCCATCTCACTCCTGAAAGGATGGCCAGGATCAAGAAAACCAACAACAACAAGTGTTGGAGAGGCTGTGGAAAAAAGGAACTCTCCTACACTGTTGGTGGGAGTGTAGACTGGTACAACCTTTGTGGAGGTCAGTCTGGAGATTTCTCAAAAAGCTGGGATTGGAAGTCCCATTTGTTCCAGCTATTCTACTTCTAGGCATCTTCCCAGAAGAACTCAAAGCATCATACCACAGTGATATATGCGCACCTATGTTTATAGCAGCACAATTTGTAATTGCCAGATCTTGGAAACAACCCAAATGTCCATCAACTGAGGAATGGATAAAAAAGCTGTGGTATTTCTATACAACGGAGTACTACTCAGCTATAAAGAAGGATCACATTGAGGTATTTATCAATAAATGGGCGCAGCTTGAAACCATACTCATAAGTGAACTAAATCAAACTCGCATCTGTGAACACCAAATAGTTTCCCTAGTGAAGGAAATGATTCAAATATATAAAAGTACGTGATAACCATGATTCCCCATTATGTGGCCTTGAAGCCTTATAAAATTTTCACTCATTAATTGGAATGGCTTTATTCTGGGCTGTTTGATATTATGGCCTGTGATGCAATGAACAGCTAGTTTGAAGAAAATAAGACATAATAATAGCAGTGCTGATTTAATACCATCTTGCCTTAAAGCTGCACCAAACTATGGCTCTTCTGTCTCCATTGATTTTATCATGTTGTAACTTGCTGGATTCTATCGTATGTGGTAGTATAAACAAAAATTGTTATAGGCAAAGAGATAATATAGAAACCATTGATCATTTTTTTCTCTGTTAGCTCGTTCTAAATACTCTACAATGCTTTCATCCACTTGAATGGTGTTACACAGTCTTGATATGTTTGACTTGTACCCTTACACTGTTTTGTTTTGTTCTGCTTTTTCTCTTTTTCCTTTTAAATAAAATTTTAAAAGAAAGAAAGAAAGAAAGAAAGCAGGCAAAATGCCTTGACAGAAACTGAAGTTAGCCTTTTGAAACTTGGAGAGAGATTTATGGTGTGTGATCGTGAAAGAAAAGATCTCTTAAAAATAACAAGGAACCAGGAAGAAACAATTCAAAGCCTAGAAGACGACAACAGGATTTATAACTTAAGAATAAAAAAATGTGAGCAGGAATAACCACAAATGAATTACAAAGACTATTCACAGATGAAATTGAGGAAAACTTCCCAAGCATAGGAAAAAGAAATGATATCCAGATAAATGAGGCATACAGAACTCCAGCCA
Source organism: Cavia porcellus (assembly GCF_034190915.1). Classification (NCBI taxonomy): domain Eukaryota; kingdom Metazoa; phylum Chordata; class Mammalia; order Rodentia; family Caviidae; genus Cavia; species Cavia porcellus. The sequence goes on along the minus strand of NW_026947501.1, from coordinate 27,312,612 downwards.
CCTACAACCAAAACAGATTTACACCCATATAATAATAAAGATTCCAGATATCTACAAGAACAGAATATTAAATGCAGCCAGAGAAAAGATTACCTACAACAGAAAAATTATCAAAATAACACAACAGAAAAATTATCAAAATAACGACAGACTTATCAACACAAACTCTCAAATTGAGAAGAGCCTAGGGGGAAATAGTCCAAGCCCTGAAAGAAAATACCCTCTAAACAAGACTGATGTACCCAGAAAAACTCTCTCTCAAAATTAATGGAGAAACAAGATATTTCCAAGACAAGGAGGAACTGTGAGAGTTCATGGCCACCAACCCAACACTACAAAAAATACTGAAGGACATTCCAGAGAGAGAGGGAGGAAAAAATACCAGGATTCCAGCAACAGTGAGAGGCCTCAATGAACAGGGCAGACAGTGGAATGAAGGAGTAAAGTGGACAAATAATAGCAGAAGAATAAAAAAGCAGAAATGAGGCACAGACGGTAAGCTGTAATCTTTAATATAGATAGCCCTGATACACTAACTAAAAAGAAACACAGGCAGAGTAGATTAGGAGGCAGGAACCATCAAGATGCTCTGAATAGGAAATACACTCAACCTAAAAGAGGGTTAATAAACAGAGTCAAAGATGAGAAAACAATGCTATATGTGACAGGAAACCAGAGAGAAATAGGGACAATTTGTCCAGCAGCCGCAGATAGACTGGAAAGCTATGACACTTTTGGGCAGTGTAGAACTACACAGCTGGAAGAAAGGAAAACCTTGTGACTTTAGTAAGTAAAGTAGTACAGCTCAAGATCAAGCTCAGGGGTAAGTTTTAGCAATACTCAGATAACAGGTTGGCCCCCTAATCTAAACACTAAAAGAGCTAGTGGTCCCAAAATATATAAAGCACCATGAGAAAGGGAAAGGGGGAGAATTGTCTAAAAAAGGAAGGTAGAGGACATTGTTAATAGTGTATCAGGATTTAAAAGTCACAGTAGTCTTATTGCTCTGTTCAGTGTGATTATATTTTGTTCCAGTCTGTCTACTCATATTAGATTTGAAGGCACAGACAGCTAACCCCAAAATAGCAGATTGGACCACGGTAACTATCCTTAATTTCCTATTAACTTACACTGAAACCCTGCATTACTTACATTGTCTTACTATGACTTATCTTATTTGAAGCTGGTTTGTTAGACCGCTGTTTAGCCTCTACTGATTTTATTCGAATTTGGTATGCTTGATAGTATCAAGTCTAAGAGTAGAGGCAACTACTCTGAAGATGACAAGATGTAAAAGATATCCACTCTGGTTTTGATTATTAATTGCTCTCAAGTCCTACAATGTCTTCAAAGTTGTGTTTTTATTAAAATAACTATGTAATGTTAATGCTCAATTATATTATGCCTGATGATGTGGACAATTCTATTGAAATTAACAAGAGAAAGCATAGTAACTATGGTAGATCACCTAATATTGTGGTCCTATATGTCTTTTTCATTTCTTGTTTTTCTAGGAATTTATTTTGTCTTGTTTTGATCTGTTTTTCTCTATAATACAGAAAGGATAGGTATACATGTAGAGATTCACACATGGGAAGAATTTCTAAACTATTTACAGGAACAGATTATATAATACACAATGTAATGAACAGATACTCTGAAGAAGAGACACTAAGAAACCCAATGCCAATTCTGTAGCATTATTATATAAAATCTAGCAATACTATCATTCACTGTTCAGAGTAATATTAGTCTAGTCTCTTATGTTCAATTTCAGCAATACGTAAAGATAAAGACAACTACTACAAAGAAACTGAGACACATTATGGTTGTCATTATTGACTTCCACAAAATCAGGTCTCAAAGCCCTAAAAAGCCTTCATCATCCTGTAATGATTTGTTCTATAATGTTCAGTATATATTCAATGTGTGTGAAAACGGGGACAACTATTTGGAAGAAAACTAGAGAAAATAAGATAGACAGTGAAGATCTCCAGTGGACATGCTTTGAAATCTGTGTTTCTTTAAACTGTTTCCTTATAAATTGTTTTGTTCTATTTAATCTTACTCTCTTTAAGATAAAAAACAAGTGTGTAGGACTGATAACCATATTACTAAGTTCTTGTTGGATCGTTGAACAGAACTGTTTGCAGTGTCATTATTTGAATATCACTTTGTATGCTTTAATTTTGTAACTCGAGCAACTATTTCTAAGATGATGATATGTAACTTATCAACTGATTTCTTACTGTTTATTTTTCTGAAATTCTGTATTGTTTCTACCCTTTTTTTTTTCCTTTCTCTTTAAATAAAAAAAAAAACTTCTTTAAGTCAAAGAGGACAATTAAAATGATAGTATGAAATGCAATCTATGGAGTGCTAAAATATATATGTAGATCACATATCAGAAGAGGTTGATATCCAGAATATATAGAAAATTCCTACAACTCAGCTAACTAAAACCCAATAGCCAGATTCATAAAGGTTAAAGAATTTAAAAAGACATTTCTCCAAAGATATACAAATGGCTAATATGCACATAAGAAACAATTCAACATGACTAACTGCTGCAGAAATACAAACCAAAACTAAAATGAGACACTATCTGACACCAAATAGTATGGCCACTATGGGGGGTCGGGGAAGAGTGGAAGTAATTGTTGGCAAAGATGTGGTGAGACTGAAATCCTATGAATTGCTAGTGAGAATCTAAAGCAAAACAGCTACAGGGATGGGATAGGATGTAAAAAATGTGGAAAAGGGAAAGAAGCCTAATATAAAGATCACATACTACATGAAACAGTCAAATACTGAGAAACAAAAAATAGATTATTGGTTTCCAAAGGCTGGTTGGAAGGGGAAAGGAGGAGTCATTGCTTAAGGGATACTGTTTTCCACTGAGATAATGAAGAATTTCTGGAACTAAATAGTGGTGATGGCTATAAAACCTTACAAATATATGTAATGACACTTAAGTATTTACATTAAAGCCATAAATTTTATGCTGTGTATTTTATCTGTCACACACACACACTCTCTTCTACTCTGATCTTTTGCCTTTGTGTCTGTTATTTTTAGGTCTTCATTACTTAAAAATTTTCATAATAACATATGAAATCACTGACATTTAATACCTACCAAAAGCTCTATTATGAGAAAGACTATTTATGCTAAACTGCATATCTCATATCTCTTTTTATCTAGATCAGTGCTCTCCAAATTTTTTGATCATTCATTCCTACTGACAAAATATTTTTAGTATAAATTGCCAAAATAGATATGTTTATAAATTAGGTGAATAGTATGCTTATACATTATAAAATATGCAAAAATAAATTTTAAAAGGTTGAATAAAATGAATATTAATTCTAGTATTTTCTTTTCATACTCTAATCCACAATGCATTTATCTTAGAAGAGCACTTCGCTGGGGGGGGGGGTACTCTAAATTTTGTTCGGGTAAAGCAATGATCTGCATTTGTTTATCCCTTGAGACTGGCCTTCACTAACTTTCTAATCTAAGGCATTGTTATGGAATCAGTTAAATGAGGCTGTGGGAGACTGCTACATGGTGATGTAAAGACAAATGAGACAATATCCCTTAGGCTCCTGTATCAGAAGTATGTGATGCTCTTGAAAATTTGGTTTCCTTTTTTACAATACAATAATTACAAAATACTAGTAACATTATGTGCTAAAACAGAATACCATATTTGTAGCTAATTTCTAGTATATACACCTACCAGGTATATTCATGTCCTTTCTGGTTTTAATGTATCTTTCTATGACTCACAGTTCTTTATTTAAATATTATATCATAGTTCATCCCAGGTTTAACTTTTACCGATTGTTCATTCACTTTTTTAAAAAATCATATTGTTCTGTTTGTGTGTGTTTAAAAGCACCTGAAATATTTCTTGAAAGACAGGAGGAAAGAAAAACAAACAAAAACCAGGAAATATAGTTAGAATAGAGATTATTCTAAACTAGGCTCCCCCATGTCAGGGGTGTATTTTGCAGATTCTGATGCATCTAGCAGCAAAGCCCTTAGTTCAAAGGGTAATCAGTAAGTAAGTGTTGATGAAAAGAATGACAACTCACAATAGCACTGTACTATACTTTCTCACTCTTTTCCAGTTGGTAAGAATGTTATATTAAGGAAAGGGCAAGGGAGCTTTTTTTTTTTTCACCTGTGTGCAGAGCTGAACTAAAAAGTCCGTTTAAAAAAGCAGTCACATTGCCAGATGGAATTTGTAGCCATGTACCTGGATGTGTTTCCTTTTGGTGTGCTCAGCAGTCATTTGGGGATGACCTGTATTGAATGGTTTCTTGTTTTGCTTGCATCGCTTCTCAAGGTATCTCCGCTGTTGGTTGGTGACACTACTATATAATTTAATTCGTCTGGGTGACAAACATACTCTTTCATGGCCAAAAGCTTGGATCAATCGGGCAGTGTCAATGGTGGAAATGGAGCTACTCCTTTCATGCAAAGCCACCTCTCTGTCTGTTTGGGTCAACATATCTGAGTCCACAGAAGTAGAGGTAGAACAAACGTTGGTAGGAGTATCTGTGAGCAACCCACTTTCCTCTGAGGGCCTAGAATCTGAAGATGTGTTGCTGACAGATTTGAAGCATGGCTGTCTTTTCAGAACATATTTATCAAATTTAATCTGTTCAATTTTAATCTGGTTGGGCCCCCCAGTTTGGTTAGCAGAAAGTACCTTGTGCTTTTTAAGATCACCAATGCTTTTATGCCCTTTTTCTGGGCTTTTATACCGCTTTTTCTGGAGTTTGCTTTTTGGCTGTTTCTGTTTACCAGTCCATTCTTTGATATCTTGCTCCTCTCTACTATCATCTTGCACTCTTTCTGAGGCCTGGAGAGATTTTGTGATGGGATTCTGAAGAAGTTTAGCCAACCGATCAAGTCGTTCCACTAAGGACAGTTCTGTCCTGTCACTGACACCAGGAGGTTTTTGTTGCTTCTGTCGCTCCTGGTACTTGTTCCAGAGTTCATTCAAACTCATAGTATGCTGAGTCGTTAGCTCTGAGGTAATCTTACAGTTCTTCTGTGAATCATTAATCTGTATGTTACTTTTTGGATGGTCTCTGTCCTGGCTGTTAGTAGTACATATCACTTCTTTGTCTCCCAAATTCACATTGATGCTGAGGCTCTTTATTCTAGGATAATCGGCTTTAGTCTTGTCCACATTTTGATAAGGCGGAGAAGGACAAGTGTTTTCTTTATGCTTATCTGAATGATGCTGAAAAAAATCGTTCCAAGATTGCCTCATGAAAATACTCTGTTCCAAAGATTCATGGCAAGTATCTTGATCACTTGGTAGGTGCACTGGACGATGAAAGTAAAACTTGGCTGACCTGAAGACAGAATGAGTAGTATTTTCCAATTCTGAATGACATTCAGACTCTGAAAAGGAAACAAAGGTTTTTGAAAGAATTTAACATTTGTATTCCTGATAGCAATACTATTTGTACTGAGTTCTTCAGATATAAAACAAAGATTAAAGGAAAGAGCAATTTATATAAAGTTTCAGAAAATCATTGCAGGACAAAAGATTCATGGCTTAGGCTTAGTAGCCACACTACCAGCATCAAATTAAAAGACCGTGGGTCAAAAAAACCTTGGTTCCAGGATGCATTCTGCTGCTGGCCAGCTATGCAACCCCAATCTCCAGATCATATATTTAGCTACTATAAGCATTCACCAGCAGCTACAAATGGAGTATAATTGTATGTATATCTTCAGCAGCTACATATGGAGTATAACCGTATGCGTATTTCTTTTGTAAAAAATTCACTTCTGTTGATGAAACTGAGATTGGTACTGGTAATCATATTTTTAAATAAAAAAACAGCTTTCATTTTCACCATCAATAAATAAATGAGTGAAATAAGCTTTCTTTGTTTTTGGTACTGGGGACTGAACTCACAACCTTACACATACCAGGTAGGTACCTGTGCCACTGAACTAAAACCCCAGCCCAAATTTACTTTTTTTTTGGTACCAGGGTTCAAACTCATGACCTTGCACTTGCCAGGCAGGGTGCTTACACCATGAGCCCCAACCCCCTTTCTTACATATTTTAAAGTTTGTTTAAAAGTCCTTTTCTATGAAGCATTTTCATTCTCCCCACACTGCCCCCCTCCTTTTTTTTGCAGTGCTGGAGATCAAAACCCAGGGCATCAGATATAGCAGGCAAGTACGCTTACCACTGAGCTACATTCCCAGCCTTCCAATTTTTTTTGTTACAGTAAAATAGTAACATAAAACCATCTTCAAGCTTTACTTTTTGATAATCATTTTATATGAAAAGTAGTATCATCTAATGTAACAGTATCTTACAATCTGCTACAGTTTGAATTTTGTGACCCTTCAAGTCCATATTAAAAAGATAGGAACTTTCAGGCTGTGATTAGGTCATGAACGGGATCAATGCCCTTATAAAATGCCCTTTTTCCTCCTTTATCTCTTTCTCTATCCCAATTTACTTTTCAAATTACTTCCAATTATAGCTATACTATCAGACTAAAACTGCTCTTGCTAATATGATCAATAATCTCCACACATAGCCAACTCCAGGAAATGTTCTCATCCTACATTCTCATCTCTTCTTGGGGCACTTAGTTCCATTTCATGCTGCTATCTGCTCAGATTTACATTTCAAGCTATGATTTCTCTCTTGAGCCCCAGATTTATATGCTTATATCCACTTGGATAATTGACTTTTAAATGTACCTAACTGAATTATATTCTAGCCTCCTTTAAGAAATCCATAAAAAACTATTAGAACTAAAAGGTGTTTAGTTAAAGATTTCAGGATAAAACATAAATATTTAAAAATTCATTTTATACACTTACAGTAAATTAGCTGAAAAAAATTCTAGCTCAAGCATAAATGTTAATATGGATATACATCAAATAAGTACAGACATGTATAAATGTAGTTCTAATCAGTCTGGTAATCTTAATCATACCAAAGAGAAGAAAAACAGTTTATATGCAGTTTTATGTAGTTATGCACATGTACAGGTACCACAAATATATATGTATAAGATAATTTATTAATATGTATGAGATTACAAAATTAAATACCTATGTCTAAAAACAAGCAACTCTAATCATAATAATATGAAGAGTACTTAAAATGCATTTAGTAAGTAATACAAAACTTATAGTTTGAAAACTAAAAAGCACTGCTGTAAAATTAATCTAAATATTTATGTTATGGACAAAAGGCAACATTATTAAGAAAGTAATATTTTTCAAAGTAATTCTCAGACTTAAAGCAATCTCTATCAGAATTCCAGCTTGCTACTTTGCAGAAATTACTATGGTAATTCTAACATTCTTATGGAATTAAAAGAAGACGCAGAAGAGCCAACACAATTTTGAAAATTAAAGTAAGAGTACTCACACATACCAATTTTTTTTTTTTTTTTATTTAAGAGGAAAAAGAGAAAAACACAAAACAAACCAAAGCGGTGTAAGGGTACACGTAATACAGAACTACAAAAAAACAAAACAAAACAAAAAAAAACAATACAAACAAACAAAAAAAAAACATAACAGTAAGAAATCACCTGTTAGTATATTACATATTATCATCTTGAAAATAGTTCCTCAAATCACAGTATCAAAGAATACAAGGTGGACATTCAAACACGTAGACTGCAAACAGCTGTGTTCAATGATCCAAAAACATTGATACAGTCAGCTATTTAACACCCCTAAACACACTTGCTGTTATATCCGTTAGAGCTCTTTTTCTTTTTCTTTTTTTTTCCCTCTCTTTTTTACAACAAAATTCACGCACTTTGGATTTCATTACTCCTTAGTGCTTATTACTTTTGGGGGGGGGGGAAGAATACAGTCAAATATGGCAAAACAAAGCTGTCAGTCAATACCAAGGATAGACATAGCACATGATGTAGAACAGAGTACAAGTTTATCAACAATGGTTATCAACGTTGTCCCTTGTTTCCTTAAAAAGAATTATCTATCTCATTAGATATTATAAAGTTGGACAAAACAGTAGAGAACAAGACCAATAAAACTTAGGCATTGTAAACATTACAGGACTTCCAAAGAAGACAATAGTCAAACCAGGATGGGTATCTTAGTGAATCTTATTGTCTTCAAAGTAGTTGCCTATGTCTTCAAACTTGATACTACCATATAGAATGGAACAGAGTCTAATCAGTCAAAACAAGATCGTGGGAGCACTACAGGACTTCAAAACAAGTTAACAGGAAATCAAAAACACCAATTTTAAAGCTTACTACTAAACACTAATAATTGAGACAGAACAGCACTGTGTTATGGCTCATGTCTGTATGTCTCTCGCAAAGCCAGGTAGGGCTTTTTCAGACGTGGCTGGATCTAGAGTGTGTGATTCATGGTGCAATGCTGAGATTAAGAGACGGTGATTACTTAATCAGTCCACTGATTTGTTTGACAGTACCCTAATATTAGTAGCCTGGATATCATATAAGGAGCAGAAAGACGCTATTAAGGCTCCTTGTTGCTTCTGCTGTTTTCTGCATGCCATGAACTGTTCTCTCCGACAACCCTCTGCCATATGCCATTCTGCCTTGGAACTGGTCAGCTATACACTGAAACCTCTACAAACTACGAACTAAATAAAAATCTCCCCTTTAACTTTGGGTATTGAGTCTACAATGAGAGAAAGACATACCAAGACATACCATCTTTCAGATAAACATATCAGTCAATAGAATTTTACTGACAGTCCAGAAACACAATTATCCATCTATGATAAACTAATTTTCAGTAAGGGTACCAAGACCATTCAGTAAAGAGTAAGTTTTTAACAGACAATTATAAGACAATGGTATATCCATATGGAAAGGAAAAAAGTGGAACTGTTATACCACATACAAAAGTTAACTAAAAATGTATAAATGATCTAAATGTAAAAGTTAAAACCATTTAATACTTGGAAGAAAATACAGGGATATAAATGTTCATGAGCTATGATTCAGCAAAGGTAAATTAGCTGTAATACCAAAAACATAAATAAAAGATAAACTAGATGACTAGATTTTATCAAAATTAAAAACTTTTCCTTTAAAGGAATACCATCAAGAACAGTTATGCTGTGGATATAACCCTTGGTTCAATTCCCAGTAATACACACACACACACACACTCACTCACAAAGACAAGCCACAGAATATGACAAAATACTTGCAAATCTTGTATCTAATTGATAAGGAATACACAGAGAATTCCACAACTCAATAACAAAAAGAACCAACTGATCATTTGGTTCAGCAGGCCAGGCACCCGGCCCTGCTGGCAAGTGGGAGGTTGCTGGTTCGATCCATACATTTCCTTTGAAAGGGAGCTGGGAAGATGGCGGATCAGTAAGTAGCAAGATAAAGAGCCTCTCTGAGAGAAACAGCTCAGACACTAGCATTTAACATCATGGAGAAGACCAGATGAGAGGAGAGGAATTCTCACAACCCAAGAAGAAATGAAGGAAAAAGAAGAAAAGAAAAATGTGGACAGAAGGCTGGTGCCAGACGTGCTCTCAACGGAGCCGGTCCCACGGTGTGCTAGGTACCACTGGAGTCCGAGGATTTGCGGTCGCATAAGTCCGAGGTTGGCAAGCCCCAGGACCTCAGCGGGGAGGGATATGTCATAACAAAGAAGAGAACCAGCACAAAGATCTGCACCTGCCTGTGGCAAGTGCTTGGAATTTGGTCCTTTCGTGGGAGGGGGTGATCAGCTGGGTGACATTTTGGAGTTGGGCAGGACAGGCCTGAACCCAGAACTGCAGTGGCTTCAGCTGGCCATTCCTGGCACTGAACAGATTGGTGGGAATTGCTTGGACTGGGTCTAGCCCTTGTGCGAGATCCAACAGCCAGGGACAAGTTGTCCCGGAAGCTGTCCAGAACTGGTTCCACCCACGCATGGCACACACTAACATGGTGAAGACCCCCAGTGGTTGACTGGCTCAGAGGGGAGGGGGCACCCTGCACCACCCCTGCTTGTACCTCAGTAATAAACAGCAACTGGAGAGGGCAGCAATCCCTATCCAGCACACTACAGAGTAATCATAAGCAATACAGAAAGGGCCTGGGACAGCTACCATACACTGGGCTGGAAGAAACCAGAAACATGACAAGAGAAAGAAACAAAAGGAGGTCTCCAGACTCCAGCTCAAACACCATTGGTCCAGGAGCGGCAAACAAAAGAGATCAAGGGCAGTGCACCTGCAGTATCGGAAGCAACATCATCTGACGTAAAGAAATACCTTCATGACATTAGAGAAAAACTCAAAATAGTAATACTAATACAAGTAAGGCAACATATAAGAAGATTAATAAAAGAAATGCTAAGCACCTCTCAAGAAGACACAGATGGAAGAATGGAGGAGCATAGAAAAAAGAGGGAAACCTTTAATTAAGAATATTTTAAAAATCTAAATACATGAAACAGATTCAAAGAGATTACCAGGAAATTAAAAGCTCCATTGAAAGCAGGCAAAACTGCTTGAAAGAAACTAAAGACAGACTATCATAATTGAAGACAGGTTTGCAATGTGTGATCAAGAAAGGAAAGATCTCTTTTTAAAACTAACAAAGAACCAGGAAGTAACAATACAAAGGCTAGAAAAGGACAAGAGGATCTATTACTTAAGAATAAAAAATGTGAGTGAAGAAGCAGGAGTAAACACAAATGAAATACAAAGGCTATTTTTTTTTGTATGTGTGTTTTTCGTTTTTATCAGTACCAGGGATCGAACTCACGACTGCCTGCTTGCAAGGCAGGCGCTTATGCCGCTGAGCTAAATCCCCAGCCCCTAATACAAAGGCTATTTACAGAAATAATTAAAGAAAACTTTCTAAGCATAGGAAAAGAAGATGATATCCAGATATATAACACATACAGAACTCCAGCCAGCTACAACCAAAATAGATCTATACTCAGACATATAATAATCAAGATCCCAGAAATTCAGCACAAGAACAGAATATTATAAGCTGTTAGAAAAAAGAAACAGATCACTGATAAAGGAAAACCCATCAAAATCACAACTGATTTCTCAACACAAATCACCAAATCAAGAAAAGCTTGGAGCAAAGAATTTCAAGCCCTGAAAGAAAATGACCTCCAACCCAGATTAATATATCTTGAAAAATTCTCTCTCAAAATTAACGGAAAACAAGATACTTCCATGACAAAAAGGAACTGGGGCAGTTCATGACTACCAATCCAACCCTACAAAAAATACTGAAGGACATTCTAGACAGAGAGAGAGAAAAATTGCATGGTTTCAGGAACAGTGCCAGAGAGGCCTTAATCAATGGAGCAGACAGTAAGTGAAGGGGAAAAGTAGACAACCAGTGGCAGAAAAATAGCATAGCAGAGAGGAGGCAGGGAAGGTTAGGTATAATCACTAACACAGATGGTCTTGATACAGTAACAAAAAGAAACAACAGAGCAGATCAGGATATAGGGTCCATCAAGATGCTCTGTATAGGAATTATAATCAATCTGAAAGAAGGTTTATGGACTGAAAGTCAAGGATGAGAAAATAATGCTCTATGTGACAGGGAACCAGAGAGAAACACAGGTAGCTTGCCCAGCAGCTGCAGATAGGTTGGAAAGACATGACACTTCTGTGCAGTGGCCAACTACTCAGCTATAAGAAAGCAAAACCTTGAGGCTTTTGTAGGTAAAGGAATACAACTTAAGATCAAGCTCAGGAGCAAAAAGATTCAGAACCACTTATGTAAATAGTGGGTTGCCCCCCTAACCTAAAAACTAAAGGAGTTAGTGGGATACAAAATGTACAGTGCACCCTTTGAAAGTGAAAGTGAAGGAATTGTCTAAAAAGGGAAGGCATAGGACATTGTTAATATTGTATCATGATTTAAAACCCACATTGTTTTCATCACTCTGTTTAGTTTGGTTATATTCTGTTCCAGTCTGTCTACTTGCACTACATTTGAGGGCACAGACAGCTATTCCAAAAATAGCAGGATATACTACAATAACCATGTTTAATTTTTTATTAACTTAACCTGAAGCCCTGTATTACTTACATTGTCTTATTATGACTGACTTTATTTGAATCTGGTTGTTAGATCGCTATCCTGTCTTGACTGATTTTATTCTAATCTGTTGTTTGATAGTATCAAGTCTTAGAGTATAGGCAACTACTCTGAAGACGATAAGATTCACTAGGATACCCATTCTGGTTTGACTATTAGCCACTTTTGAAGTCCTATAATGTCTCCAATGCTTTGTTTTTATTGATATTGTCCTGAACTGCTATGTTCAATTTTACTATACCTGATGATATAGACAATTCTATTGAAAATAACGAGACATCATAGAAATCATTGTAGATCACCTTGTATTATGGTTTTAATCATGTACTATGTCCATCTATCCTTTTGTTTTGAATGATCCCATTTTGGTTTTTTTTCTCATTTGGTTTTATTCTTTTCAAAATTAAAAAAAAACCCAAAAAATAAAAAATAAAAAGACCATGTAATTAAAAAGCAGGCCAGAATCTAAACAGATGTTTCCCCAAAGAAAACTGGACCTAAGAAAATATACTCAATGATATCGGCCATAAAGCAAACACAATCAAGGCAAGATGAGATACTACGATGGCTATAATCAACATAAGATATTGTATTAGTTTGGTTACTATCATGTTCTAGGTAGGTTCCCGTTTTTTGTCACAAATTTACTTTCTATTTACTTTTCCACGCCTTCTATCCCCATGATTACCCCTATTGTTTTTCTAACCATTTTGGATGTTTTAAAGTTTAACTCTTTTAGGGGTAGCTTTTATACTTGTACTTATACATGTGTTTCTTGACATCAATTTTAAGACGAAATGAGCTCACTTACACTTTCCTTCACCTTTCTTTTCTCTACTTATTTCTGATTTTCTTTTCTCTTGCTTTTCTTGCAAGGATTACTGAACAATTCACCTTTTTCTTTGGAGTTCATTATTATTATCATTATGTATCTTCATAGACTTATTATATATATTTCCCCCTAGACTTTAGCATGTCCTCTGTGGGGAGTAGGGTGCGGGTAGACTTTTGGGATTGAATGTGGGACCTTGTACATTCTAGGCAAACATTTTACTACCAAGCTATATCCCTAGTTCTTTTTTTTTTTTTTTTCCTGAGATAGGGTCTTGCTAGGTTGCCTGGGTTGGCCTCAAACTTATGATCCTTCTGCCTCAGTCTCCTGAGTAATGGAGAACACAGGCAGATGCCACCATACCCAGCTATTACCCCATTTTAAAATTAGGTTATTTGTGGTTGTGGCTGTTATTGAGCTGCTGGTATTACCTAATATTGCAGTTACCAAACCATTATCATATGATTTGCAAATATTTTCTCATGTTCCTAATAGTTTCCTTTGAGATGCATAGGTTTTTAAGTTTTATATTGTCTTATTTGTCTATTTTTACTTTTGCTACCTGTCCTTCTGGTGTCATATCCAAGAAATTAATGCTAACTTTAATTTCCTGAAGTTTTACCCCTCTGTCTTTTTTTAGGAGTTTTAATGGCTCTACCTCTTATATTTAAGACTCTCCAGTCTTGGTTGATTTTTGTATACAGTATAAAGTAAGGATTCAATTTCATTCTTTTACATGTAACTATCCAGTTTTCCAAACATCATTTGCAGTAGAGACTATCCTTGCCCCATTGTTTAGTATTGGTACCTTTGTTGAAGACAATTTTACACATTTTTAATGTAAGCAGTTGAATTGGAATTATTTCCAATACTGTATGGGAAGATTAGCTCCTGGACTCCTTTCCCATAATCTAGATATTCTTCTGTTTTCTGTCAAGAGATTAAGCTTAACAGCTAGGTAGTAATGGTTTATGTATTATATGCTTTTTTATCTCATAAAAATGGGGACACAGACAAACACAAAGTGATCTGATTTTAGCTTCTTTTTTCACAATTTTTAAAAAGTTGTGCTGATGTTCACTGTCTTTGTCACAGTCTTTTAGAATACCTTTAGGTTTTAGGTTTTCCTTGTTGACCTTTCAGGTCTGCCCACAGATGCCAAAAGTACCTTACATAAAATAGGTATTTAACATGTATAAGATAGACAAATAGATAGACAGACATATATTGATATACATATGTATAAAATGGGAATTATTTGCGTATAACCTAATTACATTTTCCCATTATGTAAACAGTTGTCAGACTGTACTAGTATAAAGACATAAAAAAGTTTATACATGTTCAAAACATAATTTTTCCCTCAAATGCTTTTGATCTGGAATTAACTCAACTGCAGAATCCATGGACACAAAGGACCAACTCTGTTTGTAATCCTTTTTTCTAAACTGCTGTATCTTTTCCCAGAAATAGCAATTTTAAAAATCAATATGCATGTCCAAATAGACAAAGAAAGTAACAAATGATTTGTAGATAATAAAGAAAAAATGATGTTTATATCATGAATCTGTATTTTCATCAGCATAAAATAGAAACACAAAGACACAAACACTCAGATACAGACACACAGACACCCTCAATCCCGTTACCTGAAATATCTATGTGTAAGGATTCTTTCTCCTCTGTCCAGGCTTCTTTAGGAATGTTCCCCTTAATATCAGTCTCATTCTGTTTAGCGTCTTCAACCTTTGTGTCTTGTACTTGTGCTGGGTGTTCTGCAGGAGTAGTATCACTGGTACCTAAACGAGGAAAAGTAACACATCAGCAATAGCAACTCAACAAAAAAATATGTAAAGTGCCTATAAAAAGCATCTACTAAGTGAAGATTTTGGTGCTGATGTTGAAAAATTAAAAACATCATAAATTTGTTTAGGAAAGGCCTAAAATAGAGAAAAAACAACATTATATTAACAGATGTCATACAAAGTTAAGGATTATATCACAATAGAGAAAAAATTCTAAGTACTCAAAGACAGAAAAACTAATCAAGAATTGACTAAACTCTGGAAAACTGATCTGGGTATTAGAAAATGGTACACATCTTGAGATGGGAAAAAAAAGAGATTTTAGGTAAATACAGCTAAAAATTTGGGAGTCAGGAGAAGCCGAGCACCTCGAAGAGAGTATACACACTGTTTTTTTGGTCATAGTCTCTTAAGGAAGAGAAGTGAGAATTAATGTTGGAAAGGTTGGGAACTGGTGCCAGTGTTCTGGGAAATTGCTAAAAGAGTTTAGATTTTACTGTTAAGGGCAATAGGGATCAAAACTGTTTCTGGAATATTTATTTAGCAATAATAATAAAGGGATTAAAATTTTAAAGTATTTCTCAGAATATAATCTAACTTCTTAATAGAGATCAGACATGATGGTGCACATCTATAATCCCAGCACTCAGGAGGCTGAGGCAAGAGGATTGTTGCAAGTTTGAGACCAATGAGGGCTACAAAGTGAGCTCAAAGACAAAAAAAAAAAAAAAAAAAAAAAACAGAAGAGAGAAAAGGAAAGCCTTAAATATTTCACATATGAGCAAGACAGAGAAGGACTGAAGATAGCAAGAAGAGACTAGAAAACACATTTCTGTATTTCATAAGGGAACAGTCTCATTTCAGAAGACCAGAAGATCAAAGCATATGAACAAACCCATTCAGCTACCTGCAGTGTCTTTTTGCAAGGATTCTTTTTCTTCAGGCCTGGCAGTCTTAGTCTCTATCCCTTGACTGAAGATATCCTCTTCTTGTTTTTTATCTGACAGGTTCTCATCCCCAGTAATGGATACTTGAACTGAGGCTTCTGAAACAATGACATTATTTATTGCCACAGAAAAAGAAAAGATAGTAAACACAATGGACAAGCAACTCTCTCACTTCTTCCCCCAAACAAATAAAAACCCCAAGCCTATTTATAAATTAGAGAAAAGGCACCTACTAGGTTCCTATGTAACAACTGTGATATGAATTGGAAAGTTTATCATATTTTTCTGTGTACATGTAACATTTTAAGTAAAACTCATTCTTTGAGAATTTGATGCAATAGTAAATACAGGTATAGATCAGGTTGATGTCAGAATATAGCTCAATGGCAAAAGCACCTGCCTGGCAAGGTCCTGAGACTGATTACTCACATCAAAACAAGCAAACAAAAAAACAAACAGATCAGGCTTTTTTAAAGTGCAAAAATAAATTTTGAACAATGTTTTCCCTTTCTTTGGCCCATTCAAAGTTACAATGATTCATGCAGCCAATTTTGATATTGCAAATAGTTCACAAAAAGTATTTATGTCATCTAGATTTTATATATAGCACTCTCATATATTTTTAAAAAACCTAATGTAGTTACATTCTTTAAAAGTTGTCTAATACTCTCTTGATTCTCTTTTCTTATTTTTCTTTTCATATGTTATTTCCTATTCTATATTTTTCAACGAAGAAATCAGAAAGGCAATAGGGATTACTAAAAGCAACAAAGAATCAGTCATTGTTTTATTTATCATGCTATCTCTTTTCTTTTAAATTGATTATCCTTAATTCTATTATTTTAACTCTCCTAATTTCTTTCAGTCAAATGTCTTCTGGGGGCTGGGGATTTAGTTTAGTGCTGTAAGTGCCTGCCTGGCAAGTGCGAGGCTTTGAGTTTGCTATCTAGTACCAAAAAAAAAAAAAAAAAAACCCACAAAAATCAAGCAAATGTCCTTTGGAATCTTTTGAACATTAAAAGTTAATGAAATATTTCAAGGACACCAAAAATATAAATAAAATAGTGAACATCAAGTGTCTATAACTGAGTTTAACAAAGCATTACAGATAGACATGATTCCTTGACTGAAGTCTCAATGGCATTCTCTCATCTTGGTAGTAACCTTCATATTGAATTTAGTTTATCAATTGCAAAACTGTTTTTAATTCATCACTATAGTGCATTAATATCAACATTAAGATAATTAATAATATATAACCTTAAATGTACCCTTTATATAAAAAGTACAATACTGTATGTATCTTTAAGCAACATGCCTCTTTGATTTTAAGATTGTCACTTTAACATACAATTGTGACTCTCAAAGTTGTATACTATTCTATTGTGCCAACATACCAAACTCATCTGTTGATCAACATAAGGCTGTATCTGATTTTTTAATATTGAAGAGCACTAATGAGCATTCTTATAAATCTTCCCATCGGTTATGTGAAATGCAAATAGCTTCCTTTAATCTGACTTTTAATAGTTTATATGCATAAAATATTTTAAGCATGAAATCAATCATTTTAATAAGGCAGATTTACTCTCTCTCTTTAGGGACTATGCTTTAAGAAATCTTCACACTGTAGTAGAAGATTCCCCTCCTCCCCCCAGTATACTTCAGTTTATTAGTTGCCCAGGTAATAGTTCTGGTTCCTATTATTTTCATTTCTTAGAAACTGCTGGTCACTGTACTGCATAGCTGGTCACTATGATGCATATTCTAAGAACCAACTGCCAACTGCCAAGCCATTCCGCCTCTATACTCCCTGCTTACCTATTCCATATAAGGCCTAGACCACCAGAGATCAGGGTCTGTTATTTTGGGAATGATCCCATCCTTACCCGTCAAGGTAAATAAATCTGCCTCCAAATCCTGGGTGTTATTTCAACTTCTCTGCTTGCCATAGCAATACTATGGTCAAAAGGGTAGACTATCTAAATTCTAAAAGTTTAAATTTATTCTTTTTGACTGCAAATACACCTGGAATACATTTCTGTTCAGTGCCACTGAGCTAAATTCCCAGCCCGTTAATTGAGATTTTCCATGGACTTCATCTCTAAAACATACTTCACTGGGAATTCATTTCAAAAGTTGCAACATATCTTATTTCCCATGGTAAAAACAACAATTTTCAAAAATTTCTGAAGCATTTTAAAGAATTTTGCAAATATTTTCTCTCCTTGCATATGCCCAGTATACACATACAAATACATGCCCAGTATACACATACAAATACATGCCCAGTATACAAAAACGTTTGCAAAAACAAATTTTAAATAATATGTATGATATTCTCTTTTAGGATGAAAAGGAGTTAAAAGCTATTCCAGTCACCTGCATTATCTTTCTCAAAGATTTTTTTCCCCACTGACAAGGATGCCTTAGATACTGCTCTCTTACTATAGATCCCTTCCTTATGTTTAATGTTCACAGTGGATGAGAGGTTGTCATCTCTTGTGCCTAGCACCTGGGCTGGAAAATCCGGAGCAATAGCATCATTGGATCCTACAGAAAAAAATGGGAAAGTAATATAGTTAGCAAAAGTTAAAGTTGAGAAAGGCATTTTAAAATTTTGCCTCTTTGACTACTTCTATGAAAAAAGGCACCACAGCGGGAGTGTTGCACGGTAATCAGATGGGATGTCTGTCAAATTGGACTACAAGACATGTAAAATAAATAACACTAAAACAAGACAGAGAAGTAAACAATGTAAGAGAAGATATATGAAGTAGAATATTGATTACTTCAGAAGGGAGTTTATTTCTAGCCCAGGAAGATAGCTGGAGAAAGGAAAAAACTATCTTGGAGGGAAAAAATAGGCTTTTTGGTTTGCAGAGGAACGTAGGGTACAAAAGCATTTTAGGAAGAAGTTATTGCATAAACAAACATAAGAACGTATAAAAACAGTAGACACTTTTATTGTCAGCCTGGGCTGTAGGACACATTACAAAGAATATAGGAGGTATTTAAAAATAATTATTTGGGACGAAATTCAGTAGTGCCTGAAATCTCAAACGGAAGAATATAAATTTTATTGTATATGAAATGCAAAATCATTAGATTTTTTAACAACTGGATAACAACTGGCTGTGTTTTAGGAAGATGTAGCTTCCAGAACAAAAGACAAAACACTGAAAGGAATGTTGAGGATGTAGCTCAGTGGTAGAACACTGTTTTAGCATATGTGAGACACAGGGTTCAATCCCGAGCACTGCAAAAAAAAGGAAAAAAAAAATACCCTAAAAGGAAGATAATATGTCATAAAAAGTAAAAGATTTGAAAGCCTTCAAGTTTCTGTTAAAACATGATTTAATATTCCTTTATCCATTAAGAGAAACTGACCCAAAATCCATGCCATATCTAACAGGGAAACAACAGCCATGGACATATAAAACCTTGTCATAATTACATAATTATTTTCTAAAAAATTGACTTCTTTCTAACACAGGATCCCATAATTTATGCCTTTCCAGAGCTTTTAATTAATATGTGTATGGTAATAAAGATGAGAAAGTACTAGTCATCAATATAATATAAATATAAATAAATCGTGATGGATGGTTGAGGACAGACTGCAAGGATCCCTAATCAAGCATTCTGGGTCAACTTTATCCAATATGCTGGGCTCTTCTTCAGTTTCCATAACACTGCTCTCTATTTTTTATCTCTCATTCTTCTGGAAAATTTTTATTATCTTTCTTCTACCAAGTCTCAGTGCTAGCATTCCTCAAGGTTTCAAACTTGGACTCTACAATCCTACATAAACCCATAACTACCAGGATATGACGATAACCAACAAATATGCACCACCTGCTGACACTTTCCTTTTGAGCTTTAGACTCTACCACAAAAGGTCCTAGGTGGCTCTTATGTTAAATGAAAATTAGAAAATGATGTCCTTTCCTACTGGTAGTCATTCTAACAAATCCTCCCAGATGCCAGAAAGTACACAGGAGCAGCATGCATATGCACATCCTATGTATCATCCCTTGTCTTTCAACAGATGATCATGTTAAGGTACGGAACAATAATTAGGTATCTGAAAGCAGTGAATGTATAAGCAAGAGAACACACATTAGTGTAGCTAAGAGTAGCTGGGAAAGAATGCAGACATGCATGTATGTATGTCACACGTATATGTATACTTTTTTCTTGCATCTGTACACAATGTAGTATGTATGAGTACAGATTTATATTTGGAATAGCACAAGAGTAATATTACTGCTCCATAACTCTTAAGTAGAGATCTGGAACCTTGATGCCCATGTCGATTTTCATAAAAAATAGCATATAATGAGCCAGAGGTGGTGGTGCATGTCTATAACCCCAGCACTTGAGAGGCTGAGGCAGGAGGATCGTTGTGAGTTCGAGACCAGCTTGGGTTACAAAGTGAGCTCAAGGCCAGACTGAATAGCATAGTGAGACCCTGTCTCAAAAAAAAAAAAAAAAAAAAAAAAAAAAGGTAGCATATATTTATGACATGAATAGTACCATCTAGTATGTTATTCAAAATGTGTAAATCAATTCTGCCTACACTTAACTGCAGATATCTATATGGATGTTGCAATGGTTAATACATTGTGTGACCTTGAGAAGTCTAGAAGCTCAACTAAGTAACTCAGCAGTTCTATATCCTGGGTTATAGAGGACTTGTCACTATTGCTCTAGGACCTTGTTCACTGTGTCAACTTGAGAATTTAGAAGTTTAATTAAGTGTAGCCTGCTTATAAAGTAAGGGAGAAAGAGGCTTGTTCTTCCCACTTTTGCTCTTGTTGGTTTTGCTGTATTCTGCTGCCTTTCACTGC
Source organism: Cavia porcellus (assembly GCF_034190915.1). Lineage (NCBI taxonomy): Eukaryota > Metazoa > Chordata > Mammalia > Rodentia > Caviidae > Cavia > Cavia porcellus. The sequence continues at coordinate 27,292,074 of NW_026947501.1, read as the reverse complement.
TGCCCCTATGCTATGCCATCCTGCCTTGGAGTCAGCTTATTACAGACTGAAACCTGCACAAACTGAGCTAAATAAACCTTTCTTCTCTTAATTTTGGGCATCAAGAAGAGAAAAGTAAGAGAGATGAATAATAGGAATCTCCTTTTTAATATATCTTTTTAACAGAAATATTCTGATCATCTGTCCCAAATATACTTCTCCCTCAATCTCTACTGCAGTACATATGGCACCACCTGTCACCCAGTTGCTCACTCCAGAAAACTAGAAGTCATTTTGTTTCCCACCTCCTTCTCTATCACTTTGTATATGGTATCACCTAGTCCAGGAGGAACTACCTTCTAAAATTAAATTGACTATCTCTACTTTGTTGGTACCATTCCAATATTAGGTACTGCCATTTCTGGCACTGATAACTGTAATATCCTTCTAACTGGTGGCTTCCCTTATACTCTGTCACTACCTTGGTTCTCTGACTTCTCATCAATAAATTATTTCTTCACATAGTAAACAGGATTTTACAAATATAAATCAAACTACAACTGGTTACTAGAATACAATCTGTTTTAACACAATTTATAAGCTCTTGCATGATCTTAAATTACCACCATTCTGCTTTACCAGGTTTAAGAAAATGCCTATGAGAATACTGGTTTAGAATGAGTTCCTACATGAGGCTCCAACAGACTAGATCAAAATGAAGTCATTTGTGCTAAGTGTCATGTAATCAAGCTCAAACTACAGAAACAGGAAAATTCAGAAACAGATCAGTTTTTAAATGATGTACCACATATTAGTGGTACATATTGAATATTCATTGTGGTAGTTGGCACATGTACATGACACATGTTCTTTATGCAACATATCTTAGTTCTCTTTCCATAGGCCAAAGTCTCCTATTTCCTACTTAGACCAGCTTTTTCTGTATAGAAATAGAATTTCAGACCAACTATTTGAAAGAGCCAACTTAGTCTGAGATGGTATCAAAAGGAAGTCCTTTCTCCTTACAAGGAAAGTAACCTTATCCTAACCAATCCACTTCTGGGGGTAGTTATGTTGTTTGCTTGTTTGACGCATGGCTACCTACCTTAGTTACTTTTCTTGTTGCTAAGACAAGACACATTTGATTTTGTAGAGGTTTCAGTCCAAAGTTAGCTAGCTCCAAGGCAGAGAGGCATGGCAGAGGGAAACTGCACAAGAGAAATAGTCCATGCCAAAGGCAGCAAAAGATAATACCAGCCCTCTTTTTGTCCCTTATATCCAGGCTTCCTTCAGGTGCATAGCACTCACTCCCAGGGTGAGGCACCCTCAATCCTACCCAGACCTGTGCCAAACCAATCAGCAGACTAATTTAGTAATCACATACCCTTAATTCCAGCACCACACACTTAATCTCAGCATCATGTACTCAATTCAGCCACCTCTGAAAAGTGCCCCCTGGGACCACATGAGACTTAGGGGACGTGTAGATACAAGTCATAATACTAACTTATCAAAACCAACTGCTCTATCATACCTAGCAGAGTAACTTTTCTAAGGAATACTATACATTGCTGTCTGATTCATGAACTTTTAAGAAAAGGCAATTAAATCTTTAAATTTACTGAAAAAAATTTTGAGAACCCACAATGGTTTCTTTTCAACAAATGTATCAAGTATCATACTGTTTTCACAGTAGCTATACCATTTGAAATTCCCACAGCAAGACACAAGGATTCTAATTTCTTCATATCTTCTTCTCTCTCTCTCTTTTAACATTAATAATATTGGGTGTGAATTATTATTATAGTTCTAGATTGTACTCTTCTTGTGCCTATGGAGAGAGATTATCTTTTTATGTGTTTATTGATTATTTGCATACCTTCCTTGAACAAATATAAATGTAGATTTTTAACCACATATTGATCAGATTGCGTGGGGGTTTTTTTTTGTTTTGTTTTGTTTTTGGTTGAACTATGAGTTTTTCACATACTCTAGAAATTAATCTCTTACCAGATATATGATTTGTAAATATTTAGTCTTGTTTCATGAATTATCTGTTCATTCTTTTTATATTCTTTGACATACAAATGTTCTAAATTACCTATTTTTCTTCTTCTTTTTTTCTTTTTTTTTGGTACCAGGAACTGAACTCACGACCTCATACTTGCCAGGCAGGTGCTTAAGCCACTCAGCTAAATCCCCAGCCCCTTAAATTACCTATTTTTCTAATTTTAACTATGCTGCAGATATCAAACTTTACATTTTTCTCAAATCAAGTCTTGAATGAAAGAAAAACCCTTCTTAGTCTCTTCTATTAAACACAAAAATACAATGAAATGGGTTTTTCTTCTTGTGTCTTTCACTGCAAAATACTTTTGGCATTGTTATTAACTTTGTGACTAAATTTTCTACTACTTAGACTAAAACTTTGTTAAATTAGCTCCACAGTTTACCACTGGTCACTTTTAGCACTACTTTATTTCTCTTATTTGAAGTCTTAATTTTGATCCATCTCTTCAGTTGAGTCTTCAAGTGAATTTTTCAAAAAAATCTAGAATTGGACTCTCACAAAGATGGTGGATCAGTAAGCAACAGCACACAGCGGCTCCCTGAGAGAGACAACTCAGACGCCAGAATGAAACATCCTGGAGCGGTTCGGAGCGAGGGAGATGGATCCTCTCAACCCAGGAAGAAACTAAGGGAAAAAAGCTGGTCAAACACACAGTCCTGGGGCTACCAGTGGAGCAGCTAAGATTGGCGGCCGTGGTGCTCTCGCCAGAATGGCCCAAACTCGTGATGCCGCGAATTGCCCGAGTCATCTGAACTCATACCACCGCAACACCAGAGCCGCGGTCACCCTGAAGTGGGAGGTCAGTGCGCCAACAGAGAACAAAGTCAGCGTAGAGACCTGCATTAACTCGTGGTGAGTGCAGGGAATAAGACTCTCTCAGGGGAAAGGGGCAACAAACTGGACAACTTGTTGGAATGGGGCAGGACAGGCAGGAACAAGGAATAGCAGTGACTTCAGTTGGTTGCCCCCTTCCCAGAGCAGATTGGTGGGATATGCTTGGCCTGAATCACACCCCTGGCCGGAACCCAGTAAGTCGTTCCCAAACCAATTTAGTACAGCAGCACACACTAATGCTATGAAGGCCCACACAGGTCGACTGAGGAAGAGGGAGAAGCCAGCATATGCCACCCCTGCTTGCGCCTCAATGACCAATAGCAAACTGGAAAGGCAGAAATCCCCAACCAGTGCACTTCAGAAGAACCATAATCAACAAGGAAAGGGGCTGGGACCTCCACTATCCACCTGTATGGAAGAAACTAAAAACATGACAGGAGAAAGAAAAAAAAAGTCCCCAGCCCCCAACTCAACCCTGAGAACATTGATCCAGGAGAGGTAAATACAAAAGAGACGGAGGGAAGCAAACATGTAATATCAGACACAGCATCAGTGGACATAAAGAGATATCTCATCAGAGATGAGCTCAAAAGTGAAATATTAATTCAAGTAAAGTAAGATATAAGTAGATTAATAAAAGAAATGCTAAGCACCTCTCAAGAAGACACAGATGGAAGAATGGAGGAACAAAAAAATGAGAGAAACATTCAATAAAGAATATAAAGAAAAACTACAATACATGAAGCAGATTCAAAGAGATTACCAGGAAATTAAAAATTCCATTAAAAGCTGGCAAAAATGCTTAAAGAAACTAAGAATAGACTATTAAAACTTGAAGATAAGTTTGCAATGTGTGATCATGAAAAGAAAGATGTCTTAAAAATAAGGAAACAGAAAGTAACAATACAAAGGCTAGAAGACAACAAAAGGATCTATAATTTAAGAATAAAAAATGTGAGTGAATAAGCAGGAGTAAAAACAAAGGAAATACAAATATTCACAAAAATAAAGAAAACTTCCCAATCATAGAAAAAGGAAATGATATTCAGATGTATGAGGCATACAGAACTCCAGCCACCTACAACCAAAACAGAGCTACACCCAGAATAATCTATAAAGGAAGACTCATCAGAATAACAGCAGACTTCTTGACACAAACCATCAAGTCAATAAGAGTCTGGAGTGAAATATTCTAAGTCCTGAAAGAAAATAACCTCCAGCCCAGCCTGATAGACCCTGCTAAAATGTCTCTAGAAATTAATGGAGAAACAAGATGCTTCCAAGACAAAGAGGAACTTGGGAAATTCGCAACCACCAATCCAAGAGAGAATACTGAAGGACATTCTAGAGACAGAGGAAAAAACACCGGGATATCAGAAACAGTGGCAGAGAGGCCTCAATGAATAGAGTAGACAGTGGAACAAAGGAGAAAAGTAGACAACCAACGGCAGAAAAATAGCACAGCAGAAATGAGGCAGAGAAGGTTGTCTATAATCTCTAACTTAGATGGCTTTGATACACTTTAAAAAAAAAAAAAAGAAACAGGCAGAGTACATCAGGAGGTAGGGTCCACCTAGATGCTCTGTACAGGAAATATAATTAACCTGAAAAACGGTTTATGGACCAAAAATCAAATATGAGAAAAACAATGCTATATGTGACAGGGAACCAAAGAGAAATTGAGGCAACTCGACCAACAACTGCAGATAGGTGGGAAAGACATGATACTTTTGTGCAATAGAAAACTACTTAGCTTTAACGAAGGACAACCTTGAGGCTTTTGTAGGTAAATGAATACAAATTGAGATCAAGTTCAGGAGTGAGAAAGTTAGGAACCACTTAGGTAAACAGCAGGTTGCCCCCCCCAATCTAAAAACAGGGAGTTGGTGGGACCCAAAATGCACAGTGCACCGTGTTGGAGTGAAAGGGGAGGAATAGTCTAAGAAAAGAAGGGAGAGGATATTGTTAATAGTGTATCAGGACTTAAAACCCACATTACTCACACTGCTCTGTTTAGATGGATTATGTTCTGTTCCGGTTTGTCTACTTGTACTAGATTCGAGGGCACGGACAGCAATGCAGAAAATAGTAGGATATAGTAAGGTAATCATCCTTAATTCCCTATTAACTTAATCTGAAGCTCTATATAACTTACACTGTTTTATCATGACTGATCTCAGTTGAATCTGGTTTGTTAGACTGCTGTTTTTGTTTTGACAGATTTTATTCAAAAATGTTATGATTGATTTTATCAAGTTTAAGAGTATGGTAACTACACTGAAGATGACAAGATTCACTAGGGTACCCACTCTGGTTTGATTATTACCTGCTTTTGAAGTTTTACAGTATCTACAATGTTTTGCTTTTAATAATATTGTTATGTACTGCTATATTCAATTATACTATGCCTGATGATATAGACAATTCTATTGAACAAGAGACAACACAGTAACCACTGTAGATCACCTTGTACTATAGTTTTGACTTTTTCGTTTCATGTTTTTATAGGATTTTTTTTGTTTTGTCTTGCTTTGTTTTGTTTTTCCCTCTAATACAAAAAGGATAGAAATACATATAGTGACTCATGCATGCATAGAACCTGTAAACAATTTATGAGAACTGATCATATAACGTATGATGAAACAAACAACTACTTTAAAGAAAAAGAGACACTACAGTATCGAGTGCTGATTCCGTAGACTCATGATGTGAAATTCAGCAACACTATTATTCTTTTTTCAGAGCTATTTTAGCCTGTTTTGTTTTGTTTAATTAATACATGATGGACAGCTATTTTGAGAGACACTAAGAGAATGAGAGACACTATGACAGCCATTGTTGACTTCCCTATTGTCTGATTTTGAAGACCTAAAACACCTTTCTCATCTAGAGTTCAGATCAGTTATATACTATGTTGGTTCATGTGAATTTTCTGTATGTGAAGATATGGATAACTATTTGGAAGAAAACAAGAGACAATACGATAGATAGCAAAGATCCCTGATTGTCTTGCTTTGAAATTTACGTCTCTCATTTTGCTTTCTTATATTGTTTTGTTGTGTTTAATTTTACCCTCTTTAAAATAAAAAAAAGAAAATCTAGAATTAAAATATATTTTCTATCTCTAGTATACTGGTTTAAAAAATGTTTCTATGGTCATACTACTTGATAAATATACACTTGGAACCACTAATATGTTTCTCTTACTAAATATACATTTTCTTCTGCTCATTTTCAACATTTACTGTTTTAACAAAGGAAGCTTTTTCTTTAGCTACATAATTTTTAAAAATATTCAATGCTTTTAAGCTTTAGAATATTTTAAGTTCAAATTTTTGTACAGCATATATCTCTGTCTCTTGCTAATGATTTTTGCCTGGACTATATGAGAACTTTAAATTATATATTATGTTCTTTTTGTATCTCTGTCTCTTGCTAATGATTTTTGCCTGGACTGTATGAGAACTTTAAATTATATATTATGTTCTTTTTGTATCTCTGTCTCTTGCTAATGATTTTTGCCTGGACTGTATGAGAACTTTAAATTATATATTATGTTCTTTTCTTGTCAGAGAGAAAAGTTTTATTCACATCTTGAATATTGCTTTCACATGGTTCTGCTGTCTGCAAATACAATTCTTGGTCTAATGTTACGGGCTGTGTTTCTTACATCTTCTCTTTTCACATTCTAATATTTTTTATTTGTATTTTTAGAGACTTTTTCAAGTTTGTCCATATCATCCATTCAAGTTTCTTCATAATAATTTTACTCTTGTCTGAAAAATACACTTTAAATTTTTTACTTTTTCATTCAATCTTTTCTTCTTTGGTTCACTCCTGACTCTTTCTTTTTAAAAAGAGATATAATTTACATAACAAAAATTTAACAATTGTAATTGAACTATTTTTAATGTATTCGCAATGAACATTGCCAAGTCAATCACATTTTCATTACCCCAAGAAGAAATTTTGAAGGTACAAGAGTGAGCAGTTATTCCCTTCCCTAATTTCTTTCCCTACAGTCCCTGGTCAACACGTTGCCACCTTCCATCTCTCTCAGGAATTATCTGTTCTGCATACTTCATTAAATGAAATCATACAACATGTGACATGTTCAGATTTATTTGACTTTTTTATTTTTTCCTTTAATTATGTTGGCTTTAAAACATAATGCCAGTCAAAATATCAACAGCATTCCTTACACAGCTATAGAAAATAATCCTAAAATGCATGTGAAACCAAAAGAGACCTGTAATAGCAAAAGCAAGAGCAACAAAGGCAAGGTTAGAGGCATCACAATTAGGACTTAAAGGTATACTAGAAAGTTACAGCAATTTAAAAACAAATGCATAGCACTGGGAAAAGACAGACTTGTGGATCAATGGAGCAGAATACAGAATACAGAACTAACTCGAGGTACACTCAGTTACCTTATCTTTGAAAAAGGATAAACATACTTTTGCTGGAGGAAAGAAAGCCTTTCTAACAAATGGTATCAAGAAAACTACCCACCTAAACCCATCTACTACATACAAAGTAAAATCAAAGTGATCAAAGATTGAAATACTAAAACAGAAAATCCACTGGAAGACAAAATAGGTGAAACTCCTAAGACTCAGCCACAAGCAGAGACTTTCTGAACAAAACCCTGAAAGAAATAATATCAAGAATCATCAAATGGGAGCATATCAAATTAAAAGCTTGTGTACAGCAAAGGAAATTACCAAGAGAGTAAAGACAAAACCTACACAACAGGAAAAAAATTTTTTCAGCTACTTCACAAAGGACTAATATCTTGAAAATATAAAAAACTAAAAAACATTAGACCCCCCCTAACAAATATAAAGATTCTATCATACAACAGACAGCTAAAATGAACAGATACCTCTCAGATAAAGAAACACAAAGAAACCTTGCATATGTCCATATGAAACAATGTACAATACTGCTGGCCATTTGAAGAATGCAAAAAATAATACTGTAGATGGTAGAAATTTGGTCATACTTTTGGAGGCCTTCTGCTATTCATTTACAGCTCTACTATTTCCATCTGAAAAGAATAATTTTCATTCCAGAAAGAATGGCTATCTTAAAGAAATTAAATAACAACAAATGCTGGAATGGCTATGGGGATAAAGGAAACTTCTTTATTGTTGGTAGGAGTGTAAACTAGTATCATCACTATGGAAATCAGTATAGAGATTCCTCAAAAAACTAAAAATAGAAATTCCATTTGACCTAGCTATTCCCCTTCTTATCTTTCTGAAAGAGTTAAACACAGCAATCAAATTAAAATGACACTTGTATATCGTTGTTTATAGCAACACAATTAATAACAGATGAATCTTGGAAGTAACCTATACGTCTATCAACAGATAACGGGAAAAAGAAAATGTGCTTTTTATATATAGTGAAGTACTATTCTATCACAAAGAAGGATGAACACCAGTCATTTTAGAAGAAGGGATGCACCTTGTGACCAGAAAGTTAAATGAAGTAAATCAGACACAGCAGTTAAAATACCAGCTGGCTTCTCTTATGTGAGAAAGCCAATATATAAACCAAGTCTAAAATAAAATATAAACAACAGGAAATAGTAAGGTGGATCTTTGCCATATGGAAGATGGAGGAGGGAGGGAAAGGAAATGAGCAAGGAGGGAGGTCATGGAGTGTTACGTACGCGTACCAAGTTAAAATACAAAAGAATTAAGAAATGTCACATACCTGTACCAACTCCCCTTAATGAATGCAATCATCATATACTATACAAACATGTACCAATAAAAATGAACAAATTCACAAGCTAATATGTCAGTATCTCTTTATGTATCCGAAGCTTTTTTGTTAAGTATTTGTAATTGTTATATTTTTCTTGATGGATTAACATTTTATCATTATAAAATGTCTTTAGTAATAATTTTTAAAGTTTATTTTATCTGTAGGGCCAGGGGTTTAACTCAGTGGCACAAGCACCTGGCAAGCACGAGGTCATGAGTTTCATCTCCAGTACCAAAAAAAAAGTCTACTTTGTCTAACATTAGTACAACCACTCTACAGGATACCCTTTCCTATCCTTTTATTTTCAACGTATTTGTCTTTGAATCTAAAGTGAGTATTTTACAGACAGAATACAGTTGGGACATGTCTCTTTTTTATTTTTTTGAGACAGGGTCTCAAATATGTATCGCTACTTGGTCTCTTTTTATCTCCCTGATGCATTCAGTACTTTTTTTTTTTTTTATAAAAACTACATTCCCTGAATACAGTGCACCACTGAGTCACTTTCTCTTCATTCCTTGCCATTGTCAAATCTTTTTTCTACAATATTATCTTCAATCAGATGGAAATATTAGAGATGTAACTGGATAGCAAGTCACTGGAGGCCTCAAAAAGTATGACCAGATTTCTACCATCTTCAGATGTTCTGTCTTCTAATCCGAGAGTGAGAGGAATCAAAACTTTTCCTAAAGATTAAATAAATTTATTGTATTTCTAAGATGTGTGTTTTTAAAAGTCACAGCATTCTGGGAAGAGGAAATTTCTTCACTTTTAACTATAGATTTAATCCTTATATTTGGTAAGCATTTCTGTTGTTTGTTCTTTCTGCTCCATCACAGTGGTGAGAAATTAAAGGTTATATCAGAGATCTAATAAAGTTATCATTAAAACTAATGATAGTTTTGTTGGCCAGAGATTTAGCTCAGTGGCACAGCACCTGCCTGGCAAGTGTGAGGTCATAAATTCAATCCCTGGTACAAAAAAAAAAAAAAACCTAGTTTGTTTTACTTTCATACAAAATTAATAAAATAATACCAAGGATAACTAACTTATCTTTTATTTGTAATCTCTACAGATACAAAGATGTTTATGGGAAAATTATGAAGAAAACAATTTGTCCAAAGTGAAGCAAGTCATCTTGAGAACACTAAAAATGTTATCCCATCAATAAAAACCTAACGACACAACAACTCGGTACTCCTACTCTAAAAATCCTAAAGGAAGTACTTATTGAACTCCTCTAGGAAGTACTATTAATTTCCTAAGTCTAAAATTAACCTGCAATGAACTAATAGGGAAGCTGCAGAATATTTTAATTCTAGGAAAACAATGGTGATATGTAATAACTGATATACGCCATGAATTATGGATGCTAGGTAGTTCAAAAACTCAACATCAGATACTGTTATGTACCTTTCAGCACTGTCGTGGCTTTGCAAAGCTGAATCTTTTTATACTTACTTTAATAAAAGAGCAAGGAAGAATAGCAGATGTGTTCAACTTCATCTCAAGACATGAAAACTGGTATAGTGTCCAACAACCACACACAGTATTTTCATTAGAAGTGTGCTTATGAACAAAATAAAATGCTTTTCATTAAAAAAAAAAAACCAAGCCAAAAGGAAATAACAGTTTACTAAGTTGTTAGATTAAAAACAAAAGGTATTTATGCCCTACTACCTTAGGAGCTATTTAAAATATATATATATATATTTAACTGCATGTATTATCTCTAAGCTGAAAAAATAATAACTCAGACATTAAGGATACTGGAAACCAACAAAGCTTGGGAAATTTTTCCCTAGATAAAATCCACTAAACAAATAAGCTATACTTGCACTTTCTTTCATTAAAAATTATTAAATGCTTAAGTCTATGTAACTGATAAAATAACCTAATCTGAATCAGAAACCAAGACATAAAAAGCTCCATATTTGACTGAAAGATTAGAGCACTTAACTTTCACTTTTGATTTCATAATTAACCAGCCAACACAAAAATAAAATTTCAAAACTAAGATTTTTAATATTTCTGTAAAATACCTGAATGTGTGCTCTCAATAGTGGTGTCTGATTTGGAATCCAGCATTGGATGAACTGCTTGTAGTTGTGGAACATAGTACATCTTCGGACTACCAGACGGCTTATATGGCAATAGTATAGGCTGGGCTATGGAGGTAAAGATCAGAACAATTAGTAAGAAAATAGTTATTAATTCAAAGAGTATGTATTGAGTATCTTTTGTGTGCCAGGCAGTGTGCAAATTTCTTGAGATACATGAGTGGACTAAACAGAAATGCGTCTTTGATTTGAAAAGAATCCAGAATTATAGAGGTGGGAGACAGACAAAGCGAGGGGTGTAGCTCAGTGGCACTGGGCCTGCCAGGCAAGTACAAGGTCCTCAGTTGGATTCCCAGTACCAAATAAATAAATAAAATAAGCAAATCATTTTCATTTTAATTGTAATGTGATATGAAAAAAAATTTAAAGAGATAAGAACACAAGAGCAACTGGGACAAGATGCAGTTTAGTGTAATAGGAATAGGTTTCATTAATAAGATGAGCTTTTAGCAAATCTACATATGGATGGCTCTAAATGAAAAAATTGGTAGCTGGTTTATCCTTCCCTCTGAAAGGCTTTGAAAAAAATTTTTCATTATAAAAGTAAAAATTCTCAATATTAATATATAAAACTGAAAAAGGCAAGATCCTACCACTTAAAGATAACTATTTTCATGTACATCCTACCAATTTTCCCATTTCTTACTTGCTTATATAATTGTTATCATATAGTAAGTATAGTTTAAAATTTAGTCTTTCTACTTTAATAATTAAAACATGCTGTTTGAATTAAAATTTTTAATTATAAAGGATTCTGCAAGGAGCCAGGGCTACAATTCAGTGGCACAATGCTTGAATGGCAAGTGTAAGGTTCTCAGTTCAATTACTAGTACAAAAAATGAAATGAAATGAAATAAAAATCTGTGACTAAAGATATTTATGTCTGTAGCATATTTGTTCTCCCCTACCAGCTCTCTCAGATAAATTCTCTAATTATAGAATTTAGATTATACCACTTATGAAGTTTAAAAAAATTCAAACTTCATAAATGCTTCCTAATGTCTGTGCCAAGTACTCTTCTTCAAACAGTGCTTATTACAGTCAGACATTAAGAAATAATTATTTGTTAATAAGGGCAACTGTTTAAATGTGCCTCTCGTTTCAGTGGTGTAGGACAGTGATGGCGAACATTTTAGAAATTTCCGTGATAACAAACAGCTGGCTGGGATACACATGCCATAGGTTCGCCAACACTGGCAAAGAAGATGAAGTTTTGTCCTATAGACAGTTGTCCCTTGATACCTGGGGATTGAGACCAGGACTTCCTAGGATACCAAATTCGTGGATGTTCAGGTCCCTACTATAAAATGGCATAGCTTTTGCAAATTCTCCTGTATACTTTAAAGCATCTCTAAATTATTTTTATTTATTATACTATATTATATAGGGAATAGTGACAAGAAAAAAATTTGTACTTGTTTAGTTCAGATACAAATACAATTTTCTGAATATTTTCTATCTGTGATTATGTAACTCGACAGATGCAAAACCCACAAATATGGACAGCCAATTGTACTTGTTTTTCTTTCATGGTATGGTAGAAACTGTTAAATGGTTCCTCGTATATTCTCTTATTTCTTCCTTTTGCCTACACACTATATTTTCCAAGATATGTGATCAAGTTCTGGACCATGAGTGCAAGAGTATGTACAAATTCTAGGAATTCCATTAAAGGGAGCCCATCTCTTCCTGGGTACTGCAGATTCCAATAGCTTCCATCCAGAGACCGAAGTCACAATGCCAGAGGGCTAGGGATATAGCTCAGATATAGAGCAGGTTTGGCATGACCAAGGCTCCAAGTTCAATCCCTAGTATCAAAAGAAAAAAAAGCTGGGAGGATGCATAAAGCTACCTACTCAACTGCAGTGGAATTCCTTTAACAAAAAAGTTGATCTTACATTCTAATACATTAACACATACTCAATAAGCAGTCAGTCAATTTAAATCAATTGAAACTACTACTTACTACATATTTTTTTTACCTGTTTCTTCACCTAGAAAGTGAGCTTGATAATATCATCTTTTAGAGTTATTATGACAAAAGAACATAAGGGGCATTAATCTGTAATATCAATATGTTTAGAACTAAAGTACTGAGTTTTTTCAATTCCCTTCTCTATAAATTTGCTATAACAACATATTATATAATCTCTATTTTTTTCTCCTTTTTGAGAAACCAGGGAAAATAATTACTCTTTTATTTCTCCAAATTTTTTTATTCTTTCTGAAAAACTTCAAGACAAATTAAAACAAGTTCCAAAGAACAATTCCACTAGCATTTTAACCAAAATTATGGTAAAATATATTTACTGGGGGAATAAATGACATCTGCACAACATTCAAGTTTCCTACCCACAAACATAACCTTCCCCTTTTCTATCTTTACACAAAGGACATTTTCTTCTGCACATAGGTCACATATATTTTTTTGTTTAGGCTACTTCTAAACATTTTATGGGGTTATATTCCTCTCATGAATAGAATTGTGGAGACAGCTATCACTTCTCCTGGCCAAATACCTCACACACCTTTAATTTACCCTTACAGATCACAATTTTTTCTTACAACTGTCCTCCACTTCTAGGTATATTTGTAGTTGTCCACATCTATTTTATAGAAATCAACATGCTTCTGACAGATTATGATAGTCTTGGAGTAGAATGAGATCTCTTTCATTTAGAACAAAACCATCTTATATTATCTAGAATTTTTTTACCATTTTCAACTGTTCTAATGATTTATTTTGGCACTATATTTTATATCATTAGTACCATGCTTCAAAAAAAAAAGGAAATTAATTTACAGTGAAGGAAATAAGACAAAACATAAATGCTTAAAGAGATTTACAGTTCTTACCACCCATAAATATGCCAAAGATTACAAAAAAAAAAAATGAGCAACACTGATAACTTTAGGACAATAGTTTCTGAGGCTGAGATGCTATCTTACAGAATACAGTATACGTGCTGACCCATACATGGTGCTTTCCTATCTCAAGTACCAGAAAGAATGTATGCATTTAGGAATAAAGTTAGAGCCCTCTTAGAATCTTTTACTTTCAATCTTTGTGATTTGGAGATTTGCTAGATGGGTCTTAGAAATAACAGAGAGACATTTCAATCAGAGATAGCAACTATCTAACCAATTTGCATTTTTCTCCCAGTAAAGCAACACATGGGATAGTATATGTAGTATTGACTAAATCTTTGACCTGAACTATCAGGAACAAAGTCATTAGAACATCACTAATACTTGATGATAGAAAATGATGAAAAATAATACTCATGTTATATTTGCAGGGTTAAAAAGTCTCAGATGACTTAAGAATACTGTACCACTCAATTGGGCAAAATAACAAAACAAGAAATGCCATAGCCTCTAGCTCTGTTTGATTATTGCTATGGCCATTATTGTTTTAATACTGATTTATTAATTTTCTTCCTTCACCAGTGGGGGCCAGAGATTTAGCTCAGCGGCACAAGTACCTGCCTGGCAAACACAAGGTTATGAGTTCAATCCCTAGTACCAAAAAAAAAATAAAATAAAATAAACAAATGAATAGAAGACTTGGGCTGGAAGTTTAGCTCAGTGCCACAAATGCCTGCCTGAAGGCCGAGGATTTATCTCAGTGGTGTAAGCGCTGGTGGTAAGTGCAAAGTTGTAAGTTCGATCTCCGGTACCAAAAAAACCCCACAAAAAAAAAGTAAGTGCCTGCCTGGCAAGCACAAGGTCATGAGTTTGATCCTCAATATCCAAAAGCAAGCAAGCAAGCAAGAAACAATCTATCTTGAATAGATTTATGCAACACATTTTAAAAATATATTTTTAAGTGCTGGGGCTCAAACCCAGAGCCTCACACATTCTAGGCAAATGCTCTATCACAAAAGACAGATCCTTACCACTAAATTGTATCTGTATTTCCATGTCAGAATACTAAATGCTTTAAAGTTAATAATAAAGCTCTCACCTTTACTTGGGAAAAAAATAAGAACTGAGCTATTTATATTTCTCCTGTCTGCTTAAAAAGGAAAACAGTTTATAATTTACTCTTATTTTAAATGTTATAGGCTATAAACACTATCAAAGTATCACAGCAACTATAGCATATAACACTACATGCATTTTTCATGGCAGAGATAGTTAGCTGTTCACCAAAATTCATTTTCCCATCCTGGAAAACAATGCAGTTGGAAAGTCATTTGGGCCACTTTGAGGATAGGCCTATTAAAAAAAACTCCCATACCTGTTCCTCCGTGCTTTTTGTTCTTTCCCATTGAGTATAATGGTAAATCCAGGATAACCTCTGTTTCTACATTTTAAAGATAGCAAGGTAACAGGTGACTTTTACAAGCAAGAAATAAACTGATACTATATTTACTCTATTACATAGTTTTACATCTATTTATAACATTGCTATTTATAGCAAAATGCAAATAATGTATTTGTCTACCTGAAGGCAGACCTCAATGTTTTTAAGTTACTATGTAACACCTGCACTCTTAACAAACATCAATTATCATGAGATGAAAGTAAATCAACTTCAGGCAGAATGCATTCCACATATATTGTTAACTCTACTGATAGTTAAGATAAAAATAAATCACAGTCTCTTCATAGCTACACAAATTAAAAAAGATGTAATAATCATGAGGATTCCACTGTTAAAATTAGATTTAATGACAAAAAAGACACAGTAACAGATTTCTAGGATATACACAAAAATAAGGACAATGACCGTAAACGTAGTCACATTCCCTTACCATCTGCGCCACAATTAGAAGTAATCTGTTGCACGGAAGATGATGAAGCAAACCTGACAGGAACTTTCTGTAGCTTTTGGGTAGTGGACTCTAGAATTTCCTGTCCATGATCTTCAGCATTAATAAAAATCTCAGAAGAAAACACAGCCTTTTCTGGACTTTCTGTTGTTATCTGAGTGACTGCATCAGATGATAACTTTCCAGAGAAGGCAGAAAATTGGGTCTTATTCTGTTCTGGTGAACTGAACAAAAAAGACAAGAAATGAAAGAGCATATTTTTGGCCAGGAATAGTTAGGTAGCTACCAGGAATATTTTGTGAACACAACAATCTCAAATGGTATTTCCATGGTAACCTTCATTCTGTTAGATACATATTAAAATGTGATCGTGTATGTGTTTTACTTTACAATCTACCATTTACTTACTTACTTGCTTATTTATTTTTGGTCTTTTTTTTTTTGAGACACGAGACAGGGTCTTGCTATGCAGTTCAGGCTGGCCCTGAGTTCACTTTGTGGCCCAGAATGGCCGCAAACTCACAATGATCCTCTCCTGCCTCAACCTCCTGAGTGCTGGGATTACAGGTATACACAACCATGTCTGGGCTTTTAAAGCCTATTTTTAATGTACAATGCCATTAAACAGTTTTAACTAAGGAAATAGTGGCTTTCAGTTAATGTGAATATACTTATTTATTAGATAGCCACTATAAATTAGAGGACTGTGCTACATATCTAAAATGTACAAAAATAAAGAAGAAACAGTCTTACTTCAAGGGGTTTACATTTAAACGGGGGAATAACAAGTTTTCAAGAATGTAGTTATTTATTTCCATATACAGAATTCATATTAAAAGAGTAAAAAATGATTGAATAGACAGGAGAGATATGTTCTGCTTAAGAAGAATTCTAAATAATGTATGTGTACATTTCCCATAAAAGGAGGTAAAGCTTAGTCTCCATTCCTCACCTTAAGAATAGGCTGGACTTCAAAAAACAGAGTATAAGACAGAGCAATGGAGCAGTCAGCAAACACTGCCTTTTCTACATAATCAAGGTTGTCATTACCAGTGAGAATAGGAGACTAGCATACTCTCCATATGATGTGAAACAGGAGTACTTCTCACCAATATGGCATTCTTTGCCTAAATCTAAAATTCCAGTCTCATTATGAAAAAACATTAGCCAAACCCAAACTGAGGAATCACCTACAAAATGTCTGACCAGTATGCCTCAAACCTGCTAAGTTCATGAAAAACAGGGAAGGAATAAATGATTGCCATATACTACAGGAGAAAGAGACATGATAATTGGCTCAGTCCAGTTGGGTTGCTATGTGGCTTATAAATAACAGAATGTATCTGGAGATAGGATAGATATTTTCATTGCAAAAAAGAAGTAATCAATAAAAAAAGTGGCGAGGGTAATAGGTCCCAATCTTTAAACTCAAGAATAATCTTTGACTCAAGGTCCTACCCTTCAGGTTCACTGGGTTGAAGATCTTGCCTTCTGGACCCACTAAGGCACTGACTTTGCCCCCACAGCATTGGGCAATCCTGTACCTAATACAGTTCTCTGCAGCAGACCTATTTCCTCAATGACTCTTGGTCTGAATTCCACATGCACTGTCCTCCTCAGCTGGAATTATACCCAGATGGCTCTACTAGTCTGGTGCTTTGGGGATAGCCCTATCCTCAGGCTCTACTAGGCACTGCCTCGTAGGTTCTCCAGAGGCTTTCACTCAGTGATTTCCTATCTCAGTCCTGAGGCTCTCTAAGGTGTCTACACTCCCAATTTTGCTGGAGTATACACATGAAGTACTCTACTGGGGCTCTAAGTAACAATGCAGGCAGGAAAAGAGAGAGACAGTAAGCACCAAGGCCCCATTGTTGCCTGAAACATCTCATTTGAAATTATTTTATCTCCAAGGTCCTTGTATTCTGGGCCATAGATGGAAGTGATAGTCCCAAAAATATATGAAATGCCTTTGGAGTAATTCTTCAGTTTTCTTGAAGAACTATATCTGCCTGCCCATACTAATTTTTTTTTTTTTATCGAATGGCCTGTTGGCCACACTATTAGTGTTTTCTCCCAAACATGTGTTCTCATTTTTCACAGTAAGAAATACTAAGAATTTTCCATTTTTTAAATTTCTGCCGTTTGGATTAAATTCCATCTTTAAATTGCTTCTTTACTTGCATTTTACAATCAGGATGTAAAAGAAATCTACCTGCACCTTCAACACCTCGCTTAGAAAATTCTTTAGTCAAATTCAGAATTTGCAAGTTCTATATGTTATAAAACATGAATGTAATTCAGCTTAGCTCTTTGATAATTTATAAAAAGGAATGGCTTTTCCATCAGTTTCCAACAACACATTTCTAATTTCTGTCTGAAATTGTTCCTTACCTATATCTTATATTCTACTCAAAAATCTTCAAGACCTTTAAGGATTTCTCTATGGTTTTACCACTTTCCTAAGCATACACCAAAATGAATGGTAACAACCTATTCACAGCAATTTTTTCCTAGTATACACCTAAAAAGTCTTGCAGCATGTACCCATTACTCGAATCCAAAGCTACACTCCTAGTTTTAGGTATTTATTATAGTAGCAATTCCACTTCTTGGTATCAATTTTTGTCCTAGTCCATTTAGGCTGTCACAACAAAATAACATAGATTGGGTGGCTTATAAACAATAGAAATGCATGGTTAACAGCTCTAGAGCCTGTTAAGTTCAAGATATGTTACCTAATGAAAGCTTGCTTTTTGGTTCACAGATGACATCTACTTGTTATCACATGGAAGAAAGGGTGAACTAGTTCTCTAAAGTTTCTTTTATAAGGGCACTAATCCCATTTAAGAGGGAGTCACCTTCATGAGCTACCACCTCCATGAAGATCCCACCTCCAAATAACCACATTAGAGGATTAAATTCAATATACTGATTTTCAGAAGACACAAATATTCAGACTATAGTAAACTAAAGATCAGATCATGGAATTAAAAAAAGACATTAACAAAAAATTGGACTAATGCATGTATAGACCAGGAGTTCATTAATAGCAATGAATAAATGCTTGTGTCTTAGTTTTCACACATATGCGATGACAATTTAAGATTTTTAACAATAGGAAAACCTAGGAGAGGGCTACAGAGAGCTCTATTTTGTATTTTTAATGTGAATCTAAAATTATTCAAACACTAAAGTTTTTATTTTAAAAAAGCAAATAATATTGTATTCTATCAGGGTAATATCAAGAACATATCAAAAGGCAGAAAAATTTGAATCTCTGAGCCTGCGTCTATATTTCACTAAATAAATAGGACAAATAAAAAACATAGATGTAAAACTCTGTATACAGTCACTCCAAAGAACCTACACGTAAATTAGAATATAAAGTTTTAGAAAAATTGCCAGATAGATCAAATTTTTAAAATTCATTAAATTTTTCCAAATCAGTAAGTTAAACAATTAAAAACTAAAAATATCATAGGTAAAATCTTAAAAATAATCAATTATCTAATAAGTATAATAAAAGACACAAAAATAATACAGAGAAAAATGAAAGATCAGCTAAAATGGACTTCTGCTTTAGGAACAATGTAGTTAATAGTGGTCTGCAGCATCACTTTCTGTGGTAAGGAGTCAGACCTGTCACATGTGATTTTCCCAAGGAGAAAAAATAAAAGCATTTCTAGAAAGATACAAGGATGACAACTCTCATACTAATATTCAATTTAGTACTCAAAATTTTAGCTAGCGCAATTAGTTAAGAGAAAAATAAAAGGGATACAAATAGGAAAAGAAGTTAAATTACCCTCATTTGTACACAATTATCATTTTATACTCAGATCTTAGTGCCCTGCCAAAAGAGTTTCAGAGCTGATAAAATACACACAGCAAAGCACCAGGATACAAAATCCACATTAAACAAAATAGTTGCCAGGCAGAATGGCACAGAAGGATCATCCCAGCACTTGGAAGGCCAAGACAGGAGGATCAGCACAAGTTCAAGGCCAGCCTGGGCTACATAGTTAAGTGTAAGACCACCCTGATCTACATGGCCAGATCCTGTCCCAAATAAATACATACATACAAACAAACAAACAATCAGTAGCTTTTCTACACACCAGTAATCCACATACTAATAATGAATTAGCTGCAAACAAAATTGGGAATAAACCCATTCAACATATCTTCAAAAAATAAAATACCTAAGATCCAATCTAACCAAGGAGATGGAAAGATATCTACAGTGAAAATTTTGGAACACTAGAGAAATGGAATATGACACTAGAAAGTGGAAAGGCTTCCCATATTCATCAGACTGTCAGAATTAATATTGTTTAAATGGCCATAAGCAAAAGCAAGCTATAGACTCAATGAAATCCCCATCAAAATACTAATAACATTCTTTATAGAACTAGAAAAATCCTAAAATTCATATGGAAACAAAAAAACCCAGGGTAACCAAAGCAATCTGAAGCAAATGATAGACAAATCACAATGTCTCATTTCAAATTATACTACAAAGCCATAATAAGAAAAAACAATATGATACTTGCACAAAATCAGACATGTAGATCAAAAGAATAAAGGACATTTTTTTTTTTGTCTTTTTCATTTTTATCAGTATCAGGGAACGAACTCACGACCGCCTGCTTGCAAGGCAGGTACTTATGCCACTGAGCTAAATCCCCAGCCCCTAAAGGACATACTTAAAAAATGGAACTAGAGCCACCTGATTTTTTTTTTACAAATAGGTCAGAAGCATATGTTGGAGAAAAGATAACCTCTTTTTTTTGTTTTGTTTTGTTTTTTTGGAAACAGTCTCTCTATGTAGCTTAGGCTGTTCTTAAAACTATGAAGCAAGCTAGCTTCAATCATTGGCAGTCTTCCTGCCTCAGCCTCCCAAGTGCTAGGATTAAAACAGTCTCTTTAACAAATGATGTTCAGAGAACTAGATAATCACTTATAGAAGAAACTGAAACTAGAACCCTATTTCTCACCCTAAACAATAACTGACTCAAAATGGATCAAAGATACAAGAAGTAAAACTGAAACTTGTAAAAGAAAACACAGAGAAAACACTTTAAGTCATAGGCACAGGCAAAGACTCCCTGATATGAACCCAATAGCACAGGAAATAATACCAAGAACCAACAAATGGGATGACATTAAAATAAAAAATTTCTGCACAGCAAGAAAAACAACTGTAAGTTTTAGAATGGGAGATTTGCCAACTACAATTCCAACAGAGTAATGTCTAGAATGTACAAAGAACTCAAAATAGTTAACACCCAAAAAACAGAGCCCAACTGACAAATGAGCAAATGAATTAGACACTTCTCAAAATATACAAATGACAATTAAGTACATAAATAAATATTCAACATCTTTAGTCTCTAGGAAAATGCAAATCAAAACCACATTGATAATCCACCTTTACACCATTCAGAGTGACAACCATCAGGAATGGAAAAAATAATAAAACTTGGTGCAGATGTAGGTGAAAAGGAACCCTTCTACACTACTGCTGGGGATGCAAATTAGTACAGTCACCATGGAAACCCATGGAAATTCCTCGAAAAACTAAACTACCATATTAACTCAGCTATAGCTCTTCTTGATATATCCTAGAAGGATAAAGACAGTATCCTCTAAGGATACTTGCATATCTGCTTACTACAACACAATTCACAACTGCCAACAATAGAATGGAACCAGTCTAGGTGCCTATCAACAGATGGAATGTGGTATTTATATACAATGGAGTATTATTCAGCTGAAAAGAATGAAATTATGAAAACAGATTATTATGTTAAGCAAAATAACCCAGTCTCAGAAAGTCAAGGATTGCATGTTTTCTCTGATATGTGAAATCTAGTGTGAGGAATGGGTCATACACTATGGGTCATGGTGGGCATAACCCTAGGGACTATATATATATTTGGTCCCTGACCTCTTCTCTTGCTTTCCTTGCATGCCTTGGTTGCTATGAGTGGAGGAGTTTTCCTCGCCCGTGTCCTTCTGTCTTGAGGTCTTTTGCCTTGCAGTGAGTAGACCACGGACTGAAATCTCTGAAATCATGAACCAAAATATACCTTTCTTCCCTTAAGTTATGGGCGTCAGCTATGAAAGCTGATCAATATAATCATAAACCATTGAATAAAATAAGAAAACATGACCCTCGACAGTGAGTTGATGCGCATTACTGGTGATGCTAACCTTAGTAACCTGACTAAAACTGTTATCTGTCAGGATTCTCCAATGTAAAGTTCCTTTTTTCTTTGTAAATACTAACATTTGAGGGAAATAAAAGGGGATGCAAAGGGGGGCAGGGGAGACACATGCAAACTCCCAAAGGAGTTTATTAGCCTATCTTCAACACAAAAATGATTAGTAAATTATACCACTGGATTATCAAAGATTCGTTTCAAAGTAATTCATTTTCTTGTAACATTTTATGTCATCTTGCCAAAAGTCCTTTGAAAGTATACATTACCTTCTCATATTCTTATTTATATACTTCTTGAAAGACTTCTAGCAGATTAGTCAGATACAACCTCCCTTAAATCACACTGCCTTTTCTCAAGAACTTACATTTCCTTAGATATTTAAAACCCTTTATCACAAATTTCATCAGCTTCATTGTTATCACAATGAGACTCACCCATCTGCAGATATCGGAGTCCCTTCTGGTTTGGAATATCCTTCCAAATCTGAAATGTTCACTTGTATTTGCCTTGAGGTTGTTATCTGGCTATTCTGAGAAGGTACAGTGTTCGAGTTCTGAGCAATAGTATTACTATCTGGAAGAGGAGACTGTACAACTTGGAAGTCCAGTGAAGATTTAGATCCTAGAAAACCTAAAGATTCTTGATTCTGTGCTACAGATTTACTGGTCAATAATCTGGAGGTTGGTTCCAATGATCTCGAAGATATAGTTTGTAGGTCAGAGTTAAACTCACTATTCATCCTTGTTTTAGAAGCAGGATCCAATGAATAAAATCTTTTATCTAAGGTTCCACTATCCAACTTGGAAGTAGTCTTGGGACTAAGAGTGATACGAACACAGGAAAGTGCTTTTCTATTTGAAGGTGGAGCAGATGCAGATGTTGCTAATGTATAATGATCAGGTGATAAATGGGAGACTGCATTATTGAATTTAGCTTCAACATTTGTATTAGAAACATGTGATTTAGGTGTATGTTTGTTCTTTTCTACTACACAATCCTGACCTTGAGAGAGAGGAAAATGGTCTTTCTTCTTGTGGTCATCTACACTAGGGATTTTGCTTTGATGCTGTTTGAAAAAAATGGAAGGAAGGTCTGAAGCTATATAATCCTGACAATGGGGAAAGGAAGAATGGCTTACTCTCATCTCATGATTTACATGTTCTATATGTGGGAGTTTGCTTTGCTCAAAGAGTTCTTGTTCAAGAAAAATGCAAGGAGGAACATTTGGACAAGGGGGTGAATGGTGTTTTTGCTGATGGTGATCTGTATGTGGATCTTTGCTTTGTTCAAAAAGCTCTTGTTGTTCAAGAAAAATAAGTGAAGGAATATCTGGAGTTATAGTTATATTCTCTTTTACTCCTAGTGTGGAATTTGGTCTGCTTGTGCTAACGAGGGTATGACTATCAGAAAACTGAACTTCCTTGAAATGGCTACAATTTGCCCTGCTACCAGGGTTAAAAAGGTTGACTTTAAAATCTGATCTTTCTAAGAGTTTTTCTTCTTCATGAGAATGCTGAAAATCAACAGGTGACTTTTTACTTTGCCTATTACCTTCTGGTACAATGATCACATCTTTATCTGGTGAATGACTAAGTGTTTTAAGTGATGAAGGGGAAGAACTTTTCTGTTTAAGATCTCTAGGAGGAGTTTGCTCTTCAGTGACATTAGAATTAAATACCCCCACAGATGCTCCAGTACCTTGACTACTTTCAGTAACACCAACCTTAAAAACAGAGGAATCTGAAATGCATTTAGAATGTCGGTGAGATGAAAATGTGATGGAGGTAGTAAACTGTCTCATGGGCTCAGGGGTAGGTATTTGTGTTGAAGAATGAAAATCCACACAAGCAGGTCCTACTAATTCTGACAGCCAGGGATCCGATTTTTCGTAAGACGGCGCTCGAAAACCCTTGCTGATGTTGTTATGAAATTGGGAATGACTTTGTAACTGCAAGGAATTCCAAACTTTAAAATGTGAGTTGTTCTGGTCTAGTGATTTAGAAAAATTGATGTGTCTGGTTCTCCATGGTGATGGGCACGGTTGTCCTCTGATCACTTCTGAGGGTTCAGTAGATCTAAAAACACAAGAGTGGCTGTCCAATTGTGGCTGTTCAGGAGTCAGAGTCCTGAAACATCCTCTTTCATGGCTCTCAATAATAATGTGACTGCATACAGGTTCAGGTGTGCTTGCTATTCCCCGTGGACTCCGTAAACCCTAAAAGACAAAAATAGGTTTTACTTGAAGTACCAAAATAGCTTTATATTATGCTAATGAGTGTTCTATCCAGATTAATATTTGATCACGAAGATCATGTCATTCTTTCATAAATGAAGCAAATCAAAGACTATAACAAGAAAATAAGTTAACTACAGAACAAAACAATTCATTGACAACTGAAATGATCCACAAAAGCTCTCCTAAAAATTTTCCACTATATTACAACAAAGACTACTACTGCTTTCCAATATTTATTCTTACATCCTTCTTTTTAGTAAAAGAAGTACCTCACCCAAACTTTGGCTCACCGTAAATCCACCAAACTGAAGACATTTTCTCATTTCTTTGTTTAAAAAACTTGGCCTAAAATATTTTCTCTCATTAGCTTAAAAAAAAAAAAAAGTAAAAGTACAGTTGAGCCAAACACAAAACTTTTAGACCATAACTGTTCTACTCCAATAAACTACCACAAGAAAAATTATAGCTTGACCTACATTTCACACTAACGGAGTTATGAGAAGCCTAGAATTTCACTCTTAAAAAACTGTAATGAGGCATCCCAACACCCCAGTGTCTACCAGAGAAGATGGAGCAGGAGACCAGGACTTACAGGCATTTACACTGTGGCAATGTAAAGTATCAATCTCAGTATCCCAGCTATGTTATCATTGGAAGAAACTGAGTGAAGGGCATTTATGATCTTCATATTCTTTGTTTGCTTGTTCTGTAGCACTAGAAATTGAACCCACAGCTTTTGCACTGAACTACATTTCAGGTTTCTGTTTTTGGGATTTTTTCCCCCCCTGGTTTTGTTTGTTGTGGTACTGGGGACTGAGCTGTATCCTAGCCTATTTTTTGTTTTTTAATTTTGAGACAGGTTCTTAATAAGTGGATAAGAGGGGCTCAAATTTGTGATTTTCCTGTTTCAGGGTCTCAGAGCGTTGGGATTACATACATACCATCATGTCCAGCGTAAAGTAACTCATGTGAGATTCTGAATTAGTTATCTCAGAGCAACTGTTATATTTTTTAAAAACCCCTCTTAGCTTCCTGTCTTAATATGTGATCATTCATTCTTGCATGTGCTACTGCCACTGTGATGCCATTCACCACAAGGTAATATAGTAAGAGGACCCTCAACAGAGTAGCACCATACTGTTTGGACTCTAGAACTCATAGCTAAATTTTAAGGACATAATACTTCTCTTTATAAAGTACCCTAACCTCTGGTATTTTATTAGAGTAATGTAAATCAGAATAATGCACTCTCTTGCATGTGTAATCTTCAAAAGCTCATCCACAGAACAGTCCTGATATATACACTAAGGAGAAGGAATCCTTTAAAAAGAGGTCAAGAAATGAGGAAAGAATCAGCTTTCCAACATACAATACTGAAATAACTAAACAGTCACATGCAAAGAATGAATCTGCATGCCATGCATAAAAATTATCTTAACAGAGACAGGCAACAAAATGAGCATAGATAAACTGGGCTAAATAAAGTTTTAAAACCTCTGTGCATCAACAAACACAGTGAAAAGACAACCTATAAAATAGCCAAGAATATTTGCAAATTAAATTTCTAATAGGGATTTAATATCCAACATATACAGAACATCTGTAACTTAACCACTTCCCTCCAAACAACCAACCAAGAACCCAAATCAAATAACAAAACAACCCCCCAATCCAACTCAAGAACAGACCAATCCACTCAAAAACAGACAAAAATTTCAACAGGCATTTATCTAGAGAAAATGTGCAACAGGACAACACATAAAAAGAATCTCAGTATTACTAATCACAAAAGAAATGAAAATCAGTAACACAATATTACCTCAAATTTATTAGGATAATCATTATAAAAACAAAACAAACAAGACATAACAAGTACTTTCAAGGATGTAGAGAAATTAGAACTCTTGAAGTTGCTGCTAAGAATGGAAAACAGTGTAGCAATATGGAAAACAATATAGGGCTTCCTCAAAATTCTGCAGAGAGAATGACCATTTAATTTAGCAATTATACTTCTGAGTGTTTACCAAAAAGAAAGCGGGATCTCAAAATATACAATTATGTTCACAGCAGCAATATTCATGAGTCAAAAGGTAGAAACAACTCAAGTAACCATTAGCAGAAGAGTGGATAAACAAAAAATGTAGTATGCATATATAATGGAATACTATAAAGTCTCAAAGAGGAAGAAAATTCTAACAGTACACAACATGAATGAATTTTAAAGCCATAACACTACTAAATAAGCCAGTCACAAAGACAAATACTTTGTCAAGTTTCTCATCCCACTGTGTGTGCTAATTATTATTCCTAAATTTAGACTGCTACAGCAGGTACTTTAATCTTTAAATGCTTTTGAAAAGTGCTCCTGAGGAAGCCATCCTAACCCCAGGAAAACTCCAAGTTGGCCACAAGAAAAGAAATCTTCTGAACCAAGCCTTTTGGAAAACTTCAGACAAGCTGAAACACTAAGCCACAACTTTTTACAACAAAATCTGCATTGAGCCTTCTGGAGCTAAGATCCAGTAACAGAAGAGTGGGCTTCTATCTTCAAAAGCACTGTTAATCTGGTACAGAGGTTAACAAGCAAGCAATATAATATGCCACAGCACTCTCTGAATGTAATATGACAACACCTTACTTTATTAGAGTTTTCCTATTTTTTAGACGTGCCACAGGGATGAAGCCACTGAAGCCGTTTGGAGTTCACAACTTGTCACAGATTGCCAAGGATGCTGTCAGTGGGCCTGTGGGATTTAATGTTTGCCCCCCTAGATTTTGGATTGCTTTGGTCCCATTTCTTTGTAGCCTTGTTTGTAACTTTTGGAATGGAAATCTTTATCTTATGCCACTGGAAATGTTTATCTTATGCCACTAAAGATCGAAGGTGTTTAACTTCATTTTTATTTGTACAAGAGCTTATAGCTAAGAGTTTGCCTTAAATCTCAGTGAAGAATTTGAAATAGGACATTTTTAGCAATGCTGACACTGTTAGGACTTTGGTAACTCTTATGATGGACTAAATGCCTCTTGCATAAAGGGATGCTCATAAGTCTGGGAGGCCAGGAGCACAATATTTATGGTGTTTAGATGTTCCCCCAAAGCCTCATGCAATCATACATCAGGCTTTTTTAGAGGTGGTTGGATCTGAGTGTGATTGATTCATGGTGCAATGCTGGGATTAAGGAAATGTGATTATTAAGTCACTGCACTGATTGGTTTGGCACTGCCCTATTCTTGGTAGTCTAAACAAAATATAAAAGGGGCAGAAAGATGCTGTTAAGGTCCCTTGTTGCTTTTGCTGTCTTGTGCCCACCATGAACTATTCTCTGCGAAGCCACCTTGCCTTGGAGCCAGCCAATTATGGACTGAAAACTACAAATTGTGAGCTAAATAAATCTTCCCTCCCTTAACTGGTAGATGCTGGGTATTTTGTTCTAGCAACAAAAAAATGTAAGTAAGACAATACTTGTCAACTTTTCTTAAATGCACCATTCTAACAGGTGATATGCCATTCTGATTCTCACTTGCATTTTCCTAATGTTTAGTGGTAATAAGTCCCTTTTCATATACCTTTTGGCCATTGTATGTCTTCTTTGGAGAACTCTTCATTTAAGTCCCTGTACGTTTTTTTAAACAAGGTTGTTTTTTGTTATTGAAATATAAAAGTTCTTTATTTGGGATAGTAACCCCTTTTCAGAGATATGGCTTGAAATACTTTCTGCCATAAACTGTCACTTCATTCTGTTGTTTACTTTGCTGTGCAGAAGTTTTTGGATTCTCAATTTTTGGTTTTGTTGCTTGTGCTATGAAGTGTTTTATATAAGTAAGCCACATGATATTGACAAAGAAAATACCTATAGAAAAGGTGCAACACAAAAAGAAATCAAAATCTATCACTAAAAAGATCAACTATCACAAAGACACAAAAACAAAAGAACTGCAAGATAGAAAACAAAATGGCAATATGTTCTTCCCTATCAATAATCCCTTTAATGTAAATGGGTTAAACTGTAAAGATGGGATTTAGATTTATGAATAAACACAAACTGAAAGTGAAAGGATGGAAAAATATTATAAACAAATAGTAACCAAAGTAACACAAGTGTCACATACTTTTAGTCAAAAACTCATAGAAGAGATAAAAAATGTCATATGATAAAAAGGAAGATGTAACAATTATAAATATACATCAGAGCACCTAAATATATAATTCAGACACTGACAGAATGAAAAGATGAACAGGCAACAATGCAACAGTAGGAAACTTCTAAACCTCACTTTTAACAATAGCACATACATATACAAAATATTCCAGAGCACATAAACATTCGTCAGGAATGACTATCTGTTAGGTCATAAAACAAATCTGAACAAATTCAGCAACACTGAAATCACATAAAGTTTCCCTCTCTCCCAGGTACAGTGGATTGACACCACAAGCCAACAACAGAAGGAAACCTTAAAAAAAAAAAAAAAAATCACAAATGTGTGGAAATAAAACTACATTCCTGAACAACCAGTGGATGAATGTAAGATAAAATCAAGCGATGTCTGCAAATACCTGAGACACATGAAAAAAAAAAAACATGGCATAACAAAACTTATGAAACAAAGTTTTGAAAAACAAAAAGTCTTGGAGATAAGTGGTGGTGATGGTTGCATAACAGTGTATATAAAATTTAAAAACTAAGTTTGAGTGATAAATGCTTACATTAAAAAAGAAAAAATTCAAATAAGCATCCCAACTTCACACCTCAAGGAACAAGAAAAAGAAAAACATAAGCCCAAAATTACAAAGAAATAAATAAGCATAAAATCTCTTCTCACATAAGAAGTGTTTTAATCTATTTTCTGTAGAATACAATAATACCTGAGGTTGAATAATTTTGAAGAAAATGGAACTATTTAGTATCAGTAGCTTGTACTTGGCCTTTTAGCTAAACTACTTGAGTGAGATTTATTTTTTTATTGCTATCTAGAATTTTACTTTATGAACAAATCTTATCTGCTTCCTGTATTTTACACTTCATTGACATTTATGTTGTTTTCAGATGTTGTCTACAACAATTGTTTCTGCTCATGTCTTTCACAGAACATATGTACTAATACCTTGAGTAAATACTTAAAAATGTAGGACTGACATGTTCAAGGGCAGGCATATTTATAAAATAATTGTAGATTCGTTTTTATTGCACCAATTCATTTTCCTAGAAGCAATATGATAGTTCCATCTGCTTCACAGCTTTGTCAATAGTATTGTTCTTTATTTACTATTTTACATAAAGTAATATTTAGGATTATGAGTGCTAGGTTTCTCACTATTGGGGAAGGAATTACAAACAGAAAGAGGAAAAGGACAGACTAACTCTAGCCTACTGGAATGGAATTGGATATACCAGTAAAAACTTAAATTTTCACGAATTCTAATGCCAATGAATAAGGAAACAGATATCCAAGAGGGTATAGTTGTGTGTGTGTAATTATGTCTATACATACTGCTGAAAGTGCATAAAGGAAACAGCATCATGATTTATTAGGCAATCGAGCTAAAAGATTTTTGGTATTTAAACACCACTTATGTTGAAAGGCACCAAGCCATTAGAGAAATGGCTAAGTCCAGGTCTAAGAAAAAAAATATATGCTTGAAATATCTTCTTATACCAGAAAGTAACTGCTCTCAGAATGATGGAGACATGAGAAAAATACATAGGAACTAGTTTGACAATGTGGGATAATCTGATTATCAAAATAAACAATGACACTAACACACTGTGACTAAAAGAAAAAACTGATACAAATAGATAAACAGGGGAGACTGATACTGATACAAATAAATACTGATACAAATAGATAAATAGGGGAGACTGAAGGTTCAATGACTGATGAATGATGAAATTTTTGAATCCTCCCATTACAGTTATCATGTTTAAAAACTCAGACAACTAACAATAGATGCCAAAATAAATACACCATAGGTACAATAAAAAGAAACTAAAACTACATATCCACACAGAAGTCTAATATGGTGAAAAAACAATTTTCAAAGAAGACGTATCAGTGATTCCACCTATATAAATCTTAAAACCATACTGAAGAGTGTTCATATGTGCCAGGATTAAAAAGATATGATGAAGGGTAAGGATGAAGCTACTATAAGTAAGGGCTACAGCAGTCTTAGCATGCATGATACCCACAGGTGCAATCCCCAAAAAAGTGACTGAAAAAAGACATACAAAGAACAATAGTCTATTCTGTTTCTCAAGCTCAATAGTGGCTATAAAGGAATTATTTTAATTTCTCTTCATGGTTTACATAAATGTTTCAATGTATGAAATAGCACGTAACAGAAGGAAAGTAAGCTCTATTAAAAAGAAAGTCATGTTTATATCAGCTATTATTAACTGTCTTCTCCTTCTTTTGCCTTACTGTGGAGCAAATCCAGTGACCTCATACATGCTAGGAAAATACTCTACTCCTGAGCTACACTTCTAACCCTTTAACTGTGGAGTTAAGTAGAGAATATCTATATAAAGCCAGCTGGACTTCATTTGCATTACAAGAGGTCAATCTTAAGGAAAAAAATACGTGTGAAGTTTAGTCTCTCTGTTCCAAAACACAATGATAAAATGAGCAAATCTATTCTTATTTTTCTAAGAGGATAAATTTTTCTCAATAGATTAATTTGGAATTAATCAAAACTTACAGAATCTAATCCTTAAATCTTAACTTTTGACGTTTAAAACACCTAACACTTCAGTAAAAGATTATCAGCAACTCTACTGTAATCACCAACATCGAGGTGAGAGATTCAATTTCTATCATCTTTTCTTTTGCATTTTCTGTTTTCATTACTAATTTTTTTTTACCTCAGACAAGTCAGGTGTTCTACCATGACCAAACAACTTTGCCTTGATCTCTTCTACTTTCCTCCTGTCATCTTCATTTAATTCTGATATGGAGTATCCAGGGTTATTAGCCAAATTAAGCTTCAGATTCCAAGCTAGAAAGAAAGCATAGCAACATTGAGATGATTCAAAACTATCTAGTGATTATAAGAGCACAGAAAATTATCAATATCTGTAACTTAATACCTACCATAATGCTTAGTATTTACTCAATGATACAACCTAGTGAAGTTCTTGAAAGATCATTTTACTAGAGTATTTTTTTTTTAAAAACATACTCTACAGGTATTTCTCTATAAAGAAACTTTTAAATACAGTAATAAATCATTTTTATCTTAATCTCCAATCAATAGAGTCCTTTCATCTCACTTTTTAGCTCCTGCTGTAGTTATTTCCACTTCCATGAAAGCTGACTGTTTAAATTAATACAACTGAAGAGGGACTGGGGATATGCCACACCTGTCTGGCAAGCACGAGGTCATGAGTTCCATTCCCGGTACCAAAAAAAAAAAAAAAAACCAGAAAAAACAGAAAAAAGATACAACTAGAGAATTCTTTGTAGTGTCCAAATGTACAAGGAACAGTGTACAGAGTTAGTCTCAAGGGAAGATTCCTATATAAGCCTGAGTTCTCATAAATTGTCCCCCAAAACATATTCCCCATATATATTAAAGATCTTACTTTCTCTTTAATAGAATTCTACTATTAAAGAGTACTATTACTAATACTCTAATAAAAACACTCTAGGTTTTCTATCACAAGTCTTAGTATAAAATACCTTGACATGTCTTGTTTTTCTAACATCTGAGATTGGCTTCAGTTAATTGTATTTAAAAAGGTGAAGAAAATATACGTAGTTTTAGAATATAGAGCAATTTAGAGAAAACTAGAAGCTTTTCCTGCACTCTCTCCAAAAGGATAGTACAGTGGGAAGATCCGGGAAACATAAAAGCTTTAGGAACTTAGATATCCAAACTACTTTCTTACTCTCTATGTGACACATCAGAATCTACACACTTCAAAAACTGTAAATTGAGACTTACACTATTAATACTCTACCTTAACTTCATTGTTGTTTAAATAGCTTTTTTCTGGATAGCTGGTGGAAAATATAATCATCATAACAAGTTCTACAGGAAAATAACTCCAAACATCTAACTGTAAACAAATTGTAAGCCTGAACATGACGAAATGACAAATGATCAGGTCTTACCTCTTTTACGTACCCGGTATTCCTCTTCCTCTGCATTTTTAAGTATTTGCTTGGCGTGATTCAAAGAGGATTCACAATGCAGAAGGTTTCTTACATGTACACCCAGTGAATCTACACTACAACCACCATCCTCACTCTCTGACACACCCTCTTCCTCTCTGCTATCTGTTAGGCTTGCCTTGGATGAAGCACAAGGAAAAAAGTTTAAAAAAACATCCGAAACTGACTCCAAAGACTCTGGAAAATTACTGTCCCAAGAGCAGGAAGCGTTTCCATCACTTGCATCACTACTTGTTTCACTTTTTATGATAGTCATCATAGGGATAATAATTTTATTCCCAATGCTTCCACTATAACCTTCAGGTTCAGACCTTAATACAGACTTGGCCACTTCATATTGCCTAAGAGTTTCCTCTAATGCCACCCTGGATTTGCTTTCTGTTTCCTGTAAAGGATTTCTAATTGTAGTTGAAGTAATAAATTCCCAATTTTCAATGCCTCTCTGGCATTTCAAACTAGTTTGTGTGCCAATATCCTTCTGTATGTACCTGTTGTTTGGGTTATCCTCTGTAAATGGTTCTCTTTGTAGCG